>NC_048564.1:4398182-5778496 GCF_902806685.2 Maniola hyperantus
GGTGATCGTCGGTTGGGGCGAGCGGCCTGAGATCTGTACGTCGTCTCCACCCCCACACTTTATTGATATTGTTCCATCGATATCAGTTTTCCACTAGATGCGGCGCTTCATAGTAACATGTTCCAACGAACATTTCCGCAGTCCTATCAAAAGCAATCCGCTTTGAACGCAGCCCGTTTGTAAAAATTAATCTTGCGCATCATGATCACCTATCGCTGGCCCACTACTGAGTACATATTATTATTCACGTTGTCATATGGTACCTTTAGTAGGTACCTATATAGTATAGTCTGTTCCAACTCATACCTAACGAGCTGATGCCCGCGACTTCGTCCGCGTGAATTTAGGAACTCTTTGATTTTCAATCTCCTGCTATTTAACAATACCCATGCAAAAATCACGTCGATCCGTTGCTCCGTCGCGATTTGATTGAAGGACAAACCAATAAACCAACAATAAAATACATTTTCGCATTTATAATGTGAGTAGTGATACCTATATACCTATAGTGTTCGTAGAAATCTAAAGCGGATTACGA
The DNA here is from genome assembly GCF_902806685.2 of Maniola hyperantus. Lineage (NCBI taxonomy): Eukaryota > Metazoa > Arthropoda > Insecta > Lepidoptera > Nymphalidae > Maniola > Maniola hyperantus. Next base: position 4,398,721 of record NC_048564.1, read on the forward strand.
TTGACAGGAGTGTGGACTGCGGACACCGCTGTTCCGGCAGAATTGCCGCATCTATCGGAACATTTATATCGCTGTATCGTAGGTACCACTCGTCTCGAGCACCCACAAAATAAATATAGCTTGCGAATAAAGTTACATGTACTCTTGGGTACGAGAATTCTGCGTAAGTCAGACGTTATGAGTGCAATTGATTTCGTATTACAATATCCAAAATGCTTACAAACCAATTGAAACCTTCAAACTTCATCGTTATCCACACTAATATTATAAATGCGAAAGTGTGTCTGTCTGTCTGCTAGCCTTTCACGGCCCATCCGTACAACCGATTTTGACGAAATTTAGTACAGAGATAGCTTGCATGTCGAGGAAGGACATACGCTACTTTTTATCCTGGAAAACCTAAAAATACCTACGGGATTAAAAAAAAAACTAAATCCACGCGGACGAAGTCGTGGATATTATCTAGTAGATTATAAGGAAATCTCAACAAATTAATCAAAAGCCGGCAACACTTTGACCGTTCTTTTGATACTGCACATGTTCATAGGCGACGGTAACACTTCAACTACTCGTTCGCTCACTATTTAAATTAATAAAACTACTGTGTGGGTAATATAACTCATAGGGCAATTAATATATTTTGATATTGTGATATTAATAAGACATTCAAAAACCATGCAATTTAATATGCAGTATCAAACGCTTCTTACATTATGAAAGTAATTTTACCCTTTTCAGAATAAAAGTGTTAAAGCCTGTACGCAAGATAAATACGCAACCGTAACTTTCTCACGGTTATTTCGCTTCGGTATGATTGCGATTTTCGGATTATTATGCAAGGAGCTTAAAATCTATCGACTATTTTACGGTGTTTTCTTAAGCCACCCATTAAACCTATTATCCACAGAGAATGTTACCTTGACTTGAATATTCAAGTACCTAAACGGTTTAAGTGTAAAGTTTCTTAGGCCCTGTGACAAGACTAAATTAACGCGTCCACCTTGCTCTGTCATCAGACCTAGTCAATTCTTTATGAGTCCATGTGTCTATCAACTACTAGTCAGGACTTGTCCAAAGAATGGTTGGTCAACTCTCAATAGTTCTGACTTCCTGTCATAATTTAAATGGCAACAACTTTTTAAGACCAAATCAATGAGACTAAATCCGATTCATCTGCTGTAAGTTGTCAAAGAGTCGGCTACTTCACAGACTATCCTAATCCAAACCGACGTCCGTCCGTCCGCCCGTCCGTCCAATACACGTAAAACATGTTTTCGCAACATAAAATAGCAGACAATAAAGGTGCATATGGTAGCCATTCCCCTCCCAGCTCTTAATTGTGGAGAGCCCTTGGCCTACCCTCGCTTACGCCCCCCTGCATCATTCACCTTATTGAAAAGCATATTCGCTCTTTCCAACTTTTAATAACGAGACTATAACGACCGAGTCTGATCCCCTGAACTGCACGTGGATATAAAATTCGTTAGCCGAAATAAAATCAACAATTTGAACGCTAAGCATTATGTGCTTATGCTCTCGTACACTAATGTACTATATGACTATGATACCGTTTCTTGAAAATTTCTACTTTGTAATATTTATACAATAGGCTCTTTATTAAATGTATCAAGATGCAAATTAATGTTCCGATATCTATACTGTGGCGTTGTTAGTGTTGAACGACACAATGATGAGCTTGGATAATGAGTTTAAAAGTCAAGGATAATTTAGATATTTGGTACGTGAAGCGTATCAATAGCAATATGAATTACTTTACATATATGTATATCTGCGGAACAGTCCTGCAGGCCGATTGCGAATCGACTGCATCTATCATTTAATGACAGCATCAATGTCAAAATATGGTTTTCCTATCACGGTTCGGTGAGACAGTCCACAAAGGATAGATGTGGACAAAAAATGTTTTGACAGTTCATTTACACTATCGATAAAATTTATTGTATGAAAAATGCTATTGCGGACGCGTTTTGAAGTTTGATGTCATATAAGAACCTCGACAAATGTTACGTCAAATGAGGTTTTCATTGAAACAACTCGAGAGGTGTTTTTATCAGTGACATAAGCTATCCGCAAATCGTTTTACTACTCATATTAATTAAAATAAAGTTATGAAAGGGATTAAAAAAGGCTATAGTAATTCTTCTGCTAGATAAGAAATCAATTATTAATTTTAGAAGCTAGTATAATAGTATAAAAGTATTTTTAGATTAATGTAAGTCTCATAAGTACTTTTAAAAGAATATGTGATGACTCTTTCATTAGTAGGTTTGATGCACAGAGTACATTAAATATAGAGGTATACTAACACTGAGAAATGAGAATCACAGAGTACTTTTTACACGCACCTATAACTTCTTGGAGAACAGTTATGTGCATTTTAACTAAATAATTAAATATCATTGCTTTAACGGTGATGGAAAACATCGTGTGGAAACCTGCATGCCTGAGAGTTCTCCAAAATGTTATCAAAGGTGTGTGAAGTGAAGTCTACCAATCCGCATTTGGCCAGCATGGTAGACTATGGCCAAAACTCTTCTCACACTCAAGAGAACCGTACTCTATAGTGAGCCAGCGACAAGCTGAACATAATAGTATACCTTTGACTCCTTTGAGAACAATATGGAGAACTCTCAGGCATGCAGATTTCCTCATGATGTTTCCTTCACCGCTAAATCAAGTTAAGTATAATTAATTGTTTAAAACGCACATAACTCTTAGAGATGCGTACCTAGAATTGAACCCCCAACCTTCAATTATTCAGAGGTGGACATCCTAACCACTAGGCTCTTCGGGGAACTTCTAAAATTATTCCCCAAAGTAATGTCCAAAAGTCAAATCATTTCTGATTTAATTGATTTGGCTTTGGAAATTACTTTGGAATTTAAATTATTTAGGCAAATAAAACAACAGTTTGATGATTTTTTATGTATTCTTTATTAAAGTAAATTAGATTCTGACATTTTAATTATATCACCATCTGCTTCTTATAAATCTATTCTCTGGCACCGTTCATTATTTTATTTGTCTCTGCACGGGGTCCAAGAGCTCGAGTTCACAACATATCCCAATCCATATCTTTGTCAGGATGAAGAAATGAATGCAGCACTGTATCACCTTTGCCTGAAAAAAAATTATGATAACTGAGTAAGTGACCACTGACTGTGTTGCTTAATCTATACCACTAGGCACTATCTGTTTAGGTATGACGTTGTCTGCGAAGACTTTAGAATCAGTGTATATGGTATCTTTGTTACTAATTTAGCTAATCCAAATTGTTTCTTTAAATATTTGTGGTGCGAAGGAGTAAGAAACATCCAAACTTTCATATGAAGAGCAACGTTTTAGGCAGCTCTAGATACATAAGGAAACATACTCGAGAAAGCACTTGTAGTGTGGAGGTACTTACTATGAAGTCATAACCACCAGTAGCAATGGACTCAATTTGTATAATAGGTACTTTATGAAACGCTGTTAAAACTCCTCTAACTTTTCGGAGTTTAATACCATTGTAACAACTAAATATCACTTGCTTAGCTGTGAAGGAAAAGGAAGATCGTGAGGAAACCCGCATGAGAGCCTTTACTTGTATTGAATGATAACGTTTGTTAACTTACGAGTTTTAACTTCTACCACACCTCGTCACACAACAACTTCTCGAAGCAGCTACAGTCCGTCAATAAGGGTCCCAATACTTAGGCAAATCAGTGCCCAGGCATTTGCGTATAAGTTCAGTGAGAAAAACTAAGTCTCCGGAGTCCGAGGAGCAAGCAAAGTTGCAGAATTAATCACAAAAAACAAACGGGTAAACTATGGAAAAACAACAAAAAATTGTACTCTGTGGTCTGGGGTTCTAAATAGTTAGGTACCACAGACTAACTACTTATTTGTAATAAGTAACGTAGCCAAATTTAGGAGACTGTTATGTCCATGTAAATTGCTAGATTACCAAGTGATTACCATAGATATTCGATTTAGTCGGGTTATAATAGGTCCGTGCTACCAATACGTCATCAAAATGTCGATAATGACCAAATGCGATATAGTGCATTAGTCGTCCGCGATAGCAAATTTATCAACTGTAACGATCACGATTCTTAAGGATATTTCTATTGCGATGTCACATGTCAGTTTACGGCAATCGGCCTGCTGATCATTAATTAACTTTATCTTAGAATAGGTTTCTGTTTTTTGTTTACGGGGGAAATCTTCTAAAGATTCCCGACGTCCTGGGAAAGAGATCGGGTTTTTTAGGATTTCTAACTAGTAAAATCCCTCGGTGGCCACCCTCAGTGCTCCGAGATCTAGTCCATATTGAGAGGCTCCGAGATATATATCACTAATAAAATGCTATAAATTATTATTCCATTACACAGGGTCCTCTGCATTGCTCATTCACCAATTTCCCGCTAACTTCTTACGATCGTCAGTCACATCTAGTTTGATTAAAGTAAATAATATGCTTCAAGTTTTTAATTTAATTCACATGTTTGACTTATTGCACGCAATTAATTCGCTTTCTTTTCGAGAAAGGTAAAACTAATGTCTTATGTGAACTGTAATATTCTTCAACAATGGGTGCACTCCATGACGATTAGTTATGCGTTTACATGTGTTTCCCAGCCGCTATTGGCAACATATCGTGAATTACATGGAATTACTTCAAATTATTGATGCGGAACCATTGTCTTCAGTTGTATGTTATTGTCGTGCTACTATTAGATATGGAGAAAGCCCTCTTAAGTGCATTGTGATAGCAAAAGGCGTATGGGAATCGGAAGTCAGTCCGTAGATTACACCATCTTTCAAGGTCTCTACCTATTCATATTTATTCGTTCACACATTTTTGCTAGTATCTTTCACGACAATTCGCTTCTTCTCTAAAGCTAAACGGAATCTGTTGAGTTACTCTTCAAATCACTCTTTTTATAATATTATATTATTTAATAATATTGGCTCAGATGCACTATTGCAGCACGAATACAATTTTAGCCAATCACTACAAAATATTAAAATCATGCAGGCAGATATAAATTATTCAAAACTAGATGTTGCCCGCGACTTTGTGCGCGTGGATTTAGGTTTTTTGAAATCCCGTGGGAACTTCCGGGATAAAAAGTAGCATATGTCCTTCTCCGAGATATAAGCTAACTCTGTACCAAATTTCGTTAAAATCGGTTGGGCCGTAAAAGGCTAGCAAACAGACAGACAGACTCACTTTCGCATTTATAATATTAGTATGGATTATGTAAGTACCAAAAAATCATAATATGTATTTAGAACAATATTTTGAAACAGTAGAGTATTAAGGATTAAAATGGGGGAAAATATCAACAAAAGTTGGCGCATTCATCAAATTAATATTTCATGGTGGAGCATAATGTAATCCAATGTCTAGACAGGGCATTTGCAAAACACGACGAGTTTTAAGGACTGCTCATTACGGTAAAATTAAATCGATTAAAATTCGGAAAACACGTAATTATTTCGAAGCTCTATGATAAATACCTGGTTGATAGCTTCCATGAAACACCGTTATCAGGACCGCAATAATATTATGTAACTTTGTGCGTTTACAATTTTATATGAAAATACAAAACAGAGAAGCATTATATCCAACAGAGGAAGTCCACAGCCTGATAATGATGATGATAATTAAAATAAGACTTTTCTTTTATTCGCTGCGTTTAGAATAACTTAGCCGGTAGGCGTCGTTGTATCTCCGGAGTCTTAGAGATGTGTGAAGTAGTTCAGCATACATCTTCGAAAAGTTTGCCTATTTTGACGGAAAAATCTATGTTCTCAATCACGGCTTTTATGCGTAGGTTAGCGTGATTGACATTAAATTGCACATGATATTGTCGCATACTTTATTCTCGGCACGCGAATTCACTGTTCCCCTTAGAAAGTGCTCTGTTAAATAAACATTGTGGCGGTAAAAGATCAAGTTTCATGGAGTTAATACTTGATTGTAGTTTCGTGCTAATCGTAAAAATCTTTTAAAGCACCTCGCATTATTTTCCACGCTTAAATCACTTTTGAGTTGATTGGAATTCTTTGCAGCTGTGTGTATTTTTCCTACAAATTAATTTTTGGGATTAAATTTTAATCTTAAGGTACATTTTATGTTATTTGTTGTTTTAAGATACATATTATAATGGGAAGACACTGCTTCCTGAAACCCAGTTTTCATTACCTCAGGAGGCAGGGCATCACACTATGGCTTGTCAATAACTACGTGTTTGTTAAGATTACAAAGATTTACTGGGATACTAATCCAGTCCTAAATGGCTACATTTTACTAGAAGGAAAATCTTTTTGTGATCAAATTACCTTCGATTCAATCAACTTTAGAACCCGTTTTAACATTTCGCTCTTTATTTGTAGCGGCTCATTAATAACGGTGGACGGTAAAGTGCATGCTCCACCGACCACTGAACCGCACCTGCTAATGAATTGCTAGTCGCAACCGGCATTAATAGTCGCTAATTTGGTTCGTTCATTTGTCGATAATGTTGACTACCGCTATTGTTGTGCTATCGACCTTCGAAGAGGATGTGCTTTTTAAAAGTTTAAGATAATTTCGTTTTTATATGCTTCAACGTCATCATCATAAACTGATAAATGCTCACTGCTGGACATAGGTCTCTTGTAGGGACTTCCACACGCAACGGTCTTGCGCCGTTTGAATCCAGGGGCTCCCTGCGACTCGTTTGATGGCGTCGGTCCACCTAATGGAGGGTCTTCCAGTACTGCGTTTTCCGGTGCGAGGCTGCCATTCCAGCACCTCGGGACCCCAACGTCTATCTATTTTTTGAACTATGTGCCCGGCCCATTCCACGTCCAGCTTCCCAACCCGCTGAGCTACTCGTATATCGGTTACTCTAATTCTCCTAAGGATCTCTTCACAACTAACAAACAATAATTGTGGAATGCAAATAATGGAATCAGCACCCTTCAGCAGTGTTCCCACTAAATTTCAACATTCACTAAATTCCTGGAAAGCCGGCAATGCATTGACGCTTCCTCTGGTGCTGCAAATGTTCATGGGTGGCGGTAATCACTTAACATTAGGGGACTCGCGAGTCCCTCGCTTGCTCGTTTGCTCGCTATTTAAATACATGAAAAAACAATTGGTTTATCATAATCCTTTTTCGGAGTTATGTGCAAAATATCACTTGCTTTAACGGTGAGGAATACATCGTGACGAAACCTGCACACCTGAGAGTTCTCCATAATGTTCTTAAAGATGTATGAAGTCTGCTAATCCGCACTTGGCCAGCGTGGTAGACTATGGCCAAAACTCTTCTCATTCTGAGAGGAGACCCGTTCTCTGTAGTGAGCCGTTTTATTTGTTACAATTTTTTTTTTTAAATTCAGATACAAGTTAGTCCTTGACTGCAATCTCACCTGATGGTAAGTGATGATGCAGTCTAAGATGATAGCGGGCTAACCTGGAAGGGGTATGGCAGTTTTTATTAAACCCGTACCCCTTTGGTTTCTACACGGCATCGTACCGGAACGCTAAATCGCTTGGCGGCACGGCTTTGCCGGTAGGGTGGTAACTAGCCACGGCCGAAGCCTCCCACCAGACCAGACCAGAAATTTAGAAATTATAAAATTCCAAAACCCTGCCAGGAATCGAACCCGGGACCTCCCACTAATGAGACCACAGCGCTCACGACTGCGCTAGGGAGGTCGTCGGTGTCGTCGACGGCATATGGAAAATGCCGTCGCACGCCGAGCACATGTTTGTAGTATAAATTACATGTATAGTTGGATGTATATATGGCGTCCGCTCCAGACAATGCTGTCGCCGGTCGTGCGCTACTTCGATATCATAATATTTAACGTTATGTTTCCACGCGAGAGTGCTCTTTTCTCCCGCTAGAATAAAAAAAAAGAAAAAAACAAAAAGTCAACAAAGCCTCGCCTTGGCTACAGAAATATAACCCATCCCATCTTGTTATCAAACGCGCGTTGTGAACACAAATGCAAGTAAGTTTGTATATATGTAGTAGATAGGTACAATTTACGATACGGTACTGGGTGACTGACTGTCCAACAATCAATTTTAATCCCTTGCACGCCTGGACGCCTATAAAACCGGATATAAAGTATCCACTATGGATGCGTTTTAACGTCCCATAAAACCACAGAGCCCTAATTGTTGGGCAGCTCTTCGAAGACTACTGTTTGTCGCGAGCAACTTTTTATGGGCCGCATGCCATTAAAGTTTTATGCCCTGTTAATATACACTCTGAACTGTCTAACAAGCTTATCTATATTTTAAGCGGCTATTGACGACAAGTACAGTTATTGAAGGGACGTTTACGACATCGTTTACTGAATAAATTGCTTTTGTATTTCAACTATAGCCAGGCAGGCACACTGCTTCAAACAAAATTATTTTCAACGCAATAAGGGCTAAAAACCTTAAAAACGCGAATGAACAATTAAATTCTTACTAATGATGCGAATTATGTGAATAGTGCTGTACCACAATAATGGAGCCGCGGTAATTTTGAAAAATTGGACGTCTTAAGGTATGAATCCGAACCACGCTGCACGCAGCAGTGCTGCCGCAACAGTGCTGTCACCAGCTGTCACAGTGCTGTCGCGGCACTACTGGTCCCCATCCAATCTGTACCTGCATACAATAAATGTATATAAATTACTGAGTAACTGACTGACTTATATCTCAAGACATGAAATACTTAGAGACGTGAAATTTTTAGGGGTGTTCTTTGTAAAGAGTAGGTATCCACTAAGACAGGATTTTTCGAAATTTCACCACTAGGTGGGTTAAATGAGGAATGGAATATTGTATGAAAGTCTGTCATTTTTCAAGTTATTTGCATGAAAATTGGTATTTGGGTTTTCGGTCACATTAGTAAATAATAACGCAATATTTAAGTGCATTCACATTAAGCAAGTGCGTACGCTAAATACTTTACATAGAGAAACTGCGTAATTCCAACATGTTTAGAAACAAACTTTAATGAATCGTTAAGTAATTATTTCTCAAACGCTAACAAGAATCGAAAGATTGTTTGGCATTTTATAAGATGAGCTATTACTTCTTTCCTGTTTTCTCCGATGAATTATCATTTTTTTAAAGAATATTAGCCATGTTAAATAACTTATATTCCCCTTTCCTCTCCAACTAAGCGTCAGGCTTGTGCTAGGAGTAGGTACGACAATAGTGCAACGGGCGGGGTTTGAACCGTCGACCTTTCGGTTTTCAGTCCACTCCTTTACCGTTATTTAGAAAAGTGATGAGCCAAAGAGAATTCACTCATCTAAATATGTATGGTAAATATTAATTTTTTTTAATTTTTTTCTCTTCCATTAATATATTCTACGGCTGGATCCATATCTTGTCATTTGTCAACGACACCAATGGGGTGTCGTTTGCAATAATTATATTTTGGTAAAGTCCAAACTACACCGTGGCCATACACTGTGGCTGTGGTCCAGCATGCAGCAGTCGCGAGAGCGATGCATATCTCCCGGTTCCGATTGGCTGCCGACGCGTGTGGAATGCCGCGCTCCGACGACATTAGAAACCGTCCTCGCACGAAATATTCATCTCCTAATCGCGTTAATATACCAAATCCACCCAAATTCTATGCAACTAATTATGGTCATTCGGTTATTAAAAAAAACTAAACTTCTATAGATCTAAAATAAATTAATATCTACCATTATTTTCACAATGTTCTCTGAAGAAAAGTTTGGCACCGCCTTTTATTTCTTAGTTTAATTCAGTTTATCCGTCGTCCTGTTCACTGCTAGATATAGATATCTTGTAGAGACTTCCATTCGTCACGATCTTGCGGTGCTTGAATCCAGGAGCTCCCTGCGAATCGTTTGATTTTGCCTGCCTATAAGGCTGCCAACCAACGTTGCTTTCCAGTACAAGCACTGGTTACGTCTATTGTGTCCGAGGTTTTAAATTCCGAAGTAAAAATTGACGTTCGCATAGATTAATTATTGGTCTCGCTCCGCTCTACCGTTCGTATACGTAGAAACATGTCTGACGAGACGAGCCCTTTTTTTATTGAATGATTCACAGCGAGCGACACACATTAAAATTCTATACTTTCTGTTTAAACTGTTTCATTTTAATCTAACGAAATATTTATATTTCGTTGTTTTATACTTAACTTGCTAGTGCTGGCATGCGTAGCGATGCTACTTTTGTTTGTGGGACTCGCGCGCTACGTACGTTTTGCTGTATACGTACTATGTTAGAAATTTTCACGCAAGTGCTCAAAAAAAACTTTATGAAGTTTTAATCCACTGTGATGAACAATGCGCGAACGCATAAATACACTATATTATAGTATAAGTACAATATATTTACACTAGTTGACCAGCCCCGTCTTCGCCTGGATGGACTTACCTACTACAATGCGTATAAACCTTCCTCAGAAATGTACTGAATAATGATGAAACCCGTAGGCATTGAATTGCTTTGAGAAATCTAGGTACCATTTTTTTACCGAAATTGAACCTGTTACCAATAGGGAAGAACCCACACCGTCCATTTGATCGTTACTAATGAAGGACTTCCAATTAAAGAAAGTATTTTGTCACAAGTTGCAAGGCTTACCTTACAAATTACAATGGCGGGATATGGCGAATTTGTACCTTCCGTTTACGGCACCAGCGACATCCCTTTCAAAGATTTATTAACCTTTTCTTGGTTTTAATCAATTTTGATTACCTTGGTAAAGATAATTCTTCTTGGTTACCTAATCAAAAGGGTGTTGTATTTTTGCATTCTCTTGTATCCAAACAATAAATATTAGAAAGATGGCTGTAACTAGAGACAAAAGCACGTATTTCTTATATTTACCAACATAACTTTCTGAATAGTCAATTGTGTCTTGGTCGTATGCATAAAACAGTTTTTATTTATTACTCGTTTGCTTGGCCTCCCGGAAGCATCGCGTAAGAGAGCTCTAACCGACCGTAACATAACAGTAGGCGCATCGCAGTCTAGGTCACGGTTGAAGGCTAATTTTTTTATAAGTTATTATCAATAACTTTTTAACAAGCATTAACTTTCGCTAACTTTCCTTATTTTACCCGCTTAGGGGAGTCATTGCAAAAAAAAACGCGGAAAAACTCAATTTTATTTATAAAACACCAATTTCCATATTTGTTACTCTAAAGCTGCATCCCCTATTCAACCTCCTTAGGAAATGTGAATTAAAAAAATATACATTTTTTGCTTATCTACTTATAGAGTTTAACACGGGGTTAAGATGTGCGCAGTCCGACAGTATCAGTGTTAATTTCTTATGTAGATCATTTACAATATACTTTTTATGTTATTTTACGATAAGTGAACGAACTTTTCAACGTCGTACCTGATGAAATGATCATTTTTGTATAAAATGCTCAAGTATCATCGGCGGTCACACAGGCACAAGTCACCGGTGCAGTGTTTGCGATGGAGGTTCGTATATTAAACGTTACGACATCTTACATGTATTTGTGCAAATTGTAAGGAGTATCATGATTTAGTGTGTATTTACCGCAGTTGATGTGGCATGTAATTGAACGTATTGGCAAATAAGGTAACTTAGCAATAATGGCAACACTGTAATTATATACTTGGTTTCTAAACGTATAAATATTTTTGTTACCAAAGTATCGATGACCTGATTTTGAATACACATCTTCATATTCATCATGGACGTGATACGATATGTAGTATATACCTACTCGTACCTTTATTTAGGGCTTAACGAAACCTCTGTGTAAGGGAACTCTCGGTTTGATCCTGAATCGACGATATGTCAAATATTAGGCTATGGTCACATAAAATCAAAGAAAAATAGGGCACTTTAGGGCTACCTGCATCAAATGTACTAACATTGTACGTTTGATGCCTGCCAGTGAAGTCGAAGCCTCGACGTACATTTTGTTAAAAGTTCCCTAACTATCGTGAACTGTGATGAAGCTATAGCATATTTTCTAAACGGGAAAGAACTTACTTAAAACGTAATTAAGAACTGCCGGTGAAGAGATGGGACTATCTTAACCACTTGAATTCTCTGAGATTTCTTCAAATTTTTTGTAAATTTTAAAAGTTTGTTCTACACGCTGCCCGCCCCGCAGGACGCACACTTTTCTACCTAGGCCGTAGACTAAGGCTCGTGCTGAGAAGTGGTGATGCAGACTTGTCCCTAATCAATCTACCAGCCTTTTGCGTCCATTGCTGGGCATAGGCCACTTTTTAAATTTCTATCTCATTTGTATGATAGTTGTACTATCTCCGATAGTTTATTGTGAGTAGCGATTTTAGACCTTGTTTATTGTTATAACAGATCATCCGGAGAAACAGAGGCAGCGAGTACGGCGGCGGTGGAATCGACGCTAGAGCGGTTGCGTGGTACCCGCAGTGCACTCGAGGAGCTTTGGTCGGACCGCGAGCGTCGGCTCGAGCTTACTCTGCAGCTCCGCCATTTTGAAAGAGATGCGCTTGAGGTAAAGATAAACATAACCTTCTTCTTTTAGTACTGTCTCCTATCGGAGGTTAAAACCCCTTAGTGATCTTTGCACTTTGGACTCTGCTGCGTGATATGAGTATCAGGTACTTTTCTCGTACTTCTGGCGTAAGTTCTTCAGCCATGTTCTTAAATTTAAGTCAAAGTCAAAGTCAAATGATTTATTCAAAATAGGTAATAAATTACTCTTATTGATAGTCTGGTATGGTGTTAGATTTGTAAGATATAGTGGTGATAATTATAACGCAAACTTAAAACTAAAGCTACGAGGGTTCCAAACGCGCCCAGGTCTGAGAAGAGCCCACAACAAACTCAGCCGGGTATTCTTTTTATTATCACCACTTTACAAAATTATTGAAACTTATTAGAACTATCACAAAGTCGTTAAGCAACTCATTCCCAAGCTTGCTTATCATTTAAATAATCCTTTACATTGTAATAGGATTTTTCAATTAGTTTACGATATTATTGATAGTATTAACTTAAAATGCTGCAAAAATGACATCCCAAGCATGACTGATGTTTCACATTCGATTTGATTAAAGAGTTCTCATTAGAAAGAACCCGTTTACTCCATTAAAACTCTTCACCCAGCAGCGTAAGCAAGACCGGAGATTTTTGTATCGTTAAATTTTAAATGCAGAGTTTTCAGAATATCGTGCTTGGTACCACCTGTTGTACTTTTGGCGGTATTCTGTATAACATAGTCCGTAAAAGTTGGTAAAGCAGTACCACAGCGGAGTGTTCTCACAGTGGTAATGCTAGACTTGTATACATCGATAGTTATTACTTATTATCATAGAGTACTTTTGGCGGTATTCTGTATAACATAGTCCGTAAAAGTTGGTAAAGCAGTACCACAGCGGAGTGTTCTCATGGTGGTAATGCTAGACTTGTATACATCGATGGTTATTACTTATTATCATAGAGTACTTTTGGCGGTATTCTGTATAACATAGTCCGTAAAAGTTGGTAAAGCAGTACCACAGCGGAGTGTTCTCACGGTGGTAATGCTAGACTTGTATACATCGATGGTTATTACTTATTATCATAGAGTACTTTTGGCGGTATTCTGTATAACATAGTCCGTAAAAGTTGGTAAAGCAGTACCACAGCGGAGTGTTCTCACGGTGGTAATGCTAGACTTGTATACATCGATGGTTATTACTTATTATCATAGAGTACTTTTGGCGGTATTCTGTATAACATAGTCCGTAAACGTTGGTAAAGCAGTACCACAGCGGTGTGTTCTCACGGTGGTAATGCTAGACTTGTATACATCGATGGTTATTACTTATTATTTTAGAATAAAGTTACTATGTGGCAAGAATACTATATAGCAACATTTTTCTACGTGCAACTCCGTTATGTCATTGACACAGCTTGTTCAAGCGATATTTATAAGTTAAAATTGAATACTAATGTTAGTTTATCTTAGCTCAATACAGTTAAAACGACACCCAGGTCAATGTTAGCAAAATGTAACTGAAGTTGCGTATCAATTTTCATTGCACTTTCAAAAGGAGGAACTTGAGAACTGATCTTAGTAGACGTAAATGTTCTAAATGCGTGTTTACCTCAAATGACAGGCAGGGTGGCGGGAAATATCAAACGTATAGAAGTGTATAAGAGTATAATGCGTAAAATTTAACTCCTCATGCGCCATTTTAACTTTTTGTGACAAATTTCATGTCAAAAGTACGATTTTAGTGGTTATTTTAAACATGGCTTTTGGCATGACAGTTGACCCATAGAGTTAAAATGGCGCGTGAGGAGTCATTTTGTGCGGACTATACACGTACAACTCGCTCGCGTTTTTTACATAATTTGACGTGTCCGCTACCACGCTCGCGCTTTTGTTGTGAACACGCGCTTATTTTGTTAGCGTTTTTTACAATAGAAATCAAACAATGATATCGTGAAAATTTCGTGAGCTCCAGTGATATTGAAATGGCAGTTATGTTTACGCTTTACTAGCTTCAAACAATGAAATTCTTAATTTATTACTCTGCGCCTGTTTAAAGCTGATAAGAATTTAACTATTTTTGTGGAAAGCGAATATTTTGTCGAAATTTGCATTTTATTTAGATAGATAATGGTACTGATTCTGAGCACAACCTAATTTTAGAGTATTCGCATCCTCTTCTTACAAATGTAATACGCAAGGACATACGCAGTTTGACAGTTTTAAATTCAATTTTTAGATGGTAAAACCCGTGATTTTAGTGCACAGTCGCGAGCATACTGTTTAAATTTGTAGCGTGCACTAAAATTTAGAGTCTTTAAATGTAAAGTTCATGTTCTGTCCCTTTTTAGCATTGTTAAAAAGAAAAAGATGCAGATACTCTAAATTTAGTTAAGAGAAAGACAACGGATTCGGTGCCAATGAGGACTGTCCTTAAACTAAAACAAGTTTAAAATTGTTTGCCAGTAATTGCGTTCTTCGTAATTGAATGGCTCTTTCAATAATTACTGTGAAATGAAACACAAAGATGTCAATCAAATTACAAATTTTGAATATCAGTTAGTCATTGTTTGAAGTAGGTGTGTATTATTTGTAAATATATGGAATTGTATAAAACAAGTCATTATACGAAGCACGACAACGAGGGAAGAAACGTTACATCCACGCGCGCTTCGTAGTGAAGATGCTATTTTACCATTTCTCGTTTGACGGGATAAAGCCGTTAAATACATTTCAGGCTTTAAAATTAGTGTTTATTTATTATTGGTATAGCATAGCGCATAACAGAGTGGGCCCTGCGGTAGTGGATCGGAGAGGGAGGGTGAAAATCGTCACAAGTTGACGAATCACTGAGCTCTCACGTCACGTCATCACACCTCTCCTGTACCGCTCCACTATCGCAGGAACCTACTCAGTTATGCGTTATGCCTATAATATTGAGTGCGCTAGTTCGCAAGTAGATATCAAGGTAATATGTTATGTTGACAGGTATCATCGCGGCTTGAGCTATGGGGTGACGAACTACAGCGCACAGAACCGCCGCGCGATCCCCAGCAAGCTGAACAAGCGCTCGCTGCCCATAATGAAAGCGTCGCAAGAATGCAGCATGCAACTTTTCAGGTGAGTACCATTCAATAATGTACCTAAATACCCTGTCAACAAAATCCATTTTACATATTTGCAATAATGCCAATAAGTCTTAAATAATTGTCTTCTTTATAGACGTATTCCTCATTGCCCCTATGCCCATACCTAATGATAGGAGTTCTTGAAATAACTATGCGGCGGGTTCCCAGATCCTTCCGATTGTAAACAAATGTATGCCCATAGATATTTCCATCAGAGCCTGGCCATGCTTCTTGAAAAGGACAACTTGTTTGTTAGAGGTATTGTACCTCTTGGCTAATTCAGTAGTACAAAATATCTAAACTAAACTGAAATCATCATTAGATCATAATACTCTCTGTGGAAAAGAGTAGCACTAGATTCTGTACTACGGAATTAGCCACAATACCAGGCTAACAGAATTTTAACTTTTTACTTTGATTGAAGCTAAGGTATCTAACAAGATTATTCTTTGTATTAAAAGGTGGTCCAACAAGGACAGGAATTGGCAGCAGCTATTGCAGAAGCCTCAGATATTATGGCTTCAAGTTCGGACAGTTCGGAAGGTGCACCAACAGACGCGCAGGCTCGCGTGCAGTTACTACTCGAATTCTTACACGATAGACAACTAGATCTGGAGGAATTGGCCGAAGAGAGACGCGCGCGTTTTGAACAGTGCGTCCAACTTGGTAAGGACGGCTGCTCTCTGATCTGATCTCCATATATTATAGAAAGTGATAGGTAAATAGTCAAACAGTTACGAAATCAAATCCATACTTCCATACTAATATTATATATGCGAAAGTGTGTCTGTCTGTCTGTCTGTCTGCTAGCTTTTCACGGCTCAACCGTTCAACTGATTTTGACGAAATTTGGTACAGAGATAACTTGCATCCCGGGGAAGGACATAGGCTACTTTTTATCCCGGAAAATCAAGGAGTTCCCACGGGATTAAGAAAACCTATAAATCCACGCGGATGAAGTCGCGGGAATCATCTAGTTGGATATATTTCTTAAAATATTGTGCATTATATTCTTACAATATACTGGCAAAAGCGCTTTTGAGTTTGCTTATTCCAACATAAGTTTGGATAACAAGTTAAGATAAGTTTGGCGTCACGGTGTTTGACGTCATCTTCATTTTAATATGGGAAAAGTAGCTCTTGATTTAGCTTATTCAGATTATTTTTAAATCACTCTTTCAATAATTTAGCCTGTTTGCGTTAACTACTGAAAATAAATCTTCCCGAAAAGGCCGCTCCTTCCTCCGCTACATTTGAAAAGCGGAGGAAAGTCCTCTGCTTTTCAAATGTAGCGGGGAATAGAAGACTAGTCCCCTCTACATTTTTAATATCATTAGCCCGGCTTTTTAAATAAACGAATTAAACCTTTTCTGTCACCAATCTATTAAATATATAAAAAGAAAAGCTGGCTGACTGATTTATCAATGCACAACTCAAACCTCCGGACGGATTGGGCTGAAGAGCATGCAGATATCTAGTATGACGTACACATCCTTTAAGAAACGGGGTAAAATAGGAGTTTTAGAAATTTGTATAGTCTATTATATATAGTGTATCATATGTTTGTTATAGCGGATTTATATGTCAATAAATTTGTATTTGGATTCAACAGGTCAATTCCAAAAGGATGCGGCTCAAGTGGTGAGCTGGATCAGGAATGGTGAAGCGATGCTGTCCGCCTCATTCTCCATCCCGGGAACATTGCCCGAGGCAGAGCAGCTGAAGCGTGAGCACGACCAGTTCCAAGTGGCGGTGGAAAAGACTCACGCGAGTGCAGTACAGGTCAAATACAGGGCGGACGCTCTTCGTGCCGCTAACCATTATGATCCCCATACCATAAGGTGAGAACAATACTTTATTTGTTAGTAAAACATTTACAGTACGCGGCAGAAAATAATGTACATCGACCTTTAGATGAAGATAGCGGATTTGTAGAGCATTGTCTCTGTCGTTGAGACCGACAAAACGTCATATAGGTGTGAGTGACAGAGACAACGCTCTACAAAACCGAAATGTCATTTTACAAGGTGATTTTCACAAAATATACTATCCGTCTTTTAAGATTGAGCTGTACACAAATCTCCTGATCTTTTTTATGAGAAGAACGCTTTTAAATCTAATTTGATTTTGTGTATATAATTATTGAAATAGAGAATGAATCGTTGTGCAGAAAAAGCTAATTTCGCGCGGATCGTCTCTCTTTTCATATGCGCGTAGGCAATACGTACTTGTTAAACGAAAAAACTGCCTACAGAGTAATCCGCTACTCCTAGACAAGGTTTTGTATTGAAACATTTTGTATCTTACAGAGAAATATCCGAGGAAGTGACCGAAAGGTGGCAACGACTAGTAACATGCGCGGAGGAACGCCACAAACTGGTGACGGCATCCCTCAACTTCTACAAAACGGCAGAGCAGGTGTGCTCCGTCCTGGACTCCCTGGAGCGGGAGTACCGGCGTGATGAGGACTGGTGCGGGTCTACGACTGCGTCCGTCAACGCTGCGCCGGCCTCCGTCGCATCCTCCACTTCCAATATATCTGCTTCTTCTGCTGGCGACTCGGACGAGCATACGCAGAACTTGGATAAGGCGTCTCAGGTACGAGAAAATTTGTTATTAAGTTATCTATTCCTTTCTTTCTTCTATCTGGCCAAGTTACCGCACTTAAAAATTTCCGTCTATTTATTTTAATAAAAATCATCTTTATTGTCTTAACAAACATGTAGTTATTAAGTAGCTATAGTGTGAGGCCCTGCCTCCTGAGGTACGGAAAACTGGGTTTCAGGAAGCAGTATTGCGCGTGCAGTGGTCTGGGGCCTTGCAAATGTTGTGTTCTTGACTCTTTGATGTGGGAAGAATAGTTCTAATATATAACCTTGTTTTTCGACTGAATACAAGAACACCTAGAACTTGGTTAAAGCGTCTTTAAGGTGTGAACAAAAAAGTTCACCAAACATTTCAGCATGCCATAGTTTGAATAGAACTGGAGTGATAGATTTTTTGGGTTAAACTGATTACTTCGTCGATTGTTGAGCTGGGATGGAGTAGCAGCACCAAGATTTGTACTCATCATCATCATCATAATTAACCCATCGCCGGCTCACTACAGAGCACGGGTCTCCTCTCAGAGTGAGGATGGTTTTGGCCATAGTCTACCACACTGGCCAAGTCCGGATTGGCAGACTTCACACACCTTTGAGAACATTATGGAGAACTCTCAGGCATACAGGTTTCCTCACGATGTTTTCGTTCACCGTTAAAGCAAGTGATATTTTAATTACTTAAAAACGCACATAACTCCGAAAAGTTAGAGGTGCGTGCCCGGGATCGAACCCCCGACCTCCGATTGGAAGGCGGACGTCCTAACCACTAGGCTACTACAGATTTGTACTCACTGAAACCATAACATGTGGTGAGGTGGAATAAGCTTTATATCTGACTCGAATGTCTGTATAGTAGACCGGTATAGAATAAAAACCGGTCACGTGTGAGTCGAACTCGCAAACGAAGGGTTCCGCACCGTCGTACAAAAAATCTCAAACCAATATGATGACAAGTTAATGACGGACAGCGCCATCTTGATGTGATTTTGTATTTTTTTGTGATGTAACCACAAATTTATGGTTTTCGGATTTTTCCTTGCTATAAGACTTTACTATCTACCAAGCCTGAAAGGGAGACTCTCAGAAAAGGACCCCGTATGGGTTCGAAACTATTCCGGCTTACTTCGACGAACTACTTGAGTACAGCTGATATGGTATTAGCTGCTAAACAACGGGCGGGAGAAAACTAGCCGGTTTTCTTAACGGCAATGCTCCCATACCGCCCCATGAAAAAAAATCTAAGAAATGAAAAAAGCACAGATATGTCCAGATTTGCAACTAGCGTGGCCCCCTCAGTCCCTCTCGCTCAAGCAGATTTTCTTACTTGTGAAATGTCATTTCCTTCTACACTTCACGTTGTTTGCCAAATACTCACGTACAAATACATTTTGACAAACAATAAAAGTGGCCACAGTGATAAGGACAAAACATAATCATTTTGTCACGTTCTAACAAGAGCTTAAATGCATTTAGCTATCTCGCTCTAACAGTAAGTGTCACAATAGGGCTACTTCTAACAGTCCTTATTCTGAGGAAAAAAGGATGTCGAAAAAACTATTTCTCATTTGTTTGTCAGGTGGCAGCGTTAATAGTGAAGCACGGCGAGCAAAAGGAGGCTTTCCTGAAAGCTTGCACACTAGCACGACGTACGGCGGAGACGTTTCTCAAGTACGCGGCACGCTCGGCTCAAGTCCACGGCCAGACCGCCGCGGCAAGCAAGGCGCATCACGAACAAACGCGCGCCATCCTGGACACGCTGCTCGCGCAAGAGAACAAGGTGGGTTAATACTGAAATATATACTATATCCTACTAATATTATAAATGTGAAAATGTTGATGTTTAGATGTTTGTTACTCAATCACGCAAAAACGGCTGAACGGATTTGGATGAAATTTGGAATGGAGACAGATTATACCCTGGATTAACACATAGGCTACTTTTATCCCGGAAAATTAAAGAGGAAACAGGATTTTAAAAAACGTAAATACATGCGCACAAAGTCGCGGGCATTATCTAGTATAATATAATATTTACCACCGCATCGCAAGACGAGTTTCCATCTTTATGTCGTCGACATTTCATCAACACGCACGAAACGTTTTGCGTCATCATTCTTCATACGCATGGCTAAGGAGAATACTCTTCCACGATCTGTGTTTCCTACCAATTACAACCCGGGATCTTTAAAACAAGAGTGAATAGGCATCTTCTAGGTAAAGGTGTCCCATCTTAGGCGACATCGTCACTTTCCATCAGGTGTGATTGTGGTCGAGCGTTTATCTATAGTGAATAAAAAAATACTATAGTTGGGTCATTATGAACGTGCGCACGGGGTCATAAATATTTTTTATCAGACCTCTTGCTCGCACTTACAGGTTTTATGGAACTGGAACATAACATCCGATTAAAATCCGGGACCGACAGACGACAAGTGGGAACCGGCTGTTAATGTAAAAAATATCTTACTAGATACTGATATCATTAATCATAAGATACTGCTCATCTCTCAGTCATCAATAGAGTTTATTTTGTATATAGAAATAATTATAAAAAACTAATGTCATGGTTTCCAATAGTTATGCGAGAAAATCATTTATATATTAGGTTGAAAAGTGTAGAGCACTATTCCTAGACAATGCCGATAGTACAATAATGATTATATAAATCTATTTATATACTATCTCGTCTTCTATTGTTTTCCGGGTATATAATTTAAGAATAGCCCTGAATTACAATCCATAATAATACATTACACATAATAGTATTCACTGCACGGCAATACATTTACAAACAGCATTGGAATTTGATGTGATTGCAATCGGACATTGTGTGTTTACATCTGTATATACAGTTCGGATTGTCACGCGTAAATGTTTATGATATAAATTCTTTGCAACGTGCTGACTAACGTCCTGTCACAAAATATTGGTGGGAGTAAAACGTTGGGTGGTTGTTTGCTATTTCGGATAAACTCGGTGCTTAACTCGTGCGCTTGAATGAAAGTAGAGACAACGGCGTTGATGTTTTAATAGTAAAGCCGCTGATGATGCCGGTGCCACGGTTCCGCTCTGAGAAACATAAATCACACAGAAACGTGATGCTATCCCGTATAATAATTATTTTGTTTCAACCAGTAAATATGTTTTTTACATTTTTAAATAACTTTACTTTACGTTTACGTTAAAAATGGTGGTAGTTATTGTTAATTTTTTGTCGATACAGGACTGTCGACAAAGTGC
This sequence comes from Maniola hyperantus, assembly GCF_902806685.2. NCBI lineage: Eukaryota > Metazoa > Arthropoda > Insecta > Lepidoptera > Nymphalidae > Maniola > Maniola hyperantus. The sequence goes on from NC_048564.1 coordinate 4,420,199, forward strand.
AAAATATTTTAGAATTCATGTTTGTTATGATACTTGTGTTCAAAGTTTCGTGTTCAAAAAACCATGACTGACACTTTACTTTATGATGTATGCGTGAATACTAAGCATACAACTCCTGTTGCATCAAAGTTTGACTGCTACGTTGTGACAGTCGCAATCAGTTTCCGTTGACGAACACTCTTACTTGGCCAAAAAGTCCTTAGAAGTCGGCAATTCTGGTGCTGCAAAGTTCATGTGCGGCGGTAATCCTGACTCGCCTGCTCATTTGCTTGCTATTATTATTAAGAAAAATGTATCCAATTAAATCAATTACAATGATCCCAATGTGACTGTCACAACTTCCGTGCCAACCCTCAGGATGTAATATTAAATAGCTTTTGCCTTCCATAGGTCCTAGAACACTGGACAGTACGCAAGAAGCGTTTAGAGCAGTGCCAGCAGTTTGCACTATTCGAGCGGTCGGCTCGCGCTGCTGTCGAGTGGATTCGCGAAACGCAAGAGCGGTGCGGTGCTGCGGCGGCGGCTGCTGCGGGCGGTGTCGCGCGAGAGTCGCGTGAACGCGTGCGTTTGCTCGCGCAACTTGCCGACGGGCTTGTCGAAAAGGGCCATCCACATGCTGTACAGATCAAAGAATGGGTCGCAGCGGTTGACGCAAGGTACGTTGACGTCTTGCTGCCGAAATAAATAATATTCAATCTACCTGTACTCTGTTGATAAGTTACCTTGTTATTTGTCAAAAAAGACCATAGAACTTTTAACAAATAACAACGCTGCTAAGTAACTTATTGACAAATTACAAATAGCATTGGTTATTATTATTCATTTTGGCCGTTAGTTACTAAATGGTACTTTCCTTGATTATGGCTTTTCCTAGTGCCTAGTCAGCACAATGCACTTCACCAGTCTGAACTAACTTGAATGAGGCTCAAAAGAGATTGGTCCGTAAAGATAAGCCAAAGTGTAAAAATAAACTACATAATATATTACAACCTATTACATAACAACTTGTATGACAGAGACAAACACATACCTAGGAAAAATGATAGAAATCTAACATAATATACTAACATAAATTATAGCTTTTAAAAATATCAAGAGCTTGACTCCCTGTCACTTATTCTATATTATATATGTGACTAATTCATATTTCAGTCCGATCCTTGAACTATTGAAGCTGTTGTCGATATTTGACGCAATAGAAAATGAACTGGCCATATACCCATTACATTTTTAGTGGGTGCATATTGTCGGACGATGCCATCGTCTAACGCCCTGTTTCAATTATCAGTCTATCTGTAATCTGTCGATGTGAAATAACAGCGTTGTTCAGTAATTCAAGTTTTTCTTGACAAATATTTTGTTGGTCCAGATATGCGGAATTCAGCGGTTCCATGGAAGGCGGTGAGAGCGAGGCGGAGAGTGACTCAGGTGTCGCCGCTTCTTTAAGTTCCGTGCAAACGAGCGAAGCGGAGACGCGCGTCGAGGCGCCTCCCGCCGCGCACGCCGACGAGAAGCGACGCAGCGCGCGCCGGAAAGAGTGAGTACTATAAACATGCAATAAACTGTGTAAAATATTAACACCCCCCCGATCAAAGACGGCCTAAGCACGTCCTTAACGACCCCGAAGATCACATCATGACATTGTCGGTCATGATTCGGTCACACAACACACAAATTCAGCCTCTTTACAGCCTCGTCGGCTAAGACGAGGTCTGCGATTCTTAACGTCACCCGGATGTGGACTCGTGCCACGGCCTCGAGGGCGTACGGACTAATCAAGTCCAACCAACCCGTCCTATCGTAATCCTTAGCCGTGGTCCGAGCCTCACAGGAGGTGCCCTTAGGAGGATGTTGCCCCTGATCTCTCCAAACATTTCTTCGAGCCGTTTTCGCCGTTTGGACGCGATGACCCTAAAAATGCATTATCTTATATACAGAATAACAATTTAGTATTACTAGATAAAACCAATTGTGCATTGCCGGAATAAAGAGGACAATTTCATTGATACAGGTTCATAATGGCGGAGCTACTGCAGACGGAACGCGCGTACGTCAAAGATCTCGAGACGTGTATCACGTGCTACTTGCGAGAGATGCGTACAGATCCCGCATCGGTACCGCCTGCGCTTCAAGGAAAGGTGTGTTCATAGCTTTGTCACTTGTTCACGGGACACGGGATAAAATAATACTAGAAGGGTCTAATCAAAAACCAAAAAATGCAAAAAGTCTTTCTGAATGCGTTCCATTTTACGCACTATTTCAAATTATATTTTTACTTATTGGTTCAATTATATTGGAAAGGGTATTTGTAGTAGAAATATTAATATGCAAAAAGTATTTATGAATGCGTTCCAGTTTACGCACTATTTCAAATTATATTTTTACTTATTGGTTCAATTATATTGGAAAGGGTATTTGTAGTAGAAATATTAATATGCAAAAAGTATTTATGAATGCGTTCCAGTTTACGCACTATTTCAAATTATATTTTTACTTATTGGTTCAATTATATTGGAGAGGGCTATATGTAGTAGAAATATTAATATGCAAAAAGTATTTATGAATGCGTTCCAGTTTACGCACTATTTCAAATTATATTTTTACTTATTGGTTCCATTATATTGGAGAGGGTTATTTGTAGTAGAAATATTAATATGCAAAAAGTATTTATGAATGCGTTCCAGTTTACGCACTATTTCAAATTATATTTTTACTTATTGGTTCTATTATATTGGAAAGGGCTATTTGTAGTAGAAATATTAATATGCAAAAAGTATTTATGAATTCGTTCCAGTTTACGCACTATTCCAAATTATATTTTTACTTATTGGTTCAATTATATTGGAGAGGGCTATTTGTAGTAGAAATATTAAAATGCAAAAAGTCTTTATGAATGTGTTCCAGTTAACGCACTATTTCAATTATAATGTTGCTTTTTGGTTCAATTCAGATATTGGAAAGGGCTATCTGAAGTAGAAATATTAGCTTTGTAAAAAAAAATAATCATAAACTGATATTTTGTTGGTTATATTACCACAATAAGTCTAAAAGTATTTTAATTGTTTAGGAGGAGCTAATATTCGGCAACATAGAGGAGATACACCGGTTCCACGAGCGCGTGTTTCTACGCGAGCTGGACAAGTACGAGACGATGCCGGAGGATGTCGGCCATTGCTTCGTGACGTGGGCGCGAGAGTTCGACATGTACGTGTCGTACTGCCGCAACAAGCCCGACAGCAACGCTGCCGTCGTGCAACACGCCGGCGATTATTTTGACAGGTACGCCTACTTACACAAAAAAGACCTTCCTGATTTTTGCCTTTTTTATTAATTAACAAGTCTGCTTTGTGACAGCGAAAAATCACGAAGGTTTACATGTGTGTCATTCCGTCTACAGTACGCGGCAGAAAGTTATGTACAGTACGCGGCCGAAAGTAATGTACATCGAACTTTAGAAGGATATAGTATTCTGCAAAAATTGTGTATTTTGCTTATTTCCACAGTATTATGTCTTACGGAGTCTTGCTGTGGGGTAAAGCGGCAAATATTGGGAAAATATTCGTATTACAAAAAAGGGCAATACGTGCAATTTATAATTTAAAACCGCGCCCTACGAGAGATATTTAAGGAAATCGGTATTCTTACAGTAGCTTCCCAATATATTTACAATAATATAATTTTTGTACGACAAAACATTCACAGTTACAAAAAAAACACTGAAAGGTTAAACGGCGCTCTATTAATGTCGCTCTGCTATCTGTGTGTCTGTTCTCGTGTCTCGTGTTTCTAGCTCGTAGACGAAATGAGTTACAAATTTGAAATTTTGGTCGAGCTGTTCTGCGCAAACAAATGTCGCCGATGCAATTTATAAAAATACAAGCTCTAAGTAAGCTAGTTGCTTACAAGCACGAAGAAACTAATTATATTATTAATATGTTATTTTTGACAGGGTGCAACGCAAGAAGAAACTAGAACATCCTCTAGCAGCGTACCTAATAAAACCCGTGCAAAGGATAACAAAATATCAGCTTCTGTTGAAAGACCTACAAGCTTGCTGCGCCGAGGGGCAAGGAGAAATCAAGGTAAGATATGGAATACTATTATTTTAGGGTAGTACCACAGCCTAAAGAGCTGATATTTCAGGCAGTTGGTCGATGGAGACGTCTATTCGGTCGCAATAGCTAGCTAGCTAGATGGCTACTAATCTAATCAGCGATTTTCTATCAAACGTCAAAACGCTCGCTTAATGGAAGTTTGTTGAAATACATACATTTGACGTAAAGCCTGACCAGAAAAATAAAAAAAACCCGCTTTAGGGGCGCCACTTGTGCTTATTTCATTGCAACACTAAGTATAGTCATGTACTTGTAAATTGGTCTTGTAGTGTTAAAGAAAAAATATTTTTATTTATTCATTACTAGATGATGCCCGCGACTTCGTCCGCGTGGATTTCGGTTATTGAAAATCCCGCGAGAACTCTTTGATTTTCCGGGATAAAGAGTATGTCCTTCCCCGGGATGCAAGCTATCTCTGTACCAAATTTCATCAAAATCGGTTGAACGGATAGGCCGTGAAAAGCTAGCAGACAGACAGACAGACACACTTTCGCATTTATAATATTAGTATGGACTTAAAGAATTCATTATTTATCTTTGGAAAGAATAACTGTAATATAAATAATTAAGTATATTGTGAACCACTTTCCTTTCACAACTATGAATAGTTTTCGGCATTTTATAGCACAAATAACTCACAAAAGCAATACAATACAACGCTCATACATCAACACACTTTGACAGCAAACGACACGTCATGTCATTTAATGACATTTTAAAGTTGGTGTTCTCGGTTGAAGAAATTAGTTAAATTGATTTTCCGCAACGTGGCAAAGTTTTTTTATTTACTGGGACCGGCTTTAATTTGACATACTTTTTTGATTCAATCAATAATTAAAAATGTTAACAAACTTAAAAGTGGGCGTTGATTTTACGAATTTTGGAAGACTCTATGTAATAGAATAGAATATATTTTTATTCAAGTAAACTTTTACAAGTGCTTTTGAATCGTCAACTAGTTTAATTTACCACTGGTATTAATAATTACTAAGAAATAATTTATTTTTGATATACGCATCAGACCAATTCTAGGATGTCAGAAGCAGAAGTCAGCAGAACAACTTATTATCATTTTGCTTCGTAGTCGTTCTGATTATGTAGGTGTTAGGACCGTAATATTTGCTCGTCCGCAAGCATTAAGGACGTCGTGTGTTTGTATATATGTTATAGTAGTACGTGTCAGTTTTGTAGTAGTACCTATACGGTAGCTCATCGCCCAAAATTTTCAACATTTAATCTTATATAAGTTTGCATCTATGTCTCATGTCTACGAGTCTACACAGATCAAATTCAAATCAGAATGATGTCTTACAAAACATTGTCTCAGTCCTTTTGGCTGTTGACTTTGTGTTTTCAGGTTATACAATACTAGCTTATGCCCGCTTCTTCGTCCGCGTGGACTATACAAATTTAAAACCCTTATTTTACTCCGTTAGGGGTTGAATTTTCAAAAGTCATTTCTTAGCGGATGTCTACGTTAGCTATCTGCATGCCAAAAAATTCAGCCCGATCCGTCTAGTGGTTTGAGCTGTGCGTTGGTAGATCAGTCAGTCAGTAAGTCATTCAATCAGTCAGTCAGTCAGTCAGTCAGTGAGTCAGTCGGTCAGTCAGTCAGTTAGTCAGTCAGTCAAACAGTCGGTCAGCTTTCCCTTTTTTATATTTAGATAGACTAAATTAGTTGATGTTATTAATTTATCGTTAAAATTGTATCACATTACAACTCACCTTCAGTGATAAGACGTCGCGATTAGATAAAGACGCCGTATTGGAATTCCCCCTGTACGACGTATATCTAAAGCAAGAATGTGTAACATTTTTTCGTTGAAAATCTATTTATCTTGACTGTGTTCATTTGGAAGAATTATCAAAACAGGAGAAAACTCCTGGTAAGTGCCTTGGTAAATGCTATAGCAAAACTTATGTATACATACATGATTTTATGTGGTAGCAAAACTAATTTATTGGATACTATCAACATTTTATGCTTGTCACGAAATTAATCATTTTCGGCAAACAAGGCAGTTCATAAATGTCTATCAAAACAAATCTTAAAACTACAATTTTTTAAATTCATCGCTTTATAGGATCTAGACCTTTTTATGTATCCTCAAATTCGACTGATGAATTTCTATGTATACAGTTTACGTAGTCGATTTCGTGTTCACAAGAACAATAATATATTTGTGTTATTGTTTTATGTCGTATCACCTGTTATTTTAATAGGAACTATAGTAACAGCTTACGGAAACATTATTTTTCCTTTTTTTATTAGACTTACTGCCGTACCTGAGTACGGCAGTAAGTCTAATAAAAAAGTAACGATAAAGCGACTCTGAGTACGGCAGTTAACATTTAATGGTATGCAGTTAATTTACAGACTCAAAGTTATCAAACGAATTTTATCGACCGTTTTCGACGTAGATATTTGTTTAGACCTTAATCATAGTCAAGGATTTACCTGTAACCTTCAAAATGTGTTTTTGTGATAAGATCATAAAAACCAGCCAAGTGCGAGTCAGACTCGCGCACTGAGGGTTCCGTACTACAATCGTATTTTATCGACATTATGGAGATAAATCAAAAAAAAAAAACTGTTTTAGAATGTACAAGTAAAGCCCTTTCATATGATACTTGGTGTAGTAATCTCACTTTGAAAGTTGAAAATAGCAATATTTGTTCATGAACACCTTTTAATTTTTTTCTTATGGTGTTACCACAACTTCACGGTTTTAGATTTTTTCCCCTCATGTCTGCTATAAGACGTACCTCCCTGCCAAATTTCATGATTCTAGATAAACGGGAAGTATCCTATAGGTTTCTTGGCAGACAGGCAGACAGACATACAGATAGACAGGCAGACAGATAGACAACAAAGTGATCCTATAAGGGTTCCGTTTTTCCTTTTGAGGTAGGGAACCCTAAAAATTACGTACAATTGTTTTTTTAATAAAAACCTTCCTAGGTGATACTGCAAATAAGAGTATACATTTAATTGGTCATTTACTTTTATGTCTCCATAGCGTGCTTATGAGAGCTAAGATCCCTTTTCAAGTTTGGCGTCATTCCTTATCTTAAGTTGCACGAGGAACGAGATTCGTTTAAAATTAATCACAAAAATACTCGGAATATTGTGACTGCTACATATTGTATAATGCGTAAATTTTAACTCATCAAGCGCCATTTTAACTTTATGTGTCAAATTTCATGTCAAAAGTACTATTTTAGTCCTTATTTTTGACATGGCAGCTGACTTATAGACTTAAAATAGCGCGTGAGGAGTCATTTTGTACGGACTATAGTACTGAATATATGGGGATTTGAAACTGGACATCTTTTATTATTTGTTGTTATAGCGACAACAGAAATACACTCTGTGACTGACAGACAGACGGATGGGCAGCGGAGGCTTGGTAAGAAGGTTCCCGTTCGGTTACGGAACCTTAAAAACTAGGGAAAAAACTCGGTACACAATTTGGTACATTATTCTAATCAAAAGTCTTTTGTGTAGCGTTAATATATTTGGGCATAATTGCTTCATAAAAAGCAGCTGGTCAGTACAACGTTGTGTAAGCACGACACGCGACATAGGCCTATTAATTTACCTACGCCCACAACGTTGATGGCGCGCTCAATCCCATTTGCTTGCTCACCACAAAATCAATGGCGAAAAATTGACCCAAAGTATACATAAGTTCGTTTTTGTCTGCCGCATTGACTGGTCACTTATCTGCATTCTTAACGAGCTTTGGTGTTTTGTAATGTCACAAAACCATTACGGCATTATCGGCTGCAGAAGTCTGGTTCTCGTATGTACTTGCGTGCGGTAAACGCGATATGTGAAATAAAGTAAACTAGTCCACTGTTTGTTGTAAATTAATTGTAAATTAACGATTAGTGGCGACCAATATTTTCCTCATGAATCATTTTCGTGTATCACAGTCGCTCGGTGTTCATAGTAAGTGTAATATATTCCAGAAGTGTAGATCCATGTATATGTTTCGAGTAAAATTAAAAGTAAAAGACATGTTATGGTTGGTGTAGTCGAAAATTGTGTAATTTTGATAATGTTGAAGTATTTAAATAACTATCGCACAAATAAAATTGGACCTACTTCAAAAGATGGACTTGTATGTATATTATTTTTAGATCGCATTATTTTGTATGTCATTCTTTCATGAGAACAATTATTCACACGGCTATACTTTGGTATAAACATTTATATATATGCAAGATTCAAGAATTAAAATTGATAATAATTTGAGGATATTATATTGAGTAGAGTTGTTCTTAAAAAAATTGTCATCCTATGGCTTGAGTCCACTGATTAACCCGCGTGATAAGTATCCTAGACTAAAAACGATAACTCATGCTTGCATGCAACAAGTGATTCCAATCCAATCCTTCAGCCTGTTTGCGTCCACTGCTGGACATAGGCCTTTCCAAGAGCACGCCACCAAACACGGTCCTCAGCCTTCCTCATCCACCCGCTCCCCACCACCTTACCGTAATCGGGAATAGCAGGGCTGCCGGGAACTGGGGGCCTTTGTCTGTTGGCGCTGCTCATTAGAAGTAATGCCCATACTGACCACGCTGGGCAGGCGGGTTGGTCAGCGCAGGGCTGTAGGCCATTTCGCACCAGTGACGCTGCTGCCTGTCTCTGGTCTGTGTTATTTAAAGCCAAGCCATTTGGAATGGTTATCCCGCCATTCTTCGGTCGTCATATCCTCGTTCGCTGATTCGCAGGGGGCACCGCGTGCAGTTGAGGTTGACATTTGGGGTGTTAAGATGTTAGTGCACCCCCTTACCCTCCTTATCAAGTGATTACAATAAGAAAAACTCTCAAACCGAAACATGTTCTGAACTATTTGAGTTTCAATTAGTCAATCAGACTAAGTATACCTACCTATTTCGAAACTAGTCGGACTTACGCCAATTGAAACATGGAGTTAAGCCGCCTTTAGGTTTTCGTACCTCAAAAAGAAAAAAGGAAACCTTATAGGATCACTTTAAGTCTCTGTCTGTTCGTTGGGGCGTATGTCGTGTCTGTCAAGTAAAACGGGTACTTCCCGTTGCCCTAGAATCATGAAACTTGGCAGGTAGCATTCTTACAGCCCAAGTAAAGGAAAAAATCCGAAAGCCGTGAATTTGAAAAAAAATTGAATTATGTTCTGAATATAATTAGTTTACTAAATCACATAAAAATGGCGCTGTTGTCATTAACTTGCAGTGTTTGACATAAAAATTTTAAAATATCTTGTACAATGGTACGGCACCCTTAGTGTGCGAGTCCGGCTCGCACTTGACCGTTTTTAGGGTTCCGTACCTCAAAAGGAAAAACGGAACCCTTATAGGATCACTTTGTTGTCTGTCTGTCTGTCTGTCTGTCTGTCTTTCTGTCTTTCTGTCTGTCTGTCTGTCTTTCTGTCTGTCTGTCTGTCTGTCTGTCTGTCTGTCTGTCTGTCTGTCTGTCTGTCTGTCTGTCTGTCTGGCTGTCCGTCTGTCTGTCAAGAAACCTACAGGGTACTTCCCGTTGACCTAGAATTAGATCTTATAGCTGACATTGAAAACCGTGAATTAAGGGTTAGATCGCGTGTTGACTGCACGTAAAATTGTGCAAAAGTACTTATGAATACCACTCGCGATAGTTTAGTTTCAACGAGTAATTGATGAAGATTACATCATAATTTATCATTCACAGGACGGTCTGGAAGTTATGCTGTCGGTGCCAAAGAAAGCCAATGACGCAATGCATCTATCAAACTTAGAAGGATGTGATGTTCCTATGGACAGTCTCGGTGAAGTAGTGCTCCAGGATTCATTCCAAGTGTGGGACCTTCGCCAGATAATCAAGAAGTGTCGAGAGAGAAGAGTTTTCCTATTTGACCTGCACCTACTCCTCGCAAAGGAAGTCAAAGACACGCATGGAAAAGCGAAGTACATTTATAAGACCAAATTCATGGTGAGTATTAGAATAATATCCTTCATTAAAATAACCTTTTTGAAAACAAGGTTTTATTTAAGCCATGCACTAGAAGGAATGTATCAGGACATGAACAGATGGATATGGCATCCTCCCGGCTCCATCATGAGACCACCTCCGTGGTACTATGTTCTATAAATCTATACTACCTATTTCATTGTCATCGTTTGTCAAAAAAAATTGTCGCATCAGACATAGAGGCAGTTTTTGATTTGGTGTATACGTTTCAGACCTCCGAGTTGGGTGTGACAGAGCACATAGAAGGCGACGAGTGTAAATTCTCCGTGTGGACGGGCCGTGAGCCGATGGCTAGCGACTGCCGCATCGTGCTGAAAGCACCTTCACTTGACGTCAAACAGACCTGGGTGCGACGCCTCAGGGAAGTCATACAGGTAGGATTTTGTTGATCGCACATCTGCAGACTGGAATGGAGTATTTTTGACGACAACTTAATTTATACTTCAGCATAGCGGCGGCACCCGTCCTTAGAGTCAGGCATCGAGTATTTTGAGTCTCCTGCGTGTTTTGTTTCATCATATAAATTAAAACTGTATTCAATGTTGTATTAGTATTAATACTTACTATCAAAAACACCACTGCACGCTTTACACGCTTTATCTTATCACGGAATTTTTAATAATAGAAGGCTCACTCCGCAAATATGTTTAAATGAATAGCGACTCTAGTCACGACATAATAAAGTGCAATTCAGCTCAAACAGTGCTGCAGCTTAAAACCAAAACCCCTCTTTCTATTCCGCAAACTTCTATAATTTTTATTTTTACTAGCTTATTCCCGCGATTTCGTTCGCGTAGATAACATTAATTTAAAACACTTATTTTACGGCCCCTTTAGGGGTTGAAAAATCCTTTCTTAACGAACGTCTACCTCAACAGCTATCTAGATCCTAAATTTCAGCCCAATCCTTTCAGTATTTTGAGCATAGAGTTGCCTTATTTTGCAAGTGGATACGAAATGAAATACTTTTCGGTTAATAAATACGACGTTATAAAGTCAACAAAACTTTTACTGAGAATGAAACAAAGGAAACTCTTGAAATATTTCCGTACTTAACTTTCCGTTTTACATACATGCATGATCTCGAAGATTGCATTTGCGGAGTCGGTTTGACTTTTGAAGAACTTCTGCGTAAACCTATTGTTACAATGAAATTTCTGAGATTCAACTTTGTTGTTTGTAACGCAGCGGTCTATGAAGCTTTGGAGCTTCAATTTAATATATTTATAAGTTCTATAAAACAGGCTAAAAACGATAAAATATATACGCAAGCGATTATTTATTACTAGACCAGCTGATGCCCACGACTTCGTCCGCGTCTAATTAGGTTTTTAAAAATCCCGTGGGAAATCTTTAATTTTCCGGGATAAAAAGTAGCCTATGTCACTCTCCAGGTCTTTATCAATACCCATGCAAAAAATCATGCCAATCCGTTGCACCGTTGCGACGTGATTGAAGGACAAACCAACAAACAAACACAATTTCGCATTTATAATAAGGGTACTGATTCCACTACAAGCAAGCCCTTGACTGCGATCTTACCTGGTGGTAAGAGATGCAGTCTCAGATGGTAGCGGGCTAACTTGAAAGGGGTGTGGCAGTTTTATTACACCCATATACCCCTTATCGATTTCTATGCGGTATAGTATTTCTTGAGTGGTTTTGTAAACAAACAAATTTGCCGGATTTGGAGCGATGAAAATTCATCGGAGATTCATCACGTACCCTGTTCGGGTTCTACACCCCGAAAAAGACTGTCTGGTGTGTTTTTTTATTGAGCCCCATTTAAATGTGAAAATGTCACCCAAAATTAGGCCACCAGGATAACACCACCTGTAGCAGAGTCTTGGCGGCTATTTCGCTGCTATTATATTTCGTACATAATGTCATTATATGTCCTTTCAAATAAAATAATTATTGTGGCAATATCACTTTTAACAGGTTATTTTATTTCATTTCAAAGTTTAAGCGCTCTTGATGAAAGACCCTTTACAAATGATTGTGAAAACTGTAACAATGAATAATGTAATGATTATTGTTGACAGGAAACATACTTCAGTGGCGCCTTGCAGCAGCCGCCGCGTAGTCCCGCGCGAGCTCGCCCTGCCAGCTCGCAGCGGTCCAGCCGGTAACTATTTATTTTTTAAGTAACACTTCTATTCTCCCACTTGCTCGAAAATTGCTTTATTATTTTTAAAAAAGGCGATTCCTCCGTCCTACCGTCATACAGTTCGTACGTTCGTACGTCTAAAGATCGATGTTAATCACTATTGGCCGCGTACTGTAGTTTGACAGCTACAGTGTGATGATTGCGGTCACATGCGATGCTCTCTATTGGCTGAAATGCATTTTTGTAGCAAGAATATCGTAAATTCAGTTAATCGCAACAATTCAGATTGTAGCCATGATCGATACAGCAACCATTTCAACAACCGACAAGAAGATCATTTTAGATAAGTTACGTTTGCGTTACCTCCGTCCGTATTTAATGTCCGTTTAGTGCAAGATAACACGGTTCCCTGTTGTTATTGTGTTTAATAAAATCTGTATTTCATTGGTATACATCCGATTTTAGTCGCCGTTAGGTTGCACTTTTCTGCGCGAACAAGTTTTGCCAAAGGGACTTATAAAAGTTGTAGTACTTTGCAAAGACCTTGTTAAACTAAACAATAGTTATACAATTAAACAATAGTTATTGTATACAATGAATTCTTATTCATTGTATACAATAACTATTGTTTAATTTATATATAGTTATATATAGTGTATACTGTATATATAGTTTGTATTAGCTTAATTTGCTATAATCCGCTGAAACAGATCAAATGTGTTTGGCGCAACATGCAGCATGCGATATACACCGCCCGCTCTCTCACTGCGAAACATGCAGGAAAAGTCAGCTACCAAGCAAGCAATACGTACCATCACATGATGGTGGTACTTATTGCTTGCTTGGTGCACTACACAAATCTCAAAACACATTCAACGCTCGTTTCTCCTCGACACCGGATCATCCTCAAGATATGTCGGGGCGAAACGTGCGTCGAATGTGTTTTGAGATTATAGCAAACTAGCTTATGCTCGAGACTTCGTCCGCGTAGACTACACAAATTTCAAACCCCTATTTTACCCCCCTTAGGGGTTGAATTTTCAAAAATCCTTTCTTATCGGACGCCTACGTCATAATAGATAAATTGCCAAATTTCAGCCTGATCCGTCCAGTGGTTTGAGCTGTGCGTTGATAGATCAGTCAGTCAGTCAGTCACCTTTTCCTTTTATATATTTAGATTAAGCTTTTGGTTCATTGTATGTCATGGATTTCCGCAAAATAACGCCTGCTTCTATACAATCATTATTGTCTCAGGGACTTTGAAGATACGGATACAGAAAATCTGGATCGCAACTCCCTTGCGTCTTTCGGCAGCGGCAACACAACTGACTCCGATAAGGTGAGTGCTCATCAATATTTCAAGTAGAACTATTTTAATCACCAAAGGAAGGAGGAAACATTTTGTTCAGCATTGCCTAAGTATGAGACTGATTGACGTAAAGAAACGTGAGTGCTATTTTTTTTGTAAGAAGTTGAACAAAGACGTTTCGTGCGAACAGATTTGATTTCGAATTCATAAAGATGACAATGTTCGAGATTTCTCGCTCTTCTGTGCTAGGACGGTGAATGGGAAACAAGATTGTGAAGTTTTTGAGCACATTCTCTAAAGCCTGAAGACCTATAGGCACCTAGGGACCCTAAGGTGACAGGCGGTTAAGGCTACTTTACGGTTATGATGATACTTTTAACGTGAGTAAAAGCAAAATCGGTTTGTTAAATGTGTATAAATAGTGACTTGTGCGACCCACTTTGCTTATGTTTTGGTGATAAAAGGTTAACAGCATAGCATGCAACAGGTAAAGATTTCAAATCAAGAATTTTACCAGTATATAGGGTTGTAAGGTATAGTTTTGCATTTCACGAAGACGAGTGGCTCATGCTTGTGTTTAAGTCGTATCGGTATATGTAAGGTTATATGTGTGCGTTTGCGAGCGCTTGCTCGCGACTGGTTGAACGCAATGCTCATGTGAACGACGTAACCACAAATAAAGTTCACTCGCCTTCGTGAATTGCAAGAACTGTAAAAATTTAATCGAATAAAAGGTTTACTCATTCCTACTAATTAGTAGATTTATGGCAAGGCACGCGTCGTGTTAGTGTACTGACAACCGCAATACTAGACAGATCCAACATAATTTTGAGTAATAAACCAGCAATCTATTTTTTATTTAACTGCTAGTTGATGTCCTTGACTTCGTGGATTTCAAACCCCTATTTCACCCCCTTAGGGGTTGAATTTTCAAAAACCTTTCTTAGCGGATGCCTACGTCATAATCTGCATGCCAAATTTAGCCCGATCCGTCCAGTAGTTCGAGCTGTGCGTTGATAGATCAGTCAGTCAGTCAGTCAGTCACCTTTTCTTTTTATATATTTAGACTAATCCAAAGATCTGAAAAAGTATTAAGGTAGCAGGTGAATATATTGAGAAAGGAAAATGAATTTGTATTTCTATCTTCATTTCTTACTATTCAACGAACTTAAAAACGCTCCCTCGAATATTAAAAAAAGCTTTCAGTATAATCTATGAATGTCTAGGAGTGATTCGCGGATGTCTGCGTGCACCTTTTTTGTAGAGACTTCGTACCTATGATAGAGATTCCTAAAATAAAAATGCGCGTAAAAATAATAAACCGAGGTAACAATGTGATTTATTATGAACGTTGTTAGTGTATCCTAATCCAATTTTATCGTAATGGATAGTATTGCAGCGCAGCTGGGAATATTGCTACACCTAAGCTTATCACACACTAGAGGCGAACTGTGCAGGAGCCAAAGCGGCGCAACCAGCGCTTTATTCAGTTGAGAGTGCAAGTTTTAAGACAAAAACCGGCCAAGTGCGAGTCAGGCTCGCGCAATGAGGGTTCCGTACTACGGTCGTATTTTTTCGACATTTTGCATGATAATTCAAAAACTATGATACATAAAAATAAATAAAAATCTGTTTTAGAATGCACAGGTGAAGACCTTTCACATGATACCCCACTTGATATAGTTATCTTACTTAAAAAATTGAAAATACTGGTTATTAGTTCATGACCACAATTTAATTTTTTTTTGTTTGATGTAACCCACAAATTCACTGTTTTCAGATTTTTCTCCAAATGTCAGCTATAAGATCTACCTGCCTGCCAAATTTCATGATTCTAGGTCAACGGGAAGTACCCTGTAGGTTTCTTGACAAGCAGACGGACAGACGGACAGACAGACAACAAAGTGATCCTATAAGGGTTCCGTTTTTCCTTTTGAGGCACGAAACCCTAAAAAACCACACCGGAGTTGCGAGAATCACAATTTGGCCATTCATACTAAATAACAGATTTATGGCTCCAAGTGAATTGCATTTCTCGGGCGCTTCGGATGCGATCATTTTCAGCACTGCATAAAAAATATTTTCGGCAGTATTAAGATTTAGGAATTGGGGCATCACTACTAATGTTATCATCAGCTAGTCAATTATGACGACCTCCCTGGCGCAGTGGTAAGCGCTGTGGTCTTACTAGTAGGAGGTCCCGGGTTTGATTCCTGGCAGGGATTTGGAATTTCATAATTTCTAAATTTCTGGTCTGGTCTGGTGGGAGGCCTCGGCCGTGGCTAGTTACCACCCTACCAGCAAAGCCGTGCCGCCAAGCGATTTAGCGTTTTTAGCGAATTTCGCAAAAATATAACATTCAAAAAGAAAGTAATCAACCACGGCGAGACGCAGTAATTTTTGCCGACAGTCAACGAATCTTGGTTCCGCTCGAGAAACTAATCAGTCGCGCTATTCTTTGATCAGAACATAGTGCAGTTGGGAATTGTTTCCTTGGAACGTCTTGCTAGAGTTCATTTCATTTTATGAAAACACTAGCTGATGCCCGCGACTTCGTTCGCGTGGATTTAGAGTTTTAAATTCCCGTGGGAACTCTTTGATTTTCCGGGTAAAAAGTAGCCTATGTCACTCTCCAGGCTTTTAACTGTACCCATGCAAAAAATAACGTCGATCCGTTGCTCCGTTGCGACGTGATTGAAGGACAAACCTACAAACTCAATAGCTCTACCGGAAAAGGAGTGGACTGAAAACCTAAAGGTCGACGGTTCAAACCCCGCCCATTGCACTATTGTCGTACCTACTCCTAGTACAAGCCTGACGCTTAGTTGGAGAGGAAAGGGGAATTTAGTCATTTAACATGGCTAATATTCTTTAAAAAACCAACAAACCAATAAACCAACAAACAAACACACTTTCGCATTTATAATAAGGGTACTGATTAGCTTATGCTGCGACTTCCGCGTGGACTACACAAATTTTAAACCCCCATTTACACCCTTAGGGGTTGAATTTTCAAAAAGCCTTTCTTAGCGGATGCCTACGTCATAATAGCTATCTGCATGCCCAATTTCAGCCCTAACCGTCCAGTAGTTTGAGCTGTGCGTTGATAGATCAGTCAGTCAGTCTTTTCCATTTATATATATAGATATAGAAGTCTAGTCAATGACTGTCTAGTCTCCGTCCTGAGGGTTATTAAGTACAGAATTGCTTGCGGTAATCTGCACCGTCGACAGATGAAAATATGTTTAATAAATATTGAAATGTTCCTTTACTCGGTGACTTCGCAGCTTAGGCTTAAGGCACGGTCGAGTCGTTCGGCAGTTGCGATGTTGTTGAGTCACAGTTCACGACTGTTAGGAAACTTCTAACAAAACGTCGAGGCCTCGTCGTCACTGGCAGGCGTCAAATGTTAGTACATTCGACGCAAGTAGCCCTAAAGTAGCCCTATTTTTCGTCACCATAGCCTAATATTTGGCATATTGTCGATTCAGGATCATACCGAGGCTTCCCGCACTCTAGTTCATTCTGGTTGTGTCAACTGCACTGCACAATAACCACATCGAAACTGCAATTTTGCAGTCTCGCGGGCAAATTATATTATCTAAATATATAAAAGCGATATACCACTCACTCACTGACTGACTGACTAATCACGAAATCTCAGGAACTATAAAGCCTACAAACTTGAAATTTGGACGGCAGGTTCTTTCTAGGACGTAGGTGTCAGCTAAGAAACGGTTTTGAAAAAATCCCCCCTTAAGGGCGTGAAAGGGGGGGTCGAAGGTTGTATGAAAGTCCTACGTTTTTGAAGTTAGAGACGTGAAAATCGACATTTAGGATATTAGCTTTAAATAATAAAAATCTGTATTATTTAATTTGGGAAATTCCCCCTTAAGGATAGTAAAATAGGGGGGAAAAGTTTTTATAGAAAAGTTTTAACTATTGTTATTTTTACTTGAAATTTGAAACGTAGGTTATTTCTAGGGGGTAGGTATCAGATAAGAAAGGGTCTAACTAAATTCTCCCCCTAAGGGGTGAAATGGGTGTTGAAAAGTTATATCATGAAAATCCTATGTTTTTGATGTTAGAGATATGAAAATTGGCATTTAGGGATTCTAGTTCCGTGCCTTAAGGTGAGACTGAGTGAGTAGGTAAGTGAGGCCTTTTGCAGCGGGAAAATTTAAGATCTCATGAGAAACCAGAAATTTTACGCGGACGAAGTCGTGGGCAACTGCCAGTTTGTTATAAACAAAAAAAAGTGTAATATTATGAAAATAATAGCAATGCCCGACTTGCGATGCATTACGATTCACGTGTCCCCTATTTTACGTTGAAAGTCATGTCGGTATCATATTACAGAAACCGTCACGAAAGTGTCAACAACAACTGAACAACATTTCAATCAATCGGATGAATGACGTGCGAAGGCATACGTGACGTACAGACACATAGTCAAACATTTACTTTTGTAATATGTAAGATTTATATAATTAAAATATCTTGGTTTTTGTTTACAATGTACATTACTGGACAATTCGCATTGTTAAGTTATAGTTACTCCTTATCATTTTAGCGTTTTCTTGAATGTTCCTTTTGTGTTCTATAAATAATATGAAGTACTTGATACAATACATAATACTCATCGGTAGGAGGAAATCAACTGTATACTAGTATCATGAGGCATGATTTACTTACGCTTTACGTCGTATACGGTCCGAGCCGTGCTGCCCTAGGTAATCCATATAGTGACAAGACGCAACACATTGAGTGAGCTCACAAAAATAGCTAAATAGATTATTTCTTACTAGATGATGCCCGTGACTTAGTTCGCGTGGATTTGGGTTTTTAAAAATCCCGTGGGAACTCTTTGATTTCCCGGGATAAAAAGTAGCCTATGTCCTTCCCCGGGATGCAAGCTATATCTATA
This sequence comes from Maniola hyperantus, assembly GCF_902806685.2. Lineage (NCBI taxonomy): Eukaryota > Metazoa > Arthropoda > Insecta > Lepidoptera > Nymphalidae > Maniola > Maniola hyperantus. Next base: position 4,438,658 of record NC_048564.1, read on the forward strand.
CCGAGTTTCGTTAAAATCGGTTGAACGGATGGGCCGTGAAAAGCAAGCAGACAGACAGACAGACAGACAAACAGACATTCGCATTTAAAATATTAGTATGATCCAATCTAAATCTAAATCAGCCTGTGCTGTCCCACGTCTGGGCAAAGGCCTTCCTCCGATCCTTCCACAATTTTTTATTTCGTGCCTCTTCAGGCCACGTAACTGTAAATTTGTCTAATTCATCACGCCAACGTAGCCTCGGCCGACCACGCTGGCGTTGATGATTCTGGGGCGTCCAAAAAGAAGCAGATTTTGCCCATAACTCATCTGGCATACGGCACACATGACCTGCCCAGTCCCATTTGAGTAAAGTGTAGTATGGATGAATAATATTAAGATAAGTAGCAGTTTAGCGTTAGTAATAATTATTTAGGATGTATAAGATATTTTAGACTTTACAGTACATTGTCGCATTTGGTCAGGAATCCCTAGAAGGACAGTGTTCATAGTGATAAAAAAAAACCGACCAAGTGCGAGTCAGGCTCGCACAACGAGGGTTCCGTACTACAGTCGTATTTTTTCGATATTTTGCACGATAATTCAAAAACTATGATGGATAAAAATAAACAAAAATCTGTTTTAGAATGCACAGGTGAAGCCCTTTCATATGATACCCCACTTGATATAGTTATCTTACTTTAAAAATTGAAAATACTAGTTATTAGTTTACGACCACAATTTTTTTTTTTTGTGTGATGTTACCACAAACTCACGGTTATCAGATTTTTGGTCGGTCGGTCTGTAGGTTTCTTGACAGACCGACAGACAGACCGACAGACCGACAGACAGACCGACAGACCGACAGACCGACAGACAGATAGAGCTTATAGCTTATAGGATCACTTTGTTGTCTGTCTAGACAGACAACAAAGTGATCCTATAAGGGTTCCGTTTTTACTTTTGAAGGTACGGAACCCTAAAAATGGAAAAGCTCAGGGTGAAAATATGCACTTTATCTCTTTTGATTCTGTCGCAATGTGCCTTGGGCCGTAAGCTGCACTTCATTTAAACAAATTGTATTTTACGTTGTTGCACTGTTAGCTATCGGAATTATTATAGAACAGGTACACCACAGGTTTTCCCCGTAAGTATACGTACCCGTGAGTACATGTCAGTTATTGACGTAACTGGTATAGTCTATAGACTAGGTACATAGTATGTGTATAGGGATAACTATGAGTATTGTGAAATGTCTTCAGGGATATTATATACTTAATTGAATGTTCGACCTTACCCACTTGTGTAAGTCCTTTAATGAACTTAAAAAACGAGACTTTTAAGCGCACGTTTGTTAACATGACATTGGAGTTGACCTGAATCTGTCATTTACCTACTCGTAGTATTTTTATTTTTTTACATTGATACACATATAATATAATTCCTCTCACTCTACCAAGGGTCACTGGTAGAGATCTCTCATAGAGATAAGTGCTTCCCTGTCTACTTTTAATCTCTTTTTTCTCTTGATTGTACATGTTTTTTGATACAAATAAATACAAATAAATGTATAAAAATATTATATATATTACAAGTACGCTAGATTTGCTGCTGACAACGTGTTTTTGAAACGACTTGATTATTTATCGCCATTTCGTCGTTGATATATAGCAGTAGTGCTTGTAAGCGTACTCGGAAGTATATGTTAGTGATGAGACATCTGTCAACACAAAAAAAATTTGACGGTGTCACTTTTAGTACCCAGTACGCTTCGAATCGGCACAATAACATTATGCATCATCATCATCATCATTATCATCATCAACCGATACACATCAACTGATGGGCATAGGTCTCTTGTAGGGACTTCCACACGCCACGGTCTTGCGCCTCCGGAATCCAGCGGCTCCCTGCGACTCGCCTGATGTCGTCCGTCCTCCTAGTGGGGGAGGGGGTCTTCCAACGCTACGCCTTCCGGTGCGACGTCGCCATTCCAACATCTTGGGACCCCAATGTCTATCGGTTTTCCAAACTATGTGCCCTGCCCATTGCCACTTGAGCTTCGCAACCCGTTGAGCTATGTCGGTAACACTAGTTCCGGATCTCCTCATTACTGATTTGATTACGTAGAGAAACGTATCATTATGTTTAGTGGCGGCCAAACATTGATATTTACCAACCCCCTAATTTGAGGGATTTACGCAAGGCTAGTCTATTCAGTTTTGCCAGTCTGTTTCCCCTTTTAATTACTATTGTTAATTATTGTAATTTCCAATAACTGAATGGCTCCTAACCCTATCCAAGCCCCGCGCACACAGCGGTTTTTCCCAAATAACGCTTGCTTGTTATTATTACCCTGATTGCTGTCGGTAAACTAAGGTTTGGGTTAAATAAAACAGTCCTACAATTCGCCGCGTAGTATTGTTTTCAAACGTTAAAATCAAATTCATCATCATCATGATCAACCTATTGCCGCCGGCTCCCGGGTCTCCTCTCAGAGTGAGAAGGGTTTGGTCACACTGACCATGTGCGGATTCTCAGGAATGCAGGTTTCCTCACGATGTTTTCCTTCACCGTTAAAGCAAGTGATATTTAATTACGTAAAACACACATGACTCCGAAAAGTTAGAGGTGCGTGACCGAGATCGAACCCCCGACCTCCGATTAGAAGGCGGACGTCCTAACCACTAGGCTATCACAGCTTTGTAAACTGAAATTGAATGAATTGAATCTCCGAATGAAATCAGCTGTTGCCAGATTTATTTGATTTATGCCAGACTTCGTTGACATGGCAACCAAAAAATGCCATATTTTTGCTTTTTACATAAATTTGAGCCGCAATTTGTATAGTTAAGTTGAAAATGCACCTTAAGCGAAGGATCGATCCATTGACTTGCAAAGGTCAACTAAAGTTATAAACTAGTGTAGAGTTTCAAAAGAAATTAACCCTTGGGAACAAATACTTGAAGTTTATTAGGGAGAGGCATAAAAAGATTACATTTTGGTTGCCAAACTTTAGTACTTACTTGATAGTAATTATAAAAAACCGGCCAAGTGGGAATCAGACTCGGACACTGAGGGTTCCGTAGTACAATTGTATTTTATCGACATTTTGCACGATACATCGAAAACTACTTACTAGATCTCGTCCAAACCTATTTTCGGTGGAAGTTTTTCATGGTAGGTACCTACTGTACATCATATTTTTTTAGTTTTATCATTCCCTTATTTTAGCAGTTACAGACACACACATTTTACCACTTTGGAAGTGTCTCTCGCGCAAACTATTTAGTTTAGAAAAAAATGATATTAGAAACCTCAATATCATTTTTGAAGACCTATCCATAGGTATGCCACACGTATGGGTTTGATGAAAAAAAAATTGAGTTTCCACAAATCTGTTATATTCTTCTAAAGGTCGATGTACATTACTTTCGGCCGCGTTACTGTACGCATTGTGTGTATAACCATAAGTGTACAAAAACCTTGTTAGTAATAGTTACCAAACTCAAAGGTTCACAAAGGTGCCAATCCGCACGAGTGAGCTGACGATGGGTTGATCGTGATGATGATGAATTCCAAACTAATGCAGTGCGAAATTTAGAGTCGAGTGCAAATTGAAATTGAATAGGTAAACTTGAAGTTACGGACATCTATTACAACTATCCCTGTCAGTGGCGACTTAGAAACTTTAATGAAACCTGAACTCACAAGTTTGGACTTAAATTAAACATTAGTTAATTAAGAACAGTATCATGTTTGCTTCGTACGATATTAATAAAACATTTTGATTCAGTATAGATTCCGGAACTGCTACGATAACATAAAATAAACCCACAAAGAGCTCTCTAAACGTTGGGGGTTCAAAAAGCAATGACCGCTACTAAATAAGAGGTCGCATTACGTAACTATGCGGGTAAAAGGCATTTCGGCATAATAGGTAAAAGCACTGCATAGCCTAGGAAAAAGAAAAATTTGTTAAATCTATTACATTAATTTTTAATAACATTTATATTTTCTATCGATTCAAATGAACATTTTGCAATTTTTTTTGGGGTTCCGTACCTCAAAAATAAATAAAGGAAACCTTATATGATCACTTCGTTGTCTGCCTGTCTGTCATGTCTGTCAAGAAACCTATAGGGTACTTCCCGTAGAATTATGAAATTTGTCAAGTATTTGGTCTTACAGCACCAGTAAAGAAAAAATCCAAAAACCATAATTTGTGGTTATACTGGTTTGAGATTTCTTGTACGATAGTGCGGAACCTTTCGTGTGCGAGTCCGACTCTCACTTGACCGGTTTATTAAAGCCGAAATGGGTAGAATTGTCTGGTCTACCTATACTCTTCCTTTAATCATAAAACACCAATATTATAGACGGTCGTTTATTAATTATCTCGAATTTCCAACATTGACCTTGAAGCACGCTGCTTGTTTTGATTTATTGACCGCAACTCGACGTCGTCGCTCGCAGCAAGCCGCCGCGCCGCCCGCTGTAACATCAGTGCAAAAACATTGCAAGGCTAACGGATACAGAACGGATTAGACTTCCTTTCGCAGAGATTTAGAGCTATGTAAATTTGGTAATGTAGTGTAGCTCGATACGGAGGCTGCGTAATGAACAAGTCTTCGTCCGTAAGATAGCGAGCGATATCAGCGGGCGGCGTATTGCGCGGCAGTGGCGACAGCGCCGCGCGCCGCATCGGACGAGGCGGCTCGCGTGTCCGCCGCGACGGTCGCGATCGCGCCCGCGCACTGTCCGCCGCCTGCCGGCCGCAGCGCGGCGCCACGTGCACGTCGCGATGGCTACTACACCACCTCTACATTCCCCCGTGGCCGTATCGACGAAACAACATAAAAGCCGACGCAAAATATCACTGCCATGGTTCAGACAGAGCTCTGTGAGCGCTCCCCATTCCACACTATCACGTCAACACACCATTGACACTCCGGGCTCGTTCCACGCACGTCTCCTCAAGGGCAACCATCAACGCCAGGTGACCTATCGTCAGCCAATATTCTTGATACATCAGCTCCTTGACCTAGAGTCGGTGTTTTCCCGCGCTTGCTCTACGAACGAGCTGTACCTACTTCTGAGCATCTAATATTTTCGTTGCTATGTTAGTGTTTTATCGGGGAAATAAACAGCACCACATTTTGCTACACTTTGAGAGTTATAATTATTACAAAACATTGATGTAACGTACAGTTTTCGTGTATTTTTCGGCCGAACTTGGAATGGCGCATGCCGGTCCGCGCATCTGTTGTCGAGTTTATTGTAAATAAACAATGCGGCATCGTTAATATTGTTATGTATTTTGAAATAATAGGTTTTTCCTTATCATTTAGTTATATTATTACAGAATTATTATAGAATTGGTATTTCAATGTTATTAATTATTATGAACAAAACATTAACTAGGTATTATTTACTTTCCGATCCTCTCCCTTTGTTATTTAGGAATATAAAAATGTTAATGTTTACGCATTAGTGATTACTCCAAACAATGACCTGATGAGAATATGCTGTAAAATACTTTTGATAGAAAATCAATGATACATTGAAGTTTTGCGACATGTTTCTGAAGGATTCTGGAATTGTAATATATGGCTGCTGTAAAGCTCTCCTAATAACCGTTCTACTACTGTTTACTATTTTATAAGCCTCTATACTGCACTACTACTATACTATTTTACTCTACTATTCTAAAGAGGAAATAGTAGGTACCTATAAGTAGTACTATTTCCTCATAGAACTTGTCAAGCATGTAGTGTAACGAACATAGCCTACATACAACATAGGGACCTTAAAAAAAAAAAAAAAAAAAAAAAAAAAAAAAAAAAAAAAAAAAAAAAAAAAAAAAAAAAAAAAAAAAAAAAAAAAAAAAAAAAAATTGAAAAAAAAAAAAAAAAAAAAAAAAAAAAAAAAAAAATTATGTATATAATTTTTTTTTTATCAATGTAAGTCAGTCAGTCTAGTCGGTGCATGAGAAATTCGGTTTTTATTTAGGTTTCCATACGGCCGCCAGTCAATGTAGTCTATCGAGGAAAACTGTCTCTAGTCGGTTGGAGCCTGCGGACCAGACGGTCGCGGGAGTTAGAATCAAAATCAAACACTTGACATTAGTTTTCTCTACTGCGTTGGGCCACAGTTCGAACACTTATGTGAAAGAACAAATTCCCTTATCATTGCAAGGGGTGGTCCGCGAGGGCTGAGCAATTAACTGGTGGTCGACCATATGGCTTCTTGTGTGTGAGTGTAATGGAAGTGCGAGCACTTAACGTTCGTAGACTCTAACACGCTGACGAGGACCATAGTGGTAGACACCTATAATGAGTAGAGGCGAGGCGGGACATGCGCGCACTAAGGTGCGTGCAGCCTAGCGCTCGTGTGGTGGAAATATTTGTGGAAATGGGTGCTTGCATTAAGTGCTCTTATGGAGGAAGACATAGTCTTCAATTAAACAGGTCTGTGAAACTATAATGAGTAGAGGCGAGGCGGGACATGCGCGCACTAAGGTGCGTGCAGTCTAGCGCTCGTGTGGTGGAAATATTTGTGGAAATGGGTGCTTGCATTAAGTGTTCTTATAGAGGACATAGTCTTCATTTAAACAGGTCTGTGGAATTATAAAATAGTTGAATGATATGGAGGTGAGGTTGTCTAAGACGGTAGACGTGCTTGTCGGTGGCACTTTGCACTATGTCTATCGCTATTTTTTCCCTAAGGTGCAACTAGTTGAATGATATGGAGGTGAGGTTGTCTAAGACGGTAGACGTGCTTGTCGGTGACACCTTGCACTATGTCTATCGCTGTTTCACTAAAGGAGAATAATTGGAAGAAAGGAACGACCAAGCGGTCAATGTCCTAATGCCGAATCAGTGTTGCGCGTGTTGGGTCCGCTGCGCCATACATTGAATGCTACCACTAAGTGGAAAAAAGGGGTAAAATACAGGGATTTACTGGCATAGCCAGAGGTTATACACTTATGTAAATACAAAGTCTCAAAGCAGGGTGCTATAAAATGAACGCAAGAGCGGGCAGGCATGCACATGATCGTACGTGCTGTCTATTAGAACACCACTATGGTAGGTGGAAACATGGGAGCATGGCTCTATTGTAAACCAAGTTTGGAATATTATAACTTGAGAGCATAGCTCTTATTACTTACAAGCCAGTTTAAATAGATGGTGCAATTATAAATATTATCCAAATATCAATATTTCGTTGGAAAGCGCGTGCGGCATCGCTTCGACCCCATCGGTCGGAACGGTGTGTGTGCTCGCAAATGGTTACGTAATAACGTCCGGATTGTGGATTGAGTAATAACTCAACCGACGTTATAAAAATAGATAATATAATCTATCTAATTAAACTTATGTGCTGGACGACACATAAGATTTATACTCAAGTAAGAAAATTTGAGAATGGGACCACTTTAAGTACAAGGATACTTTTCTTATGTTATAGGGGCGATATTTCTAAAGTCTAAAAGCGATTCATGATTGATCTGGTAATGTGGCCGCTTAGGCGAGGTGAACCGCGCGTCCTTTAGGATACTCGGTAAATCCTTGCTTGAGCTGGCAGACGGAGTTGTACTCTGTGTTTACTTTCGATCTATTTGCTGGTATACGTTGGAGTGCGTTGGAAGATGATTATGCGAAGGAGAACCCTAGTGCCATTAATGGCGCCACTTGGCGCTTTGTGAATCCTTTGCTGAGCTGATTCTAGCATACTTTAATAACTACCGATCACAGAGGGCAGGTAATACTGCTGTTCTGTTTGTACTCTGACATTCGTTGGAATACTTAACCGCCTTATGGTGGTTAGTGAATACACGCATAATACATAAAGCAACTTTAGCGTTCGAGAGCACTTTAGCGAGAGAGGAACATAGCACTCTGGTGTTTGTGCATCCTACCTAAAGGAGAGCCTAGCGCCCAGTGCTTGTGAATCTTTTACTATAGTGATTTTTAGCGTACACAAATAAGTGATGACTTATCACTTGAGACCGAGCACTCTGAGTGCTAAATTACAAGGGTATGTGTGTAAAGGGACACGTTCCTTACCTATTGGGCTACGCATGTGTCTGAACATTGAATTGAATTGACTAGAGACACCAGATAGGTCTGTTGATCTCTATGTTACCCTAATATTGCTTGGAGCGTTGCATTCTTCTGATGGCTATTTATAAATAATACATAAAGCAACTTTAGCGTTCGAGAGCACTTTAGCGAGAGAGGAACATAGCACTCTGGTGTTTGTGCATCCTACCTAAAGGAGAGCCTAGCGCCCAGTGCTTGTGAATCTTTACTATAGTGATTTCTAGCGTACACAAATAAGTGATGACTTATCACTTGAGACCGAGCACTCTGAGTGCTAAATTACAAGGGTATGTGTGTAAAGGGACACGTTCCTTACCTATTGGGCTACGCATGTGTCTAAACATTGAATTGAATTGACTAGAGACACCAGATAGGTCTGTTGATCTCTATGTTACCCTAATATTGCTTGGAGCGTTGCATTCTTCTGATGGATATTTATAAATAATACATAAGCAACTTTAGCGTTCGAGAGCACTTAAGCGAAAGAGGACCATAGCACTCTGGTGTTTGTGCATCCTGCCTAAAGGAGAGCCTAGCGCCCCAGTGCTTGTGAATCTTTTGCTAGAGAGTGATTTCTAGCGTGAGTACTTTATCACTTACAAGTAAAATACAAAAACCCAACATTAGCGTTTGAAGACACCTATGCGAGAGACGACCATAGCGCTCTGGTGTTTGTGCATCCTGCCTAAAGGAGAGCCTAGCGCCCCAGTGCTTGTGAATCTTTTGCTAGAGTGATTTCTAGCATGGACTACTTTATCACTTACAAGTAAAAATAATAAAATGCAACATACCTTCACACAATGGATTGAGGTCAGGCCTGCGATTATAACTTGCTTCGGCGGTATCGTAGTGCAAGCCGCTCATCCTTGAGATCTCTAAGATCATTACACTCATTCACACACAAAGGATTGAGGTTAGGCCTGCGTTTATAGCTCGCTTCGGCGGTATCGTAGAGTAAGCCACTCATCCTTTAGATCTCTAAGAGATCGATATACCTACACCATACCACACTACACAAACCATTTACAGTGGAACACGCCACTATAAAGTATGCTTGCATGCGCCGTGCTATCTCATGAGAGGAACGCACCTCTCCTAACAGTATGCTTGCATACATTGCGCTATCCCTTGAATGATGACGCGTAGTGGGGGGGGGAGCTCGTGTTCGTTGGTATTTTATGTTCTTAATGTGATAGGATACCAAGGGAAGGCAGAAGCTCACCGTTGAAGGCGCGGCGGAGCTTTCAACCATCATTCACTCCTAACCCCTTTTACACGAACTGGAGTGAATGGTGCCATTACACAGGGCTTCTTCTTCCTACAGTAGGAGGAAGAGCTTACATTTAGGTTTACACACGTTGAGTATGGGTACTAATATTATTACACTTCTTTTAATACGTCTCAATTGCTGAACCCACATCTTAAACCCCAATGGTTTAAATTCTATACCCGAACACGGTAGACATTTGGTATTCAATACGCGAACAACTGAATGATCGACCAGACAACTCCTATACACGAACGCACGTTCCAAAATAATGTGTTAATTTCTATGCGTGAATACATACCTTCAAAGCCCGAACACCTACAGTCATTTGAGCATTCAATACGTGAATGCCCACTTCCTCAGCTCATACCCCGTAAGGTCCGTTAGGTCTGATGAACTCACTATTTCTGATACTCTAAACGTCCTTGGGTTATTGCGTTCACAACATGTTAAAAGGTTTCTACTGTTAGATGATACGCGTGCCACTAAAAGATATGAAATAGGAAGCGTATTCTTTAGGTAGATCAGTATATGAGGTAGGGTAAATTCATTAGGTAGGCCTCGGTAAAGTTACAGTAGGTACTGGGTATATTTTAAGCTTAATTTTATTTTACTACCAGCCGAAACCCCAGACGAGCCGGAAAGCCAAACTAAACGAAATGCCAAACCAACCTAAACGCCAATGCAACTGAAATGCTAAACTAGCCTACCTTCCAAACCACCAGCATAAGCGCAAAACCAGCCTAAACGTTGATCCATCCCAAAAGTTCCACATCAGTCTAAACGCCAATTCAGCCTAAATGCCAACGAAGCGCCAAACTAGCCTACCTTATAAATTACCAATGGTGATTCACCAGCATTAACGCTAAACCGCCTAAACGTCTATCCATCCAAAAACTCCACATCAGCCTAAACGCCAAATCAGTCTAAACGCCTATTCAACCTAAATGCTAAACTAGCCAACCTTCCAAACCACCAGTTTAATGCCAAACTAGTATAAACGTCGATACATCCAAAATCTCCACATTAGCCTAAACGCCAAATCATCCTAAACGTGAATCTAACTGAAATGCTCAGCTAGCCTTCCTTCCAAACCATCAGCATAAACGCCAAACCAGTCTAAACGTTGATCCATCCTAAAACATCCACATCAGCCTAAACGCCAATCCAACCGAAACGCTAAACTAGCTTACCTTCTAAACCACCGACTTACACGCCAAACCAGCCTAAACGTCGATCCATCCAAATCTACACATCAGCCTAATCGCCAATCCAACTGAAATGCTTAACTAGCCTACCTTTCAAAGCACCAGCATAAACGCCAAATCAGCCTAAACGTCCATCCATCCAAAAACCACATCAGCCCAAGCGCTATATCAGTTTCAATGCCTAATAGGCCTAAACGCCAAATAAGCCTAAGCGCCAAATTGGCTGCAAATCCAAACACCTACCTTATCAAACTACACATCATCTTCATTATACTATTAAGAGCATTATTATTATAGATACTAGAACCTAGTTCCCTTCCAAAACACCAGCATAATCGTCAAACCAGCCGTCAAAGGATATGATACCACAAAAATACGCGAAAAAAATAAAAAAAAATATCCTACATTTTGTTAAAGCTCACGATATATTGCAAATAAAACATCTGATTGTCGCTGGAGGTAATCGAACGTTGCGTAAGTATGCCATTCGGAATCAATGGCACGTCTTAGGTGGGGCATTGACACCAGTTTTGAACGCTATAATACATTGCGGGTTTGAAAAATACTAAGCCACTAAAACTACAAAATGAGGCAAATGGTTGTTGGTATTGCTTTGTGTTTAGATAGTATAACAATAACTAGTTTTTGCTAGCGTTCTGGTAACACCCCGTATACACGCGGACGAAGTTGCGAACATCATCTAGTAACTAGTTGATGTCCAACTTCGTCCGCGTGTCTTCGGTTATCAATTCCCGGGAAGCAAGCTGTCTAAAGTAAAACAAAATTGACAACCCAGATACCCTGTGCAGATGTGCATTGGCGGTGAGGGCGCCGGATAGGAATGTCCATTCATGCAGAAGTCTGCCCCTTTTTCATCTGGCAACGACACGAATAAATTTTGCAGAAAATGCGCCAGCCCTAAGAGCACTCACCTTGATCAATGGTCTGACTGCTCAGCACCAACAATTGGATGTTTTTAATATTAGTATACGTGAATTCAATAAACTATGTACATATGTGTAACTTCTGACTTGGTATGCGATTTGGCGTTGCTGTAAGCATACCGTGGATATTCTTTTTCTTTTTCTAAGTATATATAAAAACGAGTCGCTGAATGTGTTGCTAAGCGCAAATTTCGAGAACAGCTGAACCGATTTCGCTGAATCTTTTTTTATAATACTTATTTTATATGTTCTAACGCAGACAAAAATTTAAAAAATTGCGTGAAAAAGTCTACAACACTTTTCTATATTCCCATACAAAAGATTCATAATAATAATTAAAAGTCAATTTGAACTTTAATACCATATCATAAAGTTTAAGTGTTAGTGGAGGGGTTCATGGAAGGCAAAAGTCTAAAATAACACTTTTCTATTAAATAATCGACTGTTAGGCGGTACGAAGTTCGCCGGTTCAGATAGTTGTTTAATAAATCAATAAAATCGATAAATCTCTGTACTTCCCAAATTTCAAAATCGTTTTAACGAATGGGCCGTGAAAAGCTAGCAGACAGAAACGAAAGATTAGGCACACTTTCCCATTTATAAAATTAGTATGGATAAAATTACTAGTAGTTAGATTTAAACTAGCTGATGCCAGCGACTTGATCCGTGTGGATTTATATATTTAAAATTGAATGGGAACTCTTGAATTTTCCAAGTTAAAAAGTAGGCTATCTCACTTTCCAGATCTTTAACTATATCCATGCAATAAAATCTTGCCGATCAGTTGATCCTTTGCGGCTTGATTGAAGGACAAACGATCAAACAAACACACATTCGCATTTATGTATAATAATATTGTCGATCATTTGTGAACATTGTTAAAAGTTATAAATTAAATAATCGACATAACACCTTATCAGTAGGTACTAATTCTATGTCGATGCTTTATTTTAACTTTATCCATAATTGATTTAACTACAAGTTCTCGTAGATATTTTAATGGCGCAGTGGTAAGCGCTGTGGTCTTATTAGTGGGAGGTCCCAGGTTAGATTCCCGGCAGGGGTTTGGAATTTTAAAATTTCTAGTCTTGTCTGGTGGGAGGCCGTGCCGCCAAGTGATTTAGCGTTCCGGTACGATGCCGTGTAGAAACTAAAGTGGTATGGGTTTAATAAAAACTGCCCTACTCCTTCCAGCTTAGTCCGATTCCATCTTATATTGCATCATTACTTACCACCAGGTGAAATTGCAGTCAAGGGCTAGCTTGTATCTGAATTTAAAAAAATATATACAGATTCATCGTTTTCACGAATGAATTGAAATGTATAAAATATAAATTGATCCATATTAAACGGAATGGATATAAAACAATAGGTATAACTACTCGAGTCAAGTGCAATACGCAGTATCGGTATAACAATGTATAGATATGATGTTGCTATTTATGTCAGCAATCACAAGTACCTACTGATCTGCGAGCTTCCAACGTTTTCAACGAATCTTACAAATGGAAATATCTACTCAAGGTTCCTGGTAGTACTTATGATATTGTTGGAATTGATTTTATAGGTAAATCTATATATAAAAGTAAAAGCTGACTGACTGACTGATCTATCAACGCACAGCTCAAACCGGGCTAAAATTGCCATGCAGATAGCTATTATGACGTAGATTTTTTGAAAATACAACCCCTAAGAGCGATCGCGCACTCATCCGATCCGAATCCGTGAAAATACGTATATAAAAAATATCATATGTCATAAGCTTCTATACAAATAGTTTTATGACTACTTCGGAACGCATTTTCAAGGACTCGGATCGGATGAGTGCGTAGCCGCCGTAAGAGGGAAAAATAGGGGTTTGAAATTTGTGTAGTCCACGCGAACGAAGTTGCGAGGATAAGCTAGTTATTATTTAACTTTTTAAATAGCTTAAATGGTTTCAGAGTAGTAGCAAAATATGTCTTAGTAATTCCGATTACACAATAGCACATACTCATATCACAGAATATTAGATAAGTATACCTACGTACCTTTACAAATTATGTGATGCTACGGATTTCATCCTCATTAATTTACCTGCATCTCTGGAACGGTTCGGATTTCGTACGCTCTAGTGAGCATTATGATGCACCGCAGAATAAAGCTGGTTGCATACCTGTCCCAAGAGCCGTAAGAACCGAACGCAAAGCACTTACAATAATGCTTTCCCAACCATCGCGCCAGCCATTGTCAACGGAGACTAGTGAACTACACACGAATAGCACAGAATACTTAATAGTACCTTCTAGGGACAAAAAAATCACTCCGCAAAGACCTTTAAATAAATAGCGACTATTGTTACGACGTAAGAAAATGCATTTCAGATTAAATAGCGCTGTGGTAAATAAAAGCCTCTCTCAAGAGATTTCGCCCCTTCGACGAAATCCGCCGAATGGGCGCGCCCGCTGTTGATATCCCGAGAAACGTCTCGGGATACTTGTCCAAGTGAGTCCGACCTGCATAGTGCTAAAGTGTGTGCGCCAGCACAGGTGCATTCTCTTTTCCTACAATCTGATGGCAATGCAATGCGAGACGATCAGAGGCAGATCAGGCACAAAACCAATGACCTTAGGTGTTCTTCGAGGCACAGGCAGTGAGTGTCACACCGCCAGCTTATCGGGCTGCTTTTGAGAACTTCTTAATAAAAAAATCCAATATCTTTTATTATATTCATAGGTACATAATATATCATATATCATCCGCAGTCCTATAAGCTAGCCACTAAATTAACGAGGCAGTTAAAATGCAAAATACAAATTATGTCATCTGAGGACATCGCTTCAGATACCAACTCGTACTGTTACATAATTCGCATTTTTCAGTACCTACTCAGAATTGCGTTCAGTTCGGTTCTTATCATGTTTATCATGTTTTTTCTGAGTGTGCACTCAGCTTAAGCCAATATGGGTTATATTCGAATCGCTAGAGCCCGGTTACAGTTTTAAGGTGGTGCTTTATGTAAGCTAAAAGTTTGTAATATGATTCCTCTATTCTACGATTCTTCTTAAAATTTAACTACGAAAGTCGGCTTTTGATCTTGGAACTTGAAGTTATTTATCTAAGCAGTATGCACTTAACATACTATTGCACGAGATCATGACGTACTTATTGGAAAATGAACGATTCATTCATTCATTTATGGTATTCGTTTTCCCCGCCAATCACAATATTGAGGCCTTCAAAAGAAGAGTGCATAAGCATATTTTAGGCAAGACCTGAGGATACATCATCTGTCATCCTATCACGTAGCATCTACTATTTGTTATTAAGTTAAATAAGTAAGATGAAAAACGTTATACAATGAACCAAATGCTTAATTTGCTATAATCAGCTGAAACAACGGGTATTATAGTAAATTAAGCTTTTGGTTCATTGTATATCATGGACTTCCGTAAAGTAACGCCTGCTTCTATACAACATTGAAAAACGCAAAACGTGGGGCGCACTTCTTCTTCCTGCGTCGCTCCCTCAATTTTGAGGATCGTGGCTCCCTTTTGATATAATCTTTGCTACGATGTTTTTCTATTTTCCTCTGTTTCGCGCCGCGTGGATTGCATTGCAGAAAGGTGTGTCGACCGCCTCTTTTATTTGGTCTACCCAACGGATTGACGTGATTTTTGCATGGGTATAGATAAAGACCTGGAGAGTGCCATAAGCTACTTTTTATCCCGGAAAATCAAAGAGTTCCGACGGGATTTTTAAAAACCTAATTCCACACGGACGAAGTCTCGGGCATCAGCTAGTGTGTCATAATTAACATAACAAGCGATCCGAAATACCTGGCTTAACCACTTCAAAATTGTGAACCCACCACGCACCAGCTATCAATTCTAGTTTGCCACCGACATTTTATGCAGAAGACTAACTTTCAGCTTTTACAAGCACCTATTTAAAATTCCCCACGGGCTTTCGAGTCAATAGATGTAACCGGCATTCTATAATTTCCTATAATAGGATATATAGGATATGGCTGACATTATACAGTCCCGAGAATACGTGTGTTTAAAAGGGCAGAGTTCAAAATTATTTACAACCTCAAATATAGTAGTAATTATAGTAGATAGTAGAAAACTGTTGTTGCATGGTAGTTGCACTATTTTTTAATCACGGAATTAGGAGTTAGTATCTGAGCGTCATTCGTTGAAATGGCTTGTTATTGCAAAAGAAGGTATCAAATCGTACTCGTATCGTAATGTTATCACTATCAGCATACACGTCTGAATTGATCGATTGCCGTTATCACCTCCTAAATTATCAATATCGCTGGCCATTGTCAATACCAACTGATACAGCAAATATTTTTTGACAGTTTCGTTGGATTAACATATTTGCAAACTAGCTTATGTCCACGACCTTGACGCATGGACCACACAAATTTCAAACCCCCGTTTTACCTCTTTAGGAATTAAATTTTCAAAAAACCTTTCTTAGTGCGTATCTATTTCATAATGGATATCTGCATGTCAAATTTCAGCCGGATCCGTTCAGTAGTTTGAGCTTTGATAGATCAGACAATTAGCTTTTCCTTTTATTTATAAGTTGATGGCCAGGCTATGTACCAGAATTTGTCACCATCTGTTCTGCTCCGACTGACTTCACTCGATTAGAATTTTTAAGAATCGACTTACTAGAAGCATTATAAAATGGTTACGCCGCTAAAGTACAGGAATCCTTTATGGAGGCTTTCATAATGTTATGGGTCCGATTTTTTTTTACAATTTCTGTTTCTGATACGAATCGCTAAGGTTTGGAACGCCCTTCCTCCGTCCATATTTCCTGCCACGTATAACTTGGGTGCCTTCAAGGCATATAAGCATCTTGTAGGCAAGCGCGCTCCAACTTAGACCACATCATTGTCATCAAGCGCAAGCCTATCCTAAAATAAGACATCTAATTATCTGGTTAGAAGCATTACCGAAAAAAATATAAGGAGAATTCCTTTGATGGTTATTAATTCAGTCTTCTAACAGTTTGTGTAGTTACCAAACCAATACCATCACCACATCACTATATTCATAAGTGTAAATCCCCTGCCACGTTTGTAGTAAGCGTCTAATCTCGGAACCTAATTTAGGGACTTTCATTCGGGTTTCTCCAACAGATAGGCTGTTTTATGAGAAAGGTGGGGTATATCGTCCAAGATTAACTCACAATAACAATATAAGGACTGATTTTTGATCCTTACAGATTTTAATACATTTAAAGAATATTGGCAATTGAAAAAATCGACTCACGAGTAATATAATTTTAAGAAACACTCATACATTAGTCCTTAACTTACTCTTAAATTGCTCTTAAAATCCTTGTCCTTATTTATTAAAATGCGGGTCGTTAACATTAAAATACGGTCATTTTCTTATTCATGATTCTACTTATCATATTATAAATGCAAATTGTCCTTTAATCACGTCACATTTAGAAATTGGATAAATTGTTAGAAAATATTTTTAATTGGTTACCAGATAGATACGTGAAGGTCGATATTATTCGAAATTTTTAGACAGAGAAATACTTTCCATCTCTGTAAAAATTTACTCTTTTCTAATTCAGCAATATTGTGTTAAAATTTACAATATTGCATATAGAGTTTAAATAAAAATCGTTTCAATAATCGCCATGAAATATGGACATAGTATTATGCAATCTCTACCAATAGTGGATTATTTTTAAAACATATTTTAGATTTTTTTTAAATGCCACGGAACTTCTTTATTTTTCCGGGAGATATCTAATAAACCACACAGACGATTCGCTGTCAAAGGACGTCCCGTCGGCCGGTCAGCCAAATTTAGTTAAAAATTCGTCAAACATAAAATATTCACCGTATCCCAAATACTGTGGCCAGTTGAAATGCTGAATGAAAATATTAATTTTCACTACTAGTCGCACTAGACATCTGTACCTAAATATATAAAAGCAAAAGCTGACTAACTGACTGATCTTTGAACGCACAGCTCAAACTACTGGACAGATTGGGCTGAAATTTGCATGCAGATAGATATATTATGACGTATTGAAAGGATTTTTGAAAATTCAATCCCTAAAGGGGTAAAACAGGTGTTTGAAATTTGTGTAGCCTACGCGGATGAAGTCGCGGGCATAAGCTAGTCCAAATATTTAAAATAAAATTAATCCTGACTGACTGACTGGTCTATCAACGCACAGCTCAAACTACTGGACGTATCGGGCTGAAATTTGGTATGCAGATAGCTATTATGACTTTCGCTAAGGAAGGTTTTTCGAAAATTCAACTCCTAAGGGGGTAAAACAGTAATTTGAAATTTGTATAGTCCACGAGGAAGTAGTCGCGGGCAGAAGCTAGTTACCTATATTACAAATGCGAAAGTACCTATGTTTATTTGGCGGTTTGTCCTTCAGTCACCCCGCAACGGAACAAGGATTGATTTGCTTATTTGCATGGATAAAGTTCAACACCTGGAAAGTGACATAAGCTTCTTTTTTTCGGAAAATTAAAGAGTTTCCACAAAAATTTATAAATTTAAATTCATGCGGATGAAGTCAAGACGATTGCAAAGTCAACAGTACTGTGATGAAATGAATATGAAACCATAGCAAACATCTATTTAGTAATTTAGGTACAAACAAAACAGATGCATATGAAACTGAAATAAACAAAGAAGTTTTTGCATGTTATTTTAATGGATTGCTTAAGTAGTGGCTACACAGCGTAGCGGAAATAAACTATGCAACCTGGAGTTTTGTCAGTTTTGTTACAAAAATAGAAATAGATGCTAAGTAGGAACAATACTTAATACTGACTGCCGTAGCTAGGACATAGTTTGTTTTATGTTCATTTTATGTTTGGTTTGGTAAATAAACTATACCTACTGTGAATGATATCATCAATCATCAATCAATACTTATAATAAAACTGTAACAGGTCAAATTCTGTACATTGAAGATATTTTGAAAAAAAAATTTCGAGGGCACTCTATAATCGATACTGAACCCAAACCTGTAATTTTTTCATTTTTGTCTGTCTGTCTGTCTGTATCACGGCCGCGCATCACGCTGAAACTACTGAATGGATTCCAATGAAACTTGGTACGATTTGAGGTCATACTATGAGGAAGAATATAGGATACTTTTTATCCCGAAATTCAGCATGGTTCCCGTAGGAGAGGGGATGAAAGTTAAAATGTATACTGAGTTGTAATTCATTAACGCGTAGTCCGATTTCATTCATTCTTTTTTTGTTAGAAAGGGGATATTTTAAAGATTGTTTCGTAAATATGTCAAGGTTATCGGTTTTTAACCGACTGTCAAAAAGGAGGTGGTTCTTTTTTCTACATTGATTTTTTCGAGGTTTCTGGACCGATTTGCTAATTTTTTTTTAAAATCAACAAAGAAAGTTTTCGTGGTGGTCACATAAAAAATTCTGGATTCAACTCCTTAATCCTGATGCTGCAGGGTTACTGCCCGCCTGAGTTATCAAGATTCAGAAAGTGTTCATAGTGAATTCATATTGTAGGTACCAAGCAACGACTTTATTCTCAGACTTCAAGTCCCAACTCCTCAACCCTGATGATGTAGGGTACAGCACTCCTAAACTATAATTTTTCAGTAACTGCGGATGATGCAAAATTAATTTAGGTACCTACCAAGCATAGGCTACATCATTGAACTTCGGATCCTAACTCCTCAATCCTGATGCTGCAAAGTACTAAAGTCCTAAATCGTGGGGATTTTAGAATTACTGATAGTGAATTGATATTTTAGGTATCAAGCAACGGCTTCACGATGACACTCCCAGTCCGAAATACTCCACCCGAGCGAAGCCGGGGCGGGTCAGCTAGTTTTGAATAAATTGATTTATTTGTTTCCACACTAGCTTATTCCCGCGACTTAGTCCGCGTGTACTGCACAAATTTCAAACCCCAATTTTATTACATACACTTTGTCTCATAAGAGTCACCGTTTCTGAGATATTACGATTCAAATAGTTGAAAATGACGTTTTCTTCATAATTTGCAAAAGTACCCCGCATTTAAACATCACTGGAGCTATAATAAAAGAGAAAGTATTTGCATATTGGTCTGTTTATCTAGAACATACAACAAAAAATTTAGGAGAATATAAATAATCACACTAATATTATAAAAGCGAAAATTTGTTAAAACTTACTACTTAAAATTACGGAACGGATTTGGTTGGAATTTAAAATGGTGATAGATTATACCCTGGATTTATACATGGGCTATTTTTTATCGCGGAAAATAAAAGAGTTTCCACGGGATTTCGAAAAACCTATATCCACGAGATCGATGTCTCGGGCATCAGCTAGTAATTGTATAAAGCAAACACGCCCACATATACCTGCTCTTTTTTAAGGTCAGTTAGACGAATATTAGACTCCACCCTGAGCCTAGTATTCGTCTAATAGACCTTAGAAAAAGAGCATATATGTGGGCGTGTTTGCTTTATAAAATTACTAGCTGATGCCCGAGACATCCTTTCTTGGGATATAGGTTTTTTAAAATTCCGTGAGACCGCTTTAATTTTTCCGGGATAATCGTAGCCTATGTATTAATGCAGGGTGTAATCGATAGAACTGTGACGCAGTGTTTACACTAGTGCAGTTCTATCGTTTTTTTTGTTTACACATATTTCGCTGATATTTTATTAATATTGTTTTTGTCAACATTTCTGTATAATTACCTAAGTGATTAATAAATAACTTTCAACTTTAAATGTAACCTTGAATGTCTAACTTGTCTGGACTACTAGTAGAACGTTTTTGTTCTTAGCCTTTCTATCATTTAATTGAACGGCTACGTAGAACTCGCGGAGAGCGGCTCGGCTCGCTTTACTGCACAAATGATCCCACTGTATGTTATTACGTTCAAATGAAACATGTTCGTCGCCAAGTTAAGGTTTCATTTAAAAAGAAATATTGTCCCCTAATCCGGTATTCTCATTGTAGGTGGAATGTTATACCTATTACATTAAACTAGCTTACGCTCGCGACTTCGTCAGCGTGGACTACACAAATTTCAAACCCCTATTTCACCCCCTCTGGGGTTGAATTTTCAAAAATCCTTTCTTAGCGGATACCTACGTCATAGTAGCTATCTGCATGCTAAATTTCAGCCCGATCCGTCCGGTAGTTTGAGCTGTGCGTTGATAGATCAGTCAGTCAGTCAGTCACCTTTTCCTTTTATATATTTAGATGTCTTTGAATTGGAAACAATCATGAATCAACATTCGTATGTAATGTAAATGTAATCTGTTGTCGCAGGCGGGTGCAGACACATGGGTGGTGGCAGAGCACACGGCCAGCGGCGCCGGGGAGATCTCCGTGACCAAGGGGCAGCAGGTGGAAGTGCTGGAGGCTTGGGCCGCGCGGCCGGACTGGTGGCTGGTGCGCGTGCCCGGCGAGCCGCCGCAGGAAGGCGCCGTGCCCGCGACCGTGCTCAAACCGCAGCCCCAGCAGAAAACGTCGCCCTCAAGGCGACCCCTCAGCCAACCGTCCGATGATACTACAGGTATATGAATATTATCCTTCGCCATTACCCAAGAAAACACCTAAGTATAAACAATGGAAGTGTCTAGACGGCCGCAATCGGTCGTCTAATTAAAAAATATTATTCGGCCACAAGAGAAATTATTAGTTTTTAAAATTTGTTTGCTTGGTGTAAGCTGAAAAAGTTCAATTTTCAATAAGTGTCAATATGCTTTCGGTTACCGGAACACTCGTAACTTAGTACCTAGCCCTGAACGAAATCTTATCGCCGTCACTCTTGTCTTGTCGGTCCTACCCTAGAGTATATTTGTAAAGCATGAAGCCAGGAGTTTTCGGAAAAGGTCCTAAATAAAGCGTGCTTACGAGGCTGAGTGGAGCAAGCCGGCGACCTCCGTAGCGTAACGAACCCTAACGTAGTGAAGCGAACAGTATATTTAGTCGTTTCATTCTAATAAAGTGCGCGTTTCTTTAAAGAGGAAACACTAAAATCTTTACACTACTAAATGCTGTCCGCGACTTCGTCCGCGTGTATTTAGATTTCTAAAAAATAAACCTATCTTACATCCTATATCCGTCTCCGGGAGACAAGCTATCTCTTTATCAAATTGATGCTGCAACGTAATCGTCGTGGATTTAGGTATTTTACCAATATTGTGTCAAAATCGGTCAAACGAATGATCCTTTAAAAGCTAGCTGACGAACAGATTGACAACTTCGCATTTATAATAAAATTGGTATGGATTTACGGAACGAAAAAAGATTTATGTAGCTAATAACTTTAGTACAGAAGTAGGTAGGTATGTCTTTTGTAATAAAAAAACAACATAAAAGACAAACAATAATGACTAAATGAGTTTAAAAAAATCTCTTTGTTGACAACCCTGCGTATCGACAAAATGGTGTTCATGACTTAGGAACAGGAAACACTGCAAAGCAATATAGGCTCTCGTGGCCAGTCACAAAGTTCAATTTAGCTGGCGTTTGTGTATTATTTAGTTAATATAATAATTTATGTAACGCAAGTTATAATAATGTTGGCATTTAGTCGACATCAAAGAATTCACTTATTATACAGGGTGGCCGGGGATGTGACGTCTAAAAGAAAAATTTAAATACCTTATATTAAGGGGTATCCAAATCAGACATATGTATGATCAGCGATTTTTAGTAGTTTAGGAGATATGAATTTTTTAATGATTTTTTCATAATTTTCATCCATCTCTTTCTGTAGAACGTTTTTGGACATGTTTTTTTGTGGTAATTAGTAAACATAAACTCAACTATTGCCTCAAAAATTACAGTTTACCTAGGCATTATGAAACATGACTAAAATTTGATCGAAAGTTCAAAATTATTGTTCAAGCAGTAATCACAAAACTTCACGACTTGAAAAAAATGGCGCTAATGTTATCTGGTATTTTCAAAAACTTTTATGAACTTACCTCTTTAAAAATTATTTAAAAAACCCTTACCTCAATAGGGGTTTATTTGATGTAAATGATCTCCAAAGTAAATGAGTGACTTTTTAAATTCAAATATTTCACATAAAATTTTCTTCAAATTATGAAAAATTCACAAATAGTTAAAATGTACTTCACTAATTTAACAGTTTTTAGGGTTCTGTATCAGAAGGGTTCCAATGGGACCCTATTACTAAACCTCCGCTGTCCGTTCGTGCATCCGTCCGTCTGTCAGTCAGCTGGCTGTATATCTTGAACCGTAATAGGTAGAGACTTGAAATTTTCACGTACTATACGAGTTATTAATTAAAAACGTTTGCAAATACCATTGCTGGTACCTACCGATGGGCGTGCCTACTGCTCAGGTCAGCAGGGCGGTCGCTTGTAGTTCTCCCGCCCACTGATTTACCTGCCTTTTCTCTCGTAAACGCATCCTAGTGCACTTAAGGCACGCCTCTCGAGCAGGAACCGTGTTGCCATCGGGCGGATGCACAGTACGCAGCTAGCGTTCAGTGCGTAAGGTTTAAAGACTGATTTTGTATTAACATCTACACTTTTAAACACTTTTTGAAAGTTTTTTGAAATCATTATCAATTAAAAAGTGTTCATTTTTAAAATGTCATTGTCAAAGCATCATAAGTCGACAAATACCGAAAATGGTCATTACGAAGTCGAAGAGACAACGCCGGGTGGCAAAATGCATACAGTTACGACTCTCTTTGTCACTGGAGGTTTTGATGAGACTTGTGCCATAGAACAACGAACAGCATACCTTAAAATGGCAATGAGACTTTCGGCAAGTTTTCGTAAAGCCGGCGCGAAGTCTGGTACGTAAAAGTATTTCTTTTTATTACATTACTAGCTTACGCTCACGACTTCGTCTGGACTACACAAATTTCAAACCCCTATTTCACCCCTTAGGGGTTGAATTTTCAAGAATCCTTTCTCAGCAGATGCCTACGTCATGATAGCTATATCTACATGCCAAATTTCAGCCCGATCCGTCCAGTAGTTTCAACTGTGCGTTGATAGATGAGTCAGTCAGCCACCTTTTCCTTTTATATATTTAGATAATTACATTATTTAATTTTTTTTTAAAAAGCCTTTATTATTCATTATCTTAAACTAAGTGGTTTAAATTTTTTTTTAATTTCATTACTTAGGTAATAATAATAATAGTATAATATTTTTACAAGTGTTTCTTAGTGAATATCTAAAACTTCAATAGATTTATTTAGCGTACACAGTCATTTTCTTATTACAGTCTAGTTTATTATATTTATAAGTTATATTTTATATTAATTATATTATTGTATTTGTTATTTAAATGTGAACTTACCCTTAGTTCAAAATGATAAATAAATAAATGTATTTTGTTCGATAAATTGTGACATGTATGCAGGGTGAGTCAACATAAAGTGAACGTATGAAAAACTAAACACTGGAATATCAGTACAATAAAAAATATATTGAAGTAATAAAAATTAAGGACGGATATGGCCTTATTTTGATGACAAATATATAAAAAATAACACTGAAAAAAATAGTAGATTGTACAACAGATGCATAAAACGAGCCATTTTATTCGAGACGTTTAACTACCCGAGCCGAGGGCGAATGCAGATATTTAAGTCGAGGATAAAATGGGTTTTATGGCTGAGTTATACACGCTGCTTTTCACCTCAATTGCGAGGAAATGAAGCAAAAGTCAAAAATCAAATGATTTATACAAAATAGGTGGTAACATGTTACTCTTATTGATGGTCAAAATTGTTAGCTTTTTTAGATGATATAGTGGTGACAATTAATTACGTAAACTTAACACTAAAACTACGACGGTTCCAAACGCGCCCAAGTCTGGGAAGGGCCCACACCAAACTCAACCGGCACTAATACGCCACCGCGACCTGCATAGCATAAAAAGCAGTTTTAGTCCGCTTACAGCCAGCATAAAGAAGAACTTTACGAGCATGAGAAGTGTGAAAATCTATTTTTCGTAGACTTGTTCATTTTTTAAATTGATAGATTTTTTTGTTGAAATTTTTGCCGTTGCTACATTTTGACATTACCTGTTATTTAGAACTGCATTTTTCAACATACGCCACTGGGTAAAAAAATACGTTTTCACTTCTCATGCTTGTAAAGTTTTTGTCTCCGGTATTTTTAAAAATCGGAAATTTTCGTCGCTTTTAATTTTTTTGTAATTTACAAGTGATGCAGCCTAAGATATAATTATTCTTTCCTTTCACTTGTTTCCAGCATTTTCTTCCGTGATTCCACTAATAGTACCTAATTGTTCAGACTGCTTTTCAATAGCATCAACGGCAAGGTTCGTGAGTTCAGTATCACGACAAGCTCAGTGGATTCCAAAAATCCGTTTAGTACAAAAATATACAATTCAAACTTCTAATCTTTACTTATTAATTGTTCTAAGTTATAACTCACAAATTCTTTACCAAATATTATCAAACAAACTTATTTTGATAGCTAGAAAATCGTTGTCGGGTGCTTGATTTAAAAAGATTTCTTTGCTTTGTATTCTTCAGAAAGTGTCTTCAGATATGACACCAATTTTGTATAGCTTTCAATTTTTATGTTATTACTAGCTGCCCCGGCGAACTTCGTACCGCCTAACAGTCGATTTTTTTTCAGGAAATTTTCTAAATTTTTCTCTCCGTTAAGAACCATCCCCGTACTTCAAGGAATATTATTTTAAAAAAAGAATTAGCGAAATCGGTTCAGCTGTTCTCGAGATTTGCGATGAGCAACACATTTAGCGATTCATTTTTATATATAGAGATTATTTGCATTAAACTGGCGCTTCCAGCATAAAGTAAATAGTGTAGGAAGTTTACTTATTTTAGCCAATTCTTGAAAATATGTTAAAAACACGGCACCTGTAAAAGTCTGTCTGCTAACTTTGCACGACCCAACAGATTAACCGATTTTGATGAAATTAGCTTACATTCAATTTCATATTTTCATTGAATTGTAATAAAATATTTCCAAAATCTTTAATTTTTACCTTTTATACTACAGGATCATTCGTGTCTGTCTGTCTGTCCGTCTTTGCTCCGAATATACTGGACTGGTTAAAATGATATTTCTACACATAATTTCTGTGACAAGGGCAGGGCATGTACGGTAGCTACATAAATAAATTTTGAATATGGGGGTCACCTGTTTAAGAGTGCCTCCCTACCGAAACTGTTCATTAGATCTTCAATCTACACTGATAAATAAAATTGAAGTGTCAGTATGTAATTTCGAAATAACTACTTCAAATTAAGCTCATATGGTTATGTGAACTGTACCATATCTAAGTCACAAGTTTTAAATTTTTTATCTGTCTGTCTGTCTGTCTGTTTGTACGGGCTAATCTTCGGAACTGCTGAATTATTTTGACGGGACTTTCAGAGACAAGGATTAATCAAGGAGTAACGTAGGCAAATTTTTTAAACGCTTTTCAAAAAGGAGGAGTTGTGTTTTTCTACCTATACCTATACACCGAAATCTCCGAGATTTCTGAATCTAAGTATTACTTTATATTTTTTATGGAAATTTGAAGTCGGTTTATTCAAAGGAACTTATCACAGTACGTATCATCACTTAAATATTTGTTATTGATAAAAAAAATATTATTTGTGTTTCTTCATTTATATAGTGTAATAACACAGTACCAGTTTGATTCGCGTTTGTCTCATTCTGTTGCGGGCCACTGGCCAATGAAACGTGTGTGCGTCGGCTACCATATTTGAAATTGAATAGCAACTCGCACGGGTCTTGCACAATAATGTCGAAGCAGAGGGCCTGAGGCCTACACTATTTGTATAGTGTTACGGTTCACGAATCGGATTTTGATGGTGAAATTACTGTTGATGGATAAAAACCATGGTAAGTGTTTACCATCACTTTCAGAACCTATTTAAGAGTTCAATTATTAAAATACAGTAATGTTCATATTATATTAATAATACGGTTAGGTATATCATTAATATTCAATCCGATAGCGCTAATGTATGCGGAAGTTGAGAGATTAAAATTCATATTCGATAAATGATATAGTTCAAAAGCATTTCAAACGTTCTGCGACTAACTAGTGAGTTTTACACATCGACGTTATTGAACCACCAATTATTAACCAACAAACCAACAATCCAACAAAACAAAAAACCAACAAACAAACATACTTTCGCATTTGTAATATACCTACGTAGCAGCAGTCGGGACTAATACTTATAGTTATCGATCAATGAAAGAACTTTAGAAATCGGATGAGTAGTTTTGGAGATTACATCCTTAGTAAGTAACAACTGACAAACTTTACCTCTTTAGAATATTAGTGTAGATGACAAAAAGTTTAGACGCTTTTCCTGAAATTTCCTAATGATACAATCTAGCAACTTGCCTTTTACGCCAGTTTGGTTTGTAAAAGAAGCGTGGAACCTTTTCATCATCATCATCATCATTATCAACCCATCGCCGACTCACTAGAGAGCACGGGTCTCCTCTAAAATTAAGTAATAGTACACGCTAACACTGCTCTATCCCACACATTTTGTTTCTCAGAAAATAAGGAAAGTCTGGCGGCAGGCTCATAAAAAAATTCCGCAATCTATTTTGGACCTGCCTTTACACAAGTTTAAAAAATTTATTAAAAGTATGCTCCTGGAAAAAGCAGATTACACAATCGAAGATTATGTTATTTATAAAAGAGCGTGGGTTTGATCGGCAGCTCGTTCCAGCAAAAGGACTGCAATGACTTTTGTATATAGAAGAATATTAGCCACTAGCTTATGCTCGCGGCTTCGTCCGCGTGGACTGCACAAATTTCAAATCCCTCTTTCACCCCCTTAGGGGTCAAATTTTCGAAAATCCTTTCTTAGCGGATGCCTACGTCATAATAGCTATCTGCATGCCAAATTTCAGCCCGATCCTTCGAGTAGTTTGAGCTGTGCGTTGATAGATCAGTCAGTCAGTCAGTCAGTCACCTTTTCCTTTTATATATTTAAGAAGATGTTAAAATAAATAAATAAATAAATAAGCCTTTTATTAACTGAAAAAAATATAAATAGGTATACAGAATCTAATTTTTCTAGTAGCAAGGTACTCACACTTTTCATACTTAGTTGAAACAAAATTTATGTTCTATGCTTATTTCCTTATTTTTAAACTTTCAGTGATTTTACAACTAATGAAGATAAAGGATACACGATTATAGACAAGTTTTACCTCATTGTTACCTAGGAAGGTACATCAAAACATTAGAGAACTTTTGTAATCAATGAGATAAGTTGAACTTGTAACAATGTATTTAGATGACGTAAATTATTCTATTTTATATAGGAACATTAAATAATATTTGAATCTAGGACGACATATTAACGTTTTTAGAAAACAACTTAAATTATGCGATTATAGAATAATTTACATTTTCAACATAAAATCTTTTATTTACTTATTTCTAACACAATAGATAGGTACCTACCCATTTCATTTAAGCCTACTATATAAAAATTATTACATATCTAAACTATTTTTATACTTTCACAGATATTTTAAAAAGATTTGTACATTTATTTCAGTAAGTAAAGTAAGTAGGTATAACACAAATATTTGTATGATTATAATAACATTTTTCAGTGTAGATTCTATGTTTGGTACAATATTTCTTTTTGACAACTTCTTGATTAAATACTATATTAATTTAACACTTTGCAATATAAACTTAAGTTACTTTTTAAAAATATAAGTCAATTGTTGTTTTTCAGTCCGCCTCTAAGGCGTAAAGGCCTCCACTAGTTTATTGACTATATTGTTATAAAACTTTTAACTTTATTGTTATAAATTTTTCTTTATTCTTAATTGAAACTGGTGGGTTTTGGTCTAGCCCTCCCACGGTGACCAACCGGATTGAAGAAGATGTTAAATGATTAATATTCCCTTTTCCTCTCAAACTAAGCGTTAGGCTTGTGCTAGGAGTAGGTACGACAATAGTACAACGGGCGGGGTTTGAACCGTCGACCTTTCGGTTTTTTAGTCCACTCCTTTACCGGTTGAGCTATTGAGGCTCTATTGGCATAATATTGTATATCAAATTTTTAAAAAGAGATAAATTTAAATACAAACACAATAAGACACAAAATACAAAACTATAAAACGCGGAGAACATTGAATGAGCTGTTCATGCAATGCTCTCTGCGTACTTCAGTAACTCCCGAAACAAAGTTATCCACCCGTCATTAATGGATCCCATTGAGCATAATGATGTTTTGGCAATAATTATCTGACTCGTTTGTAGTGGTCTGACTTTGACAATAGGCCTCTCCATTAAATCTATGTGATAAAGTGATACCAACTTAAGATAAGCTGTACGTTCAAAGGTCCCTGTGCATTCCGGGTTTCAAGTTATTTGGACCTAATACTGAGGGTTGGACTTGATACCCATGAAATATTTACGGGACAATCTTTAAAGTTCCTCCTTCCTCACAAAAAAGAACGAATTAAATCTGACTGCGCGTCAATGAATTATAATTAAGTACACACTTTGACTTTCATCCCCTCTCCCAAGGGAACCATGCTGAATTTCGGGAAGGTATCCCGAAATTCAGCATGTTTAGTTTTAGCTCTTAGTTTGAACTCAAATCATGCTAAGTTTCATTTGAATTAATTAACTAGTTTTGGCGTGACGCGCGGCCAAGATACAGACAGAGAGAAAGACAAAAATGAAAAAAATTACAGTTTTGGCTGCAGTATCGATTATAGAGTTCCGCCAAAAAAAAATGCCAAATTCAATATACAGAAATGGACCAGTTACAGGTTTATTATAAGTGTATGGTTTGTACAATATCGTATTCAAATAAAGTTACCGTACTTATTGTAAATTTTAAATATCTTAAAAGTTTCGACTTCATATTCATTAGATACTTTGATTTCTCTCATTCAAAACTTCCACTTTTCGAAAAGTAGAACCATTGTCCCTTCTTGAGCTCTTAGCTCTTTTACCCTGCACTTTGATCGTACAGGTTTGTATTTCAATCGACCAATACACTGTCCTCCTATAAGATAAGGTCATGGCTTAATCCCGGCACGACTTTATGACGTAAACGTTCCGGAATTCAACCTTAACATTGCTTCAGATGAGCGTAGTATAGACAGTAATTTAAATATAACTTCGGATCTGTGCGAGTGCGGCCAGCGTGTCGCCGCCCTAGTCGAATCGGCCCCTTGTTAGCCAACCATGGGGAGTGGATTATGTGCTTATTCTGTTTAGCAGTCTGGTTGTTTGTGTGTTTGTTGTTTGATTGTCGGTGCCTACGTTCCCTCGTAATTGGAGGCTCCAATGCAAAAAGTGTTTATAATCCAGTCAAATTAGACATTCAAGGTTACATGAATTCGCACAGAGCTGAAAATTCGTAGTCGATCCGACATTTGCAAAAAATATATTCCAGGTCAAGGTTCACAAATATGGGTGTTTTGCGTTTTAAGTTTTATCATGAAAATATGTTAAACCAAAATGTAAATCTTGCAATTATTTATCTATTGGCCCCGTGTCATACCAGGGAGACAGCAATAAAAACCGGGAGCCGCAGCAGAAACTGCTGAAAACGGCAAGCGGCGCAAGTATGCCTCTCTCATCGAGAGTTACATTTTTGTTCCGTTTGCCGTGGAGGCCCTGGGGCCATCCATGGGTCTTAGTGCAAAAAAAATACGAGACATTTCACCGCGATTAATAGTTTCATCTGGTGAAAGAATGGCTGGCTTATTTTTTTTCGCAATCAGCCTGGCTGTCCAGTGCGGAAACGCAGCCAATATTCTTGTTAGATATTAATAATTAGATAAGGCTAGTTTTAAGTTTTATTGTAATACTAGCTTACACTGGACTTCATAAATTCCAACCCCCTACTTTACTCCCTTAGGGTTGAATTTTCAAAAATCCCTTATTAGCGTATGGTAGCGTATCCCATAATAGCTATCTGCATGGCAAATTTCAACTCAACCCGTACAGTAATTTCAGCTGTGCGTTGATAGATCAGTCAGTCAGTCACCTTTTCCCCTTTTATATATTTAGATATAAGGTCTAAGATATTAGGTAGGATATTGATTAATTTAATATAGTTTTCTCCAGCTACTTTTCGCTCATAATATATTTATTGTTGACAGAAGCGGCGTCGGAGCCCGGTGTGAGCGCCGCCAGCCCCGGCAAACATAAGAAGGGAATCATTCCGTAAGTGCACCTCTTTATTATATCCACCAGCAAACTAATACATTCATCAGAGATGACAATCGTTGCCTTTATAGGTTTTTAAGAGCTTACTGCGATTCGGCGTTTACTACGTTGTAAATAGTTTTCATTCAGTATTTGCACGCTGAAATGGCAGAATGATATTATGAATTGTATCTTTTTTTGTACCCATATTCGTGCCATTGAAACTATCTATTTTGCAGAGCTTTGATGGTATAAAAAACCGGCCAAGTGCGAGTCAGGCTCGCACAATGAGGGTTCCGTACTACAGTCGCATTTTTTCGACATTTTGCAGGATAATTAAAAAACTATGATGCATAAAAATAAATAAAAATCTGTTTAAGACTGCACAGGTGAAGACCTTTCATATGATACTCCACTTGATATAGTTATCTTACTTAGAAAATTCTAACTAATTAAGTCAACGGGAAGTACCCTGTAGGTTTCTTGACAGACAGACGGATAGACAGACAGACAGACAACAAAGTGATCCTATAAGGGTTCCGTTTTTCCTTTTGAGGTACGGAACCCTAAAAATAAATGGTATCTACAATTTTTAGGTCAAAATTATACCGCTGGGCGATATCTTATGTAACAGGGATTTTGAAGTACACACAACGCGTATCCATATACGGAGCTTAAATCGAGTAGATGTATAAATAATTAGTGTAAATATCTCGTCTGTGTTAGGCTCGTGTAAATCACCTTACATAATCCTAAATTTGTCTATTGGAGGCCTGAGCCCACTAAGTGGCATGGCCTACCTGACATATTTCCCCCTAACGTATAACGTCCGGCATTAACCATTTACGAATCAGTCGGATGCAAAAGGATTCGAATCGTGGAAGTGGCGGACGGTAGAATTAATTGACACAAAGGAGATATGTGTCGGCACAAATACGGCACGGTCCATAGCTCGATATTCAGTCTGCATGAAATGTTAGGGAAACAAATATTAGTGAAAGGCTCGAATCCGTATCAAACCCCAAAGGGTTTGGATGCGCATAGTGCACTTCTCTCTGCAACCTCTGAAACGTACTTATTCCTTATTGCAGAGATGTGTGACGCTTTTTTATTTATTACATAATGGTAGCGGGTTACAAGCTTTGATATTCTAGTGGCTAAAATGTTGGTCGTCTATTCCGTAGATAGGGGGTTCTATGTTCGATCCCGGGCACGCAGCTCTAACTTTTCGGATTTCTTCTTCTTCCTGCGTCGCGACCTCAATTTTGAGGATCGTGGCTCCCTTTTGATATAATCTTTGCTAAGATGTTTTTCCATTTTCCTCTGTTTCGCGCCGCGTGGATTGCATTGCAGATAGGTGTGTCGACCGCCTCTTTTATTTGGTCTACCCAACGTCTCGGGCTACGTCCGCGGGATTTTCGGATTTATGTGCGATTTAAAGCAGTTAAATATCACTTTAAAGCAAGCAAAGGAAAACATTGTGACGAAACCTGAAAGCCTAAGAGTTTGCCATCATTTTCTCAAAGGTGTGTGAAGTCTGCCATTCCGCACTTTACCGTGTGTGTCCGGAATCGAACCCGTAGCCACCCGAACTGGAGGCCGACGCATTTATCACTAAGCTATCACAACTTTTTCATAATGCAAATGCACCTGTCGTCTGTAAAGTTGGGAACCGATTTCGTTCTAGTTTTCACCAATAGATAGAAGTAACTCAGAGGTTTCTATATTCATAATATTGAGAGTCGGTCTGTGCGAAGCAAACAATAAGTCAGCCAGTTTATAATATAAAACACAGCTAAATTGTTTGTTTGCAAGAATACCCCAATGTCTTATGCTCTAATAAGTAATTGATGGAAAATTGGAGCACTTGAGGACTTGTCATTTTATTGTTTCATCCTGTCGTCGTCAATCAGGTATATCACAGCTCACAACGTATGGTAGGTCAGATGTTTGATAAGTGATAAAAGCGGAAAGGTCGTATTATGGTTCTTCTACGTTGCCAGATTATGACAAACAAGACCTGACGGTATAAAGTAACTTTTAATTTAAACTTTTAACATTTTCTAATGATAAAGAGAGCTAAGTAGGCTTGGAGTTTAATTTTAACACATTTTTTATTTGATCACGTAGATCAAATAAAAAATGTGTTAAAATTAGGAGACCCGAACCCGACAAAGCTCAACGGGTTTTGAAGCTGAAGTGGCAATGGGCGGGGGCACATAGTTCGAAGAACTGATCGACGTTGGGGTCCCAATGTGCTGGAATGAAAACCTCACACTAGAAAGCGCAACGTTGGCATGGTAAACCCTCCATTAGGTCGTCAGATGTCATCAAATAGGGAGGCGCTATACGCATTACGCAAGCGGTGTTCTTGTGGAAGGTCCCATAAGAAAGCTATGTCCAGCTGTGGACGTGTATCGGTTGACGACGACGACGACGACATTTTATAGCATTTTCTTGAAATCATCTTTAAACACGTCTGCCACTTAGTTTATAATTTACTAAAGTTGTAGCTACTCGTACACCAACTAATGCAAAATGTCGTTTCTAAACTCAACAGTTTGAGCTTTAGGTAGGACGTTAATATGTCATCATACATATTATAGTAGGTACGCGACAGGGTGGTAATCGGGAAGGGAACGCCTCGCACACTCGCACAGATCCTTTACCGGATTAGCGCGAGCCTCCTACCCTGATAGTCATCTCGACCTGTCGCTTACTATATGTGCCGATATAGTCAGACCAACAACTGTGTTTTAAATACAATTAGTACGCGACAGGATGGTAATCGAGAAGGGAACGCCTCGCACACTCGCATAGATCCTTTACCGGATTAGCGCGAGCCTTCTACCCTGATTGCTATCTCGACCTGTCGCGTACTATATGTGCCTATATAGTCAGACCAATAACTGTGTTTTAAATACAATTTGTGTGCCTTTTGTTACTAAGTAAATAAGTACGAGCATATTTTTCTATCGTGACTGGCTGAGATAGCTTAATAATTCTGGGTATATCGCTATTATGACGTAAGTACCCTCAACGAAAAGATTTTTGAAAATTCAACCTCTAAAAAGGTCAAATAGAAGTTTGAAATTGTATAGTCTATGCAGATGAAATCGAATTGGCATGCAGATAGCTTATTATGACGTAGACATCTGCCAAAGTAGGATTTTTGAAAATTTAATTCCTAAGGGGGTAAAATAGTGGTTTGGAGTAGTCCACGCGGACGAAGTCGCGGGCATGGTTATAAATGAAAAGAGCTTTAATAATAACATAAGTTGATTTCAGTGTACGTTTGAACGGAGTTTTCAATCGGCGGTTTTAATCCTTCCATTAGCTAAATCCTATTTGTTGTTGTTGTAATGCTTTCCCAGCCCAAGCAATTTTTTACTATTTGGAAATAAACTTTACCTGTATTTCACTTTGCTTAGAGAAAAATAAATAGTTTTGCTCGTCTTGGCGGGGGCACTGCCGAGCCCCCTAATGTGCCAGATTTTTTTTACTATTTCAATTTATAATAGGGTGGTTGGTCTTTGGTGAATTCCATAATGTTTTCTTGACTGAAGAATTTACCTTTATTTCGATTTGCTTAAAGAGAAATTAATATGCCGGAAAAGTTTTACTACTTCAATTTATAATAGGTTGGTTCGTCTTTGTTCAATTCCATAATGTTATAAGTGTTATTTTTTTATCTATATTGACCATTTGATGATACATTTTAAATTAACAAGTCTAAATCTAATGCTATCCTTTTCCACAAGAAGAATTATCGAAAAGGATAGCACTAAATTTACACCTGTCCATTTAATTTCGAGATTGTGTACAACAGATTTTCCACTATGTCCCGTATAAGTATTCAGTGTACAATTCGAACCGTGCCTGTGCCTTGTTTGAAGGGCTTCCGAGTCGCTCAAGCGGCTTGATGGCAAGCACGTAGTTGTGTGTTGTTTGTTTAAGGTGACGCAGTACGCTCGACTGAAACTGTTTGCTTTTCACTTGACATTGTATGAGAAAGGTGAGAGGCACGATGATTTTCACCAAAATCTAGAGTTTAGGAAAAGTATTTTTGAGAAAAAACTACTGAGTTTATGTTTGCAAAGTATAGTTATTTCCACTAATGAATAAATAAACTATGTCTAATGTTAAATTTCTTTAGAATTTTCATACCCCTAATCTTATTTGTTTACGCCCAAAGTTGACATAAATTTAGTGTTAAAATAGGAATCTTTTGAGGCTTGTAACTTTAAAATCAATATTTTTTTCATAGCTTCATATATCAATAAACCTAGATAATAACGAGATTAACCGATATAATATTTAGTTTTGAGCGTACAGTATCAAATAATATAGTAATTACCCTCCTACGTTTGTATGAAGAAAGCACCGCCCTGAGCTCCCTTAAGCAGCTTCATGCATCCGTCAAGCAGCTTTAGCAAGCAATAAGCACTTTCTCATTTCTCGAACACTGTCCGAACTACGTAAAAATGTAAAATCGCATTAATCACGGTCAAGCAATGCTTGACTCAAGCATCAAGCAAACATTGAAACATTGTCTCGGATCTTCACCCTTTTTTAATTATTTATTACTGTAAAAGAATATTAGCCAAGTTTATCGTGATGACTAATATTCCCCTTTCCCCTCCAACTAAGCGTAACGCTTGTACTAGGAAGGAGTGGGTATGACAATAGTGCAACGGATGGGGTTTGAACCGGCGACCTTTTGGATTTCAGTCCGCTCCATTAACCGTTGAGCTATCGAGGCTCTCAACTATGTTGTTGTATGAGTTTTGAATGGACAGGAATTTAATAAGTCTTTTCTTTGTATATAGGTGCCTACTGCCTAGTTACTTGCGAATAATTATTACTTTAGAATATAACATGATCGATTAATTTATCGTTGAATGTGGTTGCTTGTAATGGCCACTACTGATATGTCATCTTTTGTTGTATTTATATCCCTTACAATGATTGGTATTATTAGAACACATTTGAATCGCGTATTTCATTATATTATAGTACTTACTGTATATTTAATATCGCTGATTTACAAACGAAGAAGAAGTGCCTATTATTATGATTTATGCGCACAGAAGAGTTTTTCACTACCTCTCTTGTTTTGTACAAACACGATTGTTTTGTATAAAAATAAAATAAATAATGCTTACTGGCGGGTATGGTTTTATAAGGGCAATTCAGCCCCGAGTTGCAATAGGTTTCATTTTTCCTTTTACTAACTCAACCCGATTTAATAAAAGGAAAAATGTAACCTATTTCAACTCAAAAAAAAGTAGTAAGCTTAGCCTTTAATGTTACTAATACTTACTTATCGTTACAAAATGAGAGCGATTAGTTTTCATTGTCTATGTGTTTACAATAAATGTGTTTTAATGAGACGTAATGTTAAGTGTAATGACGTGAATTATTGTAATGGGATCGTGGTATCCGCTGTTCAGTGGATGCGTCACGTTCGGTTGCACTACGGTTTTGGCGATGGGCCCGACGCGCGGGCGTGCGCCTCGCGCCATGCCAGTGCGGAGCGCGCGCCCGCCGTCTGCGCGCCGCCGCCGGCCGCTCGGCTGCGCTCGCGCCCTCTTCGTTTGTCAATGTTTTGCGACACGTTTCCTGTCACCTACCTACCGAACGATAGATTACAAACTTATCGCCGTAATCTTGCCGATACTGCTAGTCCCTCCTCGTCCCGGTCTCGGTCGTCTACTATTTTACTTTACGGATTCGTGATAACACTGTTTGCTGTGACACTATTTGTATGACAGTTGTTTGTGAATTTAACGCAGTATTTATGCGAGTGTGATTCTGTGTGTGATGTGTCCCATGTTTCATGTGCGTAAGGATGTGGAGCCAAATTATATTCTCGAAGTGAGTTAATTGGTTATTTAACCCCCGTTTGCACTTTAATATTGAAGAGTACTCGGGAAAAGTCTTAAGATTGAATGAATAGTTAACTAATTAGAAAAGGTTAAATAATATAGGAATATAAAATAATTATATAAAACTAGCTTATGCACGCGACTTTGTCCGCATGGACTACAAAAAATCAAACCCCTATTTTACACCCTTAGGGTTGACTTTAAATATGAGATGAGCAAATGTTGCTAACTTTTTTTCGTTTTGTAATATATTGTGAGAACAAACAATTGTACTGATATTTTCTTTAAGTATCTTTAGTCAAACATACACATATGGTAGGTAAGTCCGTATAATCATGATTACATGTATCATAATCGTGATAGTAAGTTTTATATCAGTTTCGTGCCACTCATGTTTGATTTAGCGGGCTCCTCTTCGCACAGTAACAAAACGAATGGAAATTTAGATAAAAGATTTGGGCCTACGGTTGATAAACCTGTCATCCTTTTACCTACCAGCTTTTTGCTCCA
This sequence comes from Maniola hyperantus, assembly GCF_902806685.2. NCBI lineage: Eukaryota > Metazoa > Arthropoda > Insecta > Lepidoptera > Nymphalidae > Maniola > Maniola hyperantus. The sequence goes on from NC_048564.1 coordinate 4,475,751, forward strand.
TCATCGGACCTTAAGAGAAGTTTCCCTGGCGCGCTCCTAAGCGTTCTGCATACAAACATAGTTTAGTTCTCATTTGAATATTATTTAATCAAACTCAATGAAACGGGCTTTCGAATGTATTTTGGTTAGTAATATTACTTTTTTGTCTTGTCTCATCTGCATAATATAGATTAATGTGCAGCATTTAGACGAGACAGACCAGACAAGCTTAAGTAAGTAAGTAAAAGTAAAGTAAAATATGCTTTATTGTACACCAAAAACCAAAACAATAGACATATAACAAAGATAGCATGTACAATAGGCGGCCTTATCGCTAAAATAGCGATCTCTTCCAGGCAACCTTAGGGTTGAGGATATTATAAAAATTAAAGAAAGCGGAAGGGGTGTACTAATTAAATAAAGTAAATATACATAATATACGTATGTATATATATATATATAAATAAAAATACAACAGTAAATAAGAGAGGAATAGACGACAGATAAGTGGAATAAAAAGTAAAAATAAATAAATAAACACATCAAATGGAGGATAAATAAAAGACCTTCAATTTCGTTTTGAAAATTGATAGTGATTGAGACTGTATGATATCCAAGGGGAGAGAATTCCATAGCAGTATAGCGGTAACAGTAAACAATTTAGCATAATAAGAAGAGGAGTGTGTAGGAACTTTCAGACGTAGATTATTTTAAGAACGAAGAGAAAAAGAGTGTATATCACATACGTACTCAAAGCGTTCTTTAAGATAAAAAGGAATGGAGGGATTGAACAGTATACAGGAAAGAAGATGAAGAATATGAGTATTCCTGCGAAGACGAATCGGGAGCCACTTGAGCTTACGGCGGTACTCGGAGACACTTAAGTGTGTTAAATACCTATGTGAATTTGTTTTTTTATTTAAATTTATATAATAAATAATAAAAAGCCACATACAAAACAGTGCCTCCGTTTAAGCGTTACCATACCATATATACAGGGTTACAGGAAAATAGGACACGATCCCGTTAAGGGGTTATAGTACAGGACATTAGCTATCAAACGACCCCTAGAGTGCTTATGCGAAAGTGTATCGTTTTCGAGTTATTCATTTTTTTATTTTTTCTTGGTAATTGCCACCTTAAAAATTAATAAAAAAAAAGGAACAATGTATTTCATCAGATTTTTTTTATTTCTTGCTAGTACATATCCTTGTTAATAATAAACAGTTATAAAACAAGAAAAATCTTCAAGCATTTTAAAATTACAGCCCAAAAACTGTACAAGTTTTCGATTTTTAAATTTAATTCTAAATAACTTTAACTAAGCAAATTTTCTGTAAAAAATACTATGGCACTTATTATAATACTAGCTGATGGTGGATTCACATTTTTCAAAATCCCGCGGGACTCTTTGATTTTCCGGGATAAAAAGTAGCCTATGTGTTAATCCAGGGTATAATCTATCTCCATTCCAAATTTCATCCAAATCCGTTCAGCTGTTTTTGCGTGATTGAGTAACAAACATCAATACTTTCACAGTTATAATATTAGTAGGATTGACTTTTATAGAGGGCTTAGAAGAAGAAGTTTATACACGCGCCGAACTTTCGGTCGCGTAACGCGTCGCGTAATGTGTCGCTTGCTATGCAAAATACATTGAATGTGTTCTAGCCGAAATAATCGCCCAACAGAAGGTCGGCGCTACGCCGAACGCATCAGATATTTAGTAGATGTGTCATAGGTAACTTAAAAAAATTGCGAGCTTATTGAACCTAACTTTCGGCGCCATACTTTCGGCAAGTGTGTCGCTACACTAATACAGAGTAACTGTGACTACTGAAAATATACAATAGTTCATATCGATCGTCGCCCTGAAAAAGTACACAACAGTAGCCTGTAAATAAATATTGTATATGGTTTATATGTGCGTCCGCTCGCTCAAGTTTACCTTCACGTTGGGGCTCGAGGAAATGTGGAAATTTAATGTATATTTAACAAAGGACTCTCCAACACCCGCTCCATACGAATGTAGTTTAATTTATTTGAGCAACCAAAGTCAATTTTTGTGGGCACGATTTAGAAACTAATGTTGATGTCTATATCTGATTTTCGTAAAAATGTTTAGTTTTAAAGAGCCTGTGTAACTTCAAAACAATTAACGGGAATCCAGAAAACCATGGACACAGATATTAGTTCCTAGCATGTATCTACAAAATTTCATTGAATTTTATCGGTTAATATTTAAATGAAAACCAAACTATGTTTATGTTTGTTTGGACTACGAGTCAATCCCTCTCGAACTTCGATAAAACTCGAGTCATTGAAAAGGGAAATCAAAATATTCTAGGTTCTTTGACACGTCAGCTCCCTTTTGCATTTATTCAACGCAATCTAGTGCTAGGTATTTGTAGTTACATATATGCTATTTAGCTTATGCCTGCGACTACGTCTGCGTGGACTACACAAATTTCAAACTCCTATTTTACCCCCTTAGGGGTTGAATTTTCAAAAATCCTTTCTTAGCGGATGCCTACGTCATTATAGCTATCTGCATGCCAAATTTCAGCCCGATCCGTCCAGTAAGTAGTTTGAGCTGTGCGTTGATAGATCAGTCAGTCACTCACAGTACAAGTCAAGTCACCTTTTGCTTTTACATATTTAGATTTTAAACCTAAGTTAACCAAGTTTATGACCGTTATTCTGAAACATACTGATAAGAATAAGCACTTACTAGTTATATTTATGGGGACAAGTATATTATAATACCTGAATAACAAATAGTTTTTGTACACATAATACAAATAAAATATGTACATTTATTTATGCCGGGCGGAAGATTACACCCCTGTCTGTGGCAGGGGAGACTTCATGGTTGTCGGGGCGACAACGTCGCTTTGTGCATTTCTACCAACAGTTGAACTGGTTTCAAAAAACTCCACTAATTAACTATTGTGCTATGGCGGTAACGTCACAGTTCACAACAGAGGAAACTTCTAACAATACATCGAGCCTTGACGTCAAATGTTAGTACATTTTAAACAAGTAGTCCTAAAGTAGCCCTGTTTTTGTTTGATTTTACGGCACCAATAGCCTAATATTTGACATATTATTGATTTAGGATCAAACCGAGATTCCCTCACTCTAGTTCACTCTGGCAACGTTATGTGTCCATTTAAAGAACCTCGCCAGTACCTCATAAGTACCAGTATGAAACTGCCCAGCAATTTATATTATTACCGTGCTTGGAATTGCTGCCGTGCTTACAGAAATGAGCCGATTGACTTTTGTGTTAATAATGAAAGAATTGCCGAGCAATCGAGATTAAATAGTAGATTGTACAACAAGGGCATAAATCGAACCATTTTATTCGAAACTTTGGCTCGGGTGGATATTAAAGTCGAGGATAAAATGGGTTTTTTGGCCGAGTTATACACTCTGCTTTTCACTTCGATGGCAAGGAAATGAAGCAAAAGTCAAAGAGTCAAAAGTCAAATTGATTTATTCAAAATAGGTAATATATTACTCTTATTGATAGTCAAAATTGTTAGATTTGTAAGTTGATATTATAGTGGTGATATTTAATTACATGAACTTAAAACTAAAGCCACGAGGGTTCCAAACGCGCCTAAGTCTGAGAAGAGCCCATAACGAACTCAGCCGGCACTAATACGCGACCGCGACCTGTTGGTGGAACTCCTATGATATTTCACCTCTTCTGGTTATTGTTTATGCCCTAGCCATACATCGATAGATCACCCATTCCGCAGGTACAATGTCCGAGGCCATCTAATAAGACGTCAGATATGTAGATCAATCACTGCGCTAGTTCAAGGTTCGACCCTTTAACGTGACACCAACTGTAGTTTACATGAATAAGGTACCAAGAGAGCATACGAGCATAGGAGGCTAGGCTCAGGCATTATATAAGTTTCCATACGCCACTTTATGCACGAGAGCATAAAAAGCAGTTTTAGTCCGCTCACAGCTAGCATAAAGAAGAAAGAACTTTACGAGCATGAGAAGTGAAAAATATTTTTAAATTGGTTGTATTGTATAGGTATATTATTTTCAAAAATATTATTGCGATATGAATGTATGAATGAGTAAGCTACGAGACCATAAAACCCCTTAAAGTTATATTTTTCACCTTTTTGATTTTCCGGGATGAAAAGAAGCCTAGTATCAAAAACGTCTTTGAAAGTTTTTAATATCGCCGACCGTGGCCTTCGCTTATCGTTAACAAGATAAACCATGCTAATTTTCATTGTTCCACATCACACATTTTAATACCTCTACCTGTAATGTAATGTACCTATATTACTGACAGTACAGTACAGCTGTTATACTCAATATTATTATAGTGGTTTGTTTGAATGTAATTTGTTATAGTCTATTTTTTTAATTCCAGAGACTAAAATGAGAGCTAGAAATGTCAAACTTAAAAATAATGATATTTTAACAAAAGTAGTTGTCCTCACGGTTCCATCCCGACCTGTCGCGGTATAGTACGCGACAGGTCGAGATGGAAATCTGAAATAAAATGCTATTTTATTCGAGTGTATTTCCCATTCGCTAAAATGCAAATCTAGTAGATGTCCACATTGCTTAGCGAATGCGTTTTGTTGAAGCGAAAACTCAATAGGACCAATTAATTTCACTACGCTTCTAGTTTGACCGATGCGAAGCTCTGGCGCTAATGAAGATCGACCCGGCGCAAGATTTAATTAAATCGGCATTCGAAATGTTATATTATTTGAAATGGAATATAGCTTATTTCACACTACGGGATATAAATTTTAATATAGTTTATATAATATAATATAACGGGATATATATTATAATTTATATGCTGTTGTTGTTGTCGTTGGGAACATCAATATTAATCGATGGGGACTTTTCTCAATTCATTGGTGTTCCCAACATTCGTACCAATTTTTAGCCCTATGCGAATTATTGTAACCTTAAATGTCTATTTTGACGTGACTATAATATTATTTATATCCCGTAGTGTGAAAGAGCTTAGGAGCTTTAGGTTTAACGAACCTCAAACAAGGAAGGCCTTCTACTACAGGCGCAGTTTATGCCGTTGGTGTTTCACACCAATTAAGTACTTTCTCTCAACATCTAGGTACATGTGTATATAAAAAATATCTTCGAACGAAGCATGTAGAGTAATTAATGATTAAATGAATTTACCTGTACGTGAAGTTCAATCATAATTACTCGAAGTGCTTCGTTCGAAGATATTAGCAACCCTCCCTCCCTTACATGGACAAGCCAGTCCCTAGTGAAACATATGTGGATAATTTTTCTGAACAGCTCAGCACTCTCCAAACTTAATGATGTAACCGTAGCAGGCCAAGGTAGAGCCGAGGGGTTGATTTTTTTGCCACATTCCTCTCAATCAAGTGCAGACGGCGGGTCCTATATGTGGAACTACATGTGTATATAAAAAATATTTTCGAACGTAACACTTCGAGTAATTATGATTGAACTTCACGTACAGGTAAGTTCATTTAATCATTAATTATATTTTTCTAAAGTCTCAATAGTTCAGCGGTTGAACGAATCGGTTGTATTAGTGGGAATGGGCCCGGTACCTCAGGGTTTTAATTGGTATGTAGAGGAACACAGCGAATCATCGCTATTTAAGCCTACTTATAATAAAACTGAAACTGGAATTTCTGTACGTGAAGTATATTTTGAAGAAGCATTATTATCGATAAAGAGCCCAAAACAGTATTTTTTTATAATCTGTCTGTCTACTCTGCACGCTGAAACTATAGATTGTATTTGATCGCAACGTGACATACTTAAAAATAGTAGCCCGGGTCAATATATAGGATAGTTTTTGATCCCAAAAACAATGTCCACATATTATAGGATAGCTTGTATCCCAAAAAACAATAGGAATCATTCGGAATATCGAATGATAGTTTTTCGATGTCAACAACACTGTCAAATCTTACTCGATTTTGACAATTCTGTCTTACCAGGTACCTATTGTGGCGATCAGTGTTATATCTGGTTATATCGTAGTAAAACGTAGACGTAATACGAAGACAAAATGTAGTATAATAAATACACTTTCTTTCCTGGCCTCTTAATAACTGGTTGATTCCGGTAAAAAAAATAGTGCTTAAATTCTTAGTGTAATTCAATTTTGGTTTCATTAGTCATTGAAAAAATTTCATGGAGAAGGTTATATATATATGAATTTTAATATAACATATTCATATGTATCTATGAAATTGGTACGCTCACCCAGACGGAGCCGTGGCAGATAAACTAGTGATTTAATAAATAAATCTCTTTATTCGCTAAAATATAAGGTTCACACTTCACTGTATTAATTTGGTCTCTAGCTCTTAAAAAAGCGAAAACTCTGTTATGGCAATGAGTGCCTTCTATATTACATTGGAGCTTGTTTGCATTTGCTAAATAGCGGTCCGTTCCTACTTGTCGTGTGTCGGGCCCGGATTTTAATCGGATGTTCCAGTGGCAGATCATTTTATATTATGAAGCTATTCACACTTCTCTGAAACTGATTTTGTATCAAAATGTTCTGCCACTAAAACCTCCGATAAAAATTCTGGTCCCACAGCCGACAAGTGGGAACGGGCTGTTAGATTAAAATAGCTAAGCAATAGACATGCAAAAATAAAGATAATATATTATGTGAGTCTACTTTGGGTACTGTCGCCTTGGTTTGTGCGAAAACTATGTTATGTTATACGTAAAGGTAGCAAAAATTTAGTAATTACTATGCTTGAGGGTTATACTATTTACTGTGACGATAACGAAACCTAGTTATAAAACAACGTAGGATGGCCTCGAAGCTATTAGAACCATGCTAAATAGTACATATATTATTCATTTATCGAATCCTTCAAAAAACTTGGTTTTTCTGACGATCCACACACGATCACTTCCATTAATTACCGGGGCTAGTGAAGCGCAGTACAAACATCCGAAATAGCCCTTTCGGGTGCGTTGGTAGTGTGTTTCAATTTCTTGATATAGGAATACTTGAATATACTCACGCTACATCCTTAAGATATTTGTGTTTCTAACTTTGAACTTTTATTCTGATAATAATTAGAACAGATTTGTATATTAAAAAATTTTCGCGTCCTCTACACCTCTGCTATAAGCAGTACAAACTAAGTTAATTACATGGATATGATATGATTATTCTTTGTTCACGCTTATTAAGGTGTTAAATAATTTTTGAAACTCCCGGCAAGCTGGGACGGTACCATAAAAATAGTTAGCATCGTTATACCATACCATGGGAGATATTGTTTAAAACTCCAATGTATAACAACCCTGCAAACAGCTGATCGCGCAAATGAACTCGTAAAAAACTTATGTGAACTCGAACATTAAGTTATTTATTCTAAACCGGTTTAGAGTTTTCAATAATAAAAAAATTCGAAAACAGGTAAACAATTTAAACATTTGCCTCAAACCTTTTTTTGACTATTTTACAAATCTTGGAGAGAGAATTTAATATTAAGACGGGTTCCTAGAGAGAGGAATTTAAAATTTATACGAGTTATGCAGTTAGTGTATGTCGTTACAGGCGTAATACTCGCGGTAGGCAAGGAGTTTAATGTACCTACTACTAGTAAGTATTGAAAATTACTCATGAAAACAAAATTATATAAGAGTCCAAACTCAACTATCATGCCACATGCCACTTACGCCAGTAGGGAGCTCCAGGGCCCACCTACACAATCAGGCTCATGTCAATGAATTTTATGAAAAATACTCATGAAAACAAAGCAAATGGGTCTAAATTCCACTGTACTGCCACGCCATCAGAGAGTTCGAATGTCTACCTCCCACCTCCTACTGGAAGAGGGTGGTCTGATGTCTGTCTAATGTCTACCGTTTCTATTCAAGCCACATGTTACTGCAAAATTTCAACGAAATATCAGTTACATGTCAGTTACCAATATCGACGGTATGAACAAGTCAATTTAGTAAATAAATCTTTTAAAAAGTTTTATTGACAGTGGACTAAAATTACATGATTTTCACCTATACTAGACCGCCAAAAAATCATTTAAGCAACCTTAAGGCACGGTAATGTTATCTATACTTAAGGCGCCGTCCTATTGTCATCGCACGCGCGATGATGCGATGCGATTTCATCGTGCGATGAAAGACAATATGAACGCATCGCATGATTGCGTGATCTTCAATAGGACATTCAGTAGAACACAGTTTGTTTGAACGCACGGACGCGCGATCATTTTCGTCGGACGCACGCATCATCGCACGAGCGATGACAAGAGGACGGCGCCTTAAGGAGTTCAACTATTATTTTTGGGCAACCTTGTCCTTCAATGCAGCCGCCTGAAAAATAAATCTTGTGCTTGTGCTATTTTATTTAAATATATTATGTTGCCAAAAATTAAACATTTAGGCTCCCTAATAAACATGTTTTGCTTTTACCAGATTAAATCTTTTTTGGTGACAAATTAAGCAAATAGCACTGAAGTGCTCAATCCATTACGTTTCATTCATGGATAGCTCGTTAAAATAAACCGAATAATCTATAAATGGATACTAATCCATAAATGGATTTGGCTACACTCAATTCGGATGTGTGCGTGAAGCTTTTGTTAGCCTTAACCACGATGTGTGAGGCTTAATTAGTATGCTAAAGTGGAGAAGACTGTAATATTTATAGTTCGAAACTCCGAATCTGATTGATTACAATCAATGGATGGAGATATATGATGGTCATGGCACTGTAAGTGTGTGTATATTGTATGTATGTTTGTATTTATGTATGTTCCACCGTAGCGCCTAAACTAATGAGCCGATTTTCATGAATGGGGGTGTCAATTGATTTGTTATTATAGTTCTGGTAGCATAGACCATATTGTATCATCATGATCAACTCATTATCGGCATACTACTGAGCCGGGTCTCCTGTCAGAGTGAGAAGCGCTTAGGCCATAGTCTGCCACGCTGGCCTAATGCGGATTGGCAGACCATATTGTATATCAACAACAAAAAATTCAAAAAAATGAGAGGCTGTGAATTTTTCTGCTATCATATCGAGTGGGATGTCGAATGAAGGAAGAGAAAATTCTTAGTTCATAAATATTATAGTTCCTACATTATTAATGTGTATATACCAACGATAGAACGATAATATCTCAGGATTTATTAAGTAAGAGTAGTCGGGTTTTAGCTTGAACTTTATCTTGTAAAGAAAGATTATATCGTGTGGCTCTTTTCTGTCATTCTACCCTTAGGTACTATCAGATTTTGCACCCTTAGGGGTTGAATTTTCAAAAATTCTTTCTTAGCGGATGTCTACGTCAAAATAGCTATCTGCATGCCAAATTTCAGCCCGATCCGTCCTGTAGTTTGAGCTGTGCGTTGATAGATTAGTCAGTCAGTCACCTTTTCCTTTTATATATTTGGATTAATTTCGAATCCAATATTTTCAGTTTTCACAAAGGATTGGAAATTGGTGACATTTAGATTTTTCTCTTTACTTGTGCCACAAGACTTCCCTTCATTCCAATTTTCAAGATTGTAGTTCAATTAGTATTCGGTAAATACCCCGGTTAAGTTTTGATGATAACACGACAATACGCTTAGCAGTAGTTTTAAGTTAAACTAGAATCATGAAACTCTTATCAAGCCGTTATAGCCTATTGGTTAAGACGTCGGCCTTTTAATCGGGAGGTTGGGGTTCGATCTCGGGCCAATAACTAGAACTTTTCGGAGATATGTGCCCTTTAAGCAATTAAATACATATCACTTGCTTTAACGAAGGAAAAACATAATGTTCTCATAGACTTGTGAAGTCTGCCAATCCGCACTTGACCAGCGTGGTTGACTATAGTCAAAACCCTTCTCATTCTGAGATGTGGCCTGTGCTCTGTAGTCAACCGGTGATGGATTGACCATGATAATGTTGATCACAGAACCTGTTTAGTTTAAACAACTTTAAACGATTCATTCAAGCCATTTTTGAAAAAAAGGGCACACAGAGACAGGCGGCACACAAATGGATATCAAAGTGATCCTAAATCCTTTTTCATTGTGAGGTAAAAACAGTCAAAAACCTAGACCTATATTAACCTTGACAAAGTCCTTTAAGAAATGATTGGTTTCAGAAGGCGGTGGATTCCGCGCCCGAGCAAGTCGCAAGCTAAAGGCGAGAAGTCACCCGCAGCCGCAGGGTCAAAGTCACCCGCAACCTCCGATAAACCATCCTTGAAGAAGGTGCCATCTGAAAAGAAACTTAAGGTTCGTCATCAATACATAGTATAAAAAAGCAAAGTGACTAACTTACTGACTCGTACACGCCCAGCCCAAACCTAGAAAATGAGATTTTACACAGAGGTTCTCTTTATAATGTAGTTAAAGAAAATAATTGATGTACGACGGGTCATCTAGGGTTCTACATACATTTATGTTACACAACGTGCAAATCGTGTTGCTATAGTCGCCGCAATTTCTCGCTGCACGCGGGGCAATACAACGTGTTTGGCGTAGTGCTACATCAATCACGCGCTATCGATATAACTAAAATAGTGAGGTAACGTATGCGCTTCGAAACAATTATAAGACGATCAAGAGATAACGGTTGCTTTTATTATTAATTTGTTAATGAGAGTAATTACGAAACAGTGAGTATGTGGATCGTAAATAGCGAATTATTTAATTACAATAATGTGGTAAAAAATTCCGAGTCATTATTCATTTCCTTTCATTTGTTCTTTGAAGTTTGAATAATCAACATCATGGAGACTTTTTTCCATAATAATATTAAATCTGTTAGTGTAAATATTCATCGATACATACAAAAAAATAAGACATGGACATAATATGTGTAGGTATGATATAATGTTTTTATTTTAATTTTGTAAACATTTACGATAATACATATATCGATACTTGTGTTGTGCGTCACTACGTACAGTGAGAGTGAGCGCCGAGTATGCTTCACTGTGCTCGCTCTGTTTATTGCCTCGCGTGCAGCGACAAATTGCGGCGACTATAATATGTTAAGTGTTCGCTGTCTTAGATATTTGTAAGTATATATATCTACTCTATCTTTGTTACGATGTATTTCAAAATAAATAACAGCTTCTCGATAAAATTGTTAAAAACTATATTAGTTATCATTTCTTCGCCTAAACGAATGGACCAAGTCTCGCAGTACCGGTGCCGAGTCAAACAGGCACAAATACTGGTCCAAGCCGGATAAGAATTACTCCATGAGAATCTGAGATACGGTGTTTTTAAAGACGTGAAGCAAGCTTTCGTTTAAGAAGTTATGTTACTAACCAATCTAACCATACATTGGTACTTGTAGGGAGTTAAATATCGTATATATCTTTTTATATCTTCGTCTAATAATAATAATTTATTTTCTTATCTTTTCTTATATTATCTTTTTCTACGTAAAGACGACCACGCTGACAAAAATTTGTGTTTCAACCAAATATTTTTCGCAAAATATAACGGTCAATGCAAATTTTTATTGCAGTTGACGGAATTTTTATGGACCTAGTGTAATAATGTATATAATATCTTAGCTCCCGTACGTTGAAATCGTGCGCGTGGACGATATCGAGAACAACGCTGTCGCTCTGGATGACGCCGAGGATGATGGGGCTGACGTCGAACTGCCGCCTCCCATGGAGCCTATACAGGTAAACCTTAAACTTCAACTTAATTACAGTCTTGACAAGTTTAGGTATTTTTTTAACACTAACATCTAGCTTTACAGGATTATTCCCAATGCGCTAGTGTAACATAACACGTCTTAAAAATCTTAAATCTAATGTAACATAAAAAATACCTATGAACCTTATCTAATTATTAATGAGTTATACAGCTCCGTGCTACATGTTCTATAGAGCCATACTTCAATGCTTAGTTTAAGTAAATCAATGTTTTTATTATTTTAGTTATGAATCATAAAAGAAATATTAATAAAAGATAAAAGATATTGCAAATAGTGATCTACGATCTAGTATTCCAGGACCTTCCGCAATGAGTCTGAATACCCCTTCTAGATTCTCGAATCGAATCGCGTTGTTTTGCCTTCGAATATTTATCATGAAACTGCGTCCATTTTCTCGAAGAGTCAAGTCACGCCGAGCTAAATCGAATCTATTCTTATTACCTATTTATTCAATGTGACTCGATCTATTTAAGACGACTTAATTATCAAGGATTGATCTGTTAGTTCTGCGCTCATTGCTTATACAGGTATATATTAATTAAAAAAACTGCTAATGTTTAGGACTGCTATAATCTATAGTCCTATTTCATAAGAAACTTTAATAATGGTTAAATTTTCAACTCAATCGCTCGGAAAGGATTTCTTTGATTTTGGAAATCTGCATGGAAATCTGTCCATTTTAACCGTTAACGTGAAAGTACTTTTGTATATCGAACGTCACGAACCACACTACGTTCACTAGATATAACTTGTACCCTGCCGTCATGTTCGCACCATTGCTTTGTTTGCTTTATTTTGCAGAATTTAAGGTTTGTTATTGCGAGATTTGCAATGGTGCCAACGTTACGTCAGGACAGGAGACACACATAAAGTGTGCGGTCGGTACGGTCTAAGGATGGTGATCTAACTTTTTTCTTTCTATAAAAAAATAGTTATCACTCATAGAAACGTTCAGAATTGCGATTATATTCTTCAACCACTCGTTTCGCTCATAGTTCAACCTTAGACTCCTTCGCTGGCTCAGAATTCAATACGCGCCAAAATAACAACTTTGCAGCCTTGCATAATAATTAACTATTACTGTTTTATTTTTTTTCCGTAGCTATAGAGTCATTAGTTATAGCCTTGGTGATATAAATTAGAAAAGGTAAAGTTTAAGCACTTAAAGAGCCTGTTTCACAACCACCAGATAAACATTATCAAACAAATAAATTTGACATTTTGACAGATTCCCAATACGTAAAAACTATCATAACGTCAAATTTATTCGTTAGATAAAGTTTATTATCTGAAGATTAGTATCTGGAGGTCGTGAAACAAGCTCTAACCCCCCGTTCCCACTTGTTATTTGCCGTTTGTCGTTTATTGCTTGATCTTCCAGTGGCAGTACATTTTGACACAAAATCGGTTTCTGACAAGTGAACAGCGTCATATAAAATGTTCAGCCACTGGAATATCCGACAAACGACAAGTCTGTCGTTTGTCGTTTAACGGGGGGTAAGTGCAGGTTTGTATGTAATTTACACTTGATACGCTAGTAACTAAATAATAGGTAACACGATCTTACTACGGCATAATTAATAGGTCCCTGATTACATGCAATACGATGACCGAAAAGGTATTCCGTTCAGTAGATAATAGTGTAACATATTACTGGTTTAGGTATACTCGTATCAGTGATTTAACTCTATAAGAACATCATTTTCTAATTGAATACAAACAGTAGTTATTATTTGCCAATCCTATACAATACAGTATTAGAAACTTTTTCAAACTTCAAAGGTCTTAGTCAAACATAGAGAAAAATATGAAAATTAAGGAATGTAAAAAATTATGCCACTGGTGAACCGATAAACATACAAAAATCAATACCCAAATTACACTAAACAATCATGATTTGTCAAATAAGGGTCCTTGTAGATAATAGTGAAGTGCTGGTGTTTTTCGTGCCATCTCGACGGTTGCCTTAAACTTAGATGTTAAACTTAAGTTTCCATTTTTAGCAAATCTGTTTTTTTTTTTAATTCGGTTCAATAGCAAAGGATATTCAAATGGCGTCCACGTTTCAAAATTTTAGCAACAGTTTATTTTTGTATGATCAAAAGGAACCGCAGATATTGATTTTTTTTAAATTCGGTCCAATAGTAAAAAAATACGTCATTTTTTTTAATTATCGTTTTCTTAATGTGTTATTTTATTATGATTAGCTATGTAAGACTATGGAGACAAGCAGACAATTTGAAACAAAAAACATTAGTCTAAGTCGATGACATCATACCTTTTACAGTTACTTACGTCACATAAGACAACTATTTAGATAAAACCCTCTCCATGATTTTTTACTGGTGATCAGCTGTTGCCAGTTGGTGAATTCTGTCGTCCATCTCGGAAAATCTTCGGCAGATCCTCACCAAAATATGGAATCATGAAATCAAAGACAGGATCTATCTTACGAGCATAGTAAAAAAGAATCTGATTTATTTTAAAGGTTGTCTAATGTTGTATTACTTTTGTGTGTGTGTGTTTCTTTTTTGTACACTGTCCAAAATTATGTCTCTATAGAAAACTAAAGACTAAAAAAAGAATCGATCAATATGGTTCAGCCAAAAAAAAAAAAAATTATCACTTTATTTTGGAAAACGGTTAAAAATAAAAAATGCTGCTCTGGTGTGTAATTAAGGAGAAAACATATACAGCAGTACACCATTTATCTTATCCTTACACAATATCATTCTTACAATGTGAGGAATTTGCGCCATCCAACGAACGGCGGCCGATGGCTTCTGGCTTTTCTAATATAAGATAAGGACAATCCACATATCTGCCAATAATTACTGAAGAACAAGGCATACCTACGTCAGTATACAGTTCACCGATTTTATCTAAATATATAAAAGGAAAAGGTGACCGACTGACTGATCTATCAACGCACAGCTCAAACTACTGCACGGATAGCTATTATAACGTAGGCATCTGCTAAGAAAGGATTTTTGAAAAGTCAACCCCTAAGGGGGTGAAATAGGAGTTTGAAATTTGTGTAGTCTACGCGGATGAAGTCGCGAGCATAAGCTAGTATTTTAAGTATTATTTGGGTTGAAATATCGACAAATAAAAACAAAAATTTATCGTGGTATGTACCAGTTTTATACATTAAAATATATGCTAGTATTATATAAATGCATTTATTTTAATGATGTGATAAGTTTCAGGTTAAGTGTTTATTACTATATTTGTCTTTTAACTGTAAAAATTATTACTTGGGTCAGGGTCGTGTGTAGTAATATAAAGCAGTGATACATTGTTTCATATTATATTCAAAAATTACGGAGAATCGTAAGAACATCTGTGGTTGTTATGAAACAAGTAATTTTTAAAAGTTTTCAACTAAACCGACTGCGGTTTGCACTGCATCACCTTTGTGTTTATGAAATAAGAGACGGGACTTTCATAATAAAATATGATTTACTTAGATATGTTTTAGTGGCACTCGCAAGGCTTAGACAAATATATTAATGCTAGAAACAAATGAAATCAGTCCACGCATGCTCCATGAAGGAATACAATTAAAACCAAACTATGAAAGCTTGAAAATCCTGATTAATCATACTCGGAAAAATTATATAGGCAACCTAAAATGATTTTCAAAGACATTTAATAAAACTCTATTTGCCATATTCCACTGACTTGCATTTTTTACTTTGAAATTCTTTAGTAACATTAGTAAGATTTAGACAAATCTATTGGTGAAAGATTCATTAAAATTGGTCCACGCGTTTAATTTCTACAATGCCAGAAAAAAACATTGACTGATATAATGAACCTTAAGTAGTGACATCAATGAGTTGAGAAATTCAGGGTAAATTGTTTATAAGCATTTTGGAGCGAGGTCGCGGACGTCTGGTAGCTTTCAATATTTGATAATACGAGTAATACGGTAAAACGTGCATAGTAATTAAATAACGGTAAAGGATTACTTTTACTCGCGGTAAATCTTATTTATATTGATTTAAAGACGTCATCATCATCATCATCATTAACCGATAGACGTCCCCTGCTGGACATAGGTCTCTTTTTTTAGGGACTTGTACTTCCACACACCACGGTCTTGCGCCACCTGAATCCAGCGGCTCCCTGCGATTCGTCTGATATTTGTAAGCGCTCCGTTTAAAGACGTGAGCACTTACAAATATTTCGCTTGAAATATCTGCTTGTCTATTTCATTGAGCACTGCAATAGGAGAATAAGTATTTAATATTGTAACAAGAATGTAGCGACTGTTCATATGTGTTGTAGTCACTGGCAATATGCTCCACAAATTGTTCACCCCGAAGGAAGCGTTCCGTTAGGCGAAGAAAAAGTCGCATTGAGCGCCCGATTGAACTCAATTACACACCATTCGTCCCTTGTGACTTTCATCGTTAAATCATGAAACGAAATTGTTTATTTGTCTCAAAATTCTAAAATATTTATTTCTGTAGCACTATTTTACATAGTACCT
Source organism: Maniola hyperantus (assembly GCF_902806685.2). NCBI lineage: Eukaryota > Metazoa > Arthropoda > Insecta > Lepidoptera > Nymphalidae > Maniola > Maniola hyperantus. The sequence continues at coordinate 4,491,956 of NC_048564.1, forward strand.
ACATAGAAATTGGGACCATCCCAGTAAGTGACTATTATTAATCTTTAACCTTTAATGTGCGGTGATAAATCTGTCAGTCAGTCAGTCGTGCTTTTACTTTTATATATATCTACGCATACATATCTATATATATAGATATACAGATACGTATGCGTGGTTCAAACACGAACAATATTTGTATTACCACAGCAATACTAAACAAATACAGAATTCCGAACCAGTGGTAAATTGAACTATCCGACGATTCAAAAGCACTTGTAAAAGTTAAATTGAATAAAAATATATTCTATTCTATTCTAAATCTAAAGTAAGTTCTTTTTGAGGACTTTCACAAACATAAACGGAATCACGGGAAGCTCCAGCGATGTACTCTCTGTAGTCTAGTCTGGCGAACTCCTCAAAGCGGGTTCAGATTTAAATGTGTATCTTTAAATAAGCTGAAGGCTTTACGAGGAAGGACGGTTTAATATTGATACATATGCTTATATAAGCATTCATTCATCGTGTATTATTTTACCAAGCCACTCGGCAAATATATGTTATACACATGTTATACAAGATTAAATGACTAACAATAACGAAATTATTAATAAAGCTTTTAAGTACCTACTATACCTACAATTTTTCATTCAAGTTTCACAAGAAATTCTCCCAGATGATGCAGGTGATAAATGTTATAATAAAGTGATCCTAATTTTGTAGTTAAAATTGTCACGTAAATATAATTAAAATCGGCTAAGTGCGAGTTGGACTCGTACACGAAGGGTTCCGTAGGATCGCACAAGAAATAACACTTTTAAATTTCATGCCGGCAATTTTGAAAATTTTTATTTGTTGTTACAGCGACAATAGAAATACACATTCCGTGAAAATTTCAACTCTCTACTTATTTCGGTTCACGATATACAGCCCGCTATTAGACAGACGGACAGCGGAGGCATAGTTAGTAATAGGGTCCAATTGGCACCCTTCGGGCACGGAACCATAAGAACGGACATTTGTAAAGTATGATATGGTGAAATGAGGATATAAACATTAATATTCCTAAACATGCGAGCTAAACTCTAACCCTCTAACAAATAAACCTGGAATAGCGGTGGAATAGTTATACTCTGTTTTGTGTTTCTCTGTCATCAGTAATTTGACATTTGAAGGAAAGAGACAAAACAGAGTATAGCTATTCCACCGCCATTCCAGGTTTATCTGTTAGAGGGTAAGTGTATAATCAAAAGAACAGTGCAAAGTGCTGTAATTACATAGATGGAAGTTGTAGGTATAGGTGTCATGCACGCCTCACCGCAACTGAGCTCAAACACCCCATTCCATTCATTCCATTCATCCCTTGTGGTTGTGACATTTGTCAACTGCATAGCGACGAGAGTCGCGACTGAGGTTAATCGACTTTTGGATGCGCTACATACTCATACTAGAAGCAAATAGATAAGACTAACAGATTCAAAGAGACAAAGCGTGAGAGCAGTGTTGTGCATTCAGGTTTGATTAATTATAAATCTATCAACTGTACCTACTATCGTGCTGGTATAGAATAACATTGACTTTTCTTACCACTCCGACACTTTACATTATTTTTAAAATGAGCCAAGTTACGAAATGTCGTGGTCGGAAAATTTTACAATCCAGTAGAAGTCGCCAAACTCCAGTCACACATGCTCCATTTTTCTGATTACGCAACTTGATAATATACAGTCGTATTTAATGTAAACAAGCTTGCACAATACAGATAAATGGTTTTTCGTAGCTATAAATTACTATGATTTCCTGGCGCCACGTAAAAAAGATTTTCCCACTGAATTACATCTAACACGGACGTCTTGTTATCTGGGGAGTGGAGAATCCTCTCATCGATCGCTTAGACCTGATACACTGGCTTGTCTGTACGTGTCCGCATAAAATGGCCAGACTTCCAGATAGGCCAGCTGAGGTTGTATCCTTTGGCTACTCTCTCCTTCACGCTGATGTTCGGGTTCGGGGTACTTAGCCGTAACATCCACATAGCCAGACGCAGTTGCAGCGGACTGGTTGAGAGGCTGCACTGAGTGTAAGAAGCTATTCCTGGAGCATAACCTAGGACGGGCCGTTTTATCACTGAATAGTGGGTGACGTCTGTTCTGTGTCTGCTTTGTTCTTTCTATCATCATCATGATCACCCCATCTACTGAGCGCGGGTCTCCTCTCAGAATGAAAAGGGCTATAGGCTGCCACGCTGACCCAGTTTGGATTGGTAAACTTCACACACCTTTAAGAACATTATGGAGAATTCGCAAGCATGCAGATTTTCTCACGATGTTTTTGCCCGGGATCAAACCCCGACTTCCCAATAGAAGGCCGACGTCTTAATCACTAGGCTATCACCGCTCTGGTGATTATTACAGGTACTTTCATTATTTTCATGAGTACTTTTATTTTTAATAATGTACTATGTTTGTTTGCCCAAGGACCCGCAGGCGGTGCTCCAACAGACGCCGATCCCGGCAGCGTCGGCTGCCGCTCCAGTCGCGCGGGTAAGTGTACATTTGCCAACTGTCTTCCACCTATCACTCTTCTCGTCTATCATCTGTTACTTAATTCTCATGACTTATAATTCAAATAACTCTCATGCTCTCTTACCATAACTTGTAATTAACCTCGAGGGTGCATGTAGGTTCTTTGAACACCTAGGTGATACGTTGGTGATATTTTCAGAACTCATTGACTTTGGATTCCTTGGAAACTAACGGTGGCCCCGCCGATATCGCCGAAATTGAACAAATTGTGAAAGAAAAAATGGTTCGATTCATGTCAAAGCATGTGTGCACGATTTTCGTTCAGAGCTTACGTTTTTCATTATCTGATTGCTTTCGAAGTAGCACTTCGTTTATTACATTGGTGTTTTTTAATCTATTTCCCTCATTTCTCAACACGACTAAAAATATCGCCCCAGGCGTAAAGTGCAATGGAATGGAGTTAAATAGTAGATTGTACAACAAGGGCATAAAACAAACCATTTCATCTACCCTAGCCGAAGGCGAGGGCAGATATTTAAGTCGAGGATAAAATGGGTTTTATGACTGAGTCTTTTTTTCACTTCAATTGCGAGGAAATGAAACAATAATATTATTATAAGTACAAGTAGGTATGTCTAAATGAAATTCGAGCAATTTTGTAATGAGGTTGTTTATGTCTCCCGACCTATACAACCTCATAAGTGCAAATGGTTACTGGCACTATAGAAATGACTTAATTACAAATTTTTATTTTTGTCATCAGATAGATTCTTGTGTTGTTTATCTATAGACACTTTGTGCACAAGAGCATGAAAAGCAGTTTTAGTCCACTTACAACCAGCATTAAGAAGAATTTAACGTGCATGAAAAGTGAAAATATCATTTTACAACTCGATTCTCTGATTTAATGTTACTTCACATAGTAAATATAAAGCAAAGAACAGAACGAATGACTGGATTTGTAACGGCGGACACATCCATTTGTCTAAATATATAAAAGAAAAGCTGACTGACTGACTGATCAATCAACGCACAGCTCAATCTACTGGACGGATCGGGCTGAAATTTGGCATGCAGATACCTATTATGACGTAGACATCCGCTAAGAAACGATTTTTGAAAATTCAATCCTTAAGGGGTTGAAATTTGTGTAGTCCACGCGGATGAAGTCGCGGGCATAAGCTAGCTACCTATAAATAGACAAAATATTCTCTGAAAACAAAAAAAAGCCTGTCACATCGTCATTCAAAATGATTAAAAAAACTTTTCTGGCTGTTTTACCCGAGTGCCGCACTAAACTATGAGACAAATCACAAATAACATAGCTGTTATTATTGACTACTAGATGATACACGCAACTTACTTTTTCCGCGTGGATATAAGTTTAAAAAAATCAATAATTCGATTAATTGTGGCGTAAAAGAAAAAAAACTTTCACTTTTATTTATTAGGATTAGGATTAAACATAGTTAATACCTTAACGTAGCCTTACTAAGCAACATTTATCAAGATGCGGTTCATAGTTTGGCTTTGGTGCGGTTGAGTTACCGGAATCGATTGAGATCGATATTCGCCAGAGGTTATTAATGTCATGCTTTGTCATGTGTGTCAGTGCCACTTCAATGGTTACTCGACGCCACGTTAGGTATCTCGAATAATATTGCGGTTTCTTCCTGGTAACAATTTACCAGGAACCGCAATATTGTTATTGAATTCAGTTTGGCAACGTTTGTAAATAGGTATCGGTGACATCGTAAGATTTTGTCTTATAGAATACTTGTTTGTATTGATGCCAGCTATTGATTAATACAGGTTTTATGCGTAGCACCTATTTTCAAAAAAAAAAACTCGGACATGTAGAATAGCCAACTACATACTAAAATATTAAAACCCCTTTTGAGGGGTTTATTAGTACCTTTACATTCCCGTCTGACCTATTTTAAAAACAAGTAAAATATCAGGATAACATCGGGAAAATAGTACCTATGGAAATAGAGATAGGAATACCATCATTTTGTCATTAATTTATGAAACTTTACGCATATCCCACTAATTTAAGAGTTTTAATGCCACATCATGAAATTTCCTGCGCCGTAGACAAAAGATAAACTAAGAAAATTATTAAAGCAGAACCTTGCTTGAGGTTCATGAGACGGAAAATAAGTATTTTCCATGAAATATTGTATATATTTTTTATTTGTATTAAGCATTATTGTTAGTTATTTAATTATTTAACGACACGCTTGTATTTTTTTCGTTGTTAGTAATTTAGGAACCCAGCTTGCCATTTTGGTGTGTGTGTGTGTAAGTGGTGCGTGCGTGTGTGTGTGTGTGACTCCGAGTGCATGGAGATTTTGTGCCTTAGGCTCTTTTAGATTGCATGCCTTTTTAAAGATGCTTTTGTAGATTAGAGGTTTGTCGTAGTTTAGGCCATTACATAGACTTTTTTTACATTTAGGAAAAACCTCTGGCCTACAGATGAATTTAAACAAAACTGGAGGATGTTGTTTAATTATAAGTAGTTTTAGTAAATATATGAAATAAGGCGTTTTGAGACAATATTATTAGTCCAAGAAACACTCCACCCATCACAGGACTCCTCAACTCAGACTCGGACTCGGATACCTATTACTAACGTCTGATAGGGACTGCAATGATTGTGGTCACGAAATCCTAATTCACAGGACCCTTATTGTCTTTCGTCCGTTCAATATTCAAACTTCAATGTGTAATCTGTTTAATGTTGTTATATTTGTATGGTCAACAAACAACGCTGCTAAATAATTTACCTACAGTGTAATCCCTAGATTGATAGATTGAATCTTGGAATGATGTTATTTGTAAGTTCAAATAACAACGTTGGCACAGGTTGCTAAACAAAAGCTGGCACGTTCATAGTACTCACGTACAAACGCAATTTTATTATACAGCATGTTCTAGAATATTCATATTATTTTAACGGGGTTGTACCCAAGCTGTTTTCGTCGTGCTGCATGCCGCGACTTTTGAGATAAATATCGTTTCTACACTACAAATAGTATCTCTGTCATCATGATCGTATCATCATGATCAACCCATCGCTGGCCCACTATTGAGCACGGGTCTCTCAGAATGAGAAGGGTTAAGGCCGTAGTCAGCGTCGCTGACCCAGTGAAGACTGGTATACCTCTGAAACCATTATGGAATACTCAGGCGTGCCGGTTTCCTCAAAATATTTTCCTTCACCGTCAGCAAGTGATATTTAATTGCTGATGATCGAACCCCTGACCTCCTGAATGGAAGGCCGACGTCTTAACCACCAGGCTATCACCGCGTCAAAATCGTATATTTGTAAATGTAGATAATTTTATATCCTTCATAAAAAGATTACTTTTATCACTTTTTTTTTATTGTGATGCATAAATAGCAAAAAACATTATTTCACGTGATTCTCCTCTCTTAAGTTTTTGCTAGATCGAATTTTTTCAGAAAACATTTTCCAATTTCAAAATAAACAATTGTTGTTTGACGTATGGGTTTAAAAACAAAAAATCACGCTGTATTTCATAATCGTAGTAAAATCACAGTAAAACAAAACAATAACTTTCTCTCCTATAAGCTTCTCTTTAGTTCATAAGCTGGCTGCGTGCGAGAGAAATAGAGACTTTTCATGACACTTACGCCTATTTGTATATACTACACAAGCGCAGTGTGTGCATGCTTTTGTACGTGTCAGCTCTTGTTAATACGGTTATAAGTAACTTATCTTCAGTTTACAGATAAATAACATGTATATTTTATATTAAAAACGGACGGAAACGTGTCCGTGCATCAGACAGCAATCGTAATGAGTTACATATTAATTGCAAGACAGGATATTGTAATAGGTATGTTTCAAGCTCAGAGAGGTGAATTTGAGTTTTGAGTTATATGCGAAGCGTAAAGGCTCACCTTACTTAGCAAACTTTGACGGCGGACTTCTATGAAACTTAAGGTAAAGCGATCCCAGGCTTTGATATTGCATCTATTTGGAAGAGCTTGTAGAGGTATTGAAATGCAAACATTAGAATATTATAGCGGGGGCACACGATGTGTTGCGGCGGCGGTGCGGCGCCGCAACACATCGTGAACTTAAATGGTGATAGGCTCAAAGATTGTACTCAAAGCCCTGGTTTAACATAGGAGCAGCACGGGGGTGGCGCAGCAGGAGCGGCTCGAGGTGTGGAAGGTGAAGACGAAGAAGCCGCGGCTAGTGCTGATTGCGTCGAGGCCACTCTCAAAAAGCGGGAGTACGTTCTGAGGGAACTCTACGAGACAGAGGAAGTCTACGTTTCAGACTTGCGCCTCGTCTGCGATGGCTACATGAAGCACATGATGGTAGTAAAACTTTTCAATATTTTTTCCTCTCTCCCTCTTTATACCTTCCTCTCTTTCACTATCTGTTTCGCTTGCCGTTACAAAAGTTGCCGAATTTATAAATTTATAAACTTCTGCGATAGATATTACTGTTGATCAGAAAACTTTTTAAATAGGAAATCCAAAGATCTAAAGTCAAAATGTATTTATTTCATATAGGATAACTAGTGTCTCTTACGATACGTCTGTGACTCTAGCGCCTATTCAGAAAGCAGAACCTACTAAGAAGAGCCGGCAAGTAACTCAGCAGTTATTCTTTTCAAATCATATGAAGGAGATAGCCCGTGAACGGGCCCTCTTTTGTGGCGTCGTGTCAAAACTTAAATTAATTTTTAAAAAATGTGTTATTTTTTACGATTATAAGTTTTATTACGACTTTTCTTTCACTCTATTATTGAAAATATCCACAAGTAAAGTCAGAATTAATATATATATATATAATATATATAATATTATTAACGTAACTATTCCCGTCTTATGGGCAACTAATAGCTGAGCCGGATCGATCCCGGCTTAACAATAATTGACTGAAAGTTATTAGTAAAGTGATGCAGCGTTAGAAAGCGATGCGAACTCATCATAGTTGTTGTTTGTTGTTGTAACAATTTATCATTACTTAGTAACTAATAGTAGACTATATTAACTACATAAACCTATTACAGATTGTTAACGAAATGAATTGAATATCGTACCCTAGGGTACTCCTTAAACCAATGGAAAAGCCTTGAGAAATAATCGTATTTTTATAAAACACGTATAAGGGAGTCTTTTGTTTTCGTTTGTTTTGTAGGCTTTTTTTTTTAAGAATCTTAACGAATTTAAACATACTTTAATTCCTCTTTTTAATATACACGAAGATAGCACAGTTCACGACAACATGGAGCTTTGACGAACAAAACTTCGAGGCTTCACGTGTCAAATGTACGCCATGAAACGATTAGGTTGTTGTGTGACATGGGCCCTCGTGACAGCGTGGGAAAAAGTTTAAATTTTATTATTATACTAACTGACCCGGCGAACTTCGTATCGCCTAACAGTCGATTCTTTAATTTTTTTTAAATACTTTAATTTTTTCTCTCAGTACGAACCATCCTCGTACTTCAAGGAATATTATAAAAAATATAGTATATCCAATCCAATCCAATCCATCAGCCTGTTTGCGTCCACTGCTGGACATAGGCCTTTCCAAGAGCGCGCCACCAAACACGGTCCAAAACACTGGCGCTATTACCTCGCTGAACGGCAAGGCTCAACCGTTGAGCGAAATAAACACCAGCTCTTGGGTTACCAGACGCGTGGATCAGCTTTTGGGACACGACGTTTATAAAAACTTTCGTGTCCGATGACCATAAAAAAGAATTAGCGAAATCGGTTTAGTTGTTCTCGAGATTTGCGATCAGCAACACATTCAGCGATTCATTTTTATATATAGAGATTTGGTAATCTTCGATTTCACATCACCTCTAGTACTCAAATACCTAATATTAGATAGATGTCGATTCAGGATCGAACCGAGAGCTCCCTTGCTCTAGTTCACTCTAACGATAGTACAACGGGTGGGGCTGGAAGTTCGACTTGTCGGAATTTAACTTTCCCTATCCGCTCCTCGAGTTGTCTAAGTTTATATAATGAAGATATTGTGAATAATTCTATTGTATACAATCTCTAAGCTAAACTAAATTGATAGATCTAAAATCTAGTGCTATCCTTTTCTGGAGGAAACTTTATGAAAGTTATAGCAATATGTTTAGACTTGTCACTTTAGTAGTCACCTCAGACATCCAGATAGACAGACAGGCAGACAGACAAACAAAACGGTCAAACTTATAACACACTCATTTTGCGTTGGAATAAAATTCACAATAAATTTCCGAAAAAAAATAGCATATCATCTAATGCCACGCCGTATGTGTTCAGGATCTCAATGCTGATCCACCAGTGCCGGAAGGGCTCCGGGATCGACGGCTGAGGATGATATTCGGAAATATCGAGGCGATCTACGAATGGCATCGCGAGTGAGTATACTAACATTACTAAACTTTCTTAAACGATATATATTGCTATGTCGATGCAAAACATTTCAGACAATTTCATCGTTGATTTTAACGCATTGTCCGGTAACGATTAATTTTAAAAACCCAAATTGAATCTACCTCTTCTTGTTCCTTGCACAACGCTTGGCCTAGATACTATCAGAAACCTCGAGATCAGTGTTTCGTCAGACGATATTTATATGGCATAATACAATAAATGAAGATAAAACACCTGCAAAAAACACTTTTTAGCATGTGTGTTATCTTACTTACATACATGTACATAATTTAAACTGAAAATAAATGTTGGTGTTTATTTTTGGCAAATGAATGTAAAATGAAAATGTTTTACTTGTAAAATGAAATGGGATGTTTTACTTTTGCGCCTTTGATCTACGGTGGAATGGTTTATATTATAAAAACAAACATAATATTAATGAGTTATGTTTATCTTATTTGCAAAGCGAATATTTAATTGCATGCTATGCGATGGTAACTGTGGTTCTAGCAATCTCGTGCACTGATTTTGTGAGTGAATATAAAGTTGTGGCCACACAGATAGAGAATAGTGTTTGAAGTCTGTAATTTTAGCAATAGTATTCGCTTTGCATAGCGAACTTACAATCTACTTTCATGATCATACACGAAAGTGCTCGAGTGATCTGTTGAGCTTTTGAACGTTGATCGACGTTCAAATGCACAAACTGCCCGTGCCCGCTCTTATTTGCTGGTGACTTCATTCAAGAAGGGATTGACTGTCAGATGTACGATAAATGAACGTTCTGTGCAGCAAATTCGTACGCGAGGTGGAGTCCTGTATTGAGTCGCCGGAGAAGCTGGGCCCATTGTTCCGCGGCTTCTTGGAGCGCAAAATAAATATGTATGAGATCTACTGCCGCAACAAGCCCGTGTCCGAGTACATCGTATCAGAGCACGAACACTACTTCCAGGAGTTGCGCCAAAAGCTCGGCCACAAGCTGCAGGTACGTCGACTTATCGCTGCGTACTGTTATCTCCCAAAGCCATCGTGATCCAAACAAACATTAAACAAACGTTCCTCCCAGTGTTGGACGCAGAGAAACTTTCAGCTTTTATGAAATAACGAAGGTCTGGCACGCGCTGGCTCTCTCTCTGTAACGTAAACGTATATAGTCCATAGAAAATGACTAATGATGTCAAAAATACCTTCACCTCACCTTCACCTTTAAAATAAGGACTATAATCGTACTTTTGACATACAATTTGACACAAAAAGTTAAAATAGCGCGTGAGGAGTTAAATTTTACGCGTTAAATTTTGAAAAAAAAAATATCATATTCCTTCTAAGCATAAAAAACTTCATGTGTCACTTTTTGACTCACACAAAAATTAAAAGTGGTGTAAGTATACTTTTAAGTGGAATCTCGTTGAATTGGCGCTTAAAAATATAATGAGGATACTTAAACAGTTTTTTGAAAGAAGTTTACGAAATAATGAGCTCTAAAATAAGGATTTACGTGAGTTTTTGACCTTCCTCTCTAACTTTTAAACTACGGAATCAGTTTATCCATATTGTACTGTAGCGTATCACTAAAAATACGTTTCGACTGGTAAACTGGCAACATGTCCTATCTCAAATTTTGACGATTAGTACTCCGTAGTGTCACAATTCAAAACAGTCATCCAGTTTGGAACAAAAGTTTGAAAATTACACGTACACGCGTATCCAATCGCTATTTAACCGATGGAAACAAGTTTTTCGTTCGACCTTCCTTCGTCAAGTAGTCAAAATGGAAATAGCACTGATTGCCAGTTGATAGTCAATATTACAATATTTTTAACCGACTTCCAAAAAGGTGGTGGTTCTCAATTCGGTCCGTTTTGTTTTTACGGCGTTCCGAACCAGTGGTAAATTTAAACTACCTGACTATTCATAAACACTTGTAAAATGTTTACATGAATAAAAAACATTCTATTCTATTCTATTCGACTTTTTTTTTAATGTATGTACAAGTACATCGATTTTTTCCAGGTGTCTGGACCGATTTGCAAAATTTTTTTTAAACAACAGACGATGTTTCGTTGGTGGTCCCATAAAATCTTCTGGATCCAACTTCTCAATCCTGATGCTGCAGGGTTACTGCCCGCTTAAGTCATCAAGATTCACGAAGTGTTCATAGTGAATTGATGTTGTAGGGTACAGCACTCCTAAACTATAGTTACTCAGGAACTGCGGCATTTGTTTTAGCTCGGAGATCTTTTGATCAAGCCAATCCAGCGCATTCAAAAATACCACCTGCTGGTGAAGAAAATACTGACTTACTCCGAGAGTGCTAACGAGCCTGCCCACGTACTCACCGCACTCCGCGACGCCGTCCGGTGCACTTCTACTATTCCTAAGAACGCCAACAATATGATGGAGGTCGGACGTCTGCAGGGATTCACGGTAAGATTTAGTTTGAGACCTGAGTGCTCGCTCTAGACTAGCTTAGACTGGGTGGGGCGTGCAGCGTGCTTCCCTTGGCACATGTTTATATACAAATCCTGTATGTTTAGTATGAAATTTGAGATCGCATCAACGTTAATGGAATTCAAAACACAGTAATGTTAAAGTAAAATGGATCTAAAAATTTAAAGTTAAAAATTCAGAACCACTGATTGCATTTTCGCCAGATTTCCGCTTGCAGCGTAGGCTGAAGATGTACGGACAAATTTGACCTTTAAAGAAGACTATTAAGGTCCATTTTACTTTAACGCCGAAGTGTTCGAGGCATGAATTCTATTAACTTGGTGAGATGAAATATTTATATTATTAACCCTACTGAACGGCAGTGGCGTCCAGAAGACTCTCCTGCTGTATTGACTATACAATATACATTGCACTCCCCACTCAAACTCTAGTTTTACATTACCGCATTTTTTGTCGATTTTATCTGCTATATTAATATAGTTCATCTTTCACCATGTTTTTTATTTGCCCGTGCGAAACATATTTTTAATTGGTTGACAAAATTTATGTGCGATTTTGTAATTCCGGCGAAAGTTTCTTTAAAAATATTTACTGATCGAAAACAAAACATATTATTATTTTTGATTTCGAACTAAATGTTATGACTTTATTATGCTGCGAAATATTACCGGCTCCAGTGTGGGATCATCTTTATCAACTATATCGTAAACACTGCCTTGCGACTCCAAATTAAGCAAATTAGAACTTTGATTGCACTTTGAGTGCTAATCTGCTATTTAAAGTCAGTCTGCTAATCAAAAGATGTAATTATGTACGTATGCGAGTTCCTAACTTCCTTTATGCTTATCTTAGTTCTACTGAAATACCACAGCGGAATGGCGAATACTAACTGCTACAATTCTTTACTAATTATTTTATTTTAGTGATTGTCGAGGATCATAATTTTAAAAAAAGCTGATTTAATCTTTAGGCGATGCTTTTAAGATAACGAACCCTACGCATTTACATCTTTTTCTTTATTCTTCGTTTCCATCCAAAGAATTGGATTAAGTTTTGAAATATATGTATGTGCTATTTCGTGGCATCGTTGCTTCCAAACGGATGATTCTATTTTACTATAGTTTCTCCTAATTCATCACTGTATTCGACAGAACCCTACAGGGTAGCTGTTTTCTGATCAGAGGAACTCCACAATGATTTGTTGTGAGCCCATAGCTCAGCCTAGCTCAGTAGAGTTGACATTCCAAATTTCAAAAATGACCACAGGAATTTTATTGCTATAGCTTTTATTGCTATATAAAGCGGTTACGGGTTTCCTAAATTAAAATGGCGGCTAAATTGCGAAGAGATTTAATTTTTAAATTAAGTTTTGAACGTTTTTGCTCACCAACTCTGTTATTTTCAAACATGGCAAGGATTATGAAATATTTTTGTTACTTAGTCTGTTTGGGTTTAACGACACCCTGTTATTGATTTTAAATGCTTGTTTTCACTCAGTGTCTGTTTGGATACAGTACTGATCCTCAGTACTTCAGAGCAACCGTACTCTTTGTATTTCAGGGCAACATAGCCGCTCAAGGACAGTTCATGTTCCAAGAGCCGCTGGTGGTGTCGGACGCGAACTGCTCCAACGACAAGGGCAAGGAGCTACACGTCTTCTTGTTCCAGCAGTGTGTTATCTTCGCGGAGGCTGTCGGCAAGAAGACGCAGTTCACCAGTCCTACATACAACTATAAGGCCCACGTTCTGGTAAGTCACAATCCATTTTTTAGGGTTAAAATTTTGTAATCCGTTTGCAAGCTGTTAGAATGGCGATCTCTCATCGAAAAGCGCAGCGCTGACAGACTGCCACTAGGTTGATTATAGACTATATCATACGAGTAGCAGGGAGCCGCTGAATTAATTTACAATCACGATGAGTTTATGTCATGTTCACGACGCAGGTCTTCAAGAAGATTACGTAGAACTACCAGGCATGCAGGTTTTCTCGCTATATATTTAAATGTTTAAAACGCACATAACTCCGAAAAGTAGACTGCCGACATAGGAGCCTGAATTCTTAACCGTCACACGGGGATTATTTTTTTCAAATTACAGAATAGGCTTGCGCTTGACGCCAATCATGCTTTAAGGCATTCCGAACCAGTGGAAGATTCATTTGTCGATTCAAATGTACTTGTTAAAGTTTATTTAATAAAAAAATATTTTATTTTATTCTGTTTTATTACGGAAAGCAATGATGAAGTCAAATTTGGAGTGCGCTTGCCTAGAATATGCTTATCCACTCTTATTTTAAAGGTGCTTAATTTTCACGTGGCAAGAAACAAGAACGCCGGAACTATAGCCTAGTTTTTGCAGTTATTGTGCAATAATCTTGCTTCAGATAAATAAGATGGAGCTAGAAGAGGTGGAGGGCACTAATACGTTCATCATCCACACGGTTGATACCACCAAGCCGTCTAAGAGGCAGTCATTCCTGTGCCGCGCGGCCGAAGCTCGGCGCAATTACTGGATCTCGACTTTGTCTACTATTCTTAAGTCGCAGCAAGAATTTGGGGCCTTCCTCGAGAACCCCAGCCTCATCAAGCACCGTGAGGCTAACGCCACTGCGTAAGTACCGGACTTTAACTACTGCCATCGCTTCTATGAGTACTAACGCTGCGTACAAACCGATCCAAGGAGTGCCAATAATGGGTTTCAAATTTGATCCGTTACATAACTAACGAACGCTAAGGCGCGGTATCCACCAAAGCGGAGACAAGACAAAGTACGAAAATAATTTTAAAACAATTTCATGCAGGTCTTCCCTTACCTTCCCTACTTTTATTTTATTACTTTTTCAAAAAGCAAACATCTTTAATCAAAAAATGTGTTTATGATAATAATGAATGTCTACGTATGTAGGTCTACGGGTCTTACGGCCATGATGAATTTTTGTTCTGTGTTGCAATACAAATGCGAAAATTCTTGTTTTTATCAGAGTAATTTGAAAGAAAATGTTATACCTACTTAAACACTGTTTTAAGGTGTCTTGGCTATTTTTGAGTATACTGTACAAGACCTAGCCGAAGGCCCATATATATATTCTTGAAACTTCTCCTTTCCAGAATGTGTATTTCTATTGCCATATAACAACAAATAATGAAAACCAAGACGGCGAATTTAAAAATGGCTGCCATACAATTTTACGATGGTACCGAACCCTTTGTATGCGAATCCGACTGGCACTTGACCGGGTTTTTTCATTTCATCTATCGGTAATCTGATTGGTCCGTTGAACACAATCGTTCCGCTCCGCTTAAGTGGATAAGTCTAGAGAGCTGATGCATATACTTACATATTCGTACAAAACTACCATTAGAGAAAGATGTAGACCCATACATTTCACACACTGCTATCTGACAAATGTTTCAAATTTTTCCAGTTCACAGAAGATTTTTCCGATTTAATATCCGTGATCAGCTGTTTGCAGGGTTGTTACATTGGAATTTTAAACAATTTCATTAAGTACTCATATGATCTTCCACGAGTGTTACGCTATGAGACTCAAATTGTTTTTTAATACGTCTACACATCGGTCCTAACTCCTAAACTCAGTTTGCTCGGATCTTACGACATTAACTATAACACCTTGTTTTATTACATAATCCATTCTAATATTATAAATACGAAAGTGTGTCTGTCTGTCTGTCTGCTAGCCTTTCACGGCCCATCCGTTAAATCGATTTTGCCGTTTGGTACAGCGATAGCTTGTATCCCGGGGAAGACCATCGGCTACTTTTTATCCCGGAAAAATTAAAGAGTTCCCATGGGATTTTAAAAACTTAAATTCACGCAGATGAAGTCGCGGGCATCATCTAGTTTTATATTATTAATTATTTATTTTATTCTTCTCAATCGTTCACTCTTGACAGAGTTGTCGTGGCTATGAATTCTTCACTGCTGCTCGTGCGATCTCCCTCCAGCGACTTCTATTGGTGACATTATGTGCACACACGGAGACAAGTGTGCTTGTTGCAGAGCAGATTAAGTCCGTCCACCTAGTTGGGGAACGCCCACGCGGACGTGTGCCCTCCACTCGACCTTGTACCACGACGTGTTCGATGGTACCACTCTTCCTTGTAATGTGCCCAAAGAACTTGAGGATTCGCAATTGTAGAAGTGACGAAAGCCTCTGATTTATTTTTAGTTCTTTAAGGATGGAGACGTTTGTACGATGTGCGGTCCATTTTATTCTTAAGAGGCGTCTCCAGCACCACATTTCCAGAGCGTCAATCTTCCGCCGGTCAGTTTGTCTTAGGGTCCACGTCTTAGCCGCGTATAGAAAGATCGGAAAGACAAGACATTTCATAAGGCGAACTTTGGTACTTTTTGTAATTCTTTTGTCTCTCCAGATCTTCGATAACTTCTCGACGGCTGCTCTAGTTACGGCACAGCGTCTTTTGATTTCAGTCTCACAATTCCCGTTATTAGTGATAGTGGAACCAAGGTAGATGTAGTTAGGAACCACCTCACAGTTATTGATTTGAGTTATCTCAGGTCGGTTATTAGTTTTCCTATCGACTATCATAAACTTTGTTTTGGCACTATTGATTGCAAGTCCAAAATCAAGGCTAGCATCCTCAAGGCGTTTGAGGAATTCCCCTATATCCTTCTCAGATGATGCGAGAAGAGTTTTATCATCAGCGTTTCGAAGGTTTGTAATAACTTGTCCCCCTATTGAAACACCTTTCGTCCATTCATCGAGCACAATCCGCATTATATATTCAGTATAGATGTTAAAGAGTAGTGGTGATAGAATACAGCCCTGTCGAATTTATTTTATAAAACTATAAAAATTTATATGATTTTTAATTTACACTAGTTTAAGTACATATACTCGTACATGGGTGATAGTCGATTTTTTCATTGGCACTCACTGGACCGGCGGTGTTAAAGCAACGATACGTTGTTTTCGACAACCAAGTTTCATGCGTTTTATTTTAAATATATTATATTGAATAAGTTTTTCTTGTGCGGAGTGCCGGAATATAATATAATTATAAAAATATTTAAACCATTTGCTGACTATAATAGATGAGCAATATGGTTTTAGTCTCATCTCTTATGAAAATAACAAAGTTGTCATTCAATATTGGATGTTTTTCGTCCAAGTAATACATGACTATGATGTGAAACTTGTTTGCCGGGATAACTATTTATATGCTTCGAATTATACTAACTATATATTATTGTTCATATTAACTTTATCAAAACGGAAGCTATTTTTTCTACTAACTCAAAATATTTTGTAAATGCGATAAAGAAAAGACAAGATTCATTTCGGTGCTTTGCTTCTGTTGCTGATCGCAAATCTTGGGAACAGGCTGAACCGATTTCGCTAATTCTTTTTTCATAATATTCCTTGAAGTACGGGGATGGTTCTCACGGAGAGAAAAATTTTAAACATTAGAATCGACTGATAGGCGGTACGAAGTTCGCCGGGTCAGCTAGTTTATATAATATTTACACCATAGTGATAATTCTAATACCGGTATCTTGTGAAAATAATTGGCTTCGGTAAAGTCACCTTTGGTAGTTAATACTTAAACGAAATACATTATGAAAGCCATTATACACACAAAGAGTCATCATCATCATGATCAACCCATCGCCGGCTCACTACAGAGCACAGGTCTCCTCTCAGAGTGAGAAGGGTTTTGGCCATAGTCTGGCCATGTGCGGATTGGTAGACTTCACACGCCTTTGAGAACATTATGGAAAACTCTCAGGCATGCAGGTTTCTTCACGATGTTTTCCTTCACCATTAAAGCAAGTGATATTTAATTACTTGAAACGCACATAACTCGGAAAAGATAGGGGTGCGTGCCCCAGATCGATCCCCCGACCTCCGATTAGAAGGCAGACGTCCAAACCACTAGGCTATCACAGCAGCACACAAAGAGTACCTGAAACTAAATATTTTTTTGTTGTATGCATGCTGTTATAATGCCATATCTTTAATCATATTAAATATTTTTTATAGCAATCAATAAGGAGTTATTCCACAAGCGCACACTTCGACGCGAAACTAACGTTCATTTTACTCACATTATATTAATAAGTAATAATGAATATGTAACCACTAAAACGAAAACTACTATTGCAATAATATACTGCCAATTCGTGTCTCGTATTATCGGAAGTTAGTAAAATTATTATTAATAATCACGTAGTTAATCCCTTAGTGTTCAAGAAATCTTTGGAATTGATTCGTAGTTAGTTATATTATAATTATAATAATCTCGCTTTACATCGGATATTGGATGTAATTTTAGAGCTAATCGCAGCCGTCTTCTGCGATAACATCTGTGTCACACGTCAAGGAAGAGGGGGTTTTAACACGGCTAACACTATATTACATTAAACATATCAATTTTTATTCAAATAATCATATAGGCTACGAATAAAATGAAATCGACTACGCAGACATGACCACGTGGAGTGTCGATAGGGATAGTTTGAGTTTGTATCCCTATCGTAACATAATTGAGGGTATATTAAATTGAACAAACTATTGTAGATCAATGCGACAATGTTGCAGTTGCATGGGGGAATAATTTATTTAATTCTCATAAATAACAAATAAAATTTATTCATTTTTCGCACTTTTAATACATTGATGTAGTGTCGTAATAATACAATACTCAAAGTCTGCATAGTATTTAAATATCGATAGACGTAAGAACAATCGTTATTATTAATACTCATTCGGTTAGTGTTAAGATGAGAGACTGGAAACACGACCTGGGGTAATTGAAAAATGTATGCAAAATGTAAGAGTAATGGTGAGATTGAGTGTAGTTAGAGGACTCGAGCTTTGAGAGTACTCCCTAACATGTTATATAAGTAGTGTTGGCTTCTCATGGGTAACATTGATAAAATACACTTACAATTTCTTAGTATCTATTCAAAAAAAGTGAATAAAGTTCGTTCGTAGTTATATTCTTACATTTATGTAATCTTTAGTAAAGCATGCTAAATTGCAAATCCAGTAGGTGTAACTTATAATCGCGTATCTAGTATTTACTCTAGTATTAAACTAATTAGAGGACACATTTTACCCTACCATTTCACGACAAATAGTGACTAAGCGATCGTCCATTTAGTTACGTGTTGACACTATGATTTAGAGTATTAATTTTTAAATAAGCGGGGCCAATTTAATTTGTACAATTGCTTTTCATTTGCTAAGTATGATAGTTTAAGGTGGAAAGATGTTGGCGAAATGTTTAGGTATAATATGATAATTTTAAAACTAAGACGGTTAACGACTGAGTACACAAATGTGACAAAACTTTATAAGTAAATTACTTTTAAACTTATTAGTGACAGCATTTATTGGAAAAGTATTTGTGTATTCAGTATAAAGCTACGCTTTCGATGTTAGTAATGATGTAATACGTAAGTACTTAATTTAGAAAAGATCATTGCAAGAACTAGTAATTTAATTTACTACTATATCTTCTGAATTAAGAATACACATAAAGATTTTTTTTTAGTGTAGAAAGGAGAATAGCTTCATATATTTAATCAAAAAATAATTGAGAAACTGTCAATGGCACGTTCATCGAAAAATGACTTTCTTATAAAATTGGACAATTGAGACGGTAATAACTCGTAAGTCGTGATGTCTTCCACCAGGCAACAAAATATGTAATTTTTTAGTGCAAAATTAACGTAACTTATATTAATAAAAGCTTTTAAATGAACTGTTTCATATTTGATGATTTTTTATATCATCTAGAATGCCATTATTATAAGTTGTCCCGTGTTTTATTTGTATATATTTTTAAATTCATACGATTTTCAGTCTTTTTATAGCAGTAATTTAATAGAACTATTAATAATAGGTATAATATTATTTTATAATAATTATTATTTTTATACTATTCATTAAAAATAAGTTATTTCCAGTAGAGTTATCAAGTCTTTTTAATCATGAATAACGTTGTATATTATTTTAGTATTAGTATTGTTCCACTAGTGATGTAGAATATCATACATTGTTACAAATTACTGTCGAGGACGATTGTATTTTCAAAAATATATCTTTATCTCTCTGCTTAATAATTATTAATATTATAAAAGCTCTTGTATATATATATTATTATACCATATTTATAAAATGAGAACTTGTAAATAGAAATAATCCCTTTAAACAACACTGTACTACGTGTATGTTACACATATAACCAATAAATGTGAATAAAAATGCTTGTGGTTTCATGCTTTCTAGTCCCGCATGCTTATTTTATTACTTACTTTTAGTTTTATTTCAGTGAGACCAGCTTCGAGCCAAAGTAACACAATATAACGCCAAAACAATGCTAAAAAATAATGCTATTTTGACTTATTACTATTATAATATTTTATCACAGATTACCTTAACATGCCGTTCATTTCATTAAGTCAAGACATATATAGTAAATACTATATTACTGTAATTATTTTATCAGATAATTAATTTTTGCAGTCTTTTGACACTTAAATTATTTACTTATTCCGTGACCATAAAAAGTTAATTGATATACCATCCTTTGTAATTACGATGGATGAATACTATACTTGGTGACTCTTAAGTAGAAACTTGAATTTATGCTAATAAACTCAACATAAGTAAATATATATGAACCAGTTCAAACTCACTTTTTGCCCGAGTATGCCTGACTAGTTTCAGACTCATCTTAGGTCCCTATTCGTGGTCTGCTGGTCTGCTGAGTGCCGTGTCGAGTAGTCGGATATACTCCGGCAAAAAACAGAGTTTGAGCCGGCAAGGTGGATTTTCGAGTCGAGCCTCTGTCGCGTCAGTGACGCCGCCGCAGAGCGGCAGATTAATGTACTATTTAAATGTGGAGAACGATATTCGAGCGCAGCAGCACTAGACGCCGCGTCAGTGTCACTGCGCTGAATGACGTTATCTACATTTGCATAGTACTAATCTACCGCTCTGTCGCAGTTTCCCTGACGTGACAGCCACTCGACTCGAAAGTCTAGCTTTATACATGTATTTATAAAGATTATCACCATGATATTTTTAACGCTAAAACACAACATACCTGATAGGATGCTGGTCTACCTTAGTCCTGTTTAGTTCGTTTTTGTTTTTATTTAAATGTCCTATTCCCGTCCCGGTAGCACGGGTGAGGGGTGGTGCGGGCTCCGCAAGACTGAGAGCGTGCCGCCGTCCGTGGGCGGGCGGCTCGCACCCGAACTGCGCGGGCGCACGCAGCGCGCTCACGCTAAGGCCAACACCATCAACCTGCCCTCGAGCGCGAGGGACGACTCCAAGAAGGCCTCCGACGCGCCCCTCACCCCGACTTCGCCGCAACACCACAATGTGAGTTCCACTACCAACAGCTCTAACACACGCCGCTCGGTTCCACACCATGCGATACGTAAAGTTCACATAGCGTAAGCTTGCCGCTCTGTTATGTACGAATAGTTCTTGCAATTCACGAGCGCTCGTGAACTTATTGTTACGTCATGGACATGCATATTAGGTACGTGCCTGTAATGCGGTCAATCGCGAGCAAGCGCTTGAACACGCATACATACGACTTGAACATAATCATGAGCCAACGCGCACTCGTGAGTTTTATTACATTCAGTGCCACAAAAACTACAGTCGATTTTACTGTGCTCTGTGTTGATAGGTACAATGTAGAACAATAAAAATTAAAAGAATGGTAAGTATGTACAGTAGAAGCTTAAACTAGTGGGTAGGTTTCTTTATGCAAGAACTGTAGGTGGAACTGGAGTCACGACGCATCTGTCTCGTATTTATAGCTAGCGTATACTATACTATTTAAGTGATGCATGAAATATCAAACAGACCGACAGTAGAGTAATATTAATAGGGCTCCGTCTTACTGTTTGGGTACGGAACCCTAAAAACATACACTTTTTTATGAGATTATCCTCTTAAAGTTTTGCGAGAGAGAGTTTTACTCCAAAAGCGCAATGTGTGAATGTGTTGTACTTGCCAGCTTTTGATCAGACCGCTATACGCGTTGTTATTGTATTTAAATCATTGTTCTTAATATTATTCATTCGCATTAAAAGTGTCCCTATAATGTTCAACAAAATTATTTTTAAACTTAAACTAAATGTTTTTTCTTCGTACTCTAAAGCGTGAAGCAGTCGTTTGGGACGCGGCTTGCGAGTATCCCTCCGGTATATGTCCGCGACTTACGTCCGACAGTTCGCACAGTTCAGTATACTATATGTATTATCCAAATTCCCATAGTTTGTTTCCGCCTGAACACTCCATAGCATCATGCGACTGTACATACGTGGCTGTACGGAAATCTTGACGTCAGAGCGGTAGACTTATGTGACACGAACTGTATTCAGTCAATTCTAAACGTAATAGGTATAGCCTGTAGACAGTCCTTAACACAAAAATTGTGATTGCTACAGAAGGTGCAACTGTACAATTTAACTAATAATGGGAAAATAGTGCTCATTCGGTTCTACACAATCTCTCAACTAAATTCATCATCATCATCACCACCGCCACCATCATCTCAAATTGCCATTCCATCTCGTAAATTATCCTCAGAATGAGACAATTTAAGACATAGTCCGCTATCTGGCCAAGTGCGGATTGGCAAATTAAAAAACATTATTATAGAAAACTTGCAGGCATGCAGGTTTTCTTACGATGTTTCCTTCATCGTTGAGCAATTGATATTTAATTGATTAAAAGTCAGACGCCCTGACTGGTGGCCGAAATCGACTATCACCGGTTAAAATAAACTCAACTAAATTGACAGGTCTTCAAATAATGGTATCGTTTTCCGCAGGAGATCATTATGCAAGAGATTGAGCTATTTTTCAGTCTGTTATAGATTAGTTTAAAGATTGTGTACAAAGGAAGTTGCACCAGTCAATCAGAATTGAAATCTTCACGCCAGCTGCAGCTATCAAACTAGGGTGCTGGAGTACCAAATAGATATAATATAAACGACCTGGTGCTTACTACGATTAAATATTTGACTCAGACAAGTGCATGGTGTTGAAACGAGTGGGCTATAAACCTTGAGACGTATAGAGCAGAGCGTACTTTGAATTTGCTCAGATATAAGTTTCAGTAAAAACGAGGCAGATGTCAGCGATATAACGCTGTCTCGTTTTAACAGTGTCTTACGTCTGAGCAAAGTTAAGTTCGCTCTATAGATCTCAGCCTAAGTAGCCTTAAGGGCGCGTCCCCACTGAAGTGGATTGGACCGGAGATATGTTCATTAGATCAATTAGATTGTTGTTAGATATCGTTATATATTTTGCAATTGCCGTGTTTTGTCGAAGACACACGTCTCCACTCTATCCCGCTTCAGTGGAAACGTACTCTAAATTGACTCTATATACATATCTATTATCTATATCTACTCTAATTTGAATGTATGGTAACAGACTGTGGAGTTTACTCGAACACTAGTTAGAAGTTTACGCAAATTTTCCCGGTTTTGGAAGATAAATTCAAGGAAAAAAAGTACTATAACATGAAAGAAGCTCAGGCCCACGAACTACCATCACTGCAGTAGGTCTAAGAGCGACCATACATGGACAGCTTGAAGCAGTCACGATTGCAAAGCAAACTACCTAGTATACAACATTCCTTTTGTTGGTACTGATTATGATGGCAACTAAATTGTAGAGTATCCACATCTTTTTCTTACCAATGTAATCAGAAAAGGACAGACAAACTTATCTTAATTTAAAACTTTCAAACCTAAGGTCACTTTAGGTGCTAGTCTTGATCATAGTGTTTGTTGTTCAGCACCACTAAAATTGTAATTTGTTAATTTAAAATTGATTTCCCTCCTTTTCTAACAATATTAAAAAAATGCAGATACTCTTTTAGTTTAGAAAAAGACATAAGAATCGACTGCCTGTAAGTTGCACTGCTTAACAGCGATCACGTACTCATCCGATACGAATCCGTGAAAATACGGATATAAAAAATATCTACGACGTGTGTAAAAGCTACTATATAAAACAAAAAAGAACGTATTTTCACGGTTTCTGATCGGATGAGTGCGTAACCGCCGTTAGGAGTTGTTAATTCAAATGCAGTCGACTGCTTGAGCATCCGTGTACCAACAATCCGGCTGTCAAAGCTGTCCGTATATGGCCAGTCTAAGCAAATTAATTTAAGCAACTTATTTCGTAATGTATCTATCGACATCCTGCAATAAAAGGGTCTCATCACAAAAACTTAAACAAGGTTTATCACCTTAAATACGTAATGAAAATAAACGCATGCAGTCCTTAGTCCATAGACTGCATGCGTTTAACGCTTGTTTAAACCGCGCCTTAAGTTTTTGTGGTAAGCCAGTAAATATCTAATATCCGCTATCAAGTGCAGAGGATCATGCTCGTACTCACTGACCTCTACTAAAATACTACAAGTACGCTGGACATGCGATTCTCGACCTGTTTTTGAAGTGACTTGATTTCCGCTATTTTAGCGCTAATAGTAACAATAAACGTCACGTGAGCGCACTCAAGTAAGTGTTACTGATAAGACATCTATCGATATAGTATCAACACAGACACCTTTTGACACAAAGTGTCAATTTTAGTTCCCAGTACGCCCAGTGGGGCGCTTCAAATCAACATAAAAAATAACTTTCATTATGTATGGCACACTTTTTCCAGCGTACTTGTGTTTGTCAGTACAGTGGTCATACTTCATAAATGTTATCTGAGTCCAATACATAGGGATCAGTAGTTGAATGGATGGCGACTGTTATGTTGCCTTCAATATAAATCACAATAGACAACTTGAAGCCTATCTGTATAGAGTGCAACACATCTATAGAGTGGACAGTACCTTTATGACAATAACTCAACTCAACTTTGTTTTCATCATACCAATATCAATCGTATATGAAAAATTGTAAAGCTGAGTTTAAGTTGTTATCGAAAAGGCGCTTTTTAGAAAAGGGGATTAACAAACGTACTAACCTTTCTTTGAGACACTAATATAGATTAATCTATAACTCTATGGTACTAATTATTGTACACGGTAACTTACTTCAGGGTTTTTATTTATCTGCTTGCCTTTCTCATTATTTTCTAATTTCTTGCATCTACAAACTACATTGGCTATCTGCAGTTTTATTTAGAAATTGTCAAAAATTTTGAAAATTGATGCGAGAAGAAAAAAATGTTATAAGTACTTATTTAAAAAAAACGAAATATGAATATTGCATCTAATTTTATCACGAATATAGACTTTGCAGGCTTTGTTAATTTTATTTGCAACTTTTTGCTTTGTACATCTATAGACGTCCCATTTATAAAACTAACCAGAATCAAAATATCATATACGAAGTATTTAATGTAAGTACTGTAATTTTCGTAAATTTTGTTTCCCATATTTTCTTTTCTAATGTTAGGAACATAATATTATTGAAATATTTTTGTTGCTCCATTTCTTTTGCATGATTACTATGTTAACGCTTGTATATCTCTTTTGTTGTAGGTATGATATTCACGGGAATTTCTTTTTACTGTGACTCAGAGGTGTTCATTAATTTTAATAATTGTAAATAGTAATAAGGAAATACATAACTGAAACGATCGACGGTCAGATGACACAACTATCAGAGAAAAGACGGGTGAGCTTGCATGAGAGGCTTGTATTGTATCGTATGAGCATAATCTAAGCGTTGTGATCGGTGCGTGCGGCAGGGCTTACCGAAGCGCGCTTGGGGACTGAAGCTGCGGCGCGGCGGCAGCGGCGGCGCGGCTGAGCCCAGCGAGGGCGTGGTGACGGAGCTGCGCGCACCCGAGCTGGCCGAGCCCGCCGCCGACGTGGCGGTGGCGGCTGGCGCCTCGGCCACGCTGGCTTGCCGCGCGCTCGCCACGCGCGCCTCCGCCTCGTGGCGCAAGACGGCGCCCGAGACGCGCGCGCTGCGCCACGGCGGCCGCTTCGCCATAGCCTTCGCGCCCGACGGGCTCGCCACGCTCACCATCCACGCGTGCCGAGCCTCTGACGCCGGCGTCTACTGCTGCCTCGTCAGCAACGAGCTCGGTGGTGTGCAGAGCTCGGCGCGCCTGACAGTGGGCGCGGGCGGCGCGCCGGGCGTGCCCGCCGTGCGCGCGCATCCTGGCGGCGGCCTCGTGGTTCAGTGGGACGAGTCGGAAGCCGTGCACTTGGAGTACTGCCGAGTCGGCGAGGGAGAGTGGAGGCGGGCCACCGAGACGCCGGCTGCGGCGAACACGCTGGCGCTGGAAGAGTTGCCCGCGGGCACGTATAGCTTCCGTGTGGTGAGCGCTCGGAGCGGAGCGGCGGGGGCGGCGTCGGGCCCTGCCACGTGCGGCGGGGGTGGCACCTGGCAACGGGAACAGTTCGCCCGCCGGTACGCACTCGAGGAGGAGATCGGGCGCGGCAGGACCGCCCGTGTCCTGGCGGCTCGCGACACCGGCACGGGGCAGAGGGTTGCGCTGAAGCAGGTAGCGAGCGGGCGCGGCGCGGACGCGGTCCGCGAGTACCGCATCCTATCGGGCGGCGCGCACGGCGCGGTGGTGCGTGCGCTGGCTCTGTTTGCGGAGGTGCCTCGCGCGGGTGCGCACACGCTAGTGCTGGAGCTGGTGGGCGGCGGCGCGCTGCTGGACTGGGCCGCATCCGAGCCTGCGCTCTACACGGAGCGCACGGTCGCCACGCACACGCGCCACCTGCTCTCCGCCCTCGACTGGCTCCACTCCAACAACGTCGCGCATCTCGACGTGCGCGTGAGTACTGCATTATAACTATTGACATAAAGATTGTTCAATTTATGCGCAATGAACGCAAAAACTCTTTCGTATCGCCAGCCGGAAAACATCCTAGTCGAGCTGGGCGGTGCGCAGCCGCAGTTGAAGCTGGTGGACCTGGGCTCCGCCGTGGAGCTGGAGGGCGCGGGTGGGACGGGCGGCGCGCCGGAGGGCGCCACTGTGCTACCGCCTGCGCCCGCGCAGCTCGAGTTTGCGCCGCCCGAATGCGTCCTCGGCCGGCCGCCCGCGCCCGCTTGGGACGCCTGGGCCACTGGTGTCTTCCTTTACGTATTTCTCACCGGGGTAATTATTTTGAAGCTAATTTTGGCAGTTGTTACATTTGCCGAAGACCTAAATAATTATGTTAATACAAAATTCAAGAAGAAATTTTGAATGAACATCATCTAGTGGGGGTCAATATAAAATATGTTTCCAGCTGTCGCCGTTCCTGGACGAATCGATCGAGGAGACGACTGCGAACATCATCAAGTGCGACTACTGCTTCCCGCCGGAGCACTGGACGGGCGTGGACGAGCGCGCACAGAGCCTCATCCGACGCCTGCTGGAGCCCGCGCCCGCGCGCCGCCTCGCGCCCAGCGACGCGCTGCGGGACTCCTGGTTCCAAGAGGTAGGCGTCAGGAGACACTATGAACATCATCAATTAATGCGAGTACAGTGCTAGAGTTGCATGGATTAAAGAAAACGCAACGTAACGCCGACTAAAATCGAATGTACACCAATGAAATACAGACCAAATTGGTTGACGTTAAGATTTTAAACTCAAGAATAAAAGACACTCGTGCTCATAATTCGCGCAAAACATGCTGTGCCAATAGCGGACAGACGCGCGCTATGATTGGCTGAGATATTTTCGCGCCATTCACAAATTAGTTTTCTGGGCTTGTTCGGCGTGACTTATAAGTGTTTATACTGCCACAGAATACACAAAAGTACCTTATAATAATTAATACCTTTACAAAAGGATCCGTCCGCAAGACAAATAAGCAATCCAGCGCTGCGTCCCGCACTTTAATTGACGCCACTCTTTCTATCTTATTATCTTTATGTTTATCTTTTTCTCTCGTCATTCATAACAAAGAGACTTGCGCAAATGCCCTCAAGTGACGGCGCCGCTGTAGGTATATTTCTTGGAGTACGTGACCAGTCTGTTAATGCTTCCCGCTGGGACGCTGAGCGTGCGTGGTCGAGCACGCACAGAGCCTCATTCGCCTATTTGTAATCGTTGTTCGAGCGCTAAATCTGACGGTAAGGTTGTTTCCAGGCGAGTAACACGGCGCTGTCGGCGACTCAGCTGAAAACGTTCCTGGAGCGACGCCGGCCGTCGGGGCTCGGCAACGCGTTGCACTCGCTGCGGTCGCCCAACGACACCTGACGCGCACCCCTCGCCGACCGACCGCAAGGGGCATCTCATATTGCAAGTAACTCTGACTTCTAGACGCTGCCAGGGCAGCACGAGGGATTACCTCTGGAGAACCCATTTGGCTGTAAATCACTAAGTTCGAATCCGCGGCTATCCTTTTTAAGTTAATGCGAACTTGTGACCGTATTGTATTGTGACGAATGCCTCTGATGTATAAACTAAACATCTTCGATTACTAGCATTACTCGTAATGACATTTTATTATTATTTTATAACAATTTGGTTACAATTACACCATTTTTAATTACGTGACTTTAAAGGAGACGATTCAAAAATGTATGGAATTCAGGCCAGGATAGTGTACACTATAATGATATCAAAATATAGCTTTTTATTACATTAATTTTATCTTTATTTTTATTGTTAAATCCTTAGCGAGTATTTTTGTTAGTAAAGTTTGTAACCTGAGGCCCAGATTGGACCGTCTCCTTTCTGATATTTTACGTTTTACGGTTAAAGTGAATTAAATTATAATGGCCATTGCCAATGACAAAATTGTGTACCTAAATTAAACTGTTGATATTGAAAATACAAACGACGAGCAAAGTTCAGTTGTTAATCAATTCCAAGTATAACGTTAGCCGAATTGTAAAAGGGAGAACGTGTAAACTGAATTCTTTAAAGTCAGTGAACAACGGTAGAAGGCAAGCCAAGGAACTGTGACTTCTTCCCGAGCTATTCTTACGCTCATCATAGGGTTATGTTAAGCTTTAGTTTTATTAGCGTTCGTATTATAGTCATATGTGCCCACCTATCTGTTTCGTTAATATATGCGCGTTTTTGGAAATAGCAACTCGTCTTAGTATGCATGCTACTTTGAATTCTGTTTAATATTTTGAAATTTTATATGAGAAACTTAATGTTTTTGTACATGAAATGAAATTTTGAATATATAAAAAATAATACAACCCTAGGTTTTGTAGGTTGAAGGATGAATTGGAAAAAAATATTTGATTAAGGTACACATAAATTAGAAATTAATCGATTGTTTTGGTAAAAAGCGCTAAGTTTCTCTTATTCTTAAGTGTATTGCATAACTGCAGCAGAGTGTTGTTGCTTGCTATGTCTGCAGTTGGTAACTATAGTCTGATTTTTAGTTCCGCGGAACTCTGAGTTGCCATTTTACACATTAGGTGGGTTATTTGTATAAAAAAGGGTTATAGTCTGCACAAAATGAGAACTCACTCGCCATTTTAATTATATGTGTCAACTGTTATATCAAAAGTTCGGATCAACTATAAGCGCTTGATACACATGCCAGTAGCTCGCACTAGTAGCTAGCACAAAAGCATGCCAGCTACTAGCAAGAACGAGTATCATCGAGTATCATATGTATCGAGGTTCTGCCAGTAGCTCGCATGCCAGTATATGGCATACCAGTAGATCGCACGGCGTTTGATTTTTTCCCCTATAGGGGAAGTGGGACGGGGGACTCGCATGCCAGCTACAAGCACGCGAAACACGTCGTAACGTGTTTGCTAGTAACTCGCACATCGTACTACTACTAATCCAATTTCTCTCCATATTGTTTTCTTTTTTGTGTCTATTCATTGTTTTCAAAAGTTTCTTCACTAAGATAATCGCGAGTTATATTGTAACACTATTTATTTCTTCATAAATATTCATTTTGTGATCTTCAACTCGCACGTCACTGGCACGGTACGCAGCCTTTCTAGTAACTGGCATACCAGTTACAAGCATGTGTATCACACACCGACATTCTGCTAGTAGCTGGCATGCCAGCCTGCCAGCTACTAACATGCCATTGACTAGCATGTGTATCATGGGCATTATAATAAGGAGTAAAATCGTACTTTTGACATGACAGTTGACACATAAAGTTAAAATGGCGAGAGACAACTAAAAATTTATGCATTATACCAGCTGAAGTTCGATTTTGCGCCAAATTACCCTAAATCTCTTACAAAATTTTCTCCAAAATTACTTATTGTATCAACCTTGATATTCAATAAACTGTGTCACTTGAAATTAAAATAGTGCTCTATAAATCAACAATTTAAAACAAACTTATTTTTTTTATGAAAATCTTTTCTTTTAATCCTTAGAATCCATAGCATATTTTATTTTTCGTGGGAACAGTCAGATTTCCATGGAGCTAAAAATCAGACTATAGTATACCTCTATCGAAATTCGCTCAAACGTGTGTGATTTTGTGATGAAATCAACAAAACATTCGTACCGAGTTATAAGAGGACATTGCTAATTAAAAATATACAAGTCCATAAGGGGCCGATTGTAAGGAAAGTGTCTGTGATTTTGCTTAAAATAATGTTTCATGCTTATCCCTAATTTGTATCTTTTAAAAATACTATTAAAATGTATATAGACTTAAGTTTTAGCGAGCGTATAGTTATATCTTAATTTGTAACCAAATTGCAAATTTTTATGTGTTAGTGAATGTAACGTGAACTCTCGATATAAGTATCCGATAGCTCATAGCTAGTTATTAGTAAAATAGTTGAGTCAGCATTAGGACGCGACGTGTGCGTGCGTGCGCGAAATTCGTTTTAATTCGCAAGTGTTACTGTTTATACTACCTACAAAGAAAATTATAATCCATTAATGATATCGCATGCTTATTCCAATACTAATGCCATCTGTTTCAAAACGTGAAGCTTATGCAACCGCGCTAACACTGATAATATAGAAGTTAGAGAAAATATCCGCAAAATGGCGGTAGTCTAGATAGTCACCAAACTTATTTCCCTCGTCTCAGAGCTACACTGACCTTAAACAAAAAAGAACGTGTCATTAAGGACTAAACTTACGATTTTGAAGTGCAAATGTTTCATTTTATTAGTGTTCAAAGTCAAAAATTTTCTTTTTTTTCCTTCCTTTAGTGTAGTGTCGGTGTGATTTCGCAAAACAGTCATGACTCACGAAAGACGTCCTTAGAAAGAAATAAAATAGAATTCTCTGTAGGTTGTGTAGATAGTCCGATGGCATATTCACTAATAAACATTATTATCTCGAAAAAATGGCTTACTGAAGGGATTATTTTTATATGATAAAGTAATTTATATATGAATGTAAGTTGTATTGTAACAAACACTTTATTGAAATAATTTGTCTATCTCAGCTACATTATTTTAATTTTTTAACTGTTATCACTGTGATCTTTTAATATAATATCTACCTATATTATTATTCGAATTGAAACATTTTTATGTTTGCCGGTTATTATTAAACATTCAATTGAGTATCATTATTTTAAATAGTAATTTTATTATCGAAATATTTTAATACAATCAATTTATACCAATATCATTTTAAATGGTAATTTTATTATTGATACCAAGTATTTTTTATTAATACCAGTAATGATAAATTTCAAAACTGGACTGCTAATTTTTAAGTGAAAGAAAAAGTAGCGTTGTGAAGTTATTATTTTTATTAATATTTGCAAAAATCATCATAGTTTTTATATTGTATTTTATTCGCTTACAGTTGTACGACAAGGGCAATTTTTGCATGTAAATATGCCTAGTGTAGTTACGAGAACTTCATATTATGTTACTAGCGGCGGCGGGGCCTCGTCTGGAGTATAGTGCGCGCAAAACAAGTAGTCCAATCTAATGTTGCACGACGGCGGTTCGCGCAGTCATACGCCTCGTGTTCAGATTAGTCCACTTGTGTTGAACACAATATATCATTTTACTTTAAAATTTCATTGAGGCCTTAGCATATCTCCGCTGCCAAGCCAAAGCAGCAAAACCGCTTCAGCATGATTTTCCACCGAGTCAAGTGTCGGCATTAGACCAGGCGGTTTCGCTCCTGTTTCGCACGTCGTCGCCTAAAGACAAGTCACGAGTCATGACGAAACTTCAGCTGCTCTGGTTTCCCGGCGATGTGCTATAGGCGTATTAGGGTAGTTTTTTCTATTGTAATTTAACTAAGGAATAAATTTGATATTTATCCATTTTTAGTATTAGTAATCTGTTTACTTGTAAGTTTATTAATCAGTTAAAGTGTCGACATCAGTCCAAAGAAAAAAAGAGTAGTTAGCATTTTAGGTATAGCGCTTGATCAGCTCAGTATTTTAGAAATTTTAGTTTTATTTCTCCAAATTCTCAACGTTGTGATGAAATTATAGTAACTGATTAATAAATGATTGTATTCAAAGAAAAGTTGTTTAGTAATAGCAAAATCTGCATCTTACTTTATTTTGTTTGACTAGCTAGCAAACCGCCCGTCCGCCATCTGCTAGCAATATTCTTACTATAAAATTGTATTAGAACTGATGTAACTTTGAATTATAGTTTAATACATTATGAATAAATTTATGAAACCTTGTTTTATTTGGATACTCCTAACTTGCTTTTTAAAAATATGAGATCTTACATAATTATGTATAACGTGGCACATATACGCATATGCTTATGTGTACCTTTATTGGTAGTACTACGAGTATGTCAGACTCCTTCCCGTAAATTTCAACAACTGTACATTCAACTCTACCGGATAAACCCTGGATAAACGATGCTCGAACTATAACATTACCTATGCCAAACTTTTGGTAAAGGTATAAGATACATTATAGGATAATAGGTTAAACGGATGGGCCATAAACAACTAGATACACTTGAACTAGAAGATCGCATTTATAAAAAATACTAGCTGATGCCTGTGACTTCGTCCGCGTAAAATCAGGGTTTTTAAAAATCTCGTGGGATCTTTTTGATTTTGCGAGACAAAAGTAGCCTATGTCACTCTCCAAGACCATTCATATTTTTATATAAAGAGATAAATAAATAAATAAAATGTTTTATTTCGACCATCGAGGATCATATTATTGGTGTTAGTAATTACACGAAACTTAAACCTATTTGTTAGTAAAATATCTATAACTATTTAAATTAGGACAGGATCGATTTGCCAGCACGTGAATCATACAACAGTTACTCAAGTACTGGCAGTCGATCCTGTCAGAAAATATGCAGAAAATACCTTCAGGAGGCCATTGGAGCTGGACCGGACTCTACGCAACAAGGATGTGCACCGCGCCCGCATAGTAGTATAGAAACAGTCTACATGCGCCTCGGCGAACATCCCTGACGCGCTGCAGAATCTAGGCAGCCCCATCAGTATCCTGAATGCATTATTATATTGTACACGCAGGGCATTGTACTGCTTTTGCGTGTAATCGATCCACAGGCTGCTCGTGTAGAAGGATAAGATAGTAGAAGGAAGGTTTCATTTTTTTCACAGATCTGTCTTTCTTTCTTTTCATTTACTGACTTGACGTTACTCAAAGACACTTTTGTTGACAACCTATGATAATTTTTTTGATCTTCTGTCAAAATAAATGTCTGGATCTGGAAATCTGGAACCACTGGAACTATCAGCTCAAAACAAATAACCAAGTCGAAACAAGAAAACTTGTAAATACCTATACAAATTTCTAGTTTTCTGTTACGTAGGTGTAATTATTTCCACAGTAAGGGCGATAATATAATTAGCTTGTTTTCGCTTTTCGCAATCGACCAATAAGAGACAAGACCAACAAAATGTTTGTGTACAAGTTTATGGCCGGCATTGTCGGCCAAATCACTGGATGTGAGTACCTTCTTCATTATTTTTAACCGACTTCAAAAAAGGAGGAGGTTCTCAATTCGTCGGAATCTTTTTTAGGGTTCCGTACCTCAAAAGGAAAAACGGAACCCGAAAAAAAAAATTGTGGTCATGAACTAATAATTAGTATTTTCAATTTTCTAAGTAGGATAACTATATCAAGTGGCGTATCATATGAAAGGTCTTCACCTGTGCATTCTTAAACAGATTTTTATTTATTTTTATGTATCATAGTTTTTGAATTATCTTGCAAAATGTCGAAAAAATACGACTGTAGTACGGAACCCTCATTGCGCGAGCCTGACACGCACTTAGCCGGTTTTTTATCTATCTCTGTCCTTATTTATCACTAGATGCTTGCGACTTCGTACGTGTGAACTACAGTCTACACAAAACCCCTTTAGGGCTGAATTTTCAAAAAAAATTCTTAGCGGATGTCTACGCCATAACAGCTATCAGCATGCCAAATTGCAGCTTGATCCGTCCAGTAGTTTGAGCTGTGCATTAAATTATAGACCAGTCAGTCAACTTTTCCTTTTTATCTTTATTTAGATTATCATTATTATTAGCCAATATTCGCCACTATTGATGGTTAAAAGTCCCATTGTAAAGCCAAGGAGAGATTGCGTTTTTGACGTCTGTCAGTTACATATAAAACTAGCTGATGCCCGCGACTTCATCCGTGTGGATTTACGTTTTTCAAATCCCGTGGGAATCCTTTGATTTTCCGGGATCAAAAGTAGCCTATGTCTCTCCAGGTCTTTAGTTATAAACATGCAAAAAATCATGTAAATCGGTTGCTCGGTTGCGACGTGATTGAAGGACAAACCAACAAACAAACACACTTACGCATTTATAATATGGGTATTGATAATATTGTGTGCCACGTTGTGTGCACATTAACTTTGATATTTGTTATTGAAACGGCAAAAACGCAATCTCTCGTTGGCTCTGCATTGAAGCAGAACACTGGGAAAAAGTTTCGACTCGTGCTACCTCCATCGAGAGTTGAGGGGAGAGCGTATTAGTTCGTCCTCCCACAAACGCTTTCCGGAGATAGAAGCTTTTTTGTTTTGGAATTGAAACTTCCGAACTTTCTTAATTTCCGTACGGTTTTTTTTTTCACGGTTATCTACGACAGTTTTTGTAATAAGTTTTATATTCTTTCCAGCCCCGTTAAGATAACAAGAGTTACACTATGTATGTTGTTACACTATCCATTAACTACTATAGTACGCGACAGATCAAGATGGCTATCGGGGTGGGGACGCCTCGCACACCCGCACAACCCCTGCGCTAGCCCAGTCGGGATAGCACGGGTGATGTGCGCTTCGTCCCCCACCTCATACCCCGTTTGCCATCCGATCTGCCGCGTACTATAGATATGCCTTTTTTTATTCCGTTACAAGTTATAGCCCTTGACTGCGATCTTACCTGGTGGTGTGATGGAAGAGGGCTAACTTGGAAGGGGTAAGGTAGAGTTTAATTAAACCATACGTCCTTAGTAACTAATGACTACGTAACATTGTAAAGGGCATATATTGTTAAAACTAGCTAATGCTCGCGACTTCGTCCGCGTGGACTATACAAATTTTAAACCCCTATTTCACCGCCTTAGGGGTTGAATTTTCAAAAATCCTTTCTTAGCGGATGCCTACGTCTTAATAGCTATCTGCATGGCGAATTTCAGCCCGATCCGTCCAGTAGTTTGAGCTGTGCGTTGATAGATCAGTCAGTCACCTTTTCCTTTTATATATTTAGATTTAGGATTTTAAATAAATAAATAATATAAATTACTCTTTATTGGTTTTTATGCGGCATCGTACCGGAACGCCGTAGTCCGTGATTACTAGCCACGACTGAAGTCGCACCACACCAGACCAGAGATGATTTAGAAATTATGATATCGCCAAAAAAATCCGGGACATCACACTTATCAGATCACTCACTACGCCAGGGAATTTGTCAAAACATCTAGATATTGTACCTACACCACATATCCGCCGCTAACTTTTAATCAGCAATTTCGCGTCACCATAATATAGATGATATTAACACGCATAAGTACCATCTGGATACTCACTGTACTTTGCATGGCAGTGTGTATTTCCATGAAGCTATGAATCAGCTTGGTTATCCATTACTATCATGTATTTCAGCCGAAAGTGAAGCCCAATCTTTCGACCCTCACGAGCATCGAGTAGTGGAAAAACCTACTACGTTAGTACTATATTTTAATTTCTCATATTGCAAAATTTCAATCGTATTTACTCGTATGTAATATGTTATTTACTTATCTAATGTCAAGTTAAGTTTAAGGATTGTGAGCAGTTTAATGACCCAAATAAAAATAAAATAAAAAAAGCACACACATACCTAGTTTTCGAGCCGTGATGGCTTAAGACGTCCGCCTTCTACTTGGGAGATCTAGGATTCTATAATGGACATGCACCTCTAACTTTTTGGAGTTATGTGCGTTTTAAACTACTTATTAAATATCGCTTGCTTTAACGGTGAAAGAAAACATCGTGAGGCAACTTGCATGCCTGAGAGTTCTCCATAATGTTCTCAAAGGTGTGTGAGGTTTGCTAATCCGCACATGGCCAGAGATGCAGACTATGGCCTAAACCCTTCTCATTTTGGGAGGAGACCCATCCTCAGTAGTCGGCCGGTGACGGGGTGATCATGATGATGACAATTAGTGTCATTATGATGAAAATTATATTCAATACGAAATAGGCAGCCACGATGCAGGATTTCCTGCATAGTGTGGGAGTCATCAAACAATGTATAGTACGTACAAAATGACTTCTCACGCGCCATTTTAACTCTACGGGTCAACTGTCATGTCAAAAGTACGCTTCACCTTTAAAATAAGGACTAAAATCGTACTTTTGACATGAACTTGGATACATAATGTTAAAATGGCGCGTGAAAAGTCATTTTTTACGCATAATACATAAAGTGAAAAAGTTAGTTTTTTAGGTGAAAAAATATTTTTTCAATTAAGTAATTAACAAATCATTATAAGTACTTACCTACTTACTATCCTGTCGTCAGATACTCGGAAACGATGATTCACTTGCTAAAGGGCAGCATCGGAGCGGGTGTGCTAGCGATGTCGGACGCGGTATTACGCGTGGGCATCATATTGGGCATCGCCGGAGTCGCGCTCATCGCCAGCTTCGCCACTTATTGCATACATCTCCTCGTGAGTTCTCTTTACATTTCTTTTAACATCCCGTCGTCACACTCGGAAACGATGATTCACTTGCTAAAGGGCGATGTCGGACGCGATATCATATATATATAATATATATATATATATATATATATATATATATATATATATATATATATATATGTATATAGGTATATTGGCGTTTATTATAATTTAGTCCAAATCACATTTTCGCAGTTAGTCCAGTGTGTGGTTGGTCCAATTCGCAAAAGGTCCAATTCGTGAATGGTCCAATTCGTATATAGTCCAAAATTCATGATTCACGCGCGACTTCGTTCTTTGTCGATTAAAAAGTGTTATTTCTTGTACGATAGTATGGAGACCTCGTGTGCGAGTTCGACTCGCACTCGACTAGTTTTTTTCCTTTATCTTTGTAAATAATTAAAAACACCGGCAAAGTGTGAAATGAAATGAAAATGAAAATTTATTAATGACAACAATGTCGGTTTACAGCTTAGTGTCGGGAACCCTGAAGTAAGTTTGATAAACCTGTGTCTCAGGGTCCCCGCTCCTCCTCCTCAGTCTCAAACATAATAGTTGTGTTAACAAAAACTATAAATAAGTCTAAACAATTAGCATGCAATGTGTGGTGCGTGTATGGGTATGTGTTTGTGTGTGTGTATGAGTGTGTGTTGTGTGTGTTTCTTTACGTTGTTGATTTGATATAGCTTTATTTATTTATTTAAATTTGAAATTTTAGTAGATTTTCCGTATCAATATAGTTTATATTATTTAGAAAACTAGTTACTGTTTGTTTGCATTACGTCATACTCGCGCAGCTATCTGCCTCGCGCACCGAGGGCTTCGCCGTGTCGCGTTGGATTTTATACTTACGTTATCAATAATATCAGATTGCAGCCCAATACGAGTTGTGCAAACGAAATCGGCGTGGCTATATACAGTATCCCGAGTTGATGATGCTGGCAATCCGGGACGGGCCGCCATGCATGCGCTTCTCTGCGAAAGCGTACTACCATTTTGTTGAGACAACTCTTATACTGTGGCAGCTCGGTATCTGTACCATCTACTGTGTATTTGTTGCCGAGAACATTAAACAGGTGATTTTTTTGTAAATATGTAGGTACCTATAGGTAGATATTTTACGATTTGAGTAAGGACCTTATTATTATTGTAGAAGTATATAGCCGTGAAATGCTACGTGAAAAGCTGTGATAGCCTAGTGGTTAGGACGACCGCCTCATAATCGGAGGTCGGGGGTTCGATGATCGATCCCAGGCACACACCTCTAACTGTTCGTGGTTATGTGCGTTTTAAGTAATTAAATATCACTTGCTTTAACTGTGAAGGATAACATCGTGAGGAGACCTCCACGTGGACGAAGTCGCGGGCACAAGTTAGTTAGACCATAATTATTATGGCAGCTAAATCGTCGATGTGGCGTCCCACACAACTGTAAGAAGTCTAGAACGCGTGCCTTATTTGAATGTTCACTATACAGTTCCTTGTTGGGGAAAGTGGGCTAGAAACGGGACACTAAGGCAAATCTATACTTCTATACTAATATTATAAAGAGGTAATGTCGTTAAGTTTGTTTGTAGGGGGTAATCTCTGGAACTACTGAACCGATTTTGAAAATTCTTTCACCAATAGAAAGCTACATTATTCCTGAGTGACATAGGCTGTATTATATACACGCGGGCGAAGCCGCGGGGATCAGCTAGTAATTAATAAAACATAAGGTTGAAAGATTACAAATCATTTGTTTGTTTTATCAACCACATATCTTGTATTCTAGATCACCATTTTCTGACAAATTGGGAATAAGTACTTAGTACTAATAATAGCTGATTTTGCCAGCATTGGAAATCATCACGTTCTTCCAATTCTCAATCCGTACATTCATTGGCCCAATGACATTGCACCCAGAAATCGCTCTGTTTACTTAATACGTGTTAATTATAGTATAGTTGTAGCATGGGGTTATTCAAGGGGCGGACCAACAAATTCCTAAAAGGCCGGCAACGCATCGGCGCGGCGGTTCCTCTGGTGCTGCAAATGTTCATGGGCGGCGGTAATCACTTAACATCAGGTGACCCGCCTGCTCGTTTGCTCGCTATCTCTATTTAAAAAAACCTAGCTATACCATTACAAAACAAATTTAACTTACCGTAATATCCGCGTAAAAAATAATTTACTTGATTAATCTGCAGAAAATTATAGTATAAATACACCATAGAAACTTATTTTTTTGTATTTATTTTTTCTAAGCAGGCTCCATTGAAAATGTTTGTACAAACTACTCAATAAGAATCAAGTGCAGTGGGCAAAAGCAAGCGTAAATTCGAAACATGTCAGAGTGTCATGTCCCGATTATACCCCTATACCCGGTTTTGTAAATCTAGTAGGGGACTACTATAATACCATTGTTGAAAATGCTTTTTTTCTGAAGGTTTGCGATTTCTACGGCCAAGAGCTATCATTGCGATTGCACATCTGCTTCCTACTGGCGCCGCTGACGCTGATGGGTCTCGTCAAAGACCTGAAACTTTTGACGCCGTTCTCGTCCATTTCGAACATCCTCACTCTGCTCGGATTGATCCTTGTCTTTTTCTATTTGGTTGAAGACGACGTGACGTTAGAAGAAGAGAAGTTGAAACCGAAAGGCTTGATCGAAATTCCCGTTTTTGTCGGTATCACATTATTCGCACTGGAAGCAGTGGGAGTGGTTAGTATCCTACAGTATCATTTCCGATTTAATTTTATTTCTTTGCACATCTTCCATCGTTGTGTACCCAACAGACTATACTTAATCTCAGTTCTGTGGTCTGCTAACTCCACTATACATATATTTTTATTTGGATGGTAGGTACTTACTACTTACCTAGTTTTTGTTATGAGAAAAGTGACGCGTATATGCGTCTTCAGAATTGTATACGCCTCTTAATACAAGTGAATAGACGCGGTAATAAGCTCGTATAAGCGCGAGTTAAGTATTTCTTCGTTGGAATCCACATTGTTAGGTACTGACTGATCCATTGGTTTGAGCGAACGCGCCGGACTGAACGCATGAATGGCGTGCATTTTTGAAGCGCGAAATGTAGCGTGCGTGCAAAGTACGCTAAACTCGCTTTATTTCATACAAAATTCATACTTAAGCGCCATTCGTAAGTGAGTTGTGGCTTCTTTACATTTATTTATGAACTTTCTTAATACTTAGCTAGTCTATAATTACTTTGCTCTATTCAGTTTGCTTGTCACTTTTTAGATTTTGGCCTTAGAGTACAATATGGAGAAGCCCAAGCGATTTGTTGGGCTTTTCGGCTTGTTCAACGTAGGCATGGTAGTCATCACATCGCTGTACGTATTGATGGGAGTTGCCGGTTACCTCAAGTACGGGGACGACATCAAAGCTTCGATTACGCTGAACCTTCCTTACGATGAAAAGTGAGTAAACAAAAGATACTTACTAAAATTTGTTCGTTTAATCGAACTCGTATGAACATAGAAGTTACTAGCTGATTGTCCGCGACTTCGTAATACGCGTGGATTTAGGTTTTTATAATCCCGTGGGTACTCCCTGGTACAGGCAGTGATTCTTTTTTAAATGTTCTGAATACTAATGAAAACCATATTGAATTGCACAAAGACATTTAGGTACGTACCAATTTTTTTACCGGAATCAAACCGGTTACTAGGAAAATAGGGAAGAAATGAAAATGGATTGTATGGTATAGGCTATGTATTATGGTTAAGAGTTTACTTTTTACCAAGCTATTATACTGATCGCGATCGATTTGCTGTTACCCGTTGAGGAGTTCCGTCTTCCACTCCCGAAACTATTTGTCAAATCTGCACCAAACTTAGATGGCACTAACATGATAGTATAACGTTTGTATAAAAAAAAGAATTGTGAAAATTGTTACAAATTTGATGGAGTAAAATCGATAAAAAATTTGATCCCGTATCCCGAAGAATCTCTTTTTTTAGGGATAAAGACCCTATACGTTAACCCAGACTATCAACCACCACTGAACAAAATTTCATCAAAAATCCGTTCCGTCTGTTTTCGCGTGATGCGGGCATAGACAGACAGACAGACTAAAATTTAAAAAAAAAATGTTTTAGGGTCTATATCGATAATAATGTTTCCCCCGATTAAAATTTTCAAAATAGGTATATTGTATGTACAGAAATTGTCCTGTTATATTAGGTATACGTATAAATAGATACACAAAGCTTACTAGGATTGATTTCTTGCAGAAAGGCGCAGGCTGCAAAACTCATTATCGGCTTCGCAATCCTTTTATCATTTCCGCTG
This sequence comes from Maniola hyperantus, assembly GCF_902806685.2. Lineage (NCBI taxonomy): Eukaryota > Metazoa > Arthropoda > Insecta > Lepidoptera > Nymphalidae > Maniola > Maniola hyperantus. Next base: position 4,532,695 of record NC_048564.1, read on the forward strand.
CAGAATTTTGTTGCATATACCATCATATGGCAAAAGATGAAAGGGTCTTTGGGCGAAAGCAAGAAGGCCCGTTTAGTCGACTACGCGCTGCGAATCTTCTTGGTTGTACTGCCGTGTGAGTTTTGGTGTAGTTATGTATAGTAGGGGAGCCCATAGATGCTAAATAGGGATTTACTCGAGCGTCGTGGGGACCTATTGGATTGTGAAGATTAGGTGCTAAAAAGAAAAAAAGGTTATATGATGTAACCACTTTCACTGGTGAGGAGAGCGCGTACAGGTTTTCAAAATTGTAAAAAAAAAAAATCATAGAGAAATACTCGAGCGCTTTAGATATTAATAGTATATAATGCGCCCCACGTGTTTTTTTATCGCAAAATTATTTATCTGCCGGTTTGCACTGTGGGGGTGATCGTACCAAGGTGTAGAAGGGGCGCTCCACCTTAGGCTGCATTATCACTTCCCGCGAGTCTAAAAATTAAAAAAAAAACAAAGAAGATATACCCAAAAATATTTATCGAGCGCGTCAGATATTGAGAAGGGATGTTAAGTGAATCATCAGTAGCTCCTATTAAAAAAACTGACGATTTGGACGCAACCAAAAGTCATGGCTGATTTTGAAACTTTGTGGCTCTCCCATTTCCTTATGTCACGCTCAAATTATCAGATCGATGAAATGCACACTTTTCTGCATCTAATTAACTTACCTTGTCTTAATCTGAGACTCTCGAGTAAATCCCAAAATCCCCACTTGGGCTCCCCTACCAGTAGATATATTACCTATGTAGGACAGATTTCTAATCTAGAAGTAGGTATATTTGGCGGCACTTTACAAATAACTAGGTATGTAGTTACAAGTTTAATTTCTGACTAGTAAATGTACATAACATAATGAGAGTCCGCCATAATGTGTTAAACCTAATGATAAGTGTCCACTAGCAATAAAACTTGCAGAAGTTGTCATTACAGAACTTGCTGAAGTTGACCTGCTGCAATTAATTGTTTACAGTGCAAAAAACTAACTTCTAAGTACAAGAAATTACGGATGTTACCTACTTGCTTACCTACTTAATTGCTTACGATATTTTGATGTTGAGTATTATTAAGGCGCAACGCACAACTACAGAGTCAAGTGGAGCCGAGACGCAGCATTTTTTTTTGACAGATAATATTTTAAGCCCGCAGAACGTTATAATTGAATAATAACGCCGGCAAAGCACGGAGGTGAATAAAATACGGAGAGGAATGAAGGTCTTTGAGTAGGTGCCCCGCTTTGAGTCCCCGCCACAAAGGCAGAGTAAACAAAGCTGACTTTGAGTTGCTATTAAAATAAAAAAGGCGCTGCACCTCGGGCTCTACTCTGTATAATTTAATTTTGCTTACCTGATTAATAAAAGCGAATGGTAGAAAACTTCTTGGAGAAACGCGTCAGCTACAGCTTTGGCGACGCTTTTGACGTATTGTTTTTTAAAGAATATTAGCTAAGTTTATCATACTGACTAATATTCTCCTTTCCCCTCCAATTAAGCGTAAAGCTTGTGGTAGGAGTAGGTACAACAAAACAACCGTGTATAACATGTCGTTTACGCATTACTGCGAGAATCAACTTGTCAGCTAAAGAAAAATTACTTGTATGCTTTGTGCTTTTAACGAAAACAAGTAATAATTATCATCATCTCAACCCATCGCCATCATTATCTCAACGCACTAGGTCCGCCCACTAATAAGCTCTCGGAATGAGAAGGATTTAGGTTATACACCTAAGTAGTACAGTACGCGGCTGAAAGTAATGTACATCGACTTTTATAAGGCGATTTTTAAAGCACTGTCTCTGTAATTGAGACCGACAAAACGTCATATAGGTATGAGTGACAGAGATAACGCTCTACAAATCTGAAATGTCATTCTAAAGGCCGATGTGCATTACTTTCGGTCGCGTACTGTACTTATATTTTTAACTTTTCAGGGGCGCTCGCGGTGTCAGTGCCGAAACTTGGCCCATTCATCGCTCTCTTCGGTGCGTTGTGTCTCTCGCTCCTGGCTATAATATTCCCTGGCATCATGGACGCATGTGTGTGGTACCCTGACAAATACGGCCTGTGCCGCTATCGACTACTGCGGGATGTGCTCATCGTCATAGCAGGCATAGCCTGCCTCCTCTCCGGCTGTTATACGAGTATTCTAGAAATTACTGCAGCCCACTAATAGTCAATAGTTTACCATAAGTTTACCGTGACTAGTTGCTAGAGCTCGTAATCTTGTCATTGTTTTATTGATTTAATAGGTGTATTTAAAAAATACTATCTGACAGTGCTTAATAAAAACATTGTTTTACTATTGTTTTATTTTTACTATTTATTTTATAATTCTACTCTCGACTAACTTTAAATATCGTTAGGTACTTATCGTAACTATTTACAGCATAAATTAATAATCAATCTATCCTAAGCTGTCGTTAAGTGATGGACTAAAATCCAGTGCGTGCCAGACCTTCGTTATTTTATAAAATCTAAAAGTTTCTCTGCCTATTGTCCTTAACACTGGGAAGAACGTTTGTTTGGATGTTTGTTTGGATCATGGTGGCTTTAGGAGATAACAGGTAATAAAGGTGTAAAAAGTAGTCATCAAAGTATGAAGTCTAATTTTTTTACATTACGTTCTAATTTTATTTCGGAGTATCCTTTATGAAGCCATCTCGCAAACATCTATTATTTATTACAAAAAGAAACGCAAGTTGGTTCAGAAATCTCAGAGAAATCTCAGAGAATTGAGAACTTCCCCCTTTTGAAGGTTCCGTACCTCAAAAGGAAAAAAGCTTAGAAAAAAGGAACCCTTATAGGATCACTTTGTTGTCTTTCTGTCTGTCTGTCTGTCTATCCATCGTGTCTGTAAAGAAAACCTATAGGGTACTTCCCGTTGACCTAGAATTATTATGAAATTTGGCAGGTAAATAGAGAGCAAACGAGCAGGATAATATTATTTTCAATTTTCAGAGTAAGATAACTATACCAAATGAGATATGATATGAAAGGGCTTGACCTGCATATTCATAAACAGCTTTTTATTTAATTTTATGCATAATAGTTTTCGTGCAACTTGTCGAAAAAATAACCGAGTACGGAACCCACGGTGTGCGAGTCTGACTCGCACTTGGCCGGGTGTTTTTGAAGTCGGTTGATTGAATTGTCGGTTGGAGTCGGTCAAGAGTCGGTCGGTTGAAAATAATTGTTGTAATTTTACCTACAACAATATTTTTTTATTAAAATATTACAATAAAACCTGAATAAAACAAAGCTAGCCTTATCTATACAAATCATACCCGCGTTGAATGGTGCCAAGAATACTGGCTACATTTCCGCGCTGGACAGCCAGGCTGATCTGATGCGCAAAAATGAGCCAGCCCTTCAACAATATCATATTTATTTATTCATAGGTATATTTTTAGACCCAATTTCACTAAACAAGGCGTCACTGGCGTCATTTTATAAAAATAACAGGACTACATAGATTACATAAGTAGTACTTAGAAATTCTTTGATAGATTATTAATTATTGGTCTCGCTCTATGCAGGACTATTATGTCAATATGGTAAACATTCCAAAGTAGGCTTAGCGAAAAAATTCTAAGCCTATGAAACATTCTGAGACTTCTGAGACATAGATCACGTTCTATCACGTCTATGAAATATTTTTGACAGACCATAAATCAAGCAAATTATTCATCCAAGCATCCAAGCCAAGCATTTGGGGAGGTTTTCAGATTTATTACAATATTTTGGAGATTTTTATCTCTCGTTAGAGCGTAGTACTATATTCCTCAATTCTCATGTTCTGATCACAAAAATTATTATTGATTTCTAAACCGATGATTGATATAAAATTTAAAATTAAAAGTTCATACTTTCCTATTTTATTAGATTCCTCACGGCTAGCGAACACTGAGCAGCACTAAGTACTTAGCTAGTAAAATGCAAGTTGCGGATCTGTAGTGAGTATCTGCTTACGAGTTGATAACAGTACCTAAAACATAGCGAGACCAATAATTAATCTATGACCTAAAATAATAACCAAGTATTGTGGACTATCGATATACTATATAATCGATGTGTTTAATAGTAAATTTGCATAATTACGGGTAAAACTCCCGTATTTATGCAAATTCACTCGATACCCTCCCAGCAACCGTATATATGACATCTAATGAGTGGAGGCCTACACCCAAAGATGGGTACCCAAAATATAAAAACAACCATATCTAAATAGTAATGTATTTTAATGTATTTTTTTTTGGAAATAAATGGCTTATTTATTTTATTTTAATGAGTGAAATGTCGATTTAATTAAACTATCTTTATAAGATAAATTAATAATTTCATATCATTTCTGACAATTCAAATCAGTTTTTAAAAATAACCTCACAGTTTCAATCAAAGGCTATCCTTTGATTGGGACGCGCGTCGCGCGTCGCGACCCGTGGTGCACTGTCTTAATTAACTGCTAGGCGCCAGCATGAGGTATGCGAAAAGTGCTGACGCCGCACAGGTCAGTGTTCGGTACACTGGTACAGCATGCACCTCTAACTAACCAGAGGTTTGAGTATTATCACTTGCTTTTGAAAATATTATATGCCTGAGGATTCTCTACAATCTTCTCACAGAAGTGTGTTGTTCCCCAATATCTGCACTTGGCCAACGTGGTAGACTCAGACTAAACCCCGTTTCAAACAGAGAAAACCCCTGCTCAGTAGTGGGTCAACGATGTGTTGAAATGTTGATGATGTCAATGATGAATGAAATATCTTAGTATCTTGTTTTTCGCAGCTATTCCCCCAACAGCATCGTTTTTAAGATCGGCATGTGTGAAAAAGCGTGCAGGTCTGGAGAACTTGAAGAAGCAAAACCGGCGACTTTTACTTCAACGCGGTCTCGCTACGTGTTAAGCCAAAATCGTTGCCGTAAGCGTAATAGATACATAAGGAAAACTTTGAGGCGCTCGAAGAATTCGAATTTGGCTGGAATCAAACACTTGTCCTCCTTACACGAGCACTGAGCACTGTTGTACTGTTGTGTTGTGCTTAGTGATGAGCTTTGGCTGTTGCTAAATCTTACCACTAAGGCAGGGAGGTCGCCATCATTTCCTCTATCTCAAGATTTTAATTTTATCATGGCGTGGACTCGATGTCGATTCTACGTACCTTACCTTACGGATTTAAGTTTAGTTTGCTATGAAAAATGTGAGTTAAAACTTATTTTATTTTAGGGATTTCGTATCGATGTTTAAATTATGAGATACCGATTACCTAATTAGGTTAAGGTAGAGATTAATTAATCTTTCGTTTAGATATATAATCAATTCTTCCTTGACTGACTTAAGAGGCGCACTATACGCGACTCATAGGATGTTATTACTGCGAAATGAAAATAAAATCATGATACCAGTATGTGTGTAATAAACAAACTTTTACAAAATTGTGCTTTTGGATCGTCGAAACAATTTACCATTGGTTCGTAATGTCGCGTCGCTTACGTGTTTCTCCGAGGTTTCAGTGATTTGTTTATAGTTAAGTTTTTCTTAATTGACTTTTAAGTCAGTTAAGGAAAACTGAGTACCTACCTATATACCTATTGATTTTGTGTGCTTGTTCAGAAGCCGCTGATAATATGCTGCCGCAGGCGCGCGCCCGGGCACCGCGATCACGATCTTCGCCAGAACGGTAATCATCACGTCACAGTTACTTTGTTAGGCCTTCATCATTATCATCATCAACCGATAGATGTCCACTGCTGGACATAGATCTCTTGTAGGGACTTCAACACGCTACGGTCTTGCGCCAGCTGAATCCAGCGGCTCCCTGCGACTCCAACGCACTTCAGTCTTCCAACAGTGGTATTCCAACGCTGCACTTTCGACTGCGAGTCATATACCTTCAATTATCTATTGAGAAAGTTTTAATTGCAGCGGATTTGCTCTGCAGAACTAAATTCGGCTGTGTTAGTACTTAGTTTAATATATTATATTGGGTATTTACTTCTAGCATATCTGACCCCCAAAGACCACGTCGCACGCGCAGCCCGTCCACTACTGGATTGCCAGCCACCGCCGTTTGTACCCCACCAGCAATCCTTTCACCGCTGCTCTAGTTAGTGATCTTATACAAATTTCTAGACCTAAGCAAATAATATACGGCCACGGACGCGACCGGTAGTATCGCAACAGCCGTTTCTTTCACAAAACCTAAGTGTTCTGTACAATCCAACGACATAAATAATAATCATAATACCTATACAGGTATGTATATTAATGTTGCACCATAACGGCAAATTATAAAGTACTTAGGTAATTATTTTATATGTTACTGAATGTGTCCCACAAATGCAAAAAAATCCCGCGCGAACTCTTTGATTTCCAAAAGTAGCCCAGAATTTAGATCCTTACCTGAAATGCAAGCTATCTCTGTACTAAATATCATAAACATCGGTTAAATGAATCGGCTTTCCCTTCAGAATGCCGTGGGTACTCTTTGATTTTGTGGGATAAAAGTAGCCTAAGTATGTCCATCCCCAGGATGTAAGCTATCGTTGTACTTTTCATCAAAATCATTTAAATGGGTGAGATGTGAAAAGCTAGCAGACAGACAGACAGACATGAGACACACACACTTTGACATATTTTTATAGTAATAAGTCTGTTTTTTATTATTATAATAAACAGGTACATTAGGTATATATTAACAAATATACTTACAAAACTGCAGTAACGCTCCCGGTGCCGTCGCATTGTACTCGCCTCGTCCCCCCTCCGCGCCGATGTACCTGATTCCTCTACCACCCAATCCTAAACTACTTAATGGCACCAAGACCAAGGTAAGTAGCTACCTTCTTATATTACTTACATACCTTCTTATAAGTATTTATACTTACCTATTTAACACCCTCCCTCCTTTGGTCAATAGGATTGGTTTTAGTAAGACAAAACTTTAAAGTCCTCGACCCATCCCCTCCGATTACAAAAGTTTGACTGGTAGAATTAATAAGCAGGGATTCTTTTGGGCAGAACGAAGATTTTGTGTCTACGTTATTAAGAAAGCCTGAAAAAAAATTTAAGTTCTAGACCCAGTTCAAGCCGAGTGTCTCCTTTTAACTTATTAAGAAATAAATAGATAAAGAAATCTATGAGCAATAAATCGAAGAAAGTCGTGCGATACGTGATGCAGACTATTTTGCGAAGAGTTCACAAGGTCGTGGCTATTGCCGCCATGCCTGCTGAAGAAGTCCCAGCCGTTATCTCCGTTAGCGCTGAAGACATTTCACCGCTTCAAGTTAGCGGTCCCGTATTCCACAGCGTTGCTTCCCAAACCAAACCAAAAAGCGATTTCAACAGGTAAGAAGATATTACAGTATAAAAGATACGGCAATTTGACAGAAAAACATAAGTTGCGCCTTATGCCACTGTATACTGAATTAAATAGTGCGTAAAGAGAAAGCTGGAATGACACGTCAAGTCAATATGGCGAGTCTTATCTCCACTTTTCTCATTTTTTTTATATCTAATTAGAACGGCAGTGCCACTTACACTAACTAGATGATTAATAATAAATTTAAATACAAATAAAGGTACAAGAAAAAAGACATAAAATACAAAACGATAAAAGATCAAAGAATTTTGAATATTTAGGTACGCTGAGAACATTGAATGACATATTCATGCAATGCTCTCAGCGTACTTCAGTAACTCCCGAACCAGTATTATAGACCCATCATTAAATGGGTCCCATTGAGCATTGTACAAAAGCGCGTTGAATGATGCTAATGAACGGGGTATAGGTGACATAGATCTAGCAACAGTGCGATGATGTGGGACCACGAAAAGTTTATTTTTTCGTGGACGAAGATTACTGTTGGATTCAGGGACACGTATGCGACACAGTTGGTCATGAAGTTCTGGAGCATTAACATCTCCTCGCAAAATTTGACACATAATTTTCAGTTGGTCGCAAATGCGTCTGACCTCCAGGGAGTTGAAACCTAAGCAACCTAACAGAAATTTGGTTGGGTATAGGAAAGGGTAATATCCATAGCAACGTTTATACAGGTATCTTAGGAAGGCCTTTTGTACTTTTTCTAATATAAGCCCGTACTTTGCCTCGTACGGATGCCAGACACAGGTGCTTGTTTCGAGCTTGCTTCGGACTAAGGCGTAATATAGTAATCGTATTACCAAAGGACTATGGAACTCCCGAGAGTTGCGTAGTACAAATCCTAATCTTCTTTATGCATAACCCCTTTTTGTTTCCGATTAATGTTCCTAGTGTATTAATAGCCACGGTTTTGAATCAGATATACTTAGTGAATCTGTAGATTCTTCAAGTATTTTTCATTTTCATATACTTAGGTTTGATATTTTTCAGGCCACCCGCAGCTGCAGTCACGGTTGATCTTTCAGATTCTAGTGGTATTATATTATTTTATAATTAATCTTTTTATAGACTATATATTTGAGAACATTGGGGAGAATGCTCAGGCATACAGGTTACCTCACGATGTTTTTCTTCACCGTTAAAGCTAAAGATAGGTATAATATATTATTTTAAAACGCACGTAATTCCGAAAAGGTAGAGACGGACGAGATCGCCCTGACCTACCGAATAGGAGTCGAACGTCTTAACCACTAAGTTAACACGGCCTGCCCAATAATTTTTCAAAATTAAATTACTTAGTTACTTATTTTTTAATTCGACTATAAGTTAGCAATATCATTTAGTGTTAAGCTGGTGGTAAGACGTGATGATGCATTTATAAGATACACGGCAGCTTTATTTAACATATTATTCAGATACCCCCAGTCGGTATCCACACGGCATCTTACCAGAATCTACTGAATCGCTTACCGATTTTGCCAGGTAACTATAGGCACGGCCGAAGCCAGACTGGACCAGAGCTAATTTAGAAATTTTCCAGGACTTCCTCTTCCAAGTTCGCCCCCTTAATATCTTAGACTGCATCATCAGTGTAATCGCAGTCAAGGGTTAACTTGTAATCGATATAAAAAACCGGCCAAGTGCGAGTCAGGCTTGCGCAATGAGGGTTCCGTACTACAGTCGTATTTTTTGACATTTTGCAGGATACTAAAACTATGATACATAAAAATAAATAAAAATCTGTTTTAGAATGCACAGGTGAAGACCTTTCATATGATACCCCACTTGATATAGTTGTCTTACTAAGAAAATTGAAAATACTAATTATTAGTTCATGACCACAATTTAATTTTTTTGTGTGATCTAACCCTAAATTCACGGTTTTCAGATTTTTCCCCAAATGTCAGCTATAAGATCTACCTACCTGCCAAATTTCATGATTCTAGGTCAACGAGAAGTACCTACCCTGTAGGTTTCTTGACCGACAGACAGACAGACAACAAAGTGATCCTTATAAGGGTTCCGTTTTTCCTTTTGAGGTACGGAACCCTAAAAAAGGCTGTGCAGTAATATATAAGTCAAAGATTCCGGGCAAGCACCTCTAATTTGCCGGAGTTCTGTGCGTTTCAAGGGTGAAGGAAAACATCGTGAGGAAACCTGCATGCCTGAGAGGTCTCAAAGGTGTGTGAAGTTTGCCTATTCGCACTTGGCCAGCGTGGTACTTAGTAGATTATAGCTAAAACCCTTCTCACTCTGAGAGCAGACCCGGGGGGTGATTACGTATCTCGCGACAGGCCTGCGACAAGCGTAAATCTCGCGATCATTGCTATTAAAGGTCCGGCTGAGAGAGACAGCAATATCCACAAAGCAAAATAAGAAGAGAGACAGCAAATGAACTGTCGGATTGCTAACTGCACCGTTTTACGTAATCAACCTGCCGTGCTTTGTAGTGAGCCGCCGATGCGATGGGTTGATCTTGATAATTTGTTTGTAGACGAATGTAGCGTGGAGTGTGGCGCGACGTGCAAGTGGGCCGGCGACGTGCGCGCGCTGCGGGAGTCGCACGTGCGCCTCGTGCTGCGGCAGCTGCGCCACATCGAGCACCTCGACCGCACTCTCCACCGCGCGCACGCCTCCCCACACGCGCATACTCAGAATGTGCCCCAGACCGCCTCCAGTGTGGCGCAGTCTGTTTGTTTGTAATCCAGTCTTGTTTTCGAATAAAAAATGCCCGTGGGAACTCATTGATTTTTTTATATCCATTGCACCCACAGATAAGGGAATATAATAGAGATATGCCATATGCGTCAAATTGTATTGAAACCTCTGTAGTCTGTCGCCAGTTTTTCCCCACCACTTGCTACAAATACACATGCAGTAATAGATGTGACGTCCCGTACACACCACGCACACCGATAGTACAGTGCAAAGCGGCACGAACAAATATACACTTTATCGCTTGCTACACTGCACTCAATTTCAAACACCGCACAGATGCACACAAACAAATATCAACCGTTGTCGATGTATTGAGCAAAAGCCATTAAATTTTACATATACACTAGTGATTGAATAAAAGTTAAAGTAATCGATTTTTATATTTGGGTTTTGACAATAACTACCTACTATGAAAAGTATTAGTTAACTAACTTTTGTATTAGTTAAAGTGACATTATTATGTACCTACCAAAAATAACACGATATAAAAATGCCTCAAATATAAAAAACGAGGTTCTTAATTCACCACCCTTTTTTTAGGGGAAGCTTCACACTAACTCACGCACACCACGACGTGCCACGGACGCTCCGTGCGCCCAGTTTGGCGGCAAACGGAGCGTCCGTGACACGTCGTGGTGTGCGTGAGCTGCGCTAGAGTGAGTCTTGCTTTTCATTGCGTAGCTGGGGCATAGGCACGTATAACTTTATTCAATTCAAGAAGCAATGTATGATTTATGAAAAAATCAATCGATGTGAGATTTTCAATAGCCTTTAGAGATTGTTTTTCTAAATATCATGATTTAATCATTTAAAACTCAATAATAGCTGTACTTACAGGTGATAAGAAACACCATTTGTCTTCAAGTTTATTGTATTGCTTCTATTTTTGCAGATCAGCACTGAACATCTCGGTATTTTGCTAAAATTTACGAGCACAAGCATGATGTACTCTGTGCATGCGACTAAGGAATATTGACGCCAGTAATCTCTTTTTAATCATACTTCGGCGACATCACACATACGTTCTTGCCACGTCCCCTTACTTCTCTAGTCCGTGATTGCACAAGGACCTAATAAGAATAACGTTATTTTATTTTTTAATTATAAATACTGAACAGTAATTTTTTTTTAATTCTGTTTTACAAACGTTACGCACAAATTCATAGCAACATGTGTAAAAAAAATCACATCTATACGTTTAACCGTTTAAGAGATATAAGAAATGGTTAAACGTCATCCCAGCAAAAAACTGTATATCTTCGAAGTGTTATGACGCACAAATTTAATTTTAGCACGCACATTTACCTCTTAAAACGCACTAATTCATGGTCCATTGGGAAAAAAAATGTGTAGCTGGGATGATGTATTCCCGGCAAAACGCGTTTTTTTCGAATATCTACTTATTGGTTGGACGCACAAATTTAAAACTTTCACGCACAATTACACGACGTTACGCACTAAAAATCTAACCAACTCAAATCCAGAAATTCAACATTATTTTGCTGGGATTACGCACACGTACCCTGCAGCATCAGTATCGAAGAGTTGAAACTTAGAGTTCAATAATGGTGTGAGTTTGGCATCTACAATATTATTTCACAATCAAGTGTCTGAATAGGTACCTATGGCTTAGGAATGTAGTATCCTGCAACATCAGGGTTGAAGGGTTGAATCATGAAGCGTACCGTATCAATTTGCCATCGACAGTTCCTAAATCAGCATCAGCATGTTTCAATTTCAAATCCAAAAGTGCAGTAGTTACCAGTCATCAGCATGGTTAAGTTGGGTTGGGTTGGGTCGACTATCCGAAAGTACTTGTTAAAGTTTATTCGAATAAAAAGATTTTTATTTTATTTATTTATTTATTATCGCCCCGATTGCCATCTCAACCTGTCGCAGACTATACGTTACATTGGAAACCCACTAGAATATACTTTTTTTCCTGAGAAAAAAGAATTCTGATAATATACGAAGTTCCGGGTAAGTGTTTAAAAAAATTGTGCCAAAAATGCTCAGTTTCGAAAACTTCGAGTCTTTTAGAGTAAGATTATAAAAATGGTGATCGCAAAAAAAACGCCAAGAAAGTAGTTCCTAAAAATATTTTTATTTTATACCGAGTTCAATCAACATTCCACGCACGCATGGACTTGAGATAAATAAACGATTGCAATAAGTAGGTATCAAAAAACATCTGGGACAGATGGCTAGGCTTACAGAACAATATATATGTCCTAAGTAACAAAGAAATTTGATTTGAGAAAACTTGTGTATAGTGAAAAACAAAAATAAAGTTTTAAAATAATCACTTACGCTCAGACTTCTTTATGTTAATATTATTTATTACACAATCAACGTTGGGTTATTCCGTTTATCCACTAAGGATATTCGGAAACGCGAGTTCATTTATCCCCCAGACTGGATAATCGGAATTTGTTAATTAATTTTCTTCCGATTTTCTCCCCCCGGTTTTGACTCTACATTTATAGGTAAGACAAAACTCAAATGGTTTCTATTTTATTATTTAAGTACCTTTATTTTGCGTTGTCGGATATCTTAATCATAATATGATGACAGAAATGTATTATTAATGCATTTAATTTCAACTTTATCAAGGGAATTGGTAAAATTTAAAATCAACAAAATTACTTTTATTGGATCCAGCACCGAAACGACATTTTTATTTTAACAAAAATCGTATTTAAGAATAAGTTTCATTTTATTTAGTTTTTTGGGATTATTATTTATTAATAATGTATAAAAATCGTATAACTATTTTTACTGTTAAACTGTACTGAACTGTAAAAAGTCTGAAGAATTGAAGTGAATTCCTACTATCCCCGTCTAGGGGAACAGATGAAATCGCGTTTTTGAGTATCAACCCCAAGAGGTATTTTTTTGGAGGGATAAACAGAATATTCCTCAACTTTTCTATGCATCTTAGTTTTAATGCATTCTATAAAGAAGTACAAACAAATGTAAACAATGTATAATTTAACAAGAATAATATAGACAGAGATCGAACCATGTAATTCATTCAAAGCGAGTTTCGCAAAAAAAACCTAAAGAACATGACGTAAATTATTAATTACTTCATTAGTTAAATAAAGACAATTCATTTTGTCATCTCTATTATAAGTCTATAATATTATAATTTACTATTTTATTATATTAATAATTCAGTTTATCTAAGTGAAATATAAAAATATGTAGACAATGGTGGTAATTAATTATACTCTAAACAAAATTGACAGATCTATAAGTAATGTTGTTCATTGAGACTATTTCTGCTGTACACAGCTAAATTGATAGCTGTCTAAATGTTTTGCTATCCTTTTCATAAGCTGTCAGCGGAAAAGGATAACACTAGATTTAGACCTGACAATTTAGTTAATAGACTGTGTGCTATAAAAGAATTAGTTAAAATGTACCCTCTAGAGAAAAGGATAGCGTCACCTTTAGACCTATAAACTTAGTTAGGTTTAGAGAATAATATCTAGTGGTTCTGTAGAGAAGTACGAAAACAACGGTCTCCGGTTGGCACTCGATCGATACGATTGTCATATTTCGCACCAGAGTTGATATTATTATGCAGTCCGAGTACAATAGGAGTCTAGACCATTTTCTTCTCATATGATCAGCAATCTGAATAGAGTATAAATGCCTTAGTTAGCGAGAAGACATGGAGACTGGAGTTGCCCACCAAATAGGTATTGAAATTTGATTTTGTAGAATCCCTCAATTCCGGGAACTGTGAACACGTAGTATTAGCTGTTTAACAACATTAATGGCTAAAACATTTCTAGATAATTATATTCCGATCACTGTATATAATATAGTATAATATATTATTATGTACATTTACACTGATATTATGCTTTATTAATTTTGTAAAGAAAAGCGTACTTTAGTTTTGGGTAACCAGTCCGAAAACGATGGATTATTTTAGTAGTCCACATTATATTAGTCCACAATGCAAACGATGGGCCTGTGTAAAGTGCATATAACTACACACATAGGTCTACCTTAAGTATTGTTGGGCAAGTCTATCGAAAAACTTCACGTATCATGGAGCATATGATGTATTCTATGTGCGTCTCGGCGCATGTGGCACACGTGAGCGTGTGCGGAGGAATTGCTGTTATATCGTAGAGTGGCGGATACCGCTAGTGGCGCACGCCAAACTCCACGGCGTCGTCGTCTGTGATGTCTCCGTGTCTCCAGAGGTTCAGCCGAGAGTTCTTCGCATGCTCTTGGGCCGAACGATACTCCGCAGCCAGTGCGATGAGCCGGTGGTCGCGGGTGCTCTCCATCAGTACCAAACCCTCCTTCACCAGATTCTGCCAACGGAGATACTGCTGTCAATTGATTTGTTAACAGACGCGCGCGAAGTATGAGAGCTTGTGAGAAACAGTCGAATGTAACGTCATATACATTTCACGTGATTTTTAGGGTTCCGTACCTCAAAAGGAAAAACGGAACCCTTATAGGATCACTTAGTTGTCTGTCTGTCTGTGTGTCAAGAAACCTACAGGGTACTTCCCGTTGACCTAGAATCATGAAATTTGGCAGGTAGGTAGATCTTATTGCTGACATTTGGGGAAAAATCTGAAAACCGTGAATATATGAATGAACCGTAGATCCCAAAAAAAAAATTAAATTGTGGCCATGAACTAATAATTAGTATTTTCAACTTTCGAAGTGAGTGACTATATTAAGTGGGGTATCATATGAAAGGTCTTCACCTGTACATTCTAAAACAGATTTATTTTTATTTTTATGCATCATAGTTTTTGAATTATCGTACAAAATGTCGAAAAAATACGACTGTAGTACGGAACCGTCATTGCGCGAGCCTGACTCGCACTTGGCCGGTTTTTTTAGTTTTATAGATAGTTTAAAATGGTTATTAAACTTAAAATTAAAACTAACAAAAGATGTGGATTTTACGATTATGGAAGACCATTTATTTAATAATAACTAGATGATGCCCGCGACTTCGTTTAATTAGGTTTCTTAAAATACAATGGGAACGCTTTGAATTTCCGGGCCAAAAATTAGTTTGGATATAGATAATTAATTAAAAAAACATTTTATATAAGACTAGCTGCCCCGGCGAACTTCGTACCGCCTAACCATCGATGTGCCTAACAGTCGATTCTTTTTCAGGATTTTTTTAAATTTTTCTGTCCGTAAGAACCATCTTCGTACTTCAAGGAATATTATAAAAAAAGAATTAGCAAAATCGGTTCAGCAACACATTTAACGATTCATTTTTATATACATACACTAGCTGATTCCTGAGACTTCGTCCGCGTGGATTTACGTTTTTTAAAATCCCGCGAAACTCTTTGATTTTTCGGGATTGTTGTCGTTGCTTGGTACCTACAATATGAATTCACTATGAACACTTCCTGAATCTTGATAACTCAGGCGGGCAGTAACCCTGCAGCATCAGGATTAAGGAGTTGAATCCAGAATTTTTTATGTGACCACGACGTAAACTTTTTTTGAAATTGCAAATCGGTCCAGAAACCTCGAAAAAATCAATGTAGAAAAAAGAACCACCTCCTTTTTGACAGTCGGTTAAAAACCGATGACCTTGAAATATTTACGGAACAATATTTAAAATATTCCCTTTCTAACAAAAAAAGAATGAATGAAATCGGACTACGCGTTAATGAATTACAACTCAGTATACATTTTAACTTTCGTCCCCTCTCCTACGGGAACCATGCTGAATTTCGGGATAAAAAGTATCCTATATTCTTCCTCATAGTATGACCTCAAATCGTACCAAGTTTCAATGGAATACATTCAGTAGTTTCAGCGTGATGCGCGGCCGTGATAGACAGACAGACAGACAGACAAAAATGAAAAAAATTACAGTTTTGGGTTCAGTATCGATTATAGAGTGCCCTCGAAAAAAAAATTTCAAAATATCTTCAATGTACAGAATTTGACCTGTTACAGTTTTATTATAAGTATTGATATAGATTTTTATAAGTATAGATTGGTAATGGTCAAAAAGCTGATCACAAAAGAAGAACAGTTGGAAACAGGACTTACCTTTCCGATGTCGGTATTATTGGCGGGATCGACGAGCGTGACCGCTGGCGGCGAGCCGCGGACTTCCACATTGAGCATCAGTTTCTTGTTCAATGTGTCCATAGAGAAGGCCCGCACGGCCTCGAGGCGATCGTCGGGGTCGCTCGCGAACTTGACGCAAACCAACGAGTACTCCGTCGAGTAAGCGGGGTCCACCTCAGTGCCCGCGGGGAGTTGCGCCAGTCGGGTTTGACTCAACACCTAAAACAATGGTGATATTAAAAAGAATAGTAATCGCAAAGTGAATTTGACGTCGGATCTCAGACATGTACCTCCATATTTATGATTTATTATTTATTTCCTGTTTCCTTTGTTAACTTACGTACACTCTTTTGCCCTCTCTCACTAGTTACAACATCCTCTGTAACATGGTTACGTGGCAGAGATCGCTTTAAAGCGATAAGGCCACCAAACTGTACTATTATTGTATTGTTTTATTTTGTTTCTTTTTATGGTGGTGTACAATAAAGCATATTTCATTCATTCATTCGTTTATTCATTCATTTTTTTAGAGTTATATGTGCATTTAAATACAACTTGCTTTAACGGTTAAGTGAAATATCGTTAGGAAACCAGTAGGGCGATTGTCTAAAACCTGCATCAATCATTATTACAATCTCAATTGTTCTGATTGGCTGAATTTGTGTGATTCTTGTTGCAACAATGCATTGTATCCAATAGTGAGCGAGCGTCAACCAATCAGAGGTGATTGCGATCGTGACAGTGTAGCTGTCATTCTCCCGCAATCGCGCAGCTGCATGATGACAGTTCTCAAGGTGTGCAAAGTCTGCCAATCAACACCTATATTTATATAACAAATTTTTCACACCACTCGCTCGACAAAGCCTTATTACAGACCTGTTATCTAAAGGTAAAGTGACACTCCTATGACTAAGACGGGTTGTACTGAAACTAATTACGCCAGGGATGTAATGTAATTCGGTATTTGACCCCAATTTTTTTATTACTTTATTATAAACTAGGATAAAAATAATGACGTAAACTGAAAAAACTAATTAAATCGATCAAATAACAAAAAAGTTATAAGAATTTAAAGAAAGAAGAAAGATTAGACCGAGATAGCGATATAGCATTTTGACGTCACGCCTTACTAATCCGTTCATACAAATTTAAAATGCCTGTAACTTTGTAAATCTTTGTTGGATTTTAATATTTTTTTCAGCGTACGTCATTATTTTTATCCTAGTTTATAATAAAGTAATAATATTTATCAAATTCAATTGTAGGTTTTTTCAGTTTACGTCATTATTTTTATTCTAGTTTATAATAAAGTAATAAAAAAATTGAAGTCAAAACCCAATTTTATAGCTTAATATTACTAACCTCCCGGTTGCCATAATCAATGTAGAATACATGGACCATTTTATTCTCAGCCAGTTTTTCAACTTTTGCTCTGTACCAATTGTCGTCAGCTGTGAAACGAGCAGCGCAAATTTGACCTTTCCTTGGGACATAGGAGCCTGGCAGGGGAGCATTGCTTTGGAATTCTTGGTGTATTTTCTCCATTAGTGTTACTAATTTAGTTCCCAGTTCTACGTTTTGAGCATAGAACGTGCCCTCAGGAGTTATTTCGGTAACTATAACTTTTTCGTATTTAACAATACGATCTTGAACTGGTGTATTTATCGCTGAGTCGACTTCTTTTTCCTTCTCAACAAAATCTTTCCAAATTCCAATACGGTTTTTGATAGCATTTTCTTCAGCGTTTTTTATCGCGCGAGCGAATTCCGATGTTTCGGCTGTATGGTGCATTGAAGCAAAACCATGCTCTATGAGTGCGATAGATAAGTTTTCGTTATCAATCCAAAGCCAGCCGATAAAGTTTCCAGCTTTGTCCATTTCTTCGATGGACACGATCACATCCCGCTGCAAACACTTTTCCTTGGTGAACTGCAGCGCGTCTTCGCCGAATGGTTCAGCTGGCTGCATGCCCCCGCCACCGATGGCCGGGCGAGCTCCTCGCGGACAGTTGATGCCGGCCAGCAGAAACGTGACCAGGGCCGAATCCTTTGGAATGTACAGTCTCATGCGCGATCCACTAGCGACAAACTCCACCACAGCTTCTGACTTTTGAGCTCTTTTCAAGAATGGGAAAAACTTTTTTGCCTTTGCAGCATCCCCACTGGTGTCCTGAATTCGATGTGTCGGTATGTCTTTTTTAGCATGGACTCCGAGGACAGCTTTTTGCGCCTTCAGTTCGGCTTCGAGCAATTTGTCATAGTGCGCACTTCTCTGGTCGTTATCATTCCTATACCTAACCACTGTTGCATAGCCTTTGCTCACTAGAGCTTCAGCCATGTTTCTGTAAAAGAAATAGTATAATCATCACACACTCACTCATTATATTATTTAGCTAGAAATTCAAAATCATATTCCTTAGACCAAACCATCACATTTGTCTGGTGGAAGACTAGGGTTGTGGCTAGTTACCACCCTACCGGTTAAACTGTGCCGCAAAGCAATTTAGTGTTTTAGTATGATGTTGTGTAGAAACCAATATGGGTTTAATACCCCTTCCAAATTAGCCCACTTGCAACTTAGACTGCATCATCACTTACCACCAGGTGAGATTGCTGTCAAGGGCTAATTTATAATTCAATTAAAAAAAAATTGCTTACACTCCAGCAGCCATCACTGTGCAACATATTTTTTCTGGAAAGTTATCCTTTGCAGGTTGGATGTAATCGACTATGACCAACACTTTTTTTCCAATCAGCCTCTTACGCAAGAACTCGCGGGCCTCAAACATCCACGCAATATCGTAGAGGGCTTTGAAGCCTTTGGGTCTTGGAGACTGTTTCACTTCTTCGTCAGGGCTGTTCCTACAAACATTATAAAAATTAGGAAATCATTCACAAAATCTTACCCTCTTAAAATTAATAAGATGATTTTTGTACTTAGGAGTACTTGCATAAGGACAGTTAAATAGATTTAGTTCATTTTAAAATGCTGTCACTTTTTGGCAAGAATTTAATGTTGCAGTAGCCAAAAAATGCCAGCATTAAATAATTAAATTAAATCAGTTTGTGACCTTGTGCAAGTGAGCCTGTGTTTTTACTACTAGCTGAACTGCTCCGGCTTTGCTCGGGTGGAGTTTAGAAAATTGAGGGTGAGGTGGAATTGAATTTTTCTCTCTGTAAGAACCTTCCTCGTACTTCAAAGAATATTATAAAAAAAGAATTAACGAAATCGGTTCAGCGGTTCTCGAGATTTGCGACGACCAACACATTTGGTGATTCATTTTTATATTATAGACCAGCTTATGCTCACAACTTCAGCCGCGTGAACGAGGAAAATCCCAAACACCTATTTTTCACCCTTAGGGCAGTTACGCACTCATCCGATCTGAGTCCATGAAAATACATTCTGAAATAGTCATAGAACTATTTATATGGTAGCTTATGACATATTATGACGAAGATATTTTTTACATCCGTATTTTCAGAGATTCGCATCGGATGAGTACGTGATCGCTCTTAGGGGTTGAATTTTCAAAAATCCTTTCTTAGCGGATGTCTCTACGCCATAATAGATATCTGTAAGTCAAATTTCAGCCCAATCCATCCAGTAGTTTGAGCTGCGCGTTGATAGATCTGTCAGTCATCTAAGACTAATCTATATAGATCATGTTTAAAATCCTCTTTTCACTACTCACTAGGCACAGTTGATACAACATTGTACAACATTGATGTTGTGTCTGAAAATATGTTGCTCAAAAATGTTTCAAATTTCAGTCTGCTCGCCAACATTTGAGCTACTGAGGATTGGACAGAACAACCTGAAGTGCCACAGAGTGAATAAAATTGTCCTCTTATACAAACAACCACTTCTCTAATAACCAGCATTTTGGATTTGAAGCTGCTATTTGTAGATGTAGTATGATTATTCCTTAATATTTCAATTTGTATAAATAGTTAACAGGTAAAATATTCTTACTTTTCCCGGGGTGGCCTGATACTGGCCAGGAATATTTTTTTCGTGGTGTTATTTGGTAGTTTAACAACTAGAGCATCTCCATTGACCACTTCCATAACAGTGGCAGTGAACTCTTTGTCCTTAGCGGCAATGACGGGTGCGTTGCTGACGTAGTTCGTCCATATGCGAAGTTTCGCTTCTTTAGCTGCCTTTTCCGCCGCCCTCAATGCTGATGCTCCTGTAGACACAATGATATAAAAAATTACACAAATCCATCTAGCAATATCAGTTATATAAAAAAAAATTTGCAAGGGATCAGCCTGGCTTTCCAGCGCGCAAATGCAGCCAGTATTCTTGGCACCATTCCACGCGGGCATGATTTGTATTTGTGTGATGATAAGGCTAGCATTACGTTTTAAAATATAAGGTGTCGTATTTAAAACTGCGACAAATAAATTGGGATTTGGGTGCTTCAAAAATAAATATGGGTTCCAACTCCCCCACCTCTCCCACCTTTTTTCAAGTCGGTTGAAAAGAAAGGCATAAATTATTGTGTCATAATGTACAACAAAATTGCAGTTTGGAAGTGGTTTCAATGTAATTGACATAACTGAATAAAAAATGTTGATCCTCTCCGATGACTGTGTCCAGTTTAAAATTTACATTGAACACTAGATCAGCTCACCAACTCCTAAAACCCTAAAGCTTATAAGCTGCTGTAAAAAACTAGGTATCACTATATCAGAGGAAAAAGGAAAGAAAACAATAATTTATATATGTATTATGTATATAGCAAGGATGAATGACAGCAACATACTACTTACCAGATTTCATGACAGCAAGAGACCAATCAACACATCTGGCAAATCCTTGTTTCACCAGTGCTTCAGCAATATTACCCTGGGGGTGGAGAATCGTCCCGACGAAATTATTGTTATTTACGGACTCCAGAATGACTTCAACATCCTTTTGCAATAATTTGGACTCCAGGAAGAAGCGTGCTTCTTCTGCATAGGGCTCTGATTCACCATCTTGTTTTATGGCAGGACACTATGGAAATAATCATTATATTTTCCATTTAGATATTCAAACTTATTAATCAAAACGGGCCAAGTGCGAGTCAGACTGGCACGATAAATCAAAACCTATTATGTATTATGTATAAAAATAAATAAAAATCTGTTTTCGAAGGTACATGTAAAGCCCTTTCATATGATACCCAAGTGTTAGGTATACCACCTAACACTTTTATCTATAAAACTGCAATGACTGCATGGATATGTCATTTAGTAAATTATTTTTTTCGTGATCCATTTTAATGAACTATTTTGTCTGCTATTTTCAAAAGAATAATATCCTAAAATAGAAAAGAAAAATCTCAGATAATATTACAATACTTTACAGTATTATTACCGCAGCACAAAAAAGTATCCGAAAAGATATTTTTTGAAAAGACTTCATGTATGAACTCAAACTGGTTATGCAGTTATTTACTTAGTGTTATTTTCGCCCACTTAGTAATTTTTTCACACCTTTAGTTTTTAATTCAGTCAATTAAGAAATTTTCATTACAAGATTAGATTAATTATTTCTCACTTTTATCAACTCATTTTACTTATTCCTTGTAGCCATAATTATCACCAGATAATATGTTAATTTATCGCAAACATAATTATTTGAACACCGCTCCCTTTTATATTAACCTATCCTATTAGCAGTCACCAACTTATTTGTTTTCCGCACAATTAATTATATCCCTTTATCATATATATACTAATATTATAAATGCGAAAGTGTGTGTCTGTCTGTCTGCTAGCTTTTCACGGCCCAACAGTTTAACCGATTTGGATGGAATTTGGTACAGAGTTAGCTTACATCACGAGGAAGGACATAGACTACTTTTTATCCTGGAAAATCAAAGAGTTCCCTTGGGATTTTTAATAACCTAAATCCACGCGGACGAAGTCGCGGGCATCATGTAGTTATATAATATATTTTATTAATTGCTCGCAATACTTACTCTAATTCCTGAAAGCATTAAAGTAATGGGCGTAAAGTCAGGCAACAAGCATAGTCTGACTGTTGAACCATCTCTCACATATTCAATTATAGCTTTTACTGCCTGTCCATTAAACTTGTTTACAAAGGCTTTTGGATTTTCCACTGTCCATTTGATGTCTCGTATGTGGCTCTAAAAAAAGTCAGTATGTTGGTAAAGACATAAAGAACAAAAATTAGTATGTGGGAAGAATCTATAAACTGACAAATAAATGAGACATTTACATGATCATTGTACATATACTTCACTGATTTACCAGCAACTCAATTTGAAGTATTACCTGAATCTCTGATCCCCAGACACCCTTCCCTTGCGACTTGGCCATTTCCTCAATCTCCACAAGTCTTCTTAGTTGAGGTATGTTCCGTCCGCCTTCTCGAACCTTAACCAAACCTTCCGCCAATAAAGCTTCAGTCATGTTTTCGTCTTTAGTGGGGTCTTTCCCTGCCCAAAGAGATCCATACTCTCTGGTTGCAGAATTGGGTGGTTTATCAGCCGTAAAAATTACTTCCTTGCCGACGAGTTTTTTTCTTAGAAATTCTCGCGCCTCCCAAGCAAATGGCTCATCTTTACTTTCGATATCGCTGCAACAATCAAATATGATTCAATTAATCTTTTATGATCCCATAATTTGTGAAAATTTATAATTTTGCTTTTTAAAATTTATAATTTTAAGTTGTTAATTTTTGTAGTTTATGTAAGTATGTTTATGTTAGTTTGTACTCGTATTTTAATTAGTGTAATTGGCTTTATGGCCGTTCTAATTAAATAATAAATAAATAATAATAATAATAATAATAATAACAAATCAATTTTATCATATATTATTTACACATTTTTCACATTCATTTGGATATTCTAGTAATACATAATTAAGACAAAATAAAAAACATTCGCTAGCCCTTTTCGCTGTTGCCACATTCCAAAACACAATATGATCAAATAGCTACCTAAATGTAATGCTCATCAACCATGATTCAGCTGTCGGTAAACCAGTCTGAGTTATAAAAAGTTAGACAAAAGATATAATTAACTAAAGTAGTATTAAAAATATCACACTCAAATGTAACTGAAGTTTCATAAAAACAAATTATGTATTGTTATGAAACTTCAATTCCCACTTGTCCCGTTCCCACTTGTTGTTTGTCAGGATGTTTCAGTGGCAGAACATTTTATGTGAATCTATTCACACTTGTTGGAAACCAATTTTGTATCAATATGTACTGCCACTAGAACATCAAGCGACAAACGACAAACCACTAGTGGGAACGGGGGGGTTAAGAAAGAACATTATTTACATAATCGTAACGTCAAAATTAAATTTGACACTGACAGTTTTAGCATTGAAAATCTGTAAATAATTTACTAACTATAGCCTGCGACTTCATCGAGGATAAATACATAACTTATAGCCTATGGCACTTTGAAATTGGATGAGTAGTTTCAGGTTTTTCGATTGGTAAACTTCAGAGAATAAATAAAAATCTGTTTTAGAATGTACATGTAAAGCCTTTTCAAATGATACCCCACTTGATATAGTAATCTTACTTTGAAAGTTGAAAATACTAATTATTTGTTCATGAACACATTTTAATTTTTTCTTGTGATTTAACCACAAATTCCGTTTTTTCCTTTACTTGTGCTATAAAACCTCCCTACCTGCCAAATTTCATGATTCTAGGTCAACGGGAAGTACCCTATAGGTTTTCTTGACAGACACGGCAGACGGACAGACTGACAATGAGGTGAGCATTTAAGGGTTCTTTTTTTCTTTTTGAGATTGAAATCATTCAGATAAAAAACTCAATCAGATATTCGCATTTTTTAGGGTGTACAGAACCCTAAAAAATGCGAATATCTAATTGATTTTTTTGCTTTTGTATCGCTACTTTTCTTATTCTACTTTTTTCATTTGTCAAGTGTGTAGACACTTGACAAATGAAAAAAGAGAAAATTTATAACTGGGACATTATGGGGAAATCAAAAATAATAGAAAATACAGGAAAACTGTCTTAGGACCTTTAAATCAATTTTTTGTGAAAACAATTTTGGCAGTCATTGGTAAAGCATAAGTTGTCCATAAAAATCAATGAAATTGATTAATTTTTTTTTAATGCAGTCCGACTCAGTTTCGTGTAAGGATTATTTCATTATATCGAAAGAATAAAGTCGGGACAGCAGAAAATGGTCAAATTTAAGTAAATATTTGCTCATACAATTGGAGGAACCTATGTTCTAAAATATCATAAAACGCTTTCACAAAACATACCTAAAGTTTCCTAAATCCGTTTCCCTGTATCTCCTATGGTTTTGGATGTCCTCATACTGACCCAGTTAAAAAAACACACTGTATAGTATACACACACAATATTAAAATATACCAAGTGACAGAAAAAACAATTTTTATATTTCAGCATTTATTAAGAGATGTAGTCTGGTTTTAGTTTTGAACTATATTTAGATCGGTCAATTTAGTTTAGTTTAGGAGATTGTGTATAAACAAATAAATATATTTTTTTGTTGATGTGCCTTATCATGCAATTAGTCGATGGAATATGAGCAGATTGGTTGGAGGACAGGTTGGCGTGATTGGAGACAACTTCCATGAGTCTCAGCTAATTATCCAGTAATCAAATGTATATTTTTTTTTAGTTTAAATTAAATTAAAGGTAAACCAAACAAAATTAAGTAATGTTTATGTCAAAGAATTTTTGGTTATAGAGGGATACCATCGCAGCTATAAAGAATTGAAATAGAGAAAGTTTGCCAATAAAATTGGCATATTTTTTATGCTTTAGCACTAGTCATACTATATAGTCTTATAGCCACTCCCAAACTCTTGAAAACGACACCCATAATGTAAAAATGTCATATTGAAGCAGCAGCCATCTTGGATTTCAAGAATAATACCATATTGATTCTCAGCCACCCTGATAAACCTTGAAAATGACACCTAGAGTGACGTCACACAGCTAACTATACTTTGTCACCCAAACCAAATGTGTATACAAAATTTCAGCTCAATCGGTTGAAGATATCTGCTTCAATACTGAGTTACAAAATTCCACCCGAACATACATAGGTAGGACAGTTACATATATTGCAAGTTAAATAAAAGTTTTTAAATTAAAAAAATATATCTTCACTACACCTGATTTCCCTATTATTTAAAATAGTATTTCCATCACTAAATATATCTGAAATCAGGTCCTATAGAAGATAAGTTTGGCTGTCTGTTTTCATCACTCATAATTTAACATAATGACTAATGAACCTATTTTCTACAGGACCCCTAAGAAGCAAACTAATGATATAAGTTCTTACCTTTGTATATAACCGAAAAGCCTTAGGAAATGGTGGCATGAAGCAAAACAAGCTAGGTTACAAAAATTGCATTAATAAATAATTCAAAACTAACTAGCTTAGTGGAATATACATGTTTAATTTGTACTACATATTGATTGGTATGGATTGAATTGAATTCCATTATCGTAATAATAATCTTAAAATGAAAGTGCCTAGTCGGGACTGCATTTCAAATAAGGGCCTGTTCCGATGGCAACATCTAGCTCTGTGCAGGACAGGTTATGGGATCCCGTTTAGTGATGGATCTGTTACAACACTGCACAGAATAGGATATTGCCATGCGAATGGGCCACAAGAAGAAAAGAACACACATGTTGGAAACATATCCCAAATAAAATTGTGTCCCACAATGCTATCAAATCAATCATGACACTGGCTATAAAGTTATAAGCACAGGCTATGACTTGCACAAAAAAATTGTCAGTGTAGAGGTCACTGAGGTCCAAAAGTGGCATTTTTTTTATTCATTAATTTAAAAAATGCCATTTTTGGACCTCAGTGACTTTCTACACTGACTCTCTGTATTTTCTGCAAGTTTCTAACTATAATTTTATTGTTTTTGTTTTAGCTAGAAAAAATCATAGTAACATCACTAAACCTTTAAGTTTAGGGAACACATACCTAGAGTTCGCAACAGGTCGAGATGGCCATTTTCTAGAGAGGTGACATCACATACTAATAATTGATAGGTATTGATTTTTGTTTTGGTACAAAACAAAATGAGAACAACTGAAGTCATATTTTTCAATACACAAAACTACAAGCAACAACAAAATTGATAAACATGGTCAATACAGACTTGTGCAACACTAAAACTATGGTGGGAATGTACAGGGCAACCCCACTGCACAAGTCACCTCATAGCCCGATTACCATGTTGATTGTCGACCTATGGCGAACAATAAGTTACTTAAGTAGAGTCAAAATCTGTTGTAATGACATTAAAGGGACCAAGATTATCAGGTCACAAAAGCTACTGGTTGTAATATAACCAGTGTTAAGTCTTTACACTACAAATAGCTGGGATTTATTTTTTTGTAATTATAACCAAAATGTCATTACAAATGATGTTGATTCAAACGGTTTTAACTGTATTTTAACTTGCTAAAAACAGCAAGGTAAGTAGTTTTCTTTTCTATTTCAAAAAGCTTTATCACTCAGCAATCAATATTTCAATAATACCTGCTGTATTATTGAAATATTTTGGATGAAAATTAGATATGTTCTCTCAAATTGAACTTGTGGAAGGGTACTGCACAGAAGCTAGATGTTTGTTGGAGATTTGTTAAACTACGAAATAAGTCTAAAATCATTATTGTATTTACTTTCAAATAGTCAAATAACCTAATATTACTTATAAGAAGTCTAAGTGTACAGCTGAAACTAGCATTAAAACAATTGGTGAGAGGCTATACTATTATATGACCTTACCTTTCACTTAAATTGTATAAAACAATATGAAATTGTAGATATATTGTTTTAGTAAACAAAATTTCGCTATTTTCGCAATATAAATGCGTATGAGTAGGTAAATATTAGGCCTATAAGTTATGTATAAGTGTATAAGTTATAAGACTCACTTGTTGGCAGTTCTTTGCCGAGCTAGTTTCGGCGCTGTGATGCCAGATAGAGCGATGACTTTTTCTGGTGGCGGACCGCCCTGAGGCTGCTTTCTTATCACCACCGTATCTCCTGAAAGCACCTGCAATAATTCAAAGACAACACAAACTTATATAGCAATCTTGTGCTATCAATATGTCGGGTAGGTACCTACCTAAGTTGATTAATCAATCCGACTCGTAATAAAATAAACGTATCTATTTAACTTCATGTAAAATCTATGCAGCATTCAACATTTTGATCACAATTCTGAGATGAAATTAAAATAATACTAATAAAAATCGATCATTGCTAAAAACGTAAACGCGGTGCCAACAGGGCAATGAGATGTACACGAGGTATCAGGCGAAAACCTGTTAAAATGGGTGGAAAAAGAATATTGTTTTACCTGCTTTACGATGCCTATTTTATATATCGGCGAGGAAACGGGTGGACCGCTCATTGTAACAAATTTTTAGGTAAAAGGTCGAGAGCTTATAAATTAATATCGAAAAGAACAATCAGCAAGGTTGGCACTTGACGAAACGTGGCGGACCACTAGCAATAAGTGTTACCAATATTAAAAATATATTAAAAAGCACTGGCCACACCATGGCTACACTATATTAATCTATGCTGTGTACATTCCATAGATAGCACAGGTACCTAATTATTCATCCAAGGTTTGAATATGGAATATTCTAAGCGTAGATAGAGTAATAAAGGTAGATGCAGGAACGTTTGCTTTCTCATTCGCACTAAAAAGAGAGCACAGATAAAGTTACTAATGTGATAAACAGAGACGCAGCTAACCTATTTTTTGTCCCTTATCGTGTAACTGGTTTTTTCAAGAATACATGCAACTTCCATACAAGAAGTTGCAAAACAAACTTTGAGAATTCGTGGCGTAATTGTATTTCTCATGAGTTATTTACTTGTTTTCACATAAAAAACGTTTAATACAAAATAATATTGTTGATCGGTTAATACAAATATTGACTACTAAACAATGGAAATAATTGTCGTATTATTCATCGTTACGTCGTGCTATCGCTATCTCATACGCGGTTACACAGTATTCCATCTACCTATTATTCTATCTACGATTCTAAGCCTTTGTTCTCTGGTGGTTCTCTGAGTTTGTTCTCCAACAGCGCCCCCCTGTCAATGTCATTCAAGTGCCAAGAGCTGAGGCCAAGAGAGCCTTGTTGCACTGTACCAGGTGCATTCTGGTGGTATAGTTTACAAGCATCAAATTTATAATTATTAATAAAACAAACATTGTGAACGACTGCGACATGGAATAACTATGATAGTGCCGCGTCTCCTGCACGTATTTTTTTCGAACATAAAATACTACTAAATATAAAAGTGCCAAGAGAGCCTTGTCGCAATGTGCACGTTATGTACGCACGGACCACGGTCGACTATTCACCCGGCAACTAGTCGACTAGAATCTGTAATTTCTATAGAAGTTGCCGTGTAATGTATCATTATGCGCACGGAGTTGTCGGTCGGCGACTAGTAAGTTGCTGCGTTGCTGCGCAGTGACAACTCGCAGGCAACGGCTATAAATAAACACGGGTCTTTATGGGAGCGTTCACAGAAGAGCAACTTTTTGTATATAGGCACCTGAATGGTAGATACATCCATAGACAAAATAGATAAATGTTACAACGTAGACTGACTAAAAAAGCTAGACCACAGTACTGTGTAACCGCGTCTGAGAAAGCGATAGCACGACGTAACTAACACGACAATTACCATTGTTTAGTAGTCAATATTTGTATTAACCGATCAACAATATTGGTATTAAACGTTTTTATGTGAAAACAAGTAAATAACTAATGAGAAATACAATGATGCTACGAATTCTCAAAGTTTGTTTTGCAATTAAAGTTATATTCCTTGAAAACATCGGTCACACGATAATAAGGGACAAAAATTAGGTTAGCTGCGTCTCTGTTTATCACATTAGTAACTTTATCTGTGCTCTCTTTTTAGTAGGTATGAATGAGAAAGCAAACGTTGCTTTGTTAGATTTTTTACTCTGTCTACGTGTTGCAAGGATACATACATCGATCATAGATTAATATAATATAACTATGTATATCACCGATGTATATGTACTCCATACATCGCACAAAAATGGTCTAGGCTTGTGTGCCAGGTTTATTTCAGGTTGTTACAATTATATCAAAAACAGGAAATCTTTTTCATATATTTTCAATACACATTAAATTCATTACTACTAAAATAAAACGAGTTACGAAACAGATTTTATGTGAGAGTTTGACGTTTTGTTTGACGTCATCAAACACAAGAGCACGGTGCAGTCACGAATCACGATCCACACTTTTACATTTTATAATATTACTAGCTGGGCCCGCGACGTCGTCGGCGTGGATTGACATTTTTTAAAATCCCGCGGTAACTCTTTGATTTTCCGCGATAAAAAGTAGCTTATGAGTTAATCCAGGGTATAATCTCTCTCCATTCCAAATTTTATCCAAATCTGTTCAGCCGTTATTGCGTGATTGAGTAACAAACATCCAAACATCCACACTTGGGTGATGGGATTAGGATATTAGGATTAGGATTATTAGGATACAAGGATTAGGATTAGGCAAATAAAAAATTCACATACTTCATGTGAAAAAAATCATCGTAATTTAGCAAGTAAATCTATCCCATTGTTTTAATTTCTTGTTTGCTTTTGTTATTTTATCAAATTTTGCACGTTTTAGGTCAAATGTTAGCATTAATTCTAACAATTGTGATTGTGTTTTCATTTTTTTCAGTGTAAGTAACACGGGAATATTTTTATTTCCCGTGTTACTACTTTCAACTGCAGTAGTAACACTGGTAATCAAATTACCCGTGTTACTACTGGTAGTACGATTGGTAGTAGGTACCACGGGCAATAAACGGATTTTAAGTGTTTGAATTTTTTGAAGTCGGTTTCTTTAGTTTTTTTTTTGGCGGCAGTCCTCGCTCACGTTGTTCCCCGTGTTCCCCTGGCCATCATTGACTGCTGTGCTAATAATTTATTTGCCACTGGTGAGTAACATTCATCGCTAAGAGAAAATTAAAAAAAAAAATTTAAAATTTAGAATGAAAAAGATATATCAGGTCAAAATCACTAATTGGTGACAAATTATATTTCCTTTAGTTGCCAGCCGTGTCTGTGAAGCATGATTTGTATTATATTATAGTATTTGCCAATGCCAATAGTCGTTATTGTATTTTTGAAACCGTGAAATTAATAGATTTGTACTGAAGACCAACTGAAGAACTTTACAATGGCTAATACGGACTTTAGAAAAGATGTGATGACAGTACGCCCTCGGAGCGTCTATACAGCCCATTCTTATAATCAGGTAGGTTCAACATGAATAAAAAAGGTGTTGTAAGCATTGCCTTATATATATAACTTCGTAAGGACAGGGCCATTGAACAAGCAAAATGGCACCGACTCATTGTTCCTAAAATGTTTATTTAGCACCAATGCAACCTCAGTGGCGTCTGGATTTCAAACGGGTCGTTCATTAGTATCTAAGAGGTGGCGCTGATTTATTTGGTTCCAAAACCGTGAAAAATTTTGTTTGCTTGGGCATACCTATCTTCTCATTTATATATCGATGGTTGTAAGTAATATCAACAAGCTATTTGAAAGTTTTTTATAAATATACCTTTTATAATATATTATACCTATAGGTACTTATATTTTTACATAAAACATTTTAAAAGGTAGATAAATTATAAACGAGGTTTATATATAGGCAGTAAAAACAAATAAGTACTTTGCCTAAGTACCTATATTTAGTTGGATCATAATAAGTACCTAGTTATTTATTTAGTTGCGACAAGATGATAATGACTGTAGGCGTTATTACTTATTAGGTTCCTACCCGAGGGGAATAGGGTCACACAGGGGTATAGAATGAGAGTGAGACCCACTATCTATAGTAGTTAGCACGGTTGTCGATACTTTGACATCCGCGGATGCGGATTCTTAGTTCACATCCGCGGATGCAGATGTCTGGATTAATGCGAATGTTCCACATTTGAGGATGCAGATGCGAATATCCGTAGCACGCTCGTTGGGTAAGCATTGTACACTTTTTGATAGGTCAGTGAGCGAAGGAAGATATCAACTAGAAACTAGGATATATTTCATTTTCAGGAGGAGTCAAGCTTATCCACTTTTCAAGACTACAGCAAGTTTCTTGAAGGCGGTCTAGGGCAAGCTGAACTAGTAGGTGCATCCGGCTGGCAGCCCCCGTGGAGGGCGCCCCTGCAACGTAAGGCCCACTTCTATCCTGGCGATGACATTTTCCATGCCGACACTTGGCGGGATTTGGAGGTTTGTACTTAAAATGATAATAATCAAACAGCACAATCATTTTTTAAATCCCGTGGGAACTCTTTGATTTTCGGGATAAGCTGTCTTTCTACCTTTCAAAATCATACAGACAGACAGACATACATCCATACTTTTGCACTGATAGTATTAGTATATAGGTACACAGAATATAGAGGTATATAGGAACACAGAATCTTCTATGTAAATATAAAAATGAATCGCCGAATTTTATATGTACGCGCATATCTTCCGAACGACTGCATCAAATTGGTTTATCTCTTTTTTGTTGTTTATAATAATTGTCAGGACAAGGTTTGTATGAAATTTTTTTTTTGGAAAATCAGTGGTAAAAGACGTTGCAACAGAGCAACAGATCGACGTGATTTTTTGCATAGGTAGGTATAGTTAGGTTTTTTTTTTAATTTATCTTGTCGCTTTGACAAGTGTCACCGCACCCCTGACAAGATGTCAGAGACTTTTTTAGACTTTTACTTAAATTCAATTTTACAATTTAATTTTTTAATATAATATTACAATTTACTTTATTTATTTTACCTAATTTACTGTTAGAAGTGTCATTTTTTGCAAGGTGAAAGGAACAGAACCATACAATTTCTGTCCATGTTAATTTTAGTATTCTTATAATAGAAAACAACATTGGGCCTTTATTATCTGGTTCTGTTCCTTTCAATGAAAATTCTCGCTATTTTTAAACAAAATGTCAAGAATATTTGCCGGCTTGCAGTGCTTTCTAGTTTTTTTTTTTTTTTTTTTTTTAATTCTGATACAAGTTAGCCCTTGACTGCAATCTCACCTGGTGGTAAGTGATGATGCAGTCTAAGATGATAGCGGGCTAACCTGGAAGGGGTATAGCAGTTTTTATTAAACCCATACCCCTTTGGTTTCTACACGGCATCGTACCGGAACGCTAAATCGCTTGACGGCACGGCTTTGTCGGTAAGGGTGGTAACTAGCCACGGCCGAAGCCTCCCACCAGACCAGACCAGAAATTTAGAAACTATAAAATTCCAAACCCCTGCCAGGAATCGAACCCGGGAACTCCCACTATTAAGACCACAGCGCTCACCACTGCGCCAGGGAGGTCGTCATATGGCGTATGGCGGGGATAGAGCCCCTGCACAGTTCTATTTGGATTTGCTGGTGTAGGTTCTCCCGTATTCGGCTGTGCTGCGGACAGTCGATGAGTAGATGTAAAATCGACTCACCGACACTGTCATCGGTATAGTTAGCTGGAGAGAGACACACTACTTTTTATCTCGGAAAATCAAAGAGTTCGCACGTGATTATTAAAAACCTAAATCCACGCGGATGAAGTCGCGACCATCAGCTAGGATATAATAGTATGCTTAGAAGGAATGGAAACATGCAAGAACTATTCTGAAGGTGTAAACTTAAAAGATACGTCACACCTTAGGAACCGTGGTGCTTACTAGTTTGCTACTTAGGCATGAACACGCTCTCGGTGCGTTTTATACGCAGAGATGACTTGTAAAGTGCTTTCGTCTAGAAATAAGGAGCTGTTTTTAAAATAATATACCTACCCTAGTGTTCTTACGTTTCATAATTTAGGGTT
Source organism: Maniola hyperantus (assembly GCF_902806685.2). Taxonomy (NCBI): domain Eukaryota; kingdom Metazoa; phylum Arthropoda; class Insecta; order Lepidoptera; family Nymphalidae; genus Maniola; species Maniola hyperantus. Next base: position 4,565,852 of record NC_048564.1, read on the forward strand.
CCTAAAAATTCCACACCAAGGAATCCTAAAAACTGTGGATTCTGAGAAACCTATATTATTTTGTTCTGTCCGTTTTTAGGTACTACGTCACAACCATTTTATTAAGTTTTGCTTCATTTAAAAATTGTTTTTATTTATTTCGTAATCATTTTAATTACTCGTGAGTACTTAGAATGGGTACTATATCATAGCCACAATGATTGAGTAAGACCGTATTATCAACACAGATAGGTAAATGTACAATCATCTCTGATTGGTTAATGCTCGCTCACTATTGGCCACAATGCATTGTTGCAACAAGAATCGCACAAATTCAGCCAATCAGAACAATTGAGATTGTAATAATGATTGATGCAGGTTTTAGACAATCGCCCTACCGGAGAGTCTTGGCTCTCTGAGCAAGATTAAAGGTCACTTTTGCGGCCTATTGGGTTCGATAGGTAATTATAATTTGGTTCCTTTACCTTAGGTAACAGATGGGATTGGAGGCGCGGCCTACAATGTCTCCGTGACTCCCCATGGCACTATCTGCATGCGGCTGAGAGATCAAGTGAAGTTAGTATAGCCAAATATTGTTTACTAGCTGATGCCCGCGACTTCGTCCATCATCGTCATGATCAACCCATCGCGGCCTCACTACAGTGCACGGGTCTCCTTTTATAGTGAGAGGGGTTTTGGCCATAGTCTACCACGCTGGCCAAGTGCGGATTGTTAGACTTCACACACCTTCGAGAACATTATGGAGAATTCTCAGGCATGCCGGTTTCCTCACGATGTTTTCCTTCACCGTTAAAGCAAGTGATATTTTAATTACTTGAAAATGCACGTTGCTCCGAAAAGTTAAAGGTGCGTGCCCGGGATCGAACCCCCGACCTCTGATTGGAAGGCGACGTCCTAACCACTAGGCTACTGCCGCGTGGATATAGGTTTTAAAAATCTCGTAGGAACTCTTTGATTTTCCGGGATAAAAAGTAACATATGTAAATCTCCAGTCTTTAACTATACCTATGCAAAAAATTACGTCGATCCGTTGCTCCGTTGCGATGTGTTTGAAGGACTAACTAACAAACCCATAAACCAACAACACACACTCGCATTTATAATATAGTTAGGAACATAAAGAAGCAGCTCCCTGCGACTCGTTTGATGTCGCATGGAGCTGCTTCTTTATAATAATAAGCCATGCACTTCATTGTAATCACACTAAAATATAGTACTAAGTTAAGATGCAGCCTAACCTGGAGCGCGTCTACCTAGAAACTATGCCTTTTCACTCTTCTTTTGAAGGTGCAAATATTGTTGCTGGTGGGGAAAACGGAAGCTGAAAGGGCATTCCATAATCTAGCAGTGCGTTTTTGAAACAAGAAAGTGAATCTCTTCGTATGAGTAATCGCTTGGTAAATGTAAACTTGTGTCCAGGGTGGACATGACCATCGATGGAGCGGTGCGCCTGACCAACGCCAAGAACAACATAATCCTTGCGCTGTCGCGTTCTGGTGCTTCAGCAGCTCTGATCCATCCGAACGGAAGAGTTTACCAGTACGGCTCGCGCGTTGAGATACAGGCGCGCCATCAGCAGGGGAATAATAAGTAAGTACCTACCTTCCATGGAGCAGTAAAAGCCTAGTGATAAAATTAAAACATCGGCCTATTCTACTCGGAAGGTCGGGGATTCAATCCCGGCGACGTACCTCTAACTATTCAGAGTTATGTGAGTTTTAAGCAATCAAATATCACTTGCTTTAACGCTGAAGGAAAACATCGTTAGGAAACCTGCATGCCTGAGCTTTCTCGTTTTTCCATAATGTTCTCAAAACTGTGTGAAGTTTGCCAATCCGCACTGGGTCAGTGGGGCAGACTATGGCCTAAACCCTTCTCATTCTGGGAGGATCATGGTAATGATGATGACCTATCTATAGTACAGACAGGACGAGACAGCAATCGGGGTATGAGGCGGAGAGATGCCCTGCACACCCGCACGTCACCTGCGTTATCCCGCACCGACCTAGCCGGGGGCTGTGTGGCTATATGTGTTTATTTTCGACTACCGTAAACATATTATTATCGATATATTATATGAGTACATAATGTGACGCGTAAATTTTAATTAAATCGCGCCGAACGGCCGAAACTACGGAATAGGCATAAATTGGAGTGCACAAAGGTGTTGAAAAATTAAAACGTCACATGGTGCGAACATTTTAAATTGGCTATTTTCCGCGACGCAACACCCGATATTGCGTTGCAGTTAAGCGCGGCGGCGCGACGTTTTGTTAGGCTGGATGCCCATTGGTTCATTTTCAGCAACTGAAGCGGCTGATTTCAGCTCAGTTGTCCAAACCCAAACATGGTAGTTTTAAGCTTAACTGTGGAAAAGCTTGATCTTTTATGATGGGCGTAGAGGAGAGGCGAAAGAGCGATGTAGGTAGCAGGCGGAGTTTTTCACCAAAGTGAAGAGGATAAAGCGAAAGAAAAAAAACCGGTCAAGGACGCCGAGGGTTCCGTAGGTACTCGGGTATTTTTTTCGACATTTTGCATGATAAATCATAAACTAATATGCATAAAATAAATAAAAATCTGTTTTAGAATAAACAGGTGAAGACCTTTCATATGATACCCAACTTCGTATAGTTATCTTACATTGAAAATTGAAAATAAGTACTAATAATTTGTTCATAAACACACATATTTTTAATTTTTTTTGTGGTGTAATCTCAAATTTACGGTTTTCGGATTTTTTTCTTTACTTGTGATACCAACCTACCTGCCAAATTTCATGATTCTAGGTCAACGGCAAGTACCCTATAGATTTTCGTTACGGATACGACAGACGGTCAGACTGACAGACGGACAGACGAATGGACAGGCAGACAGACAACGAAGTGATCCTATAAGGGTTCCTTTTTCTTTTCGAGGTACGGAACCCTAAAAACGAGACTCCTCTCTTCTTTGGCCTACCGAGTTGAGCTAAGCGGAGCGGAGATGGCGGGAATAACGATATCCTATTTATAAATTTTGTAATTATTGGTAGTGTTTTTACTTTGAAGGAAATTTCTGGATAATCTATAATATAAAAATGAATCACCAAATGTGTTGCTCATCGCAAATCTCGAGAACCGCTGAACCGATTTCGCTAATTCTTTTTTATAATATTCCTTGAAGTACGAGGATGGTTCTTACAGAGAGAAAAATTTTAAAAATTTGAATTTACTGTTAGGCGGTACGAAGTTCGCCGGGCCAGCTAGTTTTAAATACATATCAAAAATTGCTCCGGGTGCGATACCCAGGGGAAACGCAAATTCGAATCCTGCCGCTACAGCAATATTTGGTTATTATAAATCGTATCGGATATTTACGAAACATCTCGTAACGTTTTGGTGGATACTGCGCCTTACAATTACGTACCTATTGTGTGAGTTCTAGTCGAATACTCTCATTGGTTTTCATTTAATGAAAAGTCAAAGGGATGGCGTGCCCGAGGGTGGCTTTGTGCTCTGGCGCTTTGTAATCATACGATATGAGTTCCTCGTCAGTGAGTTGCATTGTCGTTCGATATATTAACGCAATATACATTATACGTTGAGCTGCAAAGTTTTATTATACCTACCCTAATCAACTCGAATATGCGTAAGTGTCTCTGTCTGTCTGTTACCTTTTCAGAACCCATCTTTTTAACTATTTTAACGAAGGTACAGAGATAACATAAGTTTTCTGAATTGAACAGTTCGGAAGTTATTTTCTGAATAGTTCGGAAAACCTGTACTTACTATTCAACTATATAACCTATAATATGTTTTCAAGAAACATTCGAAATTCAATTCGAAAACTTAGGTTCGTTTGTGATTGGTTGGTCAACCCAAATCGGTTAACGGCCACTGACTTTTTGTCTTTGTAGTTTGTGTGGAACTACATAACAGAGAGAGCCCTATACTAACTTCTCTCCGTGGATAGAGTAATGTAATAAAGCGACTATTTTAAACATGAATTGAGTACTGTAATCAACAACGATGTTAAAAGGTACGCCAAGATGTGGTACAAGGGTGTGTCGTTCACCGCAGAGCAGTGCGCATTGGTGTACTTGGTGGACGCTGCTGGCACGCGCACCACCACGGACACCTTCCTTGACATGAGCCAGGACTTCACGCTCAACGTCTTCTACAAGTGAGTTAGATTGTCTTTTTGTTATACTATAGATCCTCCGACATTTTACTATATACGTCACGTTACGTTCATTATACATGGCGAACATACCTATTTCGTGCGTTCGAAAAAATGATAGGAATCAAATGAGTCGCAGGGAGCCACTGAATTCAGGCGGCGCAAGACTTTGTCGTGTGGAAGTCCCTACAGGAGATTTATGTACAGCAGCGGACGTCTATCGGTTGATAATGATAGTTCGTACTTGGTGATGAGTAAGAAAGAAGATGAGTAGTAGAGATAGCACTCTACAAATGTGACCTAAGTTGAGTTCGAACGGCTAGGTAGAATAAATGTTATGGAATGCTCTTCCTAAGGGTGTAAAACCGGGGTTTGAAATTTGTGTAATCCACGCGGATGAAGTCGCTGGCATAAATTAGTTAGCTGGCATAATAGGGATGTGAATGTTTTGTCTCTGGCTGGCGTCATGTAGATGATAGTCAATATACTTACCGGTTTTATGTAGAAAGCATATAATAAGTAAAGGAAGTCCTATCCTACCTATCTAAAAGTGTTTATTAATTCATATAAAACATGGACGGACAGCAGAGGCTTAGTAATAGAATCCCGTTGGCACACTACGGGTCAAAAGTCTGAATTATATGGAGGCCCTAAGTAAAACTGCCATCGAATGGCTAAACTTTGTACGAAGAATGAAATAATTTCACAATTGCCAGAGCGTTCGGCGCCTGGACGAGGCTACAAAGAGTTTTCATCGCCGCGAGTGTTTGCCCCGACTCTGAGCCATGCTCGCGTTCCAAGTGTTCCAACAGCTATTGTGTTCAACCGCTTCGTTTAAATGCAACATGAATTTGTGATTTTCATTTCCATACAGTTTTTACACCATGTTTAGATTTCAAATTAACATTCTTTCATAGTGGTGGCAGTTTTAAAATGTGGACAGAATTGAACGAATGGGATATACCTACTTAATTTTATTGTTTCTCATATAAGTTAGTATAGTTCTTGCATTTCACGAAGGCCACTGACTCATGTCGGTATACGTAAGGTACACTAAATGTGTGCGTTTGACAGCGCTTGCTCGCGACTGATTGGTCCGACATTCACGCACACTTACGCAATGACCATGTAAACGACGTTACCACAAGTAAAGTTCACTAGTCTTCGTGAATTGCAAGAACTGTCTATCTACCTACTACTTAAGGCTTAGTTGGAGGGGAAATGGAAATTAGTCAGCATAATAAACTTGGCTAATGTTCTTTAAAAAAGATTAAAGAAAGAAAAATATCAATTGTTGTTCTATGGAACAAATTAGGATAAAATTTGTCCATTTTGTCTTTGTTGGCAGACTTCACAGGCCTTTGAGAATATTATGGAAAACTGTCAGGCATGCAGGTTTCCTCACGATGTTTTCCTTCACCGTTAAAGCGGCTGTTTCCTTGTGGTCCTACTAATTTGTGCATCTAGGAGGATCACGAGGAAGCCTAATTCGTCGTGGTCCTACTACGAAGGTATTGACATTCTTTCCACGACTTCGTCCGCAAGGATTTAGGTTTCTAAAAATCCTGTGGGAATTCTTTGATATTTCCGGGATAAAAATAAACCTATGAATAAGCTAACTCCATAGATAAAGGAAGTCTATGGCTAACTCTATACAAAATTTTAAAATTTGGGCCGTGAAAAGCTAGCTGACAGACAGACACCTTTGTGTTCATAATATTAGGTAGTATCTATGGATTAAAAACTTCTCTTAACTATTTATTTAAATAAACACGATGTCATTAATTTTTAAGCGCGAAGGTACTTTTACACATACAAACATCAAGTTAAATCATGACAGTAGGACAACGAGGAACTGGGCTTCCCCGTGCTCCTACTAGTAGAACAAATTAGTAGGACCACAAGAAACAGCCGTTAAAGCAAGTGATATTAATTAATTACTTAATACTCACATAACTCCGAAAAGTTAAAGGTGCCCGGGATCGAACCCCATTCATTTCATTTCATTTCATAAAATTAGCATAATAATGAAGAAACCTACCCATTGTACGCAGTGAATCTCGTCACGGTCCGTCTTACGTGAACGAAGCCCTGACGCTGCTGCAGGCTGTCCAGTACTGGCTCACTGACGACGGCATCGATAACTGGATCATCAACAACGTCCGTGTCAGCCAGACATCTGATGGACTTGTCCGGTACTTTCTTTTTCTTTTTAGGTCCAACGTATAATATGGAAGTCCCTACAAGAGACCTATGTCCAGCAGTGGACGTCTATCGCTTGATTATGATGATGATGATGATAATGATGATGATATGAATATAGAAATTACCTATAACTTATAAGATGTACATAATATACGAAAAGCGAAGACACCTAACACAACTGAACTCTGGACGTTCGTATTAAAGAAGGTACAAAAAATGTCAAATCTGCCATTCAATCATGACGGCAGCTTTGTAGGGTACCTTGTTGGTCCCCTCATTTAGCAAACCGCGATGACGACACTTTGCTATACCTACCTAATAATATTCAAATTGTTCATAAACTGGTTAAATAGATTCAAAGAATTTCGTCAAAATGAATAAAAGTTCTTGGCCTATTTTAAAATAATAACCTCGTGGCCAACATTCAATACAACGCACAACACAATATTGCCGGTCGGTTTGTAGATTGGGGTGAATCTTGGCTATCCCCATTCAGCCCTCCCCACAAATTATCATTAGTCTCAGGGAAATTGCAATTGCTTATAAATATATTGCAAATAAAACATTTGACTGACGCTAGAGGTCAACGATCATTGCGTAAGTAGGCCACTCAGAGTTAATGCCGCGTCGTAGGTGGGGCATTGACCCTAGTTTTACACGATATACATTGCGGATTTGGAAAAAATAATATAAATAAAATGTTGCAAATGATGGCAAAAGGGGCACTGAGCTGCACAAGTTTACAAGTTAAACTAATAGTGCTTTTAATTTTGCACAGGCAATAGCGGATCTCAATTTTTTTAATTCTAGGATCAGTACCCTTATCATAAATGCGAAAGCGTGTTTGTTTGTTGGATTGTTGGTTTGTCTTTCAATCAAGTCGCAACGGTGCAACGCAATGACGTGATTTTTACATGGGTATAGATAAAGACCTGGAGAATGACACTACTTTTTATCCCGGAAAATCAAAGAGTTCCCACGGGATTTTTAAAAACCTAATTCCATGTTTCACCACGTTCCAATTTAACAGGTACTTTGATAGTACGAATAGTAAGTACCCAGGCGAAGGTTTTATAACAATTGTTTGGCAATACAGAATTTAAATTTTATGGCTGTAGGTACTTAGGACTCTTTTTGGTCAAGTGATCACGTTGGTCCTATTTTGGCAGTTAGGACATTAATTGATTCTAATCACATGTGATTGCCTAACTGGATGATGTTGGCTCACAATGACTTTGCTCATGGAAGAGGCCTTCTTTCAAACAAAATTTTCACGATTTACCGTGAGATATTCATCAGACTATTTATAGAAGACGTGATAATAATGTAGGTACCTAGTATTTTAATTTTATTTTATTGTCTAAGCTTGAACACAGCAATTTTTTTAATGTTTAATGTTTTATTTCTTTTGACACATGTTGTGACACCTATTTATAAGTTGTATATCAAATAATGTGTTTGTGTGTAAATCTAAATTTGTATAAATATAACAATTTTTGGTTGTCCTAATCCATACTAATATTATAAATGCGAAAGTGTGTCTGTCTGTCTGTCTGACTGCTAGTTTTTCATGGCTCAACCGTTCAACTGATTTTAACGAAATTTGGTACAGAGATTGCTTGAATCCCGGGGAAGGACATAGGCTACTTTTTATCCCGGAAAATTGAAGAGTTCCCACAGGTTTTTAAAAACCTAAATCCACGCGGACGAAGTCGGCGGGCATCATCTAGTAAAATATAAATATATATTTTTCCACGTTATCTATCAATAATCTATTTGGTCTTGTGAACATATTTCCACTCGGTTCCGCTTAAGTGTATCGGGCCTAATTGTTCGTTGGTGGTAGGGTCCATCGCTGCAGCCACAAGTACCAGCTCCGCACGAGCCCCAGCAATGGCTCGGCGTCTATCACCAGCCCCTTCTTGCACTGCACGGCCTCACTCGGACAGACTCAGCACCTGTTTGTGAGGTGAGTGACAAATATATTAGTAACATGTTAAATTTAAGCATTAAAAAAACGGGCCAAGTGAGAGTCAGACTCGCGCACCCAGTGTTCCGTACTCGGGTATATTTTTGCACCATAAATCAAAAACTGTGTCTGTCTGTCTGCTAGCTTTTCACGGCTCAACCGTTCAACTGATTTTGACGAAATTTGGTACAGAGATAGCTTAGGTACATAATTTTTATCCCGGAAAATTGAAGAGTTCCCACAGGATTTTTAAAAAGCTAAATCCACGCGGACGAAGTCGCGGGCATCATCTAGTAATAAATAAAAATCTGTTTTACAATTTGTACAGGTACCCTTTCATATGATACCCCACTTAGTATAGTTATCTTAGTTTGAAAATTGAAAATACTAATTATTTGTTCATGAACATATTTTTTTTTCCGTGATGTAACCACAAATTCGCGGTTTTCGGATTTAATCTTTTACTTGTGCTAAAAGACCTACCGACTAAGACTGCCAAATTTTATGACTCTCCAGAAGACTAGAAGTAGACCCATGCAGAATGATATAGATTGGATTAGATCGAAGCATCCAAAATAACGTAAATTAAAGGCAATGAAAGAACGAGCTAAAGTCGTAGTACCTCGTGGTAGTTCTCGCTTTGTTAGAACGCTACAATTGCCTTATTACTATCATAATTGGTTTGTTCTGTATCAGAAGTTGTTCCCAGCTTGTATGGATCAATTTATCAGTTTATTCTTGCTCCGAGTGTGTCTTAATTATGTTATTTTCTCCGAGGGAGGTCCCACTGTCTTGGCATTGGCGATCAAGTCATCAGAAATAACTTGTTTTATTCTATTTTGGTAAAAAAAATATCTACTGGTTTTTTTCAAAAGTAAATTTTGCTTTGCTAAAATTTTATGTTACTATAAGGTGCGATTGCGTGACAGGCCCCTGTCACTTTTACGGTTACCGTTAAACTTGGCGAAATCAAAATGGGTTGCACAAACCTCAACGAATTCCTTTTCTTAACATTGGGCTAAATCAAATGGACCTAGGTCTCATACCTACCTGGGTACTTTAGGTATTAGCAAAAACCACTAAATCATTTTTTTTGTCGCGTGCCCTATGTGATGTACATTGTACAGTAATGTGTTGCACCACAGAAATCGCCTTACCTTACTTACTCGTTAAAAAATATTTAAAGTTATGTAGTTTACACCCTTTCAGCTTACGAGTAGCTAAACCACTCGTAAAAGTGAGTATAGTGAACTCGTCACTCGTCAGTACAATGAACTTTGCGATCTCTGAGAGAAAACTTTGAATTCCACTCGCCATACTGCATTATAAATGAGGGTACCCATTGTTGGCAGGCGCGGAGAGAGGCGCATGCATTTTGATGGCAACTCCTTTATAGTCCGCAACGCAGGCCATTCAGCGGGCTTCGACGACAAGAACCAATTAAAGGTGTATTAATACCACAAACTACCTCTCTACGGCTGAGCTTACATTGGCTACTATAGCATCTTGCCCTTCTTGCAACCGTAGCGACTACCTATAGAAGAAGCTCAAACTTCTTCGCGGTGATTATGAAGAGCTTCTGTTTGGACTTCGGACACCCAAGACGCTCCTGAGCTGCTTGACAAGCCTAAGCTGCTAAAAGTGAGGGATCACCCTTGATAAAGTAGCCAATGCACGTTCAGCTTAATACTTTACGTCTAACGCAGAAAACTGACTATTATCGTTTCGATAGTAATTACTTTGACGCAAACGTCCCACGAGAAAACAATTCTTTAATAACGAGTAAAAAAAATTGTGCAAGTATGAGCGCAGAGTCCCACCGATCCGATCCAGCCTTTTTTAACGAATTTTCCTTTGTCATCAACAAATGAGTCAACGTCCGTTTATGTAGGTACCTGATTGTCAAACAACCACTCTGATTGACAATCAGCCACCGACACTCAGTAACAAAAGTGCTCACTGACTTACGACTGGAATCGGTGGTCAGCGTTAGACTTAATTTTTTCCACAATAACGACAATATTCTTGCCTTTGTGAAACTAATGTCGAATGTTGTACAGAACTCTGCAGGCCCTTGTATCTGCCACTTTATCGATTTACTTATTTAATGTTTTCATTTTGAATTTTGAGTAAAACTAATGCATCAAGTTCTTTTAAAGTCTGGGTAAATTGTTTTTTTACTTCAGTCTAAATACTTAAAAGGAAGGGTTAGTTAGTATAATAGTAATCGGTTATATAAAAGTTAACAAATATCATTTTTGATGTTATTAAAAATTTACTAATACAAACTACTTTAAAACTTCCTCCTGTTAAGTTATCTCTTGAAAGTATACTTTATGACTTACAAGAAAGCTTTTCGTATAAAGTTTTATTATTTTTTAATTAATCTATCATCATGTTTCATTATGGAATCTTTCTATAATCTAAGGATAAGTTAACTTTGGAACGTTATATGTCAAAAAAATCTTAAAACTATTAACTAATAACGTTGCTAAGTTACTTACTACCAACGGACATAGATTGATTGAATATTGAGGCAGAACGCATTTGATAATTAAATCAAATCAGGGCATTTCGATTCGATCCAATACGCATTGCAATAAGCTCAAGAAAATTGTTTGTGCAGGTATTCGTGCGTTACCTAATACGTCTATGGTTTCACGCATCGTTCATCCGATTGAGTTGTAACAGTTGTTGTTGATACTTGCGTTAAGGTTCTAACATACAGATACTGTATACACGGAAGAAAGTAATGTACATCAACCTTTAGAAGGAGATAGCAGATTTGTAGAGCATTGTCTCTGTCGTTGAGACCGTCTGCGACCACGTTCACTCTCTTTCAATCCGGTTCGCTCACTCTTTTGCAGTGGAAGCACTTCTATGAAATTCACCAACGCGAGCTCAACGAAGTCCGTACGGAGTTCGCTCCGCTCGCAGTGGAAGGCGGGCATAAACGTCATATAGGTTATGAGTGACAGAGACAACGCTCTGCAAAGCCGAAATGTCATTCTAAAGGCCGATGTACGTTACTTTCTGCCGCGTATTGTAGGTACATATCCTAATTCCTAACGTACAATAGTCACATCAAACGTACAAGTATACCATCCAGCTAGCTGCTGGTGATTTACGACAGAGTTAAAAAAAAATTACAGGTTGGTCTCTACAACAGACCTATGTCCAGCAGTGGACGTCTGCCAGTTGATGATGATGATGATAGGTTGGTAATAAAATAAAATAATTATGACCATTAACTAATTGGCTCAGTTGATAGCAATAATAACCGTTTACTGTTATTATAGACCAGAAAGTTTTTTTACTGCCAAGTTTTATATTTTGATCAACCACGCATAAGAAACATAATACCTACTTATAATAGTAAATAAGACTACAGTTGTATATTAAGTGTTATGTAATCTATGTCCCGTAACGTATCTATTCAATGGCTCATTGTAATTTCTTTCGTTTTTTAATGATTTTACTACTTAACAGTGCAATACCTAATCGTATTTACACTTCTATGTTGATGCCCTTTATATTTTTTATAATTGTACATATTATGAATGGTTGTATATAATATGAAAATTGGATCCATCTTGATGCTGAAAATATATCACATAAATTATTGCAAGGACTGACCACTCTATGGTCCGTGCAATAATAAGCCCGGCGCGGTGATTACGTAAAACGTTGCAGTAGCGACAGCAACGCGACAACAGTAGCAATGCGACAGTTCATTTGCTGCCTCTCTTCTTCTTCTTCTTCTTATTTTGCTTTGTGGCTATTGCTGTCTCTCTCTAGCCGCTGTTACGTTTGACAGCAATGATCGCGAGATTTACGCCTGTCGCGAGATACGTAATCACCCCTCGGATCTCTACTAATATAAGTAAGCTGGACTTGCCATTGCCGACCAGTTTTTGAAGCAATTCACCATTTTGACGCTAACAGCCAACAGTGAGCAGCATGTGAGTGTACTCGGAACTAACGATGAGACATCTATCAACACGTCATTTGACACAAAGTGTCAGTTTTAATTCCCGGTACGCTCGGTGCGGCGCTTCAGCACTAAAAGGCACTAAAAATAACTGTCATTATGTATATGGCACACCTTTTCCAGCCTACTTATGTCCATTTCAGTGAGTACAATAATTCGGAAAAGACCTCAATTTGCTTACGAATCTCTTATTGTTTAACAACACTGAATTAATAAGATTTCTATAGTGCTTAGGACGTTTATACTCATTCTCACTCAGTATAACAAACGGAGATCAATTATTGTGAAAGTTGTAAAAACCAATGAAAATATTTATCGTAAACTTGGCAGAAAATATTGTTACACATATATTTTGGAACCAATTGCTTGTCGCATTAGTTTTAATATTATAAAAAAACTTCAAGTATGAGAAGTATAAAATGTGTTATGAATTAATAAACATATTTTCTCGTATACCTACTTACTAGTTGTTTTTATGAATTCCTCTTCCCTCTATCTTTGATTCTTCTACTATATTCGTCGTGTAAAAATGAAGAACTTATTGATCAAATCATATACAGAAGAATCTACTTGAGCACCTAGCAGCACCTCAACGGGCAAACTGACGTTCACATATAACCTAGTGGTTAAGACGTCCGCCTTCTATTAAGAAGGTCAGGCGTTTGATTCCGGCCATGCACCTCTACCTTTTCGGAGTTATGTGCGTTTTTAGCAATTCATTTATATCACTTGCTTTAACGGTGAAGAAAAGCATCACGAGGAAATGCCTGAAAGTTCTCCATAATGTTCTCTAAGGTATGTGGAGTCTACCAATCTGCAAGTAGCACTACTTATAGCGTGGTGGGTTACGACCTAAGCTATAAACCCTTCTCATTCTGAGATAGGACTTGACTGTGTTCAGAAATGGGCCCGTGATATGTGGATCATGACGATAATGATATCCACTTTGTTCACCTGAGTGATCAAAGTGGAAAAAATATGATAAAAAGTAGTATTAGTAGGTAGTAGTGGTAAATAATATGCTACTGGTAATTTATGTACCTAAACGTCAATGTAAATGCCAGCAATGAAATGCAGGATTTCAATGTGCCGGTTTGTCTGGAAGCGCCTTGGGAGTTGGGGGACTATGCGGTAGCGAGCAGGCAGCGTAGCGGCGACTTGCCGGTTTGACGGTTGTTCACACAGGATAGCAGGCCGGGCATGCGGCGAGCACGGGGCACGCAGCGTTGCTTATCGATCGGCGCTCGGCACAGCGATTGCCGGTGGCGCCGCGGCGCGGGCACCGTATGCGACGCCGCCCGTCCCTCGTGGCTCGTGGTGCGCCAGCCGCCAGCTGTCAAATTCGTGTGACGTAACTGCTAGGGCGGCGCACACACGGTCGCCGCCAGCCGATCGCGTAGTACGTTCTCTGCGCAGAGCCGGCTCTAGCGCCATTGCAATCGTTGCCCGTCGTCCGCGGTCCAGTGCACTGTGAACCCACGCCGTTCTTCCGCGCGGCAGGTGAGGTTGGGGCCGGCGTGGCTCCGGTGGCTCGAGTCCGCCCGGAGCGGTATTGATCGCATCCCGTGCGACTGCTTCAATGTTTATAAACAGCCGGCCGCATCCATTCGTACCCTCCTGTTTTTGATACGTCTGCCCCACTGTCAACGATCCCCACAGCCGATCCTGAATCCACTGACCGCAACAGCATCTCGCGTAGGACTAAGACCACGTATGTATGCAGTTACGGACTTAATTTATTTCAGTACACATCGACTAGTTATCTACGCAGAATTTTCCGACGACTAACTAATGTGATTAAGACTTTACCTGCTACTAGGAAAAAATAGTAATATAGGTACATTACATACCTACCAGTTTCAATTCTAACCGGTAATAAAATAAGTGGTAGGTATTTTTACAATCTCGACTACTTAAAATGACACAGATACCTACCTACTTATTTTCCGATTAAAATGGTTTGACAATTTTATTATTTGCAGGAATTTCCTACAAATATGTATCTTATGAAACTAGTTTCTGTCTGCTTCAATTGTCTAATTAATAAGGTATTTTTGCACATTTCAAATAGGTAACATTTTTTGCTGACTCTACATTATGGTGACCGCACATGAGTCACTCACAAGTACATAGATATGTACCTAGGTACTTCTCCACAGTTGCATCGGTAAACCTGCAACGAATTGCGCAAGTTATCACCTAGTTTCAATCTAGCCATGGATGTAATACCTTTAATTAAATATGGTTTCCTCATAACGACTAGGTAACTAATGTGTGCGAACTAAATAATAAAAATATATATAGCTAAGTACGTGTACATAGTGTACCTATAGGCTATGCCCGTCACCAATGGGCAAGTTAGGTGGGTATCTCTATATATGCCAAGGCCGAGTAAATGATGATCACAACTTCGTTCATGTGGATTTCGATTTATTACGTGAGAACTCTTTGATTTTCTGAAACCAAAAGTAGCCTGTACTTCCTTGGGATATATCTGTAGGTACCAAATTTTATCAAACTCGGTTTAATGGATTAGCCATCCCATAGCCATAAGCTGTCAGACAGACAGACACACTTTCGCATTTAACATAGAAGATGGTTATTGTTTGTAAGAACCTAATGGACTACGAGCCAGCGCGTGCCAGACCTTCGTTATTTTATAAAAGCTGAAAGTTTCTCTGCATTATTATCCCCAACACTGGGAGGAACTTTTGTTTTAATGTGTATTTGGGTCATGGTTTTGGTGGGTCGGGGTTTTGGGAGATAACAAGTAATAAAGGTGTAAAAAACGTAAACGTTGGACGTAAGTCAATGTATACTTACGTGTAAGTCTAATTTTTTTAAATTTTACTTTCATACTTTGACGTAAGATTTTTATACCCTTATTATCTGTCATCTCCCAAAGCCATCATGATCCAAACAAACATCCAAAATGATCCAAACAAACTAACAAAAGTTTCTCCCAGTGTCGGGGTCAATAGGTACGCAGAGAAACTTTCAGCGTTTATAAAAAAACGAAGGTCTGGCACGCGCTGGCTCTCTGTGTTTAAAGATTCATTCCATAAATAAGGTTTGTGAAAATGAAATGTGTCAATGAAATGAAATAAAATAATTAATATTTATTTCACCTATTTATCACGATGGATGTTACAAAGATATCAGTTGTAGCTACCTATAAGGATTACTTAGTAAATTGTTGATGTACTCGTAAGATTACACACAGAAGGTCAACATTGATAAGCGATCGGTTAGA
This sequence comes from Maniola hyperantus, assembly GCF_902806685.2. NCBI lineage: Eukaryota > Metazoa > Arthropoda > Insecta > Lepidoptera > Nymphalidae > Maniola > Maniola hyperantus. The sequence continues at coordinate 4,581,428 of NC_048564.1, forward strand.
TCACAAAACGCATCAAATAAATGTACGTGTACATTGTAATCCATACTAATATTATAAATGCGAAAGTGTGTATGTCTGTCCGTCTGTCTGTCTGTCTGTCTGCTAGCCTTTCTCGACCCATCCGTTCAACCGATTTTGACAAAATTTGGTACAGCGGCAGCTCGCATCCCCGGGAAGGACATAAGCTACTTTTTATTTCGGAAAATCGAAGAGTTTTCTCGGAAAAACCTAAATCCACGAGGATGAAGTCGCGGGCATCATCTAGTCTTATTATATTTTAAAAGCTGATCCGCCCGGCTTCGCTGAAACATAATCTTATATAGTCAATGTTACTTCTGGCAAAAGGAGCTTTATAATGGTGAAAGAATTATTAAAATCGGTTCAGTAGTTTCAGAGATGATCGACCCTGCGTGTGATAGTAAGGTAAGTATTTTTTTTTAAGAATATTAGCCATGTTAAATGACTAATTTCCCTCTTTCCTCTCCAATTAAGCGTTAAGCTTGTGCTAGAAGTAGGTACGACAATAGTGCAACGGGCGGGGTTTGAACTGTCAACCTTTCGGTTTTCAGTCCACTCCTTTACCCGTTAAGCTATTGAGGCTCCAAAACTTAAATCACTAACATCTATAAACTAGTTTTGTGTACTTAGATAGGTGTTTCAATGAGCGTATTAGGAAAGGTCAAGTTCACATCGTTGTAGGTGTGAATCGCGGCAAACAGTTCATTTTCTACGGCACTGCTAGTCACCTTGCTGTTTGAGACACTAGATTAGTTAATAGTTAAGCGTAGTCATCCTGTTTTGTCCAACACAACTCGACGGAAGTCTAAAGCTGGTAACATACTGATAGTACGCCTGACTAGACGCGTGTTAAAGCAAATCTAGTCATAGTGGTTTTGTAGTGTGTTTCTGGCTATGCAGGTCTTGCGTTTCTCAGTGAACATAATCTCATCATCATCATGATCAATCCATCGCCGGTTCATTACCTCTCAGAGTGAGAAGGGTTTTGGCCATAGTCTACCACGCTGGCCATGTGCGGATTGGTAGACTTCACACACCTTTGAGAACATTATGGAGAACTCTCAGACATGCAGGTTTCTTCACGATATTATCCGTCACCGTTAAAGCAAGTGATAAAACCACTAGAGGCTATCACAGCTAGAACATAATAATATAATCATATATAATTACATACATCTCGCTGTCGAGACCCTTGATCCATGGGGTCCTAGCGCTATAAGACTTTTTAAGGGAATAGCAAAAAGGTTAGTCGACATCACAGGAGACCGAAGAGCTGGCAGCTTCGGACAAAGAATTAGCCTAGCTATTCAAAGGGGGAACGTTGCCAGTATCTTCGGAATCTTGCCTAAAGAGACTCCTTTTAATAATATATTTTAGTTATAATATTATATTTTTTAAGGTTTTAGTTTTAGTTTAAATTTTTAAGATGTTCACTTTAAGATTAGTATCTTTTAGTTTGTATTTAACATTAGACATAGTTTATTAATTATTTAAAATTTTCATGCTAAATAAATTCAAATTATATTATAAATTCAATTAGAAATATAAATAATAAAATTACATACATGTTGTATGTACAACTAAAATATAATTTAGTACACTTTATCAAAATGTACCCAGAAAATATAATTTAATTAGAATGGACTCACCCTAAATAAGCCCCTATTTTGACTATAAATTCCAATCATAGTGTGACGCTATATCGGCTGATCGCAAAAGTTACCCAATAACAAATTTACTTATACATTTACCTACTTCTAGTTATTGGACACTTTGGGGAGTGAAGGAATGTATAAGTATAAGTATAAGTGTTCACTGAGATAATAGGCTTGATATATTCGGATAGCCGGGACTTTGCGGACTATGGAGTATGGACTATGACCCATCTCAATTCCGAAATAGTCCTCAGTAGTGGGCCGGTGATGCGGTTGGTCATGATGATGACGAGGATGATTCGGATTGCGAGTGGCATGTTAGAAGTATGCTTCTGGCTTATGTTATGTTTATTTTATAGATGAAAGTATATTAACAAGGTCTTCTATTTTGAGTAGCAAACTTTTTAGATTGGTCACTGTGTATAAAAAGGCACCAACACAAATCTTTCACACACAAGTTCAAGGTCGCTTAGCTTCTAGTGCATGACTATAAATACGCTGAATAAAAATAAGTAGGTAGGTACCTATACATTAATCTGAGATACAGTAGTAACAAAAATATAGGTAAGTATAGTTCGCGACATTTCGAGAGTACGAGGCGGTATGAGGTGGGGGATGCCCCGCACACCCGCACAGCGCGTGCATTCTCCCGCATCGGGTAAGCGCGGGGGCTGTGCGGGTGTGCTGGGCGTCCCAACCCCGATTGTCATCTCGACATGACATCCCGCGCTATCCCGCACCGGGGTGCGTGAAGTGTGGGCGCAATTGCATCTTGACCTGTCGCGAACTATACTTACCTGATGAATAAATTAATTTTTCACATCCAAGGTAGGTAGCCATACGGCTCTACAAGAACGTCGAGCGAGATAATTTTTAAACTGTTTCTTTTCGGATTTCGTTCTCATATAAAAATTACTTACTGAAATTATTTTTTATAGTGGTTTTGCATATTTTAAAGTTACTTATGCAAATTTTAATTAGCTACCTAACTGCAGTCAGAACCAGAGGATGGAGATGTTAAAGTTAAAACACAAACACGACAAACGCTCCGTTAGGCCATCCCAAGTCCCATAGAAATTATTAGTTATATTATTTAGATATGCATATTTATATTATCCGTGATTGCAAATTATATTATTATTGTCTACTTAGTCTGTTTTACGCATTTTTCTAGTAAGTACCACAACAGAAAAATCGATAAAAATGTAAAAACAGTTGCAAACTCGAGCAAATAAGAGCTAAATCTAAAGCTGGCAAGCACAAAGCATAACCAATAGGGCTCCAATGATAAAACATCTCTGTCACGACGAGGTTGCCGGCGTCTGCTCCGTTATGCATAGTTCAACCCAGAGAGGTTTCATTCACTAGAGGTGGTGATCTGCCGTTAAACGCCGCAATCTTTCGAGTCATAATTTTTGCCATTCAGTACGTTTAGTATAAGATTTTACGTCTCACTAAACGTTGCTAGAATTCGAGAGTCAAAGTAAAATGGACCTAAAGAGAAGTCAAAAAGTCAATACCTCTTGCCTTGCTCTTGCTAATCAAAAAGATTTTAATTTTGCCGCTTGGAGCGCTGGCTGTAGATAATTAGACAAACTTGAGCTGTAAAACAAGGTAGTTAAGATCCAGTTTACTATAACGCGGAAGTGTTTCGACACCTGAATACTATCAACGTTGGTGAGACATACAATTTCGTACTAAGCGTACTGATAATATTAAATTAAAACCTGCTGGTTGAATGCAGCGAAGCTTCATCAATCTTTGCTACAATCTAGATTTTTGTGATTGGCATAATTTATTGCTGCAACAATGCATGCCAGCCGATAGCGAGAGGCGGCGTCCTAATTGGGAGCGATCGTACGATGGCGCGATGCGTTTTTCATCTCACGATCAAAGTGGTCGTGCGATGACCTAACAGGTGTCCTAATAGATCGCGCGATGTCCATCGTGTGATGCCGTCGTTCGATGGCTGGCGCTCGCGCCACTTTAACGATGGCTCTTTACAGAGATGCACAGTTTTTGCTGTCGGGCAATATTGCTTTAAAAATTGCAAATGACATTGAAAAAAGGACCCGAATGCTGTGTGTCACTCCAAGTGTTGGCCCTTGCCCCTCTCGTCCCGCGCCCCTCGCGCGTCGACGCATCGCGTAGTAACCGATTAGGACACTCAAAAGAGATCTGTTGCTTTGATTACATGATCGCACGATCAAACGCATCGTACGATCGTTATTAAAGCATTCATGTGCTCGCACGATTACTTGCGAGGTTCAAATAGGACACTCTGATGAAATCTGTATGTTTGAACTCATCGCACGACGAGACCGCATCGTGTCATCGTGCGATCTTCGCCAATTAGGACAACGCCTCAAGTGTCGGTCAATTAGAGGCGATGGTTACAATTTGGCTGTCTGTTACTACGGTATTGGGAATCAGTACGGAGCCTACCGCCGTAGTTTAGACATTGGTCTCCTAGTTGGTGGGTCTGGGATTCGATCCCAGGCACACACTGGGATCGAATCACACACGGTCGATTTTTAACTAACTTTTCCAAATCACTTGCTTTAAAGGCGAAGGAAAACATCGTGTTGAAATCTGCATGCCTATTTAAATATAGTAGTTAAGTAGTAGTCTAAGTGTAGTTATCTAAATGTTCTCAGAGGTGTGTGAAGTCAGCCAAACCGCACTTGACCAGCGGGCAGACGTGGTAGACAGCGTAGCCATCTCATTCTGGGAGGAGAACCGTTCTCAGTAGTAAGCTGGCGATGGACTTATGATGATATGATTAGCTGAAATGACCATAAACTCAGCCAAACACAATACAAATGATTGTAATAATAATAAATAATTGATGCAACTTTTCTGCAATCGACCAGCTGGACTTTTTGTCAATAATAAATCTTCTATTACCTTTATGCTTGCCTTGAAGCAACGTACACCGATAGAGTGGAGTTGAACAGAGGCGTAAAGTAATTCTTGATAACAGCAGAAATTAAGATTTCCAGTCGCATTATGTGACCATGCTTTGTTTTCAGTAAGTATCAATTTTAATCGTAAGTCAAAGCACATAATTAACATAAATAATTAAAGTTGAATTTAAATTGTTATCCAAACAGTCATCTCCAGTTGTAGAAAAATAAATAACTAATATTTATGTTAACTAAAAATGGTTATTAGTTTCAAGTTTACGTCTTTGAGGCACTTTTTTGAATGAAGGCTCATCTATATGGCGCATAACTCAATGGTTCAACCACTGTCAACTGTGAGTCGAGAGCTTTGCGACCCGCTCGAGTGGCTTTCTCTATTTTTACCGTAATAAGGGTTGCAAAGACGTTGCATTTTCAATTCTGCAACATGCACTTCAAACTTTTTTATCTGAATACGGGAGGGAGTTTATGTATGTGTGTATGTTTGGTTGAAGGTTTCCTTAGAATACTGATTAGATTTTAACAAAATGACTTCACTTCACACACCCTTGAGAACATTATGGAGAACTCCCAGGCATGCAGGTTTCCTCACATGTTTTAATTCCTCGCTAAAGCGAGTGAGTAATACATACAATTTAATTTCGCACATAGATCCGATAAATTAGAGGTGCGTGCCCTCTAACTTTTTGGATTTATTGTGCGTTTTACTGTATTCTGAGGGTTTAAGATAGAGATTTAAGTTTCCTACGTTTAAGATGCATGTTTAGATATATGTATGTACTTATTATTATTATAATATCGATTATCCTAAATAAAAAACAAATGCCTAAATAAAAGAGATTTGTTTTTAAGCGATAGATTATTTTAATTTTTAGCAAATAACTACTTGTTTAAATTACTTGTAACTAGTTTGGAAAGAAACATAAATATGTTACTTTCCCAACTAAGAAATTCTCTGTTCAAGTTTGAATCAGCCAGTGTATTTATTCGAAATTTTAAATACGGATCCGAAAATTAAGCTCGCACAGGTAGTAGGTAGGTATCTGTTAATAGTTTTCTAACAAGCCCAATCTAGAATGGATATTTTAGAATTTCGTCTTTGTCCTGTGTAAATAAAATATTTTGGTAGTTTAAGCTGATTCCATGCCGATTCATTAAAAATATATTGCAGGTAACTGCAATTTTTTTACTCACATATTGCTGAATAGCTGAAAAGTAATAGACTTAAAACACATTCAGCCTTGGAAAAGTCGTCTTTGTTAAGTTGGATTATAGCTGTTATTATAAAGGTTTCATTCTCGTAGTAGACAGATATTTACACTTATGCTTTTTGAAAAAGTACCTAAGTGCTGAGTTTCTTACTCGTTCTCAGGTAATTCTGCTTTCCGAAGCGGTGGTATCTAAATGGTGAAATTACTTAAAGGAATATTATAAAAAAAGAATTAGCGAAATCGGTTCAGCTGCTCTCGAGATTTGCGATGAGCAACACATATTTTAGTGATTCATTTTTATATTATAGAAGATAAATAGAGCGCGGGGGGGGGGGGTATCTTTGGAAAGGTGTCTTACATTGTGAGTCGATGGTTCAATGGAATTAATAATATAAAAAAAAAAAAAAATCAATCACCTGCTGTAAATTGTTTAATAACATATAAGACTATACAAAAACTTGTTGTTTAATTCAAAATTCGAGTATACATGATATAGATGAATTATAATATAGTCCGTAAAAAAATACTGCTCACGCGCCATTTTAGCTCTATGGGTCAACTGTCATGAATGAGGACTATGGGTTGATCACATGTTGATCACGATGATGATGATACCAAAGATTACTATATATTATCTTTGTCTATATGAGGTAGCACTGAAGACGGAGATAAGTAGGTACCTCTACCTATATATGCAGCCGTGACACAAAATAAAATATTTAAAGCTAAACAAGGTCAAAGACTCGAAGCCCACTCCAGTAGGTATACTTGCTATTGTCGAAATTAATAATTTATTCAAAACAAATAATGCGTCGTAATGACGTCAGTTTTCTTATAGGTATTTAGTATGTATCTAATATAGGTAGGTATAGTAGGTACTTTAGTTTCCTTAAAAGATAAACAAATAGCAGAAACCGCTGAGAAACGTATACCTAAGCGACGTAATTTGGCCGTCGTCGCTTAGACCTTCTGTAGTTCAGGTTTTCCGTCGTACCTATATGTTTTCATTGTCAGAACGCGGTTTTTTTTTTGTATAATTATATCGGAATATAATATCGGAACAAACAAAATAATTTACGGACAAATGTTAACGTTTTTAGGGTTCCGTACCCGAAGGATGCTAACGGGACCCTATTACTTAAGTCTCCGCTCTCCGTCCGTCTGTCTGTCAGTAGGCTATAATCAATTTGCGGCGCGAATAGGATTTTATCAAATATAGGAACAAACAAAATTCTTTACGGGCAAATATTGATGTTTTTTTTTACCCGAAGCATGCCAACGGGACATCGCTGTTCGTTCGTCTGTCTTTCAGCGGGCTGTTACTCATGAATAGATAGTGATTTGAAATGTTCACTGTGCAGCTATAACAACAAATAATAAAAATCCAAGATGGCGAATGTCAAAATGCCTACCATGCAAAAAAAGATTTTGATGTAAGTAGGTACGTACTAGGTACATAGGTACATAGTGTTATAAACTATAATTATCAGATCTTGTTTTTCTTGTGCGATAGTACGGACCCCTTAGCTTGCGAGTCCGATTCGCACTTGGCCAGTTTTTTGCGAGAGATCCACAGTTCAAAATTTAAAAATACCTACTTGCATTATAAATTCAGCTTAATCGTTGAGACGGATTGGAAAGTCGTTTTATGTTGACCAGAAGAATCCGAGGCTTTGTTACTGTACTGTTGCACATAATAGATTAGCCACGACTTTAAAGTCGTTCTTTGACGTCTCTAGAACAGTTATTCTCGTTGGTTCAAAGAGTTAACTATTAATATTGTTGATAGTTAAAAAAAGGAAACGGTTGTCGAGCTATCTGGGCATTTAAAAGCTATACTTAATGTTTTTATTTTAGTTGGTAGTAGGTATTAGAAAGGTGAATTCCACTTTATATATTGCCAATGGTACTGATTCTGAGCACAACTTAATTTTAGAGTATTCGTATCCTCTTCTTACTAATGTAATATGAAAAGGACAGACGCAGTTTGACAGTTTTAAATTTAATTTTTAGATGGTATAACCCGTGATTTTAGCGCACAGTCGCGAACCTACTGTTTAAATTTGTAGCGTGCTAAAATTTAGAGTCTTTAAAAATGTAAAGTTCATGTTCTGTCCCTTTTTAGCATTGTTAAAAAGAAAAGGATGCAGATACTCTAAATTTAATTTAGAGAAAGACAACGGAATCGGTGCCAGTGTTTGTGTAGAGTTTAGTTAAAATTCCTAATTAACTATCTCTCTCTGCGTCGTATTCCTCACTGCCCTATTACTAAGCCTCTGCTCTTCATTTGTCTCTCAGCGAGCTGTATCTCATAAACCGTTAAACGTAGAGAATTGAAATTTTTCACCGATTGTGTATTTATATAGCCGCTATAACTACAAATAATAAATTTAAAAACCGGCCAAGTGCGAGTGCGATAATCTATTGACATTCACTGTCGCTGCTCGGCCACATGTCTCTAGTCATTGTAGGGAAATACCTACAAAGTGCAATAAGCACTGTAATAGCCTAGCGGTTAGGACGTCCGCCTTCTAATTGAAGGTCGGGGGTTCGATACCGGGCACGCACCTCTGACTTTCGGAGTTATGTGCGTTTTAAGTAATTAAATATCACTTGCTTTAACGGTGAAGGAAAACATCGTGAGGAAACCTGCATGTCTGAGAGTTCTCCATAATGTTCTCAAAGGTGTGTAAAGTCCACCAATCCGCACATGGACAGCGTGGTAGACTATGGCCAAAGACCGCACTCTGAGAGGAGAACCGTGCCCTGTAGTGAGCCGGCGCGGCGATGGGTTGATCTTGATGATGATGACCTACAAAGTACAAATCGAATGAAAATTTTATGCAATGACGATTTTGCGGTGTTGCTTTGACATCACGGCCGTGGTATAATTAGATCGTGCTAGAAATGCACCACTCCGCGTCCTTGTGGATGATGTCACACTACTCTACAACAAACAAAGATCGTATGTCCGACAATAGAGAGCCCTGCCCACGTCATCTGGGTGCGCCAAATCTACCCATCTACATTATACATTGTAACGTGATGAGCCCGATGATCAATATCAAGGGCGAGTTCTTTAATTAGTTCTACGTGGTTATAGTGGCTAAGGTTTCGGCCTCCTATTCAGGGGGTCTGGGTTTCACTTCCAGACACGCCACACCAGAGAAACTTTTGGGAGTAATGTGTGATTTAAGCAATTAAATAAGTTTAGTGCGAAACTTTCTTGTCTGAGAATTCTCAATGAGAACACAATCTCCTTAAAAGTGTTTAAAATCCGCGTATTTAACGCCCTAGGGGTTTGAATTTTACAAAAATTCCTTTCTTAGCGGATGTCTAGATACGTCATAGCTATCTTGCAGCCAAATCCGTCTATTAGTTTGAGCTGTGTACATATTCATAGATCAGTCAATCAGGCAGTCGCCTTTTCCTTTTATATATTTTATTTACATTATGGATTTAAAGTAAATTTTATTTTACACTTTATTATATTTTATTGTTTACTAGAGATTGCCCGCAACTTCGTTCGCGTGGATGTAGGTTTTTAAAAATCCCGTGGGAACTCTTTAATTCTCTATAAAAAGTTGTCTATGTCAATTTCCAGGATGTAAGCTAACTCTGTACCAAATTTCATCAAAATCCGTTAAACTGTTGGGTCGTGAAAAGCTAGCAGATAGACAGACAGATAGACACACTTTCGCATTTATAATATTAGTACTTATGGATCATAGTTTGTTTGAGCATCCATGAGCGTAGCGTAGTTGGGTATAATAAGCCGTTCGTATTCGTGATATTTTGGCACAACACCGTCCGCAGGTAATAACGAACGAGGCAGTAAAACTGAACCAACTGACCGAGGCGGCGGAAGTGACCTTTCAAATTGGGACAATCTTGGTCAAATTGGGTTGCATGCATCATTGTTCATTAAAATATATCACTGGACTCTAAGCTATTGATTTCCTATTCAAAATACGAATTGGCCTATTTTTTAAATATATGCGTACCTAAGTGTGTTTATTTGTCAGTTTGTCCTTCCTTCAATCACGCCGCAACGAAGCAACGGATCGACGTGATTTCCTGAGTAACGTAGGCCACTTTTTACCTCATCAAATTAAGAAAAGCTCCCATACCTAGTTCCATAATATTATAACATAGGTATGTGTCCACGAAAAATATACCTACGCCTAAACATTAAAAAATCCGTCGCTTCTCCGATTTCGAAACGTTATTTAGTCTCTTTTAATGTTTTTTGCAAGATTTAACTATTCAAGACAATGGAATTATTATTGAACTAGCTTATGCTCGCGACTTCGTCCGCGTGGACTAAACCAATTTCAAAACTCCAATTTCACCCCGTTAGGGGTTGAATTTTCAAAATTTCTTAGCAGATGGCTACGTCATAATAGCTATCTGGAACTGTTTGATTTTCTCGGAGAAAAAGTAGCTACTGTCACTCTCCAGATCTTGAATTATATCAATGCAAAAATGACGTTGATCCATTTCTTAGATGCAGTGGTATTGAAGTACAAACCGTTAAACCAACGAACAAACACACACATGTATAATAATAATCGGTGGAAAAAATTATAACGATTCACGAACTCTAAAAAAAATCATAAAATCGCGAATGTTTTGATAATCTACGAGGAAACTAATGCAATTTGGTTTATGTGAATCAAAAATAACATTGACCTTGTATCTACACATTAAAATGGAATGCGAATGCCTTGTACTAGATATGCGTGTTAACTACTTGTAAACAAAATTACCTAAATGATATCACGCCAACCATGTCAATTGTTAACAATCGCCTAATCATTTTAGAAATCCATTCATGGTGTTATTCGCTGTCGTTGTCGTCGCTTTCATTTCAACCGATCCACAGCTAGGTCTCATGTAGGGACTTCCACACGCCACGGTCTTCAGCCGCCTGAATCCAGCGGCTCCCTATGACTCCTTTAATGTCTTCTGTACGCCTTGTCTGCCAACGCTTCGGTTTCCGATGCATATGTCACCATTATAGAAACTTGGGACGCCAATGTCTATCGGTTTTTCGAATTATGTGCCCTGCTGATTGCCACTTCAGCTTCACAACACGTTTAGCTGTATCGCTTAATCAGATTCTCCTGCGGATCGTCTCATTTCAGATTTTATCACGTAGAGAAACTCCAAGTATACGAATCCAAGCGGAATCCAGGGCTGTTTGGAAAACTAATGACAAAATATTACGGTTGGATTTATAGCTGACTAGCCTGTGACTTCTTCTGCGTGCACTATACAAACCCTTAATAATCCCTTAGCAGTTGAATTTTCGAAAATCCTTCTTAGCGGATGTGTACGTCATAATAGCTATCCGCATACCAATTTTCAGCTCGATACATCCAGTAGTTTGAGCTGTGCGTTGATATGTAGATCAGTCAATCAGTCAGTCAGCTTTTTATTTTATATAGGTATGTATAGAAGAAATGTGATGTGGTTAATTATTACATAATATGCGGAATAGAGGTTTAAAAGAACTGCGTACTCCAATGGAAAAACTGACAATAAATAGATAGGAACTAACTCTACTTAACAAAAGCCTTATGCACGTCACTGTCTTTAGTAAATTTATTATAAAGGTACACTGAAATATTTCCAATGAATTACATTTTAAATGTAAGTACAGTTACCTACTTCGGAGATTTTTAGCATCAGATTGCTTCTTTTATAATATTGCAAAATGCAATGTCATGCAAATATTTAAACTGCAGCAACTAAAAGAAAGTTACAACGCCAGTTGGGTTAATAAAAAGCTTGTAAAAAATTCATTTGATATATTAAATTACAAAATATATAGGTAATAAGTACAACAAGATTGAGACAATCAGGCCTAGAATCCATACTAATATTAATATGAATGCGAAATTATGTCGGTCTGTCTATTTATCTGATACCTTTTCACAGTCCCATCCGCTAACCACTTAACCAATTTTGACAAAATTTAATAAAAGGATAGCTTGCTTCCCGGAGATGGACCTAACCCACCTAGGTTACTTTTTATCCCGGAAAACCAAAGAGCTCCCAAGGGATTTATAAATAACCGCGCGGATAAATTCGCGGGTATCATTTAGTAAATTGTAAATTATGTAAGTGAGATTTAAAATTTCAATACAGGAAAAAAAAACATTTTAGGCTAAGCACAGAAATATTTAAAGAAGAGAAGAGAATAGGATACTGTGGAGTGAAAGTAGGCTAAGATCAACTTTAGATTGTTCGGAAAATATAATCGATCTGTTGTTGTTTTGTTAGTTGTTATTTTTTACATTACAGACATGCATTCTATTTCTATTCGATTCTTTTACTCATGTTTACATTTTGAGGTGTACGGCAAGATGTTTTCTTAATTATTATGACTTGCTTCTGCCCGTGACTTCGTTCGTGTGACTACACAAACCTCTATTTTACTGCCTATGCAGTTTTCAAAAATCCTTTCTTAGCGGATGTCTACATCATACCTAATAGCTATCTGCGTGCCCAGCGCGATCCATCCAGTAGTAGTAGTAGTGAGTTGATAGATCAGACAATCAGTCGGGCTGAAATTTGGCATGCAGATAGCTATTATGACGTAGACATCCGCTAAGAAAGGATTTTTGAAAATTCAACCCCTAAAGGGGTGAAATGAGGGTTTGAACTTTGTGTAGTCCAAGCGGACGAAGTCGCGTGCATAAGTTAGTTACAGATAAATTCTTTGAAAATAGTTAATGAGCGACTTTTAAAAAATAAGTAAAAAAATTAAAGCTACTAGGCACTTCTTATACCGGAAAATCAAAGTTCAAAGAATCAATGCGGACGAGGTTGCGGGCATCATCTAGTACCTAGGTATGAAGCAATCAATGAAGCGAGGCTTTTTAATCACTGAATATAATAAAAGCAATAAAGATTTTTTAATACGAGCGAAGCTGTGTAGCACTATGAATTTTTAATAATATTATGTTTCCAATTAAGCCATAAGGTATAACGAAACAAAAAAAGTGCAACACGCTTTCGCCACAGTTCATGACAGTAGAGAATTGGGTATTTTCCTACTTTTGAATTTGATAAATATTAAATAATGACGTACGCTGAAAAAAAAAATTAAAATCCAACAAAGATTTACAAAGTTACAGGCTTTTTAATTTTGGAGTGGGAGGGTATTCTATCCCTTTCTCGCAAAACGAAAATTTGTATGAAACCGCACGAAGCTACTACGGCATAGGATCACTTTGTTGTCTGTCTGTCAAGAAACCTACAGGGTACTTCCCGTTGACTTAGAATCATGAAATTTGGCAGGAAGGTAGATCTTATAGCTGGACATTCGGGGAAAAATCTGAAAACTGTGAATTTGTGGATACATCACACAAAAAAAATTAAATTGTGGTCATGAACTAATAATTAGTATTTTCAATTTTCAAAGTTTTTTTTTTTTTTTTTTTTAATATTTCGTTCTACAATTTTTTTTTTAATTTTCTAAGTTAGATAACAATGTCAAGTGGGGTATCATATCATCACATCATTCACCTGTGCATTCTAAAACAGATTTTTATTTTTTTATGTATCATAGTTTTCGAATTTATCTTGCAAAATGTCGCAAAAAATACGACTGTAGTACGGAACTCTCATTGCGCGAGCCTGACTCGCACTTGGCCGGTTTTTACCTATAGTTCGCGAGTCGCGACAGGTCGAGATGACTATCGGGTCGTGCCCACCCCGTTTGCCATCTCAACCTGTCGCGTACTATACCTCCTAAAAAGTAGGTAGGTACCTTAGCACGTGACCAGGTATTTCACGGTAGGACTTAGGTCTAGTTTTGGGTAAATTCAGTCTACTTTCCGTTATGAGTTATGAAATTTATGTTACCTACTTGTTACTTAATTAGTAATATAAGTATTATTTATCCTAATTATATGGAACTGTTATCATTACCTATACCTACCGACATGCAACAAATAAAGCATTTTATTTCAAACTTTAATTCCGAATCCCAACCTTTCTTTATTTTTATTTACTTAACCATATTATTACAAACTGGGCATAAAAAGCTTATAAAAACTCCGCTACCCGTTTTGAATTTAACTGTTTATCTTCGAGAGGTACCACATAATAGAGCAGGAGGAACAACAGCACGTTTATCAGTTGCCACTAAGAATTTTAAAAGCTATTGTATAATGCATAAATTTTAAGTTTTCACGCGCCATTTTAACTTCTTGTGTCAACTGTCATATCAAAAGTACGATTTTAGCCCTTATTATAAAGGTGAATGGTGGAAAATGGTGCGTGAGTTCTCATTTTGGACGGACTATTAAATTTTCAAGCACTCTCTCTCTCTCTCTCTCTCTCTCTCTCTCTCTTTCTCTCACACACATCTTATATTTAAATTTTGGAAGGTTATTATTATTAATAATCATGACAAGATCGAATTTACGCTTATGAAAGAACAATTTTAAGTGTTCCGTAGCACAAAAGGAAAAAAGGAACTCTTATAGGATCACTTTGTTATCTGTTTGTCTCTGTCTGTCTGTCCGTCCGTCCGTACGCCGTCGGTCCATCTGTCAGCGGACTGTATCCTATAAACCGTAATAGGTGGAGAGTTGAAATTTTCACAATGTGTATTTCTTTTGCTGTTTTAACAACACATAATAAAAAAATCCAAAAGGTCGCCATGCAAATTAAATAAAATTAAAAAGTGCATAGTATTATTTCTCATACGATGTTACAGAATCCTTCATTTGCGAGTCCCACTGTTGACTGGGTGTTTTCACATTGGCGCTACTGCTATGTCTGTCAATAATATTTTAAGTCAGACAGACAAATCCGTAAAAAATATTATAAACTAGCTGACCCGGCGAACTTCGTACCGCCTAGCAGTCGATTTTTTAATTTATTTTAAACTTACTTTAAATTTTTCTCTCCGTAAGAACCATCTTCGTACTTCAAAGAATTTTATAAAAAATGAATTAGCGAAATCGGTTCAGCTGTTTTCGAGATTTGCGAACAGCAACACATTCAGCGATTTTTTAATATATAAAAGATGTGAAACTGTCTGTCTGCCTGTTATCTTTACTGTTTGATCGTTGATCAGATCTTGACGTACATAGAGTAAGAGACTTTTTATCTCGGAAAACAAAGAGTTCTCACGGGGTCTTAAGAACCTTTCTCCACAGGCATAAAGTTGCGGGCATAAGCTGTATGTCTGTCTACTAGCCTTTCACGGCCCATCCATAAAACCGATTTTGACGAAATTTGGTACAGAGATAGCTATCATCCCGGGGAAGAAGGGATTTTAAAAACCTACCCACGCAGACAAAGTCACAGGCATCTTCTAGTAATGAATATGTACACTCAGTAAAGGTAAATCCTGTCAGTACGATCGATCCTAAAATAATGAGATCTGCGTCTCTATTGTCTTCAACTCAATGGTTTACTTACGTAAGTGAATGCAACGCTGCATGGAAGCAAAGCTTATCGAATCGGAACATTTTCTATCTTTCCCACGTTTGTAAGAGCGACGGACTGAAATGGTAACTACGTCGTCCCGGATCAGATTGCAATCTTCACTTGGAGAGTGTGATTTTACCAACTTATGACCTACTAGATGATGCCCGCGACTTCATACGCGTGGATTTAGATTTTTTGAATCCCGTGGGAACTCTTCAACTTTCCGGGATAAAAAGTAGCATATGTCCTTCCCCAGGATATAAGCTAACTTTGTACCATATTTCATCAAAATCGGTTGAACGGATGGGCCGTGAAAAGCTAGCAGACAGACAGACACACTTTCGCATTTATAATATCAGTATGGATGAAATAGGTATAGGCACATACTCTTAGTAGGTAGGTACAGTACTCGGCCGAAAGTGTTGTACATCCACCTTTAGAAGCATATTTGTAGAGCACTGTCTCTGTCGTTGAGACTGACAAAACGTTATATATGTATGAGTGACAGAGACAACGCTCTACAAAGCCGAAATGTCATTCTAACGTATATCCTAGCACAGACTACGGTCTATTTATTACGGTCTCGGTTTTTATCTAGTGCTTTGTGCTTTGGCCTGCTATGCAATGGTTTGTTCATTAAATCGAAAAAAAAGGCCGATGTACATTACTTTCGGCTGCGTATGTACACTTCTTTATATTTGCCTCTATCTCGATACAGAAAGAGAAACATTAATTAAGGTTTCGTACCCGAAGGGTGCCAACGGGACTATAAGAATAAGCCTCCGCTGCTTATCTGTCTGTCCGTCCGTCCATCTGTCTGTCAGTGGCTACATCTCATGAACTGCAATAGGTAGAAAGTTGAAATTTTGACTGTGTATTTCTATTGCCGCTTTAATCCATACTAATATAAAGAGTTCCCACGGGATTACTAAAAACCTAAATCCACCCGGACGAAGTCGCGGGGCATCATCTAGTAAATAATAAAAACCAAGATGGCGGATTTCATCTAAATCTTAATTTAGGGACCAACCAACAAACGCTTACACAAGGAGCAAACGTGATTTGACAAATCGACACGGTCGGTGGTTTACGTTACATTCGTGGCACGTTTTTAACTTGAAAAGTTTCTCAGTAGTCTGCACGCTTTTCGTCAAACGTCAATTTTAATGAATCAACTATCTAAATACCAGATTATGCCCGCGGTTTCACCCGCGTGGTTGAGGTTTTTTAAAAATCCCATGGGAGCTGTTTGATTTTTCGGAAAAAAAAGTAGCCTATGTCCTTCCTCGGGAATCGGGATGCAAGCTATCCCTGTATCAAATTTCGTCAAAATCGGTTGAACCGATGGGCCGTGTAAAGCTAGCAGACAGACAGACAGACACACTTTCACATTTAAAGTATAGATAAATTAATAAAAGGAAAAGCTGACTGACTGACTGATCTATCAACGCACAGCTCAAACCACTAGATGGATCGAGTTGAAATTTGGCATGCAGATAGCTATTATGACGTAGGCGTCCGCTAAGAAAGGAGTTTTGAAAAATCAACCCATATGGGAGTTTGAAATTTGTGTATTCCACGCAGATGAAGGCACGAGTACTCCTACCTAACGAATACCTAAATAGCGTAGCGCTGAACCAGTTATCTCTATAGCGGATTGCGTTCTTGGTTCACGATTGTCATGAATACGTGATCGGGACTTCCTTTCCTCTATTGTCGATCGCCACATCGCTTGTGTCTGGCTGCAGCACAAACAAAACCGAAACTTCATTTCGGTTACCGCCAGGCTCCGACGTGCGACGCCTATTTAGGGTTCCGTACGTCTGAACGAAAAAATCGGCCAAGTGCGAGTCAGACTCGCGCACACGTACTACAATCGTATTTTCTCGACATTTTGTACATAAATCAAAAACTATTATGCCTAAAAATATTATTTATTTTTAGGCATGAGACCCGTGCTTAGTAGTGAGCTGCCGCCAGGCTTGATCATGATGCTGCACGTAACCAATGACTTCTATGTATACCTATGTATACTACCATAGAAGACATTGCACGTAATTACTAAATTGCCATTTAATATTTTTGCAACAGGGCCTTGAAATAGTTAATTTCGATTGTACTTTGTTCTAAATATTATATTATGCTGATGTTAATGTAACATTATATTAAGCGAATTCACTTCCACGTAGGTAAGAAGAATGCAATAATACAGGTCTAATTTCACCTTTTGTGTTTAATCATTTCGTAGAAATACTTACGAATGTTATTTAAATGAGGCAAATTACGTGATTGAGTTTGCATACTCATATTACGAGATTCGACTGAAAACCACGTCCAAAGCGCGCCTGGATTTCAATTTTCAGACACTTCAGTTAAATAGAAAATTCAAGTTCATCCGTATTCATTTTCAATGGGTTACGAAAGAGGCAGGACAGAATTGAGTCACAAAAACACATTTTGAGGGTTTATGTTACAAAGAAGAATCTTTATTTCACGATTGCCCAAAAAAGGAGTGTTTTCAAGGTGTAGCTATAGTACGCGACAGGTTGAGATGGTAATCGGGGTGTAAAGCGGGGGTTAGCGCCGCGCGTCAGCCGCGCTATCCCGCCCTAGACTCGCGCGGTGGCTGTGCGGGTGCGCGGGAAGTTCCCACCCGGATTGCCATCTCGACCTGGCGCATACTATATCTATGTGAGTTACTTTATTCCACCATAACTTTGGATGTATTGTTAGCATCCTTACGTCTCACATATTCATCCTTACATATCACTCACTAATCACTATAAATTTTGTAAAAAAAATTATATGGCGGCTGTATTGCGCAATTTTCAAATGTGAAAAAGTCTGAAAAGAAAAGAAAGAATCGAAAAGGAAGAATTCGTTTTTGGGAGAGCAGTCATGTTGTTTTTTTTTAATTTACGATTTGTTTTAAAGTCAATTATCAATACAGAAATCATTAAATCATTTCTGAAAATTCAGATAAATTTTTAACAATCGTCAATTTGAAATTTATGCCATTATGAAATTTTAATTTTTGATACTTCAATTCACAATCCAAAAAAAATCTTCTATTGGCAGTCCCCACTGACTGCTTATCTTTTGAATTTTATCCTAATTTCATCTTGTCATATTATGTTAAAGAGATTAACAACCTTTGACCTCTATATTAGCACTTAGCAGGCCCGTTGCGATCGTTACATTTTCATTCAGTAGGTCATCGTAGGGGCCTGACCTTTCCCTGCCGAAGGAATGCTATTATATTGCCATTGTATTTCTCACAAGTCCATGCTATATGCGAAAGGTGCCTTGCTCTCGTCCTGAAATTCTCAATCTTTTATACAACTTTAGGGTTCCCTACCCTAATGCTACCCGGGTGCTAATGGGCATCTGTGTCACTACTTACCTAATTGCTATTTGCTACTGTCGCACGTTGCAAATGCAACTAACGCCCAAAAAAATGCAGTAGCGCTACTGAATCGCTGCAAGAACCATGGGCAACCACTCTAAAATTTAAAGTTTATATTGAGCTTTGTTCCAGCAAGCAAATTTTTGATCGAAGGTATTAATGAATCCGTACCTAGTTGTCACTAAAAGACGAATTATATTTAGACTGCCGTCTACTCGGAAAATCCGTGCGAGATTTGTGTTGGCGCCAAATCATTCACGCCCCAACGCACGTCATCTTTTCAAGTCGCTACTCGTTACAAGTTTGCAAGATTCAGTACCTAGACGCCCAATACACGCTCTGCAAAGTGTTTAGTAGAAAATCCGTAAACTAGCTTAATGAGAAACTTTAAATCATGATATAGTGTGCAAATTAATTACTAGTTATTCATAATCACATTAAATTTTATCTATAGTATGTTTGCCGATGGGCGGACTGATGACTTCTTCGCCATAATGCGGAATAATTAATCATCATCACTGCTGACAAGGCGGTGCTCAAGTACCCACCGCATCCTAAAAACATGTTTGCTTGTGAGCCGGCGATGGGTTGACCATGATACGTAGTTGCAAAAGGCTCGAGACTCCTGTGATACGCCTCGAAAAAGTTTAAAAGTCGTTTGTGGAATTTTTTAGCCTTCATACACATAAATAAAATACTACTTATTTAAAAATGCTCGTTACAAAAATCTATTGATGATATGCATTCTGGCATAGTCTGCCAATCCGCACTTGCCCAGCTTGATTGACTATGGCCAAACCCTTCTCATTTTGAGAAGAGACCCATGCTCTGAGTAGTGAGCCGGCGATGGATTGATCATGATGATGATGACTCTTACCTCTGAAAGTATCAGAATATTGTGAAAATGTTGTATCTCAGCTTTAGCTGACTCATATTCATTGATAACTCTGAGTAGAACCAGATCTGCCATTCATCTATTTAAAGACAGTGAGCCTTAAAATAAAAGCACGTTTATTGGTGGGGCTTTGTGGCTACATGTAATATATGGTATGTCATAGCAATAGTTTATTAGCTTTAGTGTAGGTAATCATTCATCTAAGGTGTAGATATAGTCCTTACAAAATGACTCCTCACCCGCCATTTTAACTCTATGGGTCAACTGTCATGTCAAAAGATATAAAAAAACGACTTTATACTTTGATGTAAGATTTTTAAACCTTTATTACAAGGTTCTCCACATTTCAAAGACTAAGAAAATTCATACAGGATTCAAACAAGGAATCGAACCCACACTGTTTCACAAAAAACTACTTACATCATTGAATACAGGTTTTATTGTCGTTGAAATTGATGCCTTGGTTCCTATAACAAATTATTCTGCTTCTTACTGACCACTCCCAAAATAACACTAGGTACTTATGTATAAACTACCCATATTATAAATGCGAAAGTATGTTTGTTTGTTGGTTTGTCCTTCAATCACGTCGCAACGGAGCAACGGATTGATGAGATTTTTGCACAGGTATATTTGAAGACCTGGAGAAGGGTTTGGCCATAGTCAATCAAGCTGGGCAAGGGCGGATTGGCAGACTATGCCAGAATGCATATCATCAATAGATTTTTGTAACGAGCATTTTTAAATAAGTAGTATTTTATTTATGTGTATGAAGGCTAAAAAATTCCACAAACGACTTTCAAACTTTTTCGAGGCGTATCACAGGAGTCTCGAGCCTTTTTTAACTACGTATCATGGTCAACCCATCGCCGGCTCACTACAGAGCACGGGTCTCCTCTCAAAGTGAGAAGGGTTTTGGCCATAGTCTACCACGCTAGCCATGTGCAGATTGGTAGACTTCACACACCTTTGAGAACATTGTGAAGAACTCTCAGGCATGCAGGTTTCCTCACGATGTTTTCCTTCACCGTTAAAGCACGTGATATAATTTAATTACTTAAAACGCACATAACTCCAAAAAGTTAGAGGTGCGTGCCTGGGATCGAACCATCGATCTCCGATTAGAAGGCGGACGTCCTAACCTCTAGGCTATCACAGCTTAACTACGTATACTTATTATAGACTTGCGCTTGACTGCAGTCACACCAAACTGGTGATGATGCAAACAAATTAAGCCTATAAGCCTTAATTTGTTAGCCTGCCGTGCAGATGATTATAGGTACGATCTCCTGTTAGAGTGAGGAAGTAACAAGCATCTAGTTAGTAGGTAGGTGATGGGTAGGTAGCTGTGTATAGTTTGTGGTATAATAATTTATTTCACCTTGACAAAAGCATTGCTGGAACAATCTTTAAATGAATCAATGAAACGCATCCGTTGTATCGAAATAATTAAAAACAATACTTTTTGGTACACACCCGATCCTTTTGTTATTTCAATTATTAATTAATGCGTCTGAGTGTTTATTATAAATACCTACTTACCTACTTATGATTTAGATACTGTTATTCATAGTCAATATAAAGGCTTCTTGAGATTATGATTTAGATACTGTTATTCATAGCCAATAAAGGGGCTTCTTTAGATTATGATTTAGATTTTTTTTAGATTTATGATTTAGATACTGGTATTCATAGTAAATATAGGGGCTTCTTTAGGAGACCATTCAGGTTACGTGTGTCATGTTGCATATTTCATTCATGTTTTAGGTCCATCCATAAACTCAAGCAGAAAATTGAGCCATTAAAATTAATTAGATGTGCAAAGAGGTCAAGAATTCGATTCCTGTCGTCCGCTTCACCAAATTGAGACATAATTATGTATTTAGAACAAGTTAATTGGATCTTGTACCAATAAAAATTGTCCTGATAAAAAGATGAAGGCAAACTTCTAGTCTGACGGGACCAATCTTGAAAATGGCTGAACTAATTTTAAGATAGAGTTACGGCGGTTGCGCACTCATCCGATCCAAGTCCATGAAAATACGTTCCTTTTTGTTTTGTATTATGACATATGTCGTAGATCACCATCATCATGATCATCATCAACCGATAGACGTCCACGGGTGGACATAGGTCTCTTGTACCACACGCCACGGTCTATCGGATCTAAGCTATTGTCTATGACGGCAAACCGAAGGGTAATAACGGCATTTTGTAAACCTAAATCCATGCAAACTAAACCTAGTCCTACATGTTACGTATCTATGTATAGGTAATGGGATACGAACTATAAATTATAGATCTAGACTCTCAAACGCAAATGGCTAATCAACGTGACCCTAATTTTGGGCTGAAAATTGCTTTGTTACAGTTGCCTGTGCGATAGTAGATATACGAGTATAATTGTATTACAATTTAGGTATTTTAAAATTCCATAGGAACTCTTTGCTTTTCCGGGATAAAAAGTAGCCTATATCCTTCCCCGGGATGCAAGCTATCTCTGCATTAAATTTCGTCAAAATCGGTAGAACAGATGGGCCGCGAAAGGCTAACAGACAGACATACAGACTTTCGTATTTATAATACTAGTATGGATAGTCGGATGACATTTGCATTTGAAGTTGGAACTGCATCTAGTTTCTATAACACTAGTTCCTACATTAAGTCGAGACCTTGAGCTTTTAAAATACCTAGGTATCTTAGAATAAATGGTAAGGTCATAAGTGTATGCCATGTCGTATTTAGGCAAATTTCATGTAGTATTACCTCATTTTATATGACGAATGTGATCAATCAATAAGAGTAACCGCCGAGTTTTTTGCTGTGATAGTATCATCTTGTATGATGGTGGGTGCGGAACCCTTCATCTGTCAAGAATGTCGACGTCTGTCGTGTCTGTCAACAAACCTATAGGGTACTTCCCGTGACCCTAGAATTATGAAATTTGGCAGATAGGTAGGTATTATAGCACAAGTAAAGGGAAATATCTGAAAACCGTGAATTTATGGTTACATCACAAAAAAATTTAAAATATGTTCACAAACAATTAATTAGTATTTTCAACTTTCAAACAGATTTTTATTTATTTTTATGCATAAAAGTTTTTGAATTATCGTGGAAAATGTCGAAAAATATGACTATAGTACGGAACCCTCGATGCGTGAGTCTGACTCGCACTTGGCCGATTTTTTTCTCATACTAAACAAGTACAGATCGCTACTGCCACATGTTTACAGATTTACGTAACCGAAATCCATTGATTTTCTTTGCTGTCCATAGCCTCTATAAGATGCTATGTCATCGGCGTTATTTTACTATCTATATTATCATTTTAGGTATCTGAACTAACTTAAAAAATTATCTTTCAGATCTGGATAAAGTACGACAGAGAGATAAATTATCAAGAACATTAAGCGTGACAACAAAGAGGATCCCATGTGATTGGACAATGTAATCACGAGTAAATGTAAAAACCAGTATTGCGTTTAATGGGAGTTAAATAAGGGACGATAAAAGAGGCAGCCATGCTGTCCTACATGGTGCCAGTGGATGAGAAGCCTCCACCAGTGCCGGGGAAAGGCCGCCTCGCTTTGGAACTAGTCGCAAGCCCTGGAAGCCCAGAGTCCGCAGCCAGACGAACACGCACCAACATTTCCAAAGACTCCTCGACGAGCTCGTTCGCTAGTGACCTGACATTCTCCTCTTCAACGCCTACTGGAGCCCACGAGAAACCAAGACACAAGTTACTCAGCAACGGTAGCAAACACACTTCTTTAAAGAGGTACGTGTTGAATATTCACATTCTTATTATTTTGCTTTTCGGCTTTAGCAATCTCAAATCAGCAGCACTTCACCATATTGTCAGGGTAATATTGTCACGTAAATCTTACAGTTGGGACGAATCTCGATATTTTTGAATATTTTTTTAAAATATTTTGCTTATTCATTTTTCCTTTAAGATTGTATACGCCTTTCTTTAATAAGTAAATTAATACTTAATATGCCTACTTACAACACAACAAATAAATAAAATAAGTAAATGCCTATTGTATTGTTTGTAAAAATTGATCCGTAGAGATAATATCAACGTTACAGGAAAATAGTAATAGATACAGTAGTATTTTTCTAAATATATAAAACGAAAACTGTCTGACTGACTGACTGATCTATCAACGCACAGTTCAAACTACTGAACGGATCGGGCTGAAATTTGGCATGCAGATAGCTATTATGACGTAGACATTCGCTAAGAAAGGATTTTTGAAAAATTCAACCCCTATGGGGATAAAATAGGGGTTTGAAATTTGAGTGGTCCACGCGGACGAAGTCGCAGGCATAAGCTAGTTATTTAATAAATCGTTGAAACCCCTTGAGAATATAATGTCATTGCATTGTTAGTCAAACACTGGCAACGTTTTATCCAATGATTGTGCACTGCCTCTGGGGGACTCCTAATAACGCAGCGCAAACCTAACATTTCAACTGAAAATGAAATATTATAGGATGTTCCGCTACCATTGCTGCCGCGACATTGCTGCCTAGCTCGGAATGTAATGTCATATAAGCTTATAGAGATTGTATGGGGGACCAGTCATGGACCAGTAGTGTCACGACAGGATTGTGACAGCTGGTGACAGCACTGTTGCGGCAGCACTGCTGCGTGCAGCGTGGTTCGGAATCATACCTTTAGTCATGACTCATGAGACTCCTGTTAACATAGTGTCAACACAAAGACCATATTTTGGTGAAAATTTTGATTCCCGATACGCACAGTGGGGTGCAGCTTCAAATCGACACGAAAAATAACTGTCATTTTGTATGGCACTGGACACACCTTGTCTAGCGTACTTGTATACGTCCATATCAGCTGTGCCCTGATAGCTCAGGCTCTAATAAATTTTAATTCGTTCAAGTTCTACATACTTCTGTGATGCATGAAATTTAGTTAGAAAATGAGCTTACTAGAAAGAGATTTAAAGCTTGATTTCATTGGCTCCGTGCCAGTGCAGAGCTGCATACCTTACGTGGTTAATATGACGTAATTGGAGTAGGTATGTCAGGGACTCAATTAAGACAGTGGCCCAATTCCGAAAGTTGTTTAGATCTTCTGGTGCATCGCACAAGGCTTGTAGAAAAAGTAGTTTTAAGTTTGCGTAATAATTATCACCACTATATCTTGCAAATCTAACAACTGACAATCAAAAAGAGTGATTTAGTAGGTTCCTATTTTGAATAAATTATTTGGATTTTGAATTTTGAGTATCACGAATAGGGTCTTGGACTGTATTTAGTAATAAAATGACGTGATTTTTTGTATAGCGGCATTTTATGTGGTTAAAACCCATTATCAAAGAGAATAATTAAAAAAAACATAATTTTCATTTATTTTTGAAATAATTAATTACTAACGTCACGCTGTACCAAAAGCGATGAATGACGTCACAAGGCGTAAACGACAAACCTAGTGGAGGGTCTTCCAACGCTGCGTCTAGGTTTATTAAGTTCACGTAGAAAGAGGAAAAAATAACTTTCCTAGGATAAAACGTAACAACGTATCCTAGAATCAAAGAGTGATCTAAGGCCGAGATCTCTTTTTGCAAAGCCCTCCAATGCCTTCGAAAATCAAAATCGCCTGAGTCCAATAAAATGCAAGTTGTACTATTTTGAAATCACAGACAGACACATCAACTTTATTATAATATTATATATTACTAGCTTATGCTCGCGACTTCGTCCGCGTGGACTACACAAATTTCAAACCCCTATTTCACCCCTTTGGGGGTTGAATTTTCAAAAATCTATTCTTAACGGATGCTACGTCATAATAGTAGCTGCATGCCACAGCCCGATCCGTCCAGTAGTTTGAGCTGTGCGTTGATAAATCAGTCAATCAATCAGTCACCTTTCCTTTTATATATTTACATGAATAGAAGATTCCGGTGAATTGTAATCGGTAGATTATACATAAACCATCATTCAATAAGACAAATTTAACGTACCTACCTACCTATGATTCAAAAAATAGTGTCTATCTAGTACCTACCTAACGACTTCATAGTTTGTGAGGGGCTGATTAGAGCCAACAAACTGTAACATGCATTGTGAATGAGAGTTAAGCATTGAGGCTCCAGTGACTTATCTCTGGCCAGTCAAATGCGACTAAATTTTCTCAGTATCTATATACTAGGTCGCTCAAATAAATAGACCATGGAAAAGACATGGCTTTATGTAATTTTCTCCACGAAACTTGTCCCGTTGTCGGTGACAAAATCTAGAGCAGTTCACGCTGACTCAAGTCATCATTTACCGATGTTGTTACATTGTTGTTAGACAATAAACGGTAATGTTTGCTAATTGACGACGTCATTAGTCTATACAATTGGAAGTAGAAAGAATGGCCGTGGTTTGTGTTAACAGGTTTTAATGAATAGGTAGTAAAATAGAGCCATTTGATGCATTTTCCATGCAAGGCCCACAATCGAGCTCTACTTCAATGTGGATTCCAATATGTTTTCACCCTCGTAACTTTTTTACTTTATTTACGAGGAACGTTTTTATAAAACTACTAGCTTATGCTCGCGAGTTCGTCCGTGTGGACTACACAAATTTCAAACCCTTATTTCACCCCTTCAAAAATCCTTTCTTAGCAGATGCCTACGTCATAATAGCTATCAGCATGCATCGTAGCTTTAGCTTTAAGTTTGTAAGTAACACCATACCAGACCATCAATAAGAGTAATTTATTACCTATTTTGAATAAATCATTTGACTTTGACTTGACTTTGACTTTGACTTGCATCAGCCCGATCCGTTAAGTAGTTTGAGCTGTGCGTTGATAGATCAGTCAGTCTTTTCTTTTTATATATTAAGACGAGTGTTTTATTCTATTAGTCTAAAAAATCCTTGCGAAACTGGGATGAATCAGCTAGCTATTTAGATACATGATAAACGAGACTGAACAATCAAAACAAACGTGCGAGATTAAAACGTTTAATTAGCAGGGTGTCAATATCTGATAGCGACAGGTCAAAGCCCCTCTCACACATAGTTCTTGTTGTCCCATGCATTCGGAAGTCGGTGTGGAATCTTCGTAATCCAAGATGTATATATCTCTAGTTGGCAATCTGGCCTGGAAAATAACAACCAACATAAACATGGATGAAATAGGGTTGTAGTCCAAGACTGTAGTAATAAAATGATGTGATATTTTGTATAGCGGTGGTTTATGGGGCCTATAATTCATTAAAGAGAATAATTAAAAAAATTATGATTTTTATTTATTTTTAACATTAACGTCACGCTTACGGAAGGTGAATAATGACGTTATAATGCATAAACGACAAATATTCTCACATTTTTTAACATAAAAATAGAGTAGGTAATTTCTGCGGGAAAATATTTTTTATGTTAAAACATTGAAAAATATTAGTCGTTTACGCCTTGTGACGTCATTAATCACCCTCCGTACGGCGTGATGGTAATATATTATTAATTGTATTAAAAATAGCGAAAAAACAATTTTTTTAAAATTATGCTCTTTAATAATGAATTCTAGCCCCATACAGACCTCCCAAACCAACCTCTTTACAAAACATCACATCATTTTATTACTGCAGTTCAATGCCCAACCCCAAGAAGTTATAACTTATAACCATAAAAACATAACAATAAAAGAAGGTAAGATCATAGATGATGGTTATCTAACACGGAAACCACAAAGTTAGGTTGCTAACCTAACTTTGTGGTTTCGGTAACAGATGCTTCAACATCGCACGCTGTCCTTGGACTAGAACTCGGCTGTCCAAGGAATCGGTGGCCAGGTACAGTATCATAAGCTCCGTTGTGAGAAATGGCCGAATTTGAGTTGGGATACGCCAGAAAGCGAACCACATCTAGTGCCAATGGGAAAACGCTAAGTCGAAGATGCCTTAGCCTTAAAATGCTTTTTGCTTGTTTATGTAGATTAGTACCAACAATGGACAGATTTATTATTTAAAATGCAATAACATACATGCAAATTATAATATATTACAATAGGTAGGTACCTACATGCTACCAACTGAAATACTTGATTGTGATTGTGCAATATGCATTGTGGGCATAAAAGTCCGTAAGTGCTTTTTAATTGAATTAAAGCTTTTATTGCCTACCGCATGTTGCCCGATAACACAATACATAAATTCCAATTTAATAATGTAGGTATCTACTATAAATTAAACAGTCTTTACACAAAAAAGGCCTTTACACAAAAAAAACTTTATCAAGGCTTGAACGCGTGTTTATTTTAAACATGATAGGTATATATCCCTCCAAATCTGACACAACGTCTATCATTAGGTAGACATTTGGTCTAGAGTGAACTAGTGAAAAAAGTTTAACGAAAGTAGGTACCTAATACCTAATAGTATCTTTAAACATGAATGACTTGTGACTTATAGTAAGCGACAGGTCAAGATGACAATCGATGTGGTAACGCCCCGCACACCCGCACGTCACCCGCGCTAACCCGGTGCGGGATAGCGGGGGTGACGTGCAGGTGTGCGAGGCGTCCCGCTTGCCATCTTGACCTATCGCGCACTATACATATTTGAATGCCGTATTTTTTTTTTTCTTACTAGTATTCGAGACTAGGTTTAATTGGCATCTTCTGAACTATGTTCAATGAAAATAGCCATTTAGAGATCATCAGCTGTTTTGTTGTAAGAATTAGAAAGAGCAAGGTCACACATAAAACTAAACAAAGATTTCTATCTATCAAAATGGCGGCTGTCCAGTGATATAAATCGGTAAAGATTTATGGGAAGTAGTTAAACCGAGGCGTCGTAAACAAAGCGATGAATTAATTATTGTGAACTAACGACTGACCAAGGCTTTGCACGCATATTAAACTAGAAGCATACCTACCCAAAGTAACCTTAGGTATTAACAGATTTGATAAGAGCTATTTTACAAAATGTTCGATTTGCTTAGTCCAAAGCCGAAACGCAGACTTACAGGGTATAATTAGAACGCTAGCAAATACAGTGATTAAACATTATTATACTACGTAAACGCAATCCAATGCCAATAACTTATACCTACTTGTAGTTTTAGTGATTTACCTAATATTTTTCAAAACCGCAATGTATAGCGTGCAAAACAAGGGTTCAATGCCCCGCCTACGACGCGGCATTTACTCCGCGGAACTACGCATAACGCAACACTCGTTGACCTCTAGCTTCAGTCAGATATTTTATTTGCAATAAGTACATCGCGAACTTTTGAAAATACAGGTTAAACAGTCAGGGTACAGACAGACAGACGCGACGAAGGGAACTCGGTTTTATGGTATGTAGTGATTGAAATGTTGATAGTAAGTATTCTATTACGATGTCAAAGTCGCGGGCATCTGTTTATCAGTTGTCTTTGATAAAAATGATCACAAACTTGGCGGCGAGCCATCCGATAATGCCTGTTGATGTTACAGGCACCGGCTTCAATGATTTCTGTAATTCCGACTTTCCCATGACATGTGGCAAAATAGCGGCCGTCTCCTGACGAACCGCATCCGCCTCCCTTTGCGCTATTCTGTAAGAAATATAAAAATAACATAAGGTATAGCGTTTATAATTAGAACAATCAATACTCGATAGTATCTACGTCCACGCGTTGAAAAAGTTAACATTACAGGTATTGGCAGTTCTTAATATAGCTACAAGATGTTACGTAATGTCATCTCGGCTGAGGTTATAGGAGGATCGATGAGCCTCGTGGCGTGATACCCGTGGGAGATGTGAGGACTTAAAGAAATTGTTTAAAACTCTTATGTGACAACCCTGCAAAAACTTCTGTAAATTCAAAGGAACGTTTGAACCTTTGTCAAGTAGCAGAGACAACGAAAGAATCTATGACACTACTGCTATTTGATTTATCAAACATCGTCGAGTACATTAGTTCACTGTGACGCTATTAAGTATTGAAATAATTAAATACTTATGGATTGTTAGTTGAACTATCTCAATACTATTCTTTACTAGCTGATGCCCGCGACTTTGTTCGTGTGGATTTAGGTTTTTAAAAATCCCGATGGAACTCTTTCATTTTCCGGGATAAAAAGTAGCCTATGTCACTCTCCAGGTCACTATATCCATGCCAAAAATCACGTCAATCCGTTGCAACGTGATTGAAGGACAAACTAACAAACCAATAAACCAACAAACAAACACACTTTCGCATTTATAATATGGGTATTGATTGTTTAAAGTAACTAACTTTTTTCAAGCTGTTGAATTGGTAAAATATAAATAAGTACCTACAAAAATGTAGTAAGCGTCATAAAATAAAGTAACGTGAATTCAATTCTAGCTCCAGAAAGCTTTTAAGCAAGAATAAATATATACCTACTTAGTGTAGTGTAGTGAACTGAACTCTACCACAGAATATAAAATAGTACTAACGTAACTCTACATTGTAGTTGCTCTTATAATTCGGTAACCTTTGTTATGACTTATGAGTCGTGGTTAGTGATTAATTTAGGTCCCTACTTATTGAATCCACGCGCGAAATTTCGTCCACCAGATACATTCAAGGTTTATTTTGTAAATAAAATCCACTCAATTTTATGTGAATTTTATTAGTCATGGGCGAAGTTGCGTAGGTAGGCGGCTGTTGTAATAATTTGACATTGGTTTCGAGCGAAACTGCCTGCTTTATGTGATTATAATTTCCGCAGCACATTATTTATCTTCTCTGACGTAGCGGTTTTATGGTTTAGACCTATTAATACCCAAATAGGTACCAAAACTATAGGCGCTTTCGCACGCGCAGTCCACGCGTTTTTTATGGACTCACATCGATACTGCATTGCGAGTGTAAGGGTAAGTTAACCGCACTTTGGAAGCGAATTTGTAGGGAGTGAGGGCGGTCTAAAGTTTACAAAGTGGTTTGTTGCTTCTGACACGCTTTAACTTTTACATGAAAATGTCAACGTGTGCTAAGAAAAAAATCTGACTAGGACTTTAGGGCGGTTAAGCAATCACGCACTCATCCGATCCGCATCCGTGAAAATAAAGTTGCATGTGAAATTTACAAGCTATATATTTTTAATAAGCTGGACAGGCCGGACACCGTCTATTTTGGCCGCAAACGAAATCAAAAAGCCTGACGGTGTCCGGCTTTATCCGGATGCCTGGCAACGCTACTCGTAAATATATTACTTATTTCGTCCCCTTTCTCAGTTCGCACCCTACGTTCTACACCCCTACTTCTGACTCCGCAAATTCGCGCACTTTACTTGTATTGCCGCTCTATTAGGACGAATCACACCATTCGGAAACCAAAAAGCTCATGCGGACGTAAAGTAAACGCAAGTATGTAACAGCTAGTTCATGATAACAAGGTAAAGTAAAAGTACTGGCCAAGTGCGAGTTCGAGGCGATTAAAGAGTTCAATACTACTATACAATATAGCTGTGATAGCCTAGTTCGGACGTCCGCCTTCTAATCGGAGGTCGGAGGTTCGATCCCGGGCACGCACCTCTTACTTTTCGAATTTATGTGAGTTTTAATCAATTAAATATCACTTGCTTTAACGGTGAAGAAACACATCATGAGGAAACCTGCATGCCTGAGAGTTTTCCATAATGTTCTCAAAGGGTGTGTGAAGTCTACCAATCCGCAAATGGCCAGCGTGGTAGACTATGGCCAAAACCCTTCTCACTCTGAGAGGAGACCCGTGCTCTGTCGTGAGCCGGCGATGTGTTGATCATGATGGTGATGATGATGCAATATAAATTCAACCAATAAATAACAAGATATTTAGATATTATAGCAACATCAAGACAACAAAAAATAAGGCGCTAAAATATTTAGTAACGCCATAGAATTCGGCATCCAACCACTATACGTGTATTAAAGCTTGAACTTTATGGAACTTTACTTTTTTATTTACCTAATAATAATAAATAATTAAAATACAGAAGGATAAAAGTAAATCTAAGTTGGTATTGTTTTATATTATATTTAATGTCTGATTTAGTAGGTTTATTATTTTTTTTACGTTTAAGCCTTAGGGTCAAAGGTTAGCTTTTGAAAGATTTGTGATTGCATGTATTTTAATTATTGACTAGTGACACAAGATTTTTTTAATTTCCTGTGTTACTGCTTACTACTGGAGTAGTAGCAAAGATATGGATTGGTAGTAGGTACCACGGGCAATAAACGCCGGTGATAGTTTAGTGGTTACGTCAGTCTCTTGTTTGGGAGGTCCGGGATTCAAACTCGGCGTTTAGAACCTCTAACTTTTCATTGTTATATGCGTTTTAAGAAATACATATTACTTGCTTTAATGGTGAAGGAAAACATTGTGAGGAAACCTGTAGGTATGCCGATTGCCGGAGAGTTTTCCATAATGTTCTCAACTATGTGTGAAGTCTGCCAATCTGCACTGAGCTAGCATGACAGACAGGTGCTTTACAACCTTTTTGGAGACGCGACCCCCTTACAAGTTAAAAAATTCTGGCGGGAACGGAATAAAAGAGACTTGCTTTCTTTCATCTAGCAACCAGCTCCAACGCTCGGCCCATTGCATCTTGCAGTTTTCCACCTTCTTCCATTGCGCGCGCATTTGAAACGCCTCCGTGTTTGGATCATATCTTGTCACGGCCAACTCTTTCGCCATTACTAGTGACAACAAAATGAATAAGTCCAATTAACGTTGAGTATTAGGGCGTCTTCAAATCTGCCGCAAAGCGCAGCGTGGCTTTATAAATTTTATAAAATATAATTTCGATCGATGAATTGACGCGCGACCGTCTATAGATTGATAATGATGATGATGACGATGCCAAGAGTTTATAATAATATGAC
Source organism: Maniola hyperantus (assembly GCF_902806685.2). Taxonomy (NCBI): domain Eukaryota; kingdom Metazoa; phylum Arthropoda; class Insecta; order Lepidoptera; family Nymphalidae; genus Maniola; species Maniola hyperantus. The sequence goes on from NC_048564.1 coordinate 4,613,835, forward strand.
CAATGGAAATTTGTTCCGAGGTATTTCAATGAATAGTATATTTGATTGAATAGATCACCAGGGGATCCAACATCAGTTACGGCCAAGTGGGGCAAACACAACAAAGAATATTAAGCAGCTTCCGACCGATACGGAAATGCAATAAGTACAAAACTTTAGGCGCCGCGTGCACTACCTTATAAAATTAAAGTAGGTTGATTAGAAAGTATGCGATTAATAACAGTTGCACTTCGGATCGAGCTCACCTCTATGTATTTAGAAATCAATGTCTAATTGTTAAGGGTTTGGACGATACCATAAAATTAAAAAAAATCGCTCAAGTGAGAGCTGGACTCGCACAAGAAGGGTTTCGTATCATCGCACAAGATATAGCACTATTTGTACTTTTTTATTTATTTTTTAATCCGCAAGAAGAGTTAAAATGGCACGTGATAAGCACTATGGATTAAACTACCAAAATAAAATTGAAGTCAACAAGAAATACCTTTTATAAACAAGCTACACTTATAAAGTTGGTATATTTCCAAAAAAAACGTAGGTAGTTTAAATACACTTTGTATAATAATTCACTCTGAGCGTCTTTCTTACATGTCCCAAAAATCAAAGAAATAATCTGAAATAATATTCAAAACATGAACTTTTGCCAAAAATGTCACAAAATCTTCGTCATTTTGTGAGGCACTGACCTCTACTTATACAAGACGTAGGCACACTGGACCTGCGATTGCCGACCTGTTTTTTAAAGTGACTAGGTTTTCGCGGTTTTCGCAATTTGGCGCTGATACCAGGCATAGAGCATCATGCGAACGTGCTCGGAACTAAAATATGTTAGTGATGAGATATCTGTCACCAGAATATGTCAACGCGAAGACCATTTGACACAAAGTGACAATTTTAATTCCCGGTACGCTCGGCGCGGCGGGGCGCTTTGAATCGGTACAAAAAATAACTGTAATTTTGTATAGCACTTTAGTACTTAATAACTCTATTGGCACACCTTTTCAAGCGTGAATTATTATGTCCATCTCAGTGATTTGATGTCATTGACTTTGTCGATATTTTTAAGGAAAAAGGTGGTATAGGGTATACAGTGGTCACGTGAGTGGTCATAATATGAAGAGCTTTATTACTACCATAAGGACATATTATATCTACCTCGTCACCACTGCAACTGGTGGACATAGGTTTCAATTATTTCAATCAATGATTTCCACAAAACACAAGGGGGTTTCTCTGAGCTTTCTTATCAGACCCATAAGGTCAATAAGGCCACAAAACATCATTGGCAAAATCCAATACTTATTCGAAGACTTTCGTTGTCAGGCACTTAAGGGGGCTTTGGACGGCAATTAATAACCTACCTCGTCATCGTGATCAACGCATCGCCGGCTTGCTACATAGTACGGGTCTCCTCCTAGAATAAGAAGCGTTTTGGCCATAGTCTACCATGCTGGCTAAGTACGGATTTGCAGACTTCACACATCTTTGAGAACATTATGAAGAACTCTCAGGCATGCAGGTTTCCTCACGACGTTTGTGTAACTTCGAAATGACATCTTTTTGAAAATGAAGGGCATTTTCAAAGCAAGATGCATTTCGAAGTTAATGAGATATGGTTCCAGCGCAATAGCAATTTGCTCGACTTATAACGACAATAATATTTTGATGTCACGGGCTTGTACGTGCTTGTTCACTATAGTACCTATGTAGGAATACAATTTATTTTTACGCCACGCCGCGTCACTTCTTGAATAGTTCTTGTTCCGCCTCAAGTTTCAATACCGCCGCTACAGAAAAATTCTCACGGTGTCAATTCCTAGTAAGGTATCAAATTATTGTGTCTATTAAAATAATTTGGCGGTATCTAAGTAAGTAGAGGTGGGTATTACTTCTAAGTACCTATAGGTATTGGTAGGTATTAGAATTGCCTAATGGAAGTCCGCCTTCTAATCCAAGGTCGGGGGTTCGATCCCGGGCACTCACCAACTTTTCAGAGTTATATGCTTTTTTAGTAATTAAATAAGTATAACTTGCTTTAACGGTGAAAGATAACATCGTGAGGAAACCTGCTTGCCTGAGAGTTCTCCATAATGTTTTCAAAGGCGTGTGAAGTCTACCAATCCACACATGGCCAGACTATGGCCAAAACCCTTCTCACTGAGAGGAGACCCGTGCTCTGTAGTGAGCCGGGCGGCGATGGGTTGGTCATGATGATAGGTAAAGGATTATACGGAACTAGGTTTTCCACCATACAAAGGGAATACATATGACTACAGGCGTTGTATAATAAAAAGTAGCCTATGTATTAATTCTGGTTACCTATAATATTATATCTCCATTCCAAATTTCAGACAAATCTGTCCAGTAGTTTTTGCGTAAAAGAGTATCTAACACATATGTATAAACTTTCGACTTTATAATATTACTGTGATGTGATGTATACCTACTAAAGTGATGAAGGATTTAAAAAAAATCAGTGATTTGACTTACTTATAATTTTGTTCCGTTGCATTAAATAGGTATGATATCAACGACATAGTCAAACTACTCCATTTTTTTTAATGTGAAGCATGGAAATAGCGGAGAGGCGCGAGGGTCTTTTGTTGAGCATGGGGACCAAAACAAGAATAGGAAATATCAAATACCTAACATGAAACGTGAAAGTCGATTATGGCATTTATCAAAGCGTATGTAAGTGCCCTAAACGTGGCATTAAGGATCGATTAAGGTATACCTTTGAACTCTTGGCGTTTCGAACACGAACTTTGCTTTTATTATTATAATATAGGTACCCACCTAGTTGTAGTTTGTAGTTGCAAACCAGCAAACGTTTCTCGGTTAATTGAGTTTACATAATGCCACGTTGTTTGCTTTGGCTGTAGGTATGTATAAAATTAGTAACACAGAGATTTATATAAAAGCTATATTATCGTATATATAGGTAGCGTATTTCACGCGGGCAAGCTTTGTAAAGTAGGTGACATATTAGACAAGTAATACGTTTTATTTCAAACTAGCTGATGCCCGTGACTTCGTCCTTATGGATTTAGGTTTTTAAAGTACTGAGTAGAGAGTTAATTCGAAGTTAGTAATTTATTTGTATGACTAATACATGATTATCTTGCAGGGTATCGTTCGGGAGCTCCAAAGGGTCGATGGTAGAGACCCTCATCTACGAGAGTCCCCTACAGGAGGAGCCCGAGAGCAGCCCGCCTCCGAAGTTCCAAGAAACCGCATTCCCGTATACGCCCGTCGAAGACGAGTACGTTTTGTTCTTTATGAGTATGTTTTATTTATTTTCACTAATGCGAATTGGCGAATTCTCTTATGTTTTTGTGCTTTCATCAGGGGACTGAGATCAGCTTGCAACACGAATCACGAGCACTAATGGTGCGCTTACACGGGCAATGTTTTAAGCAATTGTTGCTCGGCAACGTATGGACCAATCTGGAGCAATTATTTCGCATAACTTTGCTGAAGTTTTCAGGTATTGCTGGGTATTGCAGTCAATTGATTCATGTGCTCGTGACGTCATAACCTGGAATTGCGGAATTTCAATTGCCCGTGTAGCGTACCTCAAGAGTTAGGCTGGGTCCATATTGATATTATTTTCGAGAAGGCATGTGTTACGTAAATTAAGGTCCAGTTCTATGACGAATTATTATTAGCAAAAATGTAAGAAGGATAGATTTATTTATTGTACCGAGAGAGAGATTGCAATGCACAAAAGATCACATTATATCGTTTTAAAAATAAATTATTATGGTACTTACTAATATTAAAAAACAATTCATGACGTTCTTGGAAATTGTAAGTTAATAAAAAAAACGGCCAAGTGCGAGTCAGGCTCGCGCAATGAGGGTTCCGTACTACAGTCGTATTTTTTCGAGATTTTGCACGATAATTCAAAAACTATGATGCATAAAAATAAATAAAAATCGGTTTTAGAATGTACAGGTGAAGACCTTTCATATTATGATACCCCACTTGATATAGTCACTCACTTTGAAAGTTGAAAATACTAATTATTAGTTTATGACCACAATTTAATTATTTTGTGTGATCTAACCCTAAATTCACGGTTTTCAGATTTTTCTAAAGTGATCCTATAAGGGTTCCGTTTTTCCTTTTGAGGTACGGAACCCTAAAAATACAGACAAATAAATTACCGTTTCCGATGAAAGCTATAAAAAAATTCTTGAAAATCTGAATATGTGAAGAATTTTTTTTATAAGCTTAGATTTTTTTTATTTTTTATATTAATAAATTGACTTGAAATCCGGAGCGGGATATCAAGAAATAGTTCTTGATATCCAGCACCGGATTTGCGTAGGGGCTGTGTCTGTGTGATTGTCGACCTGTCGCGAACTATAACCTTATAGCGTTATTATTTTATCAGATTACCTCTAACAATAATATGTTATTATCCGTGGCGACCAGGGGCGTGCAGGTCATAGAGGCATAAATGCACTGCTTACCCCAGTTGTAATAGCTCAATGCATATTTTTCAATATGACCTGCCAATAAACAGGTTCCTAGCTAACCAATGCCTACCCTGGCTTCAAACCTGTGCACGCCACTGGTGGCGACCCAATGTGGACCCAGCCTTAGGTTAGCTGTCTCCTAGTAAGTTCTAGATGTGGCATTCCCGAAAATTACTATTTATACTTTAAATGTTGATGCTTTTTGTTATTTTTTAGTATTCGCTTTTATTTTTAAAAGAATAGAGTAAGGGCCTGTTTCACAACTACCAGATAAACTTTATCTAACGAATAAATTTGACGTTATGACAGTTTTTGTATTGGGAATACATCAATATCTGAATAATTTATCTGGCGGTGGTGAAACATGCCCTTAGATGTATTTTGCAATATTATCTTAGTCTTCTTTTTATTAGGGTTCCGTACCTCAAAAGGAAAAAAGGAACCCTTATCTTATAGGATCACTTCGTTGTCTGTCTGTCTGTATGTCTGTTGCAATCTTCTGCCAGACACCCTTAAACTTGAACAATGTATTAAACTTTAAGGGTGTCTGGCAGGGGGTTGCCACCATACTAAGTGTTTGGCAATGCATGACGTATTCCGAAGAAAATATAAAAAAATTAGACTTTATACTTTACGTAAGATTTTTTACAGCTTTATTACCTGTTTTCTCCCAAAGCCACCATGATCCAAACTTCATAGTCACTGATCGTTCCTCCCTGTGTTGGGGACAATAGGCAGAGAAACTTTCAGCTTTTATAAAATAACGAAGGTCTGGCACGCGCTGGCTCTTAGGCTGAGATCTATAGAGCGTACTTTGACTTTGCTCAAACATTAGATTGAGTTAGAACGAGACAGATTTATGTGAGAGATATGTACCTGTCTAGTTTTAACTCTGTCTTAAGTCTAAGCAAAGTCAGAGTGCGCTCTAAAGATCTCACCCTTAGTCCATTAGTGTAGATTGTGAATATGGGTGTTTTTCTTTTCTATTTTAGTTTTTAATTTCTTTTCTAATGAAAGGGGTGACCTTATCCCCTCCTCTCTTCCTCTAAAATGTAGTCAGGCGATCGGTCACGAGGTCAGGCTTTGTTACGACGGGGAAATTAATCTTTTTTAGGTCTAATACAATGACTAGTTCGTGACTGTCGAGCTTAAATTTCCTTATTTCTCTTTAGACATAGATGAGACCCAGTGGCGTGCAGCTCATAGAAGCATAAACGCACTGCTTACCCTCATTGTAAGAAATCAATGCTTACTTTTTCATTATAACCTGCGGTAAAACAAGTTCATACCTAAATACATACCCTGGCTTGAATTCCTGTGCACGCCACTGATGAGACCACTGACGTAGGAGGAATGTAGTGGATGAGGTCATAGTTGATATTATGAAGCGAAAGACGTGTGTTTTTTTCTTGGTTTATTGGTTTGTTGGTTCATCCTTCAATCAATCAGAGATAGCTTGCGTTCCTCACAGGCAACTTTTTAGGGTTCCGTACCTCGAAAGGAAAATCGAAAACCTTATAGGATCACTTTGTTGTCTGTCTGTCTGTCTGTATGCCTGTCTGTCCTAATATAGTCCCTAATAAGATTAAGATAAGTATGGTAATTAAATGAGTGAGTAAGTTTACAATGGGAAAATTTGAAATCTGAAATTGAAGACGCGGGTAACCGCTAGTACCTATAGTGCGCGACAGGTTGAGATGGCAATTGGGGTATGAGGCGGGGACACCCCGCACACCCGCATGTCACCCGCGCTCGCCCGCACCGGGTTAGCGCGAGGGCTGTGCGGGTGTGCGGGGCGTCCCCATCCCGATTGCCATGTCGACCTGTTGCGTATACTATACTTAGTACCTAATACCTATATAAAGGAAAATTGATTTTCGATCTACTTACCTACTACCTACCCTACCTACCTAATTAATTGTTACACAAACAACGTTGCAAAGCCTTTATTGGGCAAGACTTTTTAAGTGAGGTTAGCGTAGTGCTGGAACACGTTATTGCCGTGTTACCACTTTTACGACTCCACAGTCCGCGATAGTAGAGGTCAGAGAGTGCGATATTACTAGAGGTAGTGGCGCCCCCTGAACAGTTTTAACAGTTATGGCGCCACGGCGGCGCCACGCGGCGTAATGACAATCAAAACTTCTGCAGGTCGATTCCGTAAAACCTGCATCAATCATTATTACAATCGCAATTGTTGTGACTGGCTGAATATATGCTGTTCTTGTTGCAACAATGCATAAATACGTCAATCATCATCATCAATCAATAGACGTCCACTGCTGGACATAGGTCTCTTGTAATACGTCAATGATAGTAGCCAATAGTGAGCGAGCGTCAACCAATCAGAGGTGATTGCAATTGTGACATTGTAGCTGTTATTCTACCCCAATCGAGCCCCCGTAGTTATTTAGGTTTTAGATGATGCCCGTGATACTGACGATGATGATGTAGATTTATTTTTATATAAAATCGCGTGGGAACTTTTTCTAATGTGTGGAAATAAAACCTAGACTGTCCGCCTCTACTATTTTCGTAACAAATAAAGACATCCGCACTCCGCAACCATGAGGATGAATTTTAATCCTATGCGGGAAAGGTAGCTTACCTCTGTACCTGATTTCATGAAAACCCGTTAAACGGATAGTCCGTGAAAAGATGACAGACAGACACACTTTTACATAATAGATAATATTAAGTAGTATTAGTATGGATTCTGATATCATTGGTGTCAAAGTCAAAATTTGCCTATTTAGAAATACGAAAGAAAGAAAATGCATTTATTTATTGTTGGTGTCACAGATAGAAACAAAGTACAAATGTAACATTTTCATCTGTGACACCACCCCAAATGGGTTTACAGCATAGAACAGCTCAGCATAATGTCTTGCATCATATGCGTTACATTTACTTATTGACTCTATGACTATGGCATTTAACTCAATGGTAGAGGTCAATTGTATACGGTCTTTTTCTGAGAGCTGGGCAAATCGTAATACCAGTCATAAAAGTAGCGGGTTTTTAGCGTCGCCGTAACTTTTTTAAAGTATATTACAAATGTCCAAATTTTAGTCATATTTTATTTATCAAACGACGTAACGCAACGGGTTGAACACTTCTGGCAGCTATTATAAACCAAGTTCATGGAACGCGCTGGCTTCCATTTACATTCACGATTTCGTACGAAAATACAAAATAATATAAGGTATATACCTAACTACCCACCAACCTAAGCAAAAAACGATAAATCTACCAATACACTTACCGTTTTACGTTTTCTGAATCAAACAATAGGTTCATTAATTGTGTATAGCAATGACTCTATAAAGGCCCAACATTCTAATAAAAAATTATCACTAATTCTTTATACAAACTTAAGTGCGCCTCTGGCTCTGCTGCAAACACGTTGACCGCAGTTACTTAACTGGTAGGTATTTATGTAATAACTTAACAAGTCATACTGTAACTTCTACTAGGTAGGTATACATAGAATTAGAGAAGATATCTTTTTAATTAATTTTCTAAAATAGCAAGTAGAAAGTAGGCACCAATTAAATAAAAAACAAAATTAAAAATGGCGATGAAGCACAGACAGAAGACGAACAGAATAGACGACACTATAACAGTAGTTCTATACCTTGTTATCCACGGAGCCCTAACAAAACCCACACGGAAAAATTAATGACGTAGGTTCTCTATGTACGTACGTTCTTTTATTTGCACACCAACCAGCGTTGCATTGGAGAATGTAGATAATATTTTAAATATTGAATATAATATTCACAAAGGGTTCGTTTTTAGAGTTCTATATCAAAAAACCGGCCAAGTGCGAATCAGGCTCGCGCAATGAGGGTTCCGTACTGCACCGTCTTATTTTTTTCGTCATTTTGCACGATAATTCAAAAACTATGATGCATAAAAATAAATAAAAATCTGTTTTAGAATGCACAGGTGAAGCCCTTTCATATAATACCCCACTTGATATAGTTATCTTACTACGAAATTGAAAATACTATATATTAGTTTATGACCACAATTTAATTTTTTTGTGTGATGTAACCACAAATTCACGGTTTTCAGATTTTTCCCCTAATACCAGCTATAAGACCCACCTACCTACCAAATTTCATGATTCTAGGTCAACGGGAAGTACCCTGTAGGTTTCTTGACAGACAGACGGACAGACAGACAACAAAGTGATCCTATAAGGGTTCCGTTTTTCCTTTTGAGGTACGGAACCCTAAAAAGGGCCCCGTATGTTGCGACTGCGACAGCTGCTTAGACATTTCAGTACCTATTAATACTGTAAAAAAAGTAAATACCCAGTATTAATTATCTAACTACCTAAATTTTGCCCAACCTTTTTGAAATGATTTCAAAAAACATTATTAACGCGACAGGTCGAAATGGCCGTCCCTTCATCCGTCTGTTAGTCGGTCTGTCTGTTGGTGGGCTGTATCTCGTGAGCCGTAATACCTAGGTAAAGAGTTGAAATTTCACAAAATGTGTATTTCTATTGCCGCTGTAATAACAAATAATAAAAATTTCAATTAGGCATTTAGCTGACATAAAAGTAAAAAAAAATAAGTGTTATTTCTTGTACGATTTTACGGAACCCCTCGAGTGCGAGTCCGACTCGTACTCGATCGATTTTTTTAAACGGCTATTAGGTAAGTAAATGAATATCATTTTGATGACCTCGCTAGCTGCGCGATGCGATTACTCATCGGTGAAGCAATTAGCAAGGTCAGGTTCTTTCCCGCACGCGCGCGCGGAAGATGACGTGAGAGTGCAGACACCTAAAATACAAGCTGGCGGAAATATCTGCGCACCTCGCTGGAATGCGCTTCGCCTCGCGCTTCCCTGCAGCTCGCCCGTTTTCGCCTATCCAGTACCGGTGCCAACGCGAGCGTGTTGCATGACGTCACTAAGCTAGGTTCCAGATATTTCCGCCGGCTTGTACTGCCTTGCGTATTTTGTGTAAGTGCCGTGATAGGGGAGTCGGGGGCTTGATCCCGTTCACTAACTTTTCGGAGTTAGGTAGGTAAGTACCTATTAGTGATGTCACGAATATTCACATTCGCATTCGCGGATAATCGCATATTTTTGCATATTCGCATTCCGCGAAATTACTGCGAATGTTTTGCGAATACAAAATAAATATTGTTGGAATAGTTGGTTGATAAAACAAAATCCATTAATTTCTAATGTTATTTAATGTAATAAAAAGTAATCGTAATCACATTATCAGTTTTCTCTTTATCATTTGGACCTACTTTCGTGGAACATGGAATCAACCATAATTTCGTGGAACGTGGAATGGAATGGAAGTTTTGAGAAAAAGCCATTTACCTAACTGAAAATTCGCGAATATCCATAATGTGACATTCGTTACATCACTAGTACCTACCTATGTGCGTTTTAAAGGTTTTAAGCAATTGAATACCTATGACTTGCTTTCATGGTGAGGCAAAACATCGCCAGAGATCCTACATATGCCTTACGAGTTTTTGCGGCTTTATTTAGGCTATTTTTTAATATAAGTGAGCCTCTGAAAAATAATTTAATTGAATTTATAATTCAATATTCGGTACCTACTGAGTCAACGTTCTACACCAAATAGGTACTTACAATAACAAGCTGGAGACACGTGAGCGTGACACGCGGACAGACAGACAGACAAACAGCAGAGTGGCATTAATAGGGTTCATCTAGTCATGTGTTTTGGGTACGGAACCCTAATTACCTGCCTAAGTAAATCAAAGTGAAAGTTTTTGTGTTATGCCCATGGATGTAAAAACTAGGTAATATTTCTTATTGTAACGACCAAGATTTTAATCAGCGACGAAAGCTCCGGTTCAAGGAACGTCCAAGATAGAGTACAGTGCGACAATGCTCTTTTGGCGCGTGGCGAAAATTGGAACTAGGTAACGTTGTCGTCAAGACGTGTCTCCTAATAGTCTAACATAGAGCGCACTCTGACTTAGCTCAGAGTTAAAACGAGACAGAACTATCTCTCACATAAATCTGTCTCGTTTTAACTCAATCTTAAGTCTGAGCAAAGTCATAGTGCGCTCTATAAATTTCAGCCTAAGCCTTTGTTCTCCAACAGCGCCCCCCTGTCAATGTCATTCAAGTGCCAAAAAAGTCTTGTCGCACTGTAAGAGTAGCATAATAGGTACTCTACTTGCTTTACTCTAACTCTCTATCTAGGTCTACTCTGTGCCTAGGTGATAGGTCTTGGACTCGTCTTGGAAATGCAAGATGTATTTAATTAAAGTGATTGAACACATAGATTCATCCAACCAAAATCAATCATTACGAGTTGTCTCTCAAAATCTAACTAGGTAGGTACCTACCAAACTGGGACTGGGCCGTAAAAAGCTAGCAGACAGACGGAGAGACAGACACTCGTAACACACAGAAAGTAATGTTCATCGATCTTTATAAGGAGATGGCAGATTTGTAGAGCGTTGTCCCTGTCGTTACGACCGACAAAACGTCATAGAAATGAGTGACAGAGACAACGCTCTACAAAGCCAAAATATCATCTAAAGGCCGATGTACATTACTTTTGGCCACGTACTGTACCTATAAGTACCTACTACAAGTAGGTATGGATGGTTAAGACTTTCGCAGGTAGGTACCTACCAAAAATGTACCTAACTAATGTTGGTTATTAGAGTTAAAATAATATATTCTTGTGTCACCAAATACCTACTTAATTCAAGAAAACCTAGTTCAATTCTTAGTACAGTAGGTAGGTAGGTACCTATCTATTAAATCTTTTGAAAACTCGGTAGGTATGTAAATGTAGACCGCATAGACGCGCTTAAAAAAAGAAAAGTAGATTTCGACTTAGTAGTTTGATTACTTGCCCAAATTTATCCAACATTAGGTACTTACAAAACATGGTTTCTTTAACTCTTGATAATATAGAGTAAAGGGTTTTATTATAATTCGTATTTATACAGAAATAGAGCGCTCATCATCGATTTATTCATATCAAAGTTACCCGATTAAAGTTATCGAGATACAGCGAGAATCGAGAATCGTGAATCGTGTTCGTGAATGGCAAGTACGTCACTAGGTTGGCACGAATACACGAAACGAATGTGCTCCGCCCGCTTCCATTCGCCACGGCCGCGCGCGACCGCTACTTCCGAGATCGATGTTGTGAACGCAGTGGAACTGTTCTCTGTTGTGAAGCGCCGAGTGAATCTAGCCCGTAAATTGGGCTTTTTGTTTTTAATTTGTACTGTAATTGCCTGTTACCTTTTTAAAAAGTGATTACCGATTACGTGTTTCAATGTGATCGCGGCGACTCTATATCGTGAATAATTTGTAAGGTATGTTATTTACTAATTCACTGTTCGCGTCATCCTTGTTATGCTGCGCACTGAATTGGCTAGCCGAATAAACATGTTATTTGATGAAAAACATTTATTTTTGGTAATGCCCCACCCATTATCGGCGGTGTAGAGACAATCTCAACGAAGCTGTGGCGACTTAACTTGACATGTTCGCGAAATTTATTGTGTCGAGAATTCGGTCAGGGTGACGTCACGAGGACTGAATTAAAAAACATAAAACTACTTTTATTTCTATCATGCAACTTGCGCCACAAGGTCAGGTCTGACCACGTACCGACTTATTAAAATCGGTAGGTAAATGTGCAACTTCTATTTATTTATATTATTATATCCACTATCACTGATCGTAAGTCGTAACCCAGGAACCGCCCTGTCATCATTGGTACGAAACAGTTGCTGAGCGGCATTTTTACTTATTTTCTGCTATGATTTTTGATTTCCTATTTCTTATCACTATTGAAGAGACGAATATTGTGTCATTCTTAATACCTTATCTTATAAACTCGATAATATGATTGCTTTGAACAATGATAGGTAGGTACTTATTTTCCATTTGAAAATATCGGATCCTACCTGTTTTGCTAAATATTAGAACAAATTCACATTTTTAATCGAGATATAAAATCTGTTTTACTGATTGGGGTATTATTATAGCTTTGTACCTATGTAAGTAATTCAATAAAAAAACATTATAAAAGGAAGAGCTGACTGACTGATTGACTGACTGAAATCATCATGATCATGCTGATAGCTATTATGACATAGACATCAGCTAAGAAAGGATTTTTGAAAATTAAACCCTAAGGGGGTAAAATATTAATAATTATTATACCTAATTGGTGTTTGAAATTTGAGTAGTCCACGCAAATTATATTATGTCGCTAGTTAGATATAATTATGTCATTATAGAAAAAATTTGGTATTTACTTACCTATTTGTTTAAAACAAGAGTTTTAGTACCATTATTATCACAGGTCCTGATCCATGATATGACCTCATTTTTTATAAGCAAGCGCTTATATATTTATTTACATAATATGTATAGACCATGTTCATATGTAGGCAGTCGTATAGAGCTGTAAAACTATCTGTAATTGATGTAGGTACATTAAGTACCTACATCAATTTCAGATCATACAATCAACTCTTTAAAGTTGCCTGATGTCATGAATTCATTATAAGAATGACCTTACATTTGGATATGTGTGGGTGTGATCTCTGCCTCGCAACTACATATGACAACTACAAGTTGTTCTTTCACTGAATAGCATTTTATGCACATATTCTATGCAAGTCAATGTACCTATAATATGTCTATGCATAAGAAGAACAAGTATTTAGAAAAACTCTCGATATTTTACTAGCTGATGCCCCCGACTTCGTCCGCGTAGAATTTGGTTTAATAAAAATCCCGTGGGAACTCTTTGATTTTCCGGGATAAAACGTAGCCTATGTGTTGGTCCAGGGTGTAATCTATCTTCATTCCAAATTTCATCCGAATCCGTTCAGCCGTTTTTGCGTGATTGAGTAACAAACATCCACACTTTCACATTTATTATATTAAATATTAGGATTTAAAAAACAAAAAAGAATTTAAAAGGTGAAGTACAAATAAATCTAGAGTTTGAGTAAGCTCTGGTATAAGTTTAAATGATATTATGTAAGATATTTCCCTCTTCAATTGTTTTGTCATAACCCTTCCTTAACCCCTATATCTCTTAAAAGTTAATTTTGTTGCATCTTGACTGCATTTTATTGTTGATATTTAAACTTTAAAGTCATGTGTCATCTTTGTTGTAAAGTTTTAATTGAAAATCATTGTTTTTTATATCTTTCACACCTACCAACTTATGTACAGTACGTTGCCGAAAGTAATGTACATCGGCCTTTAGAATGACATTTCGTCTTTGTAGAGCGTAGTCTCTGTCACTCATACCTATGTGACGTTTTGTCGGTCTCAATGACAGGGACAACAGTCTACAAATCTGCTATCTCATTCGAAAATATCGATGTACATTACTTTCGGCCGCGTACTGTAATACTTTTTGTTTACACATAAAAAGATTTGAAAGAATAATTAACAACAATTCGATGGACCAACAGACAACCAGCCAAGAAATAACTTGTCGTTGAACAAAATAAAACCACACTAAGTTTGCCTGTATAGTGTAGGTATAGCATTTGATATTAAGGATAATAAGGTGTGGGTGGCAAACAGTCATCTACTATGAAAAGAACAGGAGATGCTAAATTGCCTTCGAGTTAACACATGCATAATATGTGTTTTGCTTGCTAATGCGCCATGAATGCACGGCATGATTGCATAACTACGCAGAGCGATAATTTACTATCAATTGTTTGACAAGTAGTTCTGAATTATAAATTATGAAGATTAGGTTAGATATATGACTAAAATTAACAATCAAACTATCAATATTAATAGTTACCACAGTTACTTAGCAAGTTTTCTTTTTGACAAATACATTATGTTGGTAATGATCGAAATTACTTTAAAAAAACTAATTAATCTATCTGTAATCTTTCGATAAGTTATTCTACATAGTATGTCAAAAATTGTGTAGACTTTCCTGACTAACTTCTTATGGTCAAATTAAAGATATTATGCGTACAAAATAATTTTCACGCACCATTATAATTTTACGTGTCAGTTGTTATGTCAAAAGTAAAATTTTTTGGTTCTTATAGGTGTGTACTTTTGACATGAAATCATTTTGTACGGACTATGAATTCATTATTGAATTAACTTATCGACAGATTACACATTACTAATTATTAGTTTAGGCTATTAGGATATTGTATTGTTTGTTTATGATGCATTTTAACTGAGAAAACCAATGGCTTGGTAACTCACATAATCGTGCCACCAGCAACAAAAAAATACAAATATGGTGGTGCTCTTCTTAGTTGAAATGCATAGTAAGTAATGTTTATTATGAATATTAAAAAAAACTCGTAAATTTAACTCCTCACGCGCTATTTTAACTCTTTGTGTCAATTTTCATGTCAAAATTACGATTTTAGTATTTTATATTACTATTTTAAATTACTTATTTTAAAGGTAAACTGTACTTTTAATATGACAGTTGACTCATACAGTTAAAATGGCGCGTGAGGAGTCATTTTTTACGAACTATATCTCAATTTTGGCAAGCGAAAGTATTTTATTCTTGTTTTTTTTACTGATTGTTTAATATATTAAGTATGTACATTCTTATTTTACTGTTGATTTTTAGGGTTCCATACCTCAAAAGAAAAAACGGAACCCTTGTAGGATCACTTTGTTGTCTGTCTGTCTGCCTGTCTGTCAAGAAACTAGCTGATGCCCGCGGTTTCGTCCGCATGGATTTAGGTTTTTAAAAACCCGTGAGAACTTTTGATTTTCCAGGTCAAAAAGTAGCCTATTCGTAGTTGGCAGTAGCCCGTCCCCGAGATGCAAGATATTTCGGTACCTGTAAAAACATTTAAATGCATGATTCTTTAAAAACCCTGTAGGATAACCACGATTTAAAAATCCAATTCCATACAACATCAGGGCTGAAGAGTTGGGTCCTCGACAGACAGAGAGACTGTTAGACAGACGGACAGACATACAGACAAAAATTTTAAAAACATGTAATTCAGTTATGGCACAGTTCAAATAACCATATGAGCTTAATTTTAGCTAGTTATTTTGAATTTACAGACAGACACTTCAATTTTATTTATTAGTATAGATATGTACATAGATTTAATGGGTATGAGATGAATACAGCAGGAATACGACGCAGAGTGTACAACTTGTCTTTTTGTCGGTTTCAGTTCGGAGCGTTCCAAAGTCCGCGTGTCCTTCTACCAAGGGGTGCGGCCGCAGTGTCTGTCCCCGCCGCCGGTGCAGTCGGAGTCGCACATACTCTACGCAGATTTGCTCTCTGCAGCGGTCAACGTCGACATGGCAGACCACACTATGTATAATAGACAAATCAGGTATGTAAATCTATTAATTATTAGCTAGCTAGCTCTGAGCCATTTGTGCAAATTTTCAAGTTAGCACACATATGTAATTGAGTTGTCAAATCAAGACCGTCCATATCTTAGATGAATGATTAGGTCCATATGCAAATAATATCCA
Organism: Maniola hyperantus; assembly: GCF_902806685.2. Taxonomy (NCBI): domain Eukaryota; kingdom Metazoa; phylum Arthropoda; class Insecta; order Lepidoptera; family Nymphalidae; genus Maniola; species Maniola hyperantus. The sequence goes on from NC_048564.1 coordinate 4,629,821, forward strand.
AAATCTATATTATATAAAAAAGGAAAAGGTGACTGACTGACTGACTGATCTATCAACGCACAGCTCAAACTACTGTGAGTAAAACTTACAGGTGAAATTGTAGCCTTATTTATGGCTATTCTGAACAAAAGTCGTGTACCACAAGCAATCAAACTATAGGCATGTTGTCCGTTGTTTTATAGTAATATTGACTTATCAATTCCCATCAACCAATCAACTCATATGTCAACCATCAACTCCATATCAACTCACATTATACTTGTTTGGTCTATTGCATACTACGTAAAGATCGTTGGTCCATATAAATTAACAGTATTACGCCTTGAGGCCTGTTTTCTTACTTGAAGACTTTACGCTCAGGGCTCACATATCAATTAAGCATTAAATATGCTTAATTGATATGTGACGCTGCAGCATAGCATAGCATGTACACAGTGTAATTTAAATCACAGCTAATGGTACTGAGCACAAATAATTTTTAGTGTTCGCATCCTCTTCTTACTAATGTAATCTGAAAAAAAAACAGACAGTTCGACAATGTTAAATTTAATTTAGAGCCAATGACATTCTAAGCAATCAAACCAAGTGATTTTAATTGCCAGTCGCGAGCCTATTGTTTAAATTTGTAATGTATAAGTCTTTAAATGTAAAATTCATATTCCATCCTTTATTGGCAATATTAAAAAGAAAAAATGCAGATACTCTAAATTGAATTTACAGAAAGACAACAGAATTGGTGCCATTGTGGATTTAAATTTGATTTAAAATAGGGCCTTTTGTGCCTCATAGTCATTGCTCATGTATAGGTATTGTTGTATGTACACATATACACAAATTGTGACCTCACTTCAGGCGACACAATAAAAACTGCATTTGTTGATTAAATTGTAAGGCTTTTCATAGAGTTGTAATAATGTAGCTTTATAGGCTAACGTATTGTGATGCAAGCTGGATATACCTAATTTTATATTTATCTAGAACCAACAATATTAATGTACTACATAGTTGAATTATTGGTTTACAATAAAACAAGAATATTTTGAGGCGAATTGTTGTAGCCTTTGCTTATAACATGATGTCCAGTGGCATGATTGGTTTTTTAGCTTGTGGAACGCGATTTTTGTTCGGTATAACCTTACTAAATCAATGCCTAGAACTAACATGGGATTCTGACAATTTTTGCTGATACCTACTCTTTTCCTGAAATTCTCTGAAATTGGCTTCAAAATTTTAAATCTAATCCATATATTGACTGGGGGAACTCTCCTACCGCGGAATGAAGTTAATATAGCGCTTTCTCTACCTAATCCCATACAAAGACAGAGAGCGTTCATTCAAATAAGTTAGTATAGCTATCTCTCTGTAACATACCCATACAAAATGATAGAGCCAAACAGAGAAAGTGCTATATTAACTTCATCCGAATATAGGGTACTTATAGTGGATTAGTCAATCCACTGGCAAAACCATTTTTTTGGCTTTAGAATGGTTTAGATTCAATCAATCGTAACGCGCACGCCTCTAGCCTCCATTATAATGGTAACTGACTTATTACGTATTCTGAAATGTATAATGATGGTCATACTCTATTCTAGTACTGAGAGCGGATGGGATAACCCATTTCGTCCAGACGGCGACCTGAGCCGCGAGGCGGATGAGATTGTTTCCCTGATTAAGGGCGGGAAGCCCATCACGCCGACGCCGCCTATCACAAATCAGATACCGATTTGTGACGAACAGGAGGAAAAAGTGCATGCAAACAATGTTAATGTGAGTATCACATTTTTTTGTTTAAATATTTGCAATTTGAAAATGATTAATCCTGATTAATCAGTACTATAGTCCGTACAAAATGACTCTTCACAGGCCATTTTAAGTCTATTGGTCAACTGTCGTGTCAAAAGTACGGTTCACCTTTAAAATAAGGACTAAAATCGTTACTTTTGATCGAACCTCTGTCCCGGATCGAACCCCCAACGCGCCGACATCTTAACCACTAGGCTATAACCGCTTTTTGCCAGATCTAGATATTGATGGGCTATTTATCATTAGTTTGTATTATCGGCTCCGCAGGCTAGTCCTCCAGCCACGCCACAGACGAAGGTGGTGAGCCCGGTGCAGCAGAAAACCGCCAACGGCACAAAGAACGGCACGGCGGTGCCAGAGGTGCGCGTCGGACCGGTCGAGGTGCAGCGCTCGCCGCCGCAGGAGCCGCTGCAGCCCGAACATGTCACCATCAAGAAGAAGCAGAAGTGCAAGTGCTGTGTCATCCAGTAACGCCCCGGCCCCACCGCTCAGCCAGTACACACTATGCTTTCCATTATCTAGCATACTCCCAATATGGTGTTTACTCGGTGCTATATCATTTCCCAATCGTTTCCATCACAAGAAGTACCTAAAAGTCATGTTCAAATTACTTATATCTCCGGAAAGCCTATGTGTTCAAACGTTTTAAAAATTTTCAAATTATTATCGCATTACAATAAAAATTACTGTTTTCTGGCCTGTACTTTTGCGTACTTCGATATTTATAAGCGTGTTTTTTATTATTCACAGTTGCATTTTTAATGTAACGGTTTTTGTTTTATCTGTTATTACTTTGTTTTATAAGTATTCGTAACAGTTATACTATTTGCGATAGGGTACAAAGTTTTATTATTCAACTAGTCTGGTGAGATGAGACGGTTTTAGATTATGATTGTTCGAGCTGTAAAGATACAAAAGCCCACCACTTAATTTGATTTTATTATTAATTCCTATAATTTTTAAAGAGAATCTCAGCAAGATTACAACAGTATAATATTAAAGAAATCTAAAAATAAAAAGATATAATTTATTGAAAAGATTTAAAACTAATATTGCATTTTATTAATGTGACTAAAATCAGATCACTTTATCATAAAAAAAACAAATGTGAGGTGTTAAAATATCATAATAATTTTGAAGATGATAATTTATTTTAAAACTGTTACTGAGTTAGATAATGTTTAAATACATAATTTTAAATGTATATTTTTATATGTTTATTTATAAAAAAAGTATTATAATCTTTAAAATATAATAATTTACCTAGAACTTAGAAATATATCAGCGACAGTAATAGAATTTTCACTTGTGTGTATGTATGCTTACAGTGTCGTATTTCAAACTTTCTGGATATTGTCAGCTGCTGTGAAGGTTGTACTGAGATATAAGAGCAGTAATGATCTCGTATATTTGATTTTATTATATCATTAAATATAGGACCCTGTGGTGTTGGATTTAAGACTGCTTACTCAATATAATATTTTGTAGCCCCTCTCTATAGTATTTGAAAGTACCCCCTTTCAAAACGAAATTAATTGCTACACTTTTCGAAAGTACATACTATAATAAATTGTATGCCCATTTCTTAGCTGCAAGCTTGCGTCCAATAATATGGTTATGTACATAATATTGCTAAGATTTGGTGTTACTTCACTGGCCAATATATGCTATATATTATGTATAAATCAACTTATACTGTATGTATGATATAATAATATCTTCACATATTTCTGTTATCAAAACTCGGTGGCCAAGTAGGGTGCTTGTAGACTTAACAAGTGGTTAGTGACAAAATTATTTATTACCAAATTATTACTTAGTTGTTCCTGAAGTCACCTCGAAAACTTGCGTGACAGCTACCTTTCCTATTGTTTTTAAGAAATAGACTAAACCAAACTTAATTGGGCTCATACATTTAGTCAACAAATGTAACAATAGTGTTATATTAGAGGATATTATATAGATAGGGAAGTACTTGGAATGGTGTGCTGGAGAAAACCGGGGTCGATTTCGTAAAGATAAAAAAAATATTGTAAAAATTGTAACAAGATTAGGTTGATCCTTTATATCAATGTTTCCTCAGTTAGATAGGTGAATAGAAAGGTAATACATATTTAAGACAGTTTATTATTCAGGTTATTTGTTATATGTGGTTATTTTAAAAATAAATTATTTTCATTCTTTAGATACCATTTTTAGATGTAAGCGTCAGTGAAATTAAGGCAGTCCGTCGGTAATTGAATATTTAAAAAGAAATTGTCTGTAATAGGTATTTAAAGTAATCTTTGTAAGAGTTGTCAGGTGCAAAGACATGCAATAATTTTGTCTGTAGACGGAGCATCGCTTTATAGAACTTTCTTTTTAATAATAATAATCAGCGCTTTGATGCGATGTTACTGAAAGCTGAAAAAGTCAACGCCACAAGTTTGCATTAACAATGTTTAAAATAACTTAGGCAGATATATGAGACAAGCGATGACCTCGAATATTTTTGTGTAATTGTTGCAGTGGGTGATCTTATAATGGTAGTGTAGTTAGTTTTATAATTTATAATGCCTTGTGGTGGCGATTATACATATTTAAGAACAAAAAAGAATCCATATATTGTACACCCTGGCAGTCGACTATAGTAGATAAAATGCACCTAGGGATTAAGTCCTACAAAATAGTGGCTGTCCTTGAAGTTTCATATGTATTCTATTACAAAGTTATTAGTCCGGTGATTTACCAAACATGCTATTTTTTTGCTATACTGAAAACATCACCAGATTTTCGATTGGGGAACTGTTTTAGTTTTGTCTCATTTTGTGTTAAGCATGATTGCAGCTTGTTAGATTGATTGTTATTTTGATTTTATCATTTTACGTTGATATTGTTTTATTTAAGTGCATCTATGTGGGCACAAAAGATTCGGGCATAATAATTTATATATTCAGTGATTATAAAAATATTTATTATTATTATTATTATTGTATATTATGAGACAGTGGGAGCAATGTCATTTTACAGGTGCCATTTCAAAGTGAATATATTATTTTCTTTTAAAACTGGTGCTTTTTTCTGCTTTTAGTACATTAGTTATGAAGGAATGAAGGGCCCAAACATTTTTTTATAATTATTCGCAGCAAGGCTTTTTATTATATTAGTGTTTCCATATCTATTAAGTACCGATAATTTTATAAAGTACTTTTGATTTAAGGATATTATAATGTTATTTTTAAAAATGATTGACTCATATTCACGTAGGTGTAAGTTGAACCGATGGCAGCTATATAACGAGATTCGTCCGGACTGCATAAAGGTGGAAGTTAGTTCAGTGAAACAAGAAATAAAAAGCGGCCATGATTCGATTCGCATTCAAAGCGTGTCTAGTTGAGAATCCGCGGCCATAGAGCGAACAAAGTTGACGTGAAATGCCATAATGCTTCCCTTGGTAACAACAGTTAATGTGCGTACTGAGATTTAACGTATTACTGTCGACTGGCGTTAAATATAATAGGTTCCTTGATAATGTTTTTTATTTTCTAATAAAATACTGTCATTAAGGATCAATATATTATTATTATTATAAAAAAGTGAAAATTCGACGGCTTGCTTCATTGAAAGAATATCTAAGTTAAAGTTTTACTTCACGACATTAGACCTAATGTTAATTATTATATTCTTGTTTCCAATATTTTACAGTGTATTAGATGAATAATAGAAAACTGAATCTAAAATGACATTATATTTGTATAAAATATTTACTTTCTATTATTATTACTGTCAATCAATGAATATGTACAAATCGATTACATTGTAATTATTTATATTAAATCTTTAAATACGAATTGGTTCTTTATTTTCATTTTAATATTTATAACTTTAATATTTAACCAAGCACTGCTTATGCTGTTGTCTTGTCACCACTATATAATGCGTATAAAAGACTTATCCCGTGATAAAAAGTAGCTTATGTCCTTAAGGCCCCGAGATGTAAGCTAACTCTGTAACAAATTTCATCAAAATCGGTTGAACTGTTGGGTCATGAAAAGCTAGCAGAGAGACAGACAGACTTTCGCATTTATAATATTAGTATGGATCATATCCAAGCAGAGTGGAGCTGAAAACATTGAATAGACCAACCTAAAATATTTTAACTTATTAGTCAAAAGTAGTCAAATGAAAATATTACAATAAAACTTAAAGCTAGCCTTATCTAATTACTATATAAATCATGACCGCGTGGAATGGTGCCAAGAATACTGGCTGCATTTCCGCGCTGGACAGCCAGGCTGATCCGTTGCGCAAAAAATGAGCCAGCCCTTCTGTCACCAGATGAGGCTATTAATCACGGTCAAAAGTAAAAAAAACTTGTAGGACAGTAGGACGATGGTACTATCCATGGTCAAATGGTTAATAATCTAATTGGTCTGCTGTTCACATCCGCTGCAGCCACCCTTAATGTGAAATTGGGTATTTGACTCTTGACTTGATTATATAAACTAGGATAAAAATAATGACGTAAACTGAAGAAACTAATTAAATCGATCAAATAACAAAAAAGTTATAAGCATTTAAATATTTCTGATTAGACAGAGATAGCGATACAGCAGTTTGACGTCACACCTACTAATGCCATAGTAGCTTCGTGCGGTTTCATACAAATTTTCGTTTTGCGAGAAAGGGATAGAAGACTCCAAAATTAAAATGTCTGTAACTTTGTAAATCTTTGTTGGATTTTAATATTTTTTTTCAGTGTACGCCATTATATTTATCCTAGTTTATAATAAAGTAATAATATTTATCAAATTCAAAAGTAGGTAAATACCCAATTATGTTTTGAGGTTAGTATCGATTCTATTTTTTCTAATATGTAGGTATATGAAATAAATATAAAAAGATTATTTAAAAATAAAAGTCTCATGTGGAATTAGATGTATTTTTATAAAATTACATTCTGATAGTTTAAATACTAAAGTATAGATAAATACAATAATTTGATATGAATTTATAGCACAATAACTTTACCAGCGAGAATATTAATAATAGAATAGGCCTAGTTTTTACAAAATAAGGGAATTGAAATTTTTATCTACAACCCACGCTCACTTAAGCGCATATTGGTAGACTTCAGGCACCTTTGACAACATTTTAGAGAACTCTCTCAGGCTTGCTGTTTCCTCACGATGTCACCGTTAAAGCAAGCTATATTGAATTATAAGTATGAAAACAGATTGTTACGGCGGCCGTGCGGTTGACACTGCGGGCCGCGACGCGCGCGGCTTGCAGTCCCAACCGTGACGCGTAGCGAGCCGACTCCCTGTGAAAAAGGACCCCGGATGGGTTCGAAACTAGTCTGGCTGACTAAATACGTATAATAGCCGTAACAATTTATATTCATCACTCACGATAGTTTAAACGTAATTACTTAAAACGCACATAATTAAAAAAAGTTAGAACCCTGACTTCCCCAATTTGAGGCCGAAGTCTTAACCACTCACCGCTACAAATTATTCAAGTACGGTGCCGATTCTGAGCGTAAGTAAATTTAAGAGTATTCGCATCCTCCTCTTACTAATGTGATAAGAAAAGGACAGACAAACCTAATTTAATTTAGAGCTGTCAAATCCTATGACTTAAGTTGCCAGTCGCGCCTATTGTTTAATTTTGTAGCATGCACTAAAATTTAGAGTCTTAAAATCTAAAATTCATTTTCTGTCTTTTTTTAGCAGTATAAAAAAGAAAAAAAAGATTCGGACGAATTGAGAACCTCCTCCTTTTTTTGAAGTCGGTTAAAAAGAGGCTGATACTCTAAATTTAGTTTGGAGAAAGACAACAGAATCGACGTCAATATTAATATAACACATAAATTTTAATGTAAAGCAATCTTATTATTACATTTCTAAGGTCTTAAATCTTAATTATATTACGCTATGAAATATGTTGCTTACGATACTAATATAATTTGTAGAAGTAAAAATAAATGAAAAATAGTAAAAATCTTTGTAAAAGAGTCTTAGATAATTCGATAGTTTATTTTATTGGGAAATATAATAATATAGAGTATGTTCTTATTACATTAATGGTCTGATGGCTTAAAATTTGAATGTTCGCATAAATCGTAAAATTAAATGACTCAATGTGAATATCGGTTGTACACAATCTCTAACATAAACTAAATAGTATAAATAAATATGTATGACGTAGTTTTAACAAGATTTATTGTAAAGAGAGTTTTTACTTTACCTACTTTGTCCCATCAGGTCCCATCAGGCCCCTATTACAAAGCCTCCGCCGTCTGTCTGAACCGTAATTGGCAATAGAGAATTGAAATTTTTATAGAATCTGTCTTTTTATTTTTGCTGTAACAACAAATAAAAACCTGAACCAAAAAAATTGACCAATTTTTTTAATTACAAACTTATTAAAACGAAGTTCAAATTACATAACGCACACATACAAATTCACTCTGCCATGACAGTGAACGTCACCGTCGTAAGCTACAGTGTTTAACCAATCAGGGTTGTTCATTCCGTTGTGTGACGTTAGTCTAAATTATATGAAAGCGCGCAGAATGGCGGCGTTTAAATCTTCGGAATCTGTGCAGCTTTAAATAATTATTTTTCAAGTAATTATTATATGACGCGTAAAATTTAACTGCTCACGAGCTATTTTAACTTTTTGTGTCAAATTTCATATCAAAAATACGATTTTGGTCTTTATTTTAAAGATGAATCGTACTTTTGACATGACAGTTGACCCATAGAGTTAAAATGGCGCATGAGGAGTCATTTTGTATGTAGACAATAATTGAATTATAAAATGCATGCACCTGCCCTATTGATAAGGCTAAAGTAATATCATATTTAGTCTTTTCCGCAGGAAACATTATGAATACTGATTTACTTTAGAGTTTGTGTACAATAGAATTAGCACCAACGTCAAAATAAAATCCCAAAATTAAATTACGTCGTCCACCTCTGTTCATTATGAACCGAGGTGGACGACGCGGTGGATTTAAAAATAAAATTGAGAAAAGTAGGTAGGTATGCAGTATAAAAAGTTAGTGTACAGGAATGGCGTACATTTTAGAAAGAGACAGAGAAAATAGATGACGATCGGACGGATAGGTTATGTGTAAGGCCCGATATCCACCATACCTATCATATTAATTAATTAGATATATCATGAAAAAAGTATAACAATTATTTGAATAGTCTGCTGAACACACCTGCAGCCATCTTAATTCTGGTGGATATCGGACCTAATATTGGGATTTGGGGCTACGAAAGTAGAACAGTCTGCATTATAGACGATTTTATGCGTAGATAGACTAGGCGACATTTAAGGGTGCCTTCCACTGTAGCGCAGCGGAGCGGAGATGTGTTCAGTCGACCAATCCGATTTTTGATAGATGACATTATAATTTTTTCTATTAAGAATCTGATTGGTTTGCTAAACACCACATCTGCTCTTGAGGATACCGGCCCTAAGGGTACCTGTCCACAAATGCAATAGAAGTATTGGCGGTACTTTTAAGTCATTTCTAGTAAATTAAAACTACCTGACTATTCATAAGCACTTGTAAAAAGTTTACATGAATAAAAAACATTCTATTCTATTCTATTTACAGTTGTTCTACTTTCGCGTCACAAATCAAAATAAAAGAAAATATTGTTAGTATGAATCACTTATTAGTAGTAAGACTTAAATACAAAAAAAACACAGGAACAAACTAACTGCTTTATAAACTAATGTACATCCATACTAATATAAAATATACTAAACCTAATTTTTTTTAAATTAAACATCGTCAAAACTATGAACTAGATATTTCTACGGCTTTGTTTAGTATTAATGACACATCCATCGGTGGAAAACTTTGCAGCAACTTCACGTTTGACGCGAAATCGCCGCTTAACAGGTTTTTTCTTACTAATCTGCAAGAAAAACGAAATTTTAAGTACAAAGCTTTGGGTGTCGAAAACGCATCCGATTAATTATTTATTATTCTCAAACTGATCCTGTAAGGTTTTTGAGGTTCAGTCACTTCAGCCGCGATGTCGTCTCATATTACAATACTGACATTTCGATAGCATTCCTAATAATAAAATTAATTTTGTATTTTATTTTGTACTTACAATATCATGGCACAGCAAATGTAAATAAGGAAATTGAAGCGTTGCGGGTCTGCGAACAGCGAGTCCCAGATCCTTTCTACATCCGGCAATGAGAACTCTTGCGACAACAATAAGGTCAACCATCTGAAAAATGATTACATGCCAATGGCGTTGATTATGATGTTTTTCCTTAAACTAAATTCTGCATCTTTTTCTTTTTAATATTGCTAAAAAGGACCGAAAATGTATTTAAAATTTATAGACTCAGTGCACTTTACTCGTACTTTACACAATATAGGCTCCACGACTGGCACCTAAAGTCACGAGTTTTGGCGGTTCCAAATTAAATTAAGTTTGTCTGTTCTTACCAATGCAATAAGAAAACTTATTACATTGGTAAGAACGATGCGATAACTTAAACCGACAGACAGACAGATAACAAAGTGATCCTATAAGGGTTCCGTTTTTCCTTTTGAGGTACGGAACCCAAAAAACCATTAGATGTTTGGGTCCCAAGTTGCTGGTGGTACCAAGTCGTTTTATTATTATTATTATTAATTATTAAGCCTTTATTTTCCTTATCAATTAATATTTTTTACAGTTTCTGAATCTATTATAATACCTATTCTAATTATATTTGTTAGTATGTTAAACAGTGATAATATGTTGATGTGTATGTGAGTGTGTGTGTGTGAGCGTGTGTGTGAGCATGTGTGTGCGTGTATAAGCGAAGCGTATTGTATAAATGTGTGCGTGTGTATTTATGATTGTAGGTGTTTGTAGTTGTGTTTATTTGTGTTAGTAAATTAGTAGTTATTTACATATTAATTTAATTTTTTGCACATTTTCGTCTTTGTAAGTATATTTACATGTTTTTGATAAGGATCCCTCATTGGGTATAGGCCTCCTCCAGTTGGTGCCAAGTCGTTATTGCCATGTTATTGGCACTCACCTAAAACTGTAGTACTGTGGCCTCAACTCTTGCTTTTCCAGCTGCTCTGATACTTCGGGACCGTTTTTCTTCACACACTCGCACAACTTCGTCATCATATAGTTAATGCCGCTCTCGGTTTCATCTAATGTGCGTATGAAGAAATCCCGAATTTCGGCCATCAGGTTCGTGAAGCAAAAGAAACAGTCTGCTTCTGCGAATTCTGCAAAATAAAAAGACTTTTTTTAAAGAAAATCTTGCTTAAATAATAAATTCATAGTAACTATAGCTGACTCTCGCGATTTCATCGGCGTGGATTTTAGTGTCTAAAAATCCCGCGGGAACTTGAGCTGAGTTAAATATCTTGTAAAATTAATTATTATAAAAAAGATGTACATCTTAAAACCTAGACAGGATTGAAATTTGCTAAATGGAAAAATTTCAGTTTGAATGTAGTTATTGTGCAGTTGACTGCGCGCCGCAGTTCTCGAGCATCCGCGCTACCTTGACATTTAGTTTCTTACCCCGGTATTCCTTATTGGAGTCAGATGCGAAGGTGTGGTAGATAGGTCCGATGATCTCGTTCATGCCCTGGACATAGCCCTGGCCGGGGTTGAGCTTGGCGTAGAGGAATAACATCCGTTCTACGACTTCCCAGTGCGCTTCACAGCCCTCGTTCAGTGGCGTGTAGTCACCACACGTTAAACTATCAGACCGACGGATTTCATTGCTCAGCTGTAACCAAAAAATCGTCCCCACTTATGGCACTAAAAAGTGGACACTGACAAAGACCTCAGGGAGTTATGAAGAGGGCTGTCTTAGAAGTTTCTCTGAACAATAAGATTCAAAACGAAGAGATCCGTAGGAGAACCAAGGCCACAACAAGGACAGAGCCAGAAAGTTGAGTTGAGTTGAAGTAGAGACAGCGAACAAGTAAACTTAGGGTGAGGCGCTCTCCAGCAAGATGGACGGATGATAAATATATAACCAGTGCAAAATTCCATTGTTCTAGCCTCTAGGTCAAAGAGATGTATCTACCCTATAGATTTTAATTCCATTGACGAGTCTTGACAGGCAGACAGGCAGACGAACAGACAGACCCGTGCTCTGTAGTGAGCCGGCGATGGGTTTATCATAATGATGATGAATAAATAATAATGTCTGCCCCATTAGTCAAGTGACTAGAATATTCCCTAGCAGATCATCAGGTCATGCGTCCTGGGTAGGTCAAGAAAAGATATTGGGTTTTCCTGTCAAGAAATTCGCAGTCGCAATAATATGGAGTTGGAAAATTAGTGGTATTATATAATGCAATAGAAAGTGCACATATACGTTTTTTTAAGTTGATAGAAGAATGTTAAATGATACTTAAGTGGAAGTAAAACGGTTACCTTAGCAACACCAAGGCCTCTTCTCTCCAACGTGGAATATTCTAGAACTGACTGCTCAACCCGCTTATGTAGGCGCTTCACGCCATTGCTGTTCACAATCTGAAAAGAAATTTTTACAGTTATCATTAATAGAAAAAGAATGATTTATTTTTCAAATAAACTTTTTCGACATTGTCAAAACTGTCCCACATTATAGGGCTGCTGAAAGAAATATCTTCAGTAGAGTAAAAAACGCAACAGGTCATAACCCGATTCCCATCTCGACCTGTCGCGTACTATATCGCATACTATCGCGTACTATAAGTTGTCTTTTGTGCACTACTTTTCTTTTTATACAGTTTTAAACTAGCTTAAGCTCGCTACGTCGTCCGCGTGGACTACACAAGTTTCAAACCCCTATTTCACCCCCTTAGGGGTTGAATTCTCAAAAATCCTTTCTTAGTGGATGCCTACGTCATAATAGCTATCTGCATGCCAAATTTCAGCCTGATCCGTTCAGTCGTTTGAGCTGTGCGTTAATAGATCAGCCAACCTTTTCATTTTATATATTTACATTAGTACATTGAATAATTAAAATCACTACTAATATTATAAATGTGTATGTGTGTGTGTTTGTCTCCACTTTTTAAAATACAATTGTAAGAGATTTGCCGATCTGAAGTTTTATAATATCTTTGATTTATTAACATAAAGACTTACTTCAGGACAAGGGAATTCCGTGGCAGATTGAAAGAAAGAGATATCAGGGCACAGTCTCCTTACATCTTTGTCTATTTGTAATAGAACTTCGTTGTCTTTAAAGTATGTGCTCCAAGAACTGTCTGGACTTATGTTTAATGGATGATCAGCCGGCCCACCTGGCGATACTATAATCTCATCTGCAAAAACAACGACAAAAACATAGGGTAATAGCTTGATGTTTCTTAATAAATAAAAACTGTTGTGTGCCGCTCACACACAATAGAAGTGAAACCTTCAACACTATGAGATGTCCCGGGCATCATCTAGTTAATTATGATATTGTTAAGTACCAAGTTTTAAAATTATTTTTCACTTCTCATGCTTGTAAAGTTCTTTTTTATGCGTGGGTGTAGGACGACGCGACGTAGGGAGTGGACCAAAATTGCTTTAAAAGTCTCTTGTGTTACTATGCACTTCGTGTAATTTATTTTTGTAAGCCATAGTTGGTGTCGCGTTAAAAGGTCTCCGACTTTGATCTTGTGCAGTAGATGCATATTTGGCGTGTCGTTAAAAGGTCTCTGATCTTGTACCTACACAGTGGCTGATTTGCAGTGGATGACACTAGAGATTTATGGTAACTAAAGTATAAATTAATATGAAGCACTATATGTATTCTATCTCATTATCCTGCAGACTAAATGTATATAGTCCGCGACTGGTTGAGATGGCAATGGGGGTAAGAGGTATAGGTAGACGCCCAGCCCAGCACACCCGCACGTCACCCGCGCTCACGTCGTGTTGGTCTCTTTTTAGGGTTGCTTTTTTTGGGTTCCGTATCTCAAAAGGAAAAACGGTACACTTATAGGATCACTTTGTTGTCTGTCTGTATGTCTGTCAAGAAACCTACAGGGTACTTCCCGTTGACCTAGAATCATGAAATTTGGCAGGTAGGTAGATCTCATAGCAGACATGCGGGGAAAAATCTCAAAACCGTGAATTTAGGGTACAACTGTACTACGGAACCCTCAGTGCGCGAGCCTGACTCGCACTGGGCCGGTTTTTTAGTTATTGATTCTACTTACTAATAAATTGTCGATAAAGTTGACGTTTCTTAAGTAAGGTGCTCTGCCAAGCATCTTTTTCATGAGGCATGTAATGGAGTAAGATTTTCCACACCAGTGACCGCAATCCTTTTTCTTCCGGCACACCTAATACATAAATTAAAGATTTTGTATTAGAGAACATGTATTATACATTAAACACATAAATTATCATGCATTAAAGATTTAAATTATATATTCGTAATATTATATTAAAACGAGATTGCCCACTTTCTTAGTTCATGTTATGTATGTCATGTTTAGTAGTTCAAAGTTCATGTTTAGAGCATTAATAAAGTCAAGGCTACTTTTGACTGACACTGCAGCATAAAATTTGTCATTTAAATGAACTTTTAGTGTGATCTTTCAAGTTTTCTAAATATATAAAAGTGAATGTATTTATGTTTGTTCCTTATACTTTCCCATATCATTAATCAGCCCCCTGATTGTGTAAGAATAACCATTTCATGGCTATCGCAATCGTCAAGAATTCTGCCCTTTGATTGGCTGTGAAAAAATGTAAACAGCGAATCAACCAATCAAAGGGCAGAATTTCTTGACGATTGCGATAGCCATGAAATGGTTATTCTTACACAATTAGGGGGCTGATTGCAATGAAACTTTGTTTAGTTGATATCGGGATAGCCTAGTGGTTAAGATGTTGGTCTTCTCGGGGTTCAATACCAGGAATGAACCTCCAACTTTTTGGAGACATGTGTGTCTTAAGCAAATAAATACCACTTACTTTAACAATGAAGGGAAACATCGTTAAGAAACCATGCCTGAGAGTTCTCTATAATGTTCTCGAAGGTATGTGAAGTCAACCTGCACTTGAGGAGAACAATTCTTAGTAGTGAATCTGCGATGGGTTATTGATGGTGATGATGACTGTCTATGTGCAATAGGTGGTCTGTGAATAGCATTGCAACGCATGCCAGGCATTAACTAGTACTCTATATTATTCATTCAAGGGCAACAAGACACTAATTTGTACTTATTTAAACATTTTATTGACATCACTACTGCACTGCTGTGCTATAATTACAAAGCTGTTAACTACGAAAAATATTTTTTAAGCTATCTCCAAAAAACATGGGAATTTTCAAAAACTAATGTTCCTAAAAAAGTATGCTACATAGTTTTTTTAGTTAATTTTTGGTTTGGTCGTAGTAGTAAACTTTTTAATATATCAGTTTTTGTTAAATCCCATATTTTTGGCTCATGAACTTTTTTCACAGTTACTTTTTAACCGACTTCAAAAAAAGGAGGAGGTTCTCAATTCGTCGGAATCTTTTTTATTTTTTTTTATTTTTTATGTATGTTCCCCGATAACTCAAAAACGCCTAGATTTGAAATTTTGAAAATTATTTTTTTGTTTGAAAGGGTATACTTCAAAGTTGGTCCCATTTCAATTTGGTGAAGATCTGATGAACATCTTCGAAGATAGATACTGGAACTCCTCAACGGATAAGAGTAAATTGCTCGCGATCAGTGTAATAGCTTAGTAAACAGTAGACTTTTAACCAGTCATAGCATAATTCCATGGGGCCACTAAAAATTGTGAAATAAAAATTTTTTACAAAAAAAATAAAAACCGACTTCGTTACACAAACACTAAAAATTGAAAAATAATTTAATTTATTACCGAATATATTATGTATACAAGAGTTAATATAGTTCCATAATAATATTTTTTGGGGTCGGTGCCAATGAGGTGCCATTGTGGAGTCCCATAAAAATATGAAGTCTAGACGATTCGCGCAGCTAAAGCTAATTGGCACCGGCACCAAAAAGTATTATTATGGAACTATATCAACTCTTGTATACATAATATATTCGGTAATAAATTAAATTATTTTTCAATTTTTAGTGTTTGTGTAACGAAGTCGGTTTTTATTTTTTTGTAATTAGATATAGGTACGCAGTATAGCAGTCTTATAAGTGGGAGGACTGGGGCTTGATTCCTGAGAAGGATTTGGGTATTTATGATTGTCTGGTTTAGTGGGAGGTTATGTTTTTCTAGTCAATGTATTAAAAAAAACATAGAATATTACCATTAAATGCCAACTTCTGTAGTTGTTCTATATTAATTACATCTTTTTCAAGGAGATCTTCGAAAGCTTTGATTCTGCAAAGATTTTAATTTTTATTAGAAAGTATATTAAAAGTAAACAATTTATATTATAACTACATATTATACTGCTATGAAGTGTCATAGCTCATCAGTCTACACTTAGCTGTTTAAAGTTTTGATTAATAACTAGTTGTTAAGAGTTTCTTAAAATATTTCCTGTGACTTATTATTACTTAAGGCCCATCCATAGTCCATTAGAATTATGTAGATAGGGCAAGTAAGCAAAATAACTATTAAATATTTTGATCTACTCTACTATCCATATCAATTAGTTATCCTAAAAATATATGAAACTAGCTGATGCCCGCGACTTCGTACGCGTGGGTTTAGGTTTTTAAAAATCCTGTGGGAATTCTTAAATTTTCCGGGATAAAAAGTAGCCAATGTTCTTCCCCGGGTTGCAAGCTATCTCTGTACCAAATTTCGTCAAAATCGGTAGAACGGTTCAGCCGTGAAAAACTAGCAGACAGACAGACAGTCAGAGAGACAGACACATTTTCGCATTTATAATATTAGTATGGATTGTGGATGTCTCTGCTGCCTTTTCACGAAACGCTAATTAGGTACATATTTACTTTATTTTGACGAGAGGTATTTTGCAACCTGGGGACCAACAAGCTCTTTTTGGCCTAGAAAATCAAAGAGTTCTCAAGGGATTTTTAAAAACTTAATTCAAAACTAAGTCGCGGGCATACAACATCCTAAAAGGAAAACTAACATGTCAACACTCAACTGAAACCACTGGGTTTAGAAGTTTGAGATTTTGAATATAAGATCACTAGAAAGCATTTTAAAAATTGCACCCGAGATGCTGCCCGAGTTAGCTCGTGTCGTTTGTCAGGGGGTGTATTTATTTATCATTCATACCTGGCTTTGTGGAGACTCATTCTTCTACGTTGCTTCGAGAAGTAGATTGGTTTTAAAAACCACTGACGAATAAGAGATAAAAATTTAAGTAAATCCAGTGTTGGGCCTTACCAGGCAAATACATAAGTAAAAAGAAAACAAATTAAATTAAATTATTAGAAAAACAACCGAACCCAACGATCAGAAAAAAGGCCGAATACTATTACGACATGGCTATTTTGGCACTTGACTTGAATGACATTGACAGGGGGGCGTAGTTGTTGAACAAAGTCTGCCAGCAAATAAAATCTCCTCAATTTTACAGAATATTATATTGAAAATACCAATGTTGAAAATCGAGTGCTTTATCTCATTTTAACTGAATAAGAAACTGGGAAAGCCGTCTCTGTTTCCAAATGCGAGATAGAATAATAACAACCATTTATAGGCTATGGACTTGCAACTTATCATGTTTTCCTGCTCAAATAGTTACTATATTTACCATTTAGATGCAAACACATTAATTATGCTGTATATATTATCAGGATATAATAAATTATCGTGATGTTATGTACATATGGAATGGCTCTAATATTTATCAAAAACAGTGAATTTCAGATTTTATACTTAGCAACACCGCATAAAAGGGGACATCGTGACACTTCACAAGATGGCGGCGTTAGTTCCGATTTTGCCCACGCGCCAAAGAGCCTTGTCGCATAGGCCACAGAGTATTTAAACTGACCATGACACTAATCTTACTCTATGGGCCGAACCACTGGACCACAGAAGACAAACCCCGCCTCTATACGTCTTTTTAACTGGTTTTACTGCTCTGGATTTTAGCGTTTTTTCTCTTCTTCTGGCTTTACTTACATAGATTAGCCATGTCATGTTTGTTTTATATTAAAGTTTAAAGTTAAGAAAACTATCATGAAACTATAGATAAAATTGGAATAATCTTTCTTCCCGAATATCTTGTAATAATATTCATATTTTTTATTTATTTAGCTTAAATAGTTTGAATTCGGAACTCTACCGAATTGCGCTTAACAACACAGCACGGCTATCCATATCAGATTTTTACAGCGCTGCGAGCGCTGTAAACGCCATTCGGAGTAAAAGTTTTAAAAGTTAGGTTTTTTGTCTTCATATTATAAGGCGCGAATTGACTGTTCGTTTTACTTACTAGATAAAATGAGTTCAAGTGAGGATAGTTTGGAATTGCACACCTCCTAATTTGAGAGAGGTAAGTATAATTTATACTATTTTAAATAATTTACTAGTTTAATTTTTTTAGAAAAGCACTATACATGCCTCGACCGGGAGTGCCTTTCTGGCCCCGTGTTATAGACGTCCTCGCTAAGGCTCGGCCGTCTAACTCACACTGGACCAGAAAACGCTTACTTCCCGGTCTCGTGCAGTATAATGTTCTATATCCATATATTTATTATTAATAACTAGATGATGCCCGCGATTTCGTCCGCGTGGATTTATGTTTTCAAAAATCCCGTAGAAACTCTTTGATTTTCCGAGATAAAAACTAGCGTATGTCCTTCCCCGGGATGCAAGCTATCTCTGTACCAAGTTTCGTTAAAATCGGTTGAACGGATGAGCCGTGAAAAGCTAGCGGGCAGACAGACATACAGACAGACACATTTTCGCATTTATAAAAGTACTAGAGGATGCCCGTGACTTCGTCCGGGTGGATTTAGGTTTATAAAAATCCCGTGGGAACTCTTTGATTTTTCGGGATAAAAAGTAGCCTATGTCCTTCCCCGGGATGCAAGCTATCGCTGTACCAAGTTTCGTCAAAATCGGTTGAACGGATGGGCTGTGAAAGGCTAGCAGACAGACAGACTGACAGACACACTTTCGCATTTATAATATTAATTAAAGTTATTAAGTATGGATTGGAATGGATGTAAATGCGAAAGTGTGTCTGTTTGTCTACTTAGCTTTTCACGGCCGAACAGTTTAAGCGATTTTGATGAAAGGTTCTGTACATCGGTGGTTCTGACCCAGGGACGGACATAGGCTTCTTTTTATCCCGGAAAAATCAAAGAGGTTACACGGGATTCAAGACGCATCCTTTAGCTGATTTACTTATATATGACATTTGGTTCAGACTAGAGGTAGCTTGCGCGTCCCGGAAATTGAAATGGGCAAGTTTTTACCCCGGAAAATCAATGTTTCCCACGGGTTTTCGAAAAAATTTAAATATCCTCGCGGACGCGGACAAAGGCGCAGGCATCATCTAGTAAAAAATATATATTTTAAATGAAAATTAATGTATATAATATATTAAACAAAAGTAAGTATAATATCTCCGATGTAAAATAATATATTCAGAATTAATATCATACTAGTGTTCATAGATTGCCTTTTCTTAAATCCATAAGTTACATGGAAGTAATCAGTCAAAGCAAGTAGCGCACATAGTAGGCTCAGGATGATACCTCCGATAATAAAGGAAGCCTCCAGGAATTTATCAGAGTCTACTTGTAAGCCAGCTTCTAAGAGAAGGCCTAATGTCACAATGGCATATCCTCCGCATGTTCCTAGTATTATAAAATTATCGATCCGCGTCAAATCTGTGCTCTCAGAATTTAAAAAGCAACCCATAACCCAAATTGACAAAATGATACATCTTATTACCATTTGTGCAATTTTATAAGACATGATTGGACATAATTTAGTACCTAATAAAAATATTTTAAATGAAGTAGTTATAATACGTATCAGGTAGGTACCTATACCACTACACTCGGCTTCAATCAGCTTTAATGGCTTTAAATACTTAATTCAATTATGAATATTATATAAAACGGTATAAAATTACAAAGATATTATTATTATATTATTATTGTAAAAATAACAGCTTAATAACAGTCTCAAAAGCGTCAAAAAGTAGGTACAGTACGCGGCCGAAAGTAATATACATCAACCTTTAGAAGGAGATAGCAGATTTGTAGAGCTTTGTCTTAGTCGTTGAGGCCGACAAAACGTCATATAGATATGAGTGACAGAGACAACGCTCTACAAAGCCGAAATGTCATTCTAAATGCCGATGTACATTACTTTCTGCCGCGTACTGTATAATGCGTACAAAATGAGTTCTCATGCGCCATTTTAACTTTATGTGTCAACTGTCATGTCAAAAAGGTTTTAGTCTTAGATGAATGATTCTGGATGGATACTAAGCTCCAAATGCGTGTCAATCATTTATGTGTGCGTGCGTCATCTTGTCACTGTGTGCACCCATCTACGGTTGGGACGACGAATTTTTTAAGGATATCGATATTACAGCTAAATTAATTCTCTATGTTAAGATGACATATGAATATTTTTAATAAATATTGCATCAAACCCCAATGTTTTGTCTACTTAAGGGGGCACTCTGACAGTAAGTTACAGGCTCGACCTTCACCGATAGAGCGACGTTGCCAGACTTATATGAGCTATTGCTTTTACACGAATGGAGGTTCCCTGAAAAAGACGGAGATAACAATACCTCTTTGACACAGATGTACAAGAGCGGCAACACGTTATGGTTACCTCTATGTATACTATCTCTATGGGTACAGGGGATCACACCCACGCTGTCATACTTATATAGTATATAGTTTTAATGAGCCCGTATCTACTGCGTTTGTCGATTGGAATTTTATGTATTGAAGAACATGGCTTCAGTTGCGTGTTCGTCACGTGTAAAAATAAAATCCATACTTATTATAAATGCGAGTGTGTCTGTCTGTCTTTCTGTCTGATTATTGATGAAATTTGAAACAAAGTTAGCTTACTATCTCTACTACTCTCTCTTTTAGTCCTTACTTTTTAAGTGAATCATACTTTTGACATGACAGTTGACACAGAGTTTTTTTAATGAAAATATTACAATAAAAGTTAAAGCTAGCCTTATCTAATTAGGTACTATACAAATCATGCCCGCGTGGAATGGTGCCAAGAATACTGGCTGCATTTCCGCGCTGGACAGCCAGGCTGATCATTTTAACACAGAGTTAAAATGTCGTGTGAGAACTCATTTTGTACAGACTATACCGATGTACATTGTCCAAAGCAAAGACTATGCAGTGACGTGTTCTAACTCTATGGGATAATATTATGATTGGTTTTTTAATGGTTTTTTAAAAAGCTTTGTTAGAAATGTATTTTGCCCATTTAATTTTCATCGTTTTTAGTAGTTTTACATTTAAATGTATCATCAGCAGCGTGAGTAACAACAGTGAGAAGATCTTCGATTACTGTTCTCACCCAGACTGCTCTTTAAAAAATCAACATACTATGTGTGTAGCTAAGAACAAGCACAGTCCACGACTGTTTGCTTCAGGTATGACTAATTGGATGAAATATCAAATACTTCAGCTACATAATCGACACAGAGACAATATAGCCATGGGGCTAGAAGCAGGTCAGCCACCTGCTGCTAATATGCGTAAGATGTATTGGGATTACGAACTTGAGGAAATGGCTGAAACCTGGGCGCGGCAATGTCAAAAACGGCACGATGAATGCAGAAACACAATACGGTTTAATGTTATACAAAATATGGATGTGCGACCCGTAGTGCCACGAGTCACAGAGGCTCAAATCTTAGCCGATACTGTGGGTGCATGGTTTTCGGGGTCTAGAACCTTGCCACCTGAATATGTTTGGTCTTTCAAGCCGACCAATTGTAGCGCCCCAGGTGGCTGCAATGCACATTGGTACTCGGCAGCAGCGTGGGCTTCGACATGGCGAATAGGATGCTCGCAGGCATTATGTACGGTGAGACAGAGTTCTTGCATCTTATTCCGTAAAAGACGAACTTTGCAAGCTCCTGTTGGAAATTCTACAGATACAATTACGCGAACTACTACGAAGGAAAACATACTGCGCCGAACTAAGTACATGACTACTGCTAGATCAACGCGTCTTGAACACTTTGGGACAACGGTGAAAAGAGGCGATGGCGAATCTCCGTTGTATCGAGGAATGTCGGATTTGGTAGATCGAGAGAAAAAGGCGAAGGGGCCAAATATAATGGCCTACATATTTTGCAACTACGGGCCTGCGGGAAATATTGACGGGTTTCCAATATATGAACCCGGCGTCACTTGCAGCAACTGTCCTTATGGCACCTTGTGCGGAGTTGGAACTCATAGAGCATTATGTTCACTTGTAGGGGATCCTGATAATAAAGAGTAACTGGAAAATTAAATATTTTTTTAATTTTTGATTGTTTAATTCCTTCGTTCACGATTACGACAGCATAACGCCAGAGGCCGTAGCACAGGATCGTGGTGTGGTTCTGTTCTCCAAAAAAACCGACCAAGTGCGAGTCAGGCTCGCGCAACGAGGGTTCCGTACTACAGTCGTATTTTTTCGACATTTTGCACGATAATTCAAAAACTATGATGCATAAAAATAAATAAAAATCTTTTTTGAAATGCACAGGTGAAGCCCTTTCATATGATACCCCACTTGATATGGGCTTACTTACCCCACTTACTTCGAAATGGAAAATACTAATTTTAGTTCATGACCACAATTAAATTTTGTTTTGTGTGATGTAACCACAAATTCACGGTTTTCAGATTTTTTCCCTAATGTCTGCCATAATACCTACCTACCTGCCAAATTTCATGATTCTAGGTCAACGGGAAGTACCCTGTAGGTTTCTTGACAGACCGACAGACAGACAGACAGGCAGACAACAAATTAGTGATCCTATAAGGGTTCTGTTTTTCCTTTTGAGCTACGGAACCCTAAAAAGGCCGATAACACAAGTTCCCTTGTAGGTTGGACGACTCCAGCTTCCATTTTTAGGGTTCCGTACCCAAAGGGTAAAATGTGACCTTATTACTAAGACTCTGGTGTCCGTCCGTCTGTTTGTCCGTGTGTCTATCCGTCTGTCACCAGGCTGTATCTCATAAACCGTGATAGTTAGACAGTTGAAATTTTCACAGTTGTCACAAGTTGCCGCTTTAACAACAAATATGAGCCTCAATAGCTCAACCGGTATAGGAGTGGACTGAAAACCGAAAGGTCGACGACGGTTCAAACCCCGCCCGTTGCACTATTGTCGTAACTACTCCTAGCACAAGCCTGACGCTTAATTGGAGAGGAAAGGGGAATATTAGTCATCTATTATGGCTAATATTCTTTATAAAAAAAATACTAAAAGCAGAATAAAATAAATATTTAAGGGAGCTCCCATACAACAAACGTGATTTTTTTGCTCGTTTTATAGACGGAACCTTTCATGCGCGAGGAGTTAAATTTTACGCGTTATAGGTACTTTGAAAACTACGTGGACAAAGTAGCTGGCCTCAGCTTTTAAAATTATACTTTTGTTGGACCTCATTTGAAATTATAGACTGAATAGACCTCTATGGAATAGACTGTGACCACTGTGACATTAAAAAAAATGTTATCAAGGGATAAGTCATTGTCATAGTTACGTGAACCAAAATCAAAGAAAATTATGGACTATTTTACAGACAACCAAGAAACATTATTTATTTTATGAAAATTATATAATATTTCTATTTTTAATATTTTAAATACTTACCTAAACATGTTATCTGCTGCAAAAGTGCGTATTCATGGCATGCAAGATGAAAATTGGGTGATTAAGGACAAAATCAACCAATACCGTGGATTGATAAAACTTTATGGTAACCAATAATATCTAGATTGTGATAGCCTAGTGGTTAGGACGTCCGCCTTCCAATCGGAGGTCGGGGGCTCGATCGCAGGCACGCACTTCTAACTATATACACGTTTTAAATAATAATTTAATATCACTTGCCTTAACGGTGAAGGAAAACATTGTTAGGAAACCTGCATGCCTGAGAGTCCTCCATAATGTTCTCAAAGGTGTGTGAAGTCTACCAATCCGCACATGGCCAGCTTGGTAGACTATGCTCAAACCCTTCTCACTTTGAGAGGGGACCCGTGCTCTGCAGTGAGCCGGCGATGGGTTGATCACGATGATTAGATTTTGCTCGCATCTTCGTCCGCGATAAATATAATTAGGTAATTTATAGCCTACTAGCTGAAACCCCCGACTTCATCAGTGTGGATTAAGATTATCTAAAAATCACGTGGGAACTCATTGATTTGCCGGAATAAAAACCAAACTAAGAACTAACTAAGACTATGTTCATCCTTGGCGTGTTAACTAACTCTGTAGTCTGTGCGAAATTTCATCAAAATCGGTTAATCAGATGGGGCCTGAAGAGCTAGCAGACAGACAGACACACTTTCGCATTTATAATATTGGTATGGATAGCAATATTAGTATAGATAATGTAGCTGGAGTATTTTTAATCCCAGAGACTAAAATCTGGATAAACGTCTGTGAAAATGACAGAGAAATATCAAACTTAAAATTAATTTTACCAGCTTTATTCATCCAAGTACCAGCTTAACAAAAACAGTGTTGTCCTCATGGTCCCGGTTCAGATTGAAATCAAATATTTTGTGCATAGCAAGTAAAATAAAAATATGAAATGTGTAATTACGAGATTAAAAAGTAGCAATAAGTAATTACGTCATGCCATTTAAAAACTTAAAGAATAATTAGTACCTAAGTAACAAAAAATACAAAAAAAAAACCTAATGAATTTTTCAGTAGTAGTTATGTAAAACTTATAAATTATATTTTGCTGTTTCATACACACCTACAAATATTTATCGCTAAGTATCGATTGCACCACATCACTAATACAACGGTTACAACGACAGCTATTCATATAATATTAATGGAAGCAGGCTTTAGCGGAGGATGCATTAAAAAATCGATATCACTCTGTAACAGCGGTGATAGTCTAGTGGTTAAATACTTTAGGTCTCATTCGGGGGTCCAGGGGTATCCCGGGCAGTGGGCACGCATCTCTAACTCTCGGATGTGTGTTTATAAATAATTAAAGCAATTAAATTTCGGTTCATGGTTAAAGCAAGGTGTATCCCACAAAATTTCTCCAAGGGCACTTGGGTTTCCACTCGCTCAAAACCCGAAGAGACTGCGACCAAATTGGTACAATTTGCAAGATTCTTAGGGGTGTGATTGACTGCTCTGAACTACACAACAAGCTCTGCTGCGTTTATGCACCCTCTAATTACAGCTATCTCCGCCACCGCTCCAAATTTTTCGTAAGTCCGTTTAGTCGCACGGTAGCGCGTTCCAGGTCACCCATACCGCGCACTTTGGCTGCGCTCAACGCACTGCTGAAGGAGTCCCCTCGCTGTGACATATTTGCTGACAAATGGGCTGACCTCATGGGTCAGATCTTGCACTTTTGTGAAAATTTATAATTTTGCTTTTTAAAATTTATAATTTTAAGTTGTTAATTTTTGTAAGTATGTTTATGTTAGTTTGTACTCGTATTTTAATTAGTGTAATTGGCTTTATGGCCGTTCTGATTAAATAATAAATAAATAATAATAATAATAATAATAATAATCACTTGCTTTAACCATGAAGGAAAACATCATACCTGCATACCTGAAGGAGTCCCCTCGCTGTGACATATTTGCTGACAAATGGGCTGACCTCATAGGTCAGATCTTGCACTTTTGTGAAAATTTATAATTTTGCTTTTTAAAATTTATAATTTTATCAATTTTTGTAAGTATGTTTATGTTAGTTTGTACTCGTAGTTTAGTTAGTGTAATTGGCTTTATGGCCCTTCTAATTAAATAATAAATAAATAATAAATAATAATAATAAATGCCTAAAGGTTCTCCATAATATTCCCAAGGTGTGTGAAGTCTGCCAATCCGCACTTTTAGTAGACCGTACTATGACCAAACCCTTCTTATTTTAAAAGGAGACCCATGCTCAGTGAGCTGGGAATGGGTTGGTGTTAGATGATGATAATGGTGATGATTGGTTTAGAAAGGGACCGGAAAATCCATGACGGCGATTTGGCAAAGCAGAAGAAACGTTATTCCCGTGACATTCGCCAATTGCGGAAAGACATAACCAACAAACGCGAAGAATTGGAAGTGGCAGTATATGGCGACAAGCAGTTCCTTCGTAACGCCTTCCAAGAACACAGGCGCCTGCAGCTCACTTACATGAATAGCCAGGCTAATGTAATATAACCTTTTTTCTATTAAAATATGGCAGAAATAGATGACTTTAACAATAAGTTCAAAGTAAAAAAAAAACGTTTTAATGTAAAAGTTATTAATGTCGGCCTACTAGTCAGAGGTCTTCAATAATTAAATATAGGTTTATCACTTGCCTTAACGGTGAAGGAAAACATCGTGAGGAAACCTACACGTCTGACAGTTTTCCGTAATGTTCTCAAAGGTGTTGAAGTCTGCCAATCTGCATTTGGCCAGCGTGGTAGACTATGGTCAAACCCTTCTGATTCTGAGAGGAGACCCGTGCACATTAGTGAGCCAGCGATGGGTTGATGGTGATGATGTGTGCCCATCATGAAGCTCTCATCATTGTATTTTTTGGAAAGCACTCATGAGAACAAAGCAAATAAGTGGAGATTTTACTGGGCCTTAGATTCTATTAGGCCATCAGGGAGTTCCAATGTTTACCTTCCACCTCCATCAGCAAAAACGCTCAATGGTACCCTAATCATCTATTGTAATTCAAACCACACGTGTTTGCAAAATTTTAACTCAATCGGATAATAGTTGGAAGTAGCTGAAAAGTTAGTTATACCATTTCGACAGAAACCACGAACAAGTCCAACTAATAAAAACCTATTTTAGCGTTTAACTTTTAATCATCGTGAAACTAGTCGGGCTTACGTTGACTAAGCTCTTGAAAGTACATCCAGGAACTTCTTTATGTAAGTATTTACAGAGCTTTTGAAAATTTGCTTCTGAAACTTCAAAATTTTCCGACTCCGTATTTTCATAGTTAGTCTGGGTGAGTAAAAGTTCCAATGTCTTGTGTATAAGACTATTCAATTTATACATCTACATCGGACAAAATTTAGGTATGAGCATTGAGCATGCATTTTTAGTCAGAAATATCCTGTGGGAACCATCAACCACCACCACTAGACCGCTGGATCAGATTGGTCCTTACATTAGTAATTTTTATTTTAGAAAGTACTGGAAAGTATTGATCAAGAAAATTTCAATAAAAGAAAGAAGCTGGATAGAATCAGATACACGAAAAAGAAGAAAATGGAACAATTTCGTCAAGTTCAGGTAAAATTAAAGCTACCAATAACCTAATTTAACGGATTAATGGATTTCTGCTATCCAATTTAATTTTAATTGAGAAATTTAGTACATTACATACGTAGATACATATTAATTATTTTTGACACAAAAGTTTATTGAAAACATACACAATACACGTCATACTATCCCTATAGTACGCGACAGGCCGATATAGCAATCGGGGAGGACACGCCCCGCACAGCCCCCGCGCTAACCCGGTGCGGGCAAGCGTGGGTGACGTGCAGTTGTGCGGGGCGTCCCCCCGCCTCATACCCCGATTGCCAACTCAACCTGTCGTGGACTACACGTACTGAAGTATTTTTTAGAAAACTGTGTATAATATTTACAATATTCATAGAAATTGGAAGCATAGCTGAGTGACTCTAAGTTTTCTTATGAAACCTACAGTAATAATTAGCTACTATGTTTTGTTTTTATTAAGTTTACTTTAACATTATTTTGTATCCCTACTTCAACAATAAAAATCAGTTCGATTTTCTTATGGTGGACTAATTTTACTGCTCGCCATAATATCTACGATTTTGCCTCCTATGTCATAATAATTTTCAGTTTTAAGTTGTTAGAATCTAGATAGAAAGTACCTAATTATTTCTATAGCACCTTGTCGAGTTATTTCGCCCACTATACACCTACCACACTGTATAAATAGAGATTTATACAGTGTGGTGACAAGTTATTTTGAGCGTAAATCAATACCTACTGCAATAATATCAGCCATCTTCAGATGCGTCATTTACACCAACTTACCTATACCTACTTACGTCATCGTTCAAATGAGCTTCAAAAAAGGTTAACAAATAATGTTGCTTCATCGTCAAATAAGTATTTGTTTACTCTCTTTTTCAAATAATAGTGTCCCGCACTCATAATTACCCTAATAAATAAGTCGCTCCATTTGAAAAATGCCCTGACTTTTATAGTCGACACATAGGTGCAATCAACAAAATCCTTGACAATTAAGTACATTAAAGTTACGGATAAGTATGTCAAGACTAGACCCATAAGAAAATGTAATACAATATAAACAATAATGCTCAATGGGATCCATTCAATAACGGATGTATAACTTTGATTCACGAGTTACTAAAGTACGCGGAGAGCATTGCAGGAAGTCATTCAATGGTCTCAGTGTACATTCAAAATCCTTGAATGTTTTATCGTTTTGAATTTTTTATCTTTTTGTGTTTGTCTTTAAATTTATCATAGATCATCTAGTTAGTGTAAGTAGCACTGCCGTTCCAATTACATGTAAAATCCATACTAATATTATAAATGCGAAAGTGTGTCTGTCTGTCTGTCTGCTAGCTTTTCACGGCTCAATCGTTCAACTGATTTTGACGAAATTTGGTACAGAGATCGCTAACATCCCGGGGAAGGACATAGGCTACTTTTATCCCGGAAAATTGAAGAGTTCCCACAGGATTTTTAAAAAGCTTAATCCACGCGGACGAAGTCGCGGGCATCATCTAGTTTAATATAATTTCTGCTGTCACTGCTCTATTCCATAAAAACTCGTGAACGGTATACGGGAAAAATATTGCCGTGTGAACGTAGCCTTATGTGAAATATATAAAATGAAAAGGTGACTGGCTGACTGATCTATCAACGCACAGCTCAAACTACTGGACGGATCGGGCTGAAATTTGGAATGCAGATAGCTATTATGACGTAGGCATCCGCTAAGAAAGGATTTTTGAAAATTCAACCCCTAAGGGGTTGAAATAGCGGTTTGAAATTTGTGTAGTCCACGCGAACGAAGTCCCGAGCATACTCTAGTATGAAATAAAATTAAATGTGAAATAACCGGGTGTAGGTGGAATGTGTGGATCGCGTCCCACTGTCCACTGGTGCGAGCTGTAAGTGGCGGAAGCGACCAGTTGCATGTTAACTCAATTACTCGAAACTTTGTAGCTCAAAGCAACGAATGTTCAATCCTACCACAAATAACGGATAACTTTCAAAAATATGCATACCTATAAATTTTTTGGTCGATGGCAAAAAATAAATAAAACCCAAGTTCATGCGTTCAGGCTATTCCCAGAACTACTATACAAGTTTTCACTACTAGTAAAAATGGACAGGTATTTTTTCTAGATTAAATTCTAGTACATAAATTTTTGTACTAGCAGCGAATCCTCATCAGCTGTCAATAAAAAAGTGAAAAATATCTCACCTAAATGTTCCGATTACAGTAAAGCATTTAATGCTAATAACATGATGAGGAACTTAATTGGATCGTTTCAAAGTTTCTGAAACGAATATATTTAACATGAATGAGAAAATTTACTCTTAATCCACTTACCTATTAAACATTTTCCAAGAAATCAAGTTCCATTTTAAAAAGGAATTTTCTTTGTTGCGTTAGTCTTAGCTCTTAAGACGATTGTAGCAGGAATCTTGCATTATAAATTTACAATGTAACTACTTTAACTTTTGCATGGTTCTTGATGAAAGAAACCTTACATTTTCAAGGACTATTTGTAATTGTTACGCAAAACATTTCTTTTGACCGAAAAATTTATAAGCTCCAGCTTCCCACGGGTAGCTTATTACAATTTTCGTACTATAGGACCTAATTCTTTTAAATTAAAATATAGCTTATGTCACTCAGGAATAATGTAGCTTTCTACTGGCCATCGATATAGTAATATATAAGTCTATGCTACTGGCAAAAGAATTTTTAAACTCAGTTCAGTAGTTCCAGAGATTACCCCCTACAAACAAACTTACAATCTTTACCAATTATAATATTAGTATAAATAGTACAGATAAATTAAATTGGACCGGTACATAGATAATCTTCTTAATCATTACCCTTATTATAAATGCGAAAGTGTGTTTGTTTGTTGGTTTGTTGGTTTATTGGTTTGTTGGACTGTTGGTTTGTTGGTTAGTTGGTTTGTCCTTCAATCACGTCGCACGGATTGGTGTGACTTTTCGCATGGATATAGATAAAGACCTGAAGAGTGACATTGGCTACTTTTCATCCCGGAAAATCAAAGAGTTCCCACGAGATTTTTAAAAACCTAATTCCACGCGGATGAAGTCGCGGGCATCAGCTAGTAAATAAATAACATTATATCCATGTAACGTTCATATTGAACGGCAAAATTGGTTCTCAGTTGAATATTTACTTATCAAACTCAATTAAATTTTGTAAACATGCTCTATTTACCTCCGTCGTGATTTTCGAGATTTTTGTAAAAATGTGCAGTTTGAAAGTTACACGGGTTCAAAGTTGTATCTACATACAAAACTTTGAGCCGTTAGTTAGAATTTTAAAACCACAATTTTTTACGGAAATTTAGCAAACTGCAGATTAATACCTATATCCGTTTTAGGACGTATCTACCATTGAGTTTGATTTAGTTAGTTTTCAAACGTGAACTTTTGTGTAGAGAGCGCTAGGGAGAGCATAGTTGGGCAATTTCTCCTAAGCGTCTGATGTTCGACATTTTGACCATACAACCATTGTAAAAAAATTCACATAGCTCGAATGACTTCAATTCTGTTTCAGTATTCGCCTGTAAGAGTTAATCTTTAAAATTATTCTATAGAAAAAATAAATTACAGCTTCAAACAGCAGAACTTCATGATCGTGTTATATATGAAATCGGAGGAAAGCTGCCCGCCGAGAAAAAGGAACAGGCTGTCGCTAATTATGTCCAGCGCGCCAATATTAAAAAGAACGCAGCTTTAGCTATAAAAGTCATGTATAAGAAAATTCTGGATATTTTGAAGAAGGTTAAGTTGCCTCATTATGACATTGAATTTATTGACTACTAGCTGTCCTGGCGAACTTCGTTCCGCCTAACAGTCGATTCAAATTTTTTGAATTTTTCTCTCCGTAAGAACCATCCTCGTACTTCAAGGAATATTATAAAAAAAAGAATTAGCGAAATCGGTTCAGTTGTTCTCGAGATTTGCGATGAGCAACATATTAAGTGATTCATTTTTATATTATAGATTATATTTTACTACATGATGTTTGTGACTTCGTCCGCGTAGATTTAGGTTTTTAAGTAACTCATGGGAACTTTTTGATTTTCCAGGTCAAAATTAGGCTACTTATGTCCCTCCCTAGACTCCCAGGAAGGATCTTGGTATCTGCGTACCGAATTTGGTACAGAGGGAGCTTGCATCGTAGGAGAGGACAAAGGCTACTTTTCATTCCGGAAAATCAAAGAGTTCTCACGGAATTTTTAAAAGCCTAAATAAATCTACGCTGAGAAGTTGCCGGCATCATCTATTTATTACAGAAATAGCTCGAGTATCCCGGAGATGGAGGAAGGCTACTTGGTATCCCGGAAAATCAAGACGTTCCTATTTGATTTAAAAAAATCATAACTTACGCGGATGAACCCGTGGACATCATCTAGTAAACTATCAAAATTCATATCAACAGCTTGAAATCCTAGAATAATTAGGGCTGTCTCTCAACATCAATGCTTGAAATTGAATGAAATGACAACCCTGAACAAGCAATAAGCCCTTTCAAAAGGTTTCTGGGTGCAATATACGAACAAGCTTCTTGTTTTTTAGGACTCTTCCTACTTCACAGTAGTTTTGGAGGCTCTAAAACTAGATTGTCGTGCACAAGGCAAGTGTTTGATGGGGGCGACTGAAATGGGTCAGTTAGCTATGGAGTACTTGGATGATAGGAAATTCGAATTCAACAAATTGGAGAAAGAGATTAAATTGAACATGAAAGAGAGGGAAAGGACTTTAAAGCTCGTTCGAAGAGAAGTAGCTTTTTTGACGGATTCATTTCCAAACCTTATAAGAAAAGAGGTACGTGACGTTTTCTCTCTACACTCATCATCGTCATTATCATCTTCAACTGATACTGATATCAAATGGACGAACAAGAATAATACGGATGAATGGCCATAGGTCCACTTGTAGGCACTGTCACATGCCACGGTCTTGAGCCACCTAAACTTTAATTAGTCTTAGTACTTAGTATTACAAAAATATTTTTTAGTACTTGGTACAAAATTGAACTTCGGGCACGCTTGCTGATACAACCATGCATTACCATGCCAAAACCGAATGTTAAACGCAAGAGGGATTTTTTCCAACTTTTGCCTCGTTTACTAGCCACATTCATAATTATTATTATGGCGATATTTTTCCCTTATACCGCAATATGCATTTTATCGAATTAGAACATTTACAGTGAATATTGTATTGAAAACATCGATATAAACGACAAGATATGGTCAAACGAACAAAATTTTTTACGGTGTTGGAACCAAATGAATCAGCGCGACCTCTTAGATACTAATGAACGAACCGTTTGAAATCCAGAGTCGAGACGTCACTGAGGTTGCATTAGTGCTTATATTTCACCACTGAGTCGGTGCCATTTTGTTTGTTCCATAGCCCTGTCCATACGAAGTAATGTATAAGTCAATGATTAAAAACTTAATTGTTCACACAACCAGTGCGGTAAAATGCCGTGTTTCTAGAATATAATTGTAAAATGAAATTTTACAGGAAGCAACTAATCTGGACGACTTATACGAGGACGAGGACGCTGCCAGTCAACACTCTGTGCATTTTGAACTTGAAGAAGTGATGGAGATTTGCAAACGCCTACAGAAGGCAACGCTTGTGTCTTCCTTTGATAAAATCCTTCCCAGGTTTCCTATTCCCTATTTTATTAATCCTTCTCTCTTCCAGGTTACAATATATAATTATTGTCATAATGTTTCATCATCATCGAGGCCTTCTTCGAAACGAAGTTTGGAGGTCATCATACGAAAAGTTTCTCTATATAAAGCCGCCTCCTTTAACTTTGGGTGACTAGCTCTGTCCACCCTCTTATAATATCCAACCATTTGCGTCTTTGGCGGCCTGGAACGCTTTTGGCTTCAATTCTTCCTTCCAAAACTAATTTTTGAAATGAGAATTGTGTTCCTCTTTGTAAACGACCAAAGAAAGCTTCCTTCGTATGATCGTGGACATGAGTGTGTCTTAGTGGACCATTTCCAATACCTTCGTGTTAAACGATAACCTAATACTACATACTCTAACGTTGATTGAGATCGTTTTAGTAGTCTAGTAGAATTGGGATGGAGCCTATGTCAAAAAGAAATTATATTTCTTAGTAATTATTAAATAGAAGGCTTTCCAAAATTGCTAAAATCCACATCCACTGTGTTTTAAGTTTGTTAACTATTTGAATTATCGATTTAACTAAAAAAGTACGTATTTGACTTAATCATCATCATCATGCTCAACCCATCGCCGGCTCACTACAGAGCACGGGGCTCCTCTCAGAGTGAGAAGGGTTTTGGCCATAGTCTACCACGTTTTCCAAGTGCGAATTGGCAGACTTCACACACCTTTGAGAACATTATGGAAAACTGTCAGGCATGCAGGTTTCCTCACGATGTTATCCTTCACCGTTAAAGCAAGTGATATTTTAATTACTTAAAAACGCACATAGCTCCGAAAAGTTAGAGATGCATGCCCGGGATCGAACCCCCGACCTCCGATTATAAGGCGGACGTCCTAACCACTAGGCTACCACTGTTATTTGACTTAATATCTATACCTAATTACTTTTATTTATGACGTCACATCTAAGTTTCATACAATCTCCGAGCGCTTTGACGTTTGATACAAAGTTGCTCTTTTGACTAGGTACTATGCTGCACCATCGCTATTACACGTGGGCGAAGCGAAGGTTTAGCTATTCATGAATATGTAACAATAGCCTTTGACGAAGCCCTATAGTTATTAATAGCGGTGATAGCCTAGTGTTTATGACTCTAGCCTCCCATTTGGGGGAGTCTAGGGTTCGATACGTTAACGTTTCGGAGATAAGTGCGTGTTAAGCAATTAAATATTAAATGACATAATATTATGCGCTAATAATATATTAATGGCAGTAAAAATAAAAGCATTTTTAGTAGTAATCTATACCAATGAATAAAATTGAAGTGTCTGTCTGTAATATTGAAACAACTACCTCATGTTAGGCTCATATGGTTATTTGAACTGTACCATAACTGAATCAAACGTTTTTAAAAAAATTTGGCTGTCTGTCTATCTGTCTGTTTGAACGGGCTAATCTTCGGAACGGCTGAACCTATTGACGGGACTTTTACGAACAAGTAGAGAATTAACCAAGGAGTAACATAGGCTACTTTTTTAACCAACTTTCAAAAAAGAAGGAGTTGTGTTTTTCTACTTATACACACCGAAATCTCCAAGATTTCTGAACCGATTTGCGTAATTTTTTTTAAATCGTTAGAAAAACTTTGCGACATTGTACCATAAAAAATTTAAATTCCAACTCCTCAATCCTGATGCTGTACGGGACCTGACCACCAAAACTGATGGAATTTAGAAAATGTCTGTTATAAATTGATATTGGAGGTACCTAATACCTACCAAGTAAAGACTATCGTTAAACTCAAGGACCTAATTCCTCAACTCTGATGCTGTAAGGAATGGAATCCTAAATCGTGGTGATTCCACTGGATTTTTCATCATCATTCCAGGGGAAGAATCATCCATTTTTTTTATTATTCAGATACAAGTTAGCCCTTGACTGCAATCTCACCTGGTGGTAAGTGATGATGCAGTCTAAGATGATAGCGGGCTAACCTGGAAGGGGTATGGCAATTTTTATTAAACCCATACCCCTTTGGTTTCTACACGGCATCGTACCGGAACGCTAAATCGCTTGGCGGCACGGCTTTGCCGGTAGGGTGGTAACTAGCCACGACCGAAGCCTCCCACCAGACCAGACCAGAAATTTAGAAATTATAAAATTCCAAACCCCTGCCAGGAATCGAACCCGAGACCTCCCACTATTAAGACCACAGCGCTCACCACTGCGCCAGGGAGGTCGTTTAAATGGTTTTTTCGTAATTTGGTACAGAGATACCTTGCATCCTAGGGACGGGCTACTACGGATAGGCTATTTTTCATCCTGGAAAATAAAAAGTTCCCGCGGAATTTTTAAAAACCTAAATCCACGTGGGTGAAGCCACGGGCATCAGCTAGTAAGCAATATAGATGTTTAAATAAATAAATAAATTATGGTAGGTATTCACTAATATTTTTTTTTACCAGGTTGAAAGAGCAAAGGTATCAGACAGAACGTTTGATGATGCAACTGACTCTCAATAGCATGAAGAGGGATGCCCTTCTGGAGGACCGGAAGCATGCGATATTGATGCTAGATTCGTTGAAGAATGTTGGACAGGAAAGTACTGCACAGTAAGTCATCATCCTCAGCCCATCAATGTCTTGCAGGTGACTTTTCCTACTGCCTACGGTTCAGGCATGCCTTAAGATTAGTGTCCACAGGCAGATCGGGTCGGGCCACATTGCAACGGAAAAATCGCGCGGTGGGACGGGGCGCGACGGATTTCGTTAACGGTTTGCTCGCCGAGCGTATTTTTCCGTCACTGCCCAGCCTTCGTGCTTCAGTGGGCAAAAGGTAACGTCAACGAAAAGGGGACTGACTGACTCACTGATCTATCAACGCACAGCTCAAACTACTGGACAGATCAGGTTGAAATTTTGCATGCAGATAGCTATCATGACGTAGGCATTCCGCTAAGAAAGGATTTTTCTCTAGGAACTCAACCCCTAAGGGGGTGAAGTAGGGGTTATGAGTTTGTGTTGTCCACGCGGACGAAGTCGCGAGCATAAGCTAGTAAATAATAAAATGTGAAAGTTATGATGTTTGTTACTCCTCCACGCCACAATGACTGACCCGATTTATCTTTTTGAAATGGGGATAGGTTTTTACTTTAGTTAACACGGAGGAATTGCGGACGCAGCACGTAAAAATTTTTACAAAAAAAATAAAAACCGACTTCGTTACACAAACACTAAAAATTGAAAAATAATTTAATTTATTACCGAATATATTATGTATACAAGAGTTAATATAGTTCCATAATAATACTTTTTGGTGCCGGTGCCAATTAGCTTTAGCTGCGCGAATCGTCTAGACTTCATATTTTTATGGGACTCCACCATGGCACCTCATTGGCACCGACCCCAAAAAATATTATTATGGAACTATAATATTAACTCTTGTATACATAATATATTCGGTAATAAATTAAATTATTTTTCAATTTTTAGTGTTTGTGTAACGAAGTCGGTTTTTATTTTTTTTGTAAAAATTTTTTATTTCACAATTTTTAGTGGCCCCATGGAATTATGCTATGACTGGTTCTAAAAGTCTACTGTTTACTAAGCTATTACACTGATCGCGAGCAATTTACTCTTATCCGTTGAGGAGTTCCAGTATCTATCTTCGAAGATGTTCATCAGATCTTCACCAAATTGAAATGGGACCAACTTTGAAGTATACCCTTTCAAACAAAAAAAGAATTTTCAAAATCGGTCTAGGCGTTTTCGAGTAATCGGGGAACATACATAAAAAAAAAAAAAAAAAAAGATTCCGACGAATTGAGAACCTCCTCCTTTTTTTGAAGTCGGTTAAAAAAGATCGCCGCACCCTTGCGGCCCGACCCTTCTCTAGTGGGCGCCTCTTTTGAGTATGCTTACTGACGAACGGCAGTTTGTTGACGACATGCTAGTGGCTGTCGTCGCGTATCGGCGGCTGTCGTTGACAAAATGTTACTCTTCTGTAACACTAGTAATTTAGGTGTTTATGGCGTAGGTGCTCATGAAACAATGGAACAAGAACTATTTATTTAACGTGGCAATACGAAATTACAAATCCTTTGACAAAGGGATACCTAGTCAGGATGTTCGCGCCGTGTCCTCCTTCAATACAAATACAAACAGCAAATTTAATTACCCAGTTCAATCTAACTAGACTCATTCACAGTGCATCGGAGCATTTATGAAACTGTTTTAGTCACTCGGAAAGAGGAAATTGCGACCTACCTAGTGTTGCGCGGCATTTGCATGAAGTTGAGTGCTATGCAATCTATTTATACGAGTAAGCTTTTGCCACGTAATATAATTTATAGCTTATCGTACTCAAATATATAATTAGGGTTCCGTACCTTAAAAGGAAAAACGGAACCCTTATAGGATCACTTTGTTGTCTGTCTGTCTGTCTGTCAAGAAACCTACAGGGTACTTCCCGTTGACCTAGAATCATGAAATTTGGCAGGTAGGTACATCTTATAGCTGATATTTGGGGAAAAATCTGAAACCATAGGGTTAGATCACACAAAAAAAATTAAATTGTGGTCATGAAC
Organism: Maniola hyperantus; assembly: GCF_902806685.2. Classification (NCBI taxonomy): domain Eukaryota; kingdom Metazoa; phylum Arthropoda; class Insecta; order Lepidoptera; family Nymphalidae; genus Maniola; species Maniola hyperantus. Next base: position 4,667,250 of record NC_048564.1, read on the forward strand.
TAATAATTAGTATTTTCAACTTTCGAAGTGAGATAATTTTATCAAGTGGGGTATCATATGAATGGTCTTCACTTGTGTATTCTAAAACAGATTTTTATTTATTTTTACGCATCATAGTTTTGAATTATCGTGCAAAATGACGAAAAAATACGACTGTAGTACGGAACCCTCATTGCAAAAAAAAAATATTAGCCAAGTTAATTGCTCACTAATATTCGCCTTTCCCCTCCAATTAAGCGTAAAGCTTGTGCTAGGAGTAGGTACGACAATAGTGCAAGGGGTGGGATTTGACCTTTCGGTTTTCAGTCCGCCCCTTTAACCGTTCAGCTATCGAGGCTCTAAATATAATCTATCTATAATCTAATCTATAATAATCTAGTAATATGTCTATCAGTGAAAGAATTTTCAGAATCAGATCATTAGTTCCGGTGATTACTCCCTGCATACAATATACCTAAGTAACAAAATGTCTTTACTTATAATAATATCAGCAATAGTAAAGATAAACGGATAAAACACCTGATTCACATACTCGAACTATTGATATACACCTTAAATCGCAGTGTCTTACAACTTGAGATTTTGGTATGTACCTACTTCCGTTTTCTATAAAAATTTACTCCCACTTGAAAGCGTTTTCAACAATTCCACTCCAGCGACGGTGCATAATGTATAAGTTTAAATATTAAATCTAGCTGCGGTCTCGAGCGCTGCCTGGATACCTACGACCTGTAAGTGCGAGCGAAATAGACAGATAACTCGACGACTCAGTTTAAAATGCATCGACTATAGTGGGGGTCTGCCAACGCTGCAATTTCCGGTGCGAGGTCACCATTCCTGCACCTTGGAATCTCAACGCCCATTTGTTCTACAAACTATGACAAATTGCTACTTCAGCTTCGTAACACGTTGAGCTGTTGATCTTTTATTTTGGTTTTTCTACGGATTTTCCCATTTCTGATTTTTGATCTCTTTCTTGATAGAGAAACTATCAATTGACGACGGCAACGATGACACAATATCAATAAATTATAATTATAGTTACTTATACAAACATCAGTCATAGATATCATGATTTTATATTAACCGCCTGAACCTTGTTTTTAAAAGGATTATGTTGGCCTTTATTTCAGCCAATAATATAAGAATAGAATATTTTAATACCGTCTGTTATACGCTGATGACTGCTCCCTTTCTTCCGACTGGTTATATTATTTTGTCACACAAAGCAATATGACCGTCCCGTTCCCATTCACTTTATTGCGAAGATATTTTATCAACATCCCCTTAGTGTATTAGGCAATAAAGGAAAAGTGAACTATACAACAATCTTTATTACGTAAAATACCTGTATAATTTATTACTTTTATTTTTTCACCGCGATTAATAGCCTCATCTGGTGACAGAAGGGCTGGCTCATTTTTTGCGCAACGGATCAGCCTGGCTGTCCAGCGCGGAAATGCAGCCAGTATTCTTGGCACCATTCCACGCGGTCATGATTTATATAGTAATTAGATAAGGCTAGCTTTAAGTTTTATTGTAATATTAAAAAAAAACTTTATCTTTGCAAAAAAAAAAAAAAAAAATTTTACTGAGTGATAATAATTCATACTAATATAGTAAATGCGACGCTATGTCTGTCTGTCTGCACTAGCTTTTTACAGCTCATTTGTTTAATCGATTCTGGTGAGATTTGGTATAGTAGATAGCTTGTATGCCGGAGACTTTTTATCCTAGAAAATCAGAGTATTTATTTTTTACCTATTCTACTCACTCTACAACCTCTCGCACTGTCAAGTATCACTGATATAGAGGTCTCTCTAATAGATAAGTCCACTTTTAATCTATTTTTTCTCTTTAATGTAAATGTTTTTGGTACAAATATAATTTAGTTAAATTTAAGTGTCCACGGGATTTTCAAATATCTATACCCATGCGGATGAAGTTGCGGGCATCAACCTAGTAATCTCATAATTGTTACTATATTGTCTACTTTCTACGGCGTACTACTACTATTAGGAGTAATGAGTGATTCGAACCCAAAGCAGGTAAGTACGACCGCACATAACCTTTATGGTAACTCATTCCTCACATAATACTAAAGTTTTGTAATTGTTTAATGTACACTACAGTCTACAACAATGTAATCTCAAAGTTTTGCAACCAGTGAATTGAATGTCCATTTCAATGCTGATGTTATCGAGCAAATAATCTTTAAATGAAATAAGCTTTGCCCCTGCGTAGTGCTTATGCCCATGTCTTTGTCCTGCACCGTTTCGAAAAGTTGTGCATCAAACATCAAACATCAACAGTCGTCAGTTCGTTCAGTGTCACTCGACCTTCGTTTCGCTAATTTTTTTTTAATTTATCAAAATATGGAATGTTGTACAAGTCTACTTTTGAATAACTGTTATTTATAGAAACACTATATAATAGATAATATTATGAGATTAAGTTCCTTATATTTTATTCAAAAATGGGGATCGTTACAATTTGTTAATAAAATAGTATAAAGTAAAATAGCTACAGTACGCGCGGCGAGAGTTTGGCTTTGACCGTTATTGCGCAGAAATCAGAAATTGGGTATCAACGGGCAATTAGTGGGGTGCGGGGCGGGTGTGTAGGCGCACGCGGTGCTCTGATTGGCGCTCCACTGCTCCAGTCGTTCCCTGCCTCTCGCATCGATACGACGTACCGCGCACTCGTGTTGTACAATCACGTTCACAAGTGAATTGCTATTTTCGTTAATTGTTTATTGTTGTCGATTGTTATTATTTGTTGAGTTTGTTTGTTTAAGTTTGTCAGTTAAGTTTTTTTTGTTAAATATTAAAAAGTGATTTGAAAATGCGTAAAAAAAACATTGTTTTATAAAGGCAAGCACGGAAAATGATATATGACGTGAATTGCTTTTTAAAGAAAGAAGCTGACGAATGTGTCGATTCATTGAAGCAAATTCGAAGTCAGATTGAGGAAGTTGCTTCTTTACTCAGTCAGTCGGAGAATAACCAAACTATACAGACTATGCAGGTAATGAAAACGGAAACTGTTTCTAAATTAAATTGTGTAGTCAGTAAATTAGCTAAAATTCAAAAACGGACATCGGAGGCCACTAAGACTTCAATTGGAACTGTAAAAAATATCGCAAATCAAGCCAAGAGTTCCGATTTGCTAATTACTTTCAGAACACCTGGAAAAAAACGTCCCAGAGCTAAACCAGTTACGAATATTGATAATTTTGACCAAGGTATTATAAAAAGATGTATACACAATTTTCACAAGACGAATAATGAACTTCCCACCATTGGGAAACTAAAAAAGAAACTTGAGGAAGATATAAACTTTAAAGGGTCAGAAACAAGTCTTCGTGTAATTATAAAGGAGTTAGGATTTCGCTGGAAAAAAACAGAAAACAACCGTAAATTACTAATAGAAACATCGAATATCCGATTACAACGCATTGAATATTTAAGTAAAATAAGAAAATATCGACAAGAAGGAAGACCCATTGTTTACACAGATGAATCCTACGTAGATTCATCGCACTCAACAACCAAAGCCTGGAGCGATGGCCCTACGGAAGGACTAAAAAAACCCATTTCTAAAGGACAACGAGTCGTGATAGTCCACGCAGGATCTGAAGCTGGGTTTATACCAAATGCTTTATTAACTTTTAAGTACGTCAAGAGTGACCATGTAGTTGATTTACTTACCGAGCAATTTATAATTCGCGTCGATGATAATTCCGAAGACGATGATTCTGATGATGGTTATGAAGATGATGATGGTGACAACTGCAACCGAGGAAGCCCTGAACCCGGACCCTCAACAAGCAAAAGACGTTGCACAATTTCGTGTCGCGGCAGCACCACTGGACCATGCGGTGATTTCATAGAAGGCGTTAAACCTTTAACTGATTCAGAATCTGAATAGCACTGCTGCTAAGACTTTTTTTTAATGTTAACTTTTGTATTTAATAATTATTTTAAGTTTTCTTTTGTTTGTATGTACCAATTTTACATGTATCTTGGAATAAATAATTTTATTAAAAAACAATTATTTAGAATTTTCATCGCTGTCTCTGTAAACTTTAAAAGGAAATAAACATTTTATATAAGTAAAATAACTATCAATAGTTTTAATAAATGAAGAAGTTTATCTATTTCGTATTATTTTCTAGCATTATTACCACTGTACATGAATTTTGACCCACTCAAATATCCAACCTGGTACATAAAAAAGGAAAAGTATTGTGTGCGTGACAGTACCCATGCGCAGTAATCCCCTCCACCCGAAGGTCAAAGCCAAACTCTCGCCGCGCGATCTGTACCTAGTACCTACAGATGTATAGTACGCGGCCAAAAGTAATGTACAGCGACCTTTAGAAGGAGACAGCAGATTTGTAGAGCGTTGTCCCTGTCGTTGAGTCCGACAAAACGTCATATAGGTATGAGTGACAGCCGAAATGTCATTCTAGAGGGCGATGTATGTCGGTACATTACTTTCGACCGCGTACTGTACCCGTAGTATAAGATTTTACGTCTCACCAAACGTTGCTAGAATTCGAGAGTCGAAACACAATAACATCAAAGTAAAATGGACCTAAAGAGCCTTGAGTTGAAGTCAAATATTCAATGCCACTGATTTTAATTTCGCAATGTTTCCGCTTGGAGCGCTGGCTGTAGAAGTGTAGACAAACTTGAAAACAAGGCTATTAAGATCCAGTTTACTGTAACGCGGAAGTATTTCGACTCTCGAATTTGGTTTGGTTTGGTGAGACGTAAAATCTTATACGGTACTGTAGTCGGTTGGCTACGATCACCACATCCACTCGGCCTCGTAGGCTCGCTTCATTCGTCGTCAGCTTATGGTTTTGCGCTCTACAAAAACAAGCTTTCAAAAAAAATACGACAGACAAGACTACGTGGAGTGGGGGTGATCAGATTTCGTCTTTTTTCTTAGATTTCCGTACGTCCTAGTGAAAAAACTTTGCAAGCAGTGATCACTGCTGTTTTTCACATCAATATACCTACATATTTGTACATTTTTGTCTGGCCAGTTGCAGCTGCTGCTGTTCAAATAATAATAATGTTGCAATATTGCAAAAGTTTGTTAAATTACTTCAATACAATCAAAAGCCCTTTGAATGATAACAAATAACAATGTAGTGTGTGACGGTTGGACGCGCAAAACTTTGTGCAGCATGTTGATTCCACGGAATAATAATTCGATGGAAAAACCAATAATGTAGCCCAGGACCTAGTGGGTCAGACGATTCTGGATGAAACATTGCTGAGGGTTGTAACTTCTTCTATTAATCACATAATGGTGGGAGTTTTTGTAGGATAACAATGCGGTGGGCATCCAGAACTTTCCAAATATTTGAGAATGAGATTTCAACTCTTAACGGTTATTTTGTCATGACAACCTTTAGTAAATAAATTTTTTGTATGCATGCTGTGGCATGCATGTGCCTATAATAGGCTTCTCATTTTGTGAATGTATTTTAAATAGTTAAAATTGTTTTTGTGACTGTTTTTGTGAATGACTAAGCTGTTGGGAAACCCAATAAAGAAAATAAAATAAATAAAAACATAGGTACCTACTTACTTATATTATATTTTACTAGCAGTTGCAGTTGGCTTCGTCCGCGTAAGCTTTTTTGGTTTTTTTATTATTTCATTTTTTTAAAAAGAATATTAGCCATGTTAAATGACTAATATTCCCCTTTCCTCTCCAACTAAGCGTCAGGTTTGTGCTAGGAGTAGGTACGACAATAGTGCAACGGGCGGGGTTTGAACCGTCGTCAACCTTTCGGTTTTCAGTCCACTCCTTTAAGGGTTGAGCTATTGAGGCTCTAATTTTTTTAATGAGATTAGATATTTTACTGCTGCAAAAGGCCTCACTTACCTAAACACTCAGTCTCACCTTAAAGTACGGAACCCAGGATACCTAAATGCCGATTTTCATATCTCTAACTTCAAAAACATAAGACTTTTAAATAACCTTGCAAATTTCAAGTTAGCAATAATTAAAACTTTCCCTTACAAATTTTCTTCCTCTATTTTACCACCCTTAAAGGGGGATTTTCTATAACAAATTATACAGGTTTGTATTATTTAAAGCTTGTAAACCTAACACCGATTTTCATACCTGTAACTTCAGAAAAATAGAACTTTCATATGACCTTTCAACCCCCACGTTACCCTTTAAGTGGTAGATTTTTGTAAAAAATAAAATCGCAGTTGACACCTACAATCTAGAGAGAAACTATCTTCCAAACTTTAAGTTAACAATAACAATCATTAAAATCTTCCCATACAAACTTTACTACTACTACTCAAAATTTCCCACCAGATCCTAATAGTCATTGATCGTATGAAACGCAATAATTTAATTCAATGAAGCAGGAACAATATTGGTTGACAACATTGTTCCATTTCCACCTTTTTTAAATATTATTATTTAGATAACAAGTTAGCCCTTGACTGTAATCTCACGTGGTAGGTAAGTGATGATGCATTCTAAGATGGTTGCGGGTTAACCTGGAAGGGGCAGTGTTTATTAAACCCATACCATTTATTAATTTTTTTTTTAAAATTTTTCTCTCCGTAAGAACCATCCTCGTACTTCAAGGAATATTATAAAAAAAGAATTAGCGAAATAGGTTCAGCTGTTCTCGAGATTTGCGATCAACAACACATTCAGCGATTCATCCATACTCCATACTAATATTATAAATGTGAAAGTGTGTCTGTCTGTCTGCTAGCTTTTCACGGCGCAACCGTTCAACCGATTTTGATGAAATTTGGTACAAAGATAGCTTACATCCTGGGAAAGGACATAAGCTACTTTATATCCCGGGAAATTGAATAGTTCCCACAGGATTTTTAAAAAGCTAAATTCAGGCGGACGTAGTCGCGGGCATCATCTAGTTTTTATATATAGAGAAGATTGAACATTTGAAAAGAGCAATCGCTGAGTTTCTTGCTGGACTTGTAAAAGTTTATGTGAATAAAAATCTATTCAGCTACTTATTCAATGCCGCCTACATTTAGTGTTCCGGTACGATGGCGCGTAGAACTGCCATACGCCTTACAGATTAGCTCGCTTCCATTTTGGATTGCATCATCACTTAGCACCAGCTGAGATCACAATCTTTCTCTTCAATCAAAACAAGTTAACTTTTTAATCAAGAAAAAAAAAGTTTCAGGTATGTTTTGACCTAAACTGATTTTTTTGTTTATGCTAGACACATTCAAGAGAAGAAACAACTCAGGGCAGCACTCGCGGCAGAGAAAAGAGAGGAGCGGGAGTTAACGCAAGCGCTAGATGATAAAGGCCGGCTCATTATCGAGATGAAAACCTCCTTGCAGCAGATAGACCAACTACTGTCTTGTGTTGGTAAGAAATTAAAAAAAAAATTAAACACATAGGTACTAATCCACGCTTATGGTTCTTGCTCGAATGAAAAGAACACAAAGTCATAAATGTAAACAGGCATTTTAGTATGGAAACTATACATATTATGGCAGACACACATGAAACAGCATTCCAATGCGGCTCTGATGTATAATGACATAGGTCGCGTTGTTGTGTATCATAGGAATCACAAAATTGAAAAAGTTTCCGTATATGAAAATGCATAGTAAAATAGTGTCCTGTCTGACTTGTCATTGATGTCGAGTCCTTTCACACGGCGGCGTCCAGATTTTTTCAGGATCCCGAACAGTATGCTATTATATTATATGCTAGCGAGTAAACGCTAGCATACAAACACATTCGCCATCAAACGGGATCCTGCAGAAAACGGGATCCTGCAAAAAACTGAATGCTGTGTGAAAGGGGGGTTACTGATTCTGCCTGCTTCATTTTATTAGTATAATTTACATTGGGTGTGATATAGGGAACATAAAAAAACCTACTTTTTATTTTTTATTTTTTATTGTTCAACATGATCTAAATCAATCGTGAGCTCATGTAAAAAGATAGCAGGCGCGTCTATTATTTCTTGATGTCGACCCCAAGATAAATAATATACCAAACAATATACGCCAACAGTATGGCGGCCGTTTATGCATGAATCTACAATAAGTAATAAATAAAATTTAAGTTTTAACTGTTTCAACGGGCTAATCTTCAGAACGGAACTTATTTCGGACGGACTTACACAGACAAGTAGAGGATTAACCAAGGACTAACATAGACTCCTCCACTACATACTGATCGCAAAGCCCAATGCAAATAGGAATGTTAGCAGGATTTGGAAGCAAGCGGCATCGCGTCAGTTTAGTCGTTACTTTTTCTAACCGACTTAGTAGGCCGGTTTCTAAATCACCACGATTTAGCAGAGAAGATGCTTATTCACTCTTGACTTGATGGTACCGATAATGAAATTGGAGGGGAAAACTGATGCCAGAAGGGCATTCCATATTGCGGTTCGAATTACATACGAAGAAGCAAATCGCTTCTTTCGTGTCCGCGGAATTTCATCTCAGTTTATTGTATTTAAGGTTCATTTCATTTCATTCTATCGAAAAATAACATCGGGATAGCAAAAGTGAATTAAAATTTAAGTACCTACTTACTTAAGTAAATTTGAAGTTTTGGGAATATGCCCGTTTACCTTTTATGTTTTACCTTTATTATAGTGCAATGCATTTTGGTAAATATTCCAACATCGGTTTCAGGAATTCAGCTTTGTTGAGCTTTATGGAAGAGCTTAAAATATGTAGCTTAATGTTTGTAGTTCAAATTCTAAATACCTTTTAAAGGTATTTTGACTTATATTAATTCCATCCATCCATTCCATTTTGTGATTAATGCTTGTTTTGTGGAATTTTGGTGTATTTTGCTACATACGAAATATGAGTTATGATTGACTGCGACTGCGTGCGGCTTCACTTCTATGGAGTTTTAGGAAAATCTGAAAATATTTTCCTTTGTCTTACCTTATGTCCTTACTTTATAAAAGGAACATCTGAGCAATTTCAGCTTTCTAGGTCCAAGGGGTTGTGCTTCAACGTTGTCAAGTCAGTCAGTGAGCGGGTCAAGACTTCATTATAATTTTTTTTATTGTTTATTATTAATCTTATAGATACTTGTCATTATTTTTGGTTATTCAGTGGCATAAAAACCACAGTCGGTTTGACTGCGCTTACTGTACAGAACAAATGAATAATACTTTATAACAAACTAATATTATATATTACTAGCTGATGCCCGCGACTTCGTCCGCGTTGATTTAGGTTTTTAAAAATCCTGTGGAAGCTCTTTGATTTTCCGTGATACAAAATAGGCTTATGTCACTATCCAGGTCTGTAACTATATCCATGCAAAAAATCACGTCGATCTGTTGCTTGTGACTGAAGGACAAACCAACAAACAAAGACATTTGCATTTATAATACGGGCAATATTATGGGTTATGCCTGTTAGAATCTACCTTATTAAACATTCCTCGTGAATTGTTCTGAATACAGTGAAACTAGTAGGTATTGAATTGCACTGAGGAATTTGAAAATCGGTTCAAATTTGATATTGAATTGTGGAGTAAATCGATAAATGCTCTTACCCGTTGAGGAGCTCCATCCTCTATTTCCAAAAGTATTCATCAAATCTTCAACAAATTTACATGGTATCTACTAACCTGACAGTACTTTGTAAAGAAAAAAGAATTGTGGAAATCGGTTCAGATTTCACGAAGTTAAGGTGACGCAGGACGCTCGACCAAAATTGGCAGCGCACGTGGGTAACATGTTTGCTTTTCACTTGACATTGTATGAGAAAGTTGAGAGGCACGATGATTTTCACTGAAATCAAGCGCGCGAAAAGGGTTTAGGAAAAGTATTTTTGAGAAAAAACTGCTGAATTTATGTTTGCAAAGTAAAGTTATTTCAACTAATGAATAAATAAACAACGTCTAATGATAAATTGTTTTAGAATTTTCATATCCCTAATCTTATTTATTTACGCCCAAAGTTGTCATTAATTAAGTGTTAAAATAGGAATCTTTTGAGCCTCGTAACTTTTAAATCAATATTTTTTTCAATATTTTATATATCAATAAACCTAGATAATGACGAGATAAATCGATATAATTCTTAGTTTTGTGCGTACAATATCGAATATTGTTGTATTTTCCCTCCTACGTTTGTATGGAGAAAGCACCGAACTGAGCTACCTTAAGGAGTAAAATCAATAAAAAAATAGATCCCGTATCCCAAAAAAAACCTAACATTTTTCGGGATAAAAACTATCCTATATGTTAATCCGGGGTATTAGCTATCATTGTACCAAATTTCTTTTAAATCTGTTCTGTAGTCTTCGTGATGTGCGCACATACAGACAGACTGACAAACAAAAATTCAAACAAAAAAATTGTTTTGGGGTCTTTATCGATAATAATAATATTGTTTCCTCAGATTAAAATTTTCAGAAATATATTTAATGTACAGAAGAAAAGTTACAGTTTTATTATAAGTATAGAAATATTATAATTAACAAAATCTATATAAATATATAAAATTCAAAGTCCTGACTGACTGACTGACAGACTGACTGACATATAATATATCAACGCACAGCCTAAACCGCTGGTCCTAAAGACATGACATTTTTAGGGTCTATTCTTTGTAAAGAGTAGTACTTAATATAATTATATTATAACAAAACTTATAACATAATATAATTTGAATTTATGTTGCTACTTAAAAAGTGATATTCACTTGTGAGTGGTAATTATGGTATTTTTTTTAATTTGCACTTGTTTGAATTTTAATAATGAATTTTGTATCAGGTGCACCTAATGTGACCAGACCTCTGAAGGATGCCCCATCAGCTATAGAGTATGCGATCGAGGACGTGATCCAACCAGTACCTGAACTTGAAGATGACTGTGAGTATATAATATTGTTATTTTTGTTGTCCCATACCTCAAAAGGAAAAAACCGACCAAGTGCGAGTGAGACTTGCGCACCGAGAGTTCCGTACTACAGGACCCTAAAAAGAAACCCTTATAGGATCACTCCGTTGTCTGTTTGTCAGTCTGTCTGTGTGTCCGTCTGGTGTGTCCATGGACGAGGATAGATGCGTCGCCCACCATGGTAAAGATTTCGTTGCTATAATGGCAATAATCACACTTCACACTTAATATTATTGGCGAAGGTTTGTATGATTTGTAAACTTCACAAATCTTTGAGAAAATTATGGAGAATTCTCAGGCATGCAGGCTTCCTCACGATGTTTTCCTTCACTGTTAAAGCAAGTGATATTTTATTACTTAAAACGCACATAACTCCGAAAAGTTAGAGGTGCGTGCCCGGGATCGAACTCTAGGCTAACTAGGCTATCACAGCACTTCTCAAGTAATCTCCCATTTTGCGCTCACAGTAGATTTACTGGGAAAACATTATTTTCCAGTTGACAAACTACTCTCGACCGCACGTCAAAAGATCACCATGCTCGTACAAGCGGTGTCTAAGATGGAGGTGACTGCAGAAGTTCGCACTGGCGCTCGCCTTTTCTATCACAACATACTGGCGAGGTTCATGCGAGATAACTACAAAGACGAAGTTATAGCGGAAGGAGGTACGAACACTTTTGCTGTTGGCATCACGTAACAAAAACCCTAGGGGCAACAATGAGCGATCTGTTGATGGATCCTACACTTTCCAACATCGCAAAATGTATACAAGCCGCTGAAGTCAAAATAACTTTCCTATGTCCGTGTTTCCTAACACTTAGGTAAAACTTGAGTAACTTCAAGGTAAGAGTAAATAGGTATTTTTTAGGCAAACGCGTTCCTAGACTGTAGTCTAGGAACGTAGAACGAAGTAATGTATTACTGCTTTCCATGAGCCAGTTGTCCGACCGCCTACAATACGGTATTTGACAACTAAGTAGTCAAATCAGTAACTATTTATCAAACGTCAAAACTCGCACTTAGTACGCGATATTCTATGAAATACTAGAATGTGACGTCACATCGTAATGGCGTACTTTTTTAGTTTAATCGATAATTTCAAATGGTTATTACACTTAAAACCAACAAAGGACCTGGTTTTTACGTATTTTGGAAGACCTTCTATTAATTAATGATCACTGAGAAATAATTTATTTTTGATGTGGTCAATTAATACCCAATTAGTCAGAAACGAGTTGAGCTAAAAACTAGAAAAAAGTTGGCCAGCAACGAGAAGTGAGCATCTAGTTATGATAGTTTTGTCGCTAGGCTATAGTGTGCGAGAGTGACGAGCGACTAATTATCCGACACACTTGCATATTAATTAACCCGTGCAACTGCGCGTTTTTAATCCCCAAGAAATAATCGCTGAGCGAGTTTTTTTAATATCTAGTGTCACTGCGACAAATCAGCGTAGAGAGCGTTCTGGCCAACTCTAGATCAACTATAATATAGGCATTTATATCTTTATTGACGCGGAATCACACATCGATTATACGTTTCTTGAGTGAGAAAATAGTCGATAGTTAATCGCTTTCGCATTGGCGGTGGGACAAGGACAAGTGCCTTAAGTGTGAGCATTCAGAGAGCTCTATTATAGATCTCAGGCCTCAGATGGGGATGAGCTAATCTTGATAGAGCAAATAACTGCTGCTGTGAATCAAATCAATCTAAAAATAACTGAGCAATTTCAATATTTTAAAAGATCAGGAAAATATATGGTATTACTCGTACGTAATACGCGTATACACCGTAAGAAAATACTTGTAAAGACTCGGCCAACAATAGAAAATGAAATTGTAAAATGAAAATAAAATCTTATTCAATATTTGCAATACTGTAATAGAAACCGCAGCATTTTAACAATTTTACTGACCTTCCAATATCGGGGTAATGCCAGCGAAACGTACACAAAAATACATAATATGTTATTTTTCTTTAACAGGATTGATAGAATTCGAAATGGAAGATCCCAATGTGCCAAGCCATGCAATCGTCAAGCTAAGAAGCAAACAGCTCGTAGACGCACAAGTTAGTGAATTCGACGTGCCAGACGTGCCTGCCAAGAAGTAACCTGATGAGACAAATGTATCTAAAAGCCCGCCTTCTACTGGAACTGAGACAGTTTACGAGGTATCTACCCCAGTAACAGCAAGGGAGTGACGTAAGGTGCGGGCGGAGTGAAGGTTCACGTATGTAACGGTTAAACGTTCCTTACTCCGTGAAAGCGCAATGCATACTCATTGAGCCCAGTGCACTATCATAATCATCATCGTCAAGCGATAGAGATTCACTACTGGACACAGGTCTCTTGTAGGGACCATACGCCACGGTCTTGCGCTTCCAGCGGCTTCCTATGCCTCGTTTGATGTGGATGGTGTTAGTGGAATAGTCTTCCGACACTGCGCTTTCCGCAATATATTTTAATAGCATCCAACTTCTGCGTTCGTAAGTTGCATGTATGCATTGCGTTCATAATGTACCAAGAAACCTTTACCAGCCGCAGTCTTGCAACGCGCAGCTACCTCACAGACTGTCTGAGTACAGTTGGCCCTCTATCTAGTATCTACTACGTACCAGATACCGCATAAATCTTACCGAATTGAATAAGTAAAGTGATAGAATCATTAATATGTTCTATACTCAGTGTATGTGCCATTAATTATTCGGTAAGATTTTCATCCTGTAAAAAATGTGCACTGTTAATATCGCGTGAACGGGGTCCTATTGTGTTTGCACCTTGAGTTCAAAGGCCATTATAGTCGGTGGCGTTACAAAAATAACTGCGATCTTAAATTTGTGCAGTGGTCGAATTATTATCTATCTATTTGATTGTATAAAGTTAGACGTGACGCGGTGGCGGTGTCTATTCCGCCGCGGAATTCCTTCATCATCCAGCTTTCGCTTTGCATGCTGAAAATTAGTAGATGCTTATACATAGACATGTCTGTGCATAAGCACCTAATATATCCACTCGTCAGCCATCCATAGCATAGGTCTTCTTATCTGACACCAACTGTTAGCATAACCTACTACCTCTATGGCATAACCATATATCGTAGCTCATCCGTAGGCCGTAGCTCCGTAGAAGGAATGCGTAGTCGGGAATGTTATTATTGTTTAGTTGCGTTGAGCGACTGCCTGGGGATCGCAGATATTTTTTTATGATTAGGTACATATTTTGAAATAATAAAATAATTCAAATATAGCTGCTGTTTTATTTTCTTCCTTTTCTTGACGCTATGTCTGGTAGAACGGCTAGACCAAACGGCAAACCAAAAAATTAATCTTAAAAGCCTGTATTTTTTAAAAGGACCAATGTTCTTTAAAAAAAAATAGTACAGTCATTCGGTGCTTGAAAAGGTCCTTTCCAGGTAGCCCTATCTGGAAAGTTTTCCTGGAATTTTGAAAATACACACACTCACAAAGACTCTACACAAAGCTCTGTGTAGAGTTTAATAAACCACCACTTCGACGAATCAATTTATGTAGCAATTATCTCTCAATCGTCATTGTACTGGCAACAGTATGGGAAATCCTGATTCCTGCAATTGTAATAAAGGGAATGTTTGCACTTTATGCACGAACAATTTTCGCAATCATTGCTTTCAATTGTGTAATTCATCATCATCATTGTCAACCGATTCACGTATACGGCTGGACATAGGTCTCATGTAGGGACTTCCACAATCCACATGCCACCGTCTTGCACCACTTTAATCCCTGTGACTCGTATGATGTTGGCTGTCCATCTATGTCCACGTTGGTGGTCTTCCAACGCTGTGCTTTCCGGTGCGAGGTTGCAATTCTAAATATAAAAAATAGACAATAGCAGTACCCGGCATGCGTCGCAATGCTACGTAAAGTAAAACAAGCTGGCCAAGTGTGACGTGGCACGGACTTACAACATCACGTACATTGCAGTTTATGTTTCACCGTGTGACGTCCGTGATGCGTCCGTGCACGTGCGTATGTAGACTAAGTAGTACCTACTTACCTACTGACACTTGTGTTGAACAGACGTTCACCTAAACTGATTCCATGAAATTTTAGGTTCTAAGTGTTCAAAAACGTTTTATTAGACATGCAAAATTATTGTACGTCCACTAGTTTCTGCGTTATCAAGGGGTCAAAAATAGTAAAAAATTCACAAAAAAGGAGAAAACAATTTTCTCCTCTTTTGCGTCCCTTTAACGATTAAAGTTACGAGAAAACTGTCATAAACCAATAGGTTCTTATTAAATTCTCTGCAATACAGTCTTTGGATATATGTTGATAGGACTTATAGTTTACAAAATCTGCTCACATTTATTTTAAACTTTTTTCAAAAAGACGCACGTTTTCGCTCGCTGCCCCGCGCATGAATTTCAGTAGTGAAACTTATGAATATATCATCATCATCAGCCCATCGCCAGCTCACTACTGAGACATTTCTCCTCTCAGAATAAAAAGGGTTTGGCGATAGTCTCCCACGCTGGCCAAGTACGAATTGACAGGTTTTACATACCTTTGAGAACATTATGGGGAACTCTCAGGCATGCAAGTTTCCTCACGATGTTTGCCTTCACCTTAAAAGTTAAAACATACATAGCTCGGAAAAGTTGAGGTGCGTGCCCGATATCGAACCCCCGACTCCCCAACAGAAGACCAACGTCTTTACCACACTGTCACCGCTTTGTGGTGTAAACTGTAAATGTGTAAAGGGATTCAAGAATTTATTAAACCGGTCAGGTCTAGTGATTATATTATTATATTCATATTGCAGAAAACTACTCCGCAGTTACCGAGTTCAATACATGGAAGCCCTGACATCCTACATTCACATCGATCGTTGCTCAATCACGACGTGATTAAACGACAAACACACTTTCGCATTTATAATATGAGTAGTATTTTTTTTTTTAATATTCTTACCGTATCAGGTTTCATCGTACCCGTAGTTTACTCTGGTACCAGAGAATAGATCGCTATTGAATGACCGTGACAATGTAACGATCGGAATCACTTTGATTATTGTCTCTCTCGTTATTGGCTAAAATATTGCTAAAATGATGGTTGAACTAAAATACTCTTGGATGAATCTCTATGAAAATACTATAAATTCAGCCAACCACATATTATAAGACCAAATAAACAATTTCTATCTTATGAATTATGATTGAAAAAGAAATTTCCGCTGCTAAAAAATATCTAAGATTTTGTTGTTTTGTCGGGAAAGCGCGATGTTGGTATTTGAAGAACATTTTACGATTGGAAGAATGGAAACAAATTGTATTGCTTTTTATTATCTAAATATACGTAGGTATAAAAGGAAAAGGTGACTGACTGACTGAATGACTGACTGATTGACTGATCTATCAACGCACAGCTCAAACTATTGGACGTACCGGGCTGAAATTTGTCATGCCGATAACTATTATGACGTAGGCATCCGCTAAGAAAGGATTCTTGAGAATTAAACCCCTAAGAGGGTGAAATAGGGGTTTGAAATTTGTGTAGTCTACGCGGACGAAGTCGCAAGCATAAGCTAGTTTTCGATTAGGGAATTATATTTCACTTCCTATGTTATAATAATTGTAAACAAAATTAAACAAATATACATATACAAATAAACTATTGAATGTTAAATAGATTTGAAATATAATAAAATGTCGTAACTATTCGCATTGTTATCTTCAACAATTTTCTGATAAGGATTGGTATCATACAAATAATAATTATGTATTTATCAGTGTCTCCGACGATAAACACTCGTAATTTATTTATTTAAAATGTAGTAAAATTATAATAACAATTGTGTCGTATGGTAGGAATCTGATGTAATTTTTTTTTAACGCTGGGAATTGCGTTTACGCATCCCCCCTCCTGAGAGCCAGCCAGCTAACCAGCCAGCCAACCAACTGGAGGGAAGGTATGTGGGACTCGCCAGCCGAGAGGCGACCGGAATACCCACTAAAACCCAGCGGCATTTCTGCACGTCGCCTAGCGACTGGGTCACGGGAACGCCGCAGCAAACCACCGCGACCCAGTCAGCGACATCCACCGAGGCGGACCCTCCACCGGGGCCCCCGCTCACGAGGTCCCCCACCACACGTCCGAGGCGCACTAACGATGTGCGCCTCCCCCCCCCCGGGGACCCAACGGGCAACAACGCGATCCCGCGCACGTCGCCCGCGTCCCATCCTCCGCCTCGTCCACTGTGCCCTCTGCTAGTCGGAGAAACCTCTCCCTGCCAGGTCATTAGCCATGGCTAACAATATCCCCGAAGAGAGATTATTAGCCATGTTACCGGAGTGCACCGGCCCGAATACTGCTCTTCCCCTCGGATGCCCGATGCATCCAAAAGGGACCAGCAGCACCCAGGCACACTGGGAGGTTACCTGGCTGGCACCCCAGGAATCTGATGTAATAAATTAACCCTATTATTTTTGTAAGTAGGTACCTACCTACCTACAAGACAGATAACAAAACCTTTAGGCGATAGGAGTTGGTAAACTGTTTTTAATATAGAACAAAATATTTTTACTATCCAATCCAACAAGTAGGTACACTGTACCAAGAAAACCTAATGGAAAAATGTTTTATTACACATTAACGTAACATTTGTGTGAAGATCATCGCCTATGATAGAAGCGATAAAAATACGATATAGATAAGTAGGTATATTATCACTGATTATCTCAAGGAGCTAGATATTGTTTGAACGTTGATAAGTGCTGAAATCATCAAAAGTTATATTGAAGCTATTAATATTGTTTCTGTAAAATATTTTTTTTTAAATAAAGTGTTTGTTGAAGTTCTCATATAGGATGACAAGTACCTAGACTTGCCTAGTATAAAATTATATGGTCTTTAGTCATAAGTTTTCCGATAATAGTGTGTTATCGCCACATATTTTCCTTCACTGTGATTAAACGATTTATTCAGGTGTGACGTCGGAGAGCGCAGCTGATATTTTTGAATAACCATGTGTAATTTATTGATGTGAATTGTGGCCTATATTGTGAAAAGTGATACTGTGAGGTTAATCTAGATATAGGAAAATTATGGAAAGATTTAAGAAATTAAAAAAGGAAAAGCCTGGAAAAAGTTCTCTTAAGGATAAGACACCTTTATTCATTACAGATGTGAAAAGTATTAAAGAAAATATTAAAATAAAAGAAATTCTGAGAACTGTTAAAATGAATAGCAGTATGCGTCTGAAGGCGCCTCCGGGCAGCAAAGTCATAAATAATAAGGACTTTAATGACGATGACTGCTTTGAAGGCTCTTCAAGTAACCCACATTCTTCTGAATTATTGAGTGCTACAAATCCAGATGTTGTAGTTTCTAGTGCACAACAAAAAGAAAATGAAATAGATAGTGATAGTAATACTAGAAAATCTACCCAAGAAAGTGATAACGAAAACGAAATTATTGTAGTTGTTGAAAACAAAGACAGTACTTGCAACGAAATTGAAGAACCGGTTTCTATAGAACAATCAAGTGATTCCTCTCTAAAGAACAGCGATATTAGCCAGAAAGATTTAATTAATGTTAATACTGATAATGTTCTACCTAATGGAAAAACTAATGACAATTCCCGAGACAGAAAGTTATCCTTAGACCATACCATGTTATTGCGACTGGAAGGTCTATCGCAATCAGAATTAGATTTGCATTCAATAGGGAAGTCTCCCCTTGAGCGAAAATCCTCCTTTTTTAGGAAAACAATGGACAGTTTCGTAAGGAATACCACTGAAATGTTCAAAAAGCAGAATAAATCTTTGCAGCGTCGAGTTTCAATGTCTGTTTCTCTGCAATCCTTGAACGATAAGTCTTTGACGTCAAATGATTATCGAGAAATTCCAATCCAACAAGTAAGTTATCTGTTATTTTAGTATTTATTATTTTATTAAATATTTCTAGATGACGCCCGTGACTTAGTGCGCGTGAATTTAGGTTTTTAAAAATCCCGTTGTAGCCATATAATTTCATGAGATCAAAAAAGCGTGTGTCACTTTCCAGGTCTTTAACTACATTCATACAAAAATCACTTCGATCTGTAACTGTTATGTTGAGATTGAAGGACAAACAAACAAACAAAAATATTTATGACATTACTAGTGATTTCCTTAGCATAGAAATCTAATCATCGCAAGTATATAGATACTTTAGATTTTTATTTCTAGATCAAGGCTAATTAAACATAATATGTTTAAGTAGGTACCTAAGTGTTTGGTATAGTATTGATAACACTAATTACCAGGTTAGGTAAGTAGGTATATTTTAAGCCTCTTCTTTTTCTCCAATCATTGGAACCTCTCAAATACTCATCAATTTAGATAAAAACATTAACTAACAAAAAATAAACAATTATCTTTATAGCAGTGATAGCATAGTGATTAAGACGTCAGTCTCTTATTCGGGAGGTCGGGGGTTCGATCCCGGGTACGCACCTCTTACTTTTCGGAGCTATATGCGTTTTTATGAATTTGAACATCACTTAATTACCGTAGGAAAACTAAAAAGGAAAATTAAAAAGCTCCGACGGAATTTAAAAAAAGAACTACGCGGACGAAGACGCGGGCATCATCTACATAGTTTCAAGTACATAAAAGTAGGTTGAGTTTTTTTCAACTTTATTAGTTCTAGATAGTTATAAAGCAGATATGTTTTCTTTGTATGAAACTGGTTATAAAACACTGGTTTCGCTGGCGTCCGAAGCCTTGTATCGCATTGTATTGAAACAGTTTACAAAAATGTGGCCTAAACAAATAGTTTTTCAACTGCTGGTACGTTCAACCTTGACATACACAATAATTATGATGATAATGTCTCATTATAAGTAACTAGCTGACGCCCGCGACTTTGTACGCGTGGATTTAGGTTTTTAAAAATCCTGTGGGAACTCTTTGATTTTCCGGGATAAAAAGTAGCCTATGTCCCTTTCCAGGTCTTAAACTATCCCAATGCAAAAAAACCACGTCAATCCGTTGCTCCGTTGCGACGTGATTGAGAACAAACCAATAAACAAACACTTTCACATTTTTATAATAGGGATTGTGATAATGCAGTCTAAGCTGTTACCTGTAGTCTGTAGTATATAGAAGAAAAAGAACTCAAGATCCATACTTAAGGAAGTTGTTCTTCATAACACAAAGTACATAACCTACGCTAGAAAAGCTTT
The DNA here is from genome assembly GCF_902806685.2 of Maniola hyperantus. Lineage (NCBI taxonomy): Eukaryota > Metazoa > Arthropoda > Insecta > Lepidoptera > Nymphalidae > Maniola > Maniola hyperantus. The sequence continues at coordinate 4,687,378 of NC_048564.1, forward strand.
TGATGTAGGCAAGTAACTAAAAAATCCCCTTCACTCTAGTCTAAGTAAACGTTAAGCTTGCGCTACGAGTAGGTAGAACCATAGTCTAACGTAGCTAAATTAAATTTAAACTACCTGACTTCAGCCCGGCATATTGTGTTGAATTGCTTCGTTATCTAGAAAAAAGAGCACAAAATTGGGCCTTTTTTGATCGAAAAATACAAATCTTTGAGCCCGTGTAACTTTAAACTAAGTAAGTATTTTTAGAGGAATCTAAAAAACCACAGTCACAAATATTAGTTTCTTGAATGTGTCAAAATTCATAGACTTTGGTTGCTAAATATTCAAATGAGAATCAACCTACGATTGTATGGAGTACCTAAGTGACGGAGAGATCCCTGTTGATATTAATGCGAGCCGTGATAGTCTAGTGGTAAATACGACGGCCTTTTCTTCAGGAGGTCGAGGGTTTGACTCCGGGCGGAGTTACATGCGTTAATTATCACTTGCTTTAACAGTGAAAGAAAACACCGTGAAAAAACCTTCATGCCGGAGAGTTCTCCATTATGTTCTCAATGATACATGAAGTCTGACAATCCGCACTTGACCAGCATGGTGATGGTCAAAACCTTCTCATTTCGAGAGGAGACCCGTGCTCAGTAGTAAATGGGACGATGATGATGATGAAAAGTAATAAATGCTGATAACTTTTGATTCATTTATTCAAAGGTCAACGACGCTTCAGACGGCAGCAGAACAGACCTGCTAACACCAACTCCGATTGCTCGAAGCAATTCCAGCCTGTCAAGTATAGCGCCACGTCAGTCCTCAGAGCAGAGCCTCGCTGACAGCTACGCGGGAAGCCAGCCGACTCTTCATCCGTCCAGTTCAACCATGGAGAACCTCCATTCTTGTAGTGTTCATAGTAAGTATAAGACTAATACGACGCTCTGCTATTTGAAGAACGAATCCTACCTTCGTACATGAAACCACCAGGTTATTTATTTATGTATTCAAGTACCTAGATTGTTTGAACTCGAGGACCCAACTCCTCAGCCCTGATTCTGTAAGGAATTGCATTCGTGAATCGTAGTGATCCCACGGGATTTTTAAAGAATCATGCGTTTAAATGTTTTTACGAAATTTGGTACTGCATCCATGCATCATCTACTATGGACACTTGGACAGTCTCCTTTTTGGAAAATCAAAAGATCCACGGGAATTTTAAAAACGAAAATCGACGCGGGCGAAGCCGTGGGGATCAGCTAGTACAAACTATGGATCGCCTCCATAAGCCGAGGCTGTTACCCATGTCCGTCAGTCGCGTCTGATATAATAATTCATTTCCGCCTTAAAGTGAAGGTTAGTTATTTTAAAACTTAAACTCTAGCTACAATATTTGGGAGCAGCATCAAAATCAGATTTCCTGTTTCTGCAAAAGTACTATTGAAAGAATTCAAATACCTAACTATCATAAACCTTTTGAAAAGACCTAATTATTTGAATGCTTCGACTACGGTTTCTGCAAAACTACTATTGAAAGAATTTAAATAGGAATACCTATCATGAACCTTGTGAAAAGAACTTGATAAATGCTTCAATAAAAACTCTATATCGATGGATGAATGAAAAACACCCTGAAGAATCTGCCAATTACGTGTGTAAAAACATCAATCCAAAACTTATCTGCAACTTACCTTTGAATTCATTGAAATAACGTTAGCAAAATGGAAATTTATTTTGCCGGCAACTAAAATTGTAAGCGGCAACTAATAGCTTTTGTCCTATTAAAATAAACTGGTAGCGCAATAAGCTGGTTTTTGCGACTAATTAAATAAATAAGCAGCTTAAATTAAGCTTCATAAAATATAGAAACGTGAAATACGTAAAATATAGAAGATTGGGAAATAACCGAGGTAAGAAGTATAATAAAAAACAAATGGATGTATTAGGTGTGGTCGCATACGTTCTGACTTGGCGACTAATGTTGTTCTTCTATGGCAACTATTTGCACCTAAATTACAATCTATTTAATAATGTTCCGTGTGAAAAAATGTAGCTTAATAGATTTAGACCATCAAAAATATAGTATTTTTATAGTGTTATGTTAAACTATAATTGAGGAGCTGGCGAACAAAACGGTGTAGTTTGATACTAAATAGTGACTAAGATACTTTTTCTTTAATAAGTACTTCTTTTTTTTCACTGAATACAAATCTGAACTTAATTTCAAGCAACTATGCCTAAAACTGTGCTAAAATTGAGAACAAAATTCATGTTTTCAATCAAAACGGTAATAACCAAAGTATAATTGCAGTAAAATTTCAACAGCTTTCATTCAGTGTTTGCTCCTCCCGTAAAACTTTTTTTAATTTAATTTTATTTTATTTTTATTTTCGTTCAAGTACACCGTCTTGCACGCCAGCTATTTTATTATTTTCTTGTTATTTAAACAGGCTTGAATGAAGACTATGTAAAAGAGGCCATGCTGAACTCTCGTGCCATATCCATGAGCTCTGGTTTGGATTCAACGTTTGGCAATCCACGCAAAAAATCATCCCGTTCCAATAGGTAAATCATTCTTTACATTTGGGACGAATTAGGGGAGTAATTTTTATACACCTTTGTTACCTGTTATCTACCAAAGCCACGATGATCCAAACTTCATAGTCGCTGATCGCTCCTACCTGTTGGGCAAAAACACAGAGATTTTTTTTCGCTCTTATAAAATAACGAAGGGTCTGGCCGTCACGGGTCTTGGTTTCTATCCATGAGGGAGCGATGGCAGGCTAGATATAGCATAATATATAAAAATAAATGTATCTTTGATTGTTAAATATACCTACAGTTGTTTTTGAAACTTGGAGAATATTTCTAATATAGTACCTATACCATCAACGTACAAAGGTGGCATGCGAATCGTCTTTACAGAGAGTGATCACAATAGATTGGTGGGTCACGACAATTTTGGTAACCATCACGGATATGGCTTTTGTGGGTTTCAAGGTAGAGGGCAAGTCTCTGAAGCCAAATATGTAACTTTGTCAGCGCTGAGTGGTTGCCATAAAAATTATGATATCAGATATGGATATGGCTGGTGATAGTATAAAAAGTTAGTACTAGTTGTGCTCATGAAAACTATGTAAAGACTGATAAAGATTCGGTCCCGTTTTGGAGCTATTCCAAAGTACATGCAAAAATAAAGATTAGAGTAATGACTGGTGCTTATATAGGAAGTAAGTGCAAGCTTTACCCATGCAAATTATGTAAAAAACTTAAATAAACTCTGGTTGCGTTATGGAGTAATGCCGGTTCAAAAAATATGCTTATATGTATGGAGCCCAAAAAAGTAGTTGAATGGATATGGCTGTTGATGGTGTAATAAGTAAGCACTATCGTATATATTATAAACTACGTAAAGGTTGATCTAAGATTTGGTTGTATTTTGGAGCTATGTTCGTTCAAACATATTGCTAAAATAAAAATAATGAGGAATATGGTTGCTGATGGTATAGATAGTAAGTACTAGCTTCACACAAAATATTGTGGAAAATATAATCAGAAATTCGGTTGCGTTTTGTAAAATGGCAAAAAATATGCTTATATGGAGTAACGAAAAATTTTGATGAATGTAGCTACCGATAGTGTAAAAAATAATCATTAGTTGTATTTATGTCAGTTTTGTAAAAGCTAATCAATTCTAATAATTCAGGTAGCTAATAATTCGGTTGTGTTTTGGAGTAACGCCCATTCATACACATTGTTAAAATAAAAATGATAAAAGAGATAGCTGCTAATGGTAGAGAAAGTAAAAACAAGCTTTACAAATACAAATTGTGTAAAAAGTTAAAAACTGATCAAAAATTCAGTTGCATTTAGGAACAGCGTCGGTTCAAAAAATATTTCCAAAATAAAAACGATAAGCTGTTTATTCATGGTATTGAAAGTGAGTACAAGCTCTACATATTATACGAATTACCTATGTAAAAAAGACCAAAAACTTTGTTGCGTTATGGAGAAATGTCGGTTCAGAAATATGCTTATATGGAGCCCAAATAAGAAGTTGAATTAATGTGACAGTTGATTGTGTAAAAAGAAATCGCGTAAAACGCGACCGAATTGGACCGAATCTTGATCAGTCCTTTCATAGTTCTCAAGAGCACAACTAGTACTTACTTGTTATACTATCACCAGCCATATCCATATCTGATATCATAATACTTATGGCGACCACTCAACGCAGGCAGAGTCACATATTTGACTTCAGAGAGTTGCCCTCTATCATTTTGAATCCAAAAAATGCCATATCCGTGATGGTGAGCAAAATTGTCGGACCCGCCGGTCTATAATAATTGTAACGCACGCCGGGCAATAGCTGCTAGTTCTGTAAATAACTTGATCCCGACTAATATTATAAAGGCGAAAGTTTGTATGTGTGTGTGTGTGTGTGTATGTTTGTTACTCCTTCACGCAAAAACTACTGGACGGATTTGGCTAAAATTTGGAATGGAGATAGATTATACCCTGGATTAACACATAGGCTACTTTTTATCCCGGAAAATAAAAGAGTTCTCGGGGAATTTTGAAAAACGTAAATCCACGCGGACGAATTCGCGGGCATCAGCTAGTTATAACATAACACTTTCATACCATTTGGATTGGACGTAACGTATTCAACTCGAAAAAATTGCATTTATAATTGAAAAGTTAAAATTTTCCCCGATTCTCTACAATATTTTTACGTTATAATCCGCTTGTCTAGAACCATTATTACTTTCAGAAAAAAAAAACTGATTCTGAATAGAGTAGTACTGAATAATGTAGTGCCGCGTGTCTATGTTTATATATAAACAAATACGGTTGTGTATTAATAGGTATCATGTTTCAGGGTAACTTGGGTGGCAAGCGAAGGCTTAACAAACTACTTACGACGCGTCATTCAGGATGAAAAGATTAAAGAGTTGCAGTCTTGCCAATCCAATCAAGATTTCTCGTGTATACCAGAGCACGAACATTATAATCGCAAGCCGAACACGAAGGGCAGAAGGTTGTCTTACCAGCGAGCCGTTTCGGGGGAAGACCCAGTGGTACCAACAAAATATCCTGATTCAACAATGAGGAGAAAACACCCAGAGATGCATGAGGTTAGTTTAATGTTAATTTGATCTCCATACTAATATTATCAATCCGAAAGTGTGTCTGTCTGTCTGTATGTCTGTCTGTCTGCTAGACTTTCACGGCCCAACCGTTTAACCGATTTTGATGAAATTTGGTACAGAGATAGCTTGCATCCCGGGGAAGGACATAGGATGCAAGCTTTCTCTGTACCAAATAGTTGATGCCCGGATGTTAAGGTGGATTTAGGTTTTGATTTTGATTTGATGAACTCCTTGATTTTCCAGGACAAAAAGTAGCCTCTCTCCATCCACGGGATCGAAGCTATCTTTGTACTACATTTCGCCAAAATCAGCCGCGGAAATCTTGCAGACAGACATTCACATCTTCTCAGTTATTATAAATATTAGTATGGATTTCTGTATTATTATTAGTCAAAATCGTTGTATGCTACAAACATGTTCCGAATATTTTGCAGATGAACTTTTACCATGATTTGAAAAAGCTAAAAAGCTCGTAGTCGAGGTCTTGAAACTAATTTTCAGAGTTACGATACCATAATGAGCAGAGATTGTATGAAAATTTCATTGAAACTTTCCCATTACAGAAAGGCTAGGCTACACATGTAACGAAAAAGCCTGTGATGATGGTGATGTGTATGTCATTAATTTACTATCAACCGATAGACGTCCACTGCTGGACATAAGTCTCTTGTATGGAGTTCCATATCACAGTCTTACGCTGCCTGAATCCAGCTGCTCCCTGCGACTCGTTTGATGTCGTCTGTCCACCTTCCGACGCTACGCTTTCCGGTGCAAGGTCGCCATTCTAGCACCTTGGGATCCCAGCGTCGCTCTGCCCATTACCACTTCAGTTTCGCAACCCAATGAGCTATGTCGCTTACCCCGGTGCTCCTACGAATTTCCTCATTTCTGATTTGAGTTGAGCACGTAGAGAAACGCCAAGCATAGCTCTCTCCATCGCCCACTGAGTGGCTCAGAGCTTTCTTATGAGTTCCAAAGTTAGCGACTATGTCTCGAATCCATATGTCAATCGCTGCCAACATGCGCTGGTCAAAGATTTTAGTCTTCAAGCACTGATGAATTTTGGATGAAAAAACATTTAGAAGCTTTCCAAATGCAGTCCAGCCGAATTGTATTCGGGTGTTAATATTTTTGTCGAAATTGGACCTTTTGTTCGCGACAGTTGACCTGGCATGAGGTGAGTCGTGCAGGAGGGATGCGCCGCACATCCGCGCTGTCATAGTTTTAGTGTTGCACGAGTCCGTATCGACCGCGTTTACGCGATTTCACGTTTGCTTGTAGTTTTGTGTATTGAAAAAAAAATAAAAAAATTACTGTTTGTCACGTGTAAAAAACGAACAAGTAATCCATTCTCAAACACGTGAACTACCCAGAAACGTATTAGTATATTGTAGTATTGAATGAAAAAATAATTGTTATAAATACATTGGATAGGTCTGTGTTGTACACTGGAATATCGAAAAGAAGTCTATGTGCAGAATAAAATCCGATTTAAAATTTGTAGGACCACATGAACAATAAAATAACTTTCACAATTCAAATGAAGTGTTTGTACTTATGTTACTGTAAGTTCCTTTGATTTCGATTGTGGTGAATAGAATATTAATTAATAAAAAATGTGGTAGGTACTAATTTTACTCCCATTTTGTTGCGTACCTACCAAGAAAATTATCGATATCGATTACCCGATATGTGATGTCACATCACTAGAAAATTGCCCTCTCGACCTGCCGCGAACAATATCTAGCCGTCTAAAATTTCGATACAGAGCTCTCAACGATTACTGGATGGGATGGCACATTAGAATTGGACGTAATTTTGCTCATATTCATTTGCTTGTGATACGCTTGCTGAATATTGCTCCAACCACTATGATACAAAGAACTTAAGTGTCCAGTGACACTAACATATGAAAGAGGTGGTAGACAGGTTCCTTACTAGACTTATCAATTGAAAAGGAAAATGGTAAAAATAGTATCATAACTCTATGAAAAAAAAAAGTTTGAAAAACCTTTAAAGAAGCATGTTGTTGATAATATATCCGAATAGCATATTCATCTATAGCAGGAAAGTACTAAAGCTAATGTAAAGTTGTAAGTAAAGCTAATGCAAAATGTAAATCTGATATTATCAAAAACATACAAAGAGAATTTAGCATACACAGTAATAGAATCTTCGCAAGTAGGTACTTTTCTAGCTATCTCTCCATGTAGCTCTATGCAACGTACTCTATATTATGCACTACGCAAGACGAATTGAGATGGATCGTTCCGAACAAAAATTTTTGCGGGATGCAACTTGCTTTTTTGTTTTATAAATGGATGACCAGTGTTATGCTAACTTTGATAGCTTTATGGAATACGATTTTCGTCGGCTCGACTTGTATTTTAGTTTTTATAAGATAATCCCTATCCTGATACATTAACCATTTAAAATTGAGACATTTCTTCAGGCTGTACATATGACATGATAACACAGGATTACCGGGTGCTTCTTAAACTTGGGTATTTCAATTTAAAATCTTAAATGGTGACGGTATCATGCGTAAAATCAATTAAATAAATAAATAAATAAATCAATTATTGTTTCACCAAAATTTACAGCAAAGAGTCTAAAATAAGTTGTACACTCGTGTTATAGGCATCAGTGCTCTCCACTTACACACTAGAATATAAAAAACAATAGAGGAAATTTATGAAAAATATTATTCGAAACTAAAACATTTATGACATTAAGTTACAATATGAAGTTTAATATATATCTACATATATACAAACTAGATGACCTCTCTGGGAGTACAATTAGCACCTATATAGGCCACCGCACAGTTTTCTAATACTTAAAATCTTTTTTTCTTTCTTCTTCCTTTCTAATGCAACGCAAAAAGCCTCGTAGTCATAACCTATTGAACCACGAATCTTTGATTTGAAGTCAACTTTGTTTATAGACAAATCGCGTGCCGCACGCAAATGTGCCCCACCGGACTCGCACCCTTTCTTAAATTCATATCAAACCTGTTACAGCGGAAAACCGTGTTCAAGTTGTTTCATACTAGCGTATACTTAAACCATGGTTTACTTCCTTTCTGAACTTTGATTACGTCCCTGGTGTGGTGGTATGCGGCACTTAGGAAATTTATAATTTCTAAATTGGTTTTATAAGACTTGGCTTGGTTTGGTCGTCGCTTGGCGGCAAAGCCGTGGCACCAAGCAGTTTAAAGCGTGTAGAAATCAATTCACGGGACGTTCTTCATTTTTAACCGACTTCAAAAAAGGAGGAGGTTCTCAATTCATCGGAATCTTTTTATTTTTTTTTATTTTTTATTTTTTATGTTTACCCGAATACCCGAAGACGCCTGGACCGATTTTAAAAATTCTTTTTTTGTTTGAAAGGGTATACTTCGAAGATAGATAATGGAACTCCTCAACGGATAAGAGTAAATTGCTCGCGATCAGTGTAATAGCTTAGTAAACAGTAGATTTTTAACCAGGCATAGCATATTTTAATACCATGGGGCCACTAAAAATTGTGAAATAATTTTTTTTGACAAAAAAAATAAAAACTGACTTCGACACACAAACACTAAAAATTGAAAAATAATTTAATTTATTACCGAATATATTATGTATACAAGAGTTGATATAGTTCCATAATAATATTTTGTGGGGTCGGTGCCAATGAGGTGCCATTGTGGAGTCTCATAAAAATTCGAAGTCGATTCGCGCAGCTGAAGCTAATTGGCACCGGCACCAAAAAATATTATTATGGAACTATATCAACTCTTGTATGCATAATATATTCGGTAATAAATTAAATTATTTTTCAATTTTTAGTGTTTGTGTATCGAAGTCGTTTTTTATTTTTTTTGTCAATATTAAGTTAAATAAATTCATACGTGCACGCAATTGGGTATTTGCTTGTGTCAAAATCAATTATTTCTCAGTGATTATTAAATAGAGGGTCTTTCAAAATATGTAAAATCCACGCCCTTTGTTAGTTTTAAGTGTAATAACCGTTTTAAACTATATCGATTAAACTAAAAATGCACGTCAAATGATTGTGACGTCACATTTCAGTATTTCATAATAGCTCGCATAGGTACTAAGCGCGCGTTTTGACGTTTGATAAAAAATTACTGATTTGATTAGTTGCCAAATACCGAATTTTAATCAATATTTAGTCTTTTAAACTATAAATTGTTTGACTTTTTATTCCACTGTTGATCAATAAATATTCATTTTTAGCCCACTTTCATCTTAAACTGCATCTTCATTCACCATCTGATGAGATCGCAGCCAAGAGATAAATTTTATTTGAATTAGAAATAAACTCCATACGAGTAATCCAACATTCAACTATGCCAATAACTGCGGATAAAGTAGAAAATCTCATTTTGTAAAGATGAGATCATAAAGTTACGCGTGTTTATTTCTTATCGCACCAAACCTAATTTGTGTGGTTTACTACAGTGATGGACCAAGGGTGGGGTGGACGGGGCGATCTGCCTCGGGCCTCGGGTCTAGGGGGCTTCCAAACCTTGAAAAGTTCTTGAACGAGATCCCAAATAAGTATGTTCAGTAGGCAAATAAGAGCCAGGCCTCTAACAATGAGGTTTAAATAGTAAAAACTTTATGAATATCGTATGAAAGGAAGGGTCTCTTCTGTAGTAAGAAAAACTTTCACGCTGGTTTATTTAAAAACTTGATATTTTCCAGTAACTACGCTTTCATTTTGAGCGATCATCGTCGTTTTAATAAAATTAAAGAAAAAGTTCTAAGCATGAGCGAAGCGAGTGTGAAAATTTCATGGTTATTAAACTGATTTCTGTTGGTTTTCGAATCGGATTTTGACGACATCTCTGGCGCATGGTCTTATAAGTGGGAGGTCCCCGAGGTCCCGGGTTGAAAAAAATAACATATTTTGAGAAAGAAACCGTCATTCATACAACCAGTAAAATAGAATAAAATAAGCCTGAAAAAAAATAAAGGTACCTTTGTACTTATTTGATTGTGTCGTTGAAAATATTACAATAAAACCTAAAGCTAGCTCAAAGTAAGTTGGTAAAATCATACAAGTAGGTATGTACGTTCATATATACAGCTACTTGCTATTTGATGACAACAAGTTGACTAATTGAAATTATGTTTTATAATCTAAATATATAAAAGGAAAGAGTGACTGACTGATTGACTGACTGACTGACTGATCTATCAACGCACAGGAAGGATTTTTAAAAATTCAGCCCCTAAGGGGGTGAAATAGGGATTTGAAATTCGTATAGTCCACGCGGACGAAGTCGCGAGCACAAGCTCGTTTATAATAAAAAAGATGATGCCCGCGACTTCGTCCGCGTGGATTTAGGTTTTTAAAAATCCCGTGGGACCTCTTTGATTTTCCGGGTTAAAAAGTAAAAAGCCTATGTCCTTCCCCGGGATGCAAGCTATATCCGTACCAAATTTTGTCAAAATTGGTTGAACGGATTGGCCGCGAAAGTCTAGCAGACAGACAGATAGACACACTTGCGCATTTATAATATTAGTATGGATATGCATGCCAAACAGCGCGATCCATCCAGTAGTTTGAGCTTTGCGTTGATTTATCTGTCAGTCAGTCACCTTTTCATCATTTTATATATTTAGATTTCTTAAAACTCGAAAAAGTAAGAGATGCGTGCCCGATTCCCCTAATAGGAGGCCTGAATCTTAACCACTAGGCTATCACCGCTTCTGAGTAGGCACATTACTAGGTACACTTATATTAATTCACCCACTCTATTGAATTAAAAACATTATAAACCACCTGTGTAAATTTAGAACCAAACGATCTTTGAAAAGATTACACATTTATATAATCCACATTTTTCTTTCTTTTCCAATTATAATACGAGGATGAATTGATAATAAAAAAAGCTTCACCAAGCGCACCTGTAACTGACAACCGTACTGTATTTGAATATTTTATAATCTTACTCGTATGGAAGTTGTTGGTGCACTATAAATAAATTTCAAAACTCATTATCGGCTCACTACTTGCCACGGGTCTACTCTCAGAATGCGAAGGGATTAGGTCACAGTCCACCACGCTGGCCGAATGCGTATTGCGAGATTTAACACACCGGTTTCCACACGATTTTAATAATACCTATATATTATAAAGTAGCTGCCCTGGCGAACTTCGTTCCGCCTAACAGTCGATTTAATTTTTTTAAATTTTTTTCTCCGTAAGAACCATCCTCGTACTTCAAGGAATATTATAAAAAAGAATTAGCGAAATCAGTTCAGCTGTTCTCGAGATTTGCGATGAGCAACACATTTAGTGATTCATTTTTATATTATAGAGATATAGTTTACAATATTATGATAAAACGAACTCTGAAAAATTAAAGGTGCATGCCTGGGATCGATGCCCTGACCTCCCAGTGAAGGACGACGTTTTAACCATTAGGTCAGTCGGACTTCGATGAAATATTAAATTCTATATCGATGAGCTCGAACGCAACTCCGATTCAGTCCCTCAAATTGCTATTGCGCTGGAACCATGTCTCATTAACATCGAAATGACGTCATTTTGACGTCAGCTGAAATAAAAATACACAACCAGCTCGAAACTTCAGTCTAGTGCTGACGTCACTAAAATGGCGGCCACGCGCATTAGCAATTTGCGGGACTTCTATCTATTATATGTTTAGATGTGACTTCTAGATTATTATTTAATATTTGAAAACATTATAATAATTTTACAATTTGCTATCGATTTAATTTTTTTCTGTGTTAAAATAAAAAATTGCGCTTGCACCTCTGTTTATTTAGTATTATATCTTTCTCTCAAATTGAAAACTAAAATTCGTCTAACCAGGTATTTACCCTGTCAATTAGTCGAGCAAACCAACTAAAACCCTAACCTAAAACCAATTCTATCAAACCAGTGCTATCAAACTCTTAAAATAAATGTGATTGTCGTAAAGTGATTAAGACCCTGCCCGATGGACGCTGGAATCACCGCACCTAACCCTACAATATGAAATCCTAAAAAGCACTATTCGTAAGTATATATTTACCTATGTTGGATAGTAAGATTTAACAAAGTCTATTATTTCAGTGCATAATTAATTTGCTTTCAGTTCGACAGGCAAATTAATACATAATGATTGTTTTCTGGAATAACGAACAAATTGAAAACATGCAATTAAAATTAATTTTCGACTTTACGCTACCCAGAAATATAAATTGTTAAATGTTCCGGACGCGCGCTTTTATAAAGTGAAATGTATTTCACATGCGTGAAATTCATTTCTCAACTATAACCTCACTTTTATAAAGGTTGTAGATTTTAATAATGGAGCTTTATAAATTTTTGACGGATTTCAGGGTTCTATGTAAATAATTTCGCGATGTCGTGTATATCACGACATGGTAACCATGTGAATTTTGCGTAAACGAATAGAGTGGGTGAATTAATATAAGTGTACCTAGTAATGTGCCTACTCAGAAGCGGTGATAGCCTAGTGGTTAAGATTCAGGCCTCCTATTAGGGGGATCGGGCACGCACCTCATACTTTTTCGAGTTAAATGCGTTTTAAGAAATCTAAATATATAAAGATATAAAGGGAGAAGGTGTCTGATTGACTAAATCAACGCAAAGCTCAAACTAGTGGATGGATAGCGCTGAAATTTTGCATGCATATATCTAATATGACGTAGACTTTTTAAATTACTTATAGTCTAGCGCTTGCCTGCAATCAGATCTGCTGGGAAGAGATGATGCAGCCTAAAAGGGAGCGTGCTTGCCTGGAAGATACCTTTTCACTCTTGACTCCAAGCTACGAAAAATAATATTATGTAAATTATCGATACATATGACTAATTATTTATTGTAAAGTAAATACTGACAACATACTAGGATTGACAGTATATGGCTGGATTTAAAATACAGTTGTCTATAGAAATTATGTGAAATAATATGTAAATCATCAATATATTATGGCATTAATTAATGTAGTAAAAATAGGTAACCCGTCAATACATGTTGCAAATAATATTATTTAAGTAAATTAATAATAATGTCAACAATCTCAATGTTGGTACAATGGTACCTACCATTACCATAATGTCATGTGATGTCGAGGTCCGGCTGTTTTGCGATGGGAAGATATAAAAGTAGTTACCTCGACAGAGGAGCCACAGCAAAGAGTATATAATCACTACGTTTTAAGCCACAGTATTTTATCATAATTCATTCTGGAGTTAGTTCGATTCTTGTGTCAACTACAGTGACAGCTTTATTGTTACAATTGAATGGTGAAGTTCTGCAGCCCAGAGCAAACGAGGCCGGCGGTTTATCTAAAGCTAAGTATTCTTATGTTTTATCGTAATTGTTGTAATGTAATCACTTGCCTATTCTATCTTACTTGTTATAACCATGTACCAAATATGTTTTAGATATTATGTAATGTTGTAATGCTTTTAAAAGATGTGTGTTGTGTAGTTTGTTTGCACACTTCTATACCACAAAACAGCTTTGGAAACGGGTGGTAGATTCATTTTAATATAAATAGACCTATGCTGAGAAATACAACAAAATACAGATAGGTCTATAAAGATTAAAGTATTAAAGATCTTACAATAAATGATTAATTATTATTCGACTTGGTTGGCTTTACTTCTGTTTTTATTAACTACCCTCTTTTGTTATTCATTGAGATAAAAGTAAACATTAGGTGATTAGCTTCTAAATATTATAGAAGCCAGGTTAGATGATTAGGATTCTAACTTTAACATAATACAGCGGATGCTTTGCTTGATTTTTAATTACTTAATATTTTGGCCATACCTGACAAAAATCACAACTACCTACATTTCAAATAATTTTGATAGATGATAACTTTTATTAGTCATCATTAGATTTTATTAATCATCAGTATTAAAGCCCACTGTTTAACTTTTTATAAATCTCACACGGGCATAAGCTAGTTAAACATCACTTGCTTTATCGGTGAAGGAAAACATCGCGAGGAAACCTGCATGCCAGAGAGTTCTCCATAATGATCTCAAAGGTGTGTAAAGTCTGGCTAGTGTAGTGGGCTATGACCTAAACCTGTTCTCATTCTGAGGGAAGCCCCGTCCTCAGTAGTGTACCGGGGATAGATGATGATGATGATGATGATGATGATGATGATGATGATGATGATGATGATGATGATGAATATACCCTAAATGAACATAAACATTAAAACAAATAAAACAAAATATTGTCTATGTCACTGCCAAACAATAGAGTTTGGGTGTAGATCCGCCTATCATCGCATCCATCAGTCTACATGATCGCAATCTATTGCCATGAAGTAGGTACAAATCTCCTCTCTGTACAAGAAGAGTTTATGTCACAATCCGCACCGCTGGCATGTTTTCATAGCTTATTCCCACGAAGCAAAAGAATAACTTGGACATAAAACTTTACTCTATTAAATAAAACGGCAGTCGGGTGGCTTCACAAGTAAAAAACCAAAAGTTGTAACAGCCGATGGCGTAAACAAAGGACAATGGGACGAGTTTAATTTAATTTAATTTATTTATTGGCATCCAAAACAGATTACAATAATAATTTTATTGTAACCTAATTCCATAATACAAAGTTTCGTCCTTATTGTAATCCTAAATAGTTGCACAGCAGTTGCAGCAGTTGGCCGGCATGTCCAATAAAAACCACTAGCTCATGAAATGAAAGCTTAAATCACACGCTTCAATTTTTATTATGGGCGAAACGCTGTAAACCACCGGAGAAAGGAAATATCACCCCTGCAAGTACACAAAAACGTGAAGTTGTTACTAGTATTCGTTGTAATTATAAGTAGTCAAGTTATAGTGCACTTAATAAAAAATGCAGCACAGCTTGAACTTCGCCATTATTGATTAAATCAAACGTACTATTATAAATTTATAATTAATAACTATTTAAGTAATCTGTAAAACAAAATTGTAATCCTATTTGGCCTTATTTTCAGTCTGTTATTATGTAAAATTATTTTGTATGTATCGCTGTTGATTGCAAATAAACGAATAAAAAAAATAAAAAAAAAATCACTAAAAAATCGTCACATAAAATATAACTTTATGATATTATGTCTTCGACTGTATATACCCGGTGGTTTCATGAGATAAACTACTTTATTGTGTTACGGAAACTGTAGGTTAGTTTATTGTTTACAGAAATAAACTAACATGCACATCAAAACTCTATTTTGTTATCAGGCTTGGGTCCATACAAAATGCCCATCGTCCTTTTCTAATGAAGCACTAGAATATACTGATTATATATTAACAAAGGTTTGGTTTGGCAATTTTTATTTTGTGTTTTATGGTAGGTACTAAATAACTTTTAGTTCATTAATCAACCTTCATATTTAGATTTCAAAAGGTTCTGTTTGAACTAGCTTATGCCCGCAACTTCATCTGCGTGGAGTGCACAAATTTCAAACCTCTATTTTTACGGGTTGAATTTTCAAAAACCCTTCCTTAGCGAATGTCTACGTGATATAACTATCTGCATGCCAAAATTCAGCCCGAGCCATCCCGTCCTTTTCCTTTGATATATTTAGATATTAGTCCTTATAAAATGACTCCTCACGCGCCAATTTAACTCTATGGGTCAACTGTCATGAGAGTAACTAAAATCGTACGTTCGACATGAAATTAGACACAAAAAGTTAAAATGACGCGTGATAATTTAAATTTTAATTTTAGATATCCGTGGGAGAAAAAAGATCCGTATTCGTATCCGTTAGTTTTTTGGTGGATCTTTTACCTTATATATTTTCAATACATGGATGAAATTAATTGTATTTGTTACTAATAATACTATTAAACAATTTTTTTTTATTTCTAAAGATCAAAATATTTGGCATGGTTTAGTGAGTTAACATACTAATAATAATAGAGCTAGTGCGTAAACTACCATACAAATACTTCAATGTATTTTCACGGACTTTAATCGGATGCAGTGCGTAATGCCGAACCAGTGGTATATTAAACTAGTTAACGATGCAAAAGAACTTGTAATAAGTCAACTTGAATAAATAAATTCTATTCTATTATATTCTAATCGCCCTAAGATTACAGCTAATTTTGCTAGTATTGTATAAACTCAATGATATTCTAAACTCACAATTCATACTAATATTATAAATGCGAAAGTGTGTCTGTCTGTCTGCTAGCTTTTCACGGCCCCACAGTTTAACCGATTTTGATGAAATTTGGCACATAGTTAGCTTAGATTACGGGGAAGGACATAGGCTACTTTTTATCCCGAAAAATTAAAGAGTTGCCACGGGTTTTCAGAAATCTTAATCCACGCGGACAAAGTCGCGGGCATTATCTAGTAAGAAATTATTTTCTAAACTATGTATGGTAATGTGTATGTGTATATGTCTATCGACATCAGTGTTTTGTGTAGGTATACTCTGTAATCTTTTTACATTAGGCCGCGATTACACTTGTAAGCTTTGCACTATAAAGCAGCTCTATAAGTCTTTTACTTATTAAATGATAATGGAGGGTATACCTACTGCTAAAACAATAAATGTCACTCAACCCAAGAAAGACTTATTGGTTTTTAGCAGTATATCTTTGTTAGGCAGTAGCAATAGCTTATAGAAGTTACCGTTAGCTGGCATTTTGGTAATTAAGTGTAAATGAGCTTATAACTTACGGAAGTTATATCTATAAAATCTTATGTAAGTAGTTTGTACTGTAAGTTCATTTAAGTGTAAATGCACCATAAGTTACGTAAATGTTATAGAAGCAACTTACAGGTGTAACAGCGGCCTTACAATGCAAATATGGCGTCAGTTAGAGGTGGCGGTAGGATGCGCAGATTTTCGGCGCAGGCTTTAGGGTATAAAAGAAGGGGATGTCAACCCTCGGCACTAGTTGAAGTCATATCGCGTGCGCGACTGTAAGCCTTAAGGTAAATAAATGCCCTCCGTGCGGCGTTGTGTTAACTTAAATTTTGATTTTTTTAAAATCTATTACTAATAGGCACTTTAAAATGCAGTTTTATCTTCTGATTTACTTAATAGTAATTTTTATGTATTTGTTAATATTTTTTATTTCGTCACAAATACAGTTTTATTTTTCCGTAATGCGAACAAAGTATCTTCTCCGATACCTACTTGAAACTTTTGTTGTAAAGTGTAAAGTGCTTGAACTTCGACTACGGACGCCAGATAAGTACAATATTTCCTTTAAGGTTGCTTTTGTGTTTTTGCTTAGTCAAGTACTTAATAAGAATGCGATTTGCCCATCTCAGCTTGCGATTTCTAATTTTTTGTCATATTTATAAAGCTATCAGCGAAATGTTTTCAAAAATACTTAGTTAAATATATTTTATAATAATTATTATATTATGTGCTCTAAAGAAGACAAGTAGTGTATTTACTTAAATGCCGTTAAAGAAAATTATTCTGAAACATATCGTTGAGGAGGAAATTAAAGTTATTATTACTTCAAATTCTCTGGACTAGTGATTTAAGTGTGATTGATAAGTAAGTCCTTATTCAGTTTTAATATTAACGATGTGTTTTTAATTAATTAAGAATAATAATATTTATTATCTTATGAAAATATTTACATAGCTTACAATAGTTTAGGTCTAATCATAAATTCGTAAGTTGAATTTTACCGTACACCAGTGTAGCTTATGTCGACGGTGTCGAAATAAGTTACATGCCACATCGGTATAGTAATATTATTATAATCTAGTCTATTTAAAAACTAAGAAAAACAACTAAGTAGCCTATTATAAACTGACAAACATCGGACTAAAAGTAGGGTATTTTAAAATTAATTAATGTTGGTACTAGGTGCCAAATCGCTATGGCTAAAATTATAAATAAATGTAGGTAGGTAAGTTAAAAGTGCGTAGATATAGACGATATGATACGATATGCGAAGAGCGTAAGGCGCAGCTGATTTAAACTAGGTACTGATATTTTAAATTTAGAAACAGGTGATTAGTTTAATTTAAATACAATGTTTGAGTTTAGTAATGTATTTTATTAATTATGCTGCTAGGGTGCGACTTGTTTATTAGTAATTATCATTATAGAGCAAGTTCCTGATAGAGCCAGACCTGCCTTTTTCTGAGTAACAAAATGTTTGGGATAGAATTAATTAATTATATCCCAAACATTTTGTTGATTAATTATAAAAATTAAGTCTCAGACTAAGTAAGATTAAGAGATTTTTTTGCCTGCTTCTGGGTCTAGCGGGAATAACGAACCACGGAACGTGTCTGGTTGTATTAATAATTAACTATTAACTATTAACAGTATACAAACACTACACTATTGCACACATTTTGTTTCTCAGAAAATAAGACACATCTGGCACTATTGGGATCTTGGTCTATTAGCAAGCCATTAGGGTTATTTAGTTTGTATTATTAGTGTTTTTAAGTTTAAATTTATTCTTTAATTAATAAAACGAATCTAAACAATTGAACATAAAAATTACAGATCGAAAATATCATCTAAACCACCGCAACGAGGCAGGGTGCCCAGATTTAAATTAATTTATATTTCTGTGATTTACTACGTCGCGAAGCTGGTTAATATTCATTGCATAAAATTGTATTTAATTAATAATTAAGTATGATATAATATTTTATTTGTATCATTGTTACTTGAGAGAATCTAGTATATTATTGTATAAATGGATGTTAACTATGAAATATAGAATTAGGAATGATTAGTATGTTAAAAAGCTTTTTTTTTTTCTATTCATTATAGGCAAACGCTTGACCGCAATCACACCTGATGGAAAGTGATGATGCGGCCTAAGATGGGACGCGTTTACGTTTTTTTTTTTAATTTTTTTTTTAAGCTATGATAGCTTAGTGGTTACGACATCCACCTCATATTCGGGAGGTTGGGGGTTCGATCCCACTCGGTTTATCGGTAAAGGAAAACAGCGTGAGGAAACCTGCATGCCTTAGAGATCTCTAAGGTGAGTGAACTCTACCAATCCGCTCTTGGCCAGCGTGGTAGACTATAGCCAAACCCTTCACACTTTGAGAGGTGACCCGTGCTCTGCAGTGAGTCGACTATGGATTGAGCATGGTGATTATTTTAAATAAACAACCTTAAAGAGTCAATGTATAGCATTGAATAGTAATTAATTTTATTATTAGTGAGTATCACACGAGTTGTATTTTTATATATCGTAATAAATATTTATTATATTATTAATCGTTTTTTTTCACCTGAAAGATTAAAATAAATTATCTATTATTGTGATATACTCAACCAGTTTTTAAACCGTTTTAACAAATTGTCTGATGTTTTTAATATTTAACGCGGCTGCAAATAAATAGTAATTCGGGTGCTTGAAATATTAACTAAGTATGGCTTACAATAATATTAGTTTGCCGACTAATGCTCGGCGCCTGAAAAATAGAAACATAGTAACTTGTTAAAAATAATTGTGGGTATCTTTTAAATTATATATCTGGCGTCGAAAATTATTTATCAGCAACTGAATTAATTTACGGTGGGGAGAGTTCGGGGGGCATTGGGTAATGTGAGGGGAGATGGGGTAGTTGTGGAGGGAGGTTGGGGATATGGGAGATATGAGACGGAAGGATGGTAGGGGGAGGTGGGGAGTAATGGGGTATATGTGCGGATCTCCAACGTCATCTCTCCTACCTGCGAGGTAGGAGGAAGTGGGGATAGAGGGGTTGATGTGGGGTAAAGTGGAGTAAAGAGAGTGGTAAAGAGGTGGGAGATGGGGAGGTGGGGTCAGATGGGAGGGAAGGTCAGGTGAGTTGGGAGGGAGGTGAGAAATGACAGGGGTAGGTAGGGTAGATAAGGGGGAAGGTTGGTTGAGCGTGGGTGATGGTGTAGATGAGGAGGGAGGTGGAGGGAGATGGGAGAGGCGGGTAGTTAGCGTAAATGCAAGTGGAGGTGTGGGATATGAGGGTGGGGGTGGAGGAAGGTGGGAGTGGAGGAAGGTGGGGGTAATAAAAAGGGAGGTTAGGGGTGGGGGTGAGATAGTGCAGATGAGCGGGGAGGTGGGGGGAATAGGTAACCTGAGAGGGGATGTAAGGGGAGGTGGAGGTGATGGAGGAAGTTAGGTGGAGATGTGGAAGATGGTAAGAGATGCGATAGATGTGAGGGGAGGTGGGGGGGATGGAGGAAGTTAAGGGGAGGGGGGAAGATGGCAAGAGATACGATAGATGTGAGGGGAGGTAGAGGAGATGAGATAAATGAAGGAGCAGGTTGGAGGTAACCCTGGGTGGGAGAGATGGGGTTGATATGGGGGGCAATGGGATAGATGTGGGGGAGATGAAGTGAGGTGGGGGAGAGGGGATAGAGATGTGTGTATGTATGTATGTATGTGTATTCTTTATAGCACCACAAAACACAATGAGATGGTAGAATAAATGAGGGAATAATGGGAAAATACCTCAAAATCACTATGTTTAAATTAAGTTAGATATAGAAGCCAATAGAAGCTAAGTGATATTCAAACAAAAAATCATTATTTTATTTTACATACAATTATCTCTAAATATCTATATACCTTCTTCGGTTTGGAAACTTAAAAATTTACATATATTATTTATTATTAATCAATGACCCATAACTAACTAATGAAGAAAAAGCCTATGAGCTATGGCATAGTTCACCCTTTAACAAAAGGCATCTAATTTAGTACCTACAAGTGAATCGCGAGCTAGTAGCATTCCAGCTATTCATAACTACCTTGGATTGTTTGTTGCATTCTTGGACGAATTAACCACTCGTACAAGATTGCATTCAAAGAAAGACCAAGCCCGACACTGCCGCCTCGTTTACGTCATGACCTCACCACCCTGATTTATTCACTCGTAGGTTATTTACAACATTTACATTGAACTTACTAGGCAAATCTAGATAAGAATTTTAAGTTCGGTTGAATATTGCATATCCTACATAACGAAAATTATTTATAATATTATAATGAATATAATATTATTTTATACATATTTCTTTGGGCAGGTCTAGACAGCCGTACAGCGGTAGTGTACCTACCGACTTTTTAAGAGGTAGTAAAATACCAATGAAATCAACATCAAGACATCAACGGGCTCGCAGTGAGAGTCCGAGCAAGCGCGCTGCTCTTTCGCCACTTGGCAGTCGCGCTGACGTAAGTCAATAGCTGACTTTACACTACATGCTCTATCAGTCTGTCAAAAAATATTTGACACTCACAGACTTGCAGAATGGAAAGCACTAGTGATTGCGTGAGCAGGCACGCTTTCTCGCTTGAAAGAGCATTTATTGTAAGGGCAGCTAATGCATGTGTGTCAATGAGGAGGTTTCTAGGCAACGTTCGAGAAAACTTTCATAGGTAGCACTGAATATATTACCACCACTAAAGACGAAAAATAATACCTATATCTATATCATATATGCTTTAAATTTAAATCGGATGCTAAATTAATTAATGACTTCTATTATAGTTCACAGATTTTGTGGGCAAGAAACGTAAGGAAAATATGCAGTGCACGCTAGCTCTTACTCTTCATCTATGTCATTGATTGACACGACCTAAACATTAAAGCATAGATCATAAAGATATAGGTATTATTTTTCCTCTTTCGTGGCGACCTATGCGAAATATTCAAGAGACATCTATGAAAATTTTATTGAAGCTGTCCCTGAAACTTCCTCATTAGAAAAGGAGTTGCATGAACCTTGTGCACGGCTCTTGCGGGTCGTCCCTTCGTATACAATTACCAAAAGCACTACTTACGTAGTACTTTCCGAAGCATGGTCAGTTTCGTGAATGTCTGTTAAATTTTAATT
Source organism: Maniola hyperantus (assembly GCF_902806685.2). Taxonomy (NCBI): domain Eukaryota; kingdom Metazoa; phylum Arthropoda; class Insecta; order Lepidoptera; family Nymphalidae; genus Maniola; species Maniola hyperantus. The sequence continues at coordinate 4,709,359 of NC_048564.1, forward strand.
TTGTCTTTTTAAATTTTAAAAATCCTATACCGACATGTTAGCCCTTTCTGTGATTTCACCTGGTGGTAAATGAAGATGCAGTTTTAGACGGTAGCGGGAGCCACCTGGAAGGCAAGATTAACACAATAGTAAAAATACTTTTCCCTAATGAAGTCTCGAATAAAATGCCTTTGGCATTCTGGAGTTGTGTAAATGCAATTTAGCACTATGCACATAAGTATTAGCAGCACTAATGCTATTAGGCTAGATCGTAGTTCAAGTGAGTAGCTCATTGGTACTCAGAATAAGAATAAAAAAGTCAACTTTCCAAATGTTACTTTCCAAACTTATAAAGTTAAAGTCGGGCGAACGTAACGCTTCTTAACCGACTTCCAAATAGTAGGTGGTTCTCAATTTGGCCGTTCGTTTTTATTATTTTTATGTATGTACATCGATTATTTTGAGTTTTCTGGACCTATTTGCAAATGTATTTTTTAATCAACACGGGATGTTTCTGGATCTGAAGTCCAATGATATAGTCTATGCTTGGTACCTACAATATTAATTCACTATGAAAACATCGTAAATCTTGATAACTTAGGCAGGCAGTACCCTTCCAGCATCAGGATAAAGGAGTTGGAACCAGAAATTTTTATGAGACCACCTCGTAAACTTCTAGTGTTAATTAAAAAGATTTTCAAATTGGTCAAGAAACCTCGTAAAAATCGGTGTAGGTATAGGTATACAATAAAAAACGGCCCGAATTGAGAACCATCTCCTTTTTGGAAGTGGGCTTAAAAAGAACTGATACCATAAGTTTATAAAAAAATCACAGTACTTATCTGGTCAAATATGGAATATCACCATTAGCAATGGGAAATATACTGCGAGTTGCCTGCAAAATATTATTTAAATCTTTTTTTTGGGTAGCAGAAAACAGGAAATTACTGTGATATGGATGGATATCTTGTTCTCACTCTATTATCACTATAACTCTTATAGATATTCGATGTCAAGCTTCTGTGTTTACTTTTGTTATATAATATGTATGTGTTTATGCCTGTTTACGTGAATTGTCTAATTATAAATATGAGTATTATGCGTACAAAATGATTTCTCACGTGCCATTTTGACTTTATGTGTCAATTGTCATGTCAAAAGTATGATTTTAGTGAACCGTACTTTGACATGACAGTTGACCCATAGACTTAAATTGGTGCGTGAGAAGTCACTTAGTACGGACTTTATCTGTTTTCAATTTCTACGGACCGTTCTAGGTTCTCCAAGGTTGTCCGATTGGTATTTGTGACGGCAACTGTGGCTTCCTCGAAACTTTGTTTTTGACACATTCATGCTTAATCCTACCTTATTGCTGCGCTCGTTTACTCTATTAACTATTTCTTGTAGGTCTTGCTAAGTGGAGACTATTAAGACAGTATCGTCAGAATATCCTAAATTATTAATCACTTGCATAATAACAATAACTTCAAATGCAATATCTTCTAGAACATCTTTGACAACGTCTTCCAAGTACAAATTAAATAGTAGGGGTGATAGAATACATCCTTGTCGCACGCTTCTTCAAACTTAACGGAGTCTGTTTCTTCACCGTCTACACTGATTGGTTGTTTAAGTTTGCTCCCAATACACGTTCATGATGATACGTATGCCCTTGGTGATGTCTGTACCCATAAGAAATTTCATATGTATCTCGTGTTGAACACGGTTAAAGGCTTTTTCGTAATCGATAAAGCACAAGAACACGTCTTGTTGCATATCTCTGCATTTCTGAACTAGTACATTGAGCACAAACTGTGCCTCCCTTGTTCCCATATCCGCACGAAATCCAAATTGGTTGTGACTTAGTTCATTCACAATATTTGTTAGCTTGCGGGTGTTGTCACTACACATATCTCGTATGTATCGTTCCCAATGACATTTCTTAGTTGTAGCGTCCAGAATAATGTTTCCCTGATTATCTTCTAAAAGTGAGTGATGGCGCTTTTTATGAATACCTTTAACTTTTTTATGGAGACTAAACAAATTATGCTTCTTCATAAGAGTTTTAATGTTCTCGCAACTCTATTCGTTCCACACATTCCGAGCCCAGCACGATTGACACCGTATTCTCTTATCCAAGGCTGATATTTATCTATACTTGTAGACCTATAGAGTCACCGCTCTTCTATTAGTTCCATAATTTTTTCAGCCATCCAAATTTCTTTTTTGATAATCTTCGTTGCTTGTAATATAGTTTTTTATATCTGAAACTTTCTCTTTGAGACTATCCCAAATTTCTTCCTATTTTCACCAACTTGCTGTCTTTTTTCGATTGCTCATTTGTTAATCTGTGTACGTACTTGTCCTTTGTTCAAATTTTTTAATTTACTTATTGGTGTTGCGTGTTTTATGCCTGTAGTATTTTAATTTACACGCTAAGTTGATGATTACAGGACTGTGGTCAAATCCTATATCTGAACCTGGGTAGGTTTTAGCTATATCAATGCAGTAGTTATGTATGATGGTCTTATGTATGACACTTTCTGATGGTCGCTTGCTGAATTTGCAATACAATAATGCAATTATGCGAGGGTTCAAAACGCGCCCAGGTCTGAGAAGAGCCCACAACAAACTCAGCCGGGTATTCTTTTTTACTATCGCCACTTTACAAAATCACTTATATTTATTAGAACCATCGAACCTATTTGGCAACTCATTCCCAAGCTTTCTTATCATTTAAATAATCCTTTACGTTGTAACAGAATTTTAATTCTGGGAGCTTATTATAAAAACGTACACAATTACCAATAAATAAATTGATAACTTTACTCAGCCTAGAAAATTTTCAACGTTACGTACTATAAGCAGTGTAAGCTGGTGATGTCCAGGTGTACAGCCTTATTGGTGGCATTAACAACCATTACATTGAACTTACTATGCAAATATAGATACGAATTTTAAGTTCGGTTCAGTAGGTAAGTAGATACCTATTGTATATCCTACATCCCAAAGGAAACATATTTGTGTCGTTGCGTATCGTGACGCACCAGAAGCATGGTTTCATACATTAGTATGGTAAGAGACATATTATAGTGGCGTGTCGTAATGCTTTGTGTCGCATCTCTCTCTAACCACACTAAATGCATGAAACTAGCGCGTCACGACACGCAAATGTGTTTCCTGCCCAACGTTATACGATAACAATTTTGCAATAATTCATATGAACATTTTTGTTGAGCAGGTCTAAATCGTAGCGTAGCGTCTACCAGGCTACCAGACCAGCTTTTCTAAGCGGTAAAACTACCAATATGAAAATATCCTTAACTAGGCAACGTGCCCGCAGTGAAAGCCCGAGGAGGCGCACCGCGATTTCACCAATTGTTGTCAGCCGCCCCGATGTAAGTCCATCCCAATGTTTACATCCATCATTGGTGATCGCATTTTGAGAGATGACTCGCAATTTAAGGAGGCGGATATCGCTTTTTCCAATACTGAAAATTCGTGTAGACGCGACCTCTATTGACAACATCAACATTGCGATCGATAAGACCGATTTTGTAAAACGTCTTTTAGTATTTTGCGACCATATATTGCGTCACTGCGGGTCGTCCGTTCGTATGCGATTACCATAAGTACTACTTTATCTTCTGTGAATTATGTCTGTTATCTGTTATATTTTTTTTTAATGTAAAAACATTACGCAATATTAAAAATACATTTTCGTAATGAGTACCAAAAATCTATAAGTAATGACAACATTTGTAAGGGATTACATACTAATTGAATGGACTCGTTTGATTGCCATGAGTATTTTTGATTAACGTGCAAGGGAAAGTCTTGAATAATAGCGTCGTCCCAAACTTTGATACAAATGCAATTTAGTTCTACATAAGTATTTTGTCAGCACTGATAAATATGATAAATAAGCCGGTTTTGTTAATAAAAAATTAGGGTATCTACTTGTATGGTCAAATGTAGAATATTTGTCATGGGCAAATAATACAACTTGCAAAGGGAGGAATTCTCCGATTTGCCTGCAAAATATTAATTAAATTAAGAATTTAGGTATATAAGCAGGACAGGAAACCACTACGATATTGATATTATGTTCTCACTACTACTATAGTTAGTGTAGTATAATGTTGTAGTATCAGCTAATCGTGAACTGTACTAGGTACTATAACCTTTAGATGTTCGATGTCAAGTTTTTTATGTTGACTTATCTTAGGTTATAATTAACGATTTATGTGTATGCCTGTTTATATGTCTAATTATAAAATATAAGCATCTGTTTTCAATTTCTGCAGACTGATGTATAGGTACCTATATATTTTTGGGTCGACCGTCCTTATGGGTTAACTAGGCGACGGCACACGGGCACACTGAGGAGTGATAGGGATGTTTCAATAACGCCATATTCTATCGCTGACCTGTATCTCAATTAGTCTGGGGTAGCCTTCAAAGTTTGAGAAATAGCATAATATGCCCAAATATGTTCAATGAGTAAAGGCCAGCTTGTAGTTGAAGGCTGTAAACCTAAAAAAATTCGCGCTCGCTTCACTTGCGCTTCCACTAGTCCACGATGAATTTTTGTTTTCTTTTCGTTTTGAAATGGTTTATTCTGCAACTTATATAAATAATATCTGACGTTATTCTGTATCCGTATGCTTATTTCTTCTTTGCCTTCAGTAAGCTCTGTTCCTGAAAATTAAACAAAATTGCAATCTCTTAGCTCGCTCTTTTGTTCTGTGATTATGTTTTTATTCGTATCCAAACCAACTACCTAAACTTTAAGTTAGCTTTTAATATAAAAATATAAAATACTAGCAGTTGCCCGCGACTTCGACCCGCGAATTTCTGGTTTCTCATGAGATCTGAAATTTTCCCGCTGCAAAAGGCCTCACTTACCTACTCACTCAGTCTCACCTTAAGGCCCTTAACCCAGAATACCTAAATGCCAATTTTCTACCTACCTGCCAAATTTCATGATTGTAGGTCAACGGGAAGTACCCTGTAGGTTTCTTGACAGACACACGGACATACAGACAGACAGACAGACAGATAGACAGACAACAAAGTGATCCAATAAGTTCCGTTTTTCCTTTTGAGGTACGGAACCCTAAAAAACCTGAACTGCCAACATGCTATCAAAAACAGAGGCAAGCAAAACATAAAACAAGAAGCCCGGTATACAGCCTTTGTTTGTTGAAAACGGGATAGAAAAATTACGAAATTTTTCATCATCATCATGATCAACGCATCACCGGCTCATTATAAAGCACGGGTTTTGGTCATAGTCTACCACACTGGCCAAATGCGGATTTGTAGACTTCAAACACCTTTGAAAACATTATGGAGAACTCTCAGATATGCAGATTTCCTCACGATGTTGTCCTTCGCCGTTAAAGCCAGTGATATTTAATTACTTAAACGCACATAACTGCGAAAAGTTAGAGGTTTTTTATTCTCTTCCAGAGGCTGTTAACTATTGAGTAAACAACGTGTATACAAATATATCAAGCGTGAATTATTGTCATAAACTATATAATATATAATATAATAATATATAATATAATATTATATATATATTTAGTCGTAAAGACACATTATTTTTCTTTCAAAGTATGATACAACACATATTTTATAACAAAACTAGCTGACCTGCCCCGGCTTCGCTCGGGTGGAGTTTAGAAAATTGAGGGGGAGGTTGAATTAAATTTTTCTCTCCGTAAGAACCATCCTCGTACTTCAAGGAATATTATATAAAAAGAATTAGCGAAATTTGTTCAGCTGTTCTCGAGATTTGCGATGAGCAACACATTTAGTGATTCATTTTTATACTTATAGAAGATAGAGTAATTTCTGCTGGAAAATATTTTCTAGGTTAAAAATTTTAAAAATATTTGTCGTTGGACGTCACATTGTGTGTGACGTCATTATCCGTCCAGAATCCTATTCCTAGACTAGGTACCTGTCACAATTTTACACAAACAACATTATCCAAATGTGGTGATATCCTAGTTTGTGGTTAAGACGCCGCGCCGGTCTCATAGTCGGCGGGCCGGGGTTCAATTCTGGGCACGATCTCTAACTTTTCGGTACTATTTTTTTTTCTGTTGTTTAAAAAAGAACATTAGCCATGTTAAATGACTAATATTCCCCTTTTCCCTCTCCAACTAAGCGTGAAGCTTGTGCTAGGAGTAGGTACGACAATAGTGCAACGGGCGGGGTTTGAACCGTCAACCTTTCGGTTTTCAGTCCATTCCTTTACCAGTTGAGCTATTGAGGCTCTAAATGCTCTAAAACTATGTGCGTCTTAAGCAAGTAAGTATCACTTGCTTTAGCAATCAAGGAAAACATCGTGAGGAATAGAATACTTATGTTTTTTTTTCTACTAAACTTTTACAAATGCTTGCCTGAATGCCTGAATACCTGCATGCCTAAGTGTTCTCCACAATATTCTCAAAGGTGTGTGAAGATCTAAACCCTTCTAATTGTGAGGGAAGACCTTTCGCAGCAGTGAGCTGGCTATAGGTTGACGATGATGATTATTATAGTATTCAAATCAAGCAATAGATAGAGTAATTTTTATTTTAAATTAGATGATGCCCGTGACTTCGTCCGTGTAAATTTTGTTTGCAAAAATCCCGTGGGAACACTTCCATTTTCTAGGATAAAAAGTAGCCTATTTTCTTCCCCGGGATGTATACTATCTCTGTACCAAATTTTGACAAAATACGGTATTTGACAGCTAGTCAAATCAGTAACTTTTTATCAAACGTCAAAACGCGCGCTTAGTATGCGAGATTCTATGAAATGTGTGTGACGTCACAATCATTTGACGTGCTTTTTTTAGTTTAATCGATAATTTAAAATGGTTCTTACACTTAAAACCAACAAAGGACGCGGATTTTACGTATTTTGGAAGACCCTCTATTTAATAATCACTGAGAAATAATTTCTTTTTGATGTAGTCAAATACCCAATTGGCTGAACGGATGGGCCGTAAAAGGCTAGCACACAGACAGACAGACACATTGTCACATTTATAATATAAGTATGGATTGATACTTAAAAAACTACACATTTTCATTGTAATGAAGCCAAATATCAGGTACCAAAAGCGTAAGGAAAAGGCCAAGAAAAGGTCAGTCCTGTAAAGCGTTCAAAAGGTTAATGTCTTATGAATGAAGAGGGTTAAAAACAAGCCCAGCTCTACTGTGCAAAACTTGTTTTATATTTATTGTTAATCTACTGTATTAAAGGAAAAACTAACTGACCGACATAGCGCATAGCTCAAGCCGCTGAGTCTAGGAACTTGAAATTATGCATGTAGGTCCTCTTCATAGAGGTAGTTGTATTCAATTATCTAAGGTCCTCTTAGATAATTGAATACAACTGCCTACTATTTCGCTAACTCAATGTCTAACACTGAATGATAGCCTCCGAGCTCATTTGACATTTATTTTTAATTCTTTAAAGGTTTTCTACGAAAAATTATTCTTTTAACATCGCGATGAAGCATGCCATGTAGAATCAACCAATGTCAAATGAGCTCGGTGGCTAGCCATCATTCAGTGTTATCAGTAATAGAATCACCCCACAGACCTCCAATGCTGGTGGCATTGAAAGGAATTTCACTCAAAGGTATTGAAAATAAAATTTTATTTTCTTCTCAATATCATAATAATATTAACTAAAATAAGTAAATACTAGTTGCAGGAAAAAGCTAGTAGGTATTATTTAACAGATTTTTTTAAAAAGAATATTAGCCATGCTAAAGTGCGTTGATAGATCAGCCAGTCAATCAGTCAGTCAGTGAGTCACCTTTCCTTTTATTTATATAGATTACTAGATGATGCCCACGACTTCGTCCGCGTGGATTTAGGTTTTTGAAAATCCCGTGGAAACTCTTTAATTTTCCGGGATAAAAATTATTCTATGTCCTTTCCAGGGATGCAAGCTATCTCTGTACCAAATTTCGTCAAAATCGGCTGAACGGATGGGCTAGAAAGGCTAGCAGACTTATCTATCAACGCACTGCTCATATTACTGGACGGATCGGGCTGTAAGGCATGCAGATAGCTATCATGACGTAAACATCCGCTAAGAAAGGATTTTTGAAAATTCAAACCCTAAGGGGATGAAAAAGGGGTTTAAAATTGTGTAGTCCATGCGGACGAAGTCGCGAGCATAAGCTAGGATAGAATAAACAATTAAATAAACCGAATTCTTAGATTTATAATATTTAAAATAATTTTAAATACATATCAAAAATTATATAGAAATTCCTTGAAGTGTAGGTAAAACACTATAAAAATAATAAAAATATTATAATATTTGTTTCTGATTCGTTTAAATATAATTAGGTAACGTTTAGAAAATTCTGAAAATCATATTACAGATATTTAAATGTGCGCCCACACTACTTGATAAGTCAGGTAACCTTTGGATGCTATCGGCAGTGCCCCTATATTAGCAGCTATAAAGGTAGTAATAAAATATATGGTATGTTCACACGAAACTAAGATTGTAACCCTAAAGCCATTTTATATTTGTGGATGGCTGCGATTACTTAGACACAATATAAGGACAATAAGTATAATAATATTCATTTACACTGGATAACTTTCTCTAGAAAAGATATTATTTTAAAACATGAAACTGGGGTATACTTCTTACTTCAGACAACTGGTCATCATACAACTCATAATTCCTAATCGGTAGACCATGTTTCTTTTAAATTACTTAAAGTATGCAGTTTTGTTCACTGGTGACTTAGTATAGTAGCTGATAAGAAATAGTAGATTACTGCACGAGACCGGGAAGTACGTGTTTTCTAGGTCGAGTGTGAGTTAGATGGCCGAGCCTTGGCGAGGACGTCTATAACACGAGGCCAGAAAGGCGCTCCCATCGAGACATGTATAGTGCTTTTCTAAAAAATGAAACACTTACTTACCTAAATGATTAAAAAAACCTATATATTTTGCTAATTCGGCCTACGCTCTCAAAACAGGTGTGCAATCAAATTCCATACTATCCTTACTTGAATTCATTTTGTCTGGTGGGTAGGTAGTACTTTTTAATAAATAATAATTTAAATCGAACCTGAATCGAACAGTCAATTCGCGCCTTTTAATATGAAGACAAAAATCTAACTTTTTAATTTTTTATTCCGAATGACGCTAAAAGCGCTCGCAGAGCTGTAAAAATTTCGATAAGGATAATTATGGTCCTGTGTTGTGAGTGCTTAAAGCGCTATTCGGTAGAGTTCCACATTCAAACTATTTAAGCTGCGGAAAAAAAATCTATATATAAAAATAAATAGCTGAATGTGTTGCAAATCTCGAGAACAACTGAACCGATTTCGCTAATTTTTTCTTTCTTCGAAAAAAATTTAAAAAATTGCTTGAAAAAGTCTAAAAACAACACTTTTCTATATTCCCATACAAGAGATGCGTAATAATACTTAAGAGTCTTAGTATTAAAAAAATAAAGAATCAACTGGTTACTCGGTACGAAGTTCGCGGGGTCAGCTAGAAATGAATATTAATACAAGATATTCAGGAAGAAAGATTATTCCAAATTCAAACTTATGATATGAATGAAATGAAATTTTATACTTAATTTTCTTGAGAGTTGTAATCCCGGACAGTTCCGAGATGATTAAATTTTATGCAATGTGCACATTTCGTATCACACATCGTAAAACAGCCCATTTTGAGTATGATATTTAAAGCTACTTATAAACAGAATAGGTAACTAGGTAGTACAAAATTAATTCGTTTGGTAGCGGGCAGGGTCAGGTTAAGTTAAAAAAACCGGCCAAGTGCGAGTCAAGCTCGCGCACTGAGGGTTCCGTATACTACAGTGGTATTTTTTGACAATTTGCACGATAATTCAAAAACTATGATGCATAAAAATAAATAAAATCTGTTTTAGAATGCACAGGTAAAGCCCTTTCATATGATACCCCACTTGATATAGTTATCTTACTTCGAAAATTGAAAATACTAATTATTAGTTCATGGCCACAATTTTTTTTGTGTGATCTAACCCTAAATTCACGGTTTTTAGATTTTTCCCCGAATGTCTGCTATAAAACCTACCTACCTGCCAAATTTCATGATTCTAGGTTAACGGGAAGTACCCTGTAACTATCTTGACTGACAGACAGACAGACAGACAACAGAGTGATCCTATGAGGGTTCTATTTTTCCTTTTGAGGTACGGAACCCTAAAAAACCAGTTCATTTGATGAATGTGCTTTTATTTTTTATTGCTATATTTTTCATGAAACTCCCGTTTCAAAATTCCCCCGAAATATTGGAAAATTGCTAGATAGGTTTCCCGCTAGGCGGAGATTTGATTTAAAAAAGTATCGTGAACGGTGAAAGCCTTTTTGTTAACGTCCTTTTTTAACTAAACAAAAAAACTAACATTTTTGGATGAATAGACCAAAGAACTTGCATGTACTACTACGTAGATAGACCTCTACGGGATTTTGTTTAATCATTCATTCAAGGTTTATTTAGTGACTTTTGACGTTTCCTTTCTATTTATTTTGCTATTTTCTAACCATAGATTAATTACATGGTCTCGCTCCGCTCTACTTTCTAACTATAAAAAAGCTGAAGACAACCCGTTTGATGATTAGGTATTTTCATTTCTGTTTCTATTCCTTGAGTATTAAAATAAGTACTACCTACTTTTGCTCGGAATGCTATCTCATTTAAATTTGAACCAATATTAGTTTTCCCGTTGCAATGAGAACGTCAAACGCTCTTTCATTACTCTATTCCTACTTCTCATCTAAATTAATTCCATAAAATCTATTCATAAAATGATTACATTTTACCTTTGCAATTTATACTTTAATGACAATAATTATAACATTAATTTGTACACGAATAATTTTAATAATAATTTAATGGCATTCCAGTTGCATAAAATTATGATCATTAAATGATTGGGCTCGATGAGAAAACAAACAAGCAGACACACTTTTGCATTTAGCTTATGCTTAAATTTTATTATTGGAATGGTACGTAATAGCTTAATAAATTGATAATTTAGTAGCATCGACATTGAATCGAATCAGTAGAAATCAGGGGGCACGGCAGTGCCCCCGCCAAGACGAGTCAAACTAAAGGACGGGGCACTACGTACCTTTTCTCGAAGCGTTTCGTCGTATTTTCGAGCAGTCATAGCTTTGGTCTGGATGACGCTATTATTATTTCTTCTACCTCATTGACTTGTTATAGTAGTAGTAGTATATCATATCACTGTTCTACCTCGTTAATCAGAAGTACTCTGACAAAAGCTGTTTATAACAAAATGTTTTCGAAAACAAAAATAACGATCGTCTTTATTTTAGTTCATTTGATAGGCCGTAGGTATTGTGCGCGACAGGTCGAGGTGGCAATCGGGGTGTGAGGCGAGTCTTGCAGGGGGACGCCCCACACACCTGCACAACTAACCTTGCACCTCTATTGCCATTCTCATTCTTCATTTGTCTATATCGTCTGGGCCTCCCAACAGAAGAACATTGACGAATACTATAATTTTTCAAGTAAGTATTCTTTCAATTACTTATTACTAAATTGAATATGAACCGACTTTCCGCTCACTATGCTACTTGCGAGTTTCCGTGTTGTTCAGCAGGATAGACATTTTAAAATAAATAAATACATTTTTGAAGTACTTTCAGAACAATGCAATTCAGTGTGCTAGTTGATGCCTACGAGTTTTTGCGAAAATATAAAATCCTTAATTTCTCCAAATAAAAGTATCCCTAAATCTCAAGTTATCTCTCTTTGTGGTTAAGCCATGAAAAGGTGATAGACATATTGACTTACTTTTGCATTTATAATAATACTAGCTGATGTCCGCGACTTCGTCCGCGTGGAATTAGGTTTTTTAAAAATCCCGTGGGAACTCTTTGATTTTCCGGGATAAAAAGTAACCTATGTCACTCTCTATACCCATGCAAAAAATCACGTCAATCCGTTGCACCGTTGCGACATGATTGAAGGACAAACCAACAAACCAACAAACCAACAAACCAACAAACAAACACACTTTTGCATTTATAATAAGGGTACTGATTTCTTCGGACTTAGGTCTCATATGTTAGTGAATGCATAGTATTTATGTATCTTCGATATCTCGGTTGTTCTATGAAATGATATTTCCTCGAAGTAAAAGTAAAGTAAGTCCGTTTTCAAAATGCAAAGATACCTTTACATCAAATTACTAACATTAAGTTTATATCAGCCAACGACTGATCTGATTATGATAAAAATTGATTGGGTTCGATGAGAAAATAAACAGTCAGACACACTTTTGCATTAAGCTTATGCTTAAATTTTATTATTGGAATGGTACGTAATAGCTTAATAAATTGACAATTTAGTAGCATCGACATTGAATCGAATCAGTTGAAGAAATTGTAAAGGTATAAGATTAGATTAAGGTAGGTACTCGTAAGAACCTCATCACCAACAACAACCGTTAGACGTCGACTGCTGGACATAGGTCTCTTATAGAGACTTTCACACAAGACGGTCTTGCTCCGCCTGAATCCAGCGGCTTCCTGCGACTCGTCTGGTGTCGTCCGTCCCCCTAGTGGGTGGTCTTCCAACGCTGCGCCTTCCAGTGCGAGGTCGCCATTCCAGCACATTGGGACCCCAACGTCTATCAGTTACGTCTAACAAAATGTTTTCGAAAACAAAAATAACGATCGTCTTTATTTTAGTTCATTTGATAGGCCGTAGGTATTGTTCGCGACAGGTCGACGTGGCAATCGGGGTGTGAGGCGAGTCTTGCAGGGGGGACGCCCCACACACCTGCACGACTAACCTCGTACCCCGATTACCATGTTGACCTGTCGCGAACATAGATGTCAATAGGTAGGCTGACAAAGATGTCAGTAGGTACAGCCAATAGTCATTCAATAGTCATTATAATTTAGACCTGTATTAAAACGGAACCCATTTTCAGACGCACGTCGAGGTAGCGAATTTCTTGGCGAACTACAGCCGCCATGGAGTACCTGCGATCCAAGGGTTCGAAGTGGCCGGAGTCCCTGAAGACGCATTTGTCTATATCCTCTGGGCCTCCCAACAGAAGAACATTGATCAATATTATAATTTTTCAAGTAAGTTCAATTACTTATTACTAAATTGAATATGAACCGACTTTCCGCTCACTATGCTACTTGCGAGTCCGTGTTGTTCAGCGGGATAGACATTTTTAAATAAATACATTTTTTATTTTATTCGTTTATTTGCAATCACCAGCGATACATACAATATAATTTTACATAATAACAGACTTAAAATAAGGCCAAATAAGATTACAATTTTGTTTTACAGATTACTTAAATAGTTAATAATTATAAAATTATAACAGTACGTTTGAGAGACCAAATAATTTAAGCAATTACAATACATTTTTGAACTAGTTTCAGAACAATGCAATTCAGTGTGCTAGCTGATGCCTACGAGTTTTTCCGAAAATACTTTGTAAAATTCTTAACTTCTCCAAATAAAAGTATCCCTAAATCTCAAGTTATGTCTCTTTGTGGTTAAGCCATGAAAAGGTGATAGACATATTGACTTACTTTTGCATTTATAATAATATTTCTACGGACTTAGGTCTCAAATGTTAGTGCATGCATAGTACCTAGTTAGATACTTATTTATATTTTTCTATTTACTTGTACGTGAAATTTATGTATCTTCGATATCTCGGTTGTTCTATGAAGTGATATTTCCTCGAAGTAAAAGTAAAGCAAGTCCGTCTCCAAAATGCAAAGATACCTTTGCATCAAATTACTAACATCAAGTTTATATCAGCCAACGACTGATCTGATTTTGATAAAAATTGATTGGGCTCGATGTGAAAACAAATAGTCAGACACACTTTTGCATTAAGCTTATGCTTAAATTTTATTATTGGAATAGTACGTAATAGCTTAATAAATTGTCAATTTAGTAGCATCGACATTGAATCGAATCAGTTGAAGAAATTGTAAAGGTATAAGATTAGATTAAGGTAGGTACTCGTAAGAACCTCATCACCAACAACAACCGTTAGACGTCGACTGCTGGACATAGGTCTCTTATAGAGACTTTCACACAAGACGGTCTTGCTCCGCCTGAATCCAGCGGCTTCCTGCGACTCGTCTGGTGTCGTCCGTCCCCCTAGTGGGTGGTCTTCCAACGCTGCGCCTTCCAGTGCGAGGTCGCCATTCCAGCACCTTGGGACCCCAACGTCTATCAGTTTCCCGAACTATGTATGGGACTACGTAATAGAGAGAACCCTATACTAACTTTGTCTCCGTGGATAGAATACAGCTATCGACTATTTTGACGATGATGATAATGATGATTATACAAATGGCAAAGACAACAAACTCAGTAAGCGTTAACCATTTTGAGTCAGCAACTAATCACAAACGAAACTGTAGTAAAACAGAAACTCCTTTCATTTTTGGCATAAAGAAAACTAGATGTAATAATTGTCATTAAACTTAAGTGCCTTAGTGTACACGATTTCCAAAGTTACCGTGGGAGCCGCTCTATTCAAATTGCTTGCTCCCTATGATTCACTGAAAAAACTGTCACTGAGTGCCAGGATTTACGAAGAACGTACCTACTTACCGAATGACGTTCGGCCCGTTCCCTAATTGGTTTTTATACATCGCAGTAATACAGTCATCCTCATTAGTATCATTTATGTAATCGCACAGCTCTAATTAGTTATTTAAAGGTATTTTTAAGATCATCATCGTCATCATTCTCAACCGATAAACGTCTCCTGCCGCCTGAATGCAGCGGCCCCCTGCGACTCGTTTGATGTCGTCTGTAGTCTATCCACCCTATGGCCGAAATTATGTGCCCTGCCCATTATGTAAATATTATTAGTATTTACTTCTCTAATCAAGAGCTACATTTCTATTCTGGTTGCTGTGGAGGCCCTGGGGGAACGGACTCAGGGCTAAAAAACTCTTACGAGACGTCTCATCGCGATTTAATAAATAGAAGTGCTGGCACAATTTTTCGCAAACGATCTGCCTGGCTATTCAGCATGGGAATGCAGCCAGTATTCTTGGCACCATTTCACGCCGCGCCGGTGGGATTCCTATTTAGATAAGGCTAGCTTTAGTTTTATTACAACATTTTCGTCAGAAAAAAAGTAAATATTAAATGTAAATATTTTCAACATTTCTTTCGGGTATCGAATTATTATGGCACAGTTCTGATGTAATTTTTGTCTTTGAGATAATAAAAGAAGTCTATTACTAAGTAAAAAGCGATTCTCTTTAATACTTAATAAACATCCAATCTGATGGAAGTTCTTAATTCACGAAGAGCTATATACAAGTATTTATTTTAATCGCGCAGCTATTACAAGTTGAAAACGGGGAATGCCTGAAATATCAATATCGCTAAAGTACTTTAAGTAATTTCAAAATATTAAATTTACATTAAAAAAAAATTGCAGTGAAAAATGATCTTCGAAACAGTACATAGATACCTAGGCTTTGAAAAGCTAGCAGATAGATAGACAGACAGACCAGTTTCGTATTTATAATGTTAAGTATGGACTTGCTTATTTTCATGATTTTGTCCACATGGATTTATATTTGTTAAAAACCCCATTATAATTACTTAATATAGGTTAGTTACTTAAGAAATTTGCGCTCCTAAATCTTTAGGTCGGTCTGAAATCGGTTTAGCATGTGCATTGTGTATCAGTCACGGATTAAGATATTATTTTATGATGAGAATTATTTATAAATTATATAATTAAAATCAATTTTAAAGCACTTCTTACGTCTTCTATTCTAGATTGTACACGGAGAAAACGCTAATTAGTATCGAGTTGTCAATTAGGAAATTTATTTAATCTTGCATTTTCACTTAATAATAATCTTGAACTGACGCCCATAACTTTTGTTTGCTGCAGCATAATATATTACCTATGTCGTACCAAGTCAAGTGTACTTAATGTCTTCTGACGTATAGATAAGAGCACTCTAATTAACATTATCGATTGCGATTTGCGACCTAAGGTGAAACAAGTGGATCATCAAAGCTGATCAAAGGCTTACTTAGTTGCAACCAGAGATAAGTAATTACAAGTATATAGATTGCTAACAATATACGAAGCTCGCGTAATAAATACATTACAGTCCAGGACTAAAAGAAAGCAATCACTTTAACCACCGGCGAAGTAACATTGGAAGGCCGAGGCTAAGCCGGGGACTTCTGCCGGGATTTTAAAAGGACGAGGTGCCAGCCGAGTCCTTTTTAAACTAAACGAGGTCGGCAATTGCTATTTCAGCCGAGACTTATTTAGTACTTTAGTCCCATTTGCGAGGAAACAATAAAAACACACCAATTCGAACGTGATGAACGCTAAAAAAAATTAAAATATTAAAAAAGATAAAAATAAATTAATAAGAAAAAATAAAAAAAACAAATTAAAAACAAAATAACTAGTAAAACAATAATTAATAAAACATAAAATAAAACTTATGTAAAAATAAAATAAAAAAGATAGTTGAAAATACTAATAATTTGCATAAACACATTTTTACTTTTTTTGTGATGTAATCACAAATTCACGGTTTCCGGATTTTTCCCTTTACGTGTGCTATAATACCTAACTACTTGCCAAATTTCATTATTCTAGGTCAACGGGAAGTACCCTGTCACAGACAGGAACTGACCTTACTTGACAGACACGACAGACAGACAGACGGACAGATATACAGACAGACAGACAGACAGACAGACAACAAAGTGATCCTGTTAGGGTTCCTTTTTTTTTGAGGTATGGAACCCTAAAAAGACCGTATTCAGTGGCAATATTTTCAAGAGACTGTAGGCGTCTATTGCTTGAGACGACTAGTTTTAATTATTAGAGGAATTGAGATGTATCAAAGTAATGATTATGAAATAAGTAGTGCTTATACGTGCAAGCAAAGTCTCAAGCAAATAAATTTATCAGTAGGTCTCAATATTTTTCCAATAACGTTCAATATTATAATTTTTAATTTGAAAGGTTGCCTCTCAAGATAAAGCTGTTCTATTTATGAATGCCAAAATAATTTGTGTACACTTGCCGCTCCGCTAAAACACCGGCCAAGTGCGAGTCGAGTTTAGGATCAGTACATTATTAGATTTTAGTCACAGCTTACAAATTACTTCATCAATCGTTGTTTTCAGTATTTGTTGTTTAAATAAAATATATGGTACAAAATATACTGAAACTAGCTTAAGCCCGCGACTTCATCCGCGTAGACTACCCTCTTTACCCCTTCAGGGGTTGAATTTTTTAAAATCATTTCTTAGCGGAGATTTATGTCATAATAACTATCTGCATGCCAAATTTCAGCCCGATCCGTCTAACAGTTTGACCTGTGTTTGTGCTGTGCTGTGATATATCAGTCAGTCAGTCAGTTTTTTCTTTTATATATTATTTAAATTTAATATTTTTAATAAAGTAGTTTAGTTTTGAGATAGACTTTGAAAGATTTTTTCCGGCGTTTTTTTCATGGGAAACCCCCTGAAAAATAATTTAATTGAATTCCTAATTCAATATTCGACTTTGGGTCAACGTTTTAAACCAAATACCTATATTTCCTACCTAGAGACCAGTGACACGCGGACTGACAGACAGACCGACCGCAGAGTGATATTAATATACGGTGAAACGGAGCCCCCGTTTCACCCTTTGGGCACGGAATCCTAAAAATTGATATTTTCTACGCCGCGATAGTAGGCTACCTACTATTTACTTACACCGAGTTTTAAATTAATTGGCTGCAAGCTTTTCACGGCATAAAATGTTGCTTTGCTAATTTACATAAATCACTTAAGTTTTCGTTCGAAACGGTAGAGTTCCTGACATAATTATAGTCTAGTCATTTGGTAGTTTTGCCTGGAAAGTTTTCCGGGTGTTTTGATACGATGTGCTCTTTCCGAATTTTCATTTTGCCACCTTGTATCTTTGCCGTTTGCACCACCTTCTTGGAAAAATTGCGCCCAAAAACAGTTTTTTTGACATAACTTATTTTCGACTCATTTTACGGTTAACTGCGCCACTCACTCTACCTCATGGTGGTGTGGAAATGAGTTATAAGTTGTTTCTAGTTTAATTTAATACAAAACCATTTTCATCGTAAAATGAGTCGGAAAGAAGTTGTCATCAAAAAACTGTTTTTGGGCGCCATTTTTCCAAGATGGCGGTGCGAGCGGCAAAGATATGAGGCGGCAAAATACAAATTCTGAAAGAGTACGTCGAAATCTATGAAATCACCAATTTTAAAAACTCCCGGAAATCTTTCCAGGTACTAATAGGTTAAACTTCTGTTCCGTATCACGACGTTAAAGACAGAACAAACTAAACACTTAGGTACTTGTATAATATATACCAATTTTATTATGAAACTATTAGAGTATATTTAAGCTGTAATTTTGCAGTTTTAGGAACTTATTACTGATGTAGTTGTTAAATAAGTGTATGTACTTACCTACTTAATATTTTCATGGTAGTAGCCCGAAAGAGAACTAAATTTATTTTTGAATCTTTTAGCAGACAGTATAAATAAAAATAAAAATAAAGTTCCTCATAGGAAAGGAGCTGTTCAAGTATAAATGGTTCAAGACTAAAATGTGCATACCTACTTACATATTTTATTATAAGTGTAATTACTTTAATTTTACTTTATGATAAACCTTCATTGATTTCTTAGTGAAAATATTCTGAATTATGATGAAAACACATTGACTTGCTATAACAATCTAAACTATAGCAAGGGTAGGTCAATATGAAACCCACATTAAAATTTACGTAGTTTAAAAGCTATGAGAGAATACAGATAGGTATACAAACAAACACGAACTGCAATTGTTTTTTAACTAGGTATAATGCTTTCGCTTGACTGCAGTCACACCAAACACTAGCTGATGATGTAGGTACCCAAGGTGGAGTGCACTACTTGCCTAGATAGCTGTTTCTTTTGAAAATATATAATATTATGATGATAGGTATTCAAGAAAATAAAATTGCTAGTATGGCAATAATAGTATAGCAATAATAGTATACAACCTATATAAATCAACCTAGATAATATTTTCCTCACGACGCGACGATTTAACGACGCAACAAATAATTGTAGGATCATAAAATTAAAGGAAACCTTAATGAATGGCGGGACAGCATCACCAACATATTTTCAAGTGAGGACTGGAACTGTTTTATTAAACTCATAAAGAAAAATAGTGTTCAGATAGTTACGGTTAATTCTGTTTCCTCTAGGTGCTTAATTTATGAATCCTAGGGCGTAGCATAATATTGTAAACGTGAAAGTTTGGATATTCTTTAGTGAGCATCAGATGGCTGGACCATGAGCGAATTTGGAAGTTTAAGGCATTCCAAGATTTAGTACCTTTTTGCTACTATTTGGTACCTAGCATCAAATAATTGGTACCTCGCAGGGGGTAGTATTACGGTGAAAGTTGCAAGCGATTACTCCTCACGTCACAATGACTGCACTGATTAGACTGAAACAAAGAATTTGCTCCGCGGATGTCCACGGAATTTTTGAAACACCTATGTCCACGCGAACAAAGTCGTAGGTATGATCTAGTAGTCGGTATCTGCAAAGGAGATCCCATAGGCAGTGGCGTGCAGGTCATAGAGGCATAAATGCACTGCTTACCCCAGTTGTAATGGCTCAATGCATATTTTTCATTATGACCTGCCAGTAAATAGGTTCCTACCTAACTAATGCTTACCCTGGCTTCAAACACTGTGCACGCCACTGCCCATAGGGTAGCTAGTTTTGCAAGGTCTGCCGGAGGCGCTAAAGCTGCAAGAATCGCTGGAGGCGCATGTAAGGATACCGAAAATACGAAACCAAATTTTACTGAGACGAACATAGACTTCATTTTACTTTACCTTGGCAAAATAGAAGTTCTGTCAATTTACACGTCGCTCTTCTACTAGTATGCGTCCAAGCCTCAACTATTCATGATCATGGTACAATTAGGCTGTACAAAATATCTATATCTATACTAACAAAATTGAATTGAAGTGTCTGTCAATAATGTCGAAATAACTACCTCAAATTAAGCTCATATGGTTATTTGAACTGTAACATAACTGAATCACACGTTATTAAATTTTTTGTCTGTCTATCTGTTTGAACGGGCTAAACTTCGGAACGGCTGAACCTATTTTGACGGGACTTTCACAAGCAAGTTGAGAATTAACCAGGGAGTAAAAAAAGTAGCCTATGTTAGGCTACTTTTTTAACCGAATTTTAAAAAAGGGGGAAGTATGTTTTTCTACATATGAACACCGAAATCTCCGAGATTTCTGAACCGATTTGAGTAATTTTAATTTTAATCGATAGAGAAACATTGCAACAGTGTCCCATAAAAAATTTGGATTCCAACTTCTGAATCCTGATGCTGTACGGAATTGCTGTACCTGACCACAAAAATTGACGGGATGGATGGATTGGAAACTGTCGGTTATAAATTGATATTGGAGGTACCTTCCAAATAAAGACTTTTTGAATTCGAGGACCTAATTCCTCAGCCCTGATGATGTAAGGAATTGCATTCTTAAATCGTGGTGATCCCACGGGATTTTTATCTAAAATAAATTGATAGGTCTGAACTGAAGTATTGCTGTCCTTTTTCACAGCGAACTTTGTGAAAGGGGCAGTACTACATTATAGATTTCCCATTTTATTTAGAGAATTGGCATTATTGAACAGGCTATGATCGCTTTTTATTGTTACAGCTTTACCACTGCATGAGCGAGCGAGGCAAGCCGTCATCCGGGAACTGATTTACACCGAAGCTGAACATATCAACCATCTCACGGTGATGTTAGAGGTTAGTGCCTTTCTTTTTTGCTCACTCTATCATCTTCATTATCAATCGATAGAGCGGCACCCTGCGAATCGTTTGATGACGTCTGTCCACCTAGTAGGGGGTCTTCTCACTCTGTGCTTTCCGGTGAGGGGTCACCATTCTATTACCTTGGGACACCGACGTCTATCGGTTTTTGGAACTATGTGTCCTGCCCATTGGCCACTTCAGCTTTGCAACCTTTTGAGCTATGTTAATTACTCTGTTTCTCTTTACGGATCTCCTCATTTCTGATTTAGTTATGTAGAGAAACTACAAGCTCACCTTTTTTCATCGCCCGCTGAGTGACTCTAAGCTTTCTTATGAGGCCCATATTTATCGACCATCAAAATCGGCCAAACTGTTGGGCCGTGAAAAGCTAGCAGACAGACAGAAAGACAGGCAGACAGACACACTTTTGGATTTTTATAATATTAGTATGTATAAAATCTCTATATATAAAAATGAATCGCTGAATGTGTTGCTGATCGCAAATCTCAAGATCAGCTGAACTGATTTCGCTAATTCTTTTTTTATAATATTCCTTGAAGTACGAGGATGGTTCTTATGGAGAGAAAAATTTAAAAAATTGGCGGTACGAAGTTCGCCGGGCAGCTAGTTTACAATAAAAAATTTGGCCACGGAGTCTTAGTGGTAAAAAATATTTAAAAAAATGCGACATTTCGCCGAGATTAATAGTCTCATCTGGTGACAGAAGGGCTGGCTCATTTTATGCGCCACGGCTTGGCTGTACCGCGCGGAAATACAGCCAGTATTCTTGGCACCACTACACTCGGGTATGATAATGTATAGTAATTAGATAAAGGCTAACTTTTATTGTAATATTTTTACTTAAAAAAAGATATATTTATTAGAAACAAAAAAATTAGAAATGAATATTTAATACAAGTATCAAAACTTTATTCATAGTCGCACTATATCCAAGAGCGTAAGTTTGCGAATTTGCTCTTAAATAACAAGCAATGATAAATACTAGGTTGCGCTTACCTAGAAGATTCCTATTCACTCTTGCCTTGTAGTTATCTACTATTTAGGTTATAGGTTTCGCCACTTTAGGTTTGCACGTTTGCGGAGTTTCCCGAACAATTTCGGTTTTGCTGTCCCTGTCAAAGGGACTGTGGAAGCTAGATTGAGAAAAGTTTACGAGTGTCAAATTACATATTTCTCGCGCAAATATTCACTTGGCGGTGGCGGTGGCTGTTTAATAAGAAAAGTACCGTCGAAAGTGGGTCAGATTTAACGGAGTTATGGAGTAACACAACGCTAAAACTTGCATCCCCTATCCTACAGGACCTTAATTGTTTTTCGGTATACAAAATATTCTAGCTGTTAATCCAATAAAATCCTTGAAAATGTAATCCATAATATCTATAAAACATGCATGCAGTCACACACTCCCACTTACCTTACACACACGCGCACACACATACACACACACACACAAGCACATACACACAAGCATACATACACACTGTTGTAATTTTATTTATTCTAATTCTATTCTGTTAAAATTGTTTTCATTATAATTTTGAGTAATCTCTTGTGGCCTTCTGTTAAAAACGCTGTTGATTACTTTCAAATAAACAAAATAAAATTGTGTAGGTAACTCTTTTCGAAATCGGTTTTAAAAGGTAGATAATAACACAGTGTGTGACTCAAAACATATAGGAAGTAAATAAATCTATATACTTTGTTACCTCAACAGCTGTAGTAAGATCTCAGCTGATATAACACGCAAAAGGGTGATTCGTAAAAGTTTCGCCGAAGGTTAATCCCACAAAATATCGAGGGCACGAGGTAACCTCAATGATGAATGAAGGGCGGCCAGGCTAACTTGCAATATATCTTCCTGCTTGTTATGCCATTAGCACATTGAACTACTGAATGAATCAAAACTTACTTAGAAACTAATTAGGACGTCGTTTCTTTACGGACCTCTATTCATACCTACGAGTATATATTGTCAATAAGTGGGTATTGCGCGTGTCCAGTGGCCCCACTAAACCCCAGTTCGAGTCAATCGGACATCAGACAGAGGTAGAACTGTGCTCTTATCGGGCGTCGCTTCTTTACGGACCTCTATTCATACCTACGAGTATATACTGTCAATAAGTTTGTATTGCGCGTGTCTAGTGGCCCCACTAAACCCCAGTTCGAGTCAATCGGACATCGGACAGAGGTAGCACTGTGCTCTTATCGGGCGTTGCTTCTTTACGAACCTCTATTCATACCTACAAGTATATACCGTCAATAAGTGGGTATTGCGCGTGTCCAGTGGCCCCACTAAACCCCAGTTCGAGTCAATCGGACATCGGACAGATGCAGTAGTACTATGCTCTTATCGGGCGTTGCTTCTTTACGGACTTCTATTCATACCTACGAGTGTATACTGGCAATAAGCGGGTATTTCCTGCTTCTCAACATTGTGCTGAGAAAGGCAAATCAGTCATACTTTGAAATCGAAATTGTGGAAATTGCAACAACTACAACTTCTAATAATTATTTCACTATGGGACTAACTAATTGGAATTTCTCAACAATCTGTGAAGTGCTAATTTCTCAAGCACGCGTCTAATGTCTACGTTATAGAGGGAACCTACATACATGTAATAGTTTTAAACATTTAGATCATTGATGTCGAAACAACCCTTTTCTATGGTCTAGATCCACCGGCTTAGACTATACGCTACCTCTCAGTCTGTTCCAGAACTGTTTGTACTGTTTTGTACGTAAAACCTTAAAAAAGCTTTATTCACGTTTTTTTCAATATTAAGATACTTAGGTACAATGTTTGTGTCCAATCTTAAAAATGTAATTCTTGTAACTCGTTGTTAATATGCAATTACTAGCCTACATACCAAATTTCAGTATTCTAGTACGTTTTCATGATCATCAGTAAGTCATAAAATCGACGTATTTCAGATATCAATAAATCTGAATCCACGAAAGCTAGATAATTGTTATCGGGCAATAACCAACATTAATTTAGATTAAATTGATCACTCCATTTATATTAATTCTTTTGTCCTACAAACCAAATGAATGAACATGGTTCAACCAATTTTAGCTATCGCACATGAGCATAGCATATCGACATCGTACGCAAAGAAATAGAGTTTGTTTTAATTAGTAGACTGTTTGTAGTTAATCGTTATTAAGTACGAAAGCCCCTGAACGGCGCGACAAGTATTAATGCCTTGCATCGCGCGTTCACAAAGTGTTCACGGATTTTTGCACCGTGATTCGTTCGTAATGGAGAGCGGGCATAACAATCTAATCGGCAAGTTTTATTATTGCTAAAGTTTCCCCAGTCTTTCCAACTACAGCTTGGTAGTTTGAAAGACTAATAGTACGACAGAGATGTGAAACTAAACGTAATTTCTTGATGAGGTACCTATTCTTTGAGTACCTTTTCCCGCGGGTTTTTCCGCGTGGAAAGTAGGTTATTTGAAGATCTTGTTGGATCCTTTCTTGGTAGGGTCTACTTTATAGGGAGGATCTACAAGCAAAATCTCAAAGATTTTAGAATCTAATCCCAGCAGTTTGATCTTTACAAATTTTGACAATGAGCTAGTTTCTCATTTTATAGACTTGTTTGTCTGATTTTCAGACTTTACCTACTTGTGTCTTTCAAACCTAAGATTTACTAAGTGAATTATGTTTAAAGACCAAAATTAACGATTATCACAGAACAGGTTACCCTTTAACCACGAAGACTTGGTAGCTTGTTTGAAATGAAATGAAATGAAATGAGCTTAAAAGTATTTTTTTTCTATTTAGGTAGTCAACGCATTCAAAGATAAAAACAATAGCTGTATTTAGAAATCGGTACCTACAGGTCATAGCTAAAAAATACTGATAAGGTCTAACCTGAATGATAAGCACATCGATAATCATAGACATCATTTTATTCACTGAAATAGACATATTACAAGTACATACGCTAAAAGGGTGCTTGCGCAATAATCCGTGAAATCACGGATTCCGTAAATATACGAATCGAATGAGTATTTGTATGACAGCCACTTCGAAAAATCACGGATACGAACCAAATACGGATGAGTGCACAAAAACCCAAAGGGAAGTGCGTACAAAATGACAATTTAGAGCGGTTACGCACTCATCCGATCCGAGTCCATGAAAATACGGATATACAAAACTCGGATTGAACTCGGATATTGCTTACGCATCAATCCAATCTCTGATCGAAATCCCAGCTATTTAGTGGACATCTTTGACATATTATCTACGTCATATGTCCGATTTGAATCCGAGGCACATCCGAGATATTTTCACGACTGTCAAAGAGAACTCGGATGACTGAAGTCGGAGCTAGTGCGTAAGCTACCATACAAATAGTTCTCTGAATACTTCGCAAAGTATTTGATTCGGATCATATGCAGTGCGTAATCGCCCTTAAAGCGCCCCACCAAGCGTACCTTCTCCTGAAAATAAGAATAAATAAATAGAATGCATAAATAAATACTCATAATAATAAAATTTAACTTTGTGACTAGAACGTCTTCTAAAGTCAATTCCAGCTTACGTTTGATCAAAGAGGGCAACTCGCATCCAACTAACTAAATGCCTTAACTCCTAGAATATAAAATATTTAAACAAGCAGTTTATAAAAGTTCTTTTGACTTGAGCTTAGTCTAATATTTTCCTGCGCTAAAAGGAAAATATAAAAAAGAAATTTTAGCTGGATATATTTAGTTTTCATACCAGAATATAGACTGTTTATCTTCCACCAAAGTGATCACTCCGCGAATTACTTACTGCCTTGAATGGTAAATGTAGTTTTTAAGGTGATTTGATAGACCCAGCCGCGATAATTCAAATTTTAGTTAGTTTTTCGAAAATAGTAGACTACTCATACATCAAAAGCTTATAGTACGTAATGCGTTTTGCGGGCATAACACTTATGCATTTACATGTTTTTCCATAAAAACTTTGGTTAAAAATACTCATTTACTTCATATTTGTTCCTAAAGGATAATTTTCTGAATTTTAACAGATTTGCACAAATATGAAGTAAATGAGTATTTTTAACCAAAGTTCTTATGGAAAAACATGTAAATGCATAAGTTTTATGCCCGCAAAACGCACTACCATACGCTTTCGATGTATGAGTAGTCTACTATTTACGAAAAACTAACTAAAATTTGAATTTTCGCGGCTGGGTCTATCAAATCACCTTAACAAAATAAACTTCGATAGTCAGGCATTTTTTTGGTTTTAACAGGTTGAGGAACATGACAATTGTTCGAAACAGTTGTTTTGTGGTATGTATTCTCTGGTATTGTTAAGTCTTATGCAAACTTAGAAAATTACTTAAATGAAATCGATTTGTTGTTGAGAAGTTCTACCGGTGCTGAATAAAATAGAAAAGTTTTTATTTAGGTACATGATATTTTACAAGTGCTTTCAAATAATCAATCAAGACACGCGGCAGCGTGTCAAAAGCCAAGTTCTTATTCAATTTACCGCTGTAGGCTTGCAATTTAACAATGCCTTCCTGCAGTTTGGACTGAAAAAACACTCCACTCTTCTAAAACCAACCTATGCCTATAATTACGGCGGCAATAATAAAAAAAATTACCATGTAATGGGAGATCGGATGTTATGGTAAATTGGGAGTCGAATTTTTTATGGTTCACACCACCCTCATCATTGAAATTTATGCCTTATAATGTCTTAACAAGGACTTTATATATTTTTTTTTATATAATTATTTTCTTAACAACGGCTTATTGTAAAAATATTAGGTTAGGTCTAGTCTAGTAGTAGAATAGTCGATTATCCACGGAAAAGTATGAAGTGATTTGGCTCCTCGTTTCTAACTCAAACCGCTAGAATGTGGAACGCCCTTAAATAACCTTTTATTTATTACTTATTTGGGACCATAGCGCACAGTACAAAACACAACAACACCAGACAAACGTACATAAACATAACAAATCAAAAAACATAACAAAAAACAAAGCATGAAGACAAAAAAAAAGATTACAAATACTTAACTAATAGGTACGTACGGCTTTCCATGCATTTCAACCGAGAAAACCACCGTACTTACTTAGCTCCGATAGTGTACGACGTACACTATCTATCGTACGTGTTACGAGGCGGCGATTTTCGCAGCCGAATTGCATGGAATTACAGTAAAATTAATCTAAAATAGAATAAAATAAATGTCTGACATAAACCCGAATTCGTGTCTGTGGCGCAAAACTGTCCCAAAAAAGGGGAATTGCCTCAGCGTAATGCTGTAGTAGTGTATAGCCCTTCCAGCATCAATATTCTCCTCCAATTTTAATATGGGTAGCTTCAAGTCAAGAGTGAATAACTGCACTTGCTTAGAATATCCAAGCGCACTCTCTGATTCCAGCCAAGCGCAAGAATGAATTGAAAAAAATCAAAATGTGTAAAATAATTTAGAAAGAGCTTGTCGCCAAATGAAACATCATTGCATACTTTGGTAAAACACGATTTATAGGGCGTAGTTTAAGATTTTAAAAAAAAACATTATTTTAAATAGCGTGCTTAGGGATTTTTTACGGGATGAACACACAGTTATAAATTTATTACTATGCGAGCTACTATAAAAAAGACGGTCACTGAAACAGGTAAAAAGATAAAAGAGAAGAAATGTAAGATAATATTATGCTACAGAAACAGCACGCGACTTCAATATGGTTGTTTTTCAGGGTTCCGTAGTAAACAAGGAACCCTTTTTTTTTCTTATTAGAATAATCAAATCGGTTATTAATTCAACCAATACATACTTATTAATATCCAGACAAAATTAATTAATAAGGCCAAATTCTAATAGGGTGACGCACTGGCATGGTATTGCGTAATGTGTATCAAGGGACACGGTAGTGCCCCCGCCAAGACGAGGCAAACTAAAAGATATATATCACACGAACGATTTTAAGCTATTTTTGACCTCCTGATAACGCAGAAACTATTGAACCTCAACAGTATTGTTTTGCATATGTAATAAAACGTTTTTGAACATTTAGAATCTAAAAGTTTAGGTAAACGGCTGCTCCACACAGGTGTCAACCTACTACCATAACACAACTACTATCTCAGAAGTAAAACAAAAATAATATATGCATAAGCCCTTCAAGCCATCGCGTTGCGTCGGCGAGTCGGAGGACCGTCAGAAAGAAGTAGCTAATGATTTAGGGGTTGCCCAAATCGACGACACTTGGATTACAATAATACTGCAGAGCCTATGCATATTATTATTGTTTCACTTTTTAGAGGGAATAGGTACAAGACGTGACCTGTATCCCGCGCAAGTTTAATTTAAGAGGACATCTCAATAGTTGTATCTACCTATACCAAATCGAAGTTAAATTGTTCACAGGTGTTCATGGCAGCGGCACATGCGTTACAAGACCAGAAAAAAATGTTGAACATCGATACAGAAAAATTGTTTTTAAATCTTCCCGATGTTCTAAACGCCAGCCTCTACTTTTGGTCCATCGCTTTAATGCCTATGATTAAAAATGCCGTCACGAATAAAAAACCGTAAGTAACTGATGATGATTTTATGACAACTTAATTTACCAAAACTTTCTAAAGGAGTATTTCACTTTTCTAATAAAAAGTATTTGTCACGTACCTATAAGTCCGCGACAGGTTGAGATAGCAATCGGGGTATAAGGCTTATGGACACCCCACACACCCACACTCGCCGCGGGAGATGTGAGGATGTGCGGGGCGTTCCTTCCCCGATTGTCATCTCGATCGGTCGCATACTACATAGTTGCCGTGCGTCTACCACGTGGATCATGCCGAGAAAATCAGCATAAATTCTCGGCTATTGCTTTTAAAAACCATAATCTAAATAGCATTTTGGAAATATTTATCTATTTATTAAAAATTCTATTAGTAGTTTGTTTTATTTGTTCTCTCAATCGGACAAGTAGGTATATAAAAATAAATTTATTTTCAGTTTCAATACGGAATTAATGAGAATTGGATTTATGAACTTCCGTGAAATAATGGGTCCGTATGAAAGGTTTATTGTTGAGCAAAACAAACTCCTCGAGTACTACCGTTCCAAGCAAAACGATCCTGAGTTTTCTTTATATCTCTCCTGGTGCTACCACCAAAAAGAAAGCAGAAGGTAAGTGAGGCAATTTTCGGAATGGCTAAACAGCTAAACACATCATCGATAAAATATACCTACCCGTTACCAGTTCACAGTCGAAGTAATATTATTATATGTATCGACTATCGTAACGTGTTCTATCTCAATTTTATGAATTTGTTTCCTGCAGCTAAATAGTTATTGTTTACGTTTGCCAATGTAGGTGAAGTCTCGCTAGTGTGCGTGTTTTTCAAATTTTTACTTCCAAGCCATCTTGAACTGTGACACTGCGGTGTACGAAATATTGCAAAATTAAATCACCCAAAATTTGAGATAGGACATTATGCCATAGACATAGGTTGCACTTTATGCCTGTAACAAAATAACAATTATATAATTTTATATCGCAAATTGATTTGTTATCACTCTAACTGTAATGTTGTAATTTTGCACGAGCAATGCGATCAGAACGCTCCACAATCAACGACCACTGCCACCCGCCAAAGCGTTATAAGCCTTAAGTAGGTATATAATAATCATTAAAGGTACAACTTAGACCGAGACTGCCCTCCTTGAGCAACAACTTTTGATAAACACAGCTGCTTCGCAATGTGATCGCGTGCAAGTAGAGTATGTTACATTGCTCTTTTGTGTTAAATATATTGTCTTCATTTTAACCTGTTTTATCTAAAAACAAGTTGGAATATATTATTACCTAGGATATTCTATGTTGTAATGAGCAAAAAACTATGTAAAATCAAGAAAAGATCGATGAAAAATTTCAACGTTACAGAACTCAGAATTATGTAGGTACTAGGTACTGATTTCTGGTTTGAGTTTTCTTCATTATGCAGTAGGTATGGATCTTACACCCTGTACAGGTACAATATCTATTAGCCTAAAAGCTTGGGAATGAATCACTTCAGTTATGCTATAAATGTACTAGCTGATGCCCGTGACTTCGTCCGCGTGGATTTTGGTTTAATAAATCCTGTGGGAACTCTTTGATTTTCCCGGATCCCAGGTATGTAGGTACCCTATGTCACTCTCCCGATCTTTAACTATATATCCATGCAAAAAATCACGTCAATCCGTTGCTCGTCACTGAAGGACCAACAAACATACTTTTGCATTTATAATATGGGTAGTGATAATGGACAAAATATGAGTATGTTTATACCTATTAGAATCTACCTACTTACAAACATTCCTCGTGAAATGTTCTGAATACAATGGAATCCGTAGGTATTGAATAGCAACAAAAAAATTTAGGCATGAACCATTTTTTTACCATTTTTAAAATGTCGCGTGAGAGCTCACTTTGTACGCATTATAACGTCATAATAATGTGCTGTAGCCTGTACAATGCGTACAAAATGAGATCTCACTCGCCTTTTTAACTTTATGTGTCAACTTTCATGTTAAAAGTATTTAGTCCTTATTTTAAAGACGAACCTAGATGAACCGTACTTTGTACATGACAGTTGATTCATAGAGTTAAAATGGCGCGTGAGAATTTAGAGAAGAGGAAGACAATTTTGTACGGACTATAACTAACTTTGATTTTCATCCTGTATTGAATTTTCAACCTATAAGTCCCGCAAATTGCTATTGCGCTAGAACCTTGTCTCATTAACATCAGCGTGACGTCAGCCAAAATTAAAATATACCGTCGAAAAATATTTTTGAATCCTCCTTCTCTTTTGCAAAATAATTGTCTACTTTAATAATAATCTCACGGGCACGACTATTAATTATTTTCCTACTCATATATATAACCCAAAAAGGAAACAACAACTAGAACAAATAAAACAAAAAACTTAACAACAATAACAAACAAAAACAAAGTAAAATGTGTGAATTTGCAATTTTTCAAAACACGATACTCGTACTCTACCGACAGCTTTGTCAACGGTACTGATTGCTCGACTAAAACGTCACTAAAATGGCGGCTACGCGCATTAGCAATTTGCGGGTCTTATATACTTAAATGTAATTATTACTTTCAGACTCCAACTAACGGACTTTTTGGTGAAGCCAATGCAGAGACTGATGAAGTATACTTTAATTTTACAAAGGATTATAGAACATACTTTGGACAGTCCAGAACGAGCTACACTACAGCTAATGGTAACGTATATTAATAATATAAGCAAATCTTAGTGTAAAGAAACCCGGCTGCACCGAATTTTGTAGAATTAAAAAATAAAATACAAACCCATTTAGGCTGCAAGCGGCGCCAAACAATTTTAGATAGATACCATATACTTAGATAGAGAAAAACATTACCCTCCAAATGATGCAGTTGGCTAAAAAACGGAATATGTATTCGATTGCTCCTTTTCTTTCTGAAGCAACTAATAGGTAAAGGTACAATATAATTTTATCATCTACACTTTACACGCATGCAATCCGTAATGTGATCGTAGGTTTCCTAATATTTATAATCGGGTATTTTTAAATTAAGAGTGAATAGGCATCTTATAGGCAAGCGTATCCCCCATCTTAGGTCACATCATCACTTTCTATCAGATGTGAATGTGTCTAAGATTATACAATTAATTTGAAAAAATAAGCGTAAATGTTTATAATATATAATACCTAAGTGAAAATGCGGAAATCTCACAATAGTGATCTCTTCAAGTTTTATTTACTTTGAAGTAAATAGAAATAAGGTTAAAATTATTGGTATTTAATGTTCAAACAATATGCGCAGGAGCCTCAAAAGGACTCGTAATATTATTAGGGTGGATATTCCAACGTGTAAACCTGAGCACCACTCTACTCCGTAGGTATGCGTCAAACCTAAGATATAGCTATAGTTCATGACAGATTGAGACGACAATCGGGGCATGAGGTGGGGGACGCCCCGCACACCCGCACGTCACCCATGCTCGCCCGCACCGGGCTAGCGCGGGGGCTTTGCGGGTGTGCGGGGCGTTCCCTCCCCGATTGCTATTTCAACCTGCCTCGTACTTATACCTATCGTATCTATCGTAGAAACTAGCAATTTAGCTCGGTCAATTTTTTCGGTGAATATTGCATTTAAGTAATACTAGCTTATGCCCGCGACTTCGTCCGCGTGGACTGTACAAATTTCAAACCCCTATTTTACCCCCTTAGAGGTTGAATTTTCAAAAATCCTTTCTTAGCGGATGTCTACGTCATAACAGCTATCTGCATACCAAATGTCAACCCGCTCTGTCCAGTAGTTTGAGCTATGCGTTGATAGATCAGTCAGTCAGGCAGTCAGTCAGTCACCTTTTCCTTTCAAAGTATACTAGCTCATGCTCGTGACTTCGTCCGCGTGGACTACACAAACTTCAAACCCCTATTTCACCCCCTTAGGGGTTGAATTTTCAAAAATCCTTTCTTAGCGGATGTCTACGTCATAATAGCTATCTGCATGCCAAATTTCAGCCCGATCCATCCAGTAGTTTGAGCTGTGCGTTGATAGATCAGTCAGTCAGTCAGTCAGTCAGTCCAGTCACCTTTTCCTTTTATATATTTAGATTTAGATAAGATTAGATAAGATTTAGATTTTATGTAAGTACGATTATGTTGTTTGTCACCTGATTATCTAAACTTCTTTACCCCAAAAGCTCAGTTTATCCGCGATTATTATTAATATCAAAATAGCCAACACCTTACTCTAAATTTTAGACGAGGCAGCATATAAAATTTAAACCTCTCTTACTTACAAGTCTCCTTGATATCCGAAGATGCGGGTATCAAGTAGCGTATCAAGTGCAGGTACGGCGCGCAGCGGATTGATCAACCTTCATTAACTTATTTCTTATAATAGGGGAGCCCAAGAGGCTAAATAGGGATTTACTCGAGCGTCGTGGGGACCTAATGGATTGTGAAGATTCGGTGCTAAAAAAAAGGTTATATATTATGATGTAAGCCCTTTCACTGTTAGGGAGAACGCGTACAGGTTTTCAAAAATGTAAAAATATATATATTCGCAAAGAAATACTCGAGCACTTTAGATGTAAACAGTATATAATGCGCCCCAGGTGTTTTTCTATCACAAAAATATTAATCTGCATGGTGGGTGGGGGTGGCCGTGCGAAGGTGTAGAAGGGGGCGCTCCATCTTAGGCTGCATTATCACTTCCCACCAGGTCTAATTGCAGCCAAGCGCGAGTCTATCAATTTAAAAAAAAGATAAGAAAAAGATAATAGACCCAAAAATAGTTATTGAGTGCGTCAGATATTGAAAAGGGATGTTAAGTGAATCCTCAAGTAATTCCTATTAAAAAAAACTGACGATTTGGACGCAACCAAAAGTCATGGCCAATTTTTGAAACTTTGTGACTTTCCCATTTCAGATCAATGAAATGCACACTTTTCTGCATCTAATTAACTTACCTTGTCTTAATCCGACGCGCTCGATTAAATCCCAAAATCCCCTCTTGGGCTCCCCTACCATTAAGTATAGTACTTCGACATATTTTACGTCAATTATGTATTTAAGGTTAAGAAGATAATTAATTCATAGGTACTTACTTTGTTACAGGAAAACGCCGCAAAAAACTACGTGAAGAACGTGAATCGCACTGTTCGACAGCGAGAGGAAATTGAAAAACTGAATAAGTTACAATCAACACTGGAATCTTATGAATGTGTAAGTAACCGGTCAAGTGCAAGTTAGACTCGCGCACGAAGGGTTCCGTACCATTATCTATGAGAACGACAAAAAAATCATGTCTATTGTATGGGAGCCCAACTAAAATATTTGTTTTATTTCAATTTAATTATTTATTTTTAAAGTTAATATAATAAATAACTAAATATTCTGTGAATATTTCAAGCGGTCTATATTATGTTGTCGTTATCAATATCGAGCAAAAACGAGCAAAAAACCACGTTTGTTGTATGGGAGCCCCCTTAAGTATTTATTCTATTCTGTTTTTAGTATTTACTTATTGTTATATAGCGGCAGCAGAAATACATCATCTGTGAAATTTCAACTGTATAACTATCACAGTTCATGAGAGACAACCTGGTGACAGACAGACAGATGGACGGTCAGCGCGGAGTCTTAGTAGTAATGTTCCATTTTACCCTTTGGATACGGAACCCTAAAAATGCGCGTTGATGTCTTTTAGTAGGTAATAAGAAGTTTAAAATTTATACTATTACAAAAATCTTTTTTGTTTTAGGATCTCAAGGATGACGAGCTAGAACGGCAGTTCAAATCGTTTTCGTCAATAAACTTAAAAGTCCCCATGCTCTACTGCCGCCCGTACCATAGCCGATGCTTCATTCACGAAGGTAACTTCAGGATACGGGATGGAGCTAAGGAGGCAAGATTAATTAAAAATAGATATTATAGTCTAATTAACTTACACTACACTTCAATACACTTACTATTCTGCTTAGCGTCATGTTTGGATGCATGCACACACTGTCCTTTGTGTTTATTTTTGGGTATTAATATAATATGTATGTTAAAAAATAGGTACGGTACACATGTTGCCATTATAATATTAATTTTGCTGCTAAACTGCTGAAAACCGTAATATACATAAAATCGAAACTTATAATGTGTAAATAACACCTAAGTAAGAGCCTGCGAATTAATTTTTCTCCACAATGGATTTACTAGCATGCTTTTGCGAATGATCTGTTTCTCTTTTTATTTTATTTTAATGACTTGTCTATAATATTATTGTCTCTTTGATATTGAGATAGTTGATGAAAGAACAATATATAATACGTTCTGTATTTGTATTATAAATAAATTATTAAAGACGTTTTCTTTTAGACCGATGCCCGAGTAATTTTGTTAACTGATATGCTTCTGGTGTGCAATAGGGTGACGAAAAATACGCGTCACTCTAAACTCATAAGGTAAATTATTCAGACTTTATACCAACTTCATTAATGTTATTCTTATAACGTAAGTAAAGCGCAGCGCGACGTAATGGTATTTTTTTTAATTATAGGCCTAAATATATGATAGATAAGCTGGTGCAGATTCCTAAATTTGTCGGCAGGAATAATGATCTTTCAGGAATCGGGTATATAGTTATGGACGACCTAGGATCTGCGTCCACAAGTTTTATACTCACAGAGTCGCCAAAGGACCCTGATCCTCAAAAAACATTAAGAGTAAGTATATTTCCTTTAAGTATAAAAATCTGTAGTAATCAAAGACCCAGATAGGGCAAAGTACGGATAGATGCCCCACTTTTTGAAAAGCGTTCTAAGTAATTTAAAAAATATGAATTTAATTTGAATGATTCCTATAGCAAGTTTAATCTTTCATGTAGCGTTACGACTACGTTTTGTTGACCTGACAATTATTACTGGTTTTGAAGAAAATTGGTTTTTGCAGACACATTTTTTGGGGATAGATGCCTTTTTGAAGGTATAGATGTCCTGCCATGGAAATGGAAAGGAGGACAGATGCCCTATCGTATAAAATAAGTAAAATATTTAATATTAAAATGTTCATTTTTATCTAAAATAAACACAAAACAGAGATTAACACCTAGGTGTGTGTCACACGCATAAGCGAAACGCATTTGATCTGCATGATGACCTGCGGGGACAATAATTAATGTGTGTGGTACCTAAGCTACCTATTTGAACTATTACTTCTTTGTTGCGATTTAGATAGGCTTTTTGAAAGTGTGGCGTCTATCCCACTGTGGCATCTATCCCACTGTGGCATCTATCCGTACTTTACCATAACTAATCCAATATTTTATGTACTTATTAGTTGATGGTATTTTAGTACCGAGTTCAAAAACATTTATATCTCTATCTTCACAGATTTGGGAAAATAAAGTAAAAGAAGCTAGATTGACGTATGAAATGATGATATGGTCTGCTCGAAATCACTACAAGGAAATGACTAATGCCGAGTTGCAGCAAATGGTGGAACACCTCCAAATCCGGGTAAGTTTTATATCTACCTGTAGTACCAGTACATGAAAGGTCGACATGGCAATTGGGGTATGAGGCGGGTGGATCCTCCGCACACCCGCACTGGGCTAGTGCGGGGGCTGTGTGGGTATGCGGGGCATCCCCAACCCGATTGCCGTCTCGGCCTGTCGCATACTAAATGTTAACCTATATTTCAACAAGCAGGAAGATTAAAACTCAATAAAGCCTTTATGTTAAGTCTTATCAACTTGGTGGGGATATGCTAACGTTGTGCTTTCTGTTGCGAGTTCACCATTTTAGCACTTAGGGATCCCAACATCTATTAACTATCCAAACTATGTGATATGGCCAGTGCCATTTCAGCTTCCTTTTGAGCTACGTAATTTATTCTACGGTTATGTAATTAATGGAAACAAGCCACGATGCAGCGACTACTCGGCTTTTAGAATCATCATCATGATCAACCCATCACCAGCTCACTACAGAGCACGGGTTTCCTCTCAGAGTGAGAAGGGTTTTGGCCATAGTCTACCACGCTGGCCATGTGCGGATTGGTAGACTTCACACACCTTTCAGAACATTATGGAGAACTCTCAGGCATGCAG
This sequence comes from Maniola hyperantus, assembly GCF_902806685.2. Lineage (NCBI taxonomy): Eukaryota > Metazoa > Arthropoda > Insecta > Lepidoptera > Nymphalidae > Maniola > Maniola hyperantus. The sequence goes on from NC_048564.1 coordinate 4,745,909, forward strand.
GTTTCCTCACGATGTTTTCCTTCACCGTTAAAGCAAGTGATATTTAATTAATGAAAAAGCACATAACTCCGAAAAGTCAGAGGTGCGTGCCCGGGATCGGACCCCCGGCCTCCGATTAGAAGGCGGACGTCCCTTAGAGATTTTAGAATATTAAACGCTAATCAAAATCAAACTGCCGATGTTTGTAAGGATTGTCGTTTTGTGTGTTGTAAGGCACGTTCGAACGCCGACCAAGCGGCTATCGAGCACGAGGCCCGCGAGCGCGTGGCAGCTATGGTCCAAGAGAGCAAGGCCGCGCCAAACTTCAAGCCCGCAGAGTTTGGCTTTGAAGGTACTTTTATCTTTGTTGTACACTGCCTCGTCGAGCTAGTTGCTATTTTTAAGATCATCAGGTCTCGGGTTCGAGTCAAGGATCGCATGTAGTCCCGTTGTCCCCGTTAACGGGGATATCGGGATTTGAATTAAATTTTTAAAAATTTATCCCGTTGTCCCCGTTGTCTCTCCCGTTTAACGGGGAGATCGGTATTTAAATAAAATTATTGAAAATCTATCCCGTTGTCCCCGTTCTCTATTCCCCTTCAACGGGGACTGCGGTAATTTAATAAAATCAAAGGTCAGGCTGCTGGCTAGTGCCGGGCTCAGGCGCCGCGCGACCGGGCGACCAGGAGCTCGTCTCCCCGCCGCGCTCTAATATTGTAAACTGGTCAATTGAAAAGAGCAACCGCCGAGTTTCTTGCTGGTTCTTCTCGGTAGGAATGGTATTCCACCAACCAGTGGTAAATTAAACTAGTTTAAACTATTCAAAAGCACTTGTAATAAGTCTACTTGAATAAAATATATTCTATTCTATTATATTCTAAACATCTGATAATAAGTTAAAGTAAAATAGCTTGTCGAGTTTTATGCGGAACGGTCGCGGGACCCCTTGAATTTTTATTAAGTAAACCTTTATCGGTATATAATGGGAAGGGATCACGGCCCTCAGCAATGAGGAATACGGCAGAGAGCGGAGAGTACATTAATATCTACTTTCTTTCAGTGATTATTGGAGTGAGCGCTCGAGCGCCGGGATCGCGTCAACGCAGTCGTGAATTCCAGCGCAAAATGGAAATATCAAGACCACCTAGTCCTACAACAACAATAAACATAATGGATTTATTGAAAGCAGCAAAGTAAGTTATACCTAAACTTTAGTACTTAGGGACTCGATCCTTTTTTTTGTTGGGCACAGTTGTCACCTGTGCCCAACAAACCTCTGTGATAGTAATTTATTGCGAATATTACGATTTTTTTTTTAGTTTTCTGTTTTAAATTTAGTAGGTATTGAAGGTGTGATTTTCGAAGGCGCAAATTATGAAACATAACCTTTCAGTGTGGTTTTACAGTGGCGCTTTCACTAGCACGGTTGGTAAGCGTCGCGGGCTTTGCGTTTCTTGGATCGTTACATAGTTTAACAAACACGCGCGGATGGCCCGGCCGTTTCGAGCGGGTCATCCGCGCGTTTACCAACACAGACAGTAAAGTGTCACTGCAAAACCACACTCATACGTAAGTATGATTTCTTTTGTTGTTTTGTCCCTGATACGCGTCTGACAAGTCCACCTTGATTCTTTGTCCGAGATAGTAACCCACGACCTAATAGCATGACTACTGGCACTGCCGCGCTGGCTTCACTCAGTTCTCACCTTGTTGTCACGCGTGCGAAAATCACTGATGTTGCTTACGACTACCTTGATTGCCTCGCTCAGACGTCACCTCTACCAGCAGGGTAATTCACAGGTAAGCTCAGTGCTTAACGTTTATTAATGATAGCCACCGAGCTCATATTTTGACACTGGTTGGTTCGAAATAGGTGTTTCACTGAGTAATATTAAAATATTTTTGCGTAGGAAACCATCATTGGATTAAAAATAAATGTCACACGAGCTGGGTGGCTATCATTGAGTGTCAGACACTGTGTTAGACACTGAGTTAGCGAATTAGTAGGCAGACTGGTGTTCCGATAGCAGTATATTAATAGATAATTAAATCAGTTCGCTTATATCGAGTGTCGGGGATATGCTAACGTTCAATGTCTACATCATTACAATGATTTACAGAAATATGTTGGAACCTGAGGAAAAACCAAGACCCATTAGAAGCACACACCACCAAAGAACAGCTGTAAACTTGGCACCTCTAGTGATCCCTCCATCACATGAAAGTACGTACGGATATTGAAATTTAGCCCTTTTATTTTTCGCAGCTAAAATCGTTGCTTATTACCATTAGGGAAAAAGAAGCTTCAAGAAAATGGTTGCTATAAAATGTTTGGCTATTATTAAAGACTACCTTACGCTCGCGACTTCGACCAAGTTGACTACACAAATTTCAAACTACTATTTGACCCCCTTAGGTGTTGAATTTTCAAAAATTCTTTCTTAGCGGATGCCTAAGTTACAATAGCTATTTTCAGCCCGATCCGTTCAGTAGTTTGAGATGTGCGTTGATAGATCAGTCAGTCAGTCCTTTTCCTTTATATTCGTTTGGTTTATAGATCAAAATATCCAGTCTAATTAATGTATGCTACAATAGATAGTGCTACTAAGTCAGGCTTTTGTATTTTAATTTACCTCCTGACAACCCTAAAAAGCCTAGTTCGGACTATATACATTAGTATTTTAGTCAAGTAGCGAGTAATTCAGTAGTCTACCAATCCGCACATGGCCAGCGTGGTAGACTATGGCTAAAACCCTTCTCTCTGAGAGGAGACCCGTGCTCTTTAGTGAGCCGGCGATGGGTTGATCATTATGATGATCTAGTGGGACACTTATTACTGGTTCAGTATGCCCTTCTTCCTCAGCGGGCGATGGAGATAGCTATGCTTGGAGTTTCTCTACGTGATCAAATCAGAAATGAGGAGATCCGTAGGAGAACTAGAGTAACCGACATAGCATGGACATAGCTCAACGGGTTGCGAAGCTGAAGTGGCAATGGGCAGGGCACACAGTTCGTACAACCGATAGACGTTGGGGTCCCAAGGTGCTGGAATGGCGACCTCGCACCTGAAGACGCAGCGTTGGAAGACCCCCCCCCTAGGTGGACGGACGACATCAGACGAGTCGCTGGATTCAGGCGGCGCAAGACTGTGGCGTGTGGAAGTCCCTACAAGAGACCTATGTCCAGCAGTGGACGTCTATTGGTTGATGATGATGGTGATGATGATGATGCCCTTCTTTGCAGCAACGCCGTCAATCACCGTGCACTTGAGCGATAGTGGCGACACTGAAACCAAGTCAGCAACGACTCCACTTACACCGGTGACGGTACGTACCTAAACACCTGAGGTTTTGAACAGTTTAATAATTGTTACCTATTTTAGCGTTTAAACTATCGTGAGTGATTTCCATTGTATATAATATCTGTCACCGGCTGTACTAACGTATTTAGTCGACGTTAGCCCGACTAGTTTCGAACCCATCCGGGGTCCTTTTTCAAAGGAGTCAATTCGCGCACGCGTCGCGGTTGAGACTGCGAGCTGCGCGTGCGGCGTGCCGACTGCCGCTGCCCGTTGTGAGGGTGGCTGTAAGGGGGGGAGGGTTTGTCGACTAAATACGTGACATACAATACAGCCGGTGACAGATATTATTGTTACCTACTTGTTACTAGCAACCCGCTCCGGCTGCGCATGGGTAGCTTGAGAGTATTTCACTATACATTGCTTTCGTGTAACTTTAACAGCTATTTAAGCAGCGCACGCCATGGCAGGTCTCAGATGGGACGATTTTTAGGGTTCCGTACCTCAAAAGGAAAAACTGAACCCTTATAGGATCACTTTGTTGTCTGTTAAGCGGCCAAGTGCGAGTCAGGCTCGCGCAACGAGGGTTCCGTACTTACAGGCGTATTTTTTCGACATTTTGCACGATAATTCAAAAACTATAATGCATAAAAATCTGTTTTAGAATGCACAGGTGAAGCCCTTTCATAATATAATACCCCATTTGATATAGTTATCTTACTTCGAAAATTGAAAATACTAATTTTTATTTCATGACCACAATTTTTTTTTTGTGTGATGTAACCACAAATTCCCGGTTTTCAGATTTTTACCCTAATGTCTGCTATAAGACCTACCTATCTGCCAAATTTCATGATTCTAGGTCAACAGGAAGTACCCTGTAGGTTTCTTGACTGACCGACAGACAGACAGACAGACAGACAGATAGACAGACGGACAGACAGACAGACAACAAAGTGATCTTCTAAGGGTTCCGTTTTTCCTTTTGAGGTACGGAACCCTAAAAAGGAAAAGCTGCCTGATTGACTGACAGAGTGTCTGACTGACTGACTTACTGACTGACTGACTGATCTATCAACGCACAGCTTAAACGGACGGATCGGGCTGAAATTTGGCATGCAGGTAACCTATTACTACGTAGACATCCGCTAAGAAAGGATTTTTGAAAATTCAACCCCTAAGGGGATAAAATAGAGGTTCGAAATATCTGCAGTCCACGCGTTGAAAGAAAGAAAGAAGAAAGAAAGAAAACTAGTTTATTCATCTTATGCCTAAGGTACAAACAAACTTTAAATTAATGGTAAGTAGATAGTAGTTAGTAGATAATAAGAAGTATTTAATAATTAATTTAAAATGAGTTCTTGCACCCACTTGGCACAGGATGAAATGGCCACAGCTCAGCATTAATGCTGCAGGTTTTAGAGCGCTGGTATTTTGCCAGGACCAAAAAGAGTGACATGCACGAGCTTAACAGTCTTCGCCAACATCTGTGATTGATAGGATGAGTTCGATTAAACGGAGCTAAAAAAAACAAAGTTCAAAAAAATATATTGTTGAACAGAAGTTATATTCGTAGCCCCAACCGTCCACGTCGGCATCGCTTTCGCGCGGCATGGATATTCCTCAGCAAGAAACACTACGGGTGCAGACGCGGAACAACGTGGCAACGCAATGCAGCTTACCCGACCTCACTGTCGAGCCTTGTACACCAAAATCTAATTCAAGGTAAGGACATATTTTAAGACTAACCGAAAGTTCCAAAGTACTTTAATAAAGCAAGATCCCAGGACTGCCAGATATGTTTAAATTGGCCGCTCCGCACAAGCTAGCAGATAAGGATAAGTTAAAAGTATCTAATTATATAAAAGGAAAAGGTGACTAACTGACTGACTGACTGATCTATCAACGCACAGCTCAAACTACTAGACGGATCGGTAAATTTGCTATGCAGATAGCTATTATAGGCATCCGCTAAGAAAGGATTTTTGAAAATTCAACACATAAACGGGTGAAATAGGGGTTTGAAATTTGTGTAGTCCACGCGGACGAAGTCGCGAGCATAAGCTAGTACACTATAATATTACTCCATCCGGCACATTTTGTTTCTCAGCAAATAAGGAACGTCTAACGATCCTAGAATCTGGGATCATAACGGAAAAAGGTTACAGCGATCACGCACTCATCCGATCCGAATCCGTGAAAATACGAATGTAAAAAATATCTACGACATAATGCCATAAGGTGCCATAAAAATAGCTCGTAAAACAAAAAGGAACGTATTTTTACAGACTCGCGGACCGGATGAGTGCGTGATCGATCTTAGAGCTCGATTGAAGTGTCATTATTGTACTCACCTTCCTACTCGGAATCCGGAATCAAGTACGTTGGCCGTCCACTTTGGAGTTCGGAAGCTCAGTGGTTCGGACCTTACTCGCATATTAATAGGCTACTTGACTCATATCTAATTTCGTCCAATAAATCATTATTTATTATAGTATTTTGCTTAAGACAACGAAATATATCAATAACAATTATTAAAAACGCAGGATGGATATATAAATCCAATTTTAAAAATACAGTTTTTATTTTTATTTGAAACGCAGAAAACGCTGTCAGCCATGATGTGACGTCCATTAAATATGTAAACAAAGAAATGTCATCCCTATGTCACGCGGGGACTAACGTAGTATCCATATATATAAAATTTAGAGTCCTGACTAACTCATATATCAACGCACAGCCTAAACATCTAAACAGCTGGTCCTAGATACATGAAATTTGGTGGGTGTGTTCTTTGTAGGTAAAGAGAAGGTATCCACTAGGAAAGGATTTTTTGAAATTCCACCCCTGAGTGGGTTAAATGGAGGTTTGAAATTTATGAAGTCCACGCGGGCGAAGTCACGTGCATAAGCTAGTTTTTATATATTTCTAAAAACTCATAGTAAACGTAAAAAAATATCGTTTTCTCTTTATAAATTGAATAAGTTATTAAGTAAGACTTACAACAAAGTGATCTTTGCAAAAATAAATTTGGGTTGAAGTCGTTAGTCATATAGGATCCCTTTAAGCAAGTCTTCGCGTGTTACGTATATTTATTTCACTGGGCACTCTAATCCACAACTTTCCTGTGGTCTTTATCGATGCGTTTTTTACATTCTCGGATGATACAATAACGAAAATTACTATATTTTTCATGTACACTAGTATAGAAGTCATGTTTATTAAACTTTGGGAGGTTATGCTGTTGTTTACAAATGCATGACGTCAGAGCACAGATAATCTATCGGCCAAACATGGCCGACAGTGTTTTCACCTGTCTAAGAAAAATATATTTTTAAATGAAAGTTTTACGGTTTTTAGGGCGCAAAAAAATATAGTGTTAATTTTTTTGATATAATAGCACAAATATTAACCATTTAAGACCAACTTTAAAAAAGTGTCAAGTAGCCTATTTCAATTTGATAGGTACGGAATTTCGGATTAACGCTGACAAACATAATACAGGGTGTAAGGGACATGCTAACGAAAACTTTATGAACAAGTAAATCACAAATACCTACCATTTATCTCGTAAATGATGTGTTAACGATGTAATAAATTGAAATGATGTTACTTTTGAGCATGCAATGTATGCGAACAATGCGTTCATAACGCTCCACCTAGTATTCGACAATTCGAGATGTCAACTACGTAGTCAACTATTTACCAGTACCTAGTAATAGTACTCGTAATAGTTGACTATGTTGTGTGTTGGTTCCGTACCCGTAGAGTGAAGCTGTGATAGCCTAGTCCGCCTTCTAATCGGAGGTTGGAGGTTCCATCCCGGGCACGCACCTCTAACTTTTCGGAGTTATGTGCGTTTTAAATAATTAAATATTACTTGCTTTAACGGTGAAGGAAAACATCGTGAGGAAACCTGCATGCTTGAGAGTTCTCCATGATGTTCTCAAAGGTGTGTGAAGTCTACCAATCCGCACATGGCCAGCGTGGTAGACTATGGCCAAAACCCTTCTCACTCTGAGAGGAAACCCGTGCTCTGTAGTGAGCCGGCGATGGGTTGATCATGATGATCATGATGATGACCCGTAGAGTGCCAACGAGACCCAATTACTACTCGTAATAGTCTTCGATGTCCGTTTGTCCATCCGTTCGCCTGTCTAAGAGAGGGATGTACATTATAGGTAGAGAGTGGAAATTTTCACAGAATGTATATTGCCTATTGCCGCTTTAACAACAAATAATAAAAATATCAAAATGGTCGCCATGCAAATTAAAAAAGACCGGTCAAGTACGAGTCAGACTCGTTCGCATTCCGTAATCCCTACCATTGTATACCTAAGTCCCGCAAATTGCTAAAGTGCGTGGCCGCCATTTTAGTGACGTCGGCACTAGACTGAAGTTTCGAGCTGATGGTATATTTTTACTTAAATATACGTCAAAATGAGGACGAATGATGAGCCCGACTCTCATTTGGCCGGTTTTTTAACTTAGATCTTTTCCCATTTAAAAAGCATCGTAAACTATAATAAATTGAAAATTTATAGCCCGTCGCAATCATCCGCATCACAGAAGTTGTACCAATTACACCAGGAGCAGCTGCTACGTAATCATCTCGAGGCGACGCAGGCGCAACAATACGTGTCGCCTGATCACCGTGGTTCCAGTTATCCACCTCCCAGTCCTACTAGGTGCGTATGACCTATCTATAGGTACTTTAGTTTCCTCCTTCTTCTTCTTTCTTCTTTGTTCTCTTGTTTATCCATTGTTGGATTGGATATAAGCCTTCTGCGCACGTTATTCTTCTCGGTGTTAGGCGAGTCTCCTTCAAGTTTTCCCTGCAAGCTTGGTGATGTCATCAGACCAACGAGATGGTTGTCTTCCAACGTTTCTTCTTCCGGTAGGTGGTCTCCATTTCAGCAGCAAACAAGTCCATCGGTTATCTGTGGTCCTACAGACATGCCCGCCTATCTCCATTTCGACCGGGACTCTTTCAAAACAATATCAGTTATTTTCCTTAGTTTGCTTAAAAGATAAACAAATCGCAAAAACCTCGGAGAAACGCGTTAGCGACAAAATTTTCCTGGCGCTTTAGACCTTCTGGAGTTAGGATTTTTACTCGTATCATAATTTGTATTAGGAACCTACTAGATTATTAATATAAATTGGGGGTGGGGCAAGGGGAGAGCCCTCAGCCCTTTCGAATAGCTAAATAAAGGATGCTGAGTTCACTTATGGAATCATAACCTGTCACCATGAATTTTAAATTTTTTTAACATGCATACATCAGTACCTCAGTACCTTTATTATTAATGCGAAAGTGTGTTTGTTTGTTGGTTTATCGGTTTGTTGGTTTGTCCTTCAATCACGTTAGAACGGTGTAACGGATTAACGTGATTTTTTGCACGGGTATAGATTAATAGTAGTATAATATGGAGAGAGTAATCTTTATCTCAGAAAATCAAAGGCTTCTCACGGGATTTTAAAAAACCTAATTTCATGCGGAAGAAGTACGTAATATTTTAGAAGACAAAAATTTATAGTTCATGCACTACCTATTTGAATAATAAGTAATATGGCTTTTCTTTTGATTTCAGGGGGTCTTTAAAACGTAGCCTTGCGTTTTCCTACTCCGTCAAAGGAAATCCGCCACTCACTAAAATGCATCATGTAGGCAGCCAGTCTCCTATACCAATGGACGATGCACCATCCACTAGCCAGCAAGCATCGGTAAGACATATCTTTACTTAATCCACCGAACACTATATAACCAAGTGATATAAATCACTTAAAACGCATCTACGTGCGTTTTAATTAAAGTTTAAAAAAAAGTTAGAGATCAAGGCTAGTGGTCCACTAGGATACGGCAAATAAGGTTGGTTATACTTAGAAATTACATCTGCAGTCTCAAACACCGAGAATTGAGACAGCGCACAGCGTACCACTGATTTCTAACAAGTTAAAAAAAATATGGATCAGTCTTCAGATTTAAAAGAATATTTATTTATTTATTTAAGTTAATTATGCAACGTAAATAATAACACTATGCGAATACTGCGGCTGATTCGCATAGCGTTATTAGATATGCTAGCTTATGGGCTCTGTCTACTAAGGTACGCTTACACGGGCAATTGAAATTCCGCAATTCCTGGCAATTATGTCGGCACGACCACATGAGACTACAATACCCAGTAATACTTGAAAATTTCAAGTTAAGGGAGATAATTGCTCCAGATTGCTCCACTTATTGCTCCAGAGCCCAGATTAAAAAATTGCTCATGTAAGGGCAATGCGAGTGCGAGTCGCACCTATAAATATTCCTGAGGTGTTAAGTAAAAGCTGTTAACAATGCTTTTAGGCCTGTTTCGTGGTTTGACGACATTATCATAATGAACATATTTTCTTAAAATAAAAATGTTTTTCTAATATACTTATTATATATTTTTAATCAAGTATCCATAATGTACAGGCAGTGGTAGACTAAGAATGAGGTGGAAAGGGTAGGTCATGTACATAAGAGCCTCCAAAGTTTGAGAAATCCCTGATTGTCAATTTGACTAATATCGAATTTTAAATCATGCCAAAATATATAGAGTGCCTAGGATAGAGCCACAACTGACTTATTGGAGGCCCCTAAAATCTTTTTATAAAATTATCCCTATCTGTAAAATTTAAGAAAAATTCGCGCTCTATTCGCTCGCTGTTATATTCATTAATGGGTTGATATTTCCGCTTTTGAACGAACCTACGTAGAATTTATAGAATATACTTATAAGGAACTGTAATTCACTCGCAAAATTCAGTAAGTTTCTGAATAATAATTTCATGTTGGTTTTCATTCTGACTTTATTTATTTTATAAGCTCACTTAGAACTTTGTTCAATGAAAGCAAATTCAAAGAAAAAATTCTCGCTTGCTTCGCTCCCGATATTATTCTGCGTCTGTTCACTTTCCTTATTCTCGCTAGTACAGGAACCCCTGCCCAAGATACATAAAAAGGGCCATAAAAGAAATCGGAGGTCTCATTCAGTGATGCCGGCTCTTCTCAGTAAAACCTGCTTTCCGAACCAGTGGTAGATTCTTGATTTGACTTATTATGTGGCATATTCTAGAATATATCAAACGGTTTTTCAACATCAATGTGACATGAATGTTGTCCTATATGAAATAAAATTAATTCTATTTCATTTGGATGCTGCCCCGAGCCTCCAACGGTCTTAGTTTGCCGCTGCCTAAGTTGGTACACATAATATTTTATAGTTGGCTGTTGGTTGTTAAAGTTACAAATTAAAACAGCAACCTATAAATTAATATTTTCCTGGTTATTTTTTTAGACTGATACAGGCAGCAACCTAAAACCCACATCGAGCTCAGAAAAAAGTGACAAAAAATCAGGATCAACCAGGTAATAATACAGATTATCTCTTTTAAACACGAAATAAAAATTAGTATTACTTAGTAGAATTATTGCACAAGTCACATTTACAAGTGTCTGTATCATCACTCTGTCTGTCCACTGAGAATGTTATTTAGCATTAGAGAGCCATTTCTCACAAAATGTTTTTCTAGCAACAAAGTTAATAGGATTAAGATTCTGTATACAGACGTTAACTGTAGCCACCGGCAAAATAACAGCGACTAAATAATTCTATCTGAAGTATTTTTAAACCACCTGCATCTGATGAAAACTGCATCAAATATTTTTTAGCCTAAATATTTAGTGAATACCTACTAGTACTACCAAAAGCCAAGATCTTAACCAAATGTCTTGGCAAGAGGTTTGTTCACAAAAAGATGTAAATATAATGGCGGGCATGTTAGTTCATAAATTATTACATGGTATTGATGAACACAACGCAAAAAATGACAAACAGAAATCGACCGTTAAAACCTGGATATCATAATATGGTGTAGTGAAATCAATTTAAAAACAGGATATACTTCACAAAAAATCTCTTGATATTATAGATACACATATATAACAAAAATATACAATACAGAAATGTTTATAATAGAATTCTTAAATCTTTAAAGAGAGAATTATTAAATTAAATTCAGTGAAAGTAAAGCTAAGTAATTTAAAAAAATACTTGGCAGGTGATTAAAGAAATATGCAACAAAAAAGCGCTAAATGTAATGAATGATTATTTATTTACCATAGAGAAAATACCAACTATATCATTAGTTGTGGTAAACAGCTTAATTACCTTAGTAAAATTGGGAAGTGCAGCCAGTTGGGATAATATACCAACTAATGTTTTGAAACGTTTCAAGATCTACTATATCTCTCTTTTGTTTGTGTAACCGGAGTTTTGAAACAGGAAAATTTTCAGCGGGATTAATAAAATGATAATTCCCTTACACAAAACAAGTGATAAACCCCAACCAACTAATTATAGGCCGATTTCTTTACGGCCAGTTTTATCTTAAGTCCTTGAGAAGATTAAACAAGTTTAAAAATGGTCAAGGTTAAACTATTTAGGCATAATTTTTTTCAAGTAATCAGTTTGGGTTTAGAGAAGGTCGGTCTACTGAAAACGCAGTGCGTACTGAAGGTGCAGTAATTAGTTAACTTACTTCTAAAACAATAACCGAATAGGACAGTGGTAAAAAATGTATGGGACTGTTTATTGACCTGCAAAAGGCTTTTGACACGGTTTCAGTACCGATTTTGTTATCACGGTTACAAAATATTGGAATATGGGGTGTTGCTCTTGAATGGTTTAAGAATTATTTGTACGTAAGAGTATATGAATATACCATTTCTACTGTCTATTCACCTCACCTAACCTGAGGGACACCTCAAGGGAGCATACTAGGGCCAACCCTATTACTGCTCTACATCGATGAGCTTTGTGAAACAAAATTGTCTGGGACCGAAATAGTTATGTTTGCTGATAACACCGTGCTATTTTTTTGTGGGAAAACATGGGAAAAATAAACAAACAGCTGAAAGTCACAAAAGTCAAAAAAGCTGAAAGTGTACAATAGTTACAACCTGGCCAGAAAACAATTTGTTTACATTAAATGTAGAAAAACATAAATCTTGGTACCTATGTGTTTCAGTAAAACTAAAGTCTCATTTCTCATTATAAAATTTAAAGTAACTATCCACACATATCCATCTAACAGAGAAGCTAACATAAACAATAATGTAGGATTTCCATGTAAGCAGTTGAGTAGAGTTGAAAATATAAAATATACATGTGTCAGAAAGTCATTTACCTGCCGTTGCCTACAAAGATACCGTCTAACAATGATTCCACTAATTCCTACAACTTCTGCAAGACGAAATGTATGTCCCATCCCATTTGTAAGAAGCTATTACTCTCGTAAGCAATATTCATTTCTGGCGCCGCATCTTAGTTACTCAAAACCTACCTACCTATTTTTAAAGTTACTCAAAAATTGAGTAACTTTAAAAATAGGTTAATTTTAGAAGGGATAAACAAGCTTAATTACCAAGCTATAAAACCCTTGGTAATGAGTTCTGTATGCATTCTCTACAAATACACACACAACACACACGCACACACGCATTTTTTCATGCATGTTCTTGTACTTAAGTATTGTTTAATTGGTTTATTTTCATTTTCATGGTTTAGTTTAGTTTCATTTCTTTTCTGTCAATAAGTAACCTAGGTTAACGGAAGACACTGACTCCCAAGACTTAAGTACAACTGTAACTAATTGGCATAAATAGATTTATTCTTTATTCTTTATTGTTTATACCTATTTACTTCTTCAACTTTTTAGTTCATTCTTCAGCTCGGGCGGATGGCATTACAAACGGGATGGATGACGCAAAAAGCGCTGGCGCTTCAGGAATTTGGCAGAGTAAGAATATTAATAGCATCAAGCATACCCAAATCGACTCCTTCATTGTAGGTATAGAGTGACGTAAATTTTACTTTTAATCTTTGTTTTCCAGTTATTACAAAAGGGATACAAGTGAAGATAGACAATCCGAACCTAGCACTAGCTCGGTAGAGAGCCCTGTGCGGAGCCGCAAAGACGAAGCTACCAGTGTGCGCATAGATGAAAGCCGAAGTGCCAGTTCAAGCTATATAGAAAGCCCTGCAACTAGTTTTAGAGACGAAAGCACCGATCTGAGTTTTAGAGATAAAAGTATCAGCCTGAGTCACAGTCCTGGCACTAGCTTTAGAGATGAAAGTTTTGGGCATAGTTACGAAAAGGACAGTCCTACTTCTGGTGGAAAAACTGAAAGCTCTGGAACTGGTCAAAAAGTAGATAGCTTACTGAGGGATCAAAATGACAAAAAACAAGATTCCGTGAATAAAGATAAGCAGATTTATCGAGTCAAGAATCCTGACCCGTTTCTGGAAGACATTGAGCTAATATCAGTTAAACAAACCGACAAACGGGATAAACATTTAACCCATCAAAAATATATTTCACGTTCTAGTCATAATATTGGCCAGCTACAGAAAATAATTAAAGAAGAAAGCGGTACTGTGAGTGATAGAAATGATAGCTCAAAGGTTACATCTGTAGCACCTGGTGAAATTTTCAAAGAAGAAAGTGTTGAATGCAGCTCAAGTTACAAGAAAGTCACGTATAAAAGATTGAGTGCCACCCAAGAAGATACACATCCTGGTTGTCATTATAAAATACAATATGACAGCAGTAGCTCTAGTCTGGCCTCAGAAGAACCAGAACTTATTGAAGAAGACAGCACTTCTTCCACCAGCGTTGAATGACAAATGCGGTGGTACCAGAGATTCAGAAGCCGGACTAGTAAAGTCCGATGGGACTGGGCCTATAAATGGTGCAAGTAAACTACCTACATACGTACGTATTTACTAATAAAGTCAGGAATTTTTAAAAGAAGACTCAGTTGTGATGTAATTCAGTGGAACGACCGAGGAGTAGCTAAGTATATAATACACTCTTGCGATGATTTACGCACATTAATAGATGAACAATCAAAAATATTAACTTAGTAGTATCATTATCAAGAATTCAAATATGAGGAACAGGAAATTCAGGCCGTAGCTGTAAAGGTCAAAACAACAAAATACGAATTTTCAGTAGTAGCTATATATAGTCCCCCAAAGCATTCAATTTCAAAAGAATATTATGTGAACTTCCTCGAGAAAATTGGAACTAGATTTATTATTCATCATTGAAAAGAGAAGGCAAAGAAAAAAGTGGCATCATTCGAGATTTCCACTTGATAAAAGGGTGCTGAATTACTTGACTAAGGCCCTAAGGAAACAAATCAAAAACTTTAATGATATCTCAACCTACAGTTATCTCCAAAGCCTCACGAGTGAAAGGAGCACCGACTATTCACTTTGGAAAGCAACTAGGAATTTAAAAAGACCATGCATGCATACTCCTCCAATCAGAGAAGAAAATGGAATGTGGGCAAGAAATAGTGCGCAAAAAGCTAAAAGATTTGCAGAATATCTCGAAAAAATATTTCAACCAAATGAAGGAGAGTACATTGATTTCACTACGATGGAAACAAATCAAGAAAACTCTCCCATTAAACTAGCAATGCCTAAGGAAATGCTCAATATGATTAATAAACTAAACCTTAAAAAAACTCCAGGATATGATCTTATCACTACAGAAATCCTGCGAAATTTTCCCAAAAAAAGGAATCGTAAAATTAATGACGCTGATTAATGCAGCATTTAGAATAAAGCACGTCCCTGACTTGTGGAAAGTTGCAGAAGTAGTTATTATTACCAAACCAGGCAAACCACCAAATGAGGTTACATCATACAGACCATTTCTCTGCTACCAATTATCTCAAAACTTTTTGAAAAGCTGCTGTTCAGCAGATTTAAACCTATATTAGAAAAATCTGATTCCTGACCATCAGTTCGGATTCAGGAAAAAGCACTCGACAATCGATCAAGTACACAGAATAACAAATGTAATTGAAAGAACACTAGAAGAAAAGAAAATTTGTTCAACCGTATTTCTTGATGTAGCACAAGCCTTTGATAAAGTCTGGCATGAGGGTCTTGTTCACAAACTTAAAGTATTGCTTCCTCAACCATTTGCAAACATACTAGAATCATATATATCTGATAGAGTATTTCGAGTGAGGCAAGAGGAAGCTTACTCCAAACTCAAGGAGATCAAAGCTGGAGTACCTCAAGGAAGCGTTCTAGGACCTGTCTTATATCTTCTGTACACGTGTGATCTTCCACAAACCGATCACAATACTATCGCTACTTTTGCCGATGATACTGCTATCATAGCTGTGGGTAATACTCACCAGGAGGCATCGGGAAAAGTTCAAATAGCTTTAAATGAACTACATAAATGGACGAAAAAATTGAGAATAAGACTTAACGATTCTAAGTCTACCCATATTGATTTTACTAATAAAATACCAAAATATTATCCAATTTATATTGACCAACAAAAGATACCCCATGCTAACACGGCAAAATATCTTGGAATGACTCTTGACAGTAAGCTACGCTGGAAAGCAAGAAGCATGACAAGAAGAAAAAAGAAGGGCTAGAGATACGGTACAAAAAACTGTACTGGCTCATAGGCAGAAACTCATCGCTGTCAACTCAAAATAAGATACTCTTATACAAACAAGTCCTGATGCCAGTGTGGACTTATGGTATCCAGTTGTGGAGCTGTACCAGAAAAAGCAATACACAAATAATTCAGCGATTCCAAAATAAAGTGCTTAGGGGTATCATCAATGCACCCTGGTACGTCAGAAATGAAGATATTCATCGCGATCTTCAAATGGGCTTCGTGGACACAGCTATTAGCAAACACGCTAAATCCCACGAATGCAGGCTCCATCAACATGTTAACGTCGAGGCTATCCAGCTCCTCGACAACACATACCTAATACGTAGACTTAAAAGGACTAAGCCTTTTGAGCTAGTATAGTTATAGTGAAAGTGTAGTGCTAGTGCAATTCAAAGAACACACGAACAAAGTGACATAGTCCTAGTGCATTTTAAAGAACACAAGAACAAAGTGTCTTCTAATAATGACTCATAACTATAAACTAAGATAAGTCAATGGACCGATTCTTAGGTATAAGTATGTTTATAAGTTTAGGTTAATATAATATTACTCATTAGCCTTTCTCATAGGCTAGATTGTAATGACAGTAAAGTAGGTACTGTTCTCAGCACTTTATGATATTATTTAAAAAAAACTTAGTAGTTACCTACTCATTGTAAACACTGTACATACCTACCAGCTTTAAAAATAACATTTCTGATGTAGTATGTAGATAAATAATAAATACCTAGGACCTAGGTAGGTATCTAATAATATAGGTAATAATGTATAAATTTAAAAAAAAGTTAAAAAAATCAAGACACATAGACAAAATACTTTAACAATACTTAAAAAGAAGAAGCAAATACCTAAATAATTATATTTACATCTCTCTGTAGTTACATTAGGTGCTTAACATAATATTGAATGTTTAAATAAAGTGATACTATAAATTTTAGCTTTACAAAGTAGTTTATTAGATTGTTTCGATGGTTTGTTTAATAGTTAGGCTGGCCACCCGGCTTCTATTTAAGCGATCAGATCGTTTTTGAAGTAATTTCATGTCTATGATAGATAAGCTTCTAGTAGGCAATAAGCCAACAACAAAGGCGAACTAGCCAATTTGGCTAGTTCTGTTGCCCACAGTTTCTAAACTAAACTAAAACGACATGTATAGTATAGGATCCCGCTATAGAACGACCTTCACCGAGCTGGTTAATGGATGAACCGTATTTTATATTCAACTAGCTGATGCCCGCGACTTCGTACGCGTGGATTTAGGTTTTTAAAAATCCAGTGGGAACTCTCAAATTTTCCGGGATAAAAAGTATCCTATGTCCTTCCCCGGATTGCAAGCTACCTCTGTACCAAATTTCGTCAAAATCGGTTAAACGGTTGAGCCGTGAAAAGCTAGCAGACAGACAGACAGACAGACACACTTTCGCATTTATAATATTAGTATGGATTTAATATGTTAATAAATCTATTGCATATGGGTTGCCTAAAAAATTTCAGTCAAGGATGATTAATTAATAATAAAAAAATTTTTTTTTTTAATCATTTCGCAAACTCCATACCAGTCGAAAGTATGAAGCCCATAGAATATGCAAACGTTAGGTTAATGAAATAATGTTTATTTTCATTTAACTTTTATTCATTAACGCGGTGCAAGTTACTAATCGATTTACCTGTTTATTCCCTACCCGGGGAAAAAAATAACGTTTGCATATTCTATGGGCTTTTTACTTTCGATTGATGGAATTTGTCTTATTTTACAAATTGTGTTCTTACAACAAAATAAGCCACAACGTGAACTAATTATTACATTAGGCAATTTATTCTTCTAAATGTAGAGGATGTTATAAGTGTGTTTTAATAAAGAAGTACCTACATGAATACTATGTATGTTCAATAACTCCGTAGGTATATTAAAATACATAGTACATTTTTTAATCTAAGTGTATCTACCAATATTAATATCGCTGAAAAAGATTTTTATTTGTAATTTAGTAATTAGTAAATTAATAAAAATAGGAAAATTCTGTCAATGTAATAATAATAATAATAATATATGCCGTGTGGCACCGGCAGAGGAGAATGCTGCCACCCCTTCTCATCCCGTGGGTGTCGTAAGAGGCGACTAAGGGAAACGGGGAAATGATTATCATCATTCAAGTTCCCCTAAATCTGGCGTGCTGGCCATAGAAACAGTCTCCTCGGGGACCTGAGTGGACCCCGAGTGATGTAACCACCACTCACCCCCCCCCTTTTTTAATGGACATATCAACATAAGGAATGAGCGAATAGGGCTGCTACCTGGGGGTCGCCAGGGCGCACCTGGAGCTGGCGCTGGGCGTAGCAGTATACGGGCCGCCAGTATCACCACCAGTCGACCGGCACCGCCACCTAACCGGTCGACAAAGCCATCATCCCCACCAGAGGGCTTGGCTCCGACAGGGCGCACTAGGGTCCAATCTTCGGCGCCCGTCGCTGGTGGTGTACGCCGCATGAGATGGACTTCTCACATGAACGAGAATGTCATGCGTGCGTACTACAGGGCGCTGTCGCCCTGTAGTACGGGGAAGTAGGGGAAACCGGACGGACTGGCTACCGAGCGGCAATGTACCGCGAGTTCCTGCTGCTCGAGCCGAACTTAACTGTCACGGAACAAAACCTGGCAGATCGGACTCGGTACATTCAGCGTTCTAACATCTTCAACGTTCTAACATCTTTAACAGCCATGTTAAATATATTTGCACAAAAGTGCTAAATATATCCAAATTAAACTGGGGACTGAGGTCGGAGATCATCAGAATGATCTACGTCTCGGTAATAGAGCCCATAGTACTCTATGCAGCAAGCGTCTGAGCTACAGCCGCGCAAAAGTTGACCATTCAGAAGCACCTCAATGCCGTGCAAAGAGGGTTTGCTCAAAAAATCATAAAATCATATAGAACAGTGTCACTTCCCGCGGCTCTAGCCCTGGCCAGGCTAATTCCTCTAGATCTAAGGGTGCAAGAAGCAGCAAGACTGTATAGAGCTAAGAGGGGAAAACAACAAGATGTGTTAGGAGACAGATGGGTAGAGACAAAGAATTGTTTTTGGACGCTCTCCACCCTGCGCAAGAGATAGGCATCAACTACACTAAACTAAACGACATAACGGATCCCTCTGTTGGGAGGAGCGACCGGGAAAGGCTGCAAATATTCACGAATGGTAGCAAGATCGGTGGCAAGGTCGGTGCACCTCTGGTGTACTGGAGAGATGGTATAGAAACTGGAAAAAAGAAATTCCTCTTGGAGTCGTACTGCTCAGTATACCAGGCCGAAATGTATGCGCTGTACCGAGCCACAGATGTCGCTATCAAATGTAAAGATAAGCAGATAATGATAACAGACTCAAAATCATCTTTGGAGACTATACAAAATTTAAAATCTTATGATCCATTGGCGTTCGAAATTGGACAAAATCTGAAAAAATTGAAAAATGAACAAAAAATTATTAGACTCTTCTGGATAAGGGCTCACGTCGGAGTGGAGGGCAACGAAAGAGCAGACCAGTTAGTAAAGGAAGCACTAACGAAAAAGACGGCCCTGACTACGACGCGTGTCCTATATCCTTTATCAGAAGACATATTAGACATGAATCCGTGAAGATTTGTCAAAATAGATATAAAACTACTGAAAAGGCTGCAGTCACCAAGTCGTTCTTCCCAGCAGTGGAAGGAGCCAATGCTATCTTGCGCAAGTTAACACTGACACCAGTTCTAGTCCAAGTGTTCAGTGGGCATGGCGGGTTTTCAGAGTACCTGCACAGGTTCAGGTGTAAGGAAGGTCCTGGCTGTGTCTACGATGACAGTGTCGGTGAGTCGATTTTACATCTACTCATCGACTGTCCGCAACACAGCAGAATACGGGAGGACCTACACCAGCAAATCCAAATAGAACTGTGCAGGGGCTCTATCTCCGCCATATTGGAAAGCACTGCAAGCCGGCAAATATTCTTGGCATTTTGCTTGAAAATAGCGAGAATAGTCATTGAAAGGAACAGAACCAGATAATAAAGGCCCAATGTTGTTTACTATTATAAGAATACAAAAATTAACATGGACAAAAATTGTATGGTTCTGTTCCTTTCAACTTGCATAAAATGATACTTCTGACATGGCACTGGAAAAAGCCATATATTAAGAGAAGAAGAAGAAAATGATACTTCTGTCAATAAATTAGCTATAATAAATTATAAGAAATAAAATTAAGTAAATTATAACAAATTATATAAATTAAAATTGTAATTCCGAAATTAAATAAAGTCCGAAAATGTCTCTGACATCTTGTCAGGGGTTTTACTTGTCATAGCGACAATAAAAAAAAAACATCTTCAACGCTACCGAGCTCGAACGATTGCGACGTGAGGCTGTTCCAGAAGTGTCAGCACCAACCACAGAGCAAATCGTCTCCCAGGCGGCGCCCGTCCGCGAGGAGACCATTACCATCTCACAAGATTTGTGGACCTGTGGAGGAAGACACCGAAGAAACCTGAAGAAAGTCTCCCTGGATATAGAGCGAATGAGAAGGATTCTAGAAGAGGCGATTTCTGAAATCCGGAGCGCTCCTCTAGAGAATCGTCCGCGGCTCTCCCGACTCACGTTAAATTTAGCGACGCGGGATGTCATTGAGGCCATAAACAAAATGCTGCCTCAACATCTGGAAAGCAGCACTGGCCTGAGTCATACGGCTTCTATCCTCTTCGGCGCGGCGCTTGCCGTGCATCGATTTATTCCGGTGGTGGACCGGGCACAGTAGGGTGTTTTTGGTGGACATCACCATTCCGTATGACGAGAACCTCGTGAGAGCTGATACGGAGAAAAAGCGCAAGTAAGTATCTCGATCTGGTTCACGAGGTTCCGACATGTGGCATGTGGAGTCCACTGAAATCATCCCAATCGTCATATCTGCGAATGGGTTGATCCCAGTCAGCCTCGCTCACCATCTGAGGCGACTGGGGTTCCGAGGCAGTTCGCTCGCAGCCAGGATGCAAAAAGCTGTCTTGCTGGACTCGACCAGGATAGTCCGCCGATTTCTTCACCTGTCGCCCTGACCCCCGGCCGTTTGGTCTCCCCTGCCGGGGTGTAATCCTCCGCCCGGTACAAATATGTGTGTATGTAATGTTTATGTAGGTTTATTTATTTTTATGTAACTAAGTATATTATATCTCTTTTGGTTTTTATATGTATCTATTTTGTACACGGGCGTGAGAGTAGATGTATATCCATAATAATAATAAATACACTTTATTTGTACAACCACAAGAAGGATTACATTAAAGAATAAAAAACACAGACAGAAGGAAGATACAAAAGGCGGCCTTATCGCTAATTAGCGATCTCTACCAGGCAACCTTAAAGATTGGAAAATATGATGAAAATTAGACTGCAGGTGGTGTGTTATATACTAATATACATACATTCAAATAACTGATACATACTAATACATAAACCACTAATACATGTATTAAATAATATGTATAATACCAATATAATAATAAAATAGACAAATATATACTCTATAATGATACTTAAGGAGAAACTAAAATACAAATACCTAATTGTCGTCTTCAATATGTGAGATAATAATTATTCTTCACTGCATTTTTAAAGATGTCTAGTGACTTAGATTTCCGTATGGTCAATGGTAGTGCATTCCAAAGTTCAACAGCTCGCACAGTAAACGAGTTGCCATAGAACTTCGTTTTGTGACTCGGCGTTTTTAATATTAAGGTTCGGCAGGGTCTTATGTCGGTTTGCACTCCAAGAAAACGAAACTTCTCCTTGAGGTAAGGGGGAGTTTTAACTGATATAGCACACAGTACAGAAGAGAAAGTACATGCAAATCCCGGAGACGGCCAATAGGGAGCCAATCAAGAAGATAGGCAATCCGAACCTAGCACTAGCTCGGTAGAGAGCCCTGTGCGGAGCCGCAGAGATGAAGCTACCAGTGTGCGCATATATGAAAGCCGAAGCGCCAGTTCAAGCTATATAGAAAGCCCTGCAACTAGTTTTAGAGACAAAAGCACCGATCTGAGTTTTAGAGATAAAAGTATCAGCCTGAGTCACAGTTCTGGCACTAGCTTTAGAGATGAAAGTTTTGGGCATAGTTACGAAAAGGATAGTCCTACTTCTGGTGGAAAAACTGAAAGCTCTGGAACTGGTCAAAAAGTAGATAGCTTACTGAGGGATCAAAATGACAAAAAACAAGATTCCGTGAATAAAGATAAGCAGATTTATCGAGTCAAGAGTCCTGACCCGTTTCTGGAAGACATTAAGCTAATATCAGTTAAACAAACCGACAAACGGGATAAACATTTAACCCATCAAAAATATATTTCACGTTCTAGTCATAATATTGGACAGCTACAGAAAATAATTAAAGAAGAAAGCGGTACTGTGAGTGATAGAAATGGTAGCTCAAAGGTTACATCTATAGCACCTGGTGTAATTTTCAGAGAAGAAAGTGTTGAATGCAGCTCAAGTTACAAGAAAGTCACGTATAAAAGATTGAGTGCCACCCAAGAAGATACACATCCTGGTTGTCATTATAAAATACAATATGACAGCACTAGCTCTAGTCTGGCCTCAGAAGAACCAGAACCTATTGAAGAAGACAGCACTTCTTCCACCAGTGTTGAATGACAAATGCGGTGGTACCAGAGATTCAGAAGCCGGACTAGGAAATTCCGATGGGACTGGGCCTATAAATGGTGCAAGTAAACTACCTACCCTACATACGTACGTATTTACTAATAAAGTCAGGAATTTTTAAAAGAAGACTAAGTTGTGATGTAATTCAGTGGAACGACCGAGGAGTAGCTAAGTATATAATACACTCTTGCGATGATTTACGCACATTAATAGATGAACAAACAAAAATATTATCTTAGTAGGTAGTTAAGAAAGTCAAGTAAAGTAAGAATGAGTATACTCACTCATTCTTTTTCCAGTTTTTACAAAAGGGATACAAGTGAATATAGACTATCAAACGAGATAAACATTTGACCCATCGAACATATATTTCACGTTCTAGTCATAATATTGGCCAGCTACAGAAAATAATTAAAGAAGAAAGCGGTACTGTAAGTGATAAAAATGATAGCTCAAAGGATACATCTATAGCACCTGGTGTAATTTTCAGAAAAGAAAGTGTTGAATGCAGCTCAAGTAACAAGAAAGTCAAGTATAAAAGATTGAGTGCCACCCAAGAAGATACACATCCTGGTTGTAGTTATATACAATATGATGACAACACTAGCTCTAGTCTGGCCTCAGAAGAACCAGAACCTATTGAAGAAGACAGCACGTCTTCCACCAGTGTTGAATGACAAATGCGGTGGTACCAGAGATTCAGAAGCCGGACTAGGAAAGTGCGATGGGACTGGGCCTATAAATGGTGCAAGTAAACTACCTACGTACGTACGTATATAGTAATGAAGTCACGAATTTTTAAAAGAAGACTAAGTTGTGATGTAATTCAGTGGAACGACCGGGGAGTAGCTAAGTATACACTCTTGCGATGATTTACGCACATTAATAGATGAACAAACAAAAATATTATCTTAGTAGTTAAGAAAGTCAAGTAAAGTAAGAATGAGTATACTCATTCTTTTTCCAGTTATTACAAAAGGGATACAAGTGAAGATAGACAATCAAACGGGAGAAACATTTGACCCATCGAACATATATTTCACGTTCTAGTTATAATATTGGCCAGCTACAGAAAATAATTAAAGAAGAAAGCGGTACTGTAAGTGATAAAAATGATAGCTCAAAGGTTACATCTATAGCACCTGGTGTAATTTTCAGAGAAGAAAGTGTTGAATGCAGCTCAAGTTACAAGAAAGTCAAGTATAAAAGATTGAGTGCCACCCAAGAAGATACACATCCTGGTTGTAGTTATATACAATATGATGACAACACTAGCTCTAGTCTGGCCTCAGAAGAACCAGAACCTATTGAAGATGACAGCACTTCTTCCACCAGTGTTGAATGACAAATGCGATGGTACCAGAGATTTTAAAGCCGGACTAGGAAAGTACGATGGGACTGGGCCTATAAATGGTGCAAGTAAACTACCTACGTACGTACGTATTTACTAAAGAAGTCACGAGTTTTTAAAAGAAGACTAAGTTGTGATGTAATTCAGTGGAACGACCGGGGAGTAGCTAAGTATATAACACACTCTTGCGATGATTTACGCACATTAATAGATGAACAAACAAAAATATTATCTTAGTAGTTAAGAAAGTCAAGTAAAGTAAGAATGAGTATACTCATTCTTTTTCCAGTTATTACAAAAGGGATACAAGTGAAGATAGACAATCAAACGGGAGAAACATTTGACCCATCGAACATATATTTCACGTTCTAGTTATAATATTGGCCAGCTACAGAAAATAATTAAAGAAGAAAGCGGTACTGTAAGTGATAAAAATGATAGCTCAAAGGTTACATCTATAGCACCTGGTGTAATTTTCAGAGAAGAAAGTGTTGAATGCAGCTCAAGTTACAAGAAAGTCAAGTATAAAAGATTGAGTGCCACCCAAGAAGATACACATCCTGGTTGTAGTTATATACAATATGATGACAACACTAGCTCTAGTCTGGCCTCAGAAGAACCAGAACCTATTGAAGATGACAGCACTTCTTCCACCAGTGTTGAATGACAAATGCGATGGTACCAGAGATTTTAAAGCCGGACTAGGAAAGTACGATGGGACTGGGCCTATAAATGGTGCAAGTAAACTACCTACGTACGTACGTATTTACTAAAGAAGTCACGAGTTTTTAAAAGAAGACTAAGTTGTGATGTAATTCAGTGGAACGACCGGGGAGTAGCTAAGTATATAACACACTCTTGCGATGATTTACGCACATTAATAGATGAGCAAACAAAAATATTATCTTAGTAGTTAAGAAAGTCAAGTAAAGTAAGAATGAGTATACCTACTCATTCTTTTTCCAGTTATTACAAAAGGGATACAAGTGAAGATAGACAATCAAACGGGAGAAACAGAATGACAAATGCGATGGTACCAGAGATTTAACAGCCGGACTAGGAAAGTGCGATGGGACGGCCTATAAATGGTGCAAGTAAACTACCTACGTACTTGTGGATGTTTACCAACTATTTGTCCCTGAACCCATACCTTCCCCTTCTTTAACATACAATTATCATTGATTTCTAATAACACCTTTATCTTTACAATTTCTGTTATAATAATTAGCATAAGTTACTTGTCTTTTTAATAAATTTTCTGTTACATTTGGTACAATTTGTGGTTTTAACAACTCATTACAAATAGGTTACTTAGTCCTAGTTCTTCGATTCATTAATAACTGAGAGGGTGAAGCATCACCCTACAGCATACAGGAAGGGGCGTGTTTCTATACTCTAACAATGCCTCAGATATGTCTTTTTTATCATCAAACATTTTTTAAGCATACCTATTCTTTGCAGTCTGCACACTCTTTTCAGCTAAACCATTTGATTTAGGATATAATGGACTAGGTACCTACTAGTTATTATTTCAAATTTCCATTCTTTTGAAAATTGAATCATTTCTTGTGATGAAAAAGGCATATTATCCGCTATTAAAATTTTTGGAATACCATGAGTTATAAAAATTTTAATGATTGAATTACCTAAAGTGTATGAAGTTTTATTGTTAATCTGACATATTTCTATCCGCTTAGAATAGTAATCCGCCAAAATTAAATATGTTTTATTTCTTAGTTCACACAGATCAACACCTACTTTATTAAAAGGAAGGTTTGATAGGTATCTCATGGCAAATCATTGGCTCTTTTTGTTCATTACCTACTCATATACCTAAGACATATTTAACAGCTTTTTATGTAATTTTCTAAGTCTGCATTAATTCCATACCAATAAAATAATTCTCTAGCTCGAGATTTTGTTTTATTTATTCCTAAATGTTATTCATGTATAAAAGTAAAACTCCAAACAATGAAATTATCATTGTTTGGAGTTTTAGTTCAGACGGTAGGTATAATTTTATTAATCTATTATTGAAAAAGATCAAATCATCTTCTATGAACAGATCAGACCTTATATTAGGTATAGTAAAATTGTAATTCTTTTGATAAGTGCTGTTTATTTGGCCACCCATCGACAGTAATTCTTTTTAAATTAACTAAATTATTATCATTATAAGTGCAGACTTTGTACTTATTCAACAATGCAGTAGGAATTTCCAAGTATTTGGATACACTGTGAACAACTTCATTTATAAAGTAGTCATGTTTATCATTTATTTATTTTATTTCCACACAAAAGGAAAAAACACTTACAATATTGGTTTCTTCGTGCTCGTAAGCGCTTGGAGGCTTGTCTGAACACTGCACATTCCTCTGTAGATAATACTTAGTCTAATATTCTAGGTAGGTATGTGTAACTATTATGAACGTTGAATTTTCAAAAATCCTTTCTTAGCGGATGCCTACGTCATAATAGCTATCTGCATACCAAATTTCAGCCCAATCCGTCCAGTAGTTCGAGCTGTGCGTTGATAGATCAGTCAGTCAGTCAGTCACCTTTTCCTTTTATATATATTTAGATTCATAATCTTTGAAGCATGAACACCAGAACTAGTAAATGATATGGGTCCTCTAGTGGCAGCATTTCGGTTGTTAGTCCGGTTAACCGAACTCATGCAACTTTTTAGTAGCAGTAGGTAGTTCGGTTGGTACGAAGCAAAAACTGTCATTCGTGTCATGTCATTCAAAAACGCCTTCCAGGTTAGTCCTCATGCATCTTAGATTGCACCATCACTTACCACCAGGCGAGATTGCAATCAAGGTCTAACTTGTATCTGAATAAAAAAATAAAAAATGCACCGAACTATTGATACCTTTTAGTGGCAAAAGTTCGGTTACCCGGACTAACAACCGATAATTACCTGCCTGCCACTAAAAGGTATCAATAGTTCGGTGCTCCGTACCTACCGAACTACTGCCACAAAAAAGTTGCATTAGAATAGAATAGAATATGTTTTTATTCATGTAAACTTTTTACAAGTGCTTATGAATATAGTCATAATATAATAGTCAGGTAGTTTTAATTTACCACTGGTTCGGAATTCCGTTCCTACCGAGAAGAACTAGCAAGAAACTCGGCGGTTGCTCTTTTTAATTTTTCAATTTACAATGTTATTGTACCGTACTATACAAGCCATTGCAGCCCCGTGCATTGCTGGAGCGAGTCAAATCCAAGCTTTTTTATCATTTAGGTACATAGTCTGCGACTGTATAATATGTTTTAAACACATTTTTTAAACTTGTGTAAAGGCAAGTCTAAAATTGCTTGTGGAATTTTATTATAAAATATTACACTCATTCCCACAAATGACTTTCCCACCTTCCAGAGGCGGAGCGCAGGAGTAGCGAGCTTATTTCCATTTCTAGTTTGCCTATCGTGAAAATCACAGATTTTTTTGTAACTGTGAATGTTTTGTCGTACAATTACATTAGTTCGGTTAAACCGATTAACAACCAAACTACTGCCACTAGAGGATATTGGTTCACTTTCGCACGTTAGTCATAAGGCAAGGTAGTCGAAATTCTACAGACCCGTACGATGCGATTTGCCTCCTCGTTTCGAATACGAACCGCAAGGATAACATGGAACGCCCTTCCGACGTCAGATTGCTCCTCCAAATTTTTACAATGGCTACTTATCTTCAAGTCAAGAGTGAACAGGTAGGTATCTTCTAGGCAAGCGCGCTCCATCTTAGGCTGCATCATCACTGCCAGTCGCTATAGTCTATAAATTAAATAAACTCTATAGTTAGGTTCTATTAGACGCTTTCGGTTTCGTAAATAAATAAGTATTTACCTAGGTTTAAAATTTAATCATTTTAATAAGTAGTTATCTACTAACTAGGAGTACCTATATATTTTATTGAGATGGCAATCGGAGAGGAAACGCCCCGCACTAACGCACAGCCCCCGCGCTAGCCTGGTGCGGGTGTGCGGGACGTCCCTCCGCCTCACATCCTGATTGCCATCTCGAACTGTCGCGGACTATACATAATAATAATACCTACTAACTAATACGTGAAGAAGCGACACTACTCTCACCGCCAGGACACGGACAGGCCAGTGTTCCAGGAGTGTCGGAGGTGTGATTAATGATTATAATATAGGCAGCTATATTATGAATACAGGCAGTTATATAAATAAGTATATTTATTAAACTACATATTATTTACAGATTTGAAGTTCTTCTACCAGATTTACAACAATAGCCTGTCGGAGAAATACGAAATACTCTATTTTTTCTATCCTTTGCATACACCGCGCCGGGTTCGGCCCACAAACCTCTTTTCAGACAAGGCACCCATAAGATTATAACGAGAGTGGTCAAGATTACTCCATATATCATGATTTAATTTCTCTTTGATCCAATAACCTGCAAATCAATAAAGATACCAATAAATTATACTCGGTTATAGTACGCGATAGGTCGAGATGGCAATCGGAGTATGAGGCGGAAGGACGCCCCGCACAGCTCCCACGCTCTCCCGCACCAGGTTAGCGCGGAGGTTGTGCGGGAGTACGCGGCGTTCCCACCCCGATTGCCATCTCGACCTGTCGCGTACTATACCTACGGTCTAGTACGTTGTCTGTCTGTCAAGGCCCTTTTTCTCAGGAACGCGTAAGGTATCAAGTCAAAATTAATATACTTACTTAAATAGGTATATAGTGATAAAATTGAAGTGTCTATCTGTAATTTCGAAATAACTACCTTATATTGAGCTCATATGGTTATTTGAACTGTACCATAGCTGAAACAAACGTTTTTAAATTTTTTGTCTGTCTGTCTGTTTGAATGGGCAAATCTCCGGAATTGCTGAATCTATTTTGACGGGACTTTCACAGACAGACAATAAGTAACACAGACATCCGTTAAGGATTTTTGAAAATTCAACTCCTAAAGAGGTAAAACAGCTGATCGCCAGGGCAGCTAGTATTACTATAAAATGAAATACCCATCAAACGTATCCTGTCTCAATGGACACCCCTTGTTTCAATCAGGGTCTCTTGCTAACTAAATATTAATGCATGTTTCTTTTAGGGTTTCGTAATTTAAGCCATTGCTACCTATTAATTTATTGCTCCGAAAATTGTTAATTTTGTTTTGGTATTTTGTGTCAGAATCAAGTCAGCTTGTCAACAATAACGTAAAATCAAAGAGTATTGATAGGTATAATGTATAAATTATAATCTATTATATAATATATTAGTAATCACTACTTTTTACGTAAAATGACGGGTGATCTTTATGGTAGGTACCTACTAACCAGTAGGTTAACCCATAATATTATTATGGGTGTAGATAAAGTCTTGTATGCAACTGTTGATAATTAGGTATTAAATAAAACACTCAAGTCATACTGTAAGATAAACCGACTTTCGTGTTTTAATGCCCCTCTTTATACAACTATAAATAACTATTGTTTATAATCATGACATATTGTATCACATAAAAGTTGTGTTTTGAAGGCATGAAATAAAAGAATAATAATAACCAAAAGCACCCAGTTTTATTCTCACTCACTATTAGAAGCATAACACTTAAAATACAATAATTTGGTCCCATTTAGAAACAGGCTAAGTAAAAAAACTTGCATAAACTAATTGTGTACATAATTAATAATTTATTCTGAATCCATACATCCCACTTTATTTAGCAATAAATTAACAATAATTTAAACACACTTTAGAGATCCTATGATATCACATAGAATTTATTATAAATTTATGAAATTAGATTTCAAATTTTAAACATGTATAAACATAACAGTATAAAATAGCATAGTTAGGGCCTGTTTCATAACCTCCAGATAAACTTTATCTAAAGAATTTTGTCGTTATAACAGTTTTAGTATGGAGAATCTGTCAAAATGTCAAAATTATGCGTTAGATAAAGTATATCTGGCGATGGTGAAACAGGCCCTAAGTATAATTGGATGTAAAAAGGGTTCAACCTACATAGAGTTAATAGATAAAATTTAACTTTATTATTAAAAATTAACTTTCAATCGACAGGTTGAATCATGGTTGAATCCTTTTTGCGTAAATACGTCAATTTCAAATA
Source organism: Maniola hyperantus (assembly GCF_902806685.2). Classification (NCBI taxonomy): domain Eukaryota; kingdom Metazoa; phylum Arthropoda; class Insecta; order Lepidoptera; family Nymphalidae; genus Maniola; species Maniola hyperantus. The sequence continues at coordinate 4,775,873 of NC_048564.1, forward strand.
AACGGAAATGGGAATGTATTTTATAAAGTCATGTATCCACTAAGGTACTAAGCGAAGGGTAGCGAAGAAAAATGCTAAAGTTTTATTGTTGCAATAGCCGTAACAAAAAAATAGTATAAAAATATAAAGTAAATTTGATATTTTATATTTTGTACGATATCTTACTCTAAAAGTAGACTTTGAACTACGCGAGCGATACACTTGCACACGGATTTGTATATAAATTTATGTAGAAAATTTGAGGTGGGCACAAAAACAAAATATAGGTATAGCAAAATCCAAACTGGGTTAAAACCACAAAAGATGTTCACACCCTCCATACTGACTCTCATTTTCTTTAAAGAAACGCCCTATAATATTCCATTTTATTCCACCATTTCATTCAACGAGGCAATAGCGCCTAGTGAATTGGGCACTATGCCCATTAATGACCACTTATTTTTAGAAGTAAGTTAGTTAAGCAAATATCTTTTTAATACATATTGTTAAAAGCTGTGTGTAAAAAACTGTAAATAAAAACCTTGAAGAAATCGTTCAGTAGTTAAAATGTTGTAATAACTCTGGAATTCATATTCAAGATATGGGTTTCTTAAGGGGACCATTCAGACGTTTTGTGTCATAGTCACCCTTAATGCATTCATCATCATCATCATCATCATCATCAACCAATAGACGTCCACTGCTGGACATAGGTCTCTTGTAGGGACTTCCACACGCCACGATCTTGTGCCGCCTGGATCCAGCGGCTCCCTGCGACTCGTCTGAAGTCGTCCGTCCACCTAGTGGTGGGTCTTCCGACACCGCGTCTTCCGGTTAATGCATTACATGCATACAAATAATGGTAATATATGACATGAGGAAAGACACCCCGCGGACGTAGCCCGATACGTTGGTGGAGACCAAATAAAAGAAGCGGTCGACACGCCTATCTGCGATGCAATCGTCGCGGCAAGAAACAGATGAAAATGGAAAAACATCGTAGCAAAGATTGGATATAAGGGGATCCACGATTTTCAAACTTGAGGAAGCGTCGCAGGAAGAAGATGACATGTCATCTGGATGGTCGTCTAAAGAAGCCCCTATCTGACTATGTATTCCAGTGTTAAACATAAATTTACGCATTTCTTGACCGGTACTTCTAATTGTTGTACGTGGAAGCGGACACGTTGCCGCCGTGGCCTGTCCAGTTGGTGTGAACGAATTCACCCGGCTTTGACATCAGTTCGTAAGTGTGTGCTCCGAAATAGTCTCTTTGAGCCTGCAAAACAAAAGGTTTGTGGCTAATTCCGTTGTAAAATTCTAAAAAAAAACCGGCCAAGTGCGTGGCGGGCCATACTCAGTGTAGGGTTCCGTAGTCACAAAAACAGATATAACTCTTTAACTTGTGAACCCTACTAAGCCATGATAGTTTTCCTTTCAAATTGATTATATATACTACTGCTGTGAAATATTTCATGTTTTGGAATCTACAGGTGAAGCCCTTTCGTATGATACTTCTTACTTTGAAAATTGAAAATACTAATCATTTGTTCATAAACACATTTTAATTTTTTTTAACGATGTAACAACAAATTCACTGTTTTCGGATTTATTCCTTTACTTGTACTATAAAACCTACCTACCTGATAAATTTCATGATTCTAGGTCCACGGGAAGTTCCCGATAGGTTTTCTTGACAGGCACGACAGAGAGACAGACAACGAAGTGAACCTATAAAGGTTCATTTTTTCTTTTGACGGAACCCTAAAAACATGAAGTGTTTACCTGCACCTCTAACTTTTCGGAATTATGTGCGTTTTAATTAATTAAATATCACTTGCTTTAACGGTGAAGGAAAACATCGTGAGGAAACCTGCGTGCCTGAGAGTTCTCCATAATGTTCTCAAAGGTGTGTGAAGTCTACCAATCCGCACATGGCCAGCATGGAAGACTATAGCCAAAACCCTTCTCACTCTGAGAGGAGCTCTGCTCTGTAGTGAGCCGGTGATGGGTTGATCATGATGATGATGATTTACCTGCAACAAGTTGGCCGGCAGCACATCATTCCTGTATCCGTCGTAGAAGGCCAGCGCGGAGCTGAAGGCCGGCGAAGGCACTCCGAGCAAAGCGGCCTGGGCCACCACTTGTCGCAGCGACATTTGACACTCCTTCATGTGCTCGAAGAAGTACGGGTCCAGAAGGAGGTTAACCAAATCAGGGTTCTTTGTAAACGCGTCCTGGATAAATAAGTTAATAAGCCTTCATTCAGAAATATCTACGTTTAACTTTTACAATTGGGTATTTTCCTACTTTTTAATTTGATAAATATTATTACTTTATTATAAACTAAGATGAAAATAATGACGTACGCTGAAAAAAATATTAAAATCCAACAAAGATTTACAAAGTTACAGGCATTTTAATTTTGGAGTGCGACAGTCTTCTATCCTTTTCTCGCAAAACGAAAATTTGTATGAAATCGCACGAAGCTGCTATGGCATTAGTAAGGTGTGACGTCAAAATGCTATATCGCTATCTCTGCCTAATCAGAAATATTTAAATGCTTATAACTTTTTTGTTATTTGATCGATTTAGTTAGTTTTTTCAGTTAACGTCGTTTCAGTTAATTTTTATCCTAGTTTATAATAAAGAAATAAAAAAATTGGAGTCAAGATCATAATTAGCTGATGCCCACGACTTCATCTGCGTGGATTTAGGTTTTTGAAAATCCCGTGGGAACTCTTTAATTTTCCGGGATGGGACAAAAAGTAGCCTATGTCACTCCCCTGTCTTTGACTATACCCATGCAAAAAATCACATCGATCCGTTGCTTAAAAAATTAAAGAATTCCCACAAGATTTTTGAAAAACCTAAGTCCACGCGGACGAAGTCGCGGGCTTCTCTTTTTATAAAAATGAATCGCTAAATGTGTTGCTGATCGCAAATCTCGAGAACAGCTGAACCGATTTCGCTAATTCTTTTTTTATAATATTCCTTGAAGTACGAGGTTGGTTCTTACGGAGAGAAAAATTGTAAGTATTAAAAAAAAAAAGAATTAGGCGGTACGAAGTTCGCCGGGTCAGCTAGTAGTAAATAAATTACCTTGATGTTCCCGAGAAAAGCACTTCGGATGATGCATCCTCCTCGCCACATTAGCGCAATGCTCCCGTAGTTCAATGTCCAATTGTTAACCTATACAAAAATATAGTCACATGTATAAAATCGGTCAAGTGCGAGTCGGACTCGCGCACGAAGGGCTCCTTATCATTGTACAAGAAATCTAAATATATAAAAGAAAAAGGTGACTGACTGACTGACTGATCTATCAACGCACAGCTCAAACTACTGTTCGGATCGGGCTGAAATTTGGCATGCAGATAGCTATGAGGTAGGCATTCACTAAGAAAGGATTTTTGAAAATTCGACCCCTAAGGTGGTGGAAATAGGGGTTTGAAATTTGTGTAGTCCACGCGGACGAAGTCGCGGGAATAAACTAGTCTAAAACTAATTTAACAAAAAATTATCGCTCCAACAACAGTTGTACAATACTCCAATTCAATGACGGACAGCGCCATCTAGGATGTGATTTAGAAGATTATTTGGTCATGAACAATAACTTTATTTTTTGTGATGTAGCCACTAAATTCACGGTTTTCGGGTTTTTCTTTATTTGTGCTATATGACGTAGCTATATGCAAAATTCCATGATTGTAGGTCGATGGGAAGTACCCTATAGGTTTTAATTCCTCCAAATTGACAGACAGACAAAAAAGTGATCTTATAAGGGTTCCTTTTTCCCTTTTGAGATAAGGAACCCTAAAAAACAAAATCGATTTATTAAATACTAGCGACCCGTCCCGGCTTTGCACCAGAGAGGAACTATTCTACTATACATTGTCTTCTTAAGCGCTGATAGTATAATGGTCAAGATGTTGGCCTTCTATTCGGGAGGTTGCTCGATTCCACGCAAGCGCAATTAAATAGCGCTCGCTTTCACGGTGAAGAAAGAAAGAAAGAAAATGCATTTATTTGTTGTTGGTGTCACAGATAAAAACATAAATGTAACATTTTCATCTGTGACACACATAACATGCAGGCCGCTGATTTTCCGGGTGAAAGGAAAACATCGTGAGGATATGCATGCCTGAGAGTTCTCCATAATGTCCTGAAAGGTGTGAAGTCTGCCAATCCGCACCTGTCCAGTGGACTGGTGGACTATGGCTAAATCCTTCTCATTCTGAGGGAATGTCCGTCCTCAGTAGTGCGCCGCCATTGACCTGATGATGATGAAGTAAAATTGCACAATTACCTTAGCAGCTTCTCTCATCATCATAAACCCTTGAGCGTAGGAGATGAGCTTGCTAGCAAAAAGTGCTTTACGCAAATGTTCGAGGAACTCCTTTTTGTCACCAGCAAACTTGAGCGAAGATCCTGGCAAGACCTTACTGGCGACCAGTCGTTCCTCTATACAAAAAAAATTTGACCTTCAAAACTGCTTCTCTTGGGATATTGACGTGAGTCTACTATGATTACTACTACAATAGCCGGCAGAAAATATTGTACGTCGACCTTTAGAATGGGATTCCAGCGTCGTGAAGCATTGTCTCTGTCACTCATACCTATGTAACGTTTTGTCGGTCTCAACGACAGAGACAACGCTCTACGAAACCGCTATCTCTTTCCAAAGGTCGATGTATAATATTTCCTGCCGGGTACTGTACTACGCCTCAATAGCTCAACAGTTGGGGGAGCGGACTGAAATTCAAAATGTCAGCGGTCCAAATCCCGCCCGTTGCACTATTGCCGTACACACTTGTAGCACAAGCTTTTAGCTTAATTGGAGAAGAAAGGGGAGTTCATGATTAACATGGCTAGTAGTAGTAGTAGATTCCATTAAATTTAACAATGAAGTAAAACATCCAATCTGCACTGAGCCCGTGTAGACTATGCCCTTCTCATTCTGAGAGGACACCTGTTCTCAGGACAAGACTGGCGATAGGTTGATTATCGCCGTGACATAAGCAAAAATGTAATCTAGAGAGTAATAATATAATATAGTGTAGCAAGAGAGATCTATTAGATTATTATTAGACCTGTCAATTTAGTGTAGTACAGAGAATTTAATACAACAGAATTAGCAATAATGGCGTCGATTCTAATTCTTCTAAAACTTAGAGTAGATTCGGCATTTTTTCTTTTTGATATTGCTAAAAATGACGGAAAAGAATTTTAAATTAAAGATTCTAAATTTTAGCACTACTCTACAAATTTAAACACTGTGCCCTACTGGCGCCTAAAGTCACAAGGTTTGACAGTTTTAAATTAAATTGTCTGTCTTTTTCTTTTTACACTGGTAAGAAAAAGATGTGAATAGTTTAAAATTAAGTTGCAATCAGAATCAGTAGCAATGTCTAGATTTTAAGTTACAAGAGCTTGTTACCCTTTAATGCGGACAAGCAGCGAGCAAAGACAGCTTCTCCGATGAGAGTTAGGGGGACTCCGTACTCCAAAGCAGTAATACCAGTCCACTTTCCAGTGCCCTTCTGTCCGGCAGTGTCCCGAATCTTGGGCAGGAGGTATTCACCTATGACAACAATACAAAATGTCAGTGGCCCTTACTAATAGGTTTAAAGTAAACTACGATCTCGCCTAGTGGTAAATGATGATGCAATCTAACAGCCCTTTCACACGGCGTCCAGTTTTTTGCAGGATCCCGTTTTGGCGAATGTGTTTGTATGCTAGCGTTCACACGAGCATCCCGCACGCGAGATGCTCGCTAGCATATAAACACATTCGTCATCAACCAGGATCCTGCAGACAACAGGATCCTGAAAAAACTGAACTGCCGTGTGAAAGGGGCGTAAGTTGGAAGGGGGCTAATTTGGAACAGGTGTTGTAATTTATTAAACCCATACCCATACCACAAAGTAAGGATAGTATATAGAGCAATCGTGTGGTAAGAGAGCGACCCGAAACAGTTCCTTTTATTTCCAGGACCTGTATGGCAGTCGTTGTGGTTGTCATTTACCACGAGATCAAAGGCGTCGGTAGTACGTTTTTCCTATACCTAGCATTCCTATACCATGTAGAAACTAAACTAAATATTTTAACTGTCATGTCAAAAGTACGATTTAGTACGGTAAACCCACTTGATACATAGAGCAAATATGGTGGGTTCTTTCTCATTTACGCATCTAAATATATAAAAGGAAAAGATGACTGACTGACTGACTGATCTATCAACGCATAGCTCAAACTACTGGACGGATCTAAGTATGGATATAGATGTTTAAAACTTCGTAAAAAAGAGTAAAGAGACTTACCATCCGTGTCCTTGAACTTCAAAATGTCACGCGTGATCTCAATTAGGAAGGAATTTAGGATCCCTTTGTTCCACTCATCAAACACCCGAGCAATTTCGTCCTGTTTCATGCCTGAAAACACGCACTTTTTAAAATTCGGGGTTGTCTAACGGGTGGAATTCATAATAAAATCAATCTATCTATTTGTTACTTAGCTACGCTTTAATTTTTTAAAATTTGTATGGCCTTTTATGACAATAACAATGAAGCTAAGTAACTTTCTTCTTCTTTTTATTATTTGGGGCTATGCAGGTTCTTGAGTTGCCTTGAAGTGATACACTTCAACCATTTCCGATCAATAGCCACCATTTTTTATAGTCAACACTTATGGCCGCCACATACAGCAGCACTTTTCTGATTAGAATTAGAGTAGCTTCCTCAGGGTGTACGATGTGTTTCTCTATGTGGATACTATGTTATAGCAGGTTATGTGCTATTGCTGTGCGGAGTTTCGACAAACTTCTGGAGTTCGCTAAGTACTTTACTTTAGTGTTCTCACCGAGTATATCCTTCATTACATGGTAAGCCTCGCATATGACCTGCATGTCACCGTACTCAATACCGTTGTGTACCATCTTGACGAAATGCCCAGCACCACCGTCGCCCACCCAATCGCAGCACGGCTCCCCGTCAACTTTAGCGCTTATGGCCTGAAATGGATATTCATTTTAGAACCAATGCAGACAATTCTCAACCTTTAAGTTACGAGTTTCCATCCTTATGTCGTCGACATTCCATCTACACGCACGAAACGTTTTGCGTCATCATTCCTCATCCAAGGTTTGGAATACTCTTCCGCGATATGTGTTTACCAATTACAACCCGGGTATCTTTAAAACAAGAGTGAATAGGCATCTTCTAGGTAAACGCGTCCCATCTTAGGCCACATCATCCCTTTCCATCAGGTGTGATTGTGGTCAAGCGTATACCTAGAATGAATAAAAAATAAAAATAAAAAGTGTGGACGTGAGAAGCGGTGATAACCTGCTGGAGACTTCGACCTTCTATTTTGGAGTTCAATTCCGGGCACGCACCTCTAACTTTTCAGAGTTATTTGCATTCCAAGCAATTAAATATCACTTGCTTTAACTGTGAAGGAAAACATGGTGAGGAAACCTGCATGCCGCTAAGTAGAACGTAATAATGTCATTCATAAGTTTTTATATTATTTTATTCATAGCCCTTGACTGTAATCAAACTCACTTAATGGTAAGTGATGATGCTGTCTAAGATGGTACCGGGCTAACTTGGAAGGGGTATGGCAGTTTTTATTAAATGCCCTTTTGGTTTCTAAACGACATCGTACCGTAACGCTAAATCGCTTGCGGCTCTGCGGTATGCCGTTAACAAAACAAAAGGAGTAAAGAAAGCATAATTTACGTCTTTGAATGTATTATAAGTCGCAATACTATTATCAACTGTTAATAATACACAATGCATAGTCGACTTAAATATTCATGAAATGTATGAGAATGGTGTGTTTAGCAGCGCGATTTTTTGTTCATTATTATCATCAACATATTGCAGACACCCTACTGAGCACTGGTCATCTCACAAAATGAGAAGGGAGAAATTTACTTCCTTTCTCTTTTGAGAAAATTATGGAGAACTCTCAGGATTCTCAGAGAATTCGCACGATGTTTTCCTTTACTGTTAAAACAAATGATATTTATTTGCTTAAAACCTGCATAACTCTGAAAGTTACAGGTGTTTACTAAAGATCAAACCCTGGACCTTCATAATAGAAGGCATATGTTTTGAACCCTAAACTCTCACTGTCCTTATTTCGTTGATAAAATATAAAGGTCATACTGCGTAAAGTAACACCGACATAAAATGTAATCAATCGTTGAATAAATCACACGCTAGGCCATATGGGCCGACCTCGTCTTAACCTCGCGAGGTCAAGTCAGGCAGTCTAGATAGTAGATAACGTTAATCAAAATAGCACATAAATAAATTATAGACATTGATTTTTTAAACATTGAATTCAAACTATTTATGCATGTATTTGAACACGCATAAACAGTTTGAATTCAAATGCTTATTAATGTAAAGGTGAGCTGTGGATAATATGTCTGCCTTCCATTAGGGTGGTCGGGGGTTCGGAGTTGTTCCGTACTTTTGATGTATTTATAATCATAGCACAAACCAGCGTCTTTTCCAAATTCGTAGACTTATTTTTATTACAAAGCGGGAGCGCGTTCCCGGATCCGGTAAGTGACTGCATTTCACAAACCCTGATCGTCCACTAGCTTTTATTCTTAACAGGAGTTATGCGCGTTTTAAGCAATCAAACAGAAAGCTATAGTAACCATATCATTAGCTATATAGCTTTGTGTTTGAAGTCATAATAATCCATAATTGACACATTTATCTGTACGCTGAAACACTGTAGGTACAAAGTGCAAACCAGTCTTTAAATAGGGCACTAGGCCAGTGGAAATTAATATTCATTTTTACACAAGTGCAAAGCTTTACTTTCAATACAATATTATAAATGTACCTACTTATTCATTCATCTAACTTGGAAGTTGGAACACATGTTTCTAATATTGAATAGAGCACACTAATATACCTATCGTTTAATTGAATATGAAGCCAGACCTTTCCTTTCATAATAATCAACCCATCTCCGGATCACTCAGTAGATCTGTGCTCGGTAGCACAGATCTCCGTGGATGAAGGGTTTGGTCACAATCCACCACACTGGCCAAGTGTGGATTGGCACACTTCATATATTTTTGAGAGAGAACACTCACAAGCATACAGGTTCCCTCAGAAAGTTTCCTTTTATTGTTAAAGTAAGTGATAATCAATTGCTTAAAACTCCGAAAAGTTTGACGTGCTTGCCTGGGATCAAACCCCCTAATAGAAAGCTGATGACTTAATCAATAGGCTATCAATGCTATTAATTTTGTTCAGTGGAGCAAATAGAATAGAATAGAATATGTTTAGAATAGAATATGTTTTTTATTCATGTAAACTTTTTACAAGTGCTTATAGAATAGTCAGGTAGTTTTAATTTACCACTGGTTCGGAATGCCGTTCCTACCGAGAAGAACCAGCAAGAAACTCGGCGGTTACTCTTTTTAATTTTTCAATTTACAATGTTATTATACCGCACTATACAAGCCGTTGCAGCCCCGTGCATTGCTGGAGCAAGTCAAATCCAAGCTTTTTTATCGTTTACATAGTCTGCAACAGTATAATATGCTTTTTTAGGAGCATACTTTTAACACATTTTTTAAATTTGTGTAAAGGCAAGTCTAAAATTGCTTGTGGAATTTTATTATAAAATATTACACTCCTTCCCACAAATGACTTTCCCACCTTCGAGCGCAGGAGTAGCGAGCTTATTTCGGTTTCTAGTTTGCCTATCGTGAAAAAACTTAAAATACCTGGAAAATGGGTTTGACATATGGCCATGCTTTTACATGGCCTCCAGGCATCAGTGAAGGACCATGCCGAGCTCCATCCTCTCCACCACTTACCTGCAAAAAATCAGTTTAGCGGGTAATCAAATCATAAAAAAAAACAGAAACAGGCTGAATTGAAAACCACCTCCTTTTTGGAAGTCTGTTAAAAATATGCAACAGGTGGCATTTGAATCTATGTTTAAGATTTTAATCTGCTACTAAATGGCCGCTAAGCCTGCAGAATTTTTGTAAGTACTTATGTAAAAAATATTTTAGTAGATAAATCTAGTATCCAAACCAGGCGAGGTTATAAAAACAACAAGTGACATTTTCCAGTGTTGCAGGTTTCTAAAAATTCACTATCAGCTTTTGTTCAGACAGTATCAGACAGACTCTATAAATGAATAAACAATGTTAAATGTACTTACACCCATGCCCATATAAAGTACTCCGGTTGGTGCCAGCACTTTACACCAAGTCTCAGTATCAGCGTACTGTGAGTTACCACCATCGATAATTATGTCTCCACTTTCTAACTGTGGCGCCAACTTTTTCACATATTCATCAACTGCTGAACCAGCTGCAAATAAAGTTAAAATACTGAACCAATTGATGCCCGCTACTTTATTCGGACTTACACATTGGGATAAGGACATATTAGGCCAATGTATCGTAGTCACGTTATAATTTCATCACAGTATTCTAGGTGGTTTTATTAGTTTTTGGAGTTTTGGTGATTGAGAAGTACAAAGGGAAAGTAAAAGTAGTGTCATTTATGTAAGTACTGGTAAACTCATAAGCCGCAAACCGCATCGGGAATGCAAATGACATCCTAGACACAGGTTATCTAGTTGGGAGTCAGATCCTCCACCCACGCAAATGGCCAAGTTGTAAAGAGTTTTCTGGTTTAGTTATAGTTTTAAAATATTTGTGCGGGTTTGTCCCTTTATGTTCATGCATACCTACTAATAAAATAAAAATCTTACCTTTAACAAGTAACATAATTTTTCTTGGTTTCTTAAGTTTTGATATCATATCTTCTAACGATTTTGCGCCAATAACTTTCGTCCCCTTTGCTTCATTTGCAAGAAATTGATCTACCTACAAGTATTTAATATGTTCATTTCCTAGTCTTACTGCATTGTATTTCATACAATAACTCTTACCACTCAAGTTTTAAAAATTTACCTTTTCCACTGTTCTATTAAATGCACATACAACAAATCCTTTTGAGTCCATATTAAGGATCAAATTTTGACCCATCACAGCCAAGCCAATCAAGGCAATATCAGCTTTGGATCTAAAAAATTAAGCATTTTCTTATAATTATTTGAAATCTAAGCATATAAAAGGAAAAGGTGACTGACTAATCTATCAAAGCACAGCTCTAACTACTAGACGGATCGGGCTGAAATTTGGCATGCAGTCAGCTATTATGACGAAGGCATCCATCGCAGGCTAAGAAAGGATTTTTTAAAACCCCTAAGGGGGTGAAAGACGGTTTGAAATTTGTGTAGTCCACTCTGACTAAGTCACGAGCATAAGCTAGTTAAGCATGTATAAAATGTGAGTACACTTAGTAAAAGCTGCTATAATGCGTCCTAACTAGAATAGAAATGACTTTATTACTAATATACTATTATTGATTTTGTCATGTAATGAACCAGAATAATTATAATGTTATAAATAGGTATCATTAACTATTTTGAAGAGTGCTAATTTTAAATGAATAATGGGGCCGATTCTCTAGTACACAATCTCTAAACTAAACAAAATTAACAGGTCTAAATCTAATGCTTTCCTTTTCCGCAAGCAACATTATGAAAGGGATAGCAATAGATTTAGACGTGATATTTTAGTTTAGTTTAGAGATTGTGTACAAAGGAATTAGCCACAATAATAACTTTACTAAGTTTTAATAAGTAATTCAAACTGTAATCAATAAGAAATTGGTTCTAATAATTATATGAAGTGTCACTAAATGTACACCCTTTACTATGTTTACACTTAACAGCAAAACTTGTACATTAACCTTCAAGTAACCTTGTAATCAAGTAGCCATTCAATGAAGTTACCTACATTATGGCAATAATTTTTTAATCAGTTTATCACACATATTTTCACAAAAAATTCTACTTCCTCAAAAAAAGGTTGAGTAAAAGTCAAAATTCCACCCAACTTAAAATACAAAATTAAAGTTCATTAAAAAAATATTCTATTGCGTTTTAAACTTTTATAAAGATTGGTTTAAGAGTGTAAAAGAAAGAAATACAATATTTGAATTATCACTAAAACTCAAACTTTGTGCTCATGCTCACTCAGCACATGCATTCATAAAATATCTACACATCACGCGCGGTTTTAAACTAATTTATTAGATAGTAACTTACTCTGCCATATTAGTGAGAACAAAATATAAACGCCGGCGGGGTTGTTATCCTTCCAACCTGTCTCTTTAGCTAAAAGTTTATAATCAAAAAAATATGAAAGTTAGGTATGCACCCAAAGCTAGTTAAATAGAAAGAGCACAGAACACTATTACTCCTACCAAGAGGCGAGAAAGAGTATGTAACTGCACTGCACTCTGCAGCAGCAATCTGCACATAGAGATAGTATTTTTTTTTTTTTTTTTTTTAATTTATTTTACGGCCCTGGATAACAGTCCTTTAAGGCCTTTCAAAAATTTACAAATTCTAAAAATACAAAATTGCTTATAACTAAATATTATTCTAAAAATACAAAATTGCTTATAACTAATTAGTCTAACGTTTTTACACTTTATTTATAGTATTATTTATATAATTAAAAATAGACTTAAAATATGACGTTTTACACAACAAGTCCTTTACATGGCGGGGAAAATCAATTTTTTGTTTTTGTTCCATATTTATAGTGTTTAGATCACTGGCTAATATAAGTCTTTGTATGCCAAAAGCTGGACATTTGAGTATCATATGATTAACATCAGCCTCCTCATAATCACAATAGTTGCATTTTTTACTGTTTAGTATTTTTATTTTATTCAGGTGTGTTGGCACCAGACAGTGACCAAATCTCAGTCTATTCATTAATGATGTAAATTTTCTAGATTCACACTTTGTTTTGAAATACCATGGTTGTATTGGTATTTCCTTTTGAATTTCCGCATACCATTTTCCTTTATTTTTATTAGTCACATCCCACACTTCACTCCACAATTTCTTTTGTCTTATTTTAATTGTATTGCATAAATCCGTAAATGGCACTTTGATGCTACTTGAACAATCTTCATAAAAATTACTTCTTCTTGTAGCAGAATCAACCACTTCATTTCCTGTTATGCCTCTGTGGGAGGGTACCCAAACAAATTCTATATTAATTCCCCTTTGTTTTAAATTAAGTAGTACATTTTTAATTTGGAAAATAATATAAACTAATTTATAATTACTAAAATTAAAATTATTTATAGCTAGAAGAACACTTTTCGAGTCTGTTATTAAAACATAGTTATTAATTTTAAACATTAATTCTTCTTTGATATATTCCAATGCCTTGAACAGGGCAACGCATTCAGCAGTAAACACACTGCAGTCAGAGTTTAATTTATATGATCTACATTTTTTTAACTGTGAATCATAGAAAGCAGAACTTACAAAGTTCTCATTTTTAGAACCATCCGAATATATCCTATAATGATTTTTACAATTTTCTTCAATGAACAAGAGGAAGTCTAAATTGGATTTAATATCAGTGATGTGTATTCTATTTCCGAGGTTTATTACATCATAGTGGCAATCATACATAGGCCAAACGTCATTCACATTTATCTTACTAGCAATACTATGCATATAAGTCATAATCATTGACATAGTAGGTCCTTTACCGGAAAGAAGTGCTTCCGCTGTAGGTTGTAGAGTTTCAATTGATGCTTCAGTAACTTTTAATAAATCCTGTGGAAGTAATAATTTGTTTACCAAGTTGGAGTTAGCGAATAGTTGCTTCAAACAAAACTTTTCAGCCAAATAAACACGTCTCACCGGCAAAGGAGGGATACATGTTTCTACTTCCATTGAATTAATAGGTGTAGACCGCATTGCTCCACTTATTATTCTCAAACCTATATTTTGAATGACATCCAATTTTTTCAACAACGATGGATTAGTTTGCATATACGCAAGACAGCTATAATCAAAATGACTTCTAACCATACTATTGTACAACAAAGTCAGAACTTTGGGATCTGAACCCCAAAATGTACCAGCTAAACATCTAATAAGATTAATGCTTTTTAATGCATTTTTACAAATGTAGTTAATGTGAGCATCGAATTTTAGTTTTGTATCAAAAATTACTCCTAAGAACTTCTTATTTCTTACAATTGGAACATCTAAGTTATTATATTTAATGTTTACATCTACTGGTCCACCAAATACCATGCATGAACTTTTAGAGGTATTAATACTTAATTTTAAAGTGTTTTGGTAATAATTTTGCACCTGAGTCAATGCTGAATTAACATTATTTACAGCTATTTCTACATTTTTATTTACACTATATAATAACAAGTCATCTGCAAATTGTAAAATTTTAACATCCTTTGTTGTTACATATTTCTCAATTTGAGAGGTATATAAATTGTATAAAATTGGAGATAATGATGCACCTTGCATAAGGCCTTTACTTGTTGAGTTAGGTCCATGAAGTATATTATTATACTTAACATAAAACTTTCTGTTATTTAAAAAATTTGATAGCCATTTTAACATTTTTCCAGGAATGCCAATTTCATGAAGAGAAGTAATAATCTGGTTTAAATCAACATTATCATAAGCACCTTCTATATCCAAAAATACACATACTGCAGCATCTTTTGATAACTTACAGCTTCTTAAATCCGATACAAATGATGTCAAACTCTCATTAGCACTTCTCCCTTTTCGGAAACCGTATTGGAATGTTGGTAATAATTTATTTTTTTCTGTAAAATAATCTAATCTCAGTTTTAGCATTTGTTCAAATAATTTTCCTATGCATGATGTTAGTGATATTGGTCTGTATGAATTACAATCAGATGAAGATTTATCAGGTTTTAAAATCGGTACTATACATTGGATCTTCCAACTCTCTGGAACACATTGATTATCCCATAGCCTATTAAATATATCAAGTAAAGCTAATTGACCTAATTTATGCAATTTTTTAATCATTATATATGGAATGTTATCTAAGCCGGGTGTAGAGTTTTTTCTTGATTTAAGTGCTATATTAAATTCTGCAAAAGTGAAAGGCTTTAAAAGTAACATATGCTTGTCAGAATCATTATTAAATTCGAAAACAGAGGTATTTAACGTTGTGTTATTGTTATCATGTTTAAATTTTGAAATAAAATCGGGAATCCATACATCATTTTTATGCTGTGGTGGGTTTTTAATACGTTTAAACATTTTCATATAATTCCATACTCGAGTAATAGGAGTATATCTATTGAATGTTGAACATAACTTGTACCAACTATTTTTCTTAGCATCCTTAATTATTAATTTTTTTTGTGCATCCAATTGTTTATAATTAATGTAATTTTCCATCAACCCATTTCTTTTATATAACTGTAAAGCTTCTCTCGAATTTTTAACAGCAACTTCACAGTTTTCATCCCACCAAGGAGCAGGAGTTTTAAAAAGTCTAGGACCTTCAATTTTTACATAAGGAACGAATTCTTTTCTAAGAGTATTTAAAACTTCACAGAACTTATCATAAGACTGTGAAGGATCTTTTTCATCAAAAGTTATACCTTTAAAGTATTCCTCTGATTTTGCATAATATTTGGTCCAATCTGCTTTATGAAATAGAAATTTCTCTACTTTGTCATTGACAGAATATTTAGATGGAACTAGGCTTAATTTTGTAAATGTTGGATAGTGGTAACTACCCAAAGGATCGTCACCCACTGACCATTCACATAGAGGTGCTAGTACGGGACTCACCCCTGTCACATCAATAGCAGAGCTATTTGCATTAGGTCTTTGTACTGTAGTAGATACACCTGTGTTTAACAGGCATAGGTCATGTTCATCAAAAATTTCAAACAATGTTTTGCCTCTTGAATTTGTACAACTGCACCCAAAAGCAATATGATGCGCGTTAAAATCTCCTGAGACTATACAAGGTTTTGGTAAGCTAGCAATAATATTTTTAAGTTTATTAATTCTACAATAATTGTTATTTTTAGGTGGACAATAAACACATAGAATCGACACGGAACCAATATTAGTTTCTAGAGAAATTGCTATGGACTGGACATCTTGATAAAATTGTGTTGGCAATATTTTATATTTTAATGTATTTTTTAATAAAATGCCTACTCCACCATGTTCATTATTTGCATTTTTTCCTACAAAATTATATCCTGAAAATCTAATAGGATTACTTGTATTTTTTTGCCAGGTCTCATTTAATAGCAAAATATCAATATTATGTTGTTCCAAAAATGTTTTAACCAAGGGTTTCTTATTGTTAATACTTTGGATATTATGCTGCACAATAGTTAGGTGAGAATCCATTATATTTTATTTAAATGTTCTAAAAATGTTTCTTTGATTTGATTAGTAGTCTTAATATTATTAGAGTTCCCTATTGTAACCAAAGTGTTTACTATGGCTCCTAAAAGCTTAGAGTTATTTACAATATCATTGTGTGAAATTTCTGTCTTTGTCTGTGTAGTTTGCTTAGGCTGTGAGTATGTAGTTTGGCTTTTTTGATATGTCTGAGGGCTCTGAGGCTTTGGGAGTGGAGGGAAACTCGCACTACTTATTTGAACTACTTTTGAGTAGGTTTCTTTTTTGTTCCTCTCCATTCTCGCTGCCTTTACAGGACACGTTTTTGATATTGCAAGATGCGCACCCCCACAATTGCTGCACTTCAGTGTATCTGTCGTGCAGTCCTTGTAATGGTGCTCACCAGCGCACCGTGAGCATATTTGCTGATTTTTACAAATTTTCCCATAATGGTTAAATTTCATACATTTAAAACATTGCATTAAAGGAGGAACATAAGTGAAAACTTTGTATCTCCAGTTGTCCAAATAAATGTACTGCGGTAGACTAGTACCGCTGAAAATTACACTGATAGTGGACAGAGGAATTAGCTCCTCTCCCACTTTTTTCAAAAATCTCTTTACACCTATTACTTCACTTTCCGAGGAGAGTTTATTGAATAGTTCCTGATTGCTAGATTCTTTTGGAATGAACCTAACCACCCCTACCCTTTCCACAGAGGACGCCGGGATGAACGCTCGAAGTTTATAAACTGAAAGGCACTCGTGCTTCAAAAAGTCATTAGCCGCTGTCGCTTGTTTGAAGACAAGCATAATTTTAGTAGCGTTTATGCGCCTACTTTCACTTACACCTTTTACTTGTTTAAAATATTTGGATACCACTAGGGGATTTTTGTTTCCTAGTTTGATATCTTCTGTGCTTTCTACGTATACAGGGAATTCTGAATTGGTACTAGTATCGCCGTACGCCCGGCGATACCCTGGTTTTATAAATGGTTTGTATTTTGCACCATCACTTTCAGAGGGTTTCTCCTTTTGCATTTTCTTCCTCTTTTTGCCCGCTGCTGGTTCCAAATCACCGCCGTCACTATCTGACGGCATTGTACCACAGTTTAACGAAAACTATTTACAAAATAATGTACTATTTACACTCAAAAACTATATTTTTAACAATTTTCAATTAAAAAGCGCGCTTCGCGTTTCCCGCCAAAAACGCAAGTCCTATTATCTAGAGATAGTATCTGCATTTGTAACCAAAGAGCACAGACCAATAACATATAGGATACAGACCACTAACTCCATAGACGATGTTTGTTTCAGTAGTAAAAATCTAAGGGGAAGTGGGAGGCAAAGAATTTATATAACAAATTGTCATTGTTATAGTGATCGTCTGTCTCACATTTTATTTTTACTATGAGAATCCACAGGACCATCTCTTTCTAACTTTATATAATAACTAGGTAGTTAACTAAATAAAATAGGTAATTAACTACCTAGAGGTGGGTAACCAGGTTCTTTCTTCAGGGGTTTTGATATATGTTTTACGTAAATATATTTAAAACAGGGGTTTTGGGATATTATGATTTACGTAAATATAGGTATTATATTATTTTATTGAGTAATTAGGTAGTCTTAGATGTTATTAAAGAATTTACAGCAGGGGATTGAGTTTTTTTATACCAATAATTCCATTGAACCATCGACACACAACGTTTGCGTTTGACCCCTTTCTAAAGTAACCTACCCGTAGCTACTGTTTCAATTCAGTTGGTGATTCTTTTTGCCCCCTCTGCACTAGTTAACTAGTTATATACAAATAGGTACATTTTTCATAAAAATCGGTGGCCCAGGAAACGTTAATAAGTTAATAAAGCATCCATGGCATCCATGTAATCCGAGATGTTATCTATAAATTGTGTCAAAAGTTTGTCAAATGCCACATCTCTATGACATATCCTCTTTATCTATTATTATCAATGGACAAAACTCTCGATTCCGGAAAATCTGCATCAATTATTATTTCAATCACAAATATTGCAATAATTGTTGTGATTGGCTGAATTTATGATATTTTTGCTGCAACAACGAGCCATCAGCCAACCAGAGGTGATTGCGATGGACATTGCGTCACAATGCAGTTTTTATTAATCGAGCCCCAAGATTCTAGAAATTTCCTCATTGGTCAGTGTTAGGTTTGTTTTCGTCTGTTATGTTAAAAGTAGTAGTAAAAAAGCAACCTTTTGATTGGCTAATTTGTGGGCAAGTAGAACAATTCAGTAGTTATAGCCAATAGTAAATAGTGTTTTAAAACGTTCTTTAACTATATGAATCAACGAAAACAGATTTTCTTTTGAAGGTCACCTTCAAAGGTGCTGTGCGTGAGACGCGAGTGCTGTTCTGCCATTTGCTCTGCTAAATTTTGGTGCCGGCGTTTGAATTTTAGATTTTCTCCGAAATCCTAACCCAATTGGAACTTGTAAGTATAATTATTTAATTTTAAAACGTATTATATTGCACGTAAACGTATTATAGTGTTTAATACGTGCAATATAATACGTTATGGTGTTACAAGAAGCACGCGGAAGGAAATAGATAGGTTAGGGCCTACGCAACGGTACCTAACTTACCTTCCAAATTACGTTTCTGAGCACCCAATTTCCTTCTGCGTGGATTCTGTGCTGGTTTCACTGAATCAGTGAATCAAAATTCTTATTTAGGTATTGCCTGCGACTTCTTCCATGTAGTTGCAAGTTTAAGAAAATCCGTTAATCGTTTTGTTTTCCTAAGATAGCGTAAGTACCTGGTTAGTGGAATTTCACCTTTCAATTTGACAGTGAGATAGATTATAATAACTTAGACAATTTGGATTACAGTTCTAGCAGCCCAATGATAATACATATGTAACTAGCTTATGCTCGCGACTTCGCGTGACTACACAAATTTCAAACCCCTATTTCACTCCCTTAGGGGTTGAATTTTCAAAAATCCTTTCTTAGCGGATGCCTACGTCATAATAGCTATCTGCATGCCAAATTTCACCCCGATCTGCCAGTAGTTTGAGCTGTGCGTTGAAAGTTCAGTCAATCAGTCACCTTTTCCTTATATTTTCATATTTAGAAAAAGAAATAGAAATGTTACATGTGTATCTAAAAGCTGTATCTAAGTTAAAATGAAGACTTAGAACTATGGTTCACATTTCTATTTCTTTTACTCTCATGCGTTTTTACCATCAGTCCTACTCAAACACCAACTTATATAATATTATAATATAACTTGTTTGTGACATAAATGTGTCATTAAGGGAGCCTGCGTCTTCTGCGAATCTACTTTTATTTTAGACTAGCTTATGCTTGCGACTTCGTCCACGTGGACTACACAAATTTCAAACCCCTATTTCAACTTATTAGTTGAATTTTCAAAAATCCTTTCTTAGCGGATGCCTACGTTATAATAGCTATCTGCATGCCAAATTTCAGCCCAATCCGTCCAGTAGTTTGAGCTGTACGTTGATAGATCAGTCAGTCAGTCACCTTTTCCTTTTATCTACTTTTATTTTAGAATACTTATTTTGTACTAAGACCCAGCATTGGTTGCAATATGTTGTATGTTGCTCATAATATGCCAGAAACCCTATTCAAACGCTAACAATTGCAGTTTTATACCCTACTAAAATGTTTTATGGTTTTTACCCACTCTATTAAAATGTTAAGTATAATGCGTAAAAATTTGTTCTCTCACACCATTTTACCTTTTTGTAAAAGTACTATTTTAGTCTTTATTTTAAAGGTGAACCGTACTTTTGACATGAGAGTTGACCCATAGTGTTAAAATAGCGCATGAGAAGTCATTTTGGACAGACTATAAAGTTTTACACCTCATGCTTGCGTTGTATGTTCAACATAATCCCACAGAATCCTTAAAAAACCTAATCCACATAGATAAAGTTGCAAGCCTCATCGATTTGGTACAAAACTAACTTGTCTCCTGAAAAATGGATAGATATCCTATATCTGTATCCCAGAAAAATTTAAGATTTCCCATAGAAAACAAAATCTAAATCCACGAGGTTAAAGTCTATTATAATCTCTATATATAAAAATGAATTGCTGAATGTGTTGCTGATCGCAAATCTCGAGGACAGCTGAACCGATTTCAATTTTTATTTTTTTTTAAATTAAATAAAAATCCTGAAAAAGAATCGACTGTTAGGCGGTACGAAGTTCGCCGGGCCAGCTAGTTATATATACTTTTGTATTGTGTATAACCTCTTTAATTTAATAACACGTCTTTTTTAGGATTGGCTTGTAAACATGGGCCGTAAATTCATCGTTGGCGGTAACTGGAAGATGAATGGGGATAAGAACCAGATAAACGAAATTGTCAACAATTTGAAGAAGGGACCCCTGGACCCCAATGCAGAGGTGAGTATCAGAGCTTTATAAAGCTAATGTCACGTCACATGCTTATAGAGTGGAGTGAGCTAAGGGACAACCACACAGCTTTCATCATCGTTGTCATTGTCAACCGATAGACATCCAATGGATATAGGTCTCATCTTGGGACTACCACATGCGACAATCCTGCATCTGAATCTAGCGACCTGGACGTTTGATGTTGTCTGTCCGTCTAGTAGGTGTTCTGTTTTCTGGCGTGAGGTCGCTATTCTAGCACTTTGGGATCCCAATGTCTATCTGTTTTTGAATATCCAATTAGTTGGTTTCGAATCCCTGAATCAAAGTCAAATAATTTTAATAGTTCAAATTAAATTACATCGTAATTGTAATCAATAGCAAATTCTGCCCATTGATTGGATGTGAAAAATGCAAAAGCAAAATATGTGAACAGCGAATTCAACCAATCAAGAGGCAGAATTTTTTGTTGATTACGATTACGACGAATACGTTTTTCTTAAACAGTCAAGGGGTCTGCACTAATTTCTAGTGTATGTTGTATAGGTTGTAATTGGAGTGCCTGCCATCTACCTGGCCTATGTGAAAACCATTGTCCCTGATTCCATTGGTGTAGCAGCTCAAAACTGCTGGAAGGCGCCCAAAGGAGCTTTTACAGGTACTATTTTATGCCGCCCTGGAGGGGATACCTATGTCTCATACCATCGTTGCACGTCATCAGAAAACACAATGTAATAAAATAATTATGATTACAAATATAAAATTATAAAGACTAGCTGCCCCGGCGAACTTCGTACCGCCTAGCAGTCGATTCTTTTTCAGGAATTTTTTAAAAATTTTCTCTCCATAAGAACCATCCCCGTACTTCAAGGAATATTATGAAAAAACAATTAGCGAAATCGGTGCAGCTGTTCTCGAGATTTGCGATCAGCAACACATTCAGTGATTCATTTTTATATATTGAGATTAACACATACAATCCCAAATCCCAAATAGAGTCCATCAAATGGAAGGCTACCATCGAAAGATGTCGGCCTTCTATTCGGGAGGTCTTCCTCTACTTTTCGGAGTTGTGTGCTTTTAAGCAATTAAATATCACTTGCTTTAATGGTGAAGGAAAACATCGTGAGGAAACCTGCATCCCTGAGAGTTCTCCATGATGTTCTCAAAGACATGTGAAGTCTGCCAATCGGCACTGCTGATGTAGCGGATTCAAAATGAGTCCACCACGCTGGCAGTAAGTTTAAGGCTATAGCCTAAACCTTTCTCATTTTGTGTGATCTGTGCTCGTCAGTGCGCCGGCGATGGGTTGACCATGGTGATGATTATGAATCTAATTTCAGGTGAAATTTCCCCTGCAATGATCAAAGATGTTGGTGCTGGTTGGGTTATTTTGGGACACTCTGAAAGGAGGACAATCTTTGGTGAAAAAGATGACTTAGTAGCTGAAAAGGTAAGCTGAACATAAACACTGTCATAGATTATTGTCTTATATATTTATCATAAAAGTTGTGATAGCCTGGTGGTTAGGACGTCTGTCCTGGTAGTTAGAGCCTCCGATTAAAAAATCGGAGGTTGGGGAATCGATCCCAGGCATGCACGCAGGTCGAGTTCTCCATAATGTTCTCAAAGGTGTGTGAAGAACAAATCCGCACATGGCCAGCGTGATAGACTATGGCCAAAACCCTTCTCACTCTGAGAGGAGACCCGTTCTCTGTAGTGAGCCGGTAATGGGTTGATCATGATGATGATGATATTTATCATTAAATATAAAAAGTCTCAAATACAATGTATTCTGTTTAGGTTGCACATGCCCTTGAATGCGGATTAAAGGTCATTGCCTGTATCGGAGAGAGTCTTGAAGAGAGGGAAGCCGGGAAAACCGAAGAGGTTGTCTTCAGACAGACTAAGGCTCTTTTGCCAGCCATTGGCAACAACTGGGCCAACGTTGTGTTGGCGTACGAGCCTGTATGGGCCATAGGCACTGGCAAAACTGCCTCACCGCAACAGGTAATTTGTTATTTTATCAACCAGAGTAATCGTAAATATGTTTCAAAGATATGCTAAACTAAATGATGCCCGCGACTTCGTCCGCGTGCATTTAGGTTTTTTAAAATCCAATGGGAACTCTGATTTTCCAGGATCAAAAGTAGCCTATGTCCTTAGGCCCCGGGATGCAAGGTATCTCTACCAAATTTCATCAAAATCGGTCAAACAGATGGGCCGTGAAAAGCTAGCAGACAGACAGACACACTTTCGCATTTATAATATTAGTATGAATGAAAGCTTGAGCAATATTAAAAGATGCGTCTCAGTTTTTTTTAAAATTTATTTATCACTATTTATTTTTATGCTCGCGACGTGTGGACTACAAAAATTTGAACCCCCCTATTTCACTCTCTTAGGGGTTGAATTTTCAAAAATCCTTTCTCAGCGGATGCCTACGTCATAATTCTGATAAATTGGCTTGTTAATTACTTGCATAATATTGTTTTGATATTTGATTTAATCACAATAAAGATTTAATTCAATTTAATTCAATAATTGGGGCCGATTCTCTTGTACACAATCTCTAAACTAAACTAAATTAACAGGTCTAAATCTGGTGCTATCCTTTCCCGCAAGGAACAATATGAAAGGGATAGCAATAGATTTAGACGTGCCATTTTAGTTTAGTTTAGAGATTGTGTACAACGGAATTAGCCACAATAGCTACCTGCTTGCCGAATTTCAGCCCGATCCGTCCAATAGTCTGAACTGTGCGTTGATAGATCAGTCAGTCACCTTTTCCTTTTATATATTTAGATTATTTATTTATACACAGAATAGGAGATCAAAGTCTTTCCACTAGGCTGTCACGAGTTCTTACTTCGTTTTTACTTGAAACCTGTAGCAAAATACTTTGTCCTTTAGGCCCAGGATGTCCACGCGTCCCTCCGAAGCTGGTTATCTTCCCACGCCTCCGCGGACGTCGCACAGTCTGTGCGCATCCAATATGGCGGCTCAGTGACGGCTTCCAATGCAAAGGAGCTCGCCGCTTGTCCGGACATCGACGGCTTTCTGGTCGGTGGAGCTAGTCTTAAACCAGAGTTTATCGATATTGTGAACGCTACTCAATGAATAAAATATCATGTACACAGGTTTAGTTAAAATGTTTAAAATTTGCTGAGTGCTGTAAAAGATGTGGCCTATGTAGCGTTCGCCATATTGTCTTTTGCAGACACTAAGCGTCGATTCTGTTTTTCTACGTTTCTAGGTAAAATATGAACCTCTCTAGTAATAATATAATAGTAATTTTGTCTTGCATGTTCCATCGCTAATAAATATGCAAACACCGTAAGCAACTTTAACTAAATCAACGAAATCACTATTCTCTCTCTATGGAGAGAAGTTTGTATAGGGCTCTGTTACATAATGTCAAAAACAAAAACTCAGTGAGACGTTAACCATTTTATATTGCATTGCATTTTATATCCAAATCCATTCAGCCGTTTTTGCATCATTGAGTAACAATCGCATTACCAATCGATGAAAACATGAAAATCAACTCCGAACTTACATTAGCTACACTTGTTTGATTAGTTTTTAGATTGGTATCAAATGTCTTATCAATTATTTTGTGAACTTGTTATCAAATCATTGCTGTTAATTTTAATCAGTTAGTTACATTTAAAATTCTTTCGACATTTTTAAAACCGGCGTACATGCAAAATAGCTAACATGCAAAATTCCAAAATAATAATAGCGATTAAGTTATTTACGATTAATTTTTTTTTAAGAATATTAGCCAAGGTAATTGCTGACTAATATTCCCCTTTCCCCTCCAATTAAGCGTAAAGCTTGTGCTAGGGGTAGGTACGACAATAGTGCAACGGGTGGGGTTTGAATCGGTGACTTTCGGTTTTCAGTTCGCTCATTTAACCGTTGAGCTATCGAGGCTTCGTATACCTTAAATTAAAATCGGTAAGATTGTATGAAAATTGAAAAATCACTTTAAGTGAAACCTGTGAAATACCTGTGACTTAAAAAATTCACTACATGAAAATAATTTCAAATTAGTTAGACCGTACCTAAAGATGATTTTACTTAGTATTGTGGTAAAAAAAATTGTTAATTCTTCATCTGTGGCATATTTATATTTTGTCTATAGCTAGTATATAGTACATAATCTATGGTCTATAGCCTGGGCTCAAAAAGACTGGAGCTCAGAGCCGTATAGCCAGTTGAAGAAAAAACAAATTGTCCATGGACAAATGTCATTCTTTTTCTTAAAAAAACTTGGTTTTGCTTGTTTTTTCGCTTGTTTATACAAAAATTGCCAAATAAATCAGAAAAATTAGAAAGGATAAAGAAACATTAGTTTCAATAAAGTTAAGTTTTTGAAAAAATTGTGAACAGTGATTGATTTCAAGTCAATAATAAACAAATATTATTTGTTAGTTTGTTATTTTTGCATGTGGGCTGTGATTTAAATAATGTCTTCATCGGATTCTGACGATGGCTTTTATAGCAATGTAAATGTATTTAAAAACATTAGACTCGCTCGAGAGCAATTACGAAAAGACCTGGAATGCGAAGAGGGTTCAACGAATAATACCGGGAAAAGTCATGAATGCAGCGGTACTGTAGAAAATGATGTAACTGTGACAAAAATTGCGGAAAATTTACGAAGTAACACTGCTAATGATTCGCTTGTTGATTCAGTGGAGGATGATTTGATTTTGGACGAAATAATTGCAAAAAATTCGAAGCCCGCTCGAGGAAGAGGCCGAGGTCGGGGCAGGAAAAAGAAAGAAACCACTGTAGAGCCTCCAAAACCCCCTGCAGTTAGTAACACAAGAGGTAGAGGCAGAGGTAGAGGTGAAAAAAGAGGTAGGGCATCGAAAAACAATGTCACAGACACTGAAATAAGTAATGCATTAGACACGATTGAATCATTAAATGGCACAAGTAATAGGCGGAATGGAAGGAACAGTTCAACATCACAAGTAGATAATTCAATGATTGCAAATATACTAAACGGATTAACAGGTAGGAGTAGAGGTAGAAAAAGGAGAGCAACTTATTCACCAAACAGTTCCGTTGAAGAGGTATTAGACGGTTTACAAACTGGTAATGTTACTAAAAGGGGTCGGAGTACTCCATCACGACGATGTAGAGGAAGGGGCAATCAATGGCAATCAATCATGAATATGGTGTTACCAAGTATTATGACTTCGAGTTACCCTATATATAGTGTCGGTAATACCGATGAATATTACGATAAATCTGCTGATGTACCATTATTTAGTAAGCCTACCAGTGATCTTCCAACCAAAGTAACGGACGATGTAGTCATGTTAGATAACGAAGAAACAGATGCAGAGGACAATGAACCGTTATCCGTGAAAGTCATATGGAAAAGTCTGGATATCTTTAAATTCACGATACGAAAGTACCAAAAGTTAACGCAAATATTTGATCATTTTTCGCAAATGGAAAACGTTGGTAAAGACAAGTTACTGTTCACGTACAACAATAAAATTTTAACTTGTAATGATACACCCGCGTCAATAGATTATAATATCGCCAAGTTCATAGATGGAGGAGTCGTTAGTCAAAGTATAAAAAACATAGTTCACGAAAAGACTACAATTAACGGAATCCAGATTAAGTTTCAATGTCAAAATAGTAAAAAGCCTGTAGAAATAACGATTGGAAAAGATGATAAAGTATCGTTAGCAATGACACAATGCGCTGAACGCTTGGAGCTTCCATTGAATAAGCTAAAGTTTGAATTTGATGGTGACATTGTTGTAGGTAAGACTATTCCCCACCCACCCATCGCTGGCTCACTTCAGAGCACGGGTCTCCTCTCAGACTGGCCATGTGCGGATTGGTAGACTATTTTACATATATGTATATATTTTTAAAATCTAAATTTTAATTTTTAAAATCGGTTCAGTAGTTCCAGAGATTACCCCCTACAAACAAACTTAACGACATTACCTCTTTATATAATAAAGTATAAATATGGATATTATTATTAGAATTACATGTTTTAATTTAGTTGTGTATTGTATTTTGTCAATTTATTTGTAATAATTAATTATTATTGATTATAATTATTGTAATCTTATTTAAAACTAGTATTTTGCTCGCTGCTCGAGCTGCTAAAGCAGCTCTCGAAGTCTATAATGGCCATTTTGAACAATTTTAAAAAAGTCATACATTTTCTATGAAAAAATAAATTCCGCCATTTTGAATTTTTTTTCAAGTCATCGAATAGACCTTTGGATCCTGATCATCTCTTGCCAAGAAACCACTCTTCCATCTGTCATACCCTCCGAGATGGACGCCGATGAAATTTGTATGGCGGCCATCTTTTTTTCGGAATTTAAAAAAAAAAAACAAATTTTTGGCAATTGGATGAGGTTTCGAATGACATTTGGTCGAGCACCTCCCACCTATCTTCAATACCTCGAGCGTGCCCTTCACCCGTCTCCGAAATCCTCAATCATCAGCTCCCTCCATATGTTGCCCTAAAGGAATCTTTGTCTTCTATATGAAACCACAAGTGAAAAAAAAAAGTTTCATACAAAATTTTACAGGAGGGAATTTTTTGAAAATCTCGGCCGCCATCTTGTTTTTCAAATTTTTTTCACTTTTTCTAAAAACCGTTTACTAATATCTTCAATTGTTGCAAGTTGTAACAAAATCGGTTGGAAAACAAAAAAGTTACAAAAGTCAGGTCGGCCGCCATCTTGTTTTTCTGAAATGTCATAATTTTTCCCTAGTCGAATCCCACTTCTGAACATATCTCCCATACATTATTATATCATTTTCTGTCTCTTTCTAGGAGAACAATTATGTCAATCAGTGAGTGAGTGAGTGGTAATTGAGCTATATATAGTATAATAACTAGTATTTTGCTCGCTGCTCGAGCTGCTAAAGCAGCTCTCGAGGTCTATAATGGCCATTTTGAACAATTTTAAAAAAGTCATACATTTTGTATTAAAAAAAAAAATCCGCCATTTTGAATTTTTTTTCCACCCATCGAGTAGACCTTCGGATCCTGATAATCTCTTGCCAAGAAACCACTCTTCCATCTTTCATACCCTCCGAGATGGACGCGGATGAAATTTGTATGGCGGCCATCTTTTTTTCGGAATTTTGAATTTTTTTTTAAATTTTTGGCAATTGGATGAGGTTTCGAATGACATTTGGTCGAGCACCTCCCACCTATCTTCAATACCTTGAGCGTGCCCTTCACCCGTCTCCGAAATCCTCAATCATCAGCTCTCTCCATATGTTGCCCTAAAGGAATCTTTGTTTTCTATATGAAACCGTGATTGAAAAAAAAAAGTTTCATACAAAATTTTACAGGAGGAAATTTTTTGAAAATCTCGGCCGCCATCTTGTTTTTCCAATTTTTTTTACATTTTCTAAAAATCGTTTACTAACATCTACAAGAGCTGCAAGTTTAAACAAAATCGGTTGGAAAACAAAAAAAGTTACAAAAGTCACGTCGGCCGCCATCTTGTTTTTCTGAAATGTCATAATTTTTCCCTACTCGAATCCCACTTCTGAACATATCTCCCATACATTATTATATCATTTTCTGTCTCTTTCTAGGAGAACAATTATGTCAATGAGTCAGTCAGTGAGTGAGTGAGTGAGTGGTAATTGAGCTATATATAGTATAATAACTAGTATTTTGCTCGCTGCTCGAGCTGCTAAAGCAGCTCTCGAGGTCTATAATGGCCATTTTGAACAATTTAAAAAAAGTTTTAAATTTTGTATGAAAAAATAAATTCCGCCATTTTGAATTTTTTTTCCACCCATCGAGTAGACCTTGGGATCCTGATCATCTCTTGCCAAGAAACCACTCTTCCATCTTTCATACCCTCCGAGATGGACGCCGATGAAATTTGTATGGCGGCCATCTTTTTTTCACAATTTTGAATTTTTTTTCAAATTTTTGGCAATTGGATGAGGTTTCGAATGACATTTGGTCGAGCACCTCCCACCTATCTTCAATACCTTGAGCGTGCCCTTCACCCGTCTCCGAAATCCTCAATCATCAGCTCCCTCCATGTGTTGCCCTAAAGGAATCTTTGTCTTCTATACGAAAGTATTAGTGAAAAAAAAAAGTTTCATACAAAATTTTACAGGAGGAAATTTTTTGAAAATCTCGGCCGCCATCTTGTTTTTCCAATTTTTTACACTTTTTCTAAAAATCGTTTGCTAATGTCTAAAATAACTGCAAGTTTAAACAAAATCGGTTGGAAAACAAAAAAGATACAAAAGTCAGGTCGGCCGCCATCTTGTTTTTCTGAAATGTCATAATTTTTCCCTACTCGAATCCCACTTCTGAACATATCTCCCATACATTATTATATCATTTTCTATCTCTTTCTAGGAGAACAATTATGTCAATGAGTCAGTCAGTCAGTGGTAATTGAGCTATATATAGTATAACTAGTATTTTGCTCGCTGCTCGAGCTGCTAAAGCAGCTCTCGAGGTCTATAATGGCCATTTTGAACAATTTAAAAAAAGTTTTAAATTTTGTATGAAAAAATAAATTCCGCCATTTTGAATTTTTTTTCCATCCATCGAGTAGACCTTTGGACCCTGATCATCTCTTGCCAAGAAACCACTCTTCCATCTTTCATACCCTCCGAGATGGACGCCGATGAAATTTGTATGGCGGCCATCTTTTTTTCACAATTTTTAATTTTTTTTCAAATTTTTGGCAATTGGATGAGGTTTCGAATGACATTTGGTCGAGCACCTCCCACCTATCTTCAATACCTCAAGCGTGCCCTTCAACCGTCTCCGAAATCCTCAATCATCAGCTCCCTCCATACGTTCCCCTAAAGAAATCTTTGTCTTCTATATGAAACCATTAGTGAAAAAAAAAAGTTTCATACAAAATTTTACAAGGGGAAATTTTTTGAAAATCTCGGCCGCCATCTTGTTTTTTCAATTTTTTTCACTTTTTCTAAAAATTGTTTGCTAATATCTTCAATAGTTGCAAGTTGTAACAAAATCGGTTGGAAAACAAAAAAGATACAAAAGTCAGGTCGGCCGCCATCTTGTTTTTCTGAAATGTCATAATTTTTCCCTAGTCGAATCCCACTTCTGAACATATCTCCCATACATTATTATATCATTTTCTATCTCTTTCTAGGAGAACAATTATGTCAATGAGTCAGTCAGTGAGTGAGTGGTAATTGAGCTATATATAGTATAACTAGTATTTTGCTCGCTGCTCGAGCTGCTAAAGCAGCTCTCGAGGTCTATAATGGCCATTTTGAACAATTTTAAAAAAGTCATACATTTTCTATGAAAAAATAAATTCCGCCATTTTGAATTTTTTTTCAAGTCATCAAATAGACCTTCGGATCCTGATCATCTCTTGCCAAGAAACCACTCTTCCATCTTTCGTACCCTCCGAGATGGACGCCGATGAAATTTGTATGGCGGCCATCTTTTTTTCACAATTTTGAATTTTTTTTCAAATTTTTGGCAATTGGATGAGGTTTCGAATGACATTTGGTCGAGCACCTCCCACCTATCTTCGATACCTCAAGCGTGCCCTTCACCCGTCTCCGAAATCCTCAATCATCAGCTCCCTCCATATGTTGCCCTAAAGGAATCTTTGTCTTCTATATGAAACCACAAGTGAAAAAAAAAAGTTTCATACAAAATTTTACAGGAGGGAATTTTTTGAAAATCTCGGCCGCCATCTTGTTTTTCAAATTTTTTTCACTTTTTCTAAAAACCGTTTACTAATATCTTCAATTGTTGCAAGTTGTAACAAAATCGGTTGGAAAACAAAAAAGTTACAAAAGTCAGGTCGGCCGCCATCTTGTTTTTCTGAAATGTCATAATTTTTCCCTAGTCGAATCCCACTTCTGAACATATCTCCCATACATTATTATATCATTTTCTATCTCTTTCTAGGAGAACAATTATGTCAATCAGTGAGTGAGTGGTAATTGAGCTATATATAGTATAACTAGTATTTTGCTCGCTGCTCGAGCTGCTAAAGCAGCTCTCGAGGTCTATAATGGCCATTTTGAATAATAAAAAATTTTGTATGAAAAAAAAAAATCCGCCATTTTGAATTTTTTTTCAATCCATCGAGTAGACCTTCGGATCCTGATCATGTCTTGCCAAGAAACCACTCTTCCATCTTTCATACCCTCCGAGATGGACGCTGATGAAATTTGTATGGCGGCCATCTTTTTTTCGGAATTTTAAATTTTTTTTCAAATTTTTGGCAATTGGACGAGGTTTCGAATGACATTTGGTCGAGCACCTCCCACCTATCTTCAATACCTTGAGCGTGCCCTTCACCCGTCTCCGAAATCCTCAATCATCAGCTCCGTCCATATGTTGCCCTAAAGAAATCTTTGTCTTCTATATGAAACCATAAGTGAAAAAAAAAAGTTTCATACAAAATTTTACAGGAGGAAATTTTTTGAAAATCTCGGCCGCCATCTTGTTTTTCCAATTTTTTTCACTTTTTCTAAAAATCGTTTACTAACATCTTCAATTGTTGCAAGTTGTAACAAAATCGGTTGGAAAACAAAAAAGTTACAAAAGTCAGGTCGGCCGCCATCTTGTTTTTCTGAAATGTCATAATTTTTCCCTAGTCGAATTCCACTTCTGAACATATCTCCCATACATTATTATATCATTTTCTATCTCTTTCTAGGAGAACAATTATGTCAATCAGTGAGTGAGTGGTAATTGAGCTATATATAGTATAACTAGTATTTTGCTCGCTGCTCGAGCTGCTAAAGCAGCTCTCGAGGTCTATAATCGCCATTTTGAATAATAAAAAAATTTGTATGAAAAAATAAATTCCGCCATTTAGAATTTTTTTTCAAGTCATCGAATAGACCTTTGGATCCTGATCATCTTTTGCCAAGAAACCACTCTTCCATCTTTCATACCCTCCGAGATGGACGCTGATGAAATTTGTATGGCGGCCATCTTTTTTTTGGAATTTTGAATTTTTTTTCAATTTTTTGGCAATTGGATGGGGTTTCGAATGACATTTGCTCGAGCACCTCCCACCTATCTTCAATACCTCGAGCGTGCCCTTCACCCGTCTCCGAAATCCTCAATCATCAGCTCCCTCCATATGTTGCCCTAAAGGAATCTTTGTCTTCTGTACGAAAGTATTGGTGAAAAAAAAAAGTTTCATACAAAATTTTACAGGAGGAAATTTTTTGAAAATCTCGGCCGCCATCTTGTTTTTCCAATTTTTTTCACTTTTTCTAAACATCGTTTGCTAATGTCTAAAATAACTGCAAGTTGTAACAAAGTCGGTTGAAAAACAAAAAAGTTACAAAAGTCACGTCGGCCGCCATCTTGTTTTTCTGAAATGTCATAATTTTTCCCTACTCGAATCCCACTTCTGAACATATCACCCATACATTATTATATCATTTTCTGTCTCTTTCTAGGAGAAGAATTATGTCAATGAGTGAGTCGGCGGAAAAAATAAATTCCGCCATTTTGAATTTTTTTTCAAGTCATCAAATAGACCTTTAGATCTTGATCATCTTTTGCCAAGAAACCACTCTTCCATCTTTCATACCCTCCGAGATGGACTCGGATGAAATTTGTATGGCGGCCATCTTTTTTTCGGAATTTTGAATTTTTTTTTAAATTTTTGGCAATTGGATGAGGTTTCGAATGACATTTGGTCGAGCACCTCCCACCTATCTTCGATACCTTAAGCGTGCCCTTCACCCGTCTCCAAAATCCTCAATCATCAGCTCCCTCCATATGTTGCCCTAAAGGAATCTTTGCCTTCTATACGAAAGTATTAGTGAAAAAAAAAAGTTTCATACAAAATTTTACAGGAGCAAATTTTTTTAATATCTCGGCCGCCATCTTGTTTTTCGTATTTTTTTCACTTTTTCTAAAAATCGTTTGATAACATCTAAAATTACTGCAAGTTTAAACAAAATCGGTTGGAAAACAAAAAAGTTACAAAAGTCAGGTCGGCCGCCATCTTGTTTTTCTGAAATGTCATAATTTTTCCCTACTCGAATCCCACTCCTGAACATATCTCCCATACATTATTATATCATTTTCTGTCTCTTTCTAGGAGAACAATTATGTCAATGAGTCAGTCAGTGAGTCAGTGAGTGGTAATTGAGCTATATATAGTATAACTAGTATTTTGCTCGCTGCTCGAGCTGCTAAAGCAGCTCTCGAGGTCTATAATGGCCATTTTGAATAAAAAAAATTTGTATGAAAAAAAAAATTCCGCCATTTTGAATTTTTTTTCCATCCATCGAGTAGACCTTCGGACCCTGATCATCTCTTGCCAAGAAACCGTTCTTCCATCATTCGTAGCCTCCGAGATGGACGCTGATGAAATTTGTATGGCGGCCATCTTTTTTTCGGAATTTTGAATTTTTTTCCAAATTTTTGGCAATTGGATGAGGTTTCGAATGACATTCGGTCGAGCACCTCCCACCTATCTTCAATACCCTAAGCGTGCCCTTCACCCGTCTCCGAAATCCTCAATCATCAGCTCCCTCCATATGTTGCCCTAAAGGAATCTTTGTCTTCTATATGAAACCGTGATTGAAAAAAAAAAGTTTCATACAAAATTTTACAGGAGGAAATTTTTTGAAAATCTCGGCCGCCATCTTGTTTTTCCAATTTTTTACACTTTTTCTAAAAATCGTTTGCTAATATCTAAAATAACTGCAAGTTTAAACAAAATCGGTTGGAAAACAAAAAAGTTACAAAAGTCAGGTCGGCCGCCATCTTGTTTTTCTGAAATGTCATAATTTTTCCCTACTCGAATCCCACTTCTGAACATATCTCCCATACATTATTATATCATTTTCTATCTCTTTCTAGGAGAACAATTATGTCAATCAGTGAGTGAGTGGTAATTGAGCTATATATAGTATATAACTAGTATTTTGCTCGCTGCTCGAGCTGCTAAAGCAGCTCTCGAGGTCTATAATGGCCATTTTGAATAATAAAAATTTTTGTATGAAAAAATAAATTCCGCCATTTTGAATTTTTTTTCAAATCATCGAATAGACCTTTGGATCCTGATCATCTTTTGCCAAGAAACCACTCTTCCATCTGTCATACCCTCCGAGATGGACGCCGATGAAATTTGTATGGCGGCCATCTTTTTTTTGGAATTTTGAATTTTTTTTCAAATTTTTGGCAATTGGATCGGGTTTCGAATGACATTTGGTCGAGCACCTCCCACCTATCTTCAATACCCTAAGCGTGCCCTTCACCCGTCTCCGAAATCCTCAATCATCAGCTCCCTCCATATGTTGCCCTAAAGGAATCATTGTCTTCTATATGAAACCATAAGTGAAAAAAAAAAGTTTCATACAAAATTTTACAGGAGGAAATTTTTTGAAAATCTCGGCCGCCATCTTGTTTTTCCAATTTTTTTTACTTTTTCTAAAAATCGTTTACTAATATCTTCAATTGTTGCAAGTTTAAACGAAATCGGTTGGAAAACAAAAAAGTTACAAAAGTCAGGTCGGCCGCCATCTTGTTTTTCTGAAATGTCATAATTTTTCCCTACTCGAATCCCACTTCTGAACATATCTCCCATACATTATTATATCATTTTCTATCTCTTTCTAGGAGAACAATTATGTCAATCAGTGAGTGAGTGGTAATTGAGCTATATATAGTATAACTAGTATTTTGCTCGCTGCTCGAGCTGCTAAAGCAGCTCTCGAGGTCTATAATGGCCATTTTGAACAATTTAAAAAAAGTTTTAAATTTTGTATGAAAAAATAAATTCCGCCATTTTGAATTTTTTTTCCATCCATCGAGTAGACCTTCGGACCCTGATCATCTGTTGCTAAGAAACCATTCTTCCATCTTTCATGCCCTCCGAGCTGGACGCGGATGAAATTTGTATGGCGGCCATCTTTTTTTCGGAATTTTGAATTTTTTTTCAAATTTTTGGCAATTGGATGAGGTTTCGAATGACATTTGGTCGAGCACCTCCCACCTATCTTCGATACCTCAAGCGTGCCCTTCACCCGTCTCCGAAATCCTCAATCATCAGCTCCCTCCATATGTTGCCCTAAAGGAATCTTTGTCTTCTATATGAAACCACAAGTGAAAAAAAAAAGTTTCATACAAAATTTTACAGGAGGAAATTTTTTGAAAATCTCGGCCGCCATCTTGTTTTTCCTATTTTTTTCACATTTTCTAAAAATCGTTTACTAATATCTGCAATATCTGCAAGTTTAAACAAAATCGGTTGGAAAACAAAAAAGTTACAAAAGTCAGGTCGGCCGCCATCTTGTTTTTCTGAAATGTCATAATTTTTCCCTAGTCGAATCCCACTTCTGAACATATCTCCCATACATTATTATATCATTTTCTATCTCTTTCTAGGAGAACAATTATGTCAATCAGTGAGTGAGTGGTAATTGAGCTATATATAGTATAATATATAGGTAGGTAGCAATTATATGCCCGGATTGTCGTAAATTAGGGATGGCGTGACAGCAGGAAAACCGTAACTTTTTAGTGATGTCCTTTTTACAGATTTTAACGGTTTTGCTATTAATTACCGATTCTCAGTATTTATCGGTAATAATAATTATCCTACTAATAATTTATTAAGGAATTTAGTTTTTCAAAAAAAATCAATCAAATTTATCAAAATATAAAAACTTTATTTAGAATAGACAATAACCATGTTCCAGTTGTAGTTGACGATAAGTGTTCATCTGTATTCTTAAGCTGTGGGCCACATCCCTGCTGAAGACTTGCGCAGCAAGTTTCACCTGTAATGCATAGTTATTTTTTTTATAGATAATTATGTTAATAAACTAAATTTGATAATGCAATTTAGATTTAAAGTAGACATTGGGCTTAAAGTATAATCAAAGAATTTAAATGAGTAGTTTGGAAATTCATTAGGATTCAAATTTTTGTTCAAAACATTATCTTTTATGCTCATAATTATACTATCCTAAACCTAATTATCCTAATCCTAATCTTAATAATATTATAAACTAGCCGATGGCCGCGACTTCGTACGCGTGGATTTAGGTTTTTAAGAATCCTGTGGAAACTCTTCAATTTTCCGGGATAAAAAGTAGCCTATGTCCTTTCCCGGGATGCAAGCTATCTCTGTACCAAATTTCGTCAAAATCGGTTGAACGGTTGAGCCGTGAAAAGCTAGCAGACAGACAGACAGACAGACAGACAGACACACTTTCACATATATAATATTAGTATGGATGTGAAAGTGTGGATGTTTGGATGTTTGTTACTCAATCACACAAAAACAGCAGAACGGATTTGGATGAAATTTGGAATGGAGATAGATTATACCCTGAATGAACACATAGGCTGCTTTTTATCCTGGAAAATCAAAGAGTTCCCGCGGGATTTTGAAAAATGTAAATCCACGCAGTCGCTGGCATCACCTAGTATTCTCATAATTATCTTCAACACTATTGGGCGCCGACCCTGGTTATTGGTACTTCTTGTTTTTATGGTGTCTATGTGATCACGTGATGAGATTTTTGTAAGCTGAAACTTAAAATAGACCAACAACAGGGTCTACAACCCATAGTTTCAGAGACAGTGCTTTCAAAAACGTGATCACATAGAATCCACGAAAACAAGAAGTTTTAGTACCAATAAAACTAAGGTCTGCGCACCGTAGTTTTATTGGATTTTTTCCATGGCAAGGACATTATCACAAAGCTATTGTTACAAAGCAAATGTTCAGTTACTTGCCTTCAACTTGTCATATCAATTTGGTTTCACATGCTTGTCTGTTAATTTGGTAGACCATCCAACACCTGCCACACCATCAACTACCTATTATTCTATCTACGATTCAACTTTATTGTGATAGATTCCCAGCCAAAGTGTATTTGCGCAATTAAGCCTTACAAGAGTTCGGGGTTAGCTTCGAATTAAATAATATTAGATCTCGAATTAATTTTGGAAATGGGTGCACTACTGAGCACGAGTCTTCTCACAGAGTGAGAAGGATTCACCACACTGGCCAAGTGCGGATTGGGTATGCCATTAGGTTTTGGATTAAAACAACTTATTAAAAATATGCATATTATATTATATTATAAAAGATAAGGTACATGTGCACAGTTATCTATTGAATTTTTTTATAAGTGAAACGACTAACTTTATTTCTAGAAATAAGTAAGTAGGTACATAGATTTAGTTACGAGTATTTTGATGGTTTATAGGCAGTAGGTCAAACTTACAAAAACTGATATCTGGCAGAAATTACTTTGATTTTAAGAAACTAAAGTCACTCAGTGTTCAGATGTTCAGATGCTATCAAATGTACCCAAGGTACCTTATATAATATATATTTGTCATAGTTTTCACAAATATACTTATAGTTATTTATACACAGGTAGGTACTTATAGAAGATGGGATATTAATATTATGGTGAATAAAACTAGGAAAAGACTATTTATACGTTTTAGATTTTTTTTTTTAATTTTCTGCCAGGTATCTACTGTCTAGGAACGCATAATAGTAATAATTCTTAATTGCATAGATAGTAAATCTATGCCATTAGCGATACCTAGTGTTCTTTTGCGTAAACTAATTTTATTGAAAAGGTTCACAATATGAAATATAAATTAAAATATATAAGCTCCCTCACTTAAGACAAGGGGTAAATATTATAATATCATACATAGGTAGGTAGTCATTTTGACTCATTCAGTTTCATCTTATCAAATCGTAGCTTATATTTATTTACAACTTAATTTAACTCTTAAAACTAGTATCATAAAGCTAATTAACGAAAGTTTAATTTATATAGTTATGAATAATAAATTAATGAATTTGGGTCGTGGCACATCGAGATTCGAGAGCGAAATGAATGGATAATAATAATATCGGCTGTTATATACAATACCTACCTACCTTAGAGACTGAGGGAAGATTTCTTATATTAGGTACAATAAATAAACAATAATTCGGTACATTCTTGATGAATAGAGGTAATTAAGAGCCTCAATAGCTCAACGGGTAAAAGAGTGGACTGAAAACCGAAAGGTCGACGGTTCAAACCCCGCCCGTTGCACTATTGTCGTACCTACTCCTAGCACAAGCTGGACGCTTATTTGGAGAGGAAAGGGGAATATTAGTTAACATGGCTAATATTCTTTAAAAAAAAATACTTGAGTATTAGATAAACATACTTATTATATAAATATGTTACTACTGGTAACTGGGTAGGTACCTAGTTAATTTCTTTGACATTGCAGCAAGATTATAGACTCAATGAGTAAACGGATGGTTCCAGATATCCTCTAAAACAGCCCTTTTCAAGGAATTCCTTCAAGGAATTCCTTGAAAAGGGCTGTTCTGTATATGTATTCATACATTGAATTACTGGCCAACCTGTACAACTGTTGAATTTGCAAGTATAACATTAATAATTGCTATTATATCAATGTATTTATGTTTAGCTAACCAACTTAGATGTATTTACTAGTGAAATCTGTCCAACTGTCTCTACGGTTAAAGGAAATTTATTTCGAGAATACGATGCGGTGAAATCGTGGTATGAATGATATTTAAAGGAATTATTTACAAAGACAAGAATAATGCATCCGAATTAACAAAGGGAAAACGTTTCCGCCACGTTGTGACGTCTTAACTAGAAAATATACAGTTTGATTCAATATATTATTTTTAACTAAGACGTCACAACATCGCGGAAATGTTTTCCCATTGTTAATTCGGACGCATTATAAGTACTTAGGTAACTTAGTACGGATTTATATAGCAAATTGAGCGATAAGCTGCAGCTTATGCGATAAGCTGCTATGTTCTGGGTCATTACGTGGATTCGATATAGGTTTATATATAAAGAAATAGTAAAGTTTTAGCGTTTAAACTACCGTGAGTGATTTCCATTCTAAATAATATCTGTCCACGGCTGTACTCACGTGTTTAGTCGACGTTAGCCCGACTAGTTTCGAACCCATACGGGGTCCTTTTTCAAGGGAGTCCGTTCGCGCACGTGCCGCGGTTTTGACTGACTCCCTTGAAAAAGGACCCCGTATGGGTTCGAAACTAGTCGGGCTAACGTCGACTAAACACGTGAGTACAGCCGTGGACAGATATTATTTTGAAATAGTAAAGTCATATAAGGAAACGATGGATGAGCTATAAGACAGTAACAAAACTATTCTTTAGGCTCTTGTGATGAAATTTTCAATTAAATCTCAAACGTTTGCATTTATCCAAATTGATCCCAATAATACTTACATATTTACTTTGAGTAAGTATTACATATAGTACGCGAGAGGTCGAGATGGCAACCGGGGTGGAGACACCCCGCACATCAGCACAGCCCCCGCGCTAACCTGGTGCGGGATCGTACGGGTGACATGCGGGTGTGCGGGTCGTCCCTCCACCTCATACCCCGATGGCCATCTCGACCGGTCGCGTAATTATAACAACAATACCTGCTTAATTACTTTGTAAGTTTAGGTATTAATTGAAAAGCTATCAAAAAGTATCAAACTTTTACTTCTAGCAACTAAAATCTTGGCTTCATTTACCCAAATTTTATAGTTAAAGAAAACCACCATACTTAAATATAAAAATTGGGTAAAAAAGAAATCTCAAAAGTATAAGTTACATAATATTATCACAAAGATCTCTCTTCTCAGTTGAAACCTAGGTTTGACACAATATGTTGTATAGGTACTTACTAATGATAGCAGTAAGTGCAGAATCCACATAACAATTGAACAAAGACTTAAAACTAAATGGATTGAAGATATGCGTTGCGCTCATGTGTTAGGTTGTAAGCCTTTGGGCTTGATCATCATCGAGGCTCGTTTGAGCGTGTAGTCCCAGCCTCGCCAGCGGAACCAGACGATGCCTGTGAAATAACGAATTCTATATTTAAAATACTTCAAGAAGGTACCTATATAACACTATAGATAGTTCAATCCACGAAGACGCGCCCCACTATTTTTCGTGCGGGGAAACCACGGGTGCGGAGAGTGATCTTTACCTAATTTATCGTCTTGTGCGTGTGCCCAAATCACTGATCGGTGCGTTAGGACTTACGATAGAACTCACACTCTAACAGTACACAACACATTTGCATTGTAACCCCTTGGGACAAAGAGTGGGGCGCGTCATCATGGATTGAACTGTCTATAATACCGCACACAAACGGAAACGTCAAGTGCGTAAACCAGCCCAGAGTGAAGAAACATTAATCAAAAAACGCATTTAAAATACATTCGGGATTTATTAATTAACATTTCGTATACCTACTTAATATTTTTTTAAAGTATTTATATATCACTTGCTTTAACGGTGAAGGAAAACATCGTGAGGAAACCTGCATGCCTGAGAGTTCTCCATAATGTTCTCAAATGTGTGTGAAGTGTACCAATCCGCACATGGCCAGACTATGGCCAAAACCCTTCTCACTCTGAGAGGAGACCCGTGTTCTGTAGTGAGACGGCGATAGGTTGATCATGATGATGATTGATGATACTTAATATAAATCTTTGTAAGATTGCATAGGAAATCGCTAAAAATTACCTTGTCTCGCTGTTAGGTCTTGTGGGTCATGCAGGTAGAGACCGTTAAGGCCGCGTCCACACGATTTCCACCACCAGCCGCCTTTCAGCATGGACGCGCAGTTGAGTGAAGATCGGTCATTGTCTCTGCAAATGTAAGAAAGAAAAGTTTATTTCAAACTAGCTGCCCCGCCGAACTTCATACCGCCTAACAGTTGATTCTTTTTAAGGAATATTTTTAAATTTTTCTCTCCGTAAGAACCATCCTCGTACTTCAAGGAATATAATGAAAAAGAATTAGCGAAATCGGTTCAGCTGTTCTCGAGATTTGCGATCAGCAACACATTCAGCGATTCATTTTTATTTAAAGAATAGAAGATAACAAAATATGACTCATACACGTATCATTGAATTGACTCGTATACACTTCGTAAATTAAATTATTATAAGTAGGATATAAAATAAAGTTAGGTATATGAACTACTGCTCTTTGGTTTGGCTTTCAAACCAGTTGAAACCTCTAAGTATCGGTTCACATGGTAAATAACACTACCTACATGTGATTAACACTCAGGATTCTGTGTAGGAACTGGCTCGTACCCGGCGTGGAGAAGCGTAGAGTTGTGCGTCTTATGCGCATGACTTCAAAAAGTCAGTCTATTCTGACGTCAACAAACATCCCAGGGGCTCGATAACGTTAAAATTCCTAGCATTTCGATTCAGACCTAGCACATATAGGTATAATAATAATATAGGTTAGGTCTTCTGGGATAGATAAACCGCAGTCATGCGCGATGCATAACAAGTAACAAGCATAATACGTAACATTGAAAGACATTTAACATCAATAGATAATATTATACAATTCGATATATGGTTATCTGATATTGCATTAGACAACGCCGCCTAGAAATGGTCTAAAGCCTTAGGGGAATTGCACAATCGTCTAGCGGGGCCTTATTGAAAAGGGCATAGAAGGATTAAGCTCATTTCACACTACGAGATACAAATTATATAATAGACCGGTCAATATTGGCGTTCCCAAAATTCGTACCAATTATTACTTTAAGGCCACACGTTGGTACAAACAGCAGCAGAAATAGATTAACAAGTCACACTAATACATCAATGTGTGAGTGTGTAGTATTATCGACGACGTAATTCTAAACACACGCACATATACCTGGATCAAGTTATGTGATATGTAAATCCGTCGCGCTTGCGCACATTGAAGGATGGGATGGCAGAGAATTGTATATAATTATTAATTTAATTTAATATTTATAAGTGTTAAGTGTAATATTTGAAAGTGTAAAGAATTAAGGAATCGAAGTATATTTCAATACTCGGTGCGTGCTCTACAGATAACTGAACTACAATGCTCCAATGTCAATCTCCGCGCGTTGAAATATATACCTTATTTCAATTCAATAAATATTAAATTCAATTGACTCATTCATTATGAACATTAAACTACCCTCTCCTAATCTATAATTAATATTAACGGTTACTTTCTCTTGCACTCTCGCAGGGGTTTTTCATTGTAACTCATGGAAAACCTGCGGCATGTTCTGGTGCCATAGACTGTTTTAATCTACTACCTAGTCAATCTACGGCCAAAACTTCAAATCAACATAAATGATCGAAGAATAAAGGTGCGAGGAGGAGAATCAGAAAGAGTCTAGACACTGCTTTATACCGGATTCTTCAAAAACGGGCCGCCGATGTTCGTCCGGAATTTTTCACGACATTCTACATTTTATTGCATCAATTATACTTTCATTTATCGGAAAATGGGTTGTTACAAGAGATGGGCTAAGTTATTTTGGTTACCTGTTATAAGTGGAGAAGGGACTGTTATTTGACCCGTACCAAGGGTCGTTTAGAGAATCGCCGGCATTTCCTTCATAGCCCTCTATCTCCAGCTTGTAGTATTCCGCTTCCGAGTATATCTTGAAGTGCGAATACTGCGCGTACCTGCAAGTGCATTCCATGAAAATGTTAATATTTTTCTTGTTTAAGGGTGCCTGTCAACTTGAGCTGTGATGTATGTAGTCAACCAATAAGATTTTTGAGAGATGATGGGATTATTTAATCACGTCATATTTTAATAATCTGATTGGTCTGCCGTATCAATTCTGCTCCATCTGACCTACTTAATTTCATATTACATTGGCAAGTTACAATATCAATCTGTAAAAGGGACGTATGCCCTAGTGCATATTAATAGATTGAGCTGGTTAAGCAAGGTTGACCTGAGTCGGTGACTGGAAGACTGACCGACTTTCTAGGTTTTTTCGTTTCCTCCGTGCCTCAGCGAGCACGTTAAGCTTTCAGTCCAATTTATAATAAATAATATTATGATGCCCGCGACTTCGTCCGCGTGGATTTAGGTTTTTAAAAATCCCATGGGAACTTTTTGATTTTCCGGGATAAAAAGTCTATGTCCTTCCCCGGGATGCCTGCTACCTCTGTACCAAATTTTGTCAAAATCCATTGCACGGATGGGCCGTGAAAGGCTAGCAGTCAGACAGACACACTTTCGCATTTTTATAGTATTAGTAGGTATGGATAACACTTATGATATCTAATAGCCGTCTAACTTAAGAGTTTTAATCGAGTCGTGTGCGGAAGGATCTGGAAACCCATCCGCAGTATCGTCCCAAGAAAACCCCTACAGTTAGATAGGTATAATAATCGCAGAAAAAGATAAATCTAAATTTTAATTATTCATTCGAAATTCTCTCCTGAGTTCAGTTTGCTCAAACATGATTTCGTGGAATACATTTTATTATTTATTTGCATGATTTTAAGTACTTAGGTAGTAGGTACATAGTAGGTACGATGTTACGGTCTTAACAGATTGGATCAGGATTCAGGATACGCCCAAAAATATAATAAATAATTTGCCAAGTATCTAATCTATCTAGTAAGTACCTAAGTAAGTAAACCTTTTAATATGGTGAAATAGTTATTTATTTTTGTAATACTTATTTGTAAGTTCTATAAAATAGGTGATCTTTTCTAATACTTAGATTTCAATCTTTTTTGCCACCGTTAAACTTTCTAGGAAAGCACTCCTGGCTTTCCTTTGGAGAAGCCAGGAGTGCTTTCCTAGAAAACTCTTTGGGTAAGAAAACTCACCTTTTGTTACCGTCAAAGTCTTCCAGCTCTACCCTGAGCATGTAATCATCATTGTTTGTCAGCATGTAAATGTTTTCATTGCCCAACCAGAACTCTTTACTGGGATCGCCAAATCCATTTTTATAATCACCCCAATCCCGATTGAAATTTTCTGCTGGGACACCATAATCGTCGCGTCGGTGGATTACCTAAAAATAACGAAATAACCTGTTAAGTAAGGTGACTGGATTGGAAATCTTTTTATTGTTTGCCCTTTGTTATTAAAGATACCCTGAA
The DNA here is from genome assembly GCF_902806685.2 of Maniola hyperantus. Lineage (NCBI taxonomy): Eukaryota > Metazoa > Arthropoda > Insecta > Lepidoptera > Nymphalidae > Maniola > Maniola hyperantus. Next base: position 4,819,561 of record NC_048564.1, read on the forward strand.
TAATTTATATTAATTATCTACGCTTACTTATCTACCTACTGGTTTAGTAAGCTAATAGGCTGTCGGTCTGTATTATTTAATTCTGAAGTTATATATAAGTATATAATTTAGGCCTATGATTGATTGAAGATTTAAGTATATTAATATTTTTAAAAATTACAAAAGAGTACAAGTTTATTTTGCCGTTTTATTCTTTTCTTTCACCGCTATTTGAATGTCGGTCCGAGTGCAAGACTGACTGACCTCCAGTATCTACGTGTATTATGTAGATATGTTTACCGATTCAGGTAGAATGTAATTATTGGAACATTCACCTTATAAAATATTATAATCATGAGACTTTGATCGTTTATAACCTTGTTTAATTAAGAGCATTTTTTGTTTTTTGTAGCTGTATCGAACTTAAAAATCTGTGAATTTTTTCAAAGAATTCTCATTTTTTTGCTTAGCTTAGAACATTTAATTTGTGCTTTATGCGAAAATTCATCGACGTCATTCGACTATACGCCATTAATGATAATAATATATGTATGTTTTTTTAATTACCGACCATAAAAATTCTACTTGGTCAGACATGTTTACCTATGCAGTTTAAAAAAATTTAAATCGAATGTCCTAAAGTATCCTAATACAGAAAATCGCAATAATGATTGGTCAAAATATTGTATAAATAAGTATAGGTATTTAAATAGTACGCGACAGGTCGAAATAGCAATCGGGGTATGAGGGAAGGGGAGGACCCACACACCCGCACGTCACCCGCACCGAGTTAGCGCGGGGGCTGTGCGCCGTGCGGGTATGCGAGGCGTTCCCACCCCGATTGCCATCGCTACTATATACCACAACTATATAATATAACAATACTTACCCTATCAGTTCTTCGGACTATAAAACTTGTGGCGAAAATTTACCTAATTTCATCAACATCTTCATAATCAACCCATCACCGGCTTTCTACCGAGCACGGTTCTCCTCTCAAAATGAGAAGAGTTTAGGCCATAATAGTACGCCACGCTGCCAAGTGCGGATTAACAGACTTCACACACCTTTGAAAACATTATGGAGAACTCTCAAGTATGCAGGTTTCCTCACGATGTTTTCCTTCATCGTTAAAGCAATTTACCTGATTCAATGAGGGATTTTTCTTGATTATTATCTTTATGTATTAAGAGTAACAGTCTTACCGTCCATCCACCTTCCGAAACAGTCTGTTCACAGTACACCTTTAGGAACCAGTACGTAGTGCCCCGTATTTGCAGGTAGTAGACGCCAGATTCGCGCATACCCGCGTTTAAAAGGTCCACGCACGAGAAACCCTGAAATTATAAAACGATGCGTTGTAGACATTGCTCCACCGACTATAATACGCGACAGGTAAAGATGGCAATCCGGGTGGGGACATCTCGTCTTTTATCCCGGTTGCCATCTGGATCTGTCGCGTACAATACTAATTATTATCGTTCTCTATGGCAGTGCTTCCCAAAGTAAATCATTCCGCGGCGATTAGAAACAAATACTTTACGGGGCTTCATGTAACCATGAAAGCAAATGAATAAATAAATCTAAATCTAATCTAAATGAATCTAAATCTACTTTTAGTATTTTCTATCATTAGAACATTTTTTTGATAATAGAATAAAATGGAATGAATTACTTTTGAAAATCTGCCTTATAATTCGCATACTTAATACATAATATTCATAAGTAGATTCCGCAAGTTTTCGCAAAGTTTTGATATTTAGGCTAAAATCGCAACGCCCTTGCGCCTTGCCTTTATTTATTTGTAACTTATTTACATGCTCGTTGTTACATTGGGAAAAACAAGTGTAAGGAAGTAAAATACATCTTCATCGTTTCACATATAATTTACATAATTTTTCGCATCTTTTCCTACTCATAAATAATTTTGTTCCATCGTAAACCACTCGTATAGTAAGTTTTAGTTGATTTGTTCTTATCATTGACCTACTATTTTGATGATTATGACGATGAGAAAACGACTGTTTTAACCATCATCTTCCGACGTCATTACCATAACCACATGGCAAAATTTCTCAAAGTTATTTATATTAATTTAATGCGGTACCGGGTACGACATCGACACATCATTAATATTTCTATAGTATCTATTGGCAGCGCAGTCACATTAAATAGATAATTTATTTGTCTTTCTATTAAAAATTATCTATTGGGCATTATTTCTTTTTGGTTTTGTCTTTTGTTGCGAGTTGCGCAACATCTCACGCAACTGACGCAAAAAGCTTTTGCACGGAAAAATCTTCATAGCATAACTGTTACGTAGGTGTGTACCGTAATCTTTCTAGTGCGAGCATTGACGTAGTAGGTATGCTAAAGCAACGAAGGTTCCGAATACGCCCAGGTCTGAGAAGCGCCCACAAAACTCAGTTGTGACTGAGGCTCCTACACCTAAGCGAAAGTAAGTACACCACATTTTGGTTTCACCAACAAAATTTATGGCTCGACAAAAGTCTCATGAAGAGGCGTAGGTTAGGTTAAGGCATCAGCCTGAATAATCCCATATTGAAATCTGGGGTTAGTGGAACCGCCGAAGGGAGTTTGTTTCACAGTTTGCATAATATGCGTGACAAAAAAGACCTGGGTTTTGAGTTGAGCATTACAGAAGTAACAAAAAACAGACATACCTACTTTCTAGTTGATGATAGGTATTACTACCTACTTAGGTATTGATGATCATACTTTTAGTCACTCTATTATAGGTCTGTATTTACAGGTTTCAATTTGTACACCCCTAGATGCAGCACTAGGTACAACCTAGTCACGAATTGCCAATTTCTCAACCTACATACCTAAGTATCTATTACCATATTATAGTAGCCCTATTTATTAAAATTGCTATATTTCACATAAGACTGCTATTATTTGCGATGTACCTATATTATTATTTGTTACCGTGTTACGTAAAATGGAAGGTACCTAAGTTCCTAGGTACTGAGATACTTTGTTGCATTACTATAATAATACTAGCTTATGCTCGCGTTTTCTTCCGCGTGGACTACATAAATTTCAAACCCCTATTAACGGCGATTAGGCACTGCACGTCCGCCATCCGAGTTCTATCCGTCATCCGTGAGAATACCAGCGATTATCTACGACATATGTCATAAGCTCCCATACAAAACACAAAAGGAACGTATTTTCACGGACTCGGATCGGATAATTGCATTACCGCCGAGGGATAAAATTTCAAAATTCCTTTCTTAGTGGATACCTACTTTTTAGAAGGAACACACTTTCCTTTCATATATCTAAGACCAGCGGTTTAGGCTGTGCGTTGATATATAAGTAAGTCAGTCAACTCAGGACTTTGAATTTTATATATACAGATTATACCTACTAACTACCTATTTTACTTTATGTTGGGGGAATGCAAAAATTATTCTGGAATAAAATTATTTACTTGCATATCCAAGTAGGTAAATAATTTCGTATCGTGTCTGTCAAGAAAACCTATAGGGTACATCCCGTTGACCTAGAATCATATAATTTGGCCGGTAGGTACTTAGGTCTTATAGCACAAGTAAAGGAATAAATCCGAAAAAACGTAAATTCTTGGTTACCTACATCACAGAAAAAAAATGTGTAGCAAATAATTAGTAATTTCAATATTCAAAGTAAGATAACTATACCAAGTGAGATATCATATGAAAAGGCTTTGCTTGTACATTCTAAAACAGATTTATATTTATTTTTATGCGTAGTAGTATTTGCTTTATCGTCCAAAATGTCAAATGCCCGAGTACGGAACCCTCGGTACGCGAGTCTGACTCGCACTTGGCCGGTTTTTTGTTTTTGAATGTTTTTACTAGAGAGGTAGCTATCCTGAAATTCCGCCGTTTTACTCAGCTTTTATTAAAACGTTTGGGACAGACAATGAGATGGTTTCGTAAGCCTTCAAGCCCTTATTAAGTGACTATAATGTCAGCTTTTTTTTAAAGTACGGAACACTAATAATGTGCTACGGCGCCATGAAATGAAAAACTATTTACCTAAATCAAAGAATTATAATTACTTCTATTTGAATTTTCTCATTCTAACAACTAACAATTGTACTTTTTCAGTATTACCTACGAGTATTTAAATCGACCTTGAAGCTACACATAATGATAATGTTTTGCGATAAAAATTCTTAAAAATGTTAATCTTATGAATAAATAATATGATCATTACTTAGACAGCTTATAGTAATTGTAGATGATGCTTTGGTGTATAATACCGAAAGAAACACGCAATGCTCTTTATTTTTGTTGTTTTTGTTTAGGTTCCAACATATCACGATTAACCTACTTATTGCCAACTAATCCTTATATAGCGTAGAAATATAAATAAGTATATACCTACCATGTACAGCTATTGATTAACACACTTGTTCATAACTGAATTGAAAATTAATATCTACTGAATACTAAATTTATTATATGTTTCGAGGGAAATAATTGGGTTGGTTTGGTTGGTTGTGATTACAGAAAACTTAATTAAATACTACGCTATATGGTGCAAAATTCGATCTCAATCTCTTTTTTTCACGTAAGTAGGCACCTATAGAGTAGGTATACCTAACTAGGTCTTTAGTATCCTACATAAAATATTAAAACAACAGTAAAAGGACCATCCCTACCTACTCTGTGCTAATATTATAAATATTATTTTGATGAAATTTGGTACATCTCTTGCATCTTCTATCTCGGGGAACGACGTAGCTCTACTTTTGATTACAAAAAATTAAGTTCCCAAGTGGTTTTTAAAAAACATAAATAAATAGACATGAATGAAGTAGCCAACATCAATTACTTGAATTTTTAAAAAGGACACTTTTATTCCAGACAATCAAAGAGTTTCTGGGGATTTTTAAAAACCTAAATTCACGCGGATAAAGTCGTGGACATCATCTGGTTTATAATAATTTTCTTTTTCTTTTCCTGCATTGTGCTATACCTACTTGTTTTTTTTTGTTCCGTACCTCAAGTCAATTCGTTGTCTATCTGTCTCTTTTCTGTCTGTTTGTCTGTCATGTCTATCAAGAAAACGGAATCGAAACTTATTGGGTACTTCGCGTTGACCTAAAATCATAAATTTTGGCAAGTAATTAGGGTAGGTCGTATAGCACAAGTGAAAGAAAAAATTCGAAAACCATAAATTTGTGGTTAATAATACATCGCAAAATATTATAAAATGGGTTCATCAACAAATAATCTAATAAATTACTTAAATCGCATGTAGGTATATGGCGCGTGTTGCACATAAAAATGTTATATCTTATACGATGATACGGAACCCTTCATGTGCGAGTCCGAGTCGCACTTGACCGGTTTTCTAAATCTATAAATATATAAAAGGAAAAGGTGACTGACTGACTGATCTATCATCGCACAGCTCAAACTACTGGACCGATTGGGCTGAAATTTGGCATGCAGATAGCTATTTTGACGTAGGCATCCGCTAAGAAAGGATTTTTGAAAACTAATACCATAAAGGAGTGAAATAGGGGTTTGAAATTTGTGTAGTCCACGCGGACGAAGTCGCGAGCATAAGCTAGTTCAAGTATATAAGTAATCCGATACAACCGGTTCGCTGTACCTACCTACCTAAATATTATGTTAAAACAATACAAATTCTGTAATCATTGGTAATTAGGTACTCTGTGGGAGCAGCGGGTTTTTGCGCGCCAACAATGTCGCGGAAAGCGCTGCTAAGGTATACTTATTGAGCATGAACCAGATTTACGTAACGATATCAACTTTCCTTGCGCGGAACGCCTCGAGTCCCATTTTCAATTACTTGTACCTGTACGCTTAGTATAAGATTTTAGGTCTCACCAACGTTGCTAGAATTCGAGAGTCGAAACACTATAACGTCAAAGTAAAATAGACCTGAAGAGCCTGGAATTGAAGTCAAAAATTCAATGCCACTGATTTTAATTTCGCAATGTTTCCGCTTGGAGCGCTGGTTGTAGATGTGTAGACAAACTTGAGCTTTCAAACAAGGTAGTTAAGATCCAGTTTACTATAGCGCGGAAGTGTTTCGACACTCGAATACTATCAACGTTGGTGAGACATAAAATCTCGTACTGAACGTAGGTAGGTACAGAATTGAAATCGCTCTGGCATAGCCAACTCTGCTTGAGCGAATGATGTACCTAACTACTGAACTTCGGGAGTCCAAAATCCAAGTCGGTAAAATAGAAAACTTATTGTTAATTTTTCCCGTCATACTAATTTTGAACAATGCTAGAGAATGTAGAGAAGATCTGTTTTTAATTTGTGGGAACTGTTGATTGAACAGACAAAAACTATGTTTCAAATCTTAACTGATTACTCATTTAAAATAATAATTGTTTTACTAACTTAGATATTTAAAGTCTATTGTAATTATTACATAGGTATTTTGTGTTATTAAAGAGCTATTTTGATCTTACTTTGTGATGTAAGCATATTTAACTTCCCGAGCTGAATATTGAATAATGGTAAAGCTGACTTGAATATTTATTATTCCCAAATAATAAAACTTGAAGGTAGCCTAATGTAATTACCATACAAATCATGCCCATGTGGAATATCGAATATAATATGTAATAGCACTATTTCGACACGTAAATTTTTTATATGGGCCGATTAAAAATATCATTTTTTTATTTATCAATGTGTCAGTTTAATTAAAATAGTGTAATTTTAGGTAATTTGTTCGTCAATATGCGAATTGCGAAATAATGTAAACGACACGAACGCAATCAGCTTTGTATAAGTAGGTACGTTAAGGAGATCAACGCTTGTTCTTAGAGTGCCAAGTAAAATTACGTGAAAACCAGTTATTACTGTAACATTGTCTGCGCCACTTGCCACTTACCCCTTGATTGGAGTGTAATTGTATTCGCTGTTCGACATTTTAACGTTATAAAATATTTCTTGTTTTTACGTAATTTGTTTTTATTTTGTAAAATAACTAAAGCAATATTATCTGGTGGCAGGCTAGGTACCACTCTACCGGCAAATCCAAGCCACCAAGCGTTCCGGCCGTGTAGAAACCAAAGGGGCATGGGTTTAATAAAAACTGACCATACCCCTTCCAGGTTAGTCCGCTTTCATCTTAGACGGCATCATTACTTATCACCAGGTGACATTGCAGTCAAGGGCTAACTTGTAGGTATCTGAATAAAAAAAATATCAGTAAAGTTATTTTTCAAAGGAATTTATTTTATTATTTTTCAACAAAATAAATATTATTGTTTGATCTTATATCCTTGGGTATTATGTTTTAAACTGCAAGTTTGGCAATGATCAGTTTGTGCGAGCATGCTAGCAAGAAATCATCAAATAGACAGCAGCAGTTATGTACGAGTATGAAGCCCGCATAAGTGATAATGTAGTCGATGGAAAGCGCTGTTCAGTAAATAGTTACGTATAGTACGCGACAGGTCGAGATGACAATCATGGAGGGAATGCTCCGCACGCTCACACAGTCCACGCGCTAACCCAGTGCGGTCGAGCGCGGGTGACGTGCGAATGTGCGGAGCGTCTCCCTGCCTCATACCCCGATTGCCATCTCGACCTGTCGCGGACTATAGGTGCAGGTAGATTTTGGTGTCTATGAACTCATACTTTTAAATCCGAAATGAAACTCATGGTTACTTAATTAAGATACAATATTCTGATAAACTGTTCGTAAATAAACCTACTCGTCAATAGTGTCTAAAATACCCGCTCATAAATCTTGATATTTCCAACTGATATGTACCTGTACTGTACCTATGAAGTTATTAATTATAATTGCAACAATTCTCTACGTATGAATATTCAAATGGTAAAATGTGGTCATTTACATGTTCCAATTTGTTAATGGTCTGTTTGAGAGCGAGAATATTTGATAAATCATAAAGTGTAACGAAGTACTTAGGTAATTCTATATTTTGAGTCTAATTATACACTCGTACCTTTTAATACTGGATAGTGGTCGAAGGATGTGGTTAAGTGAATGGATATCTTTGGACAGACTATTGCGTCGAGTTCCTTATTGCTAAACCAGGAGACTTAAATGGCGCTGTTTCGAGTAGATTATGTAGGTACCTATGTACATTTTAGCAGCTATTCGATAAACTGGAAACGGCATTGATTAAAATTCCAATGAACATAACTCTATTTCGTAGAAATCAATTTAAGTTAAAGCTTACATCGAATCAGATTTATCGAAGTTTTACATATTCGTAGGAGGCTTCAAATTCAACCTATTCATGTACCTACATAAGATTAAAGTTATTTGAATTGCACATGTTAAATTTAATGCATAATGTTATTAGTTAGATATAACTTACTATATAAAGCGATCTAGTTGAATACTCAAATGGAATTTTAGAATTTATTCAGTGAACGTGAAGTTTCTAAACATTTCAATCGTAAATATTTATTGATAAATTCCTGTAAAATTCATTATAAATAAACATGCGACATAAATTGATAATATTTAAGTAAAACATATAATTATAATATAAATTACATTAATAAAATTGCATAGCCATTACAGATCACGTAAAACTGTTTTTTATAGTTATAATTTTGTCATTACTATTACTTCGCTCAGCCACACGCAACCTAATATTATAATAGGTAAATAAATAAATACACAAATCGACATTTAAAAAATAGAAATTTTTTGATGGAAAGTTAAGCATAACAATATAGAAAAACTCACTTTAACGTCCTTGTAGTTAGCGACGATTTCTGAAGCGAAGGTGTTGTTACCGATGATGGGCTTGTTCTTGACGCTGGGGAAGATGATGCCACCTTTGCGGCTCGTTGGACGCGGACTTGTGGGACCCGAACTGTTGCCGAGGCTGGCCATACTCGCCGGGGTCACAGTCACAGTTGCACTCGTCGGACTTGCGCTGGAGTTGCTCGGAATGGTCGGGCTGTATGCGATATCACTATTAGATTTCGTAAATGTAGGTATATCACCATAATACTCTATAGACATATTATACTCTATACTAAAACATAATGTAACATTCGCAATGCAAAAATATATGCAGCAAACACGCATAAGAAATATTCGCAAAATGCAATTTGTATACAAAAATATTTCACCTGTTGTTTATTATGTATGATGGAGGAGTTGTCATTGGTACCGTACTAGTAGTCGGGTCAGTGGAGAGCTCATCTACTCTGTATCTATTTGGCGCGTACTCCACCAGCCTGTCGATAGTAGGATCCAGCAGCAGCTCAGCAGGCACAGGCCGCTGGGCTAATGTAGCTACATCATCTTCCTGTTTCTTGAGGCGTTTTTCGACCATATCGAGGTTTTCAATGATAAGATTTGTTTTCAGACGTAGGTCGCTATGGATTTGACCAATAGCACGCTCTTGTCGTTGTGTTTGGGTTAAGAGTTCATCTGATTTTGGAACCAAATCATCAACGGAGCTCTTTGTTCCGACTACCACATCCCACACTTCATCCATTTTCTCCGAAACACTCATCATGGGAATAATTTTATTGACTAAAGTATCAATTTTGCTGGATTTCTGTAGTGGAGAATGTGTACTCGTAACGGTACGGTTTTTAAAAATATTGTTAACATTTATAGAAGCGGCTTCGGGTTCCACAATAGCAGCGTGGACGTCAGCCATCATGTATAGCACTTTTCCCAAATTTTCAGAGACGAGATTTATGTGAAATTGTAATTTGCGGTCTACTGTTGACATAGAAGTACGTAGTTGATCAACTTCCTTCGTGATCTCTGTTATAACTTCTGAGTTAAGGCTTTTAGCTATTTCGATTACGTTGAGATTGATCGGTTTCTTTTCACTTGCTTCTGCATTAATATCATCAATAGGCAAAAAGTTATTATCTATCTGGGTTTTTAATCCTACTAGTTTTGAATCAATATCTGAAACTTTTTGATCCAAAGACTCTAGTTTTTTATCGAGCATTTGAGCATTATTAATTTTGTTATCATTCTTTTTGGTATTCACATTTTCCGTTGCACTCTGTTCATCGCCTTGAGTAATGTGACTGAAAAGTTTAAAATCTAAGTTACCAAGTTTGGATATAATTGCATCAGTTTTATGTATATTGTCATTAACTCTTGAATCTAGTGCCTCTACTCTTCTCATGAGATGCTCTACAGCTTTGTCAAGATTTTCAATTCTTTGCAGTTTAGTTTCCAAGGTACTGACGATGACTTCAAATACATTAAAAATGTATTGTTCTCTGAAACAACAAAAAACGAATTAATTATTAGCTACATACCATCTTAATTCGTTTAAAATACCTATAAGTATTTTATTTAAATATTTTCAAGGGCATGGGTTGTTATTTTGAGAGTGATCAATAAGGCGAAAACTTATTTGGAGGAGTTTTAGAAGTAATTATCCTTACTATCGAAATTAATGCTGCGAATATTTGTATAATTAAGTTAGCTGCACCGAAATAATCTTTGAGCAAGATAAATCTTGATATCATTGATATAAGTTATTTTTAGTCGGACAATGGGGCCGATTCTCTTGTACACAATCTCTAAACTAAACTAAATTAACAGGTCTAAATCTAGTGCCATCCTTTTCCGCAAGCAACATTATGAAAGGGATAGCAATAGATTTAGGCGTGACATTTTAGTTTAGTTTAGAAATTGTGTACAGTGGAATTAGCCACATTGTTTATTTGCAAGTCAACATTTTTGTTCAGGTCATTGGATAACTTCCTTTTTACCTTTTGCAGGGTATTATAAAATTATTTTGTCACCTGTTCTTACTCGTGAACTGTTCGTTTAGTAAACATGTATCTAGAAGGTTCAGCCCGTTCGCTGTTACGCAAATCGCCTTTGAAATTATGGGCACTGTCCGTAAAGTGGAGTGGCTTGAAATCATTTATTTTACTGAACCAACCGCTCACTGCAGCATGCCCATACCTACCAATTATATCTATAGATTATCAACATTTCTTCTCAGCAACGAGATACGTGCACTCTAGTCGCATAGCAGGTGGTAAATAAGTTATTTGACCGTTTTGCAACCGCAAACCTATTTCTGCACAGAATGCGATGAAAATGTATTCAAATACCAGCTATCAGGCTACCTACGGGCTATTACTTCTAAGTTTTAAACATAAGCCAGTTTCGTATATTTTAGCGTTATTAGTAGTGGGTACCTAACTCTTTACTTTGTTTAATTAGCATATTAACATACTGTTACTATTGGTGGTTACTCAAAAGTTACCCTTTGCGTTAAGTCATATCTTATAATGAAAATTACACTGTAGCTATTTCCACGACAAAGTGACTGTAATGATGCCCGAATTTCGGCCACAGCGACTAATCTCCATAGAGATTATTATATTCATATTATTATTATTATATACATATACATACATAGGTACATATAATATATAATCCCGCCAACTGTGCGGGAGATATAATATTATTATAATGCAAAAGTGTGAGACTATACATAATACATAAACAATTCCAAGGCTAGTCATCAATAAAAATTAGTAGTAAATACTTCTGAAATTCAAGTATTGTCTATTAATCTTTTTAGGGTTCCTTACACGAAGGGTGCCAATGGGACCGTATCATTCTGATAGTGGCTGTATGTCACGAACAGTAATAGATAGAGAGTTGAAATTTTCAGTGTGTATTTCTATTCACGCTATAACAACAAATAAAAAAAAATGGTGAATTTCGAAGAGGTCACCATGCAAATTAAAAAAAATGAAAAGCAATTACTTTTCCTTTTTTTTTTGTACTATCGCACGGGACCCTTCGTGTGACCCCTATATGACAAAATATATAGCTCAATTACCACTGACTGACTGACTGACTCATTGACATAATTGTTCTCCTAGAAAGAGACAGAAAACGATACAATGATGTATATGGGAGATATGTTCGGGTGCGGAATACGAGTAGGGAAAAATTATGTCATTTCGGAAAAACAAGATGGCGGCCGTCTATATTTTTTAAACTTGTTTTCAACCGCACGCAATTTACCGGTTTTTAATTTGTTATTATAAGTTCTAAATTTAGTATTTCTCCTAGGCTTATTTGTAAGTTCTCTTTCTTTTTGGTGTTATAAGTAGAATAGTACTTAGATATTATTATTTTGTTATGGAATGTAGCATAATATATCTCCTGGTAAAGAAGATATTAGGTAGCCCATTGTACTATATCGGTTGCAGCGGCGACGGTGCGGGCGCGTGGCAGCGATTCTGTTCGTGCGTTAACGATTCGAATGTGGCTCAGGGTCTCGGTGTTGTATAGCCATCACTGTGATTGCGACCGCGCAATCCAAGCCAGTCTTTGTTATCCATCGTTTGTTAAGATATACTTAAGTATTTCTCCTAAATCATACACCTACTTACTGGATACCACATCTAATGAGCAACAGTTATTAATTAGTATATACATAGTTCTGGGTGCCACGTTCACTGTAATGTAATAACTTGGATTTCAGCTAAGTAGCATTAAAGTAGTTAACAAAGACAATTAAGTAAGCAACCACAGTTGTTCTATAACGAGCAACTTATAATTAATAAGTCATAATTATTGATAATAGAGTCTCTTCTAAGACTTTTTTGTCGACTGTATTCGGTCAGGAAGTACCTATTAGTGAACTTTGATCCAACTTTTTCTGGAACAAATTCTAGAAAAGTTCAGCTTTAACTTTTATCGAATTAAAGATTACCCGTTGGCATGTTCTTAGACTTAGATGCTATCTCGGTTATGAACACGGATAATTGTTACAGGGTTTTATTGAAAGGTGCGGGTGTCCGTACAGAACTTGGAGGATCTTGCGCAAGTAACGAATAGGTAGTTGCCTAATGAAAACTAGAACACAGAAATTATCCTGCCAGTGTATAAATTAATATATTTTAATCATTTTGCGGTAGTAACAAATCTGCAAGAACCGGATGCTGATTGTGCCTCAAACAGAGAAGTTATTTACTCGAAAAATGCAAAATTTATTACCTATCATATCGTAGACTGCATCGTCACTTATCAAAAAGTGAGATTTCATCAAGGGCTAACTTGTAATATAATAAAATAAAAACACCATGCTCAAACAATCGTTGGCCCACTACTGAGGAAGGGTCTCCATCAAAATGATAAGGGTTTAGGTCATAGTCTGCCACGCTGGGCCAGTGCGGATTGGCAGACTTCAAACACCTTTGAGAACATTATTGAGAACTCTCAGGCATGCAGGTTTCCTCTCATTGCAATGAAAAATTCATGATATTGTATAATATTTCGTATACAATATGAATTTTGGATTATATGAAACATATACTTAGTATAATCGTACGTATATATCGCGTATTTTTCAGCAAGCTCTATTTGCACCAAGACCCACCTCAATGTGTGAGAGTTCTAAGAGATTGTTCAAGTTTGATTTAATACAAAAGAAATTTGAAATTTTATATAGGCCATTTACGTATAAATATAGATTTGTTAATTGCATAAATAGAACAGATCTAATGAAATTTATCACTTTACCGGGTGACCCGCCTCTTGGCTCGAGTGAAATTTTATAGATTTTTATTTATCACTAGCTTATGCTCGCGACTTCGTCCGCGTGGACTGAAGGGGTTGAACTTTCTCAAATCCTTTCTTAGCGGGTGCTTACGTCATAATAGCTATCTGCATGCCAAATTTCAGCTCGATCCGTCCAGTAGTTTGAGCTGTGCGTTGATAGATCAGTCAGTCAGTCACCTTTTCCCTTTATATATTTAGAGACTTCTGTAAATTTGAAACATTTTCTTCTCAATCTGTTAATTTGTTGTAGATACCATTCGTTACACGGGCATGATTTATACCAACTGAACTTAGGTACAAATAAGTTTAATGTCAAAAAGTTGTACAATTTACATAATAATAACAATATTGTAGGCTTGTTCATTGTGCAACTCCTTAGTTATTTATTTAATCCAATTAGTTTAACATTCACAAGTTACGTTAATTTTAAAGGGAGTTAATTACATTTTTTTCCATCGGTTCTTTTTTAAACGGCCACCCGGTTACGTAAGATAATTATGTTGTGACTTGTGATATGAATTAAAAAATATATCAATTGAAATTTTTTCTTGAAAGGTTATTCAAAAAATGAGAAGCCCGCTGACATTTTGTGATGACGCAATAAATGTTAATATCACTTTGTGGCTTCAACCATTACCAAGTGAAAATTTCATACGTTTTTCTTTCATCTATATATTTATAAGGAAAATCTGACTGACTGATCTATCGACATGGCATGCAGATAGCTACTTATTACGACAGACATCCGCTAAGAAAATTTTTAAAAATTCAACCTCTAAAGTAGGGATATGCAATTTGTGTAGTCCAAGTCGCGAGCATAAGCTAGTTAATGTTATATTTTATTTTGAGCGTCGTTAGCGTGGACGTACGGCATCAAACGAGTCACAGGGAGCCGCTGAATTCAGGCGGCACAAGATCGTGCCGTGTGGAAGGCCGTACAATAGACCTATGTCCAGCAGTGTAAATCTATTGGTTGATGATGATGACTTATTTAGGAGCTTTTGGATAGTGTATTTTTGTAGTATCGATGATGGTGAAGCCTTATTAAACCATAAATGATTTCTGGAAGGTATGTAAATGTTAATATACAAGTACACATATTATATTTTTATAATACGTATCAATATATTACATCCTTAAAAATTTTAGAAGTAATTTTATTATAGTAAAAATAGAACATAACAACTTAAAATTAGTTTTAGGTAAAATAGGACATAATACTGCACTTAGTTTTGCCATTTGTTTTGATTAATTTCCCAGACTCGTATCTGTTTTATAATCAAGATGGAAAGTTGGACTTGCGTAGGGCTGCCTTAATTAGACACGTAGCCGTTTATCTGTTGATTACATAAATAAACAAATTAATTCAAGGCTTCACATGCGTAACAAAACACCGATTGCCAACCAATTCGACGTTTTCCAAGAAATTTCGATAAATGTCAGTAGAAAAAGACCCGCAATGCGTAGCGATTTCTAACTTTAGAGGTAAATTAAATAGCTAATTACAATTGAATAGTCTTAGGAAACTTTGCGATACGTGTTGTACAATATATTACAACTGACTGGTGCTTGATTGAATTTTAATATAGCTTTTGGAGAAGTACCCATAGGTGCTCCCCAGCGCTATCCATACAAACGTAGTTCGATTCTCAATTCAATTTTAACCCATCAAACTTAATGAAATTTTATAGACACGCTCTATAATCAAATATCAGTTATCTGTGACTTTTAAATAAACTATCATTTTCTTAAAAACGTGTAAGTTTAAAGTTAAACTAGCTGAAAGATTTGTACCTACATGTAAATCTTTGAGTCCGTGCAGCTTTAAAACTGCACACTTTTTTATAAAATCTGGAATCCCACAGACACAGATAGGTAGGTACTTCTTCTTCTTCTTCCTTACCTTATCCCACGCTACGTGGGGTCGGCACAACATGTCTTCTTCTTCCACTCATTCCTGTCATTCGTCAACGTATTATCCACTTCTTTTTCACGCATATCCTCTTTCACGCAATCCATCCACCTCCTCTTTCTCCTTCCTCTCCTCTTTTTTCCTTCCACATGCATACTTAACATTCTTCTAGTGACATGGCTTTCTTCCCTCCGCATTATATGTCCATACCATGCCAGCCTATTACCCCTCATCTTTTCTACCACTGGCGCTACTTTCAAACTACCCCTTATATATTCATTTCTTATCTTATCCATCCTTGTCACACCACACATCCATCTCAACATTCGCATTTCAGTCGCATGTACTCGCCTTTCATCCGTCCCTTTTACCGCCCAACATTCTGAACCATACAAACACAGATAGGTACCTATTTATATTTTTAGAATGTGTCTTTAAAATTTCATAAAGTTTGATTGGTTTTTATTTAAATTAAAAGCAAACTATATTTGTATGGAAAGCGCTGGGGAGGGCGTTAGGGTTACTTTTCTTAACAACAGAATTAAGTTCATTTTGACTTTTAAGAAAAATTAAGAAAGTTGTACACTTAAATTACGTGAATGTGTCTCATATTTCTCAGCTTCATGTCAAGGGTCATTAACCGCGAACGATCTTTGTGTAAAAATAAAAAGATGTAAAACTGTATCTTATGTGATTCATTCAAGTGATAGTATGTAGAGTCGGTGGTAATATTTCTTATGCAACAGATACATAAAAACAATGGGCGTGGAAGTAATATAATGTAGTAGTCTATTTAATATATAAAACCACGTTTTTGTCCTGTTTGCCATGGAGAACTTGGTGCCATGGAGTCTAGAGTTTAAAACTGTTTACGGGACATACTATCACGGTGAAAGGAGAATGACAGATCCTGACCCACCAATTTACACACATTGTAAATTAATGATAATCATCCTGGTATTAAATAACCACTTAAATATTAAAAATTGTGATTTTAAACTTGCGGATGTTTTTATTAGATTCACAATTATAAGTAAATTGCATATAACCTAGAAATCTTTATGTGACTTAATCTTAGATTAAATGAAAAACCGCAAATTCTAGAGGTGTTAAATCCTATGTTTAGCTGTTATCAGTGATAAAACAGCAACAAAATGCTGCATAAAGCATACGTGTAAACGACTTTTATATAATAAAATGGGTTACGGTTCTATAGAAATTCTGGCATTGTCCTTTTTACCACGGTTCATAACTTCATCTAGTGACAGAAGAGCTGCCTCATTCTTAACGGAAAGGCTTTAAAGCTAGCCTTATCTAATTACTTAAGTAAAACTTAGGTTTTACTGTAACATTTTCAATAAAAAAAAGAAAATAATATTATTAATTAAGATTGATATAATTAAGATTAATATATTTAATATCTTTAGTACATTAGAGTTAATTAAGATTGAATATAATATAATATTATAGTAACCAACAGGCTCTTCGACTAAACACTATCAAAGCGAAATGTAAAATATCGGGTCATAGAGATTGCTGTCTCGGTTGTAAACAAATATTGGCTTGTAATACCGGTTTTCTAAATTTTTTCAACAGGTATGTATATTAGGTGGTGGAATGGCGAACAGATAAAATCTGACAGATTTTATAAAAACTATATCCAGTTATAAAGACGAACTATTATTATAAGAGTGCAGTGGTTTGATCCCGGGCACGCACCTCTAACCCTTCGGAGTTATAGTCCGTACAAAATGAGTCCTCACGCGCCATTTTATCTCTACGGGTCAACTATCGTGTCAAAAGTATGAGCCACCTTTTAAATAAGGACTAAAATCGTTAAAATGGCGCGTGAAAAGTTAAATTTTACACGTTTTAAGCAATTAAATAAATTTGATTTAACGGCAGGAAAACATCGTGAGGAAACTTGCCTGCCTGAGAATCTTCTCAAAGATGTATGAAGTCTGTCAATCCGCAGCCAACGTGGTGGATTATGGCTGCAAACCATTTTCTTTCAGAGAAGAGACCTGTGTTCAGTATTTGATGTTGATGATAATTATAGCATTTAAACTCTTTAGAGCTTAATTTTTACCTTTAAAGTACCTACACAAAAATCATTGAAATCACCGCCCGCGCCGTTTAATTTTAACGTGGGTGAGGCTTGAGGTATCGATGTTTGGGTTGCCGCCAGTGGCGTGCACAGTGTTTGAAGCCAGGGTAGGCATTAGTTAGGTAGAAACCTGTTTACTGGCAGGTCATAATGAAAAATATGCATTGAGCTATTACAACTGGGGTAAGCAGTGCATTTATGCCTCTATGACCTGCACGCCACTGGTTGCCGCGTGCCTTTTCGATGGTATCGTATCATTTTGATTGACACCAAGTGCCGGCGCGTCTACCACAGCGCCCGGGGAAAGGCGTTTATGTAACGTATCATTAATGAAAATGATTTAAAACTAAGCTGCAATCAATCTCCATACTTTACCAATATTATAAATGGGAAAGCGTGTCTGCTTGTCTGCTAGCTTTTCACGGCCTATTTGTTTAACCGATTTGATCAAATAGGTATGGTACAGAATTAACTCCTTTTTATCCCAGAAAATCAAAGATGTCCCACGCGTGATTCTTAAAACCCCATCAAATTTTTATGAGAGCTTACATGAAACTAACATAGGCTACTTTTTATTACGGAAAATCAATCCCACGGGGTTTTTATAAACCTAAATCCACACGGACGAAGTCTCGGGCATTATCTAATTAGTTCTATAAAGGTCAGCTACAGGCAGGACATTGAAGAATCAGAATGTGAACAAAACTGTTAAATAAATCGTGAATTTACCACAAGAAAAGAGAACTAGCACCGAAATCCATTGGTAAAAAGTAGACTAGAATGCTGCAATATTACCGGTGTAATGTTTTGGTAACAATTTCAGTACTCAGTTGCCAATGAACGCGATTCTCCTTATCTTAGTTTTGTAAATTGTACAAGACATGTTCACCGAGCGTTGCAGACCCAACGTGTTCTATTAATTTTATTAACGCTGACAATTTCATAAGAGAGGCGACCTTGGCGGAGGCCTCTTTGAAATCAACTTAGGTGTTAAGGTGCATTTCGGATGTATACTTGCGACTGAAGTTAACGTTTTTAATGCATACTTTTAACTTGCATGACAGGCCGTTAAAGTTACGGTTACCGTTAAACGTTGACACCAAAAAAGAGCAAGCACGAGTAAACTAATCATTAAGGTTAAAAAGAGTTTAAACTAAAAATCTCGGTAGGTATATTAGAAAGTTTTTGGTTTTTTTCTATCGAAGAAATTGTGCCGATTGTTTTTGTATATGAATTTAGATTAAAGTCCCAAAAGCACATACTCAAATATCAAAGTTATTGTACGTATATATTTCAAGACTTTAATAGCCTCATCTGGTGGCAGAACGGCCAGCTCAAAGTTTTATTGTAACATTTTCAATTAAAAAAATATAAAAAGTAGGTCTTCCAAAGGTCGTACAATTTTCAATATGGGGCTTTAAGCGACTGGTCTTAGCAATCAACAGGTACCTTAATCCAGTGAGTGGATGTACAAGAGACCACAATGGGGAGTTGAGCGCCTATCATTGGCATCAGCATTATCAATCAGTTACTTAATGTTTATTATCTTCCAGCGGCCTTACAGCCATATCTAAATAGGAGGTAATTTACCATAGAACAAAGAACCTGTGATAGAATGCTTGGCGTGATCGACAATACAGTTATTGCTAGAAACTGCGTGAGAATTGCAAAAGCTTTATGTTTATTATTTTATATTGAGCTTAATTGTGGTATATCTTAAGTAGATTTTTTTATTAACTCCTGTGATATGTCCGAAGATCTTCGCAAATAATCTGCGTTTTTAAGTCATAAAAATCATAATGAGAATAACTGAGAAAGTAATAATAAAACAAAACAACCATATGAAATCGTTAATTTTAATATAAACAGGCCCTTAAGTACACATGGCTTATGTATACATTTTTCATAAATATTTGATGATTTGACAAATTTTACTTTAAGGTCAATAAGATGAAAATCCTACTAATGTTTTTTCCAAAAAAAATTGCAGCATAAGTAAGATTATTACCTTTAATACCTCAGATATTATAATATCTTTAGTACATTAGAGTTAAACGCGCTCGGAGTGAGTGTCTTACCTAGATACGGTTTGTAATTGACTAAGTACCTACCTAGTAATTATATAAAAATCTTCAAATGAACTAATAACAAAATAATTTATGTATAAAATTAAAGATGATACCTACGATTACATCCGCGTTAATTTAAGTTATTTAAAAATCTCGTGGGAATTCTTTGATTTTTCCGGGATAAAAACTACTTAGCTTAGGTCCAAATCGTTATATTATAATAACTAGCTTATGCCCGTGACTTCGTCCGCTTGGACGACACTAATTTTGAAAACCCCTATTTTACCCCCTTAGGGGTTGAATTTTCAAAAATCCTTTCTACGTCGTAATAGCTATCTGCATGCCCAGCCCGATCCATCCAGTAGTTTGAGCTGTGCGTGGATAGATCAGTCAGTCAGTCAGTCAGTCAGCTGCCTTTCCGTTTTCTATATTTAGATAAGCAAGTAATATAGATATATTATTACTACCCATGCAAAGAATCACATCGCTGTCCGCTGCGACATTAAAGGTGAAACAAACAAACAAACTTTAGTATTATCTAAATAATATGCATGTGCATTATTTTGCAATATAAAAGGAAAAGGTGACTGTCTGACTGGTCTATCAACGCACAGCTCAAACTACTGGACGGAACGGGCTGAAAGGCGTGCAGATAGCTATTATGACATAGACAATAGACATCCGCTAAGACTTTTATTAAGACCGAAAATTCTATCCCTGAAGGGGTAGAATAGGCGTTTGAAATTTGTAGCTTTATAAAAATAAACTCATTAGTATTATTATAAGTAACAAGTTCGATTTCATTTAAAAAAATTATACCATTTATCAATGCAATTGACTACGGGTTTCATTTTACGAGGAAGGTTTAAGAGTATTGAAATAAGCACAATTCATATTTCTCTTTGGCCCTCCGAAGCAAAGCCGCGTTGGGTCAACTAGTATTTCACATTTTCAAACTTTGCCTATATCTATTGCAATACTAATTAGTCTCAATTAATTCGAGGACTAGAATTTTGATTACACAATGTGGATTTTAAGTTTAGGTTCTTATTTATACATACCTTGAAGAAATTAGCATTCTGATTTCGGACCCATAGCATAAATAATGTTTTGCAACTGCAATTCCTTTTGAACATATTATACAGATCTATTACATTTTCCGAATAAATATGAATTAAATCAACTAGGTGGGCAATTATTTATAATGTACTTACTTAATCGGTATTCGTTTAGGTGTTATTATTATTGGGTTTTATCCGCTTTCCACTAGATTTCAGCTGTCTTAAAATCAAATTAACCTCACTAAAAACTATAACACGTACAAATATTTTTTGGTTGATATACCTACTTATAAATTATTATTTATATTTATTTTTATTGTTATTAATTTTATGTTTATCTAATCGATTCAACTTCTGTGCAATGAAAATAACACTTTTTTTTAAATTTCTATATTTAATTTTATTAGAATTGTTTTCACTCATAAAAATTTGCTGTAATGTATATTGTCTGGATTTGCAACGTCTTTTTCAATTTTTTTGCACTTGATGCTGCTATGTCAGATAATTTCTGATGATACGTATAAAAAGACTTGCTCTTACGCACAGCTCAAACCACTGGGATAAAACGTTTGTGAATTATATACTTTACATCGATTGTGCGTTTATTGAGCGAGAATATACCTAAAGTACTACTTCCCCGTCAGCGATGGAACAAGTATTAACATTAAAAATATAATAAAACGGAGGTGGTTATTAATAAAAGTTTTTTGTCTTTATCTCGTCTCGTTATTAGTTACATAGCGATAACTAAAACTGATTGCATTGTCTTAGACCGCCTTTGTCTGTTTCTCTACTGATAAGTGATGCTGCTTATCAAGGTTAAATGGCCGTTTTACATGCTTATGCACTGCAGGAAATATTCGTAAATAACAAGTTATATTATATATTAATAGAATCTTACATTTTATAAAATTTTCTCAAGTGAAAAGCATCTAGGTACTTGTCTTAAGATTTACATACATATTTTTCGTAATAAAATCTAAGAGTATGAGTCACTATAGGTGTTATGACTTATAATACACATTTTTTGTTATTTTATAACCTCGAACAATAAAATTTATGTTTCCTCTACTTAACCTACGAATTATTATTTAATTCATTTTATTAATACCATTAAGTATACTTTATTTTTAAGCTAAAAATTTGAACTAGATAATATAATCGATAGCATATTTAAATTGAATCCGTTACCAGCTAACATGTCTAATTTTATTAATCACTACCCTTACTATAAATGCAAAGGTGTGTTTGTTTGTTGGTTTGTAGGTTTTTCCTTCAATCACGTCGCAACGGTGCAACGGATAAATGTGATTTTTTGTATAGGTATACCTAGATAAAAACCTGGAGAGTGACATAGGCTACTTATTATCCCGGAAAACCAAAGAGATATAACAATTTGTGGTTGTCTGTTCCGCACTTGGCCAGCGTGGTAGACTACGGCCAAACCCCTTTTCATTCTGAGAGAAGACCCGTGCGCTGTAGTGAACCGGCGCTGGGTTGATCATGATCTTAGAGCCTCAATAGCTCAACCGGTAAAGGAGTGGACTGAAAACCGAAAGGCCGACGGTTCAAACTCCGCCCGTTGCACTATTGTCGTACCTACTCCTAGCACAAGCCTGACGCTTAGTTGGAGAGGAAAGGGGAATATTAGTCATTTAACATGGCTAATATTCTTTAAAAAAAAATGTCATAACATGAAAAGACAAGATACAATAATTAAGTAATAGGAGTAATGTGTGAACAATTTCGTGTGAACGAGGTCTAATTATGTTATGTCTTACGTAGCATGTACACTGCAAGAGTGGGCTTGGCCATGCTTGTAAACAAATAGATGGTGTCTACCTACCTGTTGAAGTAGTTTACTGCCTTCCAAATCAGTACCCTTATTATAAATGCGAAAGTGTGTTTGTTTGTTGGTTTTTTAGTTTATTGGTTTGCTGGTTTGTCCTTCAATCACGTCGCAACAGTGGAACGGATTGACGTGATTTTTTTCATGGGTAAAGTGGGTCACCTGGAGAGTGATATAGGCTACTTTTTATCCCGAAAAGTTAAAGAGTTCACACGGAATTTTCAAAAACATAATTCCACGCGGACAAAGTCGCGGGCATCAGCTAGTACTTAATATTACTGCACACCAGCGAATGCGGTAATGAAATATCTCTACTGGTCCAAAATACCAGAACTGACAAAATACTTGTATAAAATATGTACCTAATACAAGCTGATGCCCGCGACTTCGTACGCGTGGATTTAGGTTTTAAAAATCCCGTGGGAACTCTTTTATTTTTCCGGGATAAAAAGTAGCCTATGTCACTCTCCAGGTCTTAAACTATACCCATGCAAAAATCACGTCGATCCGTTGCTCCGTTGCGACGTGATTGAAGGACAATACCAACAAACAAACACACTTTCGCATTCATAATAGGGGTAGTGATGTTGTGCATTTTTATACAAGTTATAAAAATAATTTTCCGTTGGCCTTTTCTTCATTTTATTTGGCTCGTTAATTCGGCCGGTCCAAATTATATTGTACTTTCATCCGTAACAATAAAAAAACAGCCACAATTCAAAGAAAAAAAAAACATCCGTCAATTTAGGAAAAGTAAACTTTAACCTACAGAGAAAAACCGCTCAAGACTGAGTCGGACTCGCACGTGAAGGATTCCGTACGATCGCGTAAAGAAATAACATTTTTAACTTCTTTTTGTGACGTAACCACAAATTCTGGGTTTTCGGATTTTTCCCTTTAGATACTTGTGATGTAAGACATTGCCACCTACAAAATTTCATGATTCTAGTTCAATGGGAAGTACCCTAGTTTTGATTCCCTTGACGGGTCTTGACAGACGCGAAGACAGACAAAGAAGTGATCAAATACTTAAGGACTCCTTTTTTAATGTACCTCAGTACAGAACCCTAAAAATAAGCCAAAACCAATTGATTCATATTTAGTTAAAGCATTTAAAATTCATGGAAAATTGGTTGTAACACCTTTTTACTTCTGAAAAAAAAGACTTGTTTTTGCCAAGTAACCTAGAAACAGTTTCTTATCTGGCGATATCTTATTTCCATTTATTTCAAAATCAAAAAGACCATCAAGCGTTAGAAATGTTTCCCAATTGCAGTAGCCTGTAGTTTTGTGAAGCTAATTGGCTCTCTAGATCAATTGTGTACTCAGTTTGATTGATTAACTCGTTCGAACTGCGAAATATTCACTTTTCGAGGACCAGCTAGTGGTCTACTGATATGTAATTATGAGGCAATTACTATCACTTAATCTGTAATCACGTTAGCCTTTGTATAATATTTAGAGTACGTGTTTGATAGGTTGGACTTGGCAATAACAACTTGCAGTGTACCAACAACTTTTACTGTTTAGTAGTTTTAATATTAGAAATGCAAGTCTGTCTGTCTTTATCAATGCCCTTTTCAAAACCTATCCGTTTTACCGATTTTAACGAAATTAGGTACTAAGATAGCTAGCACCTGGAGACGAACATAAAAGCTATTTTTTATCCCGAAAATTCAAAGAATTGCCACTGGATTTTTAAAAAACCTCCATCCACGTCGAAGAAATCGCTGGCATTATCCGTTATTCATAAATGCTGAACCATAAAACTATTCCGTAAAAATAACCGTAATAAGTAGGTAGGGACATTAATTTTGTCTAATAAGCACATTTGAGTTAAAAATTGATCGTAAACATAACGTGTACAGAAAAATATATAGAACAAATACCTTAGAAAAAGAAAATAAGTTTGTAAGAGATTTATTTCCTAAATATTATAAAACTAATTTGTTCAACCAAGTACAGAGTGGACGGAAGTTTAGCGGAGGTCAATGCGAACTGTGTTTATAGACCGTTTATCAACACTGTGCCTGCGCAAGGTCTCTAATATAGTTACTACTTAATCGGAGGTTGGGGGTCCAATCCCGGGCACGCACCTCTAACTTTTCGAAGTTATGTGCGTTTTTAAGTAATTAAAATATCACTTGCTTTAAGGGTAAAGGAAAACATCGTGAGGAAACCTGCATGCCTGAGAGTTCTCCATAATGTTCTCAAAGGTGTGTGAAGTCTGCCAATCCGCACCTGGCCAGCGTGGTAGACTATGTTCAAAACCCTTCTTACTTTGAGAGGAGACCCGTGCTCTGTAGTGAGCCGGCGATAGGTTGATCATGATGATGATGATGACTACTTATTCTTATTATAACTCGCCTGCTGATCATAGCCTGCGGCCTCAGCCTTCCTGGTCCAGCCTCTTCCCGCCACTCCCTTTATCTATCAGTCCATCGTAACGGAGAGTGCCCGTATCCCGTGGACGAAGTCGCGTGCAAAAGCTACTATGTATGTAATATCAGAGCGAACAGCGAAGCGTGCCGGGTTTACTTCTATTATAAATATCATACAGCTTTACAATCTGAATTAAGACAGACATCCATTTATGCAATTGCTGTTTTTCGAAACATCCGTTTCAATATGTACAATCTAACTTAACTACCTAGTTAACTACCTAATTAAGACTATAAGAATTGCATCCGGAATGGTCCAAACTTTTTTTGGAATTCATTCTCTTTCACTTTCTGCCAATATAATATACAGTATTTCTTTGTCTCTCAATAAGTTACCGATCTGTCACGGCCACGTCTCATATTCGCGTCCCACATTTCTACATCCAATAATTGGTTGCCACCACAGAACTAAGAATAGGTATAAAAGTGGCAAAGGAATATGAGTATTTATAATTTTTGTGATATTGATTTTTACGACCTATATACTTCAAGGAAATTTCTAAATAATCTTAATCTAAATATATAAAAGGAAAAGGTCACTGACTGACTGACTGATCTATCAACGCACGTCGCACAGCTCAAACTACTGGATGGATCGTGCTGAAAATTCGACCCTTAAGGGGGTGAAATAGGGGTTTGAAATTTGTGTAGTCCACGCGGACAAAGTCGCGAGCATAAGCTATTTTTAAATAGATATTATGTCAAAAATTACCAGGCTCCGGGCGCGATATGCTGTCTAGTACGCTTCAAATCCTCCTGGTTCCGCAATTTTTGATAAATATTAAAAATTATTTAGAGATTGAGTATGGGGCACCTTAGATGTCGAATAAGACATTTCATTCAAATCAATTTTGTTAAAGTTTAAATGAATAAAAAATATTTTGATTTTGATTTTAAAACATACCGGTACGCGTTATTATTTAAACAGATTTATTTGCTAATGGTTACAAAAACTGTAACTCTGTTAAATAAGTCTGTTTTGTTGCTTTGTATGCTAGGGATATTTGGATAATATAGACGTACTTCATTATTTCTGTGCGTGTAAAAAGGCAAAAATAGAACCATGATGCATTTATCATCAGCACTCGCCAATTTAGCAACTGCATCGCGTTTTGACGACTTTCTGCGTTCGATCACTAATTATATTGAAATTATTAATAAACTTGACTTGATCACTGCGACTGAACTCTGGAGATTGTGAGTGTAGTGGATCGTTCAATCGCGACATCGAGCTTCCGACAAGCAATTAATTCGCCGATCGCTGATATTACAAGAAACATTTCTGCTATGGCACTTAAAGATAGCAGATAACACATCTATCACCTTATTTAGAATTCTATGGTCGCCACACTATGCTGTTCAAATATAGACCTAACACACAGTTTTCAACTATGATGTAACAGTCATAGTAACTATAGTTCAGTACCACGTGTGTATTATAAACTTTGGAGGTGAATTTTCGTCAATGTTGTGTAATTACAGCGTACACAAATTCGTTAGCAATATATCAACAAACTACAGTACGCGGCCGAAAGTAATGTACATCGACCTTTAGAAGGAGATAGCAGATTTGTAGAGCACTGTCTCTGTCGTTGAGACCAACAATACGTCGTATAGGTATGAGTGACAGAGACAACGCTTTACAAGCCGAAATGTCATTCTAAAGGCCGATGTACATTACTTTCTGCCGCGTCCTGTACATTGCTGTACATTGTTTTTTTCATGTTGTCTGAGTTTACGTAGCCTGTAGGGGTTAATATTGAGAATTATTATTAAAATGCCTACTTAAAACTATAATATATTGTCATTAAAAGAGTAATTGAAATGATTTACCTATACCTACTAATAATCTCATACAGAGGTAATAGTTAATTTGTATGTAGGTGGTAATCTCTGGAAATAATATCCGATTCTAAAAATATTGTGGATACTAATAGATATCTATGTTAAGCTTATTTCACACAACGATATATAAATTTTATTATAGTCCGGTCAATATTAGTTTTCCCATTTGTACAAATTTTTGGAGCTAAAAATATAATTTATGTACCGTAGTGTGATAGCTTTATCCTCGAGAGACTATAAATAATTATATCACGAGGAAGAAATCACGGGCAAAAAAACTAGTTTTACGTATACTCGTACTTAGATACTTGTTAGATAGGCAGGACCTGGCCTTAATTTCACCATCATCAGTGACACCACAGTCCATTATTTACCTCAAAGTACATAGGTACCTACGTTAGTTGCGCGTACGCATATCGAGTGAATGCTACCAACGACGTAGGTACGTGCCCGATACCAACGTAAGAAAAAATTATACCAGACTGACTCTCTATCACTTACCCCCGTTTTACTATATTCTAATAAAGATAACATTATCAAAATTGGTTCAGTTTTGCGGACTTATGGACTAGCATCGACAAAAAAAATCATCCCCTATCTCTTAGCTGCACCTTATTGTTTTTTGGGATAAAATAATAGAGATTTTATAATAAATCAAAATTAACGATACTTTATATCACTATTTATTATAAAACAGTCTCCCCGCCAAATTTGTCTGTTCGCGTTAATCTCAGAAACTACAGTTTAAATGTATAATTTATAAAGGTTAAGTGGAAATTACCCACCTATATAATGATATATTGAAAAGTTCAGAAATATGTAATAAAGAAAATTATTATTAAAAATTAAGCTGTAAATCTGTGGATACTTTGGTTATCAATGTGAAACCAGTGCGTGTCGCTAGTTATAAAATAAATTGTAATCCTATGATTTTTAATTTTCCTGTTAGCATGTCTCTTAATTAATCATTTTAGGCGTAGAACTTTATAATTATCGAAACATTGATAAATAAATAAGACATTAATAATAATGGATAACCGAATGTTAAAAATGTATTTATTTACCTACTAAAATGGATTAAAAAATATTATATTACTTAGGCCGTGGATACACCTGTTGGTAGCTTACATGATTAACTGACGACAAATTTACCAATGTAAATACTCTTACAAGAACATTTACCTTAGTAATTTTGTTGTCAATTAATTACGTAAGCTACTTACCTACGTGAGTAAAACTTACAGCTGTAATCGTGGCCTTACTTCAGTGCTTCAGAGATGCTGTAGACTAATGTTCAATTCAATTAATTGAATAAAAACCTACCAAACTCAATATGCGGACCACTTTCTAGAAACTAATAATATCTGTTTTTGTGGTTTGCTAGATTTTTGAACTATGTTTCTATAGAGCGCGTTACGAATAAACTCCTCTTATGAAACAAATGTATGATATATTTTAGTGCCTCATTCTCATACTTTGCATATTGTTGTTCCGGCACCGCTCATCTCATCAGATGAAATCCTATTAATCAATTTTATGAGTATTGTAACCAAAGCGCGTTATTTCAAGCCAAACCTGATTAATAATAGATATCGTTTTAGATTATAATGTTTTGTTCGAGAATTGGTATCCGTTGTCATTAATTTGTATTAAGGTAGGCAGGCTCTATAATATGTATTACATAGATATGGCTATGTTTTGGACGTGTTTTTCCAAATCGAAAAATTATCTAAGTAATAAGTATAGAAGAAATCTATAGAACATAAAACATTTTGATGTTTTTATGGGTACTTATTGTTTATTGTTTTTTACTTTACTATATACTTTACTATTTACTTTACTACTTTTTAGGGTTCCGTACCTCAAAAGGAAAAACGGAAACCTTATAGGATCACTTTGTTGTCTGTCTGTCAAGAAATCTACAGGATACTAAGTAATGCCCGCAACTTCGTATGCGTGTATTTAGATTTATAAAAATCCCGTGGGAACTCTTTTATTTTCTGAAAATGTAGCCTATGTCACTCTCCAAGTCTTTATCCATACCCACGCAAAAAAACACGTCAATCCGTTGCACAGTTGCGACGTGATTGAAGGACAAACCAATAAACCAACAAATAAACACACTTTCGCATTTATAATAAGGGTATTTTCGGTATAAAAAGTAGCCTATGTCACTCTCCAAGTCTTTATCTATACCCACGCGAAACATCACGTTAATCCGTTGCACCGTTGCGACGTGATTGAAGGACAAACCAACAAATCAATAAACCAACAAACCAGCAAACAAACACACTTTCGCATTTATAATAAGGGTACTGACAGATCATAAAATAGTTACTTATCTTATAATTTATTCTGTAATACGCATTAATATTATCTTTAAAAGGAAATATTGCACACACAAGAATCAATAAAAATATTTGTACCGGTTAGGTGAATGAATTTCAATAATTCTCGTATCTGTAGATAATACTATTCACTTTATTCTAAGAGGTATGTTCCCCTTTAAAATTCTTAAAGCTTTTAAGGTGTCGCGGAAAGTTAATATGGAGAATCAAAGGCATCCTTGCCTTATTTAAAACCGTGCAGATGGGAAACTTGGTCATATCTAAACATTTTGCATTCACTGAAACCATAATCGGTCATACGGAACGTTATTATTATTTCAGTTTACATTTTTCTGCTACACTATTGACGTACCATATACTTTATGTTATATCGTATTTTTAGGATTCTGTAGTAAACAAAGAACCCTTATAGTTTCGCCATGTCCGTCCGTCTGTCCGTCCGTCCTCGGTTAATCTCAGTGACTATTATTAGTAGCTAACTATAGATGCTATAGACGTTTTGTAGACACTATAAAGCTATTTAGGTAGCTATACTTACGTACAGTTTTAGCTAAGTGGAATGGATTGACAAACTGAAATTATAAAAATTTAGCGCATACATAATTTGAGTATTTTACAAAATAATTTTTTTACCAAAATTTCATGTCTAAAATGTTTCATTAGCCCTTTCAATATAGGATATCGTAAACGACATTTATATGTACCATACCGTATCATCATCATCATGATCAACCCATCACCGGCTCACTACAGAGCACAGGTCTTCTCTCAGAGTGAGAAGGGTTTTGGCCATAGTCTACCACGCTGGCCAAGTGCGGATTGGCAGACTTCACACACCTTTGGGAACATTATGGAGAACTCTCGGGCATGCAAGTTTCCTCACGATGTTTTCCTTCACCGTTAAAGCAAGTGATATTTTAATTACTTAAAAACGCACATAACTCCGAAAAGTTAGAGGTGCGTGCCCGGGATCGAACCCCCGACCTCCGATTGGAAGGCGGACGTCCTAACCACTAGGCTACCACAGCTTATTATACTATATATAGTACCGTATATATAAGTATATAAATCAATCAATAAAAACAGCAGTGATTGGATTTTTACAAATATAAAATTTGAAATAATGTGTTCAATATTAATTTATTTACTCTTATGATATATGCTAATATTTTTTTTAATTAAAGGTATACCTACATACCTGTTAATGTTATTGTAACTAGGTCACAATATCCTTCACATTATCACACATAGAAAATAAATTTTAATGAACCAAATACATAATTATCTGATAT
Organism: Maniola hyperantus; assembly: GCF_902806685.2. NCBI lineage: Eukaryota > Metazoa > Arthropoda > Insecta > Lepidoptera > Nymphalidae > Maniola > Maniola hyperantus. The sequence continues at coordinate 4,850,039 of NC_048564.1, forward strand.
GTTAATTAAAAGAAATATGTACTTTTTAAACAAAATTAGCATTAACGAATTGGTAAAGCGCATTAATGTTGGAAGGGCACCCTGTAAAGCGCTACGAGCAATGAACGCTTCATTATAATATTCTAAGGGCTAACCGATTTTTCAATTGTCAAATATTTGTGATTTTGACATTGACTTACATATTACTTCGTATGGACACTGGACAGGGCTACTGAACAAACAAAATGGCACCGACTCAGTGGTGCTTTAGCACCAATGCAACCTCAGTGACGTCTGGATTTCAAACGGGCCGTTCATTATTATCTAAGAGGTGGCGCTGATTTATTTGGTTCCAAAACCGTGAAAAAATTTGTTCGCTTGACCATATCTTGTCATTTATATCGATGGGTTTTGAGAGGACTCTGAGAGACTTTGGGTTTTGGGATTGAAATCAACCTATTTATTACGAAGTTTGTTTGGTGATTGAAAAATCAGCCCTAAATATAGTAAACTATCATCGATGTAAACTATAGACCCTTTGACTAAGTAAGAGCTGATGACCGGAGAGTTAATAAGTATTTATGTTTTGACAGTTTTTGTACTTATATGAAAGCACTGAAATTAGCATATGTAAGTACGCTGGAAGAAATGTGTCATACAAAGTGACAGTTAGTTCATGTGCCGATTCAAAGTGCCCCATCGAGCGTACCAGGAACTAAAATTGACTCTTGGTGTCAAATAGTCTTCATGTTGATACTATGTTGACATATATCTCATCATTAACATTTAGTTCCAGGTACGCTCACAGCTGCTATCGGAGCCAAAGTGGCGAAAATCAAATTGCTTCACAAGCACCTCTCAGATTTTTTTATTTTCGCTAAATCGCTTAGCGGCACGGCTTTGCCGGTAGGGTCGTAACTAGCCACGGCCGAAGCCTCCCACTATGCGCAGTGGTGAGCACTGTGGTCTTAGAAGTGGGGGGTCTCGGGTTTGCGAATATAGGAACTTATACCAGACCAGACCAAAAATTTAGAAATAATAAAAATCCAAATCCCTGCCAGGAATCGAACCCGGGACCTCCCACTAATAGGACCACAGCGCTTACCACTGCGCCAGGGAGGTCGTCATCGCAGGTCCAGCGTACTAATATTAGTAGAGATCAGTGGAAATTTGTCTTAATTTCTTCGTTAAAGATTATTTGGCGCTTAAAAATTGGCCATAAGTGAAAATAAATTATGTGACGAATTACATAATGCTTTTCGGTAAAAAGTTCAACGGCCCATTTTAAAAGAAAACCAGTTCCTTAACCTGATCTTTGAACAAGTATACAAAATCAACAAGATGATAGTTGGTGCTCAATAAGTTAAATAAGAACTAAGTATATCTCTATAATATATAAAAATGAATCACTGAATGTGTTGCGGATCGCAAATCTCGAGAACAGCAGAACCGATTTCGCTAATTCTTTTTTTATAATATTCCTTAAAGTATGAGGATGGTTCTTACGGTGAGAAAAATTTAAAAATAATCCTGCAAAAGAATCGACTGTTAGACGGTACGAAGTTCGCCGAGGCAGCTAGTATACGTATAATATTATTATTACAGTTAACGTAATTTTATATTAATTGTGGCCAGCTTGACTAATCTAAACTTGTTGTGAGGTAATGTTTTCATAATAATCGTCAGAACAGACTTCTATGCATACGATTTGTATGCAAATATCCAAATAAGTTTTTACGTTTGCTAGCCATATAATTATAATGCTGCTCAAATTTGTACTGACAATAGAATTATTTAATTACGTAATAAAAAGCAGTAATACCTAAGTCTAGTGAAATGAAGCATCAAAATATGCTCGTGAAACTTCGAGTGAAGTACAAATAATAATAAAAAATGCTGTAAGCAGCATCGAGCACGCGTATAAGTTACCTACCGGAGAGCAGAGGTCACATCAACGCTAAGCTCTGTTGACATCATTAGTATTTCTCCAACGTGCCTGATGCGGGCTACTCTTATTAAGGACTTAATATGCATTTTCAGTACGAAAAGGCTCTTTTCAAAAGGATAATTTTTAATGACCTCCCTTTTCTTCTTTTTCTTTTATTCAAATACAAGTTATATAATGTTTAATACAAGTTAGCCCTTGTCTGCAATCTCACCTGGTGATGATGCAGTCTAAGATGGAAGCGGGCTAACCTGGAAGGGGTATGACAGTTTTTTTTATTAAACCCACACCCCTTTGGTTTCTACACGGCATCGTAACGGAACGCTAAATCGCTTGACAGCACGGCTTTGCTGGTAGGGTGGTAACTAGCCACGACCGAAGCCTCCCACTATGCGCAGTGGTGAGCACTGTGGTCTTAGAAGTGGGGGGTCTCGGGTTTGCGAATATAGGAACTTATAATTTCTAAATTATCTATGGTCTGGTCTGGTGGAAGGCCACGACATAGACTAGTTACTGCCCTACCGGTAAAGCCGTTCTGCCTAGCGCTTAAGCGTTCTGGTACGATGCTGTGTAGAAACCGATATTGATTTAATATTTTCAAGTTAGCCCACGGGCTGACTTGTAATGGAATAATAATAAAAAGAAGTATGGAAAAGCGTACGTCAACGCTTCTTGTAGGTCTCGTAGTTAAGTATGTGTAGTATACGATCACCTTTTGTTGTTTAGAAATCTCTTCTGTTTATCTAAATATCTATCTATCTCTTTGACAAACGTAGCGTTAAATGCGACGCGAGTAATGAAATAGCTTTGATTTATTGCGGGCGTTACAAGTCTTGGCTATGACGAATGGTTACTTGAGGATTGTGCATTAGCATAGTTCATTAAAGTGCTTGCGACTGATTAGCAGTAAATGGGAGCAATTGCGTTGACATGACATGCCGCGCCTGCCATATCAAATATGACCACTGCGAGCATGCGAGGCCCCACAAAAGTGATCAAGATGTCTTAGTTTAGTTTTAATTATGATTACCGAATACCCGACGTGTGCCACTACGCTAAAAAAGAATATAATATAGACAGATAAACACAGCCTGGATAAACAAGCTGAAGTACCTACATATTAAATTTTAAAAAGTTATGATAGCAGTTGAATAGGTACTTTCATACAATTAGTATATGAAGGTTTTAAAATAAAGGAAATAATCTAACAAATCGTGCCAATAATACTGGCTGTATTTCCGCGCTGGACAGCCAGGCTGATCCGTTGCACAAAAAATGACCCAGCATTTCTGTCACCATATGAGGCTATTAATTGCGGTGAAATGTCTCGTAAAAATTTTTTTGCGCTAAAACTCCGTGGGCTCAGGATCTCCACGGCAAACGGAACAAAAATGTAGAATATATAAGATTAAAGTGATTATGGTAAACGACTAAATTTTAAAGTATTTGTAATACTTAAATACTTAGGTAGGTAGATGCCAACAATAATAAAAAACTTGAACCAAATTCCTATTTGAGAACTGGTGGTAGGGGTATGGTATTTGTACACACTCATTAATTGACTTAAGCCACTAAAGGAAAATCGGAGCAATTTAGATAATTTAACCAGAAATAATCAAACTGTGACACGACTCTGGACTTCGAAGACTATACAAATGGCGATGATTAGTAAAACTTGTATCCGAAGCAAACCTCAATATTATAAATCCAAAAGTGTGTCTGTCTGTCTGCTAGCTTTTCACAGCCCAACAGTTTAATCAATGTTGATGAAATTTGGTACAGAGTTAGCTTACATCCCGGGGAAGGACATAGGCTACCCTATTTTTTATCTCAGAAAATCAAAGAATTCTCACGGGATTTTTAAAATACCTAAATCCACGCGGACGAAGTCTTGTCTAGTGTTTAATAAATTATAACATTCATTGTATGTGTTTAATACAAAAATTACTGTGAAAATTTCTATACCTGTACCTGAACTTCTACCTATGTATTCTGACTTCTGAGCGTAGGTTTAGGCACTGTCTACTAGATAGTTTAGGTTGATAGATCAGTGAGCCGATTGGGACCAGTCTTTTTATCTATAGAAGCGAATGTGTAATGAGCTGTAAATAATTATTACGTACAGTATGCAAATGCGGTAAAATGACAATCATTGATAATGAAGTAACAAGCGTTTTTCACTCGGTGAAAGTGTGAAGTTTACCTACTCAAGGAAACTCCCAGTATTGTACAATATAACGCTGCTCTCGCGTTTCGATACTAAATACTTAACAAGAACTACAATAATTACAATTGTAAGGAGATTAATTAATAACGTTACTAAATATAATAATAATATATCACTAAAATGATGCTAGAATTATTAAAGATTTGAGTTACGATGGTAATATGCAATATACAACATTATGATCTTACAATAAATGAAATATTATGTGACCCAAATTAAATTAAAGCTGATAAGTCGCTATGTAATTCACATATTACGAACGTTATTAAATTTCAGCATAGATGATTTATTTATATTTCGGATCTAGTTATAGTACTCATACTTAGTTATATTTATTGCCAGATGATAAGTAGGATTATGTAAATAGGTATGTATTTGGAAAGTTAATTTTAAATTAAGAAACCTTGATGAATATAGCTTGAAATTAAAATTTTTAAGACATTTTAAAATCCCTTATGCTTTTTGTAAACGCATTCTCTTGACTCACGTAACATGTACATATTATGTTACAAAATTTTCACCAGTGAACGACAAAGTAATAGAGGAAGAGCCAGCGCGTACCAGACCTTCGTTATTTTATAAAAGCTGATGGTTTCTCTGCGTATTGTCCCCAACACAGTAAGGAACGATCAGCGACTATGAAGTTTGCATTATAGTAGCTTTGGGAGATAACAGGTAACAAAGGAGTAAAAAATCTTAGGTCAAAGTATACAATCTAATTTTGTTATATTGTCTTCGGAATATTATTAAAAATCCTGTCATGCATTGTCAGACACTTATTGCTGTGGCAACTCCCTGCTAGACGCCGTTAAAGTTTGAAAGTTCAAGGGTGCCTGATAGTCCAGCAGCCAGCGCCTGTTTTTTTTTATAAGAGGCTGAATCTTCGTGAGTAGCTTCAGTTCAACAAGACGCCCAAGTATTGTTCTGTGAAAAGTCTCCATAGAGGTAGCTATTTTAGTGCGCAGGTACACAACATGTCGATTCGGTGGGGTGTCGAAATTGTTTCAATAACAGTTGGTACTTTTTTGTAACTAGGTATACTTATTGAGAAAATTGGATGGTAAACTCGGAAAAACAACTAGAACTGTCTTCCTTGACCGCATATGCAGAAAATGACCCTGCACGACGCACGCTGCCTGTTATCTCGAATGAGATAACTTAAAATTACATCTGCTATTGTTTAAGATTTTCACAGAACAAGGGCGGAAGGTACCTACAAATCTGTGATTAAATGCAAGTTAGCGAACGATACCAGAACCGTTAATTGCATTGTTATAATATTTACTCGCAAGGTACGCTGATAACATAGAGTACACTAAACAATTTTTCTCACCAAATTCTTATATTAGTGTTCAGGAATTGCTTTATTATATGTAATATTAACATTTTTAAATGTATTATGATTTTCACATCATAGTATTGACCTTGAACTACAATGATTAACTTCTCAAGATAAAAAATATGCGCACTCATTAAGAACGGTTTTTTAGATTTAAAACATTTCAGATCATATCAAGTATCATTTCTGTATAAAAATGGTTAGTATATAAAATGTGTTTAGCTATTCATGTTTTATTTATTTGACTAATTTATAGTTTTTTTTCCTATAACTCGGTCATGTATGTTGAATTAATTTTGAGTACAAAACTTGAACAACCTAAAAAATAACCTAAATTGTAAATTGAACCTTGGACGAAAGGGGCAACGCTCCGACCATCTTGGGAAGGTACATTGCCTCGCTGCGCTGGTCTTGATGAGGTTTTAAATTTAATTTAATTTATTTTTAGGTTAAATTTATTTTATATAATACAAATTATCTAGAAATTATTTTTTTGTTTTTATATACCTATCTAGTTACCTAAATATCGTTATATTTACGAACCATAGTCATTAGGTATATTATTGGCCATAATCTATAAAAAAGCAAGATAAATTTTGTATAATATTTGGATAATACTACCTATTTGTATAATATTTGGAAATAAAAGCCGGAAATTAAAGAAAAATCTCCAAATAAACATGAAACCGGTTTATATTGAATCTATGCCGCCCATGCAATATTGTTGGCGTAGGCCTGCCCCATGTGACTGCCACTTGTCGCTAAATATTATATTATGCGTACCTACTTTGATCACTTAGAAGTTATTGAGACATTTATTACATTATTTCACGTTTAATAAGCCTTAGGTAACTATTTATGAATAATGAGCTTTAAAATAAAGTTAGTTTTAACTCACGTCAATCTAATAAACTATCAAAGTAGGTACATTATAGGTACGTAATAAAACCAGTTGGTTAATAAATAAACAAATGCGCGCATTGGGCACAACGGGGGCAAGCACAGATTGATTGACATCAATATACAGATTATGTGTGTACAATTGTTAGATAGGGAGCCGATGGCAAAAATAGCTCGCATAACAGAAACTGAATTAGGCCGCGATTACACCTGTTAGTTTTCCTTCTAGTTGTAGTTACTACATCCACGGCCATCTACATAAAGTTTTTCCTACTCCAACATTTAAATGTTAAACTAAAATCTAAGACTGGCAATACCATTGTAAAAGACAGTCGCAAACATTAACAGTCAGACAAACACAGTTAAATAAAATTTCATTTACCTATGCCAGTGCAACATAGTGCGGCATTGTAGTATGCCACAGGGTTTTGTTGCTATTTTTCTTTGATTTCACGTCACCATAGCTTAATATTTGACATATCATTGGTTCAGGATCAAACCGAGAGTTCTCTCAATGTAATTCACTCTGACAATGTTATCTCGGCATAAAATAGACTACCGCATTCTGCTTAAGGTTGCAAATATAATGTTTTCAATGTGTAGCATGCTGCTTTGTCGCATGTTGCTGCTCTGGCGTAGAAATAATATGAAATTGTCACTGACTCCCCAACTATGTAAGTACGCGTACCAACACAGGCACGATTAAATTTATTCAGTTGTTCTGATTTAATGATCAGTGTGTGGCACAGCACTCCGAAAATAGAAAGATTAGAGACAGCGGCTGACCACCTTGTTACAGTTTACGAGTAACAGCAGCCTCGAAACTCGATGACGAATGACACTGTTTTACATTCGTTATTATTTCATAATGATAAACATAGCACCTTCAAAGCCAACAAAAAAATTGAGATGTAGTTATCACTCTTTATGTCTGTATCTTTTAAAAGTCGCTGAAATAATTTATAAAAAAAATTGGCACTTTCAAAGAGAGACCCTGAAAAATAAACTCAACAATACCAGTCTTGTTAAATTTCAAGATATCGAGTCGTTATGACACAAAATTAAATTTATATTTTTAAACATATTAATTAATAATATCTATATGGCAGACTTCATTAGTTTTACATAAAGAATACCTAGTTCTATTTAAAAAATTATAGAATGTACTTTGAAAGCCTTATTAGCTTTCAAAGTACATTCTATTATTTTTTTGCAATTCCCAAGGCAATCAATACAAGTTGTATTGAATATTAAAATAGCATACTTAAAATGCAAACAAATTAGTAGATTTAATTAAGAGCGGATGTTATATTACAGAATGAATAACCTTAGGTGAAAGTAATATTTCAGGTATTTTAATAGGTATAATAAAATATTATACAGCTAAGAATCACAAATACATAATAATTTGTGTTAAAAAGGGTGAGAATAATAATGGAGTGTGAAAAAACTGTACATAATATGTAGCTATAGATAACTTCATAATAACATAACCGAAATGTAATCTTGCAAGTGGGCTCTATAGAGTTCGTTAAAAAAAAGTCCAATCAGTGCACTCTGTGTGTTTTTACATCACTGTAATATTATATTCTTCCATATTGATAATCTATCTATAATCTGTGGATAGGATAAGCTATAAGTCCCGCAAATTGCTAATACGCGTGGCTGCCATTTTAGTGACGTCAGTACTAGACTGAAGTTTCGAGCTGATGGTATATTTTTACTTACGTCAAATGGTGTCAAAATGACGTTATTTTGATGTAAATGAGACATGGTTCCTGCGCAATAGCAATTTGCAGGACTTAGGTATACAACGTTGTTATTGTTTTGAAAAGACCATACAATTTTTGATAAACTACAACATAAGTTAGATTCTTATAGATTAATTTTTGGGGTTCCAAAAAGTAGGGAAAAATAAAACAACTATACTAAGTGGGTTATCATATGAAAGGGCTCTAACTCCACACTCTAAAACAGATTCTTGTTTATTTTTATACATAATAGTTTTTGATTTATCGTGCAAAATGTTTAAAAATACGGAACCCTCGGTTCGCGAGTCTAACGGTTTTTTCCATAAATGACTTTCAGGAAACAGAACAGTTACCAACAAATTGCAATGCAATTTGTAAAAGTCACTTAATAACGGTTATTACATTAATAACTGATTAATAATGACTTATTTGTCATCGATGAACAAGTGAATACATCAAGCAGATAATACCGACAGCGTAACAATTAGGTTCTTTTCCCACCGCATCCGATCCGAATCCGAAAATAAATTGATTGAACGAAACCAGAAAACTCGGATCGAATCCGAATTGTAGATTTTATACTGCGCCCGTTTTAATGGATGTTGTTTGCATATTCTTGATCCACCACCGTTCTCAGATCAGACTCAGCGTTCATACAAGTAATAAGTACTTATTCTGATTAATTTATTCCGGGACATTGTTCCGAATTTAAGATATTCTCGACATTGGTAAACGAAATTCGGATCTACTGCGCGTACCGTAAATAAATAATACGGCTACTTCGGTTTTACTTTATTATAAACTAGGATAAAAATAATGACGTAAACTGAAAAAACTAATTAAATCGATCAAATAATAAAAAAATTATAAGCATTTAAATATTTCTGATTAGACAGAGATAGCAATATAGAATTATGACGTCATTTTGACAAATGCCATAGTAGCTTCGTGCGGTTTCATACAAATTTTCGTTTTGCGAGAAAGGGATAGAACACCCTCCCACTCCAAAATTAAAATGCCTGTAACTTTGTAAATCTTTGTTGGATTTTAATATTTTTTTCAGCGTACGTCATTATTTTCATCTTAGTTTATAATAAAGTAATAATATTTATCAAATTCAAAATTGATAAATAAATTGGATGCAGTGCGTACACACCCTTGCAATTTGTGCTAACCATAGCGCAAAAACACAACAATGTCGATCAGACGCAGAAAACTTTTTAATATCGTTACGGTCAATTATTTTTACCGCTTGTAAACTACTTATTAGTGTTAATAGAACGATAAGATATGAACAGGTAGGAGGTAAGTATTGTGGATTTAATTTGTATTTACTCTAGGATATCTACATTTATTTTTGCAGCAGGATGTCTAGATTAAAATCAACAAGCGATACCCGAGTAAACATTATTTGGCCCATGCTACATTTATATATATCACCTATGTATCTACAAATACAGTGTTCACTACCGCTCGTATTCCGGCAGGTGTTTTAGAACCTAAAATACTGTATTAATTTAAGTGTTTCGATTGTAAGTAAGATACCATCGACTTCATTCCCGAGAAATTGAGAAAAAGGAAATGCGGTTAGCACTGTCGGTTCAGCACTAAGCACGGATCTCCTCCAGAATGAGAATGGTTTAGGCCATAGTTCACCACGCTGTAGAGTGCGGATTGACGGGCTTCAAACATGATCAAAAATAATGCAAACATCCATTATTACAAACATTCATTATTGGCTGAGCGGGGCATTGGTCGCTGTACTAGGAGTAACCTGTGCAATGTGCATCATCTATTTGGTACAGAGATAGCTTGCATCCAGGGGGCAGACACAGGCTACTTTTTATCCGGGCAAAACAAACTTCCCACGGGATTATTCAAAACCTAAATCCACGCGGATGAAGTCGCGGCGGGCATCATAATCTAGTATTAGATTAAGTTATAATTTTATTGTCTATTGTCATTAAGATAGTTGCTATGGCAATGACCATCGAGAGAAAGTTTTACGCACAATAATGGGAACTCATTACATTCATCTAGAGAAATCGTCATCTCGTCGCTTGTGGAACTTCGCACCTAATAAGTATGCAAAGCATATTTTTAATTTCGAACAAGTTCTGTTCATACACGGGACACACTCACAGGTTATAATTATAGAATTAGGATCTACTCTGATGGTTTGCATTTGGAATGTACCTAATTTTATTGCATGAATTTGCAGTCCGCACACAGTCAGCGTGGAGTTCTAGTTTGATCAGTTGATCACACAGTAGATCAATCCGTCTGTCTAAAACCTTAAAAGTATGATGGTAACTTGTACATGTTAATTTTTTTATCGGTTGATGACTAGTGATACGAATCCGCATCCGTATAATACGAGTCGGTGCCATTTTGTTTGTTCAAAAGCCCTGTCCATACAAAGTAATATATAGGTCAATGTATAAACCATATTTAGATACAATCTAACCTCATTTAAGTAGGTACTTAACTACTTAACAGTGACATGCTTTTTTCTAAGGCTAATTGACACGTCTCGTCTGTGGGAATGCATACATCGCATCGTAACAAGAAGTTATTTCCTTGTAATGTAACGTAAACAACGTAAATCAGAGAGATGCGCCACCACTAGATTAAGCAAAAAGATACGCCCAAAGAACACCGAGTCTTCTTTGTTAATCAGTAAATTAGACCTATTTTTACTCTTTATCTAAATAATTTTATAAAAGGAAAAGGTCAAACTACTGGACGGATCAGGCAGAAAAATAGCATTCAGATATATTTTATATTATGACGTAGGCATCCGCTAAGAAAGGATTTTTCAAAATTCAACCCTTAAGGGGGTGAAATTTGAAAAATGAAAGTCGCGAGCATAAGCTAGTCATAATATAAAGCAATTGATTTAGAACTGAAAAACTTGAAGTCTATGCGTGGTCATAATATTAGTATTACGCATATAATAATATTTAGGTACATATTTTTACATAATTATTTTAAAACGGCAATAATATTCGTTTTATTCTTATGAACTTTCTAAAATGCGTAAAGAAGTTAAATAACAATAACAACGGACATAAAAAAAAAAAAAAAAAAAAAATTTTATTTACCTATTTAATAAACTTTTACAAGTATTTTTGAATCTTCAGCTGCATCTACCACTGGTTTGGAATGCCTTTCCTACTAAGAAGAACCAGCAAGAAACTCGGCGGTTGCTCTTTGCAAAGATTTGATATGTAACAATACAGGGCAGAAATGCTTCCTCAAAATAATGTGTTTTTAGTTCTTTCCGACTGATTTTAAATAACTGCATGAAAGTTTAAGAGATCTAGAAGCACTCACATACTAAGTAATAAGGAAGTATTTATATGTAATACCAAACGAAAAATGCAGATTTTCCTATAGATGGAGAAAGAATTGATCGATGATATGATGCAATCCGCTGGAACAATACACTGTTGCTCTGTTTCCGTGAAACATATAATAATTTTTCCTAGTATTATGTGATTTTCGGATAACGATGTTGTCAAAGAGTTTTTATAGTGGATAAAATTACAGTCATTGTTAGCTACTGATACACTTAAAAGATATAGGTAGGTATGTAGTAAAAATGTATAGACTCAGGCATAGAAGATAATCTAGTTATAAATAGTAAACAATGTCTTAAGTAATTAGAATTTCTCTGTTTACTTATTCGTTTATTATAATCTTTTAAGTAGATTTCAGTGTATTTTATTTTTATTTATTTTTATTTTTCATGTATCGAAATTGTAGATACATAGTAGTGATAACTTAAGTTCCATTGGAAATTTTTAACTTTTGTTTAGAATATTTCAGAAGAAAACAAATTCAATAAAAGGCTTACTTCAAAAAATGTATAGAATAAAATCTGTCCGAAGCAGGAAAACTGCTAGTAAGTAGGTATTCATATTATAAATAGGACGTAAGTATATTTTTAATTTACCAACGGATCATGAAGTTTCAAAAAATTACGCGATTTATAGAAGTGACTATAGAAACTGGAATAATTTAACCGTTAGAATTATCTTACACAGCGTTGAATCTAATCTATAATTCTAGCAACGAAAGTATGTTACTTTCCTTTTCACCTCATTGATTATAACAGCTATTATGAATGGCCTCCTGCAAGTCATTCAGAACGCAATGTCGCAATCGTATTATATGTATATTCTTCACTGCATAAAATATGCGTAGATCGACGAAGCGACCTAAAGGTCGAGATCGGTCATACCTCAACGTTTAAATATTGTATTTACTCGTAGTTAATAGCTAATTCAGCCACTCGGCCAGTACTCATGATACACTATGAACTATGATGAACTAAGTAACAAATATAAGAATATCGATGTCATCGTGACAAAACAATCGCTGGCCTATACCTACTACTGAGCACGAGTCTCCTCTCAGAATGAGAAGAGTTTAGCCATAATATGCCAGCGTGGCCCAGTGTGAGAACTATCAGGCATGCAAGTTTCCTCATGATGTTTTCCTTCACCGTTAAATCAATTTAATTTAAAACATCTTTATTGCTTAATACTACTACGAAGAAGCAAATGATATTTGCTTCTTCGTCATAGTATATTGCTTAAAACGCAGAAAAGTTAGAGTTGCGTGCCCGGCATCGATCTTTCCGACCTCCCTTCGAAGAAGGCCGAAGTCCTATATTATGTGAATTATTAATGTGTCATTTCAATTTATTGCCTTCAAGGCAAGGCAAAATATTATTTTTCTATCTGTCATTGCATCTGGGTGGCAGAGGACCTCAATATTTGGAAGAATTATTGTTCGTGTCCCTATTAGCCGTGGTAGCCTAGTGATTGATTGACGTCCACTTGCAGTAATAGATACGACGCGTGTAAAGTTTCATATCATAGAGCAACTTTACACGCGTTAAACTCTAATGTACCTACTACCCGATTTTACATAACTTTATATTTTAATGTAAATAACGGGTACAAACCACGATTAATTTGATGTTTTTATTTGTCGATATTTCAACCCGATTGCCTGGGTCGTGGTCACGTTGGGACCACGACCCGTTATTTACATTAAAATATGACGTTAAACAACGAAATAATGCCTCTTTATAGTTTTAATAATAATTAAAGTAGCCATTTGAACAAACCATTTTTGGCATATAACATAAATGCGGACTACTTAACTTTGTACGGCCGGCCACATTAACCCATATACAATATAAAATTTATGTATGTGTTAATTAATTAATTAAAATCAAATTGAAATTAAAATTAATGTGTTTGTTAAATTCGTTTGTTTGTGACCTAAGTGACATAAGTGGAAACTTTGCACTAGCTAGGTACTTTGTTTGTAGTTATTGTTGACACTTGCGTGAAGGTTGCTTCATAAGTATTTACCTACCATCAACGAATAAATGATACGCGAGTCACATTGTAACGCATGCCAAGCGTCAATTATAAGGCATACAATAAAACTTGATATGTAATATTTTAAACTTTTTCAAGTCTAAATCATCAACGCTTATGTTACAATAACCGAACAACTCTACAGAATATAACTACTGAGAGGTTTTATGATTACCCTTATTTATCGTACAATATATTAATATTATTACCGTCAAAAGTGGCGTATTAAAATGTTCCACATAATAATTTTGATCATTGAACTACGTACGAGTAGGTACATGGACCACTTCAGCATTCGGTATCAACTGCTTGAGCGATTCACAACTGCACAACCACTCTACGCAGTCATGACTGCTTATAATGATCACAACTGCTGGAACGGCTGCTGCCTCGTATTAGACAACGAAAAAAGATTGTAGTTCGCTGTACAGTCGCAGCTTCTAGCAGTCAGTACCTATCGACTGCTTCAAGCTACCCATATATGTCCTCTCATAGTCCCTCACCTGAGTCCACCTTGGATAATGTTTAACTACGCTATGCCGGAATCGATTTCAACAAACATGTCAATTGGTTTTGTTGTGATAGTTTACGTATCATATTTTAAGGCGAGTTAAGTCAGCCGGAGAGAAAAACAACGCCAGCATAGTTAGATTATTATTTTTCATTGGCAATTTATTCTATCCAGTAATGTTTTCCAATTAGGTGTGAAATTTTAGAACATGCAACTACTGTTTGAGTTATTCGTAGTATGGGTGGCAAAAAGCTCCCTAACGGCGGCATTCATCCGATCCAAGTCCGTTAAAAAATACGTTCCTTTTTGTTTTGAATGGGAGCTTATGACATATGTCGTAAATAATCGCTGGTATTGTCACGGATGACGAGTAGAACTCGGATGACGGAAGTACAGTGCGTAATCGCTCTAATGAATGTATATTGAAAGTACGAACGAGTTGAATAAAATGCCGTATTTATATATATCCGATCGATTCACTGGTTAATCAAATTAAATTACGTGTAAGTAATTCTTGTTCCTTAAATGTCTGTTTTTGTTCACATAATATAAGGTCAATACTTGTTAAAACTAGCTTTTTATCGCAATTTTGTTCGCGTCGCGTTGGTTTTATAAAGGTAGGTAATATGGCTAATCCTGTTGTACAAAATCCCTAATCTAAAGTAAAATGACATGTCTTAATGCATTCCATATTATGTCCCTGCGGAAAAGTATATCTATACATTTAGACCTGATATTTTTACATAAGTACATATTTTCGCTTCATTCTTTTCTTTCTCGTTGCCTTTTGTTAACTATATTTAATATATAGCTAAATATATAGTTAACAAAAAGGCAAAAACATTCTGGATTTCATAATATCAGTGTGGACCAGTGTGGATATTTATTAATGCATATTTCATAATGCTTGAGTACCTGACCTTGAAACAGTCTTCTTGTGCTAAAAAGCCCCGTTGACAAATTGAATGTTATTAAAGAGAAATGGTTTTGTTATCATTTACAAATAGAAGCTGACAATCGCGCAAGACCGCGGCTGGTTTCAGCCGGTAACCGGCCGCGTTATGTAATCGTGCGTTATCAAAACAGTTGTCAATGTCGTTGTGAAATGTGAGGGTCCAGTACACATTGGCTCAATGCGTTTGGCAAGACGTGTCGGCCAATGTATAAACGCTGTTTCCGAACTCCGCCTCCGTCAATTAAAATTAACTTTACCAAAGCATAAAGATGTTTAAGCACCTCAGCAATAATGGTGTAAAAATACGAATTTGTCAGCCAACAAAAACTATATTTTATATAGGTATATGTCTTTCTCTTAAAAAAAACAATTAAAATTTGTAGTGTAATTCTCTACCAAAAAAAACCACTTGCATTTATTTCGTATTTCTATTGGCAGTAAATGCGCCTAAAGCGCTAAAATGCTATCCAAAAATATTTGGTGGTTCATGTATTATCGTTTACAAACAAAATCGCAAACGTTGTAACGTTGTTAACTTTTTTAGACTTGGCCTAAACGTTTCCTAAAAGTAATGTAGCCACTAGCGGAAATTTAAAGCTTTTTCTTTAGATTCGCACTTGGCTGGACTTATTATTACTTACATAAGAAGTACCTACAAGAAGAGGCAAGAAATGAAGTCAGAGGTTTGGCAGCTTGCTTGTGCTTTTAACGCCAATTACAATCAATCGCTACAATTATTACAAGTAATAAAATGTTCAAGGTTAAATTGAATGAATTCTTTATCGCAGTTATACAATTGTATCAAGAATATTATAGACCTCGAAGTTTATGAAGTGAATGCATTCATGTGGCTTAATATGTAAGTAAAGCAGTTGTCCGACCGCCGACGATTAGCGAGAAACGAGTTGAGCAAAGAACTAGAAATTATTTGGCAAGCAACGAGAAGCGAGTGTGCAGATGGGACAGTTTTGTTGCTGGTTTATAAAAGTGTGTAAATGCGCGTAGTGCGCAAATTTTGCGAGTATTTAGCCCTCAAGAGATTATCACTCGAGTTTTTTTGATAGCTCTTGTCCTTACGAGAATTTAGCGGAGATAGAGTTCTCACCGGGCAGTGTGCAAATAAACTTAAATCTTTTATTGACATGGAATCTTACATCGCTTGCTTGAGCAGCGTTTGCTTGAGCGAGAAAATAGTCGATAGCTAAATAATTATTGCTTCCTCGTCGGTGGTGGGACAACTGTCTTAAGGTGTTTTTTTTAAATGAAAAAATATTTATTTAACAAAACAGTTTTGACAAATTTAAACATTTTCTAATGGTACCCACACTAGGTAGTCTTGTGTTATTTTGAGATAGTGAATTACATGTTAAGTTTGTATAATAGATTAAACTAGACATAATTTTTTTTGTAGAATTAATAGATTACGAGCGCCGCAAAGTCCATTCCTACTTATGTATCGGAATAAAAAAAACTGTTGTCAAACGAGTAACGCAATAACCTACTGGACCTACGTTACATCTCGCCACATCTCGCATATCGCACAGATTATAATTATTACATCATGAATACGTTAAAAGTTAACCAGAATCGTCAATACGGTAAAACACGTTAATGAAAATCGACACCGTTCGATTGTTTATGCATAATATCTTCTTCCCTATCTAATCGGCATATTTTGTATCTAATCTGGTTTCATTTTGTTACTAGGAAAATCGCCCGTGATTTTTATGGGTGGATTTACGTATTTAAAATACATATACATATATAAATACGTATTTAAATGTGAATGAGTTATGCCGGCATTGAAACCTTTCTAGTTCCTTGTGTAGTGATCCAAATAACCGAAGAAGTTTTTGTAGTTATGTCCGTTTTAAGCAATTAAATATCACTTGCTTTAACGGTGAAGGAAAACATCGTGGGAAAACATGCATACATGTGAGTTCAAAGACACGTAAAGTCTGCTAAAATTGGCACTTGATCAGCGTTGCGGATTCCGGCCTAAACCTTTCTCAATCTGAGAGGAGACCCGTACTCAGTAGTGGGCCAGCGATGGGTTGGTCATGATGATGGTGATGATGATGAATGTCAGAGTGAACTGCGGTAATCATAGAAGAAGATAATATAGGTAGTATATATACCCGACGTCAACCTTACCAATTGTATTTGTAGATCGTGCAGGCAAGACTTTTACCTGCATTTTTGGAATCACGACACGAGTGACGTCGTAGTTTATCGATGGACTCGACCGCCAGATTTCAAAAGGTCACGAGGTTACAAGTTACACTCAAGTGACCTTCCGCGCGCTCTATACAACATACAATCGCGGAAGAATCACCTTTAAACGAATGAAAATTGTATTCATACTAATAAATGCAAAAGAGTGTCTGTCCGTCTGTCTGTCTAGCGGTTGCCTTTTCATAACTCATTAGCATAATTAATAATTTTGACTACTATTGGTCCAAAAAATCACAGGATTGCCACAGGATTTTTAAAAACTCGAAATCCACGCAGATCTATTATTATTTAATAAAATAAACTTTAACCTCTACTTTCCAATCTACACTTTGTGTGTAAATTAATAAAAGAATATAATATAATGTGCAAATCATTTGGCCATTTATTCCTAAGAAAGTAGGTATGGTATATACTCTTAAAAAGAAACGATAAGCAAAAACATTCTCAGGTACGATTTCATTACAATATTCGTGATGTTTAATGCCCAAAATATTTTCATCAAGTCACGGTTTCAGACATATAGCTAAGGCTTATAGGCTAGGAACGTTATAAATTTTTCACGAGAGCACCTGTTCTTTAATTACGACGCGCGTATTTATCTGAAACACTGCAAATTATGTTTTCTTGGAACGTAGTTGAAGCCTATTTATCAATTTGCTATTCGCTCGACACCAATTCTCTATTTGGAATCTTTGAAGTACGAGTTACAAGAGGTCCATACAAATCATATTTTATTAATCGCGTATTATCATTGAATTTAAAATTTATTTTGTCTCGTTTTGGTATGTTGTTGAAGCCTAAAAAGTGCTGCAAATATCATATAGATAAGTCAGAATTGAGGGCGGACGTCTTGGTACAGAAATCTTATATATAAAACTAGATGATGCCCGCGGCTACACCCTCGTGGGTTTAGTTTTTTTAGATCCCGTAGGAACACTTTGATTTCCGTGAAAAAAAGTAACCCTGGGATGCAAGCTAAATTGGTTTTTTTTTTTAATAGATATAGCGAGCAAACGTGCAGGCGGGTCACCTGATGTTAAGTGATTACCGCCGCCCATAAACATTTGCAGCACCAGAGGAGCCGCCGATGCGTTGCCGGCCTTTTAGGAATTTGTTGGTCCGCCCCTTGAATAACCCCATGTTAAGCTAAATTGGTTAAACGGGTGGGCTTAGAAATGCTGTAGGTCACTTTAATTTTCCGGCAAAATGAAGTCTATATCTGTTCCCGGGATGCAAGCTATCTCTGTACTAAATTTCGTCAAAATTCAAACGGGTGGGTCTTTAAAAATATAGTCGGACTTTTCTACTTTTCCAGGAAAAGTAGCCTATGTCCATCCATCCTCTGGATGCTGCAAGCTATCTCTGTAATATATATCGACAAAATCGGTAAAACGGATGGTCTAGCAGACAGACAGAGAGATATTATGCTTTATAGTGATATAAAAGACGTTTGTCTGTCTGTTCGTTGACTATGTGTATTGCTCATTAGATTGTCAAAACTTTAAACATTTTTTGTTGCGATTTGCGGGAAAATTTCTGTTATGGTACTGTCAACATATAATGTGACGCGTAATTCGCATTACAATACATACCGGAAATTGGCATTTGGATAACTACAACTAATAATATTTTCTATTAAAAAAACTTTTAGAATGCAGGGATTCAATCAATTAAGTTTATCTATAAACAGTTCATAATTCAGAGCATCGAGAGAGCAATAGGTGGTCGGTAAATCGATTATACATAGGTTGGAATTATTATTACTAACTCCTAGTAAGTCTATGTAAGATATTTGTCGAGCGTAAATAGCGCTATCGTAAATTATAATCGATCATTATTATAGAAACGTTACAGCGGCTTATTAATATATCTGAATCGAATCAGATAGGTGCGGCCGTGAGAAAGTAAAGGTGTTAAGTATATTTTTTACAGCAAGGAAAAATGATACCTACTGTTTAACCAATTTAATTCATTTTTATCTAATTACTGTCTTTTGTAAACGTTGTTGATTTCCACAATGAAGTTACGAAAAAAGAAGCCGATCCGTGATTTGTGTACTTACCTATAGGTACGATTATTACCTAGATACCTATAAGATATTTTTGAATCTTTGAATGCAGTTTTTATTTAAAATCAATGGCATTGCTCTCTATAGGTATTATATACAGGGTGTAACCAGTGGCGTGCACAGTGTTTGAAGCCAGGGTAGGCATTAGTTAGGTAGGAATCTGTTTACTGACAGGTCATAATGAAAAATATGCATTGGGCTATTACAACTGGGGTAAGCAGTGCATTTATGCCTCTATGACCTGCACGCCACTGGGTGTAACCAGAACGCTAGCACAAACTTAGCGTTATTGTTATACGACCTAAATACAATCCAATACCAACAGTAACCATTTACCTCATTTTGTAGTTTTAGTGATTTAGTATTTTTCAAACCCGCAATGTATAGCGTGAAAAACTTTGGTCAATGCCCAGACATGGCATTTTCTCCGAGTGACCTACTTACGCAACGTTCGTTCACCTCTAGCGTAAGTCAGAATGTAGGTTTTTTTTAATATTTCTTTGCGTTTTTTTGTGATATCATATCTGTAGTCAACAATACTATCACCTGTCTTCGTTTTTACTAGCGTTCTGGTTACAGCCTGTATAGTACGCAACAGGTAGAAATGGCAATCGGGGTGGGGACGCCCCGCACACTCGCACAGCCCACGCACTAACCCGGTGCGGGATAGCGCTGGTAACGTGCAGGTGTGCAGGGCGTCCTCCCGATTGAAAATCTCGACCTGTCACGAACTATAGGTACATAGACTTCCAAACTTCTGACCCTCGTAGACTGTATCGTATCGTTACATATCTTATTTGTTAATGGCAGAGTTTTTCATTAATATTTATTTGATTATATTATTATTGAAGTCAATCGATTAGTTTTAAAATACCATCATCGGAAACTACAATAGTGCCAATGAACCAATTAATATTATTAATGGAATTCATTCGATATGCGGTGATTACAAAACATCATTTTAATCAAATAAATTTACATTATTTTGTTTGTGTCAGGATTTTAAAATTAGCGCTATGCCACTTATGATCTATACTAAACTAGCTGCCCCGGCGAACTTCGTACCACCTAACAGTCGATTCTTTTTCAGGATTTTTTCTACTTCAAGGAATTCTGCTGAAGCTGTTCTCAAGATTTACGATCAGCAACACATTCAGCGATTCATTTTTATATATAGAGATATATATGTATATACTGGACCTAATCTATCATTACTGGATTTCTAAACCCAATAAGTACAGGTAAATTATGTAATACATAATAATATTGTTAAGAGGTCTAACGTTTGCAAGTTTGAGTGTAGGAGTTAATCTTTGAAACTAAACCTCCGATTTCAAAAGTTCTTTGACTAATAGCTACATCTACATACATCTATACAGCTACAAAATCCACGAGTGAGGCTATAAATTATCTAGGTAAATATCACAGGCAAAGGCTAGTTTATAATAAAATTACAAAATATACAAAAAATATCTCATCTATATAAAACTTGACACCTTAATAGTAATTCAAGAAAGTTAAAAATAATATATATTTTAATTACATCTACCTGATAGGTACTTTAATAGGTATTTTTTCGATCAGCTTAGTGGATTCTATACTAACTACTTACATTATTTATTTATTTAACTAATTTTAATTATTTATTTATTTAACTAATCAGTATTATATTAGACTTATATACATCATACGCTAAATACACTAATCAACGATTAAATTTTTCAAGTGGGTGGGATATATTTGAGTAGCGATCAAAAAATGGTCACCCACATTCACAAGTATAAAATATACTTATCCTTGGTTTAAATTATATTAAAATGTTACTGCAGCTCGATGCTGGCACACTATTACGAAGGCAGTTACTGCCGAGAAAAAAAATCCGGTCTTGTAATTAAGTTCAATACGCTCGCCGCTCGTTCATTGGAAATATTATTAGGTCTTCCGTCTTAAGGCTGAAACACACAATGCACGACACGGCAGTGACTCCATCACATTTCTTAAGGTACAAGTCCGAAATGGGCTACATACTTCAAACTGCAAGCGACACCACTGGTTTTAAGAGATTGTATGGGGACCAGTAGTGCCGCGACAGCATTGTGACAGCTGGTGACAGCACTGTTGCGGCAGCGCTGCTGCGTGCAGCGTGGTACGGAATCATACCTTATGCAGTCTACGGCCGCGGCTGCAGGTCGTTCTCGAAATCAATTTCATACAGATTCATAGAAACCAGTGATGTTGCTTGCAGTTTGCAGTCTGCAGCCCATCTTGGACTTTAGGGCAAATCCACGTTATACCGTTCCGTGCCCATACCGTGTCCGTGTAGGCCGCTCTAGTCATTCATGTTACAATATGTTTCACAAGTCAATAGAATACCCTTAGCCACGCCGCAACATGCCGAGCCCAGACTTGGCCCTGTGTAACATGAATATTCATACAACAAGCCGTAATTAAAAATTAAAAAGACACGACTGCCCCGCAAAAATAGGAACTAAAGAGTAGAAAAATCATATTTAAAAATGGCGCCATACAGACATTGATTTTTTTTATCTATAGTCAGTGTCACTTGGGATGATGTAAGTAATCATTCCTCTAGCTTATATACTAAAATCGATATCATATCGAAAAAATTATTAGTAACGTAAAAAGTTTGTATGGAGAAACGTAAGAAGGACAACGTTAAACCGGCTTATCTTTTTAATATTAAATGGTCTTCCTTGAAGATCCCGTAGCGCGTAGCTCGTAGCGCGTAGCCCACAGGATTTTATTATTTCCATACCCTGCTCGACTTTACTGGAAGAAAGTGTACGTATACAGGTAAGTGTCCATTTTTATTTAGGTTTTTATTGACAAAAAATTCAATTGGCTTGATATTCGCGAATAATCTACGCAAATAAACGAAAAGTTTATAAGTATTATTCTTACTTTTGTTTTCGCTAGCATTAATAACGATATTGCCTGTAATGACCTTCGTCTTCTATTCGGAAGGTCGGAAGTCCGATCCCGGGTTTATCTAACAGCTAACTGAACGTTATCTAACTAAAAGTAATTTAACTGATTACTTTTAATTGCTCACTCACACAAATTAATCAATCCGTATAAACAGCCGTGGGTTGAGATCTCGGGCAGCCTTTCACGCAGCACGGATTTGCCCAATCCCAAATTATTATGACATTGGATATTATGGCAACGAACCAGCTGTCTACCGATAACAGGCGTCACGCCTGGTCTGACCCTGCCATAACCATGAGCCAGAGAAGTAGGAATCGAACTCGTAGCTTTAATTTTAAATTTACGTAACTTAGAATTATCTCCATTACATTTCTTACAAATTCCACAATTCCCACGGGATTTTAAAAACTTAATTCCACGCGTACGAATTCGCGGGCATCAGCTAGTTCCTGATAAATTCCTAAATGTACTTATAGCATCAGGGGGCACCGCAGTGCCCCCGCCAAGACGAGCCAAACTAAAGGACGGGGCACTACGTACCTTTTCTCGAAGTAACATTATTTAACCTCAACTACAATCTCTTACACTCTACAAGGGATAGTGATATTAATTTACCCAGCGTACCTGTATAGCTTGTATAGCCTGTAAGCAGTGATAGCCTAGTGGTTAGGACGACCGCCTTCTAATCGGAGGTCGGGGGTTCGATCTTGGGCACGCACCTCTAACTTTTCGGAGTTATGTGCGTTTTAAGTAATTAAATATCACTTGCTTTAACAGTGAAGAAAAACATCATGAGGAAACCTGCATGCCTGAGAGTTCTCCATAATGTTCTCAAAGGTGTCTAAAGTCTACCAATCCGCAATGGGCCAGCGTGATAGACTTTGGCCAAAACCCTTCTCACTCGTGCTCTGTAGTGACCCGGCGATGGGCTGATCATGATGATGATGAGGCGGGGGGCCACCCCGCACACCCGCACGTCACTCGCACTAACCGGTACCAGGTTAGCGCGGGGACTGTGCGGGTGTGCGGGGCGTCCCCACCCCGATTGCTATCTCGACCTGTCGTGAACAATACGTAAAAACAATTACGTGTAATTATCTACTACATTAATGTAGTAGATAATTACACGTAAAATTGTGTGAAATAAAAACGTAATCACCTACAGATTTAAATCGATATAAACCTTATAAGACGTAAGACGCGCAGGATGTACCGAATATGTATCGGCAAAACACACGAACACCATGTTTAAGAGCAACTCTAACATCGATTGACTTGTTTGTCCACTTCAAGGTCAAATGGCTATGATGGGCCATCTCATCTTCCCATATTTGGAATCTTGAAATTGATTCTAGTGTTGGTAGGTAATGCACAACTTACAATCTGCTTAGTATACCTATAAAAACAGGCACTTTTATATCATCATCATTATCATCATCATCATCATTATCAGCATCCTCATCATCATCATCATCAACCGAAAGACGTCCACTGCTGGACATAGGTCTCTTATAGGGACGTCACGCCACGGTTTTGCGCCGCCTGAATCCAGCGGCTCCCTGCGACTCGTCTGATTACCTAGTGGGGGGTCTTCCAACACTGCGTCTCCCGGTGCGAGGTCGCCATTCCAGCACCTTGGGACCCCAACTTCATGTGCCCTGCCCATTGCTACTTCAGCTTCGCAACCTGTTGAGCTATGTCGGTTACTCTAGTTCTCCTACGGATCTCCTCATTTCTGATTTAATCACGTAGAGAAACTCCAAGCATAGCTCTCTCCATCGCCCGCTGAGTGACTCTGAGCCTTCTTATGCGACCCATAGTTAGCGACGTCTTGAATCCATATGCCATCACCGGCAACACGCAGACTTTGTTCGAGACTTTGGTTTTCAAGCACTGAGGAATTTTGGACAAGAAGACATCTTAAAGCTTCCTGAACGCTGCCCATGCCAGTTGGATTTTGGGACACTTATATAATATATAAAAATAAAATAAAATAAATTATGATAATAAACCTAATACATGCATAGGTCATAAAGTTGAATATTATCAACTGCGTAAAATGTGCATACTAAGTTAACTGAAAGAATCGCCTTTAGAGTTTTTTGTGTCTTAGTTGGGTAAGCTATTTGTTTACAAATTTTCATTTAAAATAAACGCAAAAAAAATATTTGAACTGTATAAATAGTTGTTTATTTTCTATTAGGTACCTACGATTTCTAATGTCATTTTACTTATTTATATTGAATTACGTAATTTGTCCAAATAATTTCGTCTTTGAAACAATCAAGTTTTTTTAAATAAAATATTTGTACAGTAAGGTTATGGTTATAATATTCGACCTTTCATAGGTAATTCAAATGTATGAATTAGTGTGTTTCTAAGAGTTTTATTGTTGTCTTGGTTGTGACAAGGTCGACTTAATCGCGGTGTTCGAACAACCTACTGTTCAAATAACCTACTAAGTATTTAGGTACTTCCGTTACGGACCGCTGTCTACAAGTTTGTTTTTCTGTGAGATAATATTTCTATAATATTATCATTATCTTAAGCAGTGTAAAAATAAATTTACGGAAAACTTGACTTGACTACTCTGTCAGCAATTGACGTCATATATTGTTATAATAATCACCAACCCCAAATGATTTTATCCCATACTTTGCATGCTGTAACTAAGGACTACAATATTTTTTAAATCGATATAGGTATACCAAACCTACTACATTAAAATTTATATTATATCATGCGCCTCACACTTCACCATAGTAAGTATAAATTATCACAAATAGGTATGTAGATGCAAAAAAGCAATACCTACATCGTGAAAAATTTTGAAAAGGGAAAAAATCAAGAAATATTTTCAGTAATGATAGCCTATAGATACTACCTTATTCTGTTGTTTACGCCTGCATTTATTCCTGTAACTATTTTAATTAATGTAAAACATATATAACTAATGAGAAGTTCAAATCTAAATATATAAAAGGAAAAGGTGACTGATTGACTGACTGTCCGACTCATCTATCAGCGCACAGCTGAAACTACTGGATGGATTGGGCTGAAATTTGGCATGCATATAGCTATTATGACGTAGTCACAGAAGGGATTTTTGAAAAAACGGGTTGTATTATAATACTAAGGGCGTAAAATAGGGGGGTTGAAATTTATGTAGTCCACGCAGACAAAGTCGCGAGCATAAGCTAGTTATATATAAGGTGTAAATGTAAGGCTCGTGTTACTAAAATAGCATAATTAGAGCCGGACGTAGTTATTGTTTTACTTGTAATAAGTACCTATAAATTATAATTTGTGAATGTTGTCCATACTTGACTGTGCAGCCTTATCAAGGGCAAATTCCCTCAACTGATAAGCGGTCAGCGTCTCCAACTCCTAGGGCCGGATACGTAACTTAGTTACAAGTTTTAAGAAAATAATGTGCTTAAGGTCAAGTCAAGTTTCCTAGGATATTGGTATCGTCCCATAGCGGCCGTTATCCTAAGAAACAAAACCCTTAACACGAATGTTCTGATTATAATCATATTATATAATAAAATTAAATACAATCACATTGTTGTAAGTGGCTGAACTTATGTTATACTTTCTGTAGCTATATACGCATTCTAGCAATGATGAGAAAATGTCAGTCGATCAGAGATGATTTATGTGTGTAATAATATTAAAAATTCGAATAGATGATAATTTATCTACAGGAAAAGGTGATTTATCAACGGTCAGCTCAAAGTACTAGATGGATCGGGCTAAGACATACAGATAGCTATTATGACATAGACATCCGTTAAGAAAGGAATTTTGAAAATACAATCCCTAAGGGGGTAAAACAGAGGTTTGAAATTAGTGACGAAGTCGCAGGCATTGTTAACATAAGTCTAATCTGGGCCCGAAACGTTCTAATTCAATTATAGTTAAGAAATTCCTAGCTATAAAATTGTTTAAAGTATATTGCAAAATCAGTTCAATATAATTTTCACGGATATAATACAATTTAATCAAAGAAGCATAACTGAATAGTCGAGTTTTCTCAAGGTTGTCTTCAAATAGCAATGTTCATGACCCATTTCATCAATTAAGTTAGATACATAACTGATGTATTCTACTTTTAAGGTGTAAACTATTATTATCTAATTAACGCATAATCAACACTTATATCAGCATAATGAGTATGAAAAATGCCGTGAATTGTTCCAGTGTTTTTGAGGTGTAATTATAGATCTCTATCTATACAAATAACTGATGATGTTAAATTATGGCTGTTAGACTTGGGCTCTCTTGCAGAAAAACTTGCAGAAGGTTAGAACTTGTCAAAGAGGAATGGAAAGAAGTATGTACTGATTCAAGAGAGCGAACAACATAAAGGATTCCACTGTACTTACTCGAAACAAAAAAGGTTGATATGGCGGTGGACAGGGAAATATCTTGCGAAGCCATCATCAAATTAAACTTTGGTGGTCAGACGGAGAAAACTGTCATTTCAATTTGCCTGGGCTGATCTTCGAACGGCTGATTTCGTAATCAGGTTCAAAAAACTATGGCAGTAGGGTGATTCTCTAACTCAGTTTCTAACGCACGGCACGGAGCTCATTTTTAATCCGTTGAAGGTTTTGTACGAAAAAATATTTTAATATCACCCAGTGAAGCAGCAATGTAGAACTAACCAACCTCGGTGGCTATCATTTAGTGTTAGACACTGAGTTAGAGAATCACCTAGCTGGAGTGATCTAGGCACTTAATAAATACACCTATGTTTCAGAAAAACAAAGAGTTTCTACGAGAAAATACACACCCCGAAAATCGTCTGTCTGAAAAATTTTACTGTCACAAATAGTATGTACTTATTAGTACATTACCTGAATAAAGAATTCTTCAAAATAAGGAAACCTTGGTACATCATATTATTTAATACATTCATAGCAAAGAATCGAAATCGGTATCGGACGGGTCAAGGGTAAAATCCATTATTGTGTTACAGAACACAATATGCAATATTTTCAAAACTTAATAGGCTAATTCATAAGCGTTTTTAAAAATACACCTATCCGACTTGGTTGTATCGAAATAGCAGGTAAATATTCCTCGTGGATCTTCTCCGAAGAACATTGAACCTTGTGGGGGCGTCTGCCTATTAAGTTTGATATTCTTGAAATGCCCAAACCAGAAAATAAAATAAATTGATGAACAGAATAATTAATAGTACGCATATGAAATTTTTGTGCAAAATTTTTTGTTTTATAAAATCCACTAGCTGATCTCCCCTAGCTTCGCTCGGGTGAAATTTTATATACCTATATATATATATTATACATAACATAATATAGCCTATGTTACTACTGGATATAATAGCTTTCTTATGGGCAATGGATTCAGTAATTTCATACTTTATCGATTACAAACAAACAAATCTTTCCGCGTTATAATATTAGTACAAATAAAAAATGGTGTACTTATTTGGAGTTTGCACTCTATACAAACGGAATTTGAGTCATATTTGAATATTAAACAATCAAAACAAATTTTTAGTCATGGTCAACAAAATATTATTAAAGCATAATTTGTGAGATTTCCGTAAAAATATATAGTTTCAGAGTTACATGTGCTCAATAATTTCAAACAAATATCATTTATAATACGATTATAATTACACGAGCCCAAAGATTTTCAATACAAATCTTTCAGCTCTTTTAACTCTACAACTACCTTCATTATAGAAATCTGGCAAACCACAGACATAAAGGTTGATATTAATTTATAAGAAGTGTCTACAAAATTTCACTGAGTTTGTTTAGATATTCAAATAGGAATCAAACTTCGTTTGTGTGAAGCACGCTCCATATAACACTCCTCTGAAATCCAGCTAGAAGTTAGCTTAACATGCTTTTTTTTTCCTGTATTTCCATGTATCAAGTTATGGTGTGTAAGTTTTTCCTATAGAACCAACGAATTTTAGTTGTGATTCAAAACAATGTTTAAGACCTTGTCTAAACGTTGATAAATTGAGTCGTCGAAGATTATACTTGGATTATACCTACTTTTATTATTCTTTGTCATTAATAAAAATCCGCGCAACACATTGACAGTTTTGTTGCGACTAATTTAATGGAAATTATTAATGAATCGATGTATACAGACAGGTGACGCAAGTTTTATAAATATGATCGCTGCGAGTCAACACTGGCCACTGGCAAATTTGTTTCAAATATTTAACCACGGTGGTATACCAACGACCAATATCCGCTAATAAATTCACAGTATCATGTCACCGTTTCAAACCAGCAGCGCGCTAACCACCTCCTATAAGATATTAAGTACAAATCGCATTGCTCAATACAGATTTTATCTGTCAGACTGTAACGAGCGACGGCTTTTATTTATATTTAATCGCTATGAACAAGTTTATCAACCAAAATTTCAAGAAAATCTCGATCTTATTGATAGATATTTGAAATTTATTTTACAGCGGTTTATTAGCTTAATTTGAAGTGTCTGTGATAATAATTTAAAGGAGCTTACTCTTAGCGCGCTCCAAGCAAACGTAGTTTTGCTCTTATTTAAATAATCAAACCACACTTTATAAAATTTTATAGATATCTAAGTCCCGTAAATTGCTAATGCGGAAATTAATTTATTTAAGTTTTAATTTAATATTGTTTTTAATTTAAATTTATTTAACAGAATAATAATTGTTTATCCCTTTTTAAATCTACCAATTTATAATAAATGACCATTTGGACGGCGTATATTTTTTGTAAATATAAATTTTTTAGTGATAAGTTTTTCTGTATGTTTTATAGACTAGAGATAGAGTTTATAACATTACCTTTAATAAATATAACTTTATTTAATCATAAAGCTCAAAAAAAATTAAAGTGGTTGAATATCAAAAAATATAATATTGGTACCTACTATTCGAAATATAATCATGCCATAAAACCCATACATTTTATTATAATTTGCTAATTCTTATATAAAATAAAATATTTATTGGATCATTAAATGTAACGGTGAAAACTTCTAATATCAGCAATAAAGATGCGTTCAATGATCTTACAGAATAAAGAAGCCGATGATGGATCTAGTCAAACTTGTTATACTGTACACAATGTCAACTCTATACCTACTATAATATTAGCGGTCTATATTATTATAATAGTCTGTTTTATATAAAATAAACATACCGCAGTACTCAGAGTCGCTAATCGTTACTTAACATTGAGTTAAAACGAGACAGATTTATGTGAGAGATATAGCTCTGTCTCGTTTTAACTAAACTTAAGTAACAATTAAGCGACTCTGAGTACGGCTGTTACTACGATTTTATATACCTACTTATTATGATTGAAATTAGTATTTAACCATAGTCTGCGACAGGTTGAGATGGCATCGGGGTGGAGACGCCCGCACAGCCGAACCTAGTGCGGAATAGCGCAGGTGACATGCGGGTGTACGGTACGTCCCCGCGCCTTATTCCCCGATTGCTATCTTAACCTGTCGCGTACTTATACTTTGGCAAAAAATTTGCATGTCAGGGTTTCCTGACTTGATATTTTGGCTTAACTCTGTATTGTAAACATCTTGGCATCCCATATCCAAATAAATAAATCATTTCATTTCATTTCTAAACGCGCTTGTGTACCTATTCAGATTGTAAAAGTTCAGATAATCTGCTGTTTGAAGGTTGCATGTTATGAAATTAAATCCTCGCCAAGCTTTTTGTTAGTCGCCTATCGATCAAATTGTAGCTACACAACTAATTATATTATTATTGCGTGTTTGAGATAGGCTATCACAAGTTTCATTTATTTAAAACTAGGTTATGCTCGCGACTTCGTCCGCGTGGACTACACAAATTTCAAACCCCTATTTCACCTTCTGAATTTCAAAAATCCTTTCCCAGCGGATGCCGAAGTCATAAGAGGTATCTGCATGCAAAATTTCAGCCCGATCCGTCCAGTGGTTTGAGCTGTGCGTTGATAGATGTGTCAGTCAGCTATTCCTTTTATATAGGTACTTTTATCATGAACTAGTTTTTAAATGTAACTAGAAACTGTAGGTTTATTATTTTCTTTCCGCTGCTGAAATCATAACACCTCTACATAGATATGGATTCAATATCCTATTCCACGATTGTGTGTGAATCCGATTATAACTTCTAAGTGAATAATGCGATTTTTCACCATGATTTAGAACATTTTACAAAGAATGTTACTCGTATACATAACTCATTTACTTTATTTATAGGATAAGTCTGTTCAGGCCCAGTCATGCAAAGCCAGGGCAATTCAGCTAGTATTATATAAAAACATAATAGGTATGTTGCAAGTTTTTATTCATCCAATTATTCACGTTAATTATGTATTTAGTACCATTTCATTAAGTAATTATAACATTTTGCGCGGATACTTATATCCTTGTACTAATAAACCCCAGGCGTCTTTGTAATAATACATAACTGATTTATATTTTCCCACATCCTTCACGGTAAAAGTATTTCTAAACATTAAAGGTTTTGCCACACAGAGCGCGATACAGCGAGGCACATATGTCGGAAATGCACGGGAAGCCTTGTTTTCTTCTCATAGCTATTCAGCGCAGGATCTATCAGTGTTATTCAGGAACGTTTCATCAGTACCCTTATTATAAATGCGTTTGTCTTTCAATCACGTCGCAACGGTGCAACGGATTTTCATTTCGCATGGGTGTAGATAAAGACCTGGAGAGTGACTTAGGCTACTTTTTATCCCAGGAAATTAAAGAGTTCCTACGGGATTTAAAAACACTTACT
This sequence comes from Maniola hyperantus, assembly GCF_902806685.2. NCBI lineage: Eukaryota > Metazoa > Arthropoda > Insecta > Lepidoptera > Nymphalidae > Maniola > Maniola hyperantus. The sequence goes on from NC_048564.1 coordinate 4,881,091, forward strand.
GACGCATATGCAGTGGCGTGCACAGGGTTTGAAGCCAGGGTAGGCACTGGCAGGTCATTATGTAAAATATGCATTGAGCTATTCAACTGGGGTAAGCAGTGCATTTATGCCTCTATGACCTGCACGCCACTGCGCATATGGGATATTAATCGGTCGAATTGTAGAATTCAGCAAACATAACGAGTAACCATTATGAAAACGGAACCGTTTTAATATTACAGTCGCTGAAATGAACATTTTATACAAGTACCAACTTGTATTACATATCACGCTGGAACAGATTTGTCATACAAAAATATTTTTTCGCTTCACCGAATGTACCGCGTGTTAAAATGGTCTTCATGTGACACTGCGTTCCATCACGAACACTTTAGTTCTGAATATCAACACTCACTGCTGCTATCAGCACCACAATGGCGAAAGTCAAGTTGCTTCAAAACAGATCAGCATTCGCAGGTCCAGCGTGCTTGTTTTAGTAGAGATCAGTGATATACAGCGGATTAACATTTAGCCGGATTGCCATTGCGATACGTTCAACAATACTGAGTGCTAAAATGGCTAACTGTTATGTAATACAGCGAATTCCACAATTGACTGCGATAGAATAGAATAGTATATCGATACTTATATATTGAACTGTCAGCGCCGACATTCAGCGTAAAGACAACCTGCTGAGATTACACTGAACGCGAGCATTCTCCATTTGCAACACGATTTGTATGTAAATCTAATAGGTGCAATAATTACAAAAATATAAGGAACTGTATGAAGCACGCCACATCACAGCTCGCGTGACTACGGGTAAGTTCCGTTTTTAAAAGAGCGGCTCTAGTCGCGTGCTTGGCAGGATGTTTTCATACATCATCGTTATCGTCACCGTCAACCAATAGACGTCCACTGCCGGGTATAGGTCTGTTATAAGTAAGGACTACCACACTGCGTGAATCCAGCGCCTCCCTTCGACTCGTTCAATATCGTCTCTCTACCTAATGACGCCTGCCAACACTGCGCTTTCAATCCAAAGTCACCATTCCAAGGAATCCCAATGTCAATGGTTTTACAAAATCATATCACTATTCACTTTAGCTTTGCAACCCGTTGGTCTATATCAATAAATTTAGTTCTTTTACAGGTGTCTTAATTTCCGGATTGATCACGTAGAATTCGAAGCATAGGTAGTATCTCTTCACTGAGTGACTCTAAGTTTCCTTTGTGAGGCTCCTATATTTCCTTGAGTTTAAGGAAATTTTTTGCACCGCCTGGTACACTTTGTATGTGTTTAGGGCTTTATAACAAACAAACAAGTATAACAAACGTAACCTGTATGCATTGCGCAAGTAATGAATTTATACTTATTATGCAGTTGAAATCGATACGAACTCTTTATATAGGTTAAGCAGCTTCATACTTTTGGATGGGTAGGTATATAGAAGATAAGTACGATTTGATTTTACAAATGATATCATAAATGGTGATTTGAGAGGGGTTCCTAATGAGCCACGGTAGTTTTATGGACAAAGTCAAGCGCGCTATGTGAAAGTTAATTGATTACCTGCCATCGTCCGCGTCGCCGCAAGAACAATAATGCCTTTAGAATAACCACATAACAATATCTATCAATTAGTTATAATAGACAAGGATCAGGTTGATATTTCCTTGAACCTAAGTATAGTGTGATACTGTCAAACATATAATATTATTATGTTCTGATTTAAGACCAGTCTGAAAGTTTTCCGAGGAACTTTGCCCGCATTTAATGTCAATCCGTCTAACACATTCAAATTCAAAATTTCCTCATCAAAAACCTTTCTTCTACAAATTATGGGGAAAACAACATTAATATCCGCTTATACACGAATACGCTTTATTTGTACCACCACAAGAAGGAATAAAAGAACAAAAAATTGGACAATAGAATATCTACTTTTTGAACCGGGTGGTAGTCTTGACGTATTATCTAAGTGACGCAAGTTGTGCCATCCTAAATTAAATCATTTGATGTCAAGCGAATATGAAGCGAATACACTGATAGACACATATTCGCTATACACCAAAGCAGACGGTCATTATATCCATTAGATAATAGGTAGCAATTCTTTCAGTTGTATTGTATCGTGGTTCAGTAAAATATTATACACAGAAATAGTATCTGCTTATACCAACCTAAGGAAGTGCAAAATGTTCTGCTGAGCACAACAATTTAACCCACTATCCCACTACTAATCTATACCCCCGACTGCAACCAGCAGGTTATATTTTAGTGGAAAATAACAGCAGTGAGCAGCCATATTATATTACCATAGTAGGCTTCCGCCCTACAATCGGGTTACATTGCGTAAACCTTGCTTAAATCAAAGGCTGACTTGAAATGGGCGTTTAGTTCGATTGCATACGTAGGTACAGGTACCCAGAACAATCATCTATTGATATATGCAGTTCACTTACTCTTACTACTTTAGAATAAGACGAGCATCCCCATATCATTTGAAACTAGCCGCGTGGATTTAGGTTTTCAATATTCCGTGGGAACTTTTGATTTTCCAGGACAAAAAGTAGCCTGTCCGTGTAGCCCGTCCCCGGGATGCATGGTATCTCTGTACCAAATTTCGTAAAAATATTTAAACGCATAATTCTTAAAATCCCGTGGGATCATCACAATTTAAGAATGCATTTCCTTACAGCATCAGTGCTGAGGAGTTGGGTATACTCGAGTTCAAAAAGCCTTTACTTGGTAGGTACCTCCAATATCAATTTATAACGGACAGTTTCTAAATCCCATCAATTTTTGTGGTAAGGTCCCTTACAGCATCAGAATTGAGGAGTTGGAATCCAAATTTTTATGGGACAATGTCGCAAAGACAAATGTGTTAATTTAATTTTTTTTAATTTAATTAATCACAATTACATATTAAATTTGTTAATAGTGAAAGCCATCATCATGATCAACCCATACAAATTAACCGTACTGACACCATCTTACACCTAAGACCTAACTACATTGTACATATTCATGCGAAACCGGGCGGGTGGCTAGTTATAGTTATCTAACACACATCGCATGTACCTACCAAACTAAACGTTCACATAATCTTCACGATTTAGGCGACCATAATTCTATATACACATTAGCTTTAATTACATATACCTAAGTCGTTATTTAATATAAATTACGTCGAAAGGTTAACAAGAATTCTCTATTTAGATACTTATACTAGCGGTGAGTTGGTCGCTAATGTCGATTGATATATAAATATATCTAAGTACAATCAATTACCCACATCCTTGTCGCGGCCGGCGTCCTTGTTACAGATACGTATTGTAAAATACAAGTAAGTAAGTACCTGATGCGGGCGACACCATATCATGCCCAGACTCTCTTCCTGTACCAGTGTAGATCGACATTGACATTTAAACGAAAGAGACAAAACATAACTTATTCAATGCGTGCGAGGGTGATGCCACTATTCGAAAAGGCCGCTTGCACTAAATTGTCGTTTTATTACCTATCTGATGTAAAGAGTTTTGAGCCATACATTCGCAGACCTACGAATACTAGCTTAGCGTCCTTGGCCGATCGAACGTCCCTTCGAAATAATCGTTAACTCTATAATAATATTTATGTCCTTTATAATGAACTCTACATTGCTACTTGCTAGGCTTTTCAATATTTTTGTCGAAGTGCAAGGTAAAGATTAATCATCATCATCATCAACCGATCGACGTCCCCAGCTGGACATAGTTCTCTTGTAGGGACTTCCACACGCCACGGTCTTGCGCCGCCTGAATCCAGCGGCTTTACTTTAGCTTCGCAACACATTGAGCTATGTCGGTTACTCTAGTTCTCTTACGGGTCTCCCCATTTCTGATTTGATCACGTAGAGAAACCTCAAGCATAGCTCTCTCCATCGCCCGCTGAGTGACTCTGAACTTTCTTATGAGGCCCATACTTAGCGACCATGTCTCGGATCCATATGTCATCACTGACAACATACCTACACTATTTGAAAGCTTAGATTTTCAAGCACTGAGGAATTTTGGACAAGACATCTCGATGCTTCCTGAACGCTGCCCAGCCGAGTTGAATAAAGGTAATCCAAGGTAAAGATTAACATTAGATAAATATTTCTAAAAGTTGTTTTATTTGTAGGTTTCTAATACCGCACTACTAGAATATTGAAGGCCGTTTGAGCTCCCGTTTTCTACGCTTGCTGTAATATTGGTACCTTCAAAAGAAGCGGCAATAGGCACCTAGGCAGCCGTGCTCCACCTAACTGCATCATCTCCTACGGTTGGTTGTGATTGTAGTAAAGTTTATAAGTTTAAAAAAACCGGTCAAGTGCGAGTTGGCCTTGCACATAAAGGATTCCGTACCATACTACTTTTTAATTATTTTTTACATGGTAGACATTTGAAATTTTTATTATTTGTTGATATAGCGCCAATAGAAATAATTACATACCTACTTGATGAAAATTTCAACTCTCTACCTATTACGGTTCATGAGATGTAGCCCTCCGACAGACAAACGGACGACGGACTGACGGATAGGCGGACGGAATGACAGCAGAGGCTTAGTAATAAGTCTAACATTTAATTCCCAAAATACATCAAAATAGATACTTAATATATATTATATAGTAGTGTTTTAGTTATACTTATAAGTTAGCTTAGTTTAACCTACCTAAAGTACCTATGTAATAACTAATAAGCAACTAATTACATTATAATAATATGATATCGTTCGCGGTCTGGTCTCAGGTTTCGTAAAGAGGTTAGTAGGTACTTGCAGGTAGTTCCAATCTCTAGGTACTAGGTAGGTAATCTATATGCAGTACGCTGCAGAAAGTAATGTACATCGACCTTTAGAAGGAGATAGCAGATTTGTAGAGCGTTATCGCTGTCGTTGAGACCGACAAAACGTCATATAGGTATGAGTGAGACAACGCTCTACAAAGCCGAAATGTACATCTAAAGGCCGATGTACATTACTTTCTGCCGCGTATTGTGCGTGCCTGTGTAAGTAGGTAGAGTTACTTAGTGGCCACTAAATGTCCACCCGCATTAGTACCACTACCTGCCTAAACAGCAGTAATGTTTAAAAATATATACCTGTGTACTTATTCATCATTATCATGATCAATACGTTGCCGGCCCACTACTGAGAAGGCCTTAGGCTATAGTCTACCACTCTGGTTCAGGGCAGATAGCAGATAGACAGACTTCACACATCTTTGAAAACTTTATCAGTGAGTTCCTCACGATGTTTTTCATCACTGTTAAACAAGCGATATTTTAATTGCGTTTTGCTGATAACTATACTGACATGATAATACTGAAATGGAGTGGGTGAGTCGAGGGGTGCTTATATCAGAACTAGCTTACGCTCGTGACTTCTTCCGGGAAGACGCAAATTTAAAACCCCTATTTCACCCCCCAGGGGTTGAATTTTCAAAAATCATTTCTTATCTTATTTGCATGTCAAATTTCAGCCCGATCCATCCAGTAGTTTGACCTGTGCGTTGATAGATCAGTCAGTCAGTTAGTCACCCTTTCCTTTTATATATTTAGATAATATTAAACAATTGTTCAAAACGATCATAACTCAGAAAAAGTTAGAGGTGCGTGCCCAGGATCGAACTCCGGGCACCCAGACTAAGACTACGACGTTATCACCGCTTGTTTTTTGATTAGGACCTCTTTTTCGAATGACCTTGCATATTACTGACCGATACAAGCTAAGATTGTTATAGGCAATAGTATTTAGCATTTTGTGGCGCAGCAACAATAACAACTCGTGACCTTGATCTCGTTTAGAGCACACTGCGACTAGCCATAGCACACCTGTCGTTTTTCAGACACTTCACGAATTGCTTCTGGCTGATAAAAAATGAATTTTAAATGTTTAAATGAAATGAATTCTTTGCCTTGCATTCGATCTGTCCCTAAATTAGATATTAAGTATGTAGTAATTTAAAATGTCTGATGTTAGAATTCGGTTGACTAAGGTCAGGAAATTTAACCAAATTTCACGAACTGAATCTTTCTTCGACGTCTTTTCTGAGCAGATATTGCATTGACTTATAATTCAATTGGCACATTGTTATAGGCAAAATATCTCTTGTTAGATTTGTCCACAGACTTATATAGGCATTTAAAGATGGCAAGTGGTAAGAAAAACAAAATGTAACTAGTACCTGCTTAACTTGTAAAAAACACCCACGCAGAATATTATTAACATAGAGAAGTTTCTTCCAAGCGCGGCAGACTTATTTGATTCTTATCTAAATATATAAAAGGAAAAGGTGACTGACTGATCTATCAACGCACGCACAGTATGTAGATAGCTATTATGACGTAGGCATCCACTAAGAATGGATTTTTGAAAATTCAACCCCTAAGGAGGTGAAATAGGGGTTTCAAATTTGTGCAGTCCACGCGGACGAAGTCGCGAGAATAAGCTAGTTTTAATATAATATTGATCAACCTAAAGTCCTAAAAAAACATCCTGTTTTTTATAATGACATAAAATCGTTTGGTAGTCATATTTTTGGACGCCTAAGTACCTATAAGTAAAGGAAGTGAACGTGGCCGTGACTCTGTTTCCCTTTCATGTTTACGGCTAGTGTTTGTATAATATTTCACATGGAGATTTTATAAAAATAAAACCGATTAAAAATAAATTATACCTACCTACCTACATAATATTTTTTTTAATAGAGATAGCGAGCAAACGAGCGGGCGGGTCACTGATGTTAAGTGATTACCGCCGCCCATGAACATTTGCAGCCAGAGGAACCGCCGATGCGTTGCCGGCCTTTTAGGAATCTGTTGGTCCTCCCCTTGAATAACCCCATGTTGTAATCTAGTGGGAACACCGCCGATGGGAGTTGGTTCCACAGTTTGCATGTGCGTGGAAAGAAGGATCTGGCACAGCGGACGGTCGAAGTGCACCAGACACCCAGGTGGTGAGGGTGGAATTCCTCACGCTGGCGCGCGGTGTGGTTGTAGAAAAATGATAATATACACACATATATACATAACGTACTCCGTATATCCTATATACATACAGGCATACAGTATAATGCTGAGCTGGAACCCTTTTTCGGGTTGTGCCTTACATGACATTTTGTTCCAGCGCTTCTTTTGCTTGAAGCGCGTTGGGCTTGCGCTCACTCTCAGGTGGAAGAAGCGCCGGAATAACCAGCTCTTAGTTATAAGATGTGATGTGTGGCACAGTTTGGTAAACAAACGTCTTTTCTTTCTTTCTTTTCTTCTATAGTTGTATTTTATGTCCCGTGTGAGTAGGTACCTACTTCAAAATATGATTGGCTACGCAGGGCCGGCTTAAGCATATTTGGCGCCGGGGTTCGAAAGTCAGCCTGCGCCCCCCAGAGGTCTGTGCGCATAGTGGCCAGGCGCGGTCGCAGTTCAAGTTTCTGTGAGGTCTTGGCTTATGGTACAGTTCCTTGGGTCAACTTTAATAAATAATATCCAGAGTTAGTAGCTAGAGCTAGTCATCATTGAATTTAATGTGAATGTTTTAAAGAAATCACACTTTACTACACTTTCCTAAATACAATAGTAGATACCAGTTCGATTACGTTACTAAGAGTTCTGTGGCTGTGAGGCTGAGACAGTATAAAGAATTTTACAACAGTGAGGAAAAATGGAAAGCGGAGAGATGCTCGCGGTATGTGGCAAGGAAATCAGCTCGTGATTACACACAACACGCAATTTTAATTATCTTACCCGATTGGTGATAATATTTTAACACGATTTATTACAACTCATGAAAAACAACATAGTAAGTAATGGATAACAGAACTGGTACTGTAATCCATATCCATACTTACTAATATTATAAACTAGATATTGCCCGTGACTTCATCCGCGGAAACTGTCTTTTTCGTGGATTTTCCAAAAATAAAATTACGTATACAAATCTTGTCCTGACAATTATAAACACAACAAAAAAGAATTGACCAATTTGCTGCAGTCGTTCGGAAGTTATGCGCTTAGGTACATACATTTCGGTGGTTCATTTTTATTTATATACTAGATGAGAAAATGTGTCTGTCTGTCTGACTAATTTAACCGAATTTTTCATTTTTAAGCTTGCATCCCAGGGACGAACATAGGTTACTTTTCGTCCCGGAAAATCAAAGAGTTCCCACGGGATTTTTAAAAGCCTAAATATACAGTAATGTGCATCGACCTTTAGAAGGAGATAGCAGATTTGTAGAGCGTTGTCCCTATTGTTGAGACCGACAAAACGTCATGTAGGTATGAGTGGCAGAGACAATGCTCTACAAAGCCGAGATGTCATTCTAAAGGCCGATGTACATCACTTTCGGCCGCGTACTGTAGGTGGACGAAATTGCAGGCATCTTCTATGTGGTACAGTGTCTTAGGGACTACTTTTTATGCCGGAAAATCAAAGAGTTCCCACGGGATTAAGAGAAAACTAAAAACATGCAGACAAAGTCGCAGAAATCATGCTATTAGGTTGTTTAAGAGAGCGGAACACTTGTTTCGTTGACTACCTTATCAGAAATGTAGAAGTAGTTGTACTTGACGAGTTTATTCACAAAAGCTTAATCTCTACAGCTTATTGAACGACTTGATATATGAAACTATTACAAAAGTAATTTAATGTTGTACATTTACCTACAGCAAATAGCCTAGTGGTTAAAGACTTAGGCCTCTTGTTCGAAAGGTTCGAGATTCGATCCCGGGCACACACCTCTAAATTTCGAGTTAGGTATACGTGCGATTTAAGCTATTAATCACTGGTTTCAACGGTAAAGGAAAACATTGGGAGGAAACCTGCATGCCTCGAATTCTCTTGGTCTCAAAAGTGTGTGAAGTCTGTGAATCCGCACCTAGCAAGCCTAGTGGACGATGGCCTAAGCCCTCCTCATTCGTGTTCAGTACAGTCAACGATAAGTTATAATAAGTTAATGTTTAGGACGTCCGCCTCCTAATCGGGGGTTCGATCTCGGGCACGCACCTCTAACTTTTCGGAGTTATGTGCATTTTAACTTTTAAGTAATTAAAAATCACTTGCATTACATTGAATCACTTGCATTGGTGAAGGAAAACATCGTGAGGAAACCTGCATGCCTGAGAGTTCTCCATAATATTCTTAAAGGTGTGTGAAGTCTGCTAATCCGCACTTGCGAGCGAGGTATAGACTATGGTTAAAACCCTTCTCACGCTGAGAGGAGACTCGTGCTCTGTAGTGAGCCGGCGATGGATTGATCATGACGATGATGACATTCAACGATGGGTTGAGAATTGAGATGATGATGATGAAAATGACCTACAGCAGACTTTGTGTAAGTACTGTCAGGCTATCTCGGAAAACATTTTTGAAATGAGGAACGTTAATTAAAATCGGCAAGACAAGTTTTCACTTTCAGTTTACTTAAGATGTATTTGGGTGGGAATTCAGAAAACATTTCGACAGTTTTGAAGGTTATTAGTTTCTCCTTTTAAAAACAATACGTAAACCTTTAAAGTATTTTTTTTAATGAACAATATAAAGAAATTAATAATTAAATAACAACTCAGCAACGTTAACAAGGTAAAGTTCAAAATGCGCTCCAAATCTATTAGAAAGACAATAATGCGAAGATGGTTTTAGACGAGAGAAAAAAGAATTACGGTAATTTTTTTTAGCGTAGTCTATCCACTAGTATAATATAAAAAGAGTTTGTTGGGTAGGTAGTATTTTGAAAAGTAGGGGTTTAGTTTCTCAATATTATTTTGTTTTGAACCGGTCTATGGAGTTATTAGGCCCTTTATTTGTATAGGAGTAAATAATCTTTAAAAAGTTGTGATAGCCTAGTGGCACAGAGTAGGCTAGTGGTTAGGACGTCCGCCTTCTAATCGGAGGTCGGGGGATCGACCCCGGGCACGCACCTCTACCTTTTCGGAGTTATGTGCGTTTTAATTAATTAAATATCACTTGCTTTAACGGTGAAGGAAAACATCGTGAGGAAACCTGCACGCCTGAGAGTTCTCCATAATGTTCTCAAAGGTGTGTGAAGTCCACCAATCCGCACGTGATCAGCGTGGTAGACTATGGCTAAAACCCTTCTCACTCTGAGAGGAGACCCGTGCTCTGTAGTGAGCCGGTGAAGGGTTGATCATGATGATGATGATGAAATAATTAGTAACTCAATAAAAATCGATTGCCTTAAATAATTTTGTAATTAAAAGGGAAGCAAAAAATAATATCTACTTACACATAAATCATATCTAGTGCAGATTAAAAAATTATTACGGCCAAAGTGAACGGTCCACATCTACGCGCCACGGCCTATACGTTTCTTACGTATACGATATAGCCAATTTATATAAGTCACTTCGATTTATATCGTTTACAGCCTCATAATGTAGGTATTATTTAAGTAGACTAGTTAATGCTCCATACATATAAGGTAAGTATAAGCACCTAAGTCGTGTAGCAGATAATATTATTATAATCTTTGAGCAGATCTGAATTTTTACCCGACTACGGCAAAGCCAAAAGGAAGGGTTATGATTTTAGAAGTCTATGTATGTATATATGTGTGTATCTATGTGTGTTCCATCGTACAACCTAAACTACTGAGCCGATTTTGATGAATGAGATGTCAATCGATTATGGAGAACTAAATCAGTATTCAAGATGTTACATCCCAAAAAGTGGGGATCTCTGTTTTTTTTTTGTAATTGTATCGAGTGAGATATTAAATGAAAGAGGAAAAAATCTGAGTTCCTCATTATAAATAGCACAATATTAAAATACACCAATCAACAGAAAAACAATTTTACTACATTCAACTAGCGCTATCTATTGGAAGACCTACATGTTTAAGATAAATTTTATAACGAACATCATTTTGTGCATTTTCGTTTAAAAATAAATTAAATCAACAGCTTTATAGCTCACACATTTTAAATTTGCTGATGCCCGCGACTTTGTCCGCGTGGATTTAGGTTTTTAATAATCCTGTAGTGGACTCTTTGATTTTCCGGAATAAAAAGTAGCCTACTTATATCTGTTTCCTGGATGCAAGCTATCTCTGTAGCCCACGAATTCGTCCACGTGGATTTAGGTTTTTAAAAATCTCGCGGGAAATGTTTGATATTATGGCACAAAAAAATTGCCTATATCCGTCCATAGGATGCAAGCTATCTCTGTACCAAATTTCGTCAAAATCGGTTGAACGAATGGGTCGTGAATAGCTAGCAGACAGACCGACAGATACACTTTCGTATTTAGAATATTAAGTACCTACTAGATGATGCCCGCGACTTGGTCCGGGTGGATTTAAGTTTTTAAAAATCCCGTGGGAACCCTTTAATTTTCCGAGATCAAAAGTAGCCTATGTCCTTCCCCGGCTGCAAGCTATCTCCGTACCAAATTTAATCAAAATCGTTAAATGGATGGGCCGTAAAAAGCTAGCAAGCAGACAGAAGGACAGACAGACAAACAGAAGGATGGACAGACAGACATATAAACTTTCGCATTTATAATATTAGTATGGAAGCATGGATGGATGGATGGATGTTAAGTTACAGGGCGAAAATTCCTCTTTCCTAACTAAACGGATAACTTGTATGAGTAGATAGGTACGACAACTTTTATACTGCAATCGTGCGACAAGTGCTCAGCTTCTCGACCGTTAAGCTATTGAGGTATTGCATTTTTTAGAAGTATGCATTACAAAAATCCCAAAATTATGCATACCTACCTAGTCCATTTTTATCGCTTAGCTTATTGATTTGCTTTAACTCCGGCTGGCTCTTAGTACTTGTTCTGTATGTCATAGAGTTAATATATTCTCGAATATGAAGTAATAGGTATGCGATATTACGACGAACATTTGATAAATAAAACTTAAGCTAAGTTGAACAGATGCGAATGTTTACAAAACCTTCGGTCCTTTGTGGTTTTATGTCGAAACAGTGACAAAGTTCCATTCAAAACTTTGGTAAATACTCGTATTTCATACTCTCCAAATAAAAAACATACGAATACCTAGATCAGAATAAAATTACAATAAAATTGGGGAAAATGTAATATCTGAACCCCTTTGGGACTAGCAACTCGACTAGCAGTGGAACGAAATATTCACTTAGAACATCGTCAACTAATGTAGGTAGCTATATGATGAGGCTGATACAAGCTAGTTAATGAGTTAATGTAGAAGTAAAGCCTTAATAGTTGGTGGCTGACTGACCTGTTTCTCACAGAGGAACGGGAGGATATAGTGAAGTTCCTCTGGGGCAAGCGAGGAGTGCTCGAGGGCGCCGGCGCAGGCGCGGGCGGCGAAGTTCTCGGCAGGCGCGTTCCCGCCGCCGCCGCGCCCGCGGCCAGCAGCACCACCAACCACCACCTGTACATCACGGGACGGGCACGAACGCGACACGACCTGTTGTCACGCTAGCGAATTGCCGACTCGCCGCAAGATACACGCTCTCGACCACCTTCACTTTTGTTGTGCCTCGCGCTGCAACGCCAGCGGCGGCCGCGCGCCCCTCTACGATGAAAGCGAAGGCTTTCACCACTACACTACTCGCCCGCACTCGGCCGACGGACTTCTGTGCCAATCCTTACACCAGATAAAATCCTTTCATAACAAACTTCCTACGGAGTTTTCCTGATTGGATTACTTTACAACTAGGTATACTGAATATGCTCTGAACCACAATAAAACAGAGGTCTGAATGCCTCAACTAATAATTTGAATCTGATCTCAGTTTGTTTGAGTCAACCGCCTTGGCGCAGTGTTTACAAGCGCGAACGAGTTTTATTTTGGTTCTTAATGATATAGCGTAGATGATATTATTCCTTATTGGTTACATTATTCAAATAAGGTGACTAACAACTTATACGTACATATATTTAAAAACAGTATTTACAATTCGATACGACAGCTTTGATAGCTCAGTGGTTAAGACGTCCGCCGCCTAGTCTGCGGGTCCGGGGTTCGATCACTGTGTTCGAGTTGTGCTTTTTCTTACTTTAACGGTGAAGGAATGCCCGAGAGTTCTCTATAATGTTCTCAAAGGTGTGTGAAGTCTACCAATCCGCACCTGGCCAGCGTAGTAGACTATGGCCAAAACCCTTTTCACTCTGAGAGGAGAGCCGTGCTCTTTATTGAGCCGGCGATGGGTTGATCATGATGATGATGTATATATTATATTGTATGTACTTATTAGTGTATGTTTATATATATGTAGTTACACTGCGACTCCCCGTCTTACAGTTCTGTCTGGAAGAGATCACTGTAGTGATAAGGTCGCCGTTTGTTTTTAAGTATATCCTGTATTTTTTATTCTTTTTATAGTACTAAGCAATAAAGATATTTAAATAAGTAAATAAATTAATATAAGCAGGTACCTAAACTCATCTCATTCTGAGAGGAAACCCGTACTCAGTAATGGGCAGGTGATAGGTTGATCATGATATTGATGACGACGAAACAGGCAGCGAACTCTCAATTATTTTGTAAAAACATTTCTTACCAAAGATAAAGTTGAATACTAAAACTAGACTGCAATCGTCTCAATAAACGCTAAAATATTATAGAAAAATATTTTTTCTGTCGCTTGTTATATTTTAATGATGTAGTATATTTATTACTCTTTCATTTGACACCCCACTCGATGCGGTAGCAAATTTTTTTAAAACCCCCACTTTTATGGGTGCAACATCCGCCATATTGATTTTGTCATTTAAAATGTAGCCATGTCACCCGACTGACTATAATAACAAATCGATTGACACCTCATTCATCAAAATCGGCTCAGTAGATTAGGCGCCACGGTGGAACACACAAATACAAACCTACATAGATTGCTAAAATCATAAACCTTCCTTTTGCTGATCTTAAACATTTTGACAACTTTAAATTAATTTAGAAAATAATAAAAAGATTTTGATGGTATTTATAATATCTTTATTTATAAAGAAGATAACAAGTTGGTGACAGTGAGTCACCACTTACATTTATTACTTACATAATATCACATAGAATTTAGGGAACATAATCAACATAATAAAAATAAAATAATACGATCGTTACACTTTTGAACGTTACAATTTGGAAAAGATAAACAAAATAATATGATCCTTACAATTTAGAAAACATGAACAAAATAATATCTCGACTCTAGTATCATAAGGTCGGATGTGGATTTTTGCTACTTTTCAGGAGAGCCAAAACAAAAATGCTAGGGAAATCGGGTCATAATTTCTTAACTACTAGAGATACAATTTCAGTTGTTTTTGTAATATTTAACACTTAACTGTATTACTTTTAAGGTGCAGAAACTACGCAGGTATAAGGATTTACTGTTAGTCAAATCCGGCATTGCCACTTTTGTAATAAAAAAAATACTTTCTGCTTTCTTGAAAATTCCATTGCTTCTGTTTCGTCTGTTCTTTTTAACAGATACTTATTTAAACTGTTTTTTTCGTGTTTTAGTTAAGTTTTTTTATTTTTACACTTTCACTTTTATTAGTTTTTAATTAATAAATTAATTTATACTACATTTATATTTAAATTAACATAATCTAAAGCTTCCTATAATTAGGTATGTTTCGTTAGAATCACTATCATCACATATTGTAGGTGCCTTATAATTTCTGCTCTCGATTAATATCAAATTCGGTCGATTATAAGACGGGTAAAGTAGAAGGGTTGAAGTGGTTGATTAGGTACTCTAATTTTTTAAGGCTACGTTAAAAACTAGGGCAATAAATTTTTGGGCAAAAAATAAAGCCTGTGGTAGCACATTGTGGCCTTATTTTTGGTGGGGCTACCACTTTACAGAGGCCGTATTGTGCAGCCTCTGTAGCAATTTTTTTGTAATATTTTTCATTCTCTGTTGGTTAGCATGTAGGAGCTATTGTACATCCCGCAGGCGCAGAGGATGATGATCCGGCTGCATCGTCCGATTCTGTCCGATTGCTTTGGGTGCCGTTTAGTGGCACTTGTAGGTTGGAGTTTATAACCAGATTGGGGCTTATAACTTGCCGATTGGGTTCTTCTTTCAGTCTCAAGGCGACTTGAATAACATTGGTCCAGCTATTGCCTTTCAAAAGTTTGTCCTTAATTGGATTTTCACCAATGATTGGGGGGGTCATCATCCTCAGGTAAGGTGTCAATATCATTGAATATGGTATCAATATAATCATCCCCAAAGGAACCTTCCTGTTCCGTAGAGTTTGGACTAGGTTCTTGGATGTCTTCCGTTTTTGTTAATGAACCATACGCAATGACTAGCGGCCCTGCAAGGTGTTCTTGTGCAGGCACTTGCCACGACGAAAGATCAGCTTGTCCCACATCGTCTATTGTAGGTGTCCCAATGCTCCAGTCTTCGCAGTAGTCATCTGATACTGGTTCCAAGTAAAGCCTGGGCGTACTCGAAGACGGTATGAGGACACCTTCCCCTTCTTCTTCTCCGTCTTCTAATAAAGCGTCAGTCTCAGTCTGGGAACCCGCCACAACCCTTGAGTTCAACGCGACAGGTTCTGTATATTTATTTGACTCAACTGCCGACTTGCGTTTCTTAAAAATGCAGTTTTTATTAAAAAAACATATGCATATTAAAAAAACTGATGATTTGAACTGTGATTCATAAAAAACACAATAAATGCACGGTTTTTTGCTTAGTGGGGTTTTATTATAATATATGTTTAGATTTCCATGGTGTGATTTTCGTGGTCCTAAAAGATTTTCTAGTCTACATTTTCAAAATGCCTTCAGCTTTATTCTGGCTCTTTACTTTTTTCCCGCAGTTTAGTCCAAAATTTTGGTGAAATAGGATGGATCTCTTACCTATTAATCACATCAACTTTAATGTAGTCACAAACAAAAAGCTTTATTTCAACTTACTTCCATGAATTTTATTGCAAAATTATTTATATTACAAGGCAAAAAGTCTTAAATGATTCACAGTCCAAATATTAATACAAAAAATTCGAAGCATAACATCTGTTGTGATTTTACCTAACAAAATTATTACATATTTTAGAAGCAGAAGTGCGTAGCTGCAGTACCAGCTAGTATTACAAATAAACTTATTTCGTAGCATAATGGTCGAACTCAAAATACATCTATAATTTTTCTCCATTGCTTTGGTGCATACATACGCAAGTCAAAAAATATAATTATGGTTCTCCAAATTTTTAGAATGTGTTCAGATACGACATTATGCATGTATTTATCTTTGCAACGAAAAGAGATATAAATACTGGTGTCAGCTTGGCAGAAAGAGCCCGAAATGCTCATTACCTTTATGTAAAAAAGTGAGTTTGGTCGGAAGTACACATCCGACCTTATGATACTAGAGTCGAGATATGATCCCTATACTTTTGAACGTTACAGTTTAGAAAAAATAATCAACCTAAAATAATATGATTGTTACACTTTTGTGCGTTACAATTTAGAAAACATACAAAATAATATGAACCTTACACTTTTGAACGTTACAATTTAGTAAAGATAAACAAAATAATATTATTATGATCCTTACACATTTGAACGTTACAATTTAGAAAAAATAATCAACCTAAAATAATATGATTGTTACACTTTTGTGCGTTACAATTTAGAAAAATAGTAAAACTGTAACAGGTCCAATTCTGTACATTGAAGATTTAAAAAAAATTAGAAAAAATAATCAACCTAAAATAACATGATTGTTACACTTTTGAATGTTACAATTTAGAACACATAAACAAAATAATATGATCCACATTTGAACGTTACAATTTAGGAAAAATAATCAAACCTTTTGAACGTTACAATTTAGAAAAAATAATCAAACCTTATAATAATTTATGAACTTTAGGATTTAGGATCCAAGTTCTCTTTTTGGAATCATGCCCACTTCTAGACCCTAGTCCTGCGGAAATAGCGCTTGCCTGACGGCAATCGACTCATAGAGACTACATGATCGAAGAACTCTTCACTCTCCGGCAGATTAGGAATCACCATAACATCATCGCCCACCTAAATGGAAGTGAAAACAAACAATAAACATTTATATTTATATAAAATCAGTCCCTACGTCTCCGAGGCTATGACCGGCTCGGACAGAATCGGACGGTGCTCTTCTTTTCACACAGACCTCCGGCGCGCGTACGGTTGGAACTGGCCGGAGCGACCAAGCTTTGTTTCACATAGACCGGCTGGAAGAGCACTGTACTGAAAGAGTACGCAAACGGAGCTGTTCGGCTGCGCGAGAGCGGAAGAGCGCGTCATCAGAAATCATCAGCCGGTAGGCTCCTTTTATTTTTTCACACTAACCGCGTAAAGTTTGCGCTCCGGCATTCTCAATAACAAAAGTGGTGATATGTAAAAATAAACCTTATTTCAACTATCCAACACTCTATTTTAATCGCTATCAAAATCTGCTCTCCAGTCCGAGCCGGTCTGTGTGAACGGACACTAAGACGTTGTAGGTGGACGGACGAAGTTGTAGATGTGTTGTATATTATGGAGGGTGAGAATATCTACCGCAATATAGTGGTCTGGAGGATGTAAATTTATTGGAAGCAAGTATGTAAAGTTTTTTTGTGTCATGGTGAATAACATTCTTGACAATTTACTTTCATTGGTAATAATGTATGTACAAGCTTAGAGGATATTTTGTAAGATTTATTAAATAAAATTGCACAAAAAATGAATGTTCATGCAAATTAAAAGAAACCTTGTTAAGATTTAAAAAAACTCTTTTCCAATAGGTTCAACGGAAACCGAATTCATTAGTATCTAGTTGGGTAAATCAATCTGATTTATGTTCAGTTACCTACTTATGTCCTTTTTATGTCGTCAAAACTAGTAACAACGGAAAAGTATACAGGCTGTCCTAAAATTAAATACTAAGTAAGTACCGTTGGGACGTGATTGAAGGTCAAACCAATAAACCAACAAACAAACACACTTTTGCATTTATAATATGGGTACTGATTAATAACTAGCTGATGCCCGCGACTTCATACGCGTCGATTTAGGTTTTTTAAAATCCCGTGGGAACTCTTTGATTTTCCGGGATGAAAAGTAGCCTATGTCCCTCTCCAGGTCTTAAACTATACCCATGCAAAAAATCACGTCGATCCGTTGCTTCGTTGCGACGTGATTGAAGGACAAACCAACAAATACACTTTCACATTTATAATAGGGGTAGTTATCACCTGTATATAAAGCATAATAAATATTTGCATAACATACTATAAAACAGAGCTAAATATGTCTACATGGACTATTAACAAATGTACCGACTTCCTGTCAATATTTGTTACATAATAATAATTAATACATTAGTAACCACATTACTTGTTGATAATGTATATGAGAGTAGATAAAATAATGATAAAATAAATACTGTCATATACCCCATATTGGGACCCCAACGTCTATCGGTTGTACGAACTATGTGCCCTGCCCATTGCTACTTCAGCTTCACAACCCGTTGAGCTATGTCGGTTACTGTAGTTCTCATAAGGATCTCCTCATTTCTGATTTGATCACGTAAATAAACTCCAAGCATAGCTCTCTCCATCGCCCGCTGAGTGACTCTGAGCTTTCTTATGAGGCCCATAGTTAGCGACCATGTCTCGGATCCATATGTCATCACTGTCAACACGCACTGTTCGAAGACTTAGGTCTTTTCAAGCACTGAGGAATTTTGGACAAGAAGACATCTCGAAGCTTCCTGAACGCTGCCCAACCGAGTTGGATTCGGCGGTTGACCTCTTTCTCGAAATTGGACCTACCCAACTGGATTGTGTGTCCTAGGTATATATACTCGTCTACAATTTCGAGTGCAGAGCTTTCAACGATTACTGGGTGGGGTCGGACATAAGCATTGGACATGATTTTCGTCTTACTCATGTTCATTTGTAGGCCCACCTGCTGAGAAGCTCTGCTAAGGTCATTGACCATTGTAGTGAGGTCTTCCAGAGTCTCTGCAATAACGACTATGTCATCGGCAAATCGAAGGTGAGTGATGTACTCGCCGTTGATGTTAATGCCAAGTCCGTTCCAATCCAGAAGCTTAAAGATGTCCTCCAGTCACCTTTTTATTTCAAATATTAAGATAATATTATAAAATATTTTTTTTCCATTACGATACGATAGTTTTGACCTTTTACCGGCTTTGGATTCTGGACTTTCGACCCATGTCGGGAAACCCGCGCGTGGCCCTTGGCCGTTTACGAGACGTCTGTGGCTATTTTTTCTATTAAAATGAATCGCTGAATGTATTGCTAAGCGCAAATCTCGAGAACAGCAGAACCGATTTCGCTAAAACTTTTAATAACTAATCAACTACTTTTGTTACTCATTTATTGCTAGGTCCTAAATGAAGTGAATAATTTTACTTCAATCTTTTTTCCTGCAATACTTTGACAAAACATGTTTCCAAGATATTATGGTTTGTAATTTAAGATAATATGAATTTAGATAAAGTAATGTATGAAACTCTACATAATTAGGTATTAAAACACTCGAGTGATACTATTAAAAAATCGCCTGCGGCTCGTATTTTAAACTCACACTCATGTTTTAATACCACCCATTATGCAACAGTTTCATAAACTACTATTTTGCAATCAAATATAGATTAAACTTGTGTAGACTTACTTATGGGCTTATGAAAGACTAGTGTGAAACTATTCTGGGTTACTTGGATTAGAATTGGAGGCAAATTCTGTATAATAATAATTAGTACATAATGATTTTAAAGTCACCGGCCAAACCGGCAAAAAATTAATCTTCTTACCTTCCAATCTGCAGGTGTTGCTACTGGCTCCCTATCAGACAGCTGCAAAGAATCTACCACACGCAGGATCTCACTGAAACAAATAATTATCTATTTGTATCATTTATTGCATAAAAGTTTAGTGGTTAGGACGTCCGCCTTCCAATCGGAGGTCAGGGGTTCGATCCGGGGCACGCACCTCTAACTTTTCAGAGATATGTGCGTTTTTTAAGCAATTATCACTTGTTTTGACGGTGAAGAAAAACATTGTGACGAAACCTGACAGTTCTCTATAATGCTCTCAAAGGTGTGTGAAGTCTGTTAATCTGCACTTGACCAGCGTGACAGACTATGGCCAAACCCTTCTCATTTTGAGAGGAGATCTATGCTCAGTAGTGAGCTGGCAATAGGTAGATCATGATATCAAAAAATGTGGAGTGAACGTTCACCAGTCTAAGAAATACATCAAAGACCGTCACAGTGCCTCGGACAAGTGGTTATTGCATTCAAGATACACAACTGATCCTTGCTTGTTGTTCCTAAAGATTAATACAGCACACCATACGCTATTATGTCACATCTTCAGAGCCTCAATAGCTCAATTCAATTCAATTTTATTTTATGGCGCGCGGCTGCACCAAACGGGCGCAATTTACTTCGCCAATGTCGTGTGGACCTCAATAACTCAAAGGAGTGGACTGAAAACCGAAAGGTCGACGGTTCAAACCCCGCCCGTTGCACTATTGTCGTACCTACTCCTAGCACAAGCCTGACGCTTAGTTGGAGAGGAAAGGGGAATATTACTCATTTAACATGGCTAATATTTAAAAAAAAAATCTAACGCTTTTAGCACACTAATGCCTTCACACTCGTTTTTCCTTACGCTATAGACATGCAGGAGGTAATCGTTTTGCTACCGCGTGTGAATGCATCGGTCTGCTAACGTCCAGTTTCTTAAGTTACTTAGCAATGTTGCTAGTTGACAAAAATAGTATGGTTTTTTTTGCCAAGTGACTTATCGACAGATTAAAGAGATTGAATATTGAAACTGGTTAGAAAGGCACAGGGAAGCCTTAATTTAAGATTCATTACACACATGAAATTGCGGCCAGTTGTAGCAGGGTACATCAAAGACAGTCTGTATTTCTTCTTTGGGTCTACAATGAAGACTGCACGTGCAGTTACAGGTATCCCAGAAGAGTCCAGTTCATCTTTGTCGATCATGCCCAGCCTGTAGGCAATAACCCTTGTCTTGTCTTCTATTATTGGATACGGAAATTTATCTAGCAGCGAGACACCTGTAACAACACACAATCATAAAATATTAATTAAAAAACTGTAACTATGCCTACTATTTGAAATTTAGTATGGGCAATGACAATAGCATGACACCATTACGAACACAGATATGTCCACATATGTATAGACATATTTATTTACAATACTTGAGTCATCATAACCTCACTTCACGTTGTTTGCCAAAATCTCACGTAGGTACAAATACATTTTGGCAAACAAAAAAAGTGGCCACAGTGATAAGGACAAAACATAATCATTTTGTCACATTCTAATAAGAGCTTAAATGCATTTAGCTATCTCGCTCGAACAGTAAGTGTCACAATAGGGCTACTTCTAATAGTCCTTGTTCTGAGATTACAAAACTTAATTAAATCAGTTCAGATATCCTTGTCAAAGGGCTTTAACATGGTCATCATGAAATTAATATTGTGAAGCAACAACTTAAATTTCACTTTCAATTTCTTGCTTACCTGCAATAAATTGTACATCCTTAGCCCATGCGAAATGAGAGGCAACAGTGTCGCACGATAGTGCAATGACTTTAACATTGCGCTTTTCAAATTCAGGCATCAGCTGGACTAGCTTTGCAAGCTCAGTTGTACATACTGGAGTGAAGTCTGAAGGGTGGGAGAAGAGAATACCCCATCTGAAGCAATGTATGAGACTTAACTTATTAATATGTTTGGATTAGTAAATCAAACACTTGAGTTCACCATTAGAATATGTATTCACTGAGGAGTGCCAACATGATCTGATTGTCATACACTTTTCGCAACCTACCCACTTACATTAACTTTATTCATACAACAAAGTAAGAAGTAGGTACCTACTCTAAATACAAACTTTGATACTTTTCACAGTCCCTACTGTATACATAACATTTATCTACTACCAAAATATTATAATTTAACAATTTTATGCTGGTTTTGTTCAGTGGTGTTAAACATTAGAGTGACTAGACTGGCAGAATGGCACAGACACCGGGGCAAGGTGGGCCCAGGAGGGACCACAAGGGAAACAAAAGGATGCTCACATTTATTACTTACTAGCTGCCCCGGCGAACTTCGTACCGCCTAACAGTCGATTCTTTCTCAGGATTTTTTAAAAAATTCTCTCCATAAGAACCATGCCTGTACTTCAAGGAATGTTATGAAAAAGGAATTAGCGAAATCGGTCCAGCTGTTTTCGAGATTTGCAATCAGCAACATTTACACAATTTAGAAAAAATACTATTAGTTCTGTCTTCAATTATTTCAATTTACTTATTAAAGTGCATCACAAATTAAAACAAAAACATTGCAAGATTTAAATGTGTATGCAGTTACGCACAACACATTTGATTGTTTTTACTACAAAATCTATGTTAACGTTTGTATCATGTAATGTATGTGTATGAGGTTGTTAGTAAATTTATTATTGTAAAGTAACAGTTTCGTCATAACTAATTAGATATTGATTTATGATAAACTAGTGACCTACCCCAGCTTTGCACATGTAGCTTATTACAATTTTTGTAGGGATCTCTAACTTTTTTAAAATTAAATACAGCCTTAATCACTTAGGAATAATGTATCTTTCTACTGGTGAAAGAATTTTCAAAATCAGTTCACTAGTTTCAAAGATTACCCCCTACAAACAAACACAAACTTTACCTCTTTTATAATATTAATATTAATCTCACTTAATAATGACTTTAATTCAAGATTAAATTAATTCTCATCATGAAACTTTTATACCTACCTACCTACTATCCATTATTTCAGTTATTATCAACGGAAAAATGAGCTGTTTGTACACCTCTAGGTCACAGATGTGTAAATAGGATTAATAGTGTCATTAATTCATATAGTAAGTATTTGGAAATGAAACATGTTCAAATGCAATACAGAAATATTGTATAGAATGTTCTATTTGGTACAATTAAACAGAAAAATGGTTAGCTCTGATAACACAGTGTACTTAAGGCTTTTATTATTGCATTCTTTAGATTCATCACAATAGTAATTTATGTGCTGCAAATTAAAAGACTGTTTGCATTAATTAGGAGGTATATTAACAATGCTAATACATGTGGACATAGGTTATAATCGAATGCAAGGCATATTATTAAAATGTAGGTAGATACATGAACAATGCAACGGACACAACATGTGGTCATAGGTTATAATCAAATACATTGTTTCTAATATCTTTCATTATCAACTAAAAAATATAATATTTGCTTACGAGTCACCAAGCCATTCGAAAAAATCGATTTCCCCTTCTGTAGTTTTTGCTGTAAAGTTAGGAAAGACTTCTCCAAGGAGCAACATTTTGAATAGGGGAAGCGAAGTTAGAATCACAGGCCGGAATGTTAAGAAAAATACTTATACGGTATATTTTGACGACAATGGCCGAAAAACTGAAACAATAGGAATGTTTGGGTATATCCCAAGAGAGTATAAATGGTATGTCTTTGAAAATAAATGAAAGAAATCAAGAAACTTCCAATTTCCACCTTCTTATTTCAAAAGCACCGAACGAAAGAGTTTTTACAGATGACAAAATAATATGGCGGATGTGATCATAGAGTAAAACGCGGATACGGATGCGAATGGGATGCGAATTATTGCAGAACGTGTAAGGAATGAAACAGTAGTCACGGGTAACATTGTAAACGTGTGAAACATACGGCTCAATGGAGTCTGCTGGGCTGACAATAGTTATATAAAATGGTATTAAAATTATAAAAAAATCAATCACTTCCAAAAACTAATTTTGAATACTACAAAACTTGGACGATCTAACCTAAGGACGCGCCTCGCATGATTATTCCCCTCTGTCAATAGTAATGGATTTTTAATCCACTGCGTTTATAAACACTGTTTGCGGAATCGATTTTGTCATTGTCAGAATCGTTTTCGATGTGTGACGACGTCTTACACGCTGGGTGAAAAATGCCTGTTTGTGCCGTTAGTGAGTGCAAGAACAAATCAAACACATCAAATTTACAAAAAGATGGAATTTCATTTCATAAGTATTTTTGGTGTAATAAACGCTTTCTATAAATAAAATTACATAAATTATTATAATAAAATAACAATCGAGCACTTTACCGATTCAGTAATTGAGTACGTAATAATTCGGTAGAAACGAGTCACACTTCTCACGAGACTATATTTTGTTTTTTCTAAACAATTGCAACCCTCGTTATATACAAATTAGGTTAAAATTTGAATACGCGTGAACAGCATGAAATTACGTAGTAGTAAAAATAACACTAGTCTCGTGGGAAGTGCGGTATACTAAAGACGGAGAGCCAGCGCCCAAAAAACTGTTTGAATTTACTAAGGCTAATTTTTTGCGCATACTGACCAGCTCTGTCCCCATATTCTGCTGACTAACCATTACAACTTTTATTTATATGCAATATACAAGTTATATAACAATTTTCAGCCTTAGTAAATTCATTTTATTACCTCGCAGGTACGACACCTTTGATAGCGCACCTGAGTCACTGTTCTCAGGTTCACTTGACTGACCGCAGTATGTTTGTGTACGCAACCATTCTAATGAACTATAAAAAAATTAGCCTTAGTAAATTCAAACAGTATTTTGGGCCCTGGCTCTCCGTCTATAGTATACCGCACTCCCCACGAGACTATTGTGTTATTTTTACCAAATTTTTCAGTATTAGATTTAATTGCATAGGACATAAGGTTCGATTTTTAAGAATCATGTGATAGTGATTGCGGTTCGATTATCGATATCGATGAAAACATTTTCTTTATTATTAACGACTAAATTACCGTCTTCAAGTCAAGTAAAGAATAGTTATTATTAATTACCACAATTTTTTCGCTACCTATACTTGTAATAAAACTGGTCGATTTCTGTGATTTCACGTACTTAATACATTTAAAAAATATTAAAGCAACGCAATTTTAGTGATAGGCGAGAAACGGGGTAGGGTGTCTCTGAACTGGGTAATTTGTAGCTTAAAGGTGTACCTTTCTCAAGGATGAGGATTAGGTAATAATTTATCATAATCGTTTTATTTTTACAGATTTCGATATTTTTACAGAGAGAATCGCCAAGAATATACATAACATTAACCTAATGGTAAATAATGACGTGTTAAAAATAGAAGAGGCCACCGTGTGTGTTTACTAATTTATTTTCATAGTATCATATCTGTCTTATGGAATTTTGCTGTGGGGTAAAAGCGGCAGGTATTGAGAAAATTTTTGCATTGCTAATTTGTAAGGGCAATACGTGTAATATTTAATAACTTACATTTAATTTTTTTGGACAAAGAGTACACCATATTGGAATTACCATGTAAACCCAATGTGCAATAAATAAATGATTGATTGGAAAGAAAAAAACATTTTATTGATTGATATACCTACTAATTATGTTTGGTAGGTTTTTGCGCGGTCAGGTTTATTTTGTATTATATAATAATATAAGTCATTAATAAGCACATTTTCACTATCGAAATTTTAAATGAAAATTTCGTTATATAAAAAAATACAAAAGATTAAAAATGATATAAAATAAGTAAAAAAGTATGTGCATATTTTTTAAATAAATATTTTTCTTATTTTTACGTTGCATTATTAGTTTTTGGGATAATTACCTATTAAGTGAGGTGAATGTATGCAAGAATACGCTACGCTGACCAAACACTGGTTTTAAGTAATTAAATACGAGTAATAAATTCTTACTTCTACTTTTGTTTCTGAAAAACTATCGATATATTTTAAAATATCGATACGGTAGCATCGCAAATCAATTTGACTGTCTTACACTCGTAATGTCTTTGTATGTTGATGTATATAACTTATTAGTGTGCGTAAAATGTAGTAGTGTTGAAGATTTAGATATGTGTGTGTTAATAATGACACAAAACTTTGTTGAGTGAGTGTGTCAAGTTGTCTATGTAGTGTTTCCTCGTCCCGCACCAAAAGTGACAGAAATTTTTATTCGTAATATTAGGCGCGTTACAAGTCCATAGGTTAGATCGTCCAAGCTACAAAAGCTTTACAAACGCGTTCCTTCTTTGTTTAGGTATTTTTAGAATAAGAAAGACAAGCTCAAATCCATACTAATATTATAAATGCGAAAGTGTGTCTGTCTGTCTGCTAGCTTTTCACGGCCTATCCGGACCGGCCTAACTGATTTTTATGAAATTTGGTGCAATCCCGGGGAAAGACATAGGCTACTTTTTATTCCTACGTTTTTAAAAACCTAAATCCAAGCGGACGAAGTGGCGGGTCATCATCTAGTATATTATAATGTAAAAAAATTCAAAATAAAATAAAAACCGACTTCAATAACTACAATGATTTTTTTTACGATTCGACGTAAAAATCGAACTGCTGTTCTCTGTGTGAACCATAGAGATATAGAGAGTTGCCCTAAATTATCTATGTTTTTAGCACAGTCAAATCTTGTCAATGGCGTCACCAGCGTTGCCAGAAAATAGGTACCTACTAAATGTACCTACGCTATTCATACTTTTTGGATCATGTTCTGTTCGTGCCGTATCTTCAGTCTTATTTTCGTCCCTTTTCAGAGACTTAGGTACTACATGACAAAACAGCTCTAAGTTAGGTGGCGCAGCAATGTCTTATTGTATCTTTATAAAGCTTTTCGTACTTTTGTCGCCTTTACACCTTACACTTTCCAAGGTCTTGTTCGTACTTCATACTTGGTAGGATTCATAGAGTAGGATGTGGTAGGATTTACCGCACATCATCTGGCAACGCTGGGCGTCACCGTCACGTCAAG
This sequence comes from Maniola hyperantus, assembly GCF_902806685.2. NCBI lineage: Eukaryota > Metazoa > Arthropoda > Insecta > Lepidoptera > Nymphalidae > Maniola > Maniola hyperantus. The sequence continues at coordinate 4,907,932 of NC_048564.1, forward strand.
TCAAGCAAGGATTCTGCCCGTTGCTACTTTACTTGAAATTTGTAGTTTTCGACTATATTTCGGTTAATTGCAGTACAATTTAAAGCTTTATTTTATTTCAGTGTGATATAACGTAAGTAAATTCTTGGTTAATAAGTAATTACTATGAATTTATTGATAAGTACTAAATTACTTCCTTGCATGGGTTTTTCGACCCGACAAGATGGACGTCAGTAGTATTGTGACGTGATTATATAAAATAACATATTAAAAGAACGTGTAGACATATATTTTGTGCTAACAGTAGTTTAAAGTTTTATATATTTTATTAAATTTGATGAAAATACAATTAATTGATGGGTATTATATTTTGGGCTGAGAACGATTGCGATGGAAACCTGCCTATAACGGCATCGAAATGATCTGCAATTCTGCAGTTACGTTGGTGACTACTGACTAAGCATATTAGGTTGCGCGCGTGTACATTTATAATTTTGGGATTGTGTATAATATTAAACTGAAGATGTAAAGAAACCCACATTGGTCTATTTACATGACATATAATAGGGTCATTGTCCCCTTTTTCTAAGTATTCTAATCTGTGCAGCTAATGTACTAGATGTTAGTATTATCTTTACGTTCTTGGTTTGCTTTGCGAGTTTCGATTTTATTTAGCTTTTGAAAATCCCTGGCATAATAATAATTTTATTTCCATTTCTAAACACAAAGTATTTTGGACATTTTAATTTTATTATTTTGCATAATCATGTAGCGGAAACTATCAGAGCTTTTAATGGCATGATATGAGACTAGCTTATGCTCGCGACTTCATCCTCATGTACTACACAAATTTCAAACCCCAATTTAATCCCCTTAGGAGTTGAATTTTCGAAAATCCTTAGTATATGTAATAATAGATATCTGCAGGCCAAATTTTGGTTTGAACTGTGTGTTGATAGATTAGTAAGTCAGTCAGCTATTCCTTTTATATATTTAGATAAAAGTGCATTGTTGAAATTCTGAACTGATTAGTAGAATGTGTGTACTTGTTGTTGTAGTAGACATAAACATTGCTAATACTGATGCTGATACAGATGCGAATTATAATATACTAGCTGATGCCTGCGACTTTGTCCATGTGGATGTAGGTTTTTAAAAATCCTGTCCCACTCTTAGATTTTCCGGGATAAAATGTAACCTATGTCACTCTCCAGATCTTTAACTATAAAAAAATAAAATTAAAATAGCCTTTATTCTCTGATCTAGTGCTGGTGTTACCAATTTGCAGAATACTCATGTAAAAATTAAAATAGAATAACTAGCTGATGCCCGCAACTTTTGGATGGGAACTCTTTGATTTCCCAGGATAAAAAGTAGCCTATGTCCTTACCAGCTATTTCTGTGCAAATTTTGTCAAAAATATTAAAGTATTAACTGTGAAAAAATAAGAGCAACAGATAGGTAACATATCCTTATGTTATTTTAAGCTTTACATAGTTGATTTCGATACTATCTAGTCATAATAATATGATATGTATGTAGACCTTATATGTTGCAGTGACCCTAAGATCAGTTAGCCCACCCTTAGAAATCTGTCTGCTTAGCGACTTTATTTACATTTGTAGTCTTGCAAGTAAAGTTATAAAATTTTCTTTTCTAAATACAAAACATCTTTTCAGATAGCAAAACATCTGGACAGAGTGCTATGAAAACTGAGTTTCAGGACGACGAAAAGGGGAAAGAGTAATAAACACCTTAAAAAAGAAGTTAAAGCATAAAAAATTACAAGATGCAGACTATAAAATGTGTTGTGGTTGGTGACGGAGCGGTGGGCAAGACTTGCCTGCTGATCAGTTATACAACCAATAAGTTCCCCTCTGAGTATGTGCCCACCGTGTTTGACAACTATGCTGTAACTGTCATGATTGGAGGTGAACCATACACCCTGGGTCTCTTTGATACTGCAGGTTTGTAAAAAGTCTTATTTATTTTGGTAAATAGACTACATTAAAAAGATGGATGGACACAAACAAATATAAGTTATGTGAGCCCTTCTCTTTTGGTCTCATAAATTGCATTTAGTGAAAGTATGGTCATTTAGTAAACATCTGAATTTTTTATTTTAGCCACTGGTTTGCCTTTTTTGTCTAATCTGTCCTTATTTTACGAGTTCTTCTACTATTTAGTCAAGTACTAGGAAACTTCTGAACAGCATGAACTTCTCCATTGTTGATTGAATTTTCACAAGAAAATCGTCACAAAAAAATAACTTTTTATATCGTACATACCCGGTGGTGGTGGTGGTGGTTTGGTGTAGTTTATAACTTTTAAACTACACTAAACCACCACCACCATGTTAGTTGATTGCTTATAAATTATAAGCAATCAACTAACATACATTAGAACTTTGGTTATCAGGCCAGAGTCCATACAAAAATGCCCATGGTCCTTTTTCCCCAGAATTATTTATCAGTTTTCAAAAACAATATGACTTATGCAAAGTAGACAATCTGAAGCAGTATTCAAATAAAAATTTTGTTAATGACAGCTAATTATTGTTATCAGGTCAGGAAGATTACGACAGGCTGAGACCCCTAAGTTATCCACAAACCGATGTTTTCCTTGTATGCTTCAGTGTGGTGAGCCCCAGTTCATTTGAGAATGTTAAGGAAAAGGTAATGTATTATTCTGATTAATTAGCTAAATAACTTTATACACAAACACTAATACTATGTGTATATATACTGTACACTAGGCAAAGCAAGTGCAAGGACAAGCCTGCCCCTAATCAGTTTCTACACAGCATCACGCTGGAATATTATGAGTACAATCTGAAAAAGGTCTCATCATATTTGCGCTTTGTGTCAACTGTCATGTCAAAAATACATTTTACCCATGGATTTATACTAAGCCCAATTGAGTACTTAAAGATATCACCAAATGAAAAATAGACTATTCCATTGTGTTAAAAGTTGTTTTCCTATGACATAATCAACTAGAGAAAGTGTGCCGAGCGAGAGCTATAGACTAGAGAGTGGTATCTCACTCGTACAGTTGCTATAACAAAAAAACAAATTGTGTTGGTAGCCTTGAACCATTCATACTTAGTTCATATTCAATGAGCTTATAGTATTTAGCTTTCATTTAATAGTCTTGTTCGGGACTTTTTGATTTGTATTTAATTTAACCCCAAATGTAACATCAACCTACCTAATAATCTGTGGATCAATCATAACTAAACATGTGGTGGCACATCTTTGCCAATAGGGTGGTTACTTGTTCCCTGACCAGACAGCTTTATTTTATAGAAACTGATGTATCAAAATTCAATTACTATTTCCAGTGGGTACCGGAAATCACTCATCATCAACAAAAGACACCATTTCTGTTGGTGGGCACGCAGATAGATTTACGAGATGATCCCGCCACCATGGAGAAGTTAGCAAAGATAAAGCAGAAGCCAGTCTCACTGGAGCAAGGGGAGAAACTTGCAAAGGAGTTGAAAGCTGTCAAATATGTGGAATGCTCAGCTCTTACTCAGGTGAGTTTGTACAGCATCCATTTAATGTGTAACTTAAAATAACACTACACTACAGTTAAAAAAATGTTGTTAGGCAGATAATTTTATAGTGTTTTGTTTTTTCTATTCACACCTACAACATTTGAGTGATGGACGTGCGGTCAAATTTTATGCAGCCTTGCAGCATTTGTATTCATCCATACTATTATTATAAATGCGAAAGTGTGTCTGTCTGTCCGTCTGTCTGTCTGTCTGTCTGTTTGTCTGCTAGCTTTTAACGGCCCATCCTTTAACCGATTTCAATGAAATTTCGTACAGAGATAGCTTGCATCTCAGGGAAGGACATAGGCTACTTTTGATCCCAATTAAAGAGTTCCCACAGGATTTGAAAACCTAAATCTACGCGGATGCAGTTTCGGGCATCATCTAGTTATTCATAATATCATAGTAATATTCATATTATAATAGATAGTTTTAGCCACTTATACTTATATGCAAAATAAGTAGTCCAATAAGAACACTGGTGTATTTTTAAAAACAGATCTCCGCCGGGCATTTTAATGCTTACTGCCATACTCTGAGTCGCTTAATTGTTACTTAAGTTTAGTTAAAATGAGACAGCTATCTCTCACATAAATCTGTCTCGCTTTAACTCAATCTTAAGTAACGATTAGCGACTCTGAGTACGGCAGTTAGTGTAGGACCTACTCAAGTCACCATGTAGCAACTCGGATTGGACACTACTGGTTTTGTGCACACTGTACTCTTTGCATTCCTAGTAGGATTTTTCTTTTCCTACTCAGTAGAAATTACTATTTTGTAATCTCATCAATTTAACTTAGTATTGTAACATTTAATCTGTCATCAAAACATCAGCCTCACAAGTCAGAATGGTTGTGCTTTCAGAAAGGGCTGAAGAACGTGTTTGACGAAGCTATCTTAGCAGCTTTGGAACCTCCAGAGCCAGTCAAAAGAAGGAAATGTGTTCTGTTGTAATGTAATGCAACATCTCCCCAATCATGGCACACTGCCGAGCGATTGTGAAATCCATATAAACTACCATTTGTAACATTCATCTTCTTTTTATAATCATTACTATTAAATATGCCATATATTGAATAACAAGCCAGACTGTAAAGTAGTCTTGGGCGAAATAATATTATTTAGACTTTGAAAAAAAGCATCCCAGCATGCTCCCCAGAGCTTTCCTTATAAACATAGTTTGTCTCATATTTGAATATTAACCATTCAAGCGAAATCTGCAAGTCTGTAGTTGTCTGTAGTTTGCAAGATTTCCATGAAAAAAAATGTGCATTTTCAAAATTACACTTTCATTTTCAGACAAAAGTTTCATTGAGTTTGATTGGTTTGGTTGGATTCAAATACGAGCCAAACTGCTTATGGTTGGAGCTTGTTACGAATAAGTTCCTCTTGATAAAATGAAATATTTATTTGGAATAAGTATATTATGTAACATTTAAAGACATCCAGCATGTAGTATTGTACAAGTTATAATATCAAAAGTGGCAAAATCTGTTCTTTTTTCTTTTAATGAAGTGACAACATTTAAAAAAATAACTATGTTTGATATTATGATTTATCTAGATTAAAAATTGAATGAAATTAAAAACAATATTTTATAATACACATATATCATAGGTCTAGATTTTCTTTGCTGTATATACTTTTAAAATGTAATATATCATACAAAACAATAACGAATTAATAGCATATATTGTTTTCAAAGTTGTTATGGTCCAACTTATATTTTGCAATAAGTTTACTAACACAACAAGCATTTACTACGTAAAAGTTTACATGTTGAAACAAGTAAACAATTTGATAGTATTAGACTTGGAATGGGTTGTTGCTATTTTTGATATTATATAAATCAGTTATTAATAACAATTTTACAAGTCATTTGTACCTATGATTAACATTATATAAAACCATTTTGTACTTCATGATATAATACATCAAAGTTGATAGTTTGTAAATTATTATTAACCATAATTATATAATTACAACATGGTTAATATGCTTTTAAAAAGAAGAGAATGTGTAACTTTATGTACTAATAATATTTTCTGTCTACTTATAACTTACTTTATTATGAATATTCTTAAGAGGCAAATAAGTAAAAAATATCTGTAGTAATTTACTGAATAAAAATGCAATTTCCATTGAATGCTTTAGTCGCCGGAACAATATTTTCTAACTTATAACTGCTTTGCATTTCAATTGAGAAGACTTTTGGCGAAGAACTTCGTAAATTGCATAATTATAAAACTTTTACCACCAGCAATAAAATTGTTCTTTTGATTAAAAATTTTCTGTTTTTATTTTTTAAAGAAAATCAATGAAATTACAAGTTATAATATCAAAAGTGGCAAAATCTTTCTTTGTTTTTTCTTTTTATGAAGTGACAACATTTTATAAAAAATAACTATGTTCGATATTATGATTTATCTAGATTAAAAATTGAATTAAAGTAAAAACAATATTTTATAATACACATAATATCATAGGTCTAGATTTTTGACTGTATATACTTTTAAAATGTAATATATCATACAAAACAATTATGAATTAATAGCAAGCATATTGTTTTCAAAGTTGTTATGGTCCAACTTATATTTTGCAATAAGTTTACTAACACAACAAGCATTTACTGTGTAAAAGTTTACATTATGTGGTTGAAAGAATTGAACAATTTGATAGTATTAGACTTGGAACGGGTTGTTGCTATTTTTGATATTATATAAATCTGTTATTAATAACAATTTTAAAAGTCATTTGTACCTATGATTAGCATTATATAAAACCATTTTGTACTGCATGATATAATATATTGAAGTTGATAGTTTATAAATTATTATTAACCATGATTATACTATTACAACATGGTTAGTATGCTTTTAATAAGAAGGTAATGTATAACTTTATTTACTAATATTTTCTGTCTGCATACTTATATATAACTAACTACATTATGAATATTTTTTAAGAGGCAAATGAGTTAAAAAGTCTACAGTAATTTACTGAGCAAAAATGCAATCCCCAGTTGAATGATTTAGTCGCCGGATCAATATTTTCTAACTTATAACTGCTTTGCATTTCAATTGAGAAGACTATTGGCGAAGAACTTCGTAAATTGCATTATTATAAAACTTTTCCCACCTGCAATGTAATTGTTCTTTTGACTAACGAAACACAAGAGTATGTACATAATTTTTATCTAATAATCTTGGCCAAAGTAGGTATTATTTTTCTGTGGGCATCTACTACATTACTAAATTTTTCGCCTCTTAATAAAAAGTTGTAATTAATGTATTTTAGTTTTATCGCAGGAATAATATGTTGTTTCGCGTGTTTTTTTTGTTTAGATTATACTAATTTTATCAAAATATATTTTGTAATTAAGGATACACCTTACTGTAAACATGTAACATTAATATGATTGTGAGGTTAACTATACAGAGTATTATTATAGTGTGAATATTAGTCTTGAAAATTTGTGAAAGTAGCATTTTTATTATTCTAATGGCATTGATTCTGATGTCTTTCTTAAACTAAATTTAGAGTACATATTATATTAAATATCTTTTCTTTTTATTACTGTAGGCAAAGGACAGAAGGCTAATGCTAAATTAACAACTTATATTTTAATGCTACCCTAGAAATTTGAAGACCATCCTCAACGATCCCTCAGACTAGCTGGAATTGCAAGATTAGGCAGTTTCACATAAGGTTTCTGTCCTTTCTTTATTACATTGCCAAGAAAAAGATACAAATACTCTAAAATTTCGTTTGACATTCAAATCAGCATCAATATAATGCAATGTGAATTTTGACTGAATTAAAAGTATTCATTCCATGGAATATCTTTGCAGTTTCATGTATGCAGTGCTGTGTCGATTGTAACAATGAAGTATTTATATTACGCAGGGTGATGTATGTGTCTCGATTTTTTATACTCTGTATATGCTGCTGCCTCGACACAAAGTAACGCACAGCGAACAATACAGCGAACTTTGACTTGGCTCAGACATAAGAGATAGTTAAAACGAGGCAGCGTTATATCATCATCATGATGATCAACCCATCGCCGACTCACTACAGAATATGGGTCACCTCTCAGAATGAGAAGGGTTTGACCATAGTCTACCACGCTTGCCATGTGGGGATTGGTAGACTTCACACACCTTTGAGAACATTATGGAGAACTCTCAGGCATGCAGCTTTCCTCACGATGTTTTCCTTCGTCGTTAAAGCAATAATAAAGTGATATTATTAATTAAAACACACATAACGAAACCACTAGGTTATCTATCACAGCTTCTATCCTACTAGCTTAATCGTGCTTTATTTTACAGGAATTTCCGATCCAACCAGTATTGGCATAAGATTACATATCCTATTTGTCGCGGGTGTGCGATTCATCTAATAGCGTTCTATAGCTGGCAAAAATCTGTCTCGTTTTAACTGAATCTTAAGTCTGAGCAAGGTTAAAGTACGCTCTTTAGATACGCCTCTAAAACCTGGCTCCTCTATAGATAAGACTTAATATAAAGCCCAATGAAATATTGTGCACACTTGTGGGACACTCAATAATTGCATGACAGTAATTAATAGTCATTTGGGCTGATTTTGTTGTATTCAAAAGTTTAGATTACATATTATTTATTATCTTAAACTTATTTAAATTAACAAGTACTATAATTTTTTGTATGGAATGTTGTATTCTTTTAACACCACACAGTTAGGCCTGTTAATTTAATTAACCGGATTTAGCCCTGATGCACAATTTATTTTGTAATAAAAAATATATATTCAACAGTTAAAAAAAACAGTTATACATACTGCAACCAAATTGTAAAGAAAATCAAGATTATTTTTCTTGTTGCAGTTATCGTAGAAGTTATTTATTAAACATTTATTTAACAAAAACTTGTTCTCCCATATAAAAGAAGCTACCCGAACAGCTATTTACTATCCCACACAGAATAAGTTCACAAATCCATTGGAATATCAGAGAATGGCTGATACGCTTCTATAAGCGTCACAATACGGTCTTGGTAAACTGGTCGCACTGGCCAGCTTCAGACTTCAGTTCCTTCTTAACCACTAGGGAGAGGGCACCTGGGACCTATTAGGACTTATTTAGCTTCCCATAACGTGTTTTTCTCGAAGTCCAGTCTCTGGACCTAAATCTCGAGACTGCCCAAGAAGCCCTGTTCCGGCTGTCCCCCCCTGGAAGACGAGTGCATATTTTATTAATCAAATGGTTAATGTATTTAATTATATTCTTGTCTATAATAGGGCCATGGTTTCACCATTATGTATCAGCATATATTATTCTTCCAGTGGTAGGGCATTATCGCATTTTTTATCCAAAAGCTAATAAAAATCGTTGAGCCCAACGATTTTTATACTATGTAAAGTATATTATTTACTCAAAGTTTCCTGTTATGTCAAATGCAGTGCATTTCTTGCTGGGCATCAGTTATCTAAAATCGATTTTGTCATTTCCCCGCGCGTTTGAGATGAGTATGAAGCAATTTTTACAAATGACCTTGGTTTCAGTATTCCATTTTTTAAACCAATGATATTCGCATTCCAATCAAACGGTCTCATGTACATTCTATTTACGGCAGATTTTTCGAACGCCAAATAAACATAAATGAAATAAAGGGGTGGCCATAATAAAGTGTGTCATGAGCAATATAAGCCGTAGCTTACTACTGGGTTGTAGGGTTACTAGTAAGTGACGACTTACTAGTAACCCTCAACAGTTATTACCTTGGTTATTACCGATGGATGTTAAATAAAATGATAATGTGACATAACTCTAAGAAGTAAGTGCTTATATTATAATAATTAATGGGAGTGACCATACAACCTTTCACGACTTATAAAATTACTAGATGATGCCCGCGACTTCGTCCGCGTGGATTTAGGTCTTTAAAAATCCTGTGGGAACTCTTTGATTTTCCGGAATAAGTTAATACATAAATAAAAATATTTTTTATTCAATTAAACTTTTATAAGTACTTTTGAATCGTCAAATGCATCTACCACTGGTTCGGAATTCCTTTCCTACCGAGAAGAACCAGCAAGAAACTCGGTAGTTGCTCTTTTAAAGATTTGATGTACAATATTATGCCATACTTATATAAAGAAGTAATTGCAGTCCCGCGCATTGCTGAATCGAGCTGCAGGTCAAATCCACGCTCTTTTATCATTTACATTATCTTTTTGTGTAATATGTTTTTTTCAGGAGCATAATTTTAATAGATTTTTTAACTTGTGTAAAGGCATGTCCAAAATAGTTTGCGGAATTTTGTTATAAAAAGTGATACCCATTCCCACAAATGACTTTTGAACTTTCTTGAGTCGGAGGGTAGAAGTCGCAAGCTTATTACGGTTTCTAGTAATATATAAACTAAATAAAATATGCATATGGGTTAAAAGTTCAGTTTTAAAGATTTGTATGTATGTCTTGAGACTGTGTAACTTTGAAACGGAATATCTTAATTTTCGTGCTTTGTGTCAGTAAGAATTCACTGCATCAGATATATTATTAGTAATGTTTTAATAAAATATGGTGAGTGCATGCTTATTAACATTAAAACATGTTCATAAATATCAATTTTCAAAAAAAGATGTTACTCGTATTATAATGCGTACAAAATAAGATCTCACTCGCCATTTTAACTGTGTCAGCTCACTTGTCAAAAGTGTGATTTTAGACCTTATTTTAAAGGTGAACCAGTTGACAGATAGAGCGACAGTATATACAGTAGCCGGCAAGAAATATTGTACATCGACCTTTGGAAAGACATTTCGTCTTGGTAGAGCGTTGTCTCTATCACTAACGTTTTGTCGGTCCTAACGACAGAGACAACGCTCTACGAAATTGCTGTCTGTTTATAAAGGTTGATGTACAGTATTTATTGCCGGCTACTGTATATAGTGGACAAAATGGCGAGTCAGTTCTCATTCTCTATGGACTATATTTTGTTTGATTTTCATTTTCTTACTTTGTGTCAGTAACTAGATTTAGGTGTATTATATTAAATTAATAAATTTTAGATCAAACCTTGTCTTTTATTTATTTGAAAATAATAATACTCCCTGCATTTTAGCGTTTAAACTATCATGAATACCCCCTGCACTAACCACCTTGGACATGTATTTTTTTTAAATCGAGCTCAAGTAATGTGAAACCCATTGACCCGTTGGTGCGTGGTTTGTGCTTATTGAAGTCAGTTTATATATTTTTTTTAATTTTGACATGATGGCTGACCCATAAAGATGCCTGAGTTAAATGCAGCGTGAGAAGTCATTTTTACGGACTATACTTAAAATTACCCTGAACCCCAAAACTACGATAGTTAATCAAGGACAATAGATACGCGTGAGGAGTCATTTTGTTACGCATTATGTCAATAATTTGCAGTCATATTGCAATTTTACAATGTTTTTAAAAGATAGCTGCCAGTTGTTATCTTTGTGACAGTGTGCATAGATTTTGATATGATAGGTTCGCGATTTCGCGATGTTGTCTTGTTCTTCATGGTAGGTGCTATTTTGTCAATTTTGACGTAATGATTTTATAAGCGATTTTAATATTCAACACCCTTTTTATATTTAACAATTTGCAGTTACTTTATTTTCTAAAAATTCATTTCTTCATTCTTCTTCATAGTATGAAAATTTCAAGTTGATAATGGACGACTGTTATAAGATAAATGTCGGTTAGTATTTGCCAAGTTTACCTAACTAATTTTAAAAAACGGGCTTTTATGGGGCTCTATGTGTTTATGAAAAATGTTCATAGAATGAGATTTTAACATCGACTATAAAGTTGCTTACCACCCTTAGATTGAATGTCGTTTGTACAACATAAAACTATAAGCTACCTAGATATAGGTATATTGTATTCATAAAAGCTTGAACCTTAGTGAAATTTTGATTTACTGGATGTCAAAAAAAGTAAAGAATACTGGTCGGGACTATACTTAAGTACTTATGATGATGATTGATGATCGATGATGCTTATGTACTAGATAAATAAGAGTAGCTGATGACTGCAACTTTTTCCGCGTGCAATTAGGTTTTAAAAACCCCGTAGGAGTTTCAGCGGTTGAGCTTGGCTAATAAGATAACAGACATACTCATATTTTTAGGGTTCTGTACCTCAAAAGGAAAAAAGGAACTCTTATAGAATCACCTCATCTGTCTGTCTGTTTGCCATGTCTGTCAATTCAAGGGAATTAAAACCTATAGGGTGCTTTTTGTTGACCTAGAATCATGAAATTTGGCAAGAAGCAAATGTCTTATAAATCCGAAAACCATGAATTTGTAAATACATCACAAAAAAATTGTGTTCACGACCAAATAATATGTTTACTAAATCACATTATAGATGGCGCTGTCCGTCGTTAACTTGCAATGTTGTACAGCTGTTGGAGCGATAAATGTTTACAATACTGGTCTGAGATTTCTTGTACGATGGTACGGAACCCTTCGTGTGCGAGACTCGCACTTGACTGATTTTTAATACTAGTATGGATCTTTGTGATGGAATTTTCAGATAAACGTCACAGGAGTTCCAGCAGCCTCGCTGGATGCTTGGATAATGTTCGTTCTGAAAAAAAATTGGATATTAGGGGTGCGTTATGATAAATCTGTTTACTTAAAATAAATCAATCAAATCAATTATTACCGCATGAAAGATCATTACTTACCTACTTGAGAACTGCTCGGCAAAGGCTAATTTTTAAAATAATGTTCGCAGTTGTTTGCTAAGACAAGGTTTGTATGCAAATTTTATTTGGAAAATCCTCTACAAAATGTTGCATCCGTCAGAAGCCGGGGCGGGTCGCTAGTATTGTATAAAAAATGTTTGTCAGACAGACAAACATTTCAACTGTTCGTTACCTATGCGTTCGCGTTTCATTAAATTGAGTTAAAACTTTGTACAAGTATTGTTAGCGCTTGCCTGAAGGTTTCCGAATTGATACCATGCAAAATATGTGGCGTGCGAGTCGCATTGCGACGCATACCAGTCATTATCAAGTGTCACTTTTTTAATACGCCCTTGCAGACACACTTCAAGTACAAAGCTATGTATACATATTATTATATTTATGTAAGGTAAATGCAGCTATCCGCGACCGATCGATCGAAATCTGCAGGTATTCCCGACCCATTATTTTAATTTGCATTTTTTGAATTTCTAGAAGTTTTAAACTAAAGATTTTAAAGCCATTATGCGCGTTTATTCATTAAATATCACATTTATTCATAAAATATTAAACACTAGATGATGCCCGCGACTTCGTCCGCGTGGATTTAGGTTTTTAAAAATCGCGTGGGAACTTTTTGATTTTTCGGGATAACAAGTAGCCTTCCCCGGGATGCAATCTATCGCTGTACCAAATTTCGTCAAAATCGGTTGAACGGATGGGCCGTGAAAGGCTAGCAGACAGACAGACAGACAGACGAACAGACAGACACACTTTCGCATTTGTAATATTAGTTTGGATAACATACCTAATGCCAAGTTATGATGCAGTCTAAGATGGAGCGCACTTGCCTAGAAGATGTCTAAGATAGAGCGCACTTGCCTAGAAGACTCACTCTTGACTTAAAGGAACTTTGGAGGGAAAAACTATTTATATGTTAATGGTTTTAATTAACAAATTAAGAAATTTTAATTTTTGATATTAGTTAGGTACAATTAATTTGAAAATTCGAAAAAGTATTATTTCATAGTTTTAAGTTTTCACTTCTGTCGGCAACTGTGATCTACCAATCCTTTAGTACAATCTGACTTGCCAATTCATAATTGTCGTTTATAATAACCAGGTTCAATACCGGAAGTTGATGACCAGTTTGCATTAGCTGAAGCTCGATGCGACGATTTAAGAGAAAAAATTGATTTAGTTAAAATGCTTAAGAAAAAAAAGAAATTAAAGAAACGCAGGTACCGCGCGCAACACATCTTAATTTCATATCAATTTTTTTTATATATCAATATGAATTATACGCCTTGACTTTCTTCTCAGCATGACAACGATTGCAGAACCAACTTTGATGTGCAGCGCCACTGAAAATTATCCACTTATATCTGTTAGCACACAGCCTAAGAAAAGTAAGTTTTCTAATTATACATACCTACCTGTATACATACATGGCTACATTTTTGCATAGTCTGTACCTACAGTTGAAGCGCGTTAGACGCAACTAGTCTATGAAGAGAAATATTATTTACTTATATTTGTATAATTCGTCAAAATAAATTTTCTTGAACAAACAACTTCGGACAGTACCTACCTACCACCGAATACAATATCCAAGGAAATAATTTGGCGACCATGGTATTTCACGCTGGGTTTCGGAACACCTTCTTGCCACGGAGTTAGAAATCATCTTAGTTTAATGCTTCTTACCTTGTGCCAAGCTCAAGTTCGCTCAAGCACGAGTGCAGTCATTTAGCGATGCCTCTGCCAAACAACCACTTGCTGCATTCGATTTGGTAGATAGCAGCGCTTGAAAACTCAATCTCTGATTAAGTAGTATGAGTTTCTTTATGATACATTCGGATTTGATTAATAAAATAAAATCCCAATTAACCTAAACTTGATGTCAAAAACCTTGCTAACTATTGCACTTTAGAAACTGAAGGCAAAGTGAAGAGTTGATTCAAGCTTCACTGTGATTAGACCATTTTTTTTTGTGTATTGTTTCGGATTGACTATGCTGCGTAGGCCCTACTGGCCGCTACAGCGTCACCGGGGGGGTTAGCGAGCGCGAAGCTCCGCCTGGGGGTGAGCCCTAGGGCTCGAAGAAATAATTCGAGAGGTCGGAAGGCAACGTCCTCCTAAGGGCGCCTCCTGTGAGGCTCGGACCACGGCTTAGGATGACGTTGGGATGGGTGGAGTTGTTGGACTACTGGTTAGTCCGTACGCCCCCGAGGCCGTGGCGTGAGTCCACGTCCGGGTGACGTTAGAAATCGGGGACCTCGTCTTCGCCGGCGAAGACGCTGATTAGACCATGAGTGAATAACCCATAAAACTCAATATTTTTTGCGTTCCGTTGCACTTTCTAACGAGAACCAACTTTCCTTCCACCTATCACAAGCTTCCACGTGTTGTTGTTTACATCGTTTGTTTGTTGGGCAACGCTTATTTTGCATATTTCTTTTCATGCAAAATTTCTTTAGATCAACTTTAAAAAATAAGTTGCACGTTTAAATTCACTTCCGCATGAAGCAAAATAGCCTTTGTTATAAGTTGTAACTTTGCACACTCTGTCAATGTTTGTAAAATATTTGGCAGGTTTCCTTTACAACCGTACTTCATTCGGGTTTCCTTTACAACCGTGTTTACTATTGGCTACTCTTAGTACCATCGTTGACAAAGCAAAAAGTCGATAAGTACGACTACTTCAGTTGAATCCCTAGTTAATGAAAAAGTTTTGTTAATACCTACAGTCCGCGATGCATGAGACAGGGGGATGCCCCGCACACCCACAAATCACCTGCGCTCGCCTGCACCGGGTTAGCGCGGGTGTGCGGGGCGTTCCCTCCCTGATTGCAATCTCAAACTGTCGCGTACTATAGGTATTATGCAAGAAATAATTCTGACGGACCTGACTCGAGCAGGCTTTATAGACCATAGTAATGCTCGACCTTATAGACACACTTTGTAATACGACTTTGATCATCCTGTGATGATCCAAGTCGTTTTAAGTATAATCCGATCAAGTCCGCGTTAAGTGGAAGCGATTGGAGATGAAGCGAGTAGAGCGGCGGCGTGTAGAGCAACTTGACTAGCGGCGGCGAGTAATGCACAGTCATATTATGGCCAAGAATCGGCTGGTTCCTCTCGCGTTGCACTATGAGCTGCTAAAACGTTCACAGTTAAAAAAAAAACAACCGTATGTTGAAGCTGTGTTTAAGATGACCAAAAAGAAGCGGTGCCTTGGTGCTACTCCACTCCGTCTGTTGGCGTTACACCAAGAGTCGAAGAAAATGTTTAATTAAGTACTGCTAGAAGAAAACGATGTTAGCGCTTTTGGTTACAGAGTTGACTCAGCAAGCAGCGAGGTTAGGACGTATCGAGGTGCCGCAAAATAGCAACCCCAAGCGCGGTTACCTCGATCCAGATCTGCTCGAACAGCATCAGATGTTGAACCGAGTTAATAACCACAAATACAACGCTCATAAATCCACGAGACAACCCAAGGCAAGTTTCTTCATCATCATCATCACTATCAACCCATCGCCGACTCTCTACACAAAACATGGGACTCCTTTCAGAATGAGAGGCTTAGCCATAGTCCGCCGTAGCTTACCACGCTGGCCAAATGCGGATTGGTAGACTTTACAAACCTTTGAGAATAGTATGGAGAACTTTTCCTTCACCGTTAAAGCAACTCATCATCATCATCAACCTGTGTCCACTGCTGGACATAAGTTGTCCCATACCCGCTCGAATCCAGCGGTTCCCTGCGACTCGTCTAATGTTGTTCATCCACATCTTACAACGCTGCGCCTTCCGGTGCAAGGTCACTATTCGAGCACCCTGGGACCCAAATATGTCTATAGGTTTTCCGAACTATGTGCCCGGTCCATTGCAACTTCAGCTTCGCAACCCGCTAAGCTATGTCGGTTACTCTAGTATGTGCTCTAGTTCTCCTACGGATTTCCTCATTTCTGATTTGATCACGCAGAAACTCCAACCATAGGTCTCTCCAAGCATAGCTGAGTGAGTGTAAGTATATTTTAATTGCTTGAAACGCACATAACTTCGAAAACGCTATGCGTTTAAAATATGTATTAATGGATACTTAAAAAAAGTAATCTATACCTAATTAATCTTAATATTTTAATAATACAGACGAAAGCGAATCGTGCGATTCCAGAAAACGTGCCGCAACCACGATCGCATCTACGTAGATCTCGTGCTGACGGCGATAGTAAGTAAATGTGACTTTCTGATTAGTCTTTATAACGATTTGATAGTTACTTAGTGACGCAGTGGCGTTTGGGCAATCACATTTTATAAATTGACTGCAGTATGTTCTAGAGACTTCATCCTCGACTAGTTATCACCTTACCGGCAAAGTCATGTAGTTCCAGTATTTGGCTCGGATGCAGTGAGTAAAGAGCCTTAAGAGAGAACTTAATCAACACTATAAACTAGTATGATTCGATATATCTCGCGAAAATTATACAATTTAAATACATCATTTTATAGATAACTAGCTCATGTCCGGGACTTCGTCGCGTGGAATACACAAATTTCAAATCCTGATTTTACCCCCTTAGGGGATGAATTTTCAAAAATACTTTTTTAGCAGATGTCTACATCATAATAGCTAGCTGCATGCCAAATTTCAGCCCAATCCGTTGAGTGATTTGAGCTGTGCGTTGATAGATTAGTCAATTTCTTTTTCAATGTGTAGCCATGTGCGGAAAAAGTGTTCAAATAAGCATGAAGAATATGCCTCAAGAAGTTGCATGCGGAGACGACGAGCTATCGGACCACACCGAGGAAGATGTATTCATATGTGCCCATGATATATGTGCACAGTTAGTACCTATTGAATAATTATTGTTTTTTTAACCAACTTCAAACTTCATAGCTTCATCATCATCAGCATCATGATCAACCCATCGCCGGCTCACTACAGAACACGGGTCTCCTCTCAGAGTGAGAAGGGTTTTGGCCTTAGCTGGCCACGCTGGCCATGTGCGGATTGGTAGACTTTACACACCTTTGAGAACATTATGGAGAACTCGAAGGTATGCAAGTTTCCTCACGATGTTTTCCTTCACCGTTAAAGCAAGCGATATTTAATTAATTAAAACGCACATAACTCCAAAGTTAGAGGTACATAACAGGGATTGAACCCCCGACCTCCGATTAGAAGGTGAACGTCCTAACCACTAGGCTATCATAGTTTTGGGGGTAAATTGCATATTATGCATACATTTTGGAAAAGTACTTGCCGTATTTGCTCCATGTGTCATATCAAAAGTACGATTTTAGTCCTTAATCTTAGGGTAAACCATACTTAGATGTGACAGTTGACACAGAGCAAATATGGCGAGACCTTTCTCAAAATGTATGCACTATAGTAGATTTTTAGCCACCTGAACTAGAGTAGGTAGCCTGGCAGATCCAATAGGTATGCGAAGATACACAAAAACCGCCCACTTTCTCACCTTTCGTAGTTTCACCCATTCCAAGCAAACGAGCAGGCGGGTCACCTGACGTTAAGTGATTACCGCCGCCGATGAACATTTGCAGCACCAGAGGAACCGCCGAGGCGTTGCCGGCCTTTTAGGAATTCGTTGGTCCACCCCTTGAATAACCCCATGTTGTATTGCACCAGAAAGTTTAATATTCCTACATAAACAATAGCTGTACCTACTATCGTTCGTATTATTTTAGGCCAAAGATCAACCACTCCAGAAGGCACGTTGAATCGCGCCAACAAAGTAAGCAAATATCAGGAAATCGGCGCAGGCACGTTCCAAAAGAACCTAGTACAGAAACAAGTAAGTACATAATATGCTCGTCATGATTCTATGTACTTAGTCTTACTGTAAACAGTCATTATCATACAGGGTGTAACCAGAAAACTAAGCATTATTGTTATACTATCTAAACTCAATCCACTACCGATAACCATTTGCCTCATTTTGTAGTTTTACTGATTTAGTATTTTTTAAACCCGCAATGTATAGCGTTCAAAACTTGGGCTATTGCCCCACCTACGACGTGGCATTGACTTCGAATTCGAACTTGCAATATATCGTGAACTTTTACAAAATATAGTAGGATAGTTTTTTATTTTTTGTCGCTTTTTTTGTGATATCATATCAGTAGGTATTCATGAGTACTATCACCTGCCTTCGTTTTTGCTAGAACGTAGGCCTTTTCATCTGAAAAAACTTTATATATATTATATTTTTGTATAGTTAGGATAATGTTGTAACATCTGCCTTCATAGCTTCACCTCAACGTTGGCCAGAGGATACTCAGGAACGGTGGCATGGGTCGCGCTTGCCATTGAATCGGCAACGTCACGGCAATCAACAACATAGCCATATTATTGGTAAAAACAATCGCTTAAGCTTTACTTTTTAGGGTTCCGTACCTCAAAAGGAAAAAGGAACCCTTATAGCATCACTTCGTTGTCTGTCTGTCTGTCAGTCTGTCAAGGAACCTAGAGGATACTTTCCGTTGACCTAGAATCATGAAATTTGGTAGGATTTTTTCCCTTACCTGTAAGGGGAAAAATCTGAAAACCGTGAATTTGTGGTTACATCACGAAAAATAAAATGTGTTCATGAACAAATCCATACTCATCCATACTAATATTATAAATGCCAAAGTGTGTCTGTCTGTCTGCTAGCTTTTCACGGCTCAACCGTTCAACCGATTTTGACGAAATTTGGTACAGAGGTAGCTTGCAACCCGGGGAAGGACATAGACTACTTTTTATCCCGGAAAATTTAAGAGTTCCCACAGGATTTTTAAAAACCTAAACCCACGCGTACGAAGTCGCGGGCATCAGCTAGTAATTATATATATAAAGTAATGTATATGACTTCTTGTTAATTAGATAACAATACAAACGAAATAGAAAGCAGGCCAGTTGTGGAGCTATTCAATAAAAGTTCCGTACCCTGGTCGCGTCAAGAAAATAATAACATAGAAACGAAAAATCACAAAGGTGGGTAGTTTTTTGTTATTCGATTACAAGTTGGCGCATGCCTTTCTTGCCTTCACCTTCTAAGATCGAGTGGGCAAATCTGGAACAAGTATAGGTAAGATTGTACTTTATAGGGTTCCGTACCTCAAAAGAAAAAAGGAACCCTTATAGGATCACTTTGTTGTCTGTCTGTCTGTGTGTCTGTCCGTCTGTCCGTCGTGTCTGTCAAGAAAACCTAAAGGATACTTCCCGCTGACCTAGTATCATGAAATTTGGAAAATAGGTAGGTCTTATAGCACAAGTAAAGGAATAAATCCGAAAACCGTGAATTTGTGGTTACATCACAAAACAAAACTAAAAGGCTCACGAACTTTTTCGTGTGCGAGTCGGACTTGCATTTGGTCGGTTTTAGCATACTCTTAACCAGTTTCTATGCAATTTTTTTTAATTTATGACCTAGCGCTTGCTGCAATCAAACCCACTCGCAAGTGATGATGCAGCCTAAAAGATGAGGCGCGCTTGTTATCGTCCCAGAATCCATTGCCTCTAAGGTTTTGTTGGCAGAGTGGTCACTAGCCAGTAGCCACGGCCGGACCTTTCCCCCAGACCGGACCCTAAACCTACGGGTAAACGGACCCGGAACTTTCCTGCGCTGATGAGCTTACTTATCAAGCAAGCTGTTTAGTAATTACCTCCAAATTTGGACAACTAGTTCACCACAGCAATTTGACTTAATTTGGATTTGAGTCAACACGTGTAACGTGATTCTGACTTTCTTAGATTAATTACTAGTATATGCCTTCGTAGCTCACTGCTCTGCGGCGTGCCAGGAAGATACGAACAATATTATGATACCTTCGGAAGACGTAATGATAAAACCTAGAAAAAAGGTTAGTTCAGTTTATCCATACTAATTCATAATCAGTATAAATACAAATGAATGGCAGAAATGTACCTACGTATGCTCATAACTTCCGAACGACTGCACCAAATTGGATAGGTAATTCTTTTTTTATGTTCGTTACTGTCAGGACAAGATTCGTATAAATTTTTATTTTGAAAATCCAAAGAAAAGACAGTTCCCACGGGACGCGGACGATGTCATGGGCAACAGCTAGTACTATATAAATGCGAAAGTGTGTCAAACAGTCAAAGGCTGTTTTTCAAGTGAACCTTCTTAATTGACGCGCACGGTTCCGTTTTTCCGCAAAATCTGTGAACTATAGAACTAGTTACTTCCTTCTTTTGCAAAATAATTGACTACTTGAATAATAATCTCACGGGCACGACTATTAATTATTTTCATACTCATATTTAACCCAAAAAGGAAACAGCATCCAAAACAAATTAACAAAAAACTTAACAACAATAACAAACAAAAACGAAACACTACCTATTTAGGTGAATCGACGTGTAAAGTACCAAAGTCGGCGGTACGAGTTGCCGACAGTTTCATCGCAAATGAAACAGGCCGGTATGCGCTACTATTACGGAGACACCAACCGCGCCAACATACCGTTCGTCGTCAGCAAGAGTACGGCGCCCTCGCATAACGTTGGTGTGAATATTCAACAGGTAATGTTATTTCTTACATTATCCTTATTTTATACCTTATCCTAGCTGGTATAGCCTAGTGGTTAGGAAGTCCGCCTTCTAATCGGAGGTCGGGGCTCGATCCTGTCCACGCACTTCTAACTTTTCGGAGTTATGTGCGTTTTTATTAATTAAATATCACGTGCTTTAACGGTGAAGGAAAACATCGTGTGGAAACCTACATGCCTGAAAGTTCTCCATAATGTTCTCAAAGGTGTGTGAAGTCTACCAATCCGCACATGGCTAGCGTGGTAGACTATGGCCAAAACCCTTCTCACTCTGAAGGGAGATCTGTAGTGAGCTGGTGATGGGTTGATCATGATGATGATGATGATACCATATCCGCGGAAATAAGTTAGTACAGTAGCCGGCAGGAAATATTGTACATCGACCTTTAGAAAGAGGTTTCGGCTTCGTAGAGCGTTGTCTCTGTCACTCATACCTAGGGTTGCCAGGCGTCCGGATAAAGCTGGATAGGTAGGCTTTTTGATTGCGTGTCCGGCCAAAATAAATAGTGTCCGGCTTGTCCGGCTTTTGTTAGGCTTTTTACATTTCGCAAACGAGCGTGGCCGAGCGCAGGCAAGTCGACTGTCGGTCGCTCTCGTAGGCGTCAGTGCCGCCCGACAACAAGATTTATGTAATAATAATAAAAGCTTGATTTTACATGCAATTTTTTGTCGTACCTATTAATACTAAGACACAAAATCCTCAATAATGTAAGGTGTCCGGCCTTTTTACCCAAATGTCCGGCCAAACTGGCTGGTCTGTGCGGCTATTAGGTTTGGCGACCTGGCAACCCTACTCATACCTATGTGACGTTTTGTCGGTCTCAACGACAACAGAGACAACTCTCTATATCAACTCGTTTCTATATCATATCAGTAGTCATAATATCTCATTTCTTTACCAGGTTTTGAATGGTTTAAAAATGCAACAGCCCCTCTCGGGGATCCCACTCACCATTGCGCATCACATGGGTCAGTGTGAAGATATATTCAATTCTATTTGTATGTGTAATGTTGCAGCTAAGTTCTCTTGTAATTTTTTCTACACAGGTCTGCGCCACATCCCTACGTATGGTGCAAGGAATTCTACAGGAGTAAGTTACAAGTTCATTTGTGTTTTTAAATATTTTATATTAGCTGATGCTCATAGGAACTTTTAAATTTTGCGGGATAAAACGTTCCTATCTCTAGAATCTGTCTGTCTCTAGAATGCAAGTTATCTCTGTACCAAATATACGGTACAGTAGCCGGAAAGAAATATTATTGTAGGTACATCGACCTTTAGAACGAGATTTCGCCTTCGTAGAGCGTTGTCTCTGTCACTTATATTGTGACTTTTAGTCGGCCTCAATGACAGAGACAACGTTCTTTGAAACCGCTATCTCTTTGTAAAGGCCGATGTACAATATTTCCTGTCGGCTACTATACCGACGCCAATATCTCGTTTCTATATATCTCGTAAAAGAACTCTTTGATTTTCTGGGACAAAAAACTGTTTGTGTCAGTCCCCGTGATGCAAGCTATCTTTGTACCAAACGTTAAAATCTGTTAAACGGATGTTCAACTCCCTAAATCCTTAATCTCTGCCTCGGGAACCGTCTTAGTTAAATGGTACACCAATAACTTAATGATTTCCACTAGCAACCGGTACTACACAATAGTGAGATCAACGTGATCAAACTAGGCCACCGGATGGTTAAGCTGCCCTCCTACAAGTGCATGTCCTACAACCGTCTTCTAACCTTGTATCGCGAGGGGGAGGGAATCGTGCCGCGTTTCCTGAACGCTGTCAGCCGTCCTCATTATTTCTACACTTCCATGTATGAGTGAGTATGTCTTACGCAATTAGCTAACTGAATGCCTAAGTGCCGGTTCCCACTTGTCATCTGTCGGGCCCGGATTTTAATATTACATTTTATGCAAAGCTATTCACATTTGTCTGAAACTGATTTTGTGTCGGCGCCGACGAGAAATCATATAAAATGTTCTGCCACTGCAACATCCGATTAAAATCCAGGCCCGACAGCCGACAAGTGGGAACGGGCTGTAAGGGTGTTCGCTCATGTTCCTACAACTCTTTTTAGTAGTAATGCCCGTTTAACAGACCAATCTGATTATTGATAGTTGACCTGATAACTTTATCATGTTATCTTTCAATAATCTATCGATGTCGTCGAGGGCACTTTTCCGCTACCACGTACAGACCTAACTATGCTTTACGCAGCGTGTATGCGTTGCATTCATACGCCCTTTAAGTTTTAAGTTTGGGGTTTATTACCCCTAACTAAAAGCTAAGTTTCCTAATTTAGTAGTACCACCACCTAGCTAATGCAATAAAACGTCGACTATGTATAAAAACAAAATGGCCCTACTTAGCGTCTTTTAATACGGTGTCATACCTAACTTCGATGTCAAAAAATCACTAGCGGTGATGTCACATGACGCCAGTGGTGTACACAGGTATTTTCACCAGGGAAGGCATAAGGCACCAGGCATATATAAAATAGGAAAGTAAATTTCAATAATATTCAAAAATAAAATATTTGTTTAGGGTAGGCAGTGCTTTTACGCGTGTGTGGAGGTCACACCAGTGCATCAGGCTACCCTAGACAACCAGTTTCCCAGTAGGTGAATTACCTGAAACTGAATAGTATCTCAGTAGTGTTTGACGTTTTAAATGTTGATAAAGGTCTATAGAAATGGGTCCACTTTAACCCCTCTCTTCACTGATGCACTCATAGCGTGGCGTTGCCAGCCCCAACTTACTACAAAAAATCATTAATTAAATTATTAATTATTCCATGAGATTCTTTATAGATACGCACCCACACTTATGCGATGTAAGGGAGAACAGTAATAATATAAATTACTAGTTTATGCTCACGACTTTATCCGTGTGGACTACACAAATTTCAAACCCCTATTTCACACCCTTATGGATTGAATTTTCAAAAATCCTTTTTTAACTGATTCCTACGTCATAATAGCTATGTGCATTTAAAATTTCAGCCCGATCCGTTCAGCAGTTTGAGCTGTGCGTTGATAGATCAGTCAGTCAGTCAGTCAGTCACCTTTTCCTTTTATAATATATTTAGATTAGATGACTTCATCCGCGTGGATTGAAATATTCGAACTCTATGATTTTCTGAAATAAAAAGTAGTTTATGCACATCTTCTGGATACAAGCTATCTCTGTACCAAATGCCCATGAAAAAGTAACAGACAAACACAGACGAAAAGATAGACATCGCATTTAAAATTATTCTAGTATAGATTAACCAAACATCTTAACCTCATTTTAGAATTTAAAAAACTTATGAATTTTAATAAAATACGATTTATTTTCGTTGCAGATAGCAACGCAACGCGTACTTTTTACGACACCAAAATGTACCAGCATTCAATATGAAAAATAATTTTAAAAAAGGAACCCACTTATTATTGTCAAAAAAACATGTAACTATCTAGTATAATTCCAAAATAAAAAAGCATGGAAATAACTATGCAGAAATCTATATATTATCTTTTTGTTTATCCTTACATCGCATAAGCACTCTATTTGAATTCTATAACAGGCAAATCTTCTTGAAGTCTGGCTACCTGCGCAGCTTCATTTTAACTTGCTGTTTTAAAAGACAAATGATTGCGCAGATTTGTCACTTGAAACCTAGAAATACAACGCGTAAAACCAAATCTTCGCCAATATCAGCTATTCAAATTTAGCTGGCTTGGAAGGTAAACAAGTCGGTGCACGTTATTACTGCTTTGCCTATATTTATTAAGTGAAATTTCAAATTTAAAAACATCTAAAATGCCAGTAAAGCGAGTCGAGTGACTTATTACGGCGGTTACGCACTCATCCGATCCAAATCCTTGAAAATACGTTCCTTTTTGTTTTTTATGGTAGCTTGTGACATTATATCGTAGATAATCGCTGGTATTCTCACGGATGATGGATAGAACTAGGATGACGGAAGTTCAGTGCGTAATGGCCGTTAGTGTTCTAAGGCTGTAAGCTTATTACTTGTTTGCATTGCATTGCAAGACATTTGTTAACTCACGCAACTCAAATGCATCAGTCTTTAGTGAAGAGAAAAGCTCTTACGTTACAAAAGATGAGAATAAATAAACCAGCATTTTTATTCTTTACAACAAAGTGATTTTACACTACGATATTTTCACGCGCAGTTGAAATTTGCGTTTGCTCTGCGTGTATATAGAAGTCCGGTCTGTTTAACTTTACATACCTACCTGCACTCGCAATTATTTTCAGTTTGTAAAGCGCTGCATGTCACAGAGTCCTTATACTGTGCTAATGTGCTGGATGGAAAGAAAATTTACCAATGAATTCATAGCGTAAAGTAAATCATCTAGATTATAGACGCATAATGACAAAAATGACAAAATCAAAATGTTTGGAAATATCTCAAACTCAATATTTAGTGTTAGGTAGAAGGTATGTAATATTATGTACTTAAATATTATGGACTAAGAGCCAGCGCATGCCAGACCTTCGGTCCCCAACGTATACATACATTACATAGACTTATTTGGATGTTTGTTTGGATCATGGTAGTTTTGGGAGATAACAGGTAATAAACGTGTACAAAATCTGACGTCAAAGTTTAGAGTCTATCTTTTTAAATAATATATTCTTCATGATAATATTAGAAATCACGTCGTGCATTGCCAGACACTTGGTATCATGGCAACCCCCTTCCAGACACCCTTGAAGTTTTAAAGTTTTTCAACTACTGATTTTGTATGTCAATTAGCCTGGCAACTAAACGCGAAGATTTCGATGCAGCCACCTCCAAGGGATGTGGTGGAAGCCAAGAGGCGAAGCAAAATCTTGCTGAATATGCAAACTTGTACCGGGAATACGAACGCATAGAAAAAAGCCTTAATGAAAACTACGACCCTACCCTGGAAATGCGGAAAAAGGAGTTAGCAACTCAACTTACTGCGCGCGAAGATTATATACGAAAGGTTAGTTGACATTTAAAAAATGTTTAAATAAATAAACAGTTAAAATATAGGAATTTTTAAGCGTGCACAGAATAGGAGGCTGTAACACATGAGTAAAGATTCCTAGATGTAGTCTTAACCATTGTAAGGGTTTTTGCGTACAAAAGATAATACAGCGGTACAGCCCATCCTTTTTATTTAAGCAACTAAATTTCAGCAATGATACTATAGTAAGTATAGATGTATTACGTTCATATCACACCCAAAATCCATTCTCAAAGATAAGTAGTTATGACAGAAGATAGGTAGGTAGGTACAAAACGCACAAAAGTAGAAGAGATATTTGGAAGTACCTATTAGTTATTTGGGTGAGTGATATGCCCACTCAAATAACTTGTGTCAATGGAAACAAATAATCCATTCGAGGGCAGTTTGCCAGGACCACGATCTTCAGCAATGAAGGAACGATCGGAGAGAGAGAGATTAGTTATTTGTGGTTAGTTTTAAGTCTTACCTTTAGATGTATAATTATGTTTCTTTACATTGCAGGTTGTCCAAGAATATAAACCTGGTTCTGACACGGAGCCGATACTCCGTGCCTCTGCCTCCACGGCTGACGATGCATACCGACGCTCTACTTTCAAACTCAATTCGAATGACCCCAAATAGCCCCTTCGTCTTTCTTTTACAATATTACATGTTCTTTCTTTCTTTTGCAATATTATCTCTTCTTTACAATATTACCTGGTGAAAAACCGAAATTTAATGTTCGTTTAGTTAAAATAACACGATATTTTGTTAAATTTACTGTACACTTAATTACTTGAAAAATATTAATTTGAAAAATATTTTACGAACTTTTTAATCCTACATATTGAACACCAACAAAAGTTCGGTGGATGATTTTGAAAGATTTAAAATCGACAAAAATAAAAAATATGGAGTCTATATTGCCAAAGATCCTAAGGGACAATGGATAGGATATCAGCATGTACTTTTTCTAAGAACATAATATAATGTATAATTATTATTTCTTTAAATTGTAAATTCTTAATGTGGTCTTAATTATTTTTACGTAATTTGCGAATATCAATATTGAGACATGATTTATTTCAACTAGGCCTAGCTTAGTAAGGAAACTTAGTCTGTTATGTTGTATTTTATATAATATAATGTGCTCTATATAGCATGTCAATGACTCATTATTGAGATTATGTCAATTATTCTAGTAAAATCACTATTGTAGGGTTCCTTCGGCGTATAATATCATTCAGGTTATGGTTTGCGAGTATGGTTTATGTACATAAATGATTTTAACTAACGTCGAAGTTTCATTTTTATTTTAATAATAGTCTTTTAAATAATAATGGCACATTATATAATAAATTAATTACAGTTATCATCTACATTTTTAAGCGTTAAGACATGATAATATACATTTAAACATGCATTTTCTGTTAGGCTCGTCCAGATCCTAGTTTAGTGGCGTCGTATATGGTCGGTAGGTATAAGATTTTGATACCAAATAAATCCTAAGAAAAGCATGCTCAGGTAGGTATGTTTTAATATTCGTACTATTTCTAGCTATAGACCGCTAAAAAATTCGTTCAATGGATAGCAGCTTTAGGCAAACGTCGTGAATTGTGTAGTATATAAGTAGGTAGATAAACAAATGAAATAGATATCACCTTGTAATAAATACCTTATAATATGATCATGTATCAGAGTTCCGTGCTAAACTAAAGTGGCTGCCAGTATCTCGGCGGAGGGAGATGCACGCTTTGTCGCTCCTATATCGTATTCTGTACTACCCTCAAACACCATCATACTTAAAAGAACGGTTTTCCTATCTTGGTGAGAACCATCAGTTCTCCCTCCGCTCCAGCACCGACAATAAGCTTATGACTCCACACAGCCGCACGGTATACTATGGTAACTCTTTCACCACTAACAGTGTCAAGCTCTGGAATTCTCTCCCAGCTGAAATACGTCAGGCGAAATCCTTAAACACCTTCAAAAATCGTTTGAAGAACTATTATTTATCTATGTAAACAGAATTATGTAGTATATTATAGAGATATGTATATGGGTATATATAATTATATTTATTTGTGTATTATTTGAATGTACTGTGTATGTAGTCTAATTTATAATAATAACTAGGGCCATTTTCGGCTGCCGCACCAACCCGTGCTTTCGTGATTCCTTTCGTCAAAGGTTGCCTGGAAGAGATCGCTTTAGCGATAAGGCCGCCTTTGCATGCTACATCTATTAGAATAAGATCCTGTATTGTGTTTTTTCAATGTTTACTTTGTGTTGTGTGCAATAAAGTGTATACAAACAAACAAACAAACCTTCTTGAAAGTTCCTAGTGATCTAGACGAGGCTAATAAGTTAGTCTTAGTTGAAATACTCCTTATACTAGACATTTAATCGACAAATGGCCGAAATCAATAATTCATCTATTTGTAGTCTGTTGATAAATTACTTTAATTATAAATTGTATAACCGTTTTTGACAAATATGAAATAACAAAATTGCTAAATCTAAAAAACTTATAAACAGATTACAGATAGATTGATTATTAATTTTTGTCGATAGGTAACATTAATGGGAATTAATTTAACATCAAATAAACAAACATTATATTTACACAAATATAGCAAATTTAACAATAACTAGGTAGTACCAATTTATCGATTTACATCTATATTCAAAGGAAGATTAGGTACAATTATTTTCTAAATAATTGATAATTGATATTCACAATAATTCACTCATATTACAAGAATGATCACTCTCAAAAATTGATTAAAGTTGTTAAATATTTAGATGATTAGTGATAGGCTTCTTTTGATGATTAGGTACAGTTTGTTCCTATTAGATGATGTGTTCTTTTTGTGATATAATAAAAGTTATTTAGTGTTATTTAACATGAAAATTAATTTGCCTTACCTATTTATGACGTGAGTGATTAAAACACGGTTATTTTATAAAATTAAGTAAATAGTGTAATTTGTGTAGCACAATTTTATCTCGAATTAAATAACAATAAATTCACTGTCTAGATTGGAAATGTAGACAATCATAACTCTAAAAAATATAAAGGATACATAAACCAATGACCGACGACTTCTTAAATTGGTCGCGAAAAGCCAAAAACAGAAGCGTCGCCGCATGCCAAAACTTTTTGCAGTAGGTACGCCGTACGATAAGTGGGGTGACGAACGCCGGATTTATGTACCTATTAGATTCCCTTGAATCGTATGTATCGGCGAATATGGATTACGGATCCGTCAACAAAGTAGACTCCACGAATCTACAAACTTCTTTAAAAATTGTTTGTGACGGTTGTCGCACCGCGCTAAGCTCGTAGCGGAAACATCATGGACTGGCAGTTACGTTATTTTGATATTTTGATGCTATATAGTCCATTGTGGCGTAAAGACGTGGAAATGCTGCTCGTGTAATTGTTTCTCTTTGTATCACAATAATTTAAATCCTTTGTGGTACACGAGCACTGATCCTTGAGACTTACCGACATATTTTCATAGCTACTGCGTGACGTTCGCAATCACCTCTCATGAGGTGACACTCACTCTCTATTAGTTAAAACGTACAGTTGCAGTACCATCCATCCATACAAATATTATAAATGCGAAAGTGTGTCTATCTGACTGTCTGCTAGCTTTTCACGGCCCAACCGTTCAACCAATTTTGATGAAATTTGGTACAGAGTCAGCTTGAGCAGAAAATTGAACAGTTCTCACGGGATCCAAGTAAACCTAAATTCACGTAGACGAAGTCGCGGGCATCCTCTAGTAATACCATAAATTCAGCTAACCACAACTATTGAAATTGCAGCAATATCAATATAAGTGAGCCAATGTATTCTTTTATGACGTAACCGGACAAATTAATCCACGCACTTACCTAAAATCGGTGACGTAGGATACCAGCTTTATACTTTTTTATTGATAAGTAGATATATGGATTCGATTCTAAGCTCTGAATAAGCATTAGTTTCGGGAGTCGGTCGAAGAAGGCATTTCACCGTCGATTTTGTGATGGGCGTGGGCATAAGCGTCGGCGAGGGCGGGCCAGGCGTCCGGCGCGCCCGACCACTCGGAGGTGCTCACTTCTGCCGGGCGCTCTGCGCTCTCCGTCTTCGTACACTCCAGGGACAATGGCTTTGGTGTTTCAATCCTGTGAGTATAAAGGTATCATTGAGGTGACTACATAAGTAACTGCTTACTCGACAAGCAATTGCCTTATCATGTTTGTTTTTACCTGTTTTCACTCGTAAAATGCTGAGGATTGTGGAGTCGACATAAAGTCATAGCTATTTATTGATATTAAAACTTTATGATACGTGATAAACCTTTACAGGAGGTTAAAAATTTAACGTTTTATATGCATTAAAGAGCTAGGCTTTCTCATTGGTCCTTTTCCACTAGAACTAACATGAGCAAAGAAGATCTCTTTATTCGTTGGTTACAGACATGACGTCTGTAATCTCTAGTTTGGTGAATATTAAAACTAATCATGAAATGGAAATCGCGTATTTTTCTGCAGATTGGAAATGGTAATTGAAATTTTTAAGGGTTCCGTACCTCAAAAGGTAAAAGGAACTTCGTTATCTGTCTGTCTGTCTGTAGTGTCTGTCAAGAAACCTATAGGGTACTTCCCGGTGACCCAGAATCATGAAATTTGGCAGGTAGTTAGGTCTTATAGCACACGGGAAAATCTGGAAACCGTGAATTTGTGGTTACATCACAAATGTGTTCATAAATTATTAGTATTTTCAACTTTTAAAGTTAGATTACTATACCAAGTGGGGTGTCATATGAAAGGACTTTACCTGGACATTCTAAAACAGATTTCCATATATTTTTATGTATAGTTTTGAATTATCGTACAAAATGACGAAAAATACGACTGTAGTATGGAACCCTCGGTGCGGGAGTCTGACTCCCACTTGGCTGGGTTTGTTGTTTTAATATATTGATTGTGGGCTGTTGGATTTACTCGTAGATAGAAAATACCTCACGCGTTCGGGCGACTGCATGGTGTCATTCGTGCTGGATATCTCGAGGTCCTCTGCGTAGCTCAGATGCAACTTGTCTCCATCATTGCGATGCTCTTTTTCTAAAAATAAAATAATTCGTTTGTGTCATCGGCATATAAACAAGTTTATGTACTGTTACTTCTCGATTAGATATTTCAAATCAGCATATTGTGTTCTGTAAATAAATAAATTCAACAATAATTTCCGAATTTCTAAAATAAAAGATTTTTGCTGGGTTTTATCAGATACGAGAGTAAGTATTCCTAGATTTAAAACTATTACAAGGCTGATCGCCTTATAAATACATTTATTATGACTAAACTATAAGCAAGTACAAAAAAAAAGAAAATTCACTGGAAAAGGTATGAAAAAAACCAGTGGTTATCAAAAAATACCGCATCCACATTCCACACGTGTACCTACCTACATCCAAAAAAATGGGAAAGTAGTTTGTTTTTGGTTTTTGTTTGGTGGGATGTTATATATCCGAAAAAGTGTGGGTCTTAAAAAAAATTTTTGCTATTGTATCGAGTGGGATATCAAAATATGAAAGAGGAAAAAATATGGAGTTCATTAATATAAATATACTATTAGCGACAGAAACCCATTTTTACTACAATATTTCAGCGTGTTTTCAACTTTATTAATTATCAAGACGCTATGTCTTGACTCTACTCAACTCCACAGGTGTACGTTGCGCTTAAGGGAAAAGAATGTGAATTATCTTAGAGTCTAGTTTAAAAATAACCAATTTATTCGAAAATTCCGTACTACCATCTATGTTGATCGCCGCTTCGGGCCACCCAAGGGAGTCTCCCTCCACATCGACTGGCTCGTCTTCCGCGTCGTATGTGCGGGACTCCCGCGACCGATCCTCGCGCCTCTCATCATCCAGGTCATAGCCCAGCATGCTTTCAACAGTGTGATGTCGCTTGCGAGTGCGGAGCTTTAGCCGCCTTTGCCGGTTTGCGCGTATGCGTTGGTATGTCTGGATGATAAAATTATATTCTAAACAATGAAAAGTTATAAGCCCAAGATTCCAATCAGTAACTTCGTCCATTATTGAATTGGAAATTGTATTATTAAATTATTAAAACCATTTTTCAAGTGTCCGTGACCTTTGCGTGTAAAACCAAACTTTATTATCAATATATAACAACTCCTACGGCTTGAATGAGGCGCTTTCTTTGGAGTATGCAACGTCTAGTCAAATAAGCGAGCGTGTAGAGCTTAGATGGCTTATTCCATTTATCCGCCCTATACTATACTCACAAACATGTGTCTATCCACCCCGGACTGGAAAATAATATACCAATTTGCCGTCCGCAAATTATAGACGGATACAGGGTTCCCAATATAAATCCAAGAGTGGCTATTTTAGTGTGGAAAAATGGAATAAGAACCTATATCTATAATCTATACTGTACGAGTATGAACATATCACGAGCTTATAGGATATTAACAAAAATGCAAATACTTTTTAATTCCTGTATTCGCGAGAGACCTATTATTGGATATACTACTTGACCCATGATTGTTAGAATAATTTAGTAGGTATATTACCTACAGATTTACTTAGTAGTTTGTATCTTCTGAAAAGATCCTATGGTCTAAAGCCCCTGATATATTTGAGATGAGCGGTGCACCCACCGGCCCGCCTACGGCCTAACATTCAACAAGAGCGGGCACTACGACCACTTACCTCCCAACGGGCATCTTCATCCTGGTGGTGCAGGGAATGTGACGGAGCGGACGCGTCGCGTGGAATAGCCGTCAAGCTGTATAGATGCTGTAACTCTTGCAGGAAGTGTGCCTGTGCCACCCCCGGCCCGAGTCGAGCGCCGCACACCCCACATGAGGACTTCCGTTCGCCGTCGGCTGGACGTATACGGACTAATATTGGTTTCATAATCAAGAAATTTGTAATACCTGTGTATAGTAGTGTGCTGATTATACTGTAGATACCACGTAGGCATTATAATTCCCTCTTGTATGTATGTTGTCATTTATTACGAATAAGAAAAGAATAGAAAACTTTTCCGTCTAAGTATATTAGATTAAGTACAGATTTACCCAGTTCACGTATCTACGTTATTTTAAAAATTAACCTATGACCTAATGAATGACTGTTACCATCAGCCCAATTTCCATTTATGATACGGGAGGGACCACGGTTAAACAAATAACGTTTCAACGTTCAAGGCGTTTCGTACTAAAACCTTTTACTGTTTCTATTAATAATTATTTAGACAAAAATTGTATTCAAGACAGTAAGTACATATTACTTTAATCTACGGCAGGTTGTATGTCAGGCACATGTTATCATGTGTTTTTTACTAAAATGTGGAAGGGGTATGCCATATGGCATTTTTATTTTACCCTGATCAATTTGTACGCTGCATCGTATCGGAATGCTAAATCATATTATGACAGTACGGCTTTGCCTATAGGGTAGTATTTAGTAACTAGTTACGTACGGCCGAAGCCTCTCAACAGAAAACGATTTGTTTGCATATAATTGCCCGCCGGCTCACTATTCAGATGGGTCCAGGCTACTTAGTGCGGATTGACTTTAAAACCTACGTGAAAACAATTCATGAGAGTCGGTACAAGCTGTAGCAGCGGGTGGGTCCTCGTCCTTGCATGGTCGTGGCGAGGCGGATGCGGCCGAACCAGGCGAGCTCGTGTCGTCCCGCACAGTGTAGCTGTGGCGGTATAGAGGCGGAGTGCTGTTGTCATCGCGGACGTTCTGAAGCAAAGGGTCACAACTGTTAGCGGCGTTGCTTTGCCAAGAGTTGAATTTAAAAGAATTACAGGCAGATGTAAAATGGCGGCAAGAAAAGCCGGAGCTATTGATTTGAAGCAGGAAAAGTTGGAATTTATAATTATGTCTTGAAGAAGTTAATAGTTTAGAACTAAGATTGAAGTTTATTGAGCATTGTCTAAATAGAATAAAGTCAGTTCCTATAAGTTGAGATTTTTATTACAACTGAAGGCGTGAATTTACGGCTGTGTTCACAACACGGCTGCACATGACGCAAATGAGGCTGTGTCTTCCATATTTACTAACTAGCTTATGCTCGCAACTTCGTCCGCGTGGACTACACAAATTTCAAACCCCTATTTCAGCCCTTTCGGGGTTGAATTTTCAAAAATCCTTTCTTAGCGGATGTCTTCGTTATAATAGCTATCTGCATGCCAAATTTCAGTTCGATCCAACCAGTAGTTTGAACTGTACGTTGATAGATCAGTAAGTCAGTCACCTTTTCCTTTTATGATGCATAAAAATAAATAAAAATCTGTTTTAGAATGTACAGGTGAAGACCTTTCATATGATTCCCCACTTGATATAGTTATCAGCTTACTTGGAAAATGGAAAATACTAATTATTAGTTTATGAGCACAATTTAATTTTTTGTGTATGATGTAACCATGATGTAACCACAAATTCACGGTTTTCAGATTTTTCCCTGAATGTCATAAGACCTACCTACCCGCCAAATTTCATGATTCTAGGTCAACCGGAAGTACCCTGTAGGTTTTTTGTTTGTTGACAGACCGACAGACAGACAGACAGACAGACAGACAGACAGACAGACAGACAACAAAGTGATCCTACGAGGGTTCCGTTTTTCCTTTTGAAGTACGGAACCCTAAAAAAGGTAAAAAACATTCATAGCATCGACCTAGAATAGTGTCCACTCTCCGATCGCCATGTCGGAGAAATAATACCTACATAAAAAAAGCTAAAAATACTTTAGATGGTTTTATTTACCCTTAAAGCTTGACCAACGCTTTGTCCAAGTGCATACTGCTCGCCAAGGTGCCTGGCAAAGGCTTTGCCAGGATACAGGGGATGGAAAGCGCCCCCAATCGGACGAAAGGCGCCGCAGCCGAAACTTTGCAGGGCAGGATGCAGAAACTGCGGTGCCATGTGATGAAGGAAACCCTCCATGATGACCGCAGCCCTCTAAAATGACACACAACGTTAATTTTTAGCCCTTAGGAATATTCATTTTTTTCGCTCAGCGTTAAATAAACATTAAAAATAGTGTTTAAGACATTTTTTATTTTATTTTTATTTTATTCGTTTTTTGCAATCAACTGCGATATATACAATATAATTTTATATAATAACAGACTGAAAATAAGGCCAAATAGGATTACAATTTTTTACAGATTACTTAAATAGATATTAATTATAAATTTATAACAGTACCTTTGATAATTTAAAC
The DNA here is from genome assembly GCF_902806685.2 of Maniola hyperantus. Classification (NCBI taxonomy): domain Eukaryota; kingdom Metazoa; phylum Arthropoda; class Insecta; order Lepidoptera; family Nymphalidae; genus Maniola; species Maniola hyperantus. The sequence continues at coordinate 4,943,038 of NC_048564.1, forward strand.
AAGCTTTACAATAATATAATAATATGAAACTATAAAAGTCAATTAACTAGTAAAAATACCTAGTATGATATCACTTATATATGATATGATTCACAACATATGTATGTGTGTGTGTATGTGTGAGTGTATGTGTGAGTTAGTCATATATGTTTCACAACATATGTCACTAAGCCAAGTAGATAATACTATAATAAGAATAACTGCTTGATTTGGTCAGGGCTCCAGAGTGAGGAACCTCCTCACAATGCGTGCCGTCTCAAGAACCACTGCCTTCTGTATCTTACCCTTGATCCAACAATTAAGCGATAGTTTCTTAAGATGTTGGTCGAAACTATTCGCAATAAGACCATAGACTGATACAACTATCGGTACAATAATCGTTGAGTCAACACAGTCCACATGGCGGTAATCTCGTGAGCCAGGTCCAAGTATTTTGATACTTTTTCCTTTTCTGCTTTCTCTAGGTTATAAAATGAAAATATTAATATTGAAATGTTACACTAATTGTTCAATGATTTAATAAATTGTAGTTGGCAGAAATGGCCGCTTATATCGGTGAATCACAATAAATTTAAATACATTTATTCAATGAATGCATTAAAATATAGACAAATTAGGATGGGCGCAATTTCGCCTGAGCCTCTCTGGCAACCATAGAAAGAAAACGCTCAAACTTTGATATGACAATAGAAATGCTCAATATTTTCCGTTCGGACCGCGCCTGAGCCGCCCTTGGGCATCTAGATGGAAGCTAGCTGCTAAAACAGAACAGCTGTTGAATCTGAGCTGAGTAATCATCTTTCAAAAAGAGATAATCGCTTAAGCGATAAGATAATAATTAAACATTTAATTTCTTATCAACCGAATTTTGGTCAATCTCCACCGTGATTAGCCATTGCCCATTTGCGTGGAATTTATTACAGTGCAACAAGGCTATATTAGCGCGTAGCGAAAATCAGAACTAACGTTGCCGACAAGTGTCCCCTTTGTTCTTGTTTGAATATGCTAAACCTTTGTTCTCCAACAGCACCCCCCTGCCAATGTCATTCAAGTGCCAAGAGAGCCTTGTAGCACTGTATGCGTATACAAGGGTTCCGCAGAAACTTTCTATCTCTATTCCCTCACATAGCTCGATGGTACGGCAATCTAACATGACCGGAGACACGTCTATACGTGCTCTTCGAGGCACGGGACGGAGCTTAAACACCGCTAACTTCCTAACTCCGGGTTAGTACACGTACTAAGAATTCATTTATATAACAACCCTATATCTAACTATTTCAGGCCAAACCCAGAATTTGAACCCAGGACCTCGTCATCCTCAGCCAAACGTTCTAACCGCTTGACCAACGAGGCATTTTTTTTCAATCGCTTAGGCTTGACGTGTTGGAGATAGAGGTCATTATATCCATCGAAATAATTTATTATAAATGTATTGGTGACAGAATGGCTGGCTCATTTTTTGCGCAAAGGATCAGCGTGACTGTCGCGCACCTTTCCATGCAGGCATGATTTGTACATTAATTAGTAACACCATCTTTAAGTTTTATGGTAACATTTTCAATACCTATTATTATTGTAAAAAAAATCATAATTTCGCTCTAATTTGCTGCCAATGTGTATCGACCCTAACAGTCAATGGTCATGAAGCTTTATAAAAAAGAAAAACTGTTCGCTAACAGTTAAAAAAAAACTATTTTCTAAAGTAGTGGTCTTTTAAAGTGGTTTTAAAAACAAACAAAAAAAGATTTACAACCTCTAAAGAATAAAACCACAGGAATAGTTATAAGTGTTTATTTTGAAAACAGTCGTATTACATGTTTGTCGGGCACATTTGGGCCAGCAGCGCCGGACGCGCCGATGCACGAGGGTTTCCTCGTTGTAACAATAAACTGCCTGTGATACTCACATAATTTGTGATGTTGACCAGCGGGTCTTGGAGTTGCATAATATTTAATTTTAGATCAATATTAAGCTAGAAAGTCATCTTTACTGAACCTTTACAATATTTACTCGTAGATATATAAAAGGAAAAGTTTTTTTTAAACTTAATTTTTTACCCCCTTAGGGGTTGAATTTTCGAAAATCCTTCCTTAGTGAATGTATTCCCCGTAATAGCTATCTGCATGTTCTAATAATGTGATGAACTATTGACGTTAAAGTGTCTAGGTTAGATGGTTGGCGAAAGTGCCGCTATGAGGGGTGATGTGGATGTTACATAGGTATGGGTAGGTTAGGTCTATCTGGTTGCGTTAATTTGATGGTTTTCCATGTATGATACGTGAGAGTTACGATGATTGTAATTGAGAACTAATTGTAAAGAACATTGATTAAAGTAATCACTGATTAATTATTACATTCTGATATCGGCTAAGGATTAACAATAGCTATATGTCATCCTCCTCCTCGTACAGCTCGATCCGTAGGTAACGTTGTAGTTCGAGCTGTGTTGATAGATCAGTCAGCTAGTCAGTCAGTCAGCTTTTCCTTTTATAATATATTAGATACTATTGTTACCAAGTTTAAAGATTATTTTACATTTTATTCTGCATAAAATTATCAGGTACATACATAGGTATGTACCTGATAATTTTATGCAGTCAATCTCAGTTTTCAATTTTTTTAAAAAGGCACGAGAAATTTATGGTAACTAAAGTATGAAATAAAAGGAAACACTGTATAATACATTCAATCTCATTCTCTCGCAACCTATAAATCCTATAGATGTTTGTGTTTGTTTCTTTTTAGTGTCACTTTTTCGCTTCATCGAGTTTCAACTTTCAAGTCCCAACGGTAGATCCTAAAAGAGGTTTTCATTTCCATCGGAAAATGAAATTTGCTCTTTTACATTAATACGAAAACGAATTTAAGATTTTTGCTGCAAGTATAGATGCCTAATCTAATGAAATGCCTGATGAAATTGTAATACTATTTTTGTATGTACACTTATAGCAAGTTAAATCCACTATTAATTAGTGGTCATTGCCGATAGCCCTCTCACCGTCCGGTCCACGATTTAGCACATAGGTATTAGTTGAAATGGCTACGTTGTAATCAATCGTGACGCAAACAATGATCTCCTTTGACTGGGCTCGGCCCTGTGTCGGAGCTAGCCTTTGCAAACACTCGAACCAACATGTCTGACGCTTTCATTTGTTTTGTAGCGTAGCGTATTTAGTATAGGAATGGTTTAGTGAATGCATTAGTCATAGAGTTATGAACCACATCACATCACTGGCATTAGTAATTTTAATTCAAAGTGAATTGACAAAATCGTGGAAATATAAATAAACGTCAATGTGTTTAAATTTCTTATTTACAATTCATATCTGTCTAATATAATATAACGTCATGGTTTTAGTAGATGTTTTATTGGTGTAGACATAAAACTTATAATAGGTAGGTATATATACTTACTAGCCCAAATATCAATTTTTACAAATGTAACTTGAAAAATGATAGGTTGCCTATAATATATTCTCTTAGGGATGGAGTTACCAATAGTAGGTATAATCCTTTCTTAGAGAGCGAGCGCACATAACTCCGAAAAGTTAGAGGTGCGTGTCCAGAATCGAACCCCTGACCTCCGATTAGAAGTCAGTCGCCGGTCAGTACAGTACGCGGCAGAAAATAATGTACATCGACTTTTAATATAGGATTTCGGCTTTGTCACTGTCACTCATACCTATGTGACATTTTGTCGGTCTCAACGACAGAGACACTGCTCTACAGACCCGCTATCTCTTTCTAGCAATTAAAGGTACAATTTTATTCTTTTAATGTGAAACGAACTATATTGACCCTTTGATTCTTTGGAATTAATTAAGTTGCTAAACAAATATTCTATATCTGCTTAGCCGGATCTTATCTTACTTTAAATTAATTGTCATAACATTTTGAGGAGATACGTAAGTACTGATGACTACTAAGTAATCTAACTCTGTATAAACATTATGTTCTAAGAATTAGGTAGTGCGCAGTGGCGTGCACAGGGTTTGAAGCCAGTTTGAAGTAAGAGCCTGTTTACTGGCAGGTCATTATGAAAAATATGCACTGAGCTATTCAACTGGGGTAAGCAGTGCATTTATGCCTCTATGACCTGCACGCCACTGGTAGTGCGTCATTCCTGATGACACTCGGGCCTCGGCATTTTATTGGAAGCATCGATATACGAATTTGGGAATTTGGTTATAAAGTAAACTATAGTCCATGTCTGCGACTTTGCGTGAATTTGGTTCTTTGGGAATTCCAAAGGATTTTCTTCCAAACTAACTTTTGCAATTTTTATTGCTTTTTATAATATTTTTATTTAAATTCTGGAACAAGTTTAAGTATAATGCCAATAATACTGTACATTGTAGGGCCAAGCTGATTTTGTACCTAACCAGTAAAGCAATCTTAGCCTGATAGGTCGAGACTTGAGTGTGACGTTTACCGCATTTCAGATTGATAGGTGTTATGCAAATGACCACTCACGGGTGCTGTTGATCCCAATACAAGATCGGCCAGACCTTTGATACAATTAGCATTTGTATAATAAAACTGCTAGTCTAGTGGCTAGCTTATTCATCAGCGGATCATGAGGTCCCGGTTCAAGTCCCGGGTCGGGCCAAAAACAGTATTTCATTTTTTAGGGTGTCGTACCTCAAAAGGAAAAGGGAACCCTTACGGTAATAACGGCTGTAAAGTGTATGGGAAATTGTTAAGTATTCTATGATACGGATACAACAAAGAAAGGGGCGACAAAAAGACTTAGAATGCATCCCGTTTGGGTTAAATTATTTTTTCTTAAAATGCGCTCGCTTCGCTTGCACTGTAACTGCGTGGTAGTAGCTGAGCAACAAGCTATTTTGATTTCCACTTTCTAGAAATAACAAAACAAATTATTAGACCATAAATTTTTATGGAGATTCAAAAATCCAAATAAAAATTTCATATTGCCAGAGGGGCACCAAAGTTGAATCTCGTACCGTTGACAAAACTAGCCCGGGCCCCGCTTAAGTATAACAGCATAGCAATACAAAATTATGAAACGAATGAGTATTGATAAAAACTCATCGCGTCTATCATGAGTACCGCGGATTACTACCACTCGATCTTCACATTCGTCTTATATTATTTATTATTTTATTTCGAAATTGTATCAAGGGACGCCATTTCAATCATTGGCCTAGGGCGCCGAATTAGTTCGGGCCGCCGCTGGTTACATTTCCGTGCTTCGTACAACCTGATTGCTCTCCGGTCATGTCGGTTTGTCACCCCATCGGACTAGAAGAGTGACGGAATAGACAATGCATTTGTTTGCGTACACAGTACACACTCTTCGTTAAATTTGATCGCCGTGGTCGAAATTCAGTCAACATCATCATCATCATCATGAACTGATAGACTTCCACTGCTGGACATACATAGGTCTCTTGTAGGGACTTCCACAAGCCACGGTCTTGCGCCACCTGGATCCAGTGGCTCCCTGCGACTCGTCTGATGTCGTCCGTCCACCTAGTGGGGGGTCTTCCAACACTGCGTCTTCCGGTGCGAAGTCGCCATTCCAGCATCTTGGAACCCCAACGTCTATCGGTTTTACGGACTATGTGCCCTGCCCATCGCAACTTCAGCTTCGCAACCCGTTGAGCTATGTCGGTTACTCTTGTTCTCCTACGGATCTCCTTATTTCTGATTTGATCACGTAGAGAAACTCCAAGGTCTCTCGATCGCCCGAAATTCAGTCAAAAGAACATTAATTGCCTATATCATTCCAAATGAGAACTGAACTACATACTACATCAGTCTTACTGATATGAAGATTCGCTAGAACCAAGTACTTATTAAATTGGCTGATCTAGTTGAAGACTAAAGATGTCATTTCCTTGTTATTTGATCTTTTATTAGACATACTCGTAAATCTGAATACTTGAAGATCCTTGGGCTTAATAGTATGAAGCTCTCCAAACTCTTATTGAGAAGCCATTTGTAGTCATGGCCGTTTATATTATGATAGAAGGTAAACGGAAACAAACCTGAGGATTGTATTACATTTCTCAATCATCTTTAAAAATTAATCATCATCATCATCATTCATCATCAACCCATCGCTGGCTCACTACAGAGCGTGGGTCTCCTTTCAGAGTGAAAAAGGTTTGACCATAGTCTACCTTGGCCATGTGCGGATTGGTAAACTTCACACACCTATGAGAACATTATGGAGAACTCTCAGTCATGCGGGCTTCCTCACGATGTTTTCCTTCACCGTTAAAGCAAGTGATATTTAATTGCTTAAAACACACAACTCCGAGAAGTTAGTGCCCGGGAATAAATGGATTTAGAAAAATAATACATGGAAGGTAAATTCGATAAAGAAACCCCTAAATTCATAAGAATTGTGCTAACCAGGAAGGAGGTAGGTATGACAGTTTTTATTAAACCTTTGGGTTCTACGCGGTATCGTATCGGAATGCTAAATTTCTTGGTAGCACTATTTTTCAAAGCCTCCCACCAGTTTCTAGATCCAACGGCTTCATCTGTAGGTACGTTGATATGACATCGTCGTACTGGTCAATCAGTTTCTCCTCTTGTTTATAAAGTATACATCGATGATAAGTAGATATATTATATATCAGCTGGCTAGTGGTTAGGACGTCCGCCTTCTAATCGGAGGTCGGAGGTTCGATCCCGGGCACGCATCAACTTTTCGGACTTATGTGCGTTTTAATTAATAAAATATCACTTGCTTTAACGGTGAAGGAAAACATCGTGAGGAAACCTGCATGCCTGAGAGTTCTCCATAATGTTCTCAAAGGTGTGTGAAGTCTACCAACTCACACATGGCCAGCGTGGTAGGCTATGGCCAAACCCTTCTCAATCTGAGAGGAGACCCATGCTCTGTAGTGAGCCGGTGATGGGTTGATCTCATGTTGATGATGATATTATGTATCTACATAGATTGTTTGGGATCGCTTCTTCAATAGTACAAGTACTATTCCAGTGAGCAGATGGCGCTTGTTACAAACAGCCATCATTTCTACTGCCGTTACGTGCAAACCCAAACAATCGGGAAAAGAATAGTATGGCCGCCGGGCAATAAATATACCTACTAACGTAAACTTTATGAAATGATACATTTGGTGCACTCGCCTTCATACATTTTCGTTTGTCTATTATTAAACAACGCACAACGGTGAGCCCTATAGTATGAAGCTAAGGCATCAGTATGGATTGAATTAATAACTATTGGCGTAAAACTTCTTTAGGCGCAACTTGAGAGTTATATATTTTTTCGGGCGTAGGTAACGTTCGCGTATTTATAAAATGACTGCCAAGTAGAACAGCTGTTTTGCAAACAACATTTTGCACTTATGATGATATAGGTCTCCCGACATATACAATGACATAACAAAATTGCTTGAATTTCATTTTATACTAAAAAAAATTACGAGACATTTCATATTAATAGCCTCATCTGGTGACAGAAGGGCTGGCTCATTTTTTGCGCAACGGATCAGCCTGGCTGTCCAGCGTGGAAATGCAGCCAGTATTCTTGGCAACATTCCACGCGGGCATGATTTGTATAGTAATTAGATAAGGCTAGCTTTAAGTTTTATTGTAATATTTTTATACATGTATATTTATAATATTATTATTTTTTCAGTTCCTCGCAATCGAAATGAAAAACAAAGAGTGTAAACTTGGTCATAAAACCCATTTTATACCCTTGTTCAATCTACTATTGTCATTGTTGATTAATTTTCAAAAATGGAATACCTAGGCATCACGCTTTTGCTTCAACCGCGCGTAAAATGAATGTTAAACTCGTATTTTTTTTCATCACGATGTTTATTTTTAAAATACTGGTAAGACAGAAATTTGGCTTATGGTTTGGGGGTAAATTGATTCTAAAGGTTATAATACCAACCATTGGTTTACTGTGTCACCTAAAGGTGAACCTTACAACACATGCTATACATTCTTCTACAATCCGTATTCCTTTGATAATTAATACCTATACTGTAGTATGTATGGTTTGAATCTGAAAATATTTTAACATCTTATATTTATTTTTCATCTTACTAATTAGTTAACATCTCTAAAAGCAGAGAAGTATTTTATCACGACAGTCAAACCAATATTCTATCAAACACTATAAAGGCCCAAACGCATAATTGCGCTGCGCTGACCAACGCAATGCGGTGCAACGTGGCGTGGCAAATATATTATGAGTAGGTAAGGAGCAAGTTGCACTTCGACATGTAAATAAGAGACGCTGTGCGATGCGGCGTGGCAAATATAGGTTATATGAGTTTGGGTGGTATGGGGTAAGGCACACTTGAGCGACGCGGCAGGCAATTACACGCCGAATCGCGGTACGCAGCGCGGCGCAAATGTGTTTTAAATGTCATGTTTTTAGATAAAAAATTGGGCATGCAGAACTCAAGACCATTACCAATAAGATCGATGCCAATATTTTCCCAATTGTGTACCTACACTTGCAGTAATAATAACTTATCTCGTGATTGGCCAATAAGTGGGCAATAAAAACGGGCCTGTAGCGGTTGAAAGAAATACTGCTGGGCCTGATTTATGCGTGATAGGAATGCGCCCCTTTTTCAATAAGTTTCCGATAAGAATCATTGCTTAGAGCCGCGGAACGGAAGCCCGAGCATGCAATTAGATCTTTTTTTTAAGTGCTTTTGGTTTGACGCCATACAATAGTATTCATACGAAAGCCAAAAAGGAATTTCTGAAGGCATTTCCACATTAAATTTAGACTTTACATCATATTTTTCTACTTAATTTAAACTATTTTTAGTTTTGTATAAAATTTCACTGCCATTTTCAGTGAATTAAGCAAACACTCAATATGAGCGCATGTTTCGTCAAATACTTACAATACTTACACAATTAAATTCAAGCCAACTGATGAAACACAAAAAGAATAAGAGTCAAAAATTTGGTCATAATAAATTTGGTCATAAAAATTTGTTCAATAATTCAAAACATAACGTAATTTTTGTTATAAAAAATATATAATTATTATTAACATAACTGTATGTAATACTGCAATGATAGTTTTACGATCCATAATTTTATCAAAAATAATAACTCAAACAACGTTAAAAACTTGAAACAATCAAACTTGCTTTCCAACTTTTGTGAATAAATAAAAAATGTTCATTATCATTTATCAAATGTCAGTAAAAATGTACTGTGTAGTTACTTAATGTACTTAACACAATTTGAATATACTTAAATCAACCTCCACAGTATTTATTCGTATAAACACAAGGTTTAAAAATAGTCACATATTTATTAATTTGAGAGAAAAACAAAATAAAAAAAAATATTATTAAAAAGAGATTAAAAATTAAACTTAGAAGCAAAAAATATTTTTCACGGTTCCGCACCTTAATTTTCAACCATTTAACTTTTACCTAACAGTAACAATAACTTCGTTTATTAACGTTTCATCGTCTAACAGACATTTTTAAAATTCGCATTGCAAATATTTTTTAAGTCATTACCATTTAATCACTTTATCATTGTCAGAGTGAACTATCATTGTGCAACGGCGATGATAGTTACTATAGTCGGCGCTCAAACCTCTGAAAACAATAGTACGAGTATAACGAAATTGTTATGGCATATCTAACTACCTACATTCTACCGTTATTATTAAAACTACTGATGCGAATAAGAAAGGCGTACACCTAATTTAGTCAAAATATTCATTGAGTTACCAAAAATTTTATATTTCTTTGTTATTGCACTTTTATTAGCTTAAAAATAAGTAACTCGTATAAGTGTAAACTCTAATAACGTCTTTGGAACATTTATCCAACTAAAATAAAATTAAAATATCTGTAAATTTAACGTTTTATTTTAAAAAAAAAATTCATAAAAGTTTATTTAGCTCACAGAAAACCCAAGAAGAAGAAAATGCTGCAGTATTTAATGCAGCACTAATTTTTAGGCTGGATTTTCAGGCAAATTAGGCTTTAAACAGCGTTGTCACAGTTAAAACTTCAAATCCTTGTAAATAATTTCAAATATTTTGTGACAGATTTTGTGTCATCCGCAAAACGTAATAAAAATAATCACTTATCTCTAAAAACTTCAAATATTATATTTTCGAGAAGACTCACCTTTCACAGGTACACTGAACTACGCGATATCGATTTTCCTCACTTTTCAGCACGTCGTTTAGACGTGAAACTACGCGGTCGACTGCCGGGCGGCCGCGGCTGGGCGGGCTCCACCGCGACACGCCCCGTACCACAGCAAAAAAAATAAACATCGACTAAACTTATTAGATTTCTACGAAAAACTTCCATTCCGCTCATGTACATACAATTTATATCTCATTAAGTGCAGGATTGATTAACGCACGGCGTTACTTCTGATACTTTTAGGGAAGTGCGCACTGGTACGTATGTAGATGTATTTGACGGCTTTCAAAAGTACTTAGTTTGAATTTTTATTTGAATTAAAAAATCTATAATATTCTATTGTATATATTTAAATGAAAGTAAATTTCCTTATGGAAAATATTAAAACTACTATAGGTACAACATGGGTAAAACGCATATAATTTAACTCCTCACGCGCCAATTTTAACTTTTTGTGTCAATTTTCATGTCAAAAGTACGATTTCATAGTCATTATTTTAAAGGTGAAACGTACTTTTGACATAACAGTTGACCCATAAAGTTAAAATACCGCATGACTACTCATTTTTTATGGACTATATACTGACAAACTTTAACATTTTGAGAGACACTAAAAATGGTCTAAGTATTGAACTTTCTTTAGTTAAATATTATTTGGCAAAAGAAATATCCCGATTCATCATCATCACGACCAACCCACTGCCAGCCCACTACTGAGCATTGGTCGCCTCTCAGAATGAGAATGGTAGGCCATAGTCTGCGACGTTGACCCAGTGCTACTAGATATTATATCCTGTTTATTATTTATCTTAGTCATTTTTTGCATTTTACCGTAGTAATTTTTTTTTATAATATCTAAATTTTGACTATTTTGGGTTGGAACGCTTTAAAAAATTATGCTAAGCTATAGTAAAATATACTTAGTAAAGTCTCTGATAGTGATAACCATATCTGAGGATTACCAACAAAACTTACATTAATTGAAAAACATAACTAAATCGAAATACTATATGTCTCTTCATGATTATAAAATACCATTCATACATAGTTGAAAACAAAAGCGCGATACAATGACAATTCTTTTTTTTCGACGGTCAGAAAAAATACTATTAAAAATTTTTTATCAGTTGGTACTGGGCGGAGCGTGTAGACCACTCCCTGGCGCAGATGTATCGTACGTAAAGAGAAAACAAATTGATCCGCTGAGGATTTGCATTTTTTAGCTTTATGGGATATTGGCAGAGAGATGTCATAGTAAGGAGCGGCAAATGGCAACGTCACAAAAGATCACTCACCTTGATTACAAAGATTTATCACAAAGGTCCCGCAAATTGCTATTGCGCTGGAACCATGTCTCATTAACATCGCAATGACGTCATTTTGCCGTCAGCTCGAAACTTTAGTCTAGTGCTGACGTCACTTAAATGGCGGCCACGCGCATTAGCAATTTGCAGGACTTATACGAGTCATGACCGCTTACTATGCCCATAGTTATAAGAAAGCTATAAGAAAGCTCAGAGTTACTCAGCGAGCAATGGAGAGAGCTTTAAGGAGATCCGTAGGGTATCTAGAGTAACCTCAAAAAACCGATAGACATTGCGATCCTAAGGTGATAGAATAGCGACTTCGCACCGGAAAGCGCAGCATTGGAAGACCCCTCACAGAAAAACGTCATCAAACAAGTTGCAGGGAGCCCCTGGATCCAGGCGGTGTAAGATTGTGGTGTGTGTGGTGTTTGTAGGGACAAAAGATCTTTGTCCAACAGTGGACCTCTATTGGTTGATAATGATAATGAATAATGATGATCATACTAGAGGCACCATTGTGTTAAACACAGTAACAGTATACCGATTAATACATAGTTTTAGCACTTGCTTAGATTACTTTTATATCCTTCATTATTGTAACATTAATATTATATTATTTTTATATTATAATTACATATATTATGAGGTTCTTTAGATAAAATTCATACAAAGGCGATAGTAATAGAAGTCCAAAGAAAACCTTTGAATTAGAAAGTAAAGTGAGCGACAGGTCGAGATGACAGTCAGGGTCAGTCGGACCGGAGGGTTGCCCCGCTGTCACCCGCACGTCACCTGCGCTATCCCGCACCGAGTTAGTGCGGGGGCTGTGTTGGCGGGCGGGGCGTCCCCACTCCGATTGCCATCTCTTGGATTTATTAACAAATATTTACTAACATAATTAAGTTAACAAAACATATTTTAATCATTAATGAAACCTGTCGCGTGCTATAGCTACATGTTTCATTAATGATTAAAATATGTTTTTGTTAACTTAATTATGTTAGTAAATATTTGTTAATAAGTCCAACTAAACAGATAGCACACACCTACTCGTATCACAACACAGTTACTACATTTACACAGTACCTATAGTATTTTGTAAAGAGTTATAAATATTTGGATAACGATACTACACCAGTTGCTACGAGAATGCTACGCGTGCGCTACGAACTGTTTATTATTTGATCAACACAACTTGCAGTCCTTTTCGATGTCTTTCATTTCATCATCACCATCTACCGACAGACGTCCACAGCTGGACATAGGTGTCTTGTAGGAACTTCCACACGCCACGGTCTTACGCCGCTTGAATCCTGCGGCGCAAATAATTTACTATTCGTCAATTTTTTTTAACTTTGGAAGGTATAATAATAAAAGACAATTAAATACATTAAATAAACTTAAAACCGAATAAAAATAAAAAATAAATTAAATTTATAAAATACTAGCTGATGCCCGCGACTTCATACGCGTGGATTTAGGTTTTTTAAAAATCCCGTGCGACCTTATCAATATTCCGGGATGAAAAGTAGCGTATGTCCTTCCCCCGGGATATAAGACACACTTTCGCATTTATAATATTAGTATGGATATGGATTAAATGTATAGATAGATAACAGGTGTTCCATTAATTTTTCTTACCCACAGGCCCATTTTTCTTAACAGGTTGGCCCAATGGATGGCCAAGTTTAGTCATTGGTGTAAATATATGCGCCAGTTCTTTATTTCTCTATTTTGAATTACTAATCCCACTTGATTCATACTACATATTATTATGATATGTATCAAATCGGAAGATGCCGTGTGAATCTTGGTTTCTTTTAAACTTCGAAAATTGCATTTTGCATCAATCGGCTCGTGAAGCACAAATAAACAAACGAAATACCTAGGTATTGCAAATTTTATAATTGTAGAGAAAAGTATACAATTTACTCTCTCCTGTTATTGTACGCATTTATTGGTATCTCTTATATTATAGGTATCTCTACTTTCGCACTGAGTTTGAATTTGGAAGACAATGATCCAAAACTTACAGCAAAGTTAAAAAAAAATGTTACAAGTTTTCCCATATCTTTTTAGAATGAGTTGTATGCAAAAAATAAGTTTTAGTTGACTACGTACATTTTCCTCACAAGTTTTCATCATGTATAAAAGCAGCATAAGTATAAACTAAAATGAGGTAGTAAAAAAAATTCTTGCGGTACAAAACTTTCCGGTTGTTGATAAAATTGCCATTAGTTTACACCGTCACAGCACAACAACGTAATCATTTATTGCATGCTCTCGAGCCAGGGGCAATAAAAATGAGAAATTATTTTTAATAATATTAGGTACCGGGGCAGGGCGCGGGGTCCGTGACACCACAATATTTGGCGACGCTCATACCGACCCCTATTACCGGGAATTCCTCACTGGCAAGTAGTGGGTAATAATAATAATCCCTTGACTCGCTTTATGACCTCGCCGCAGTTTTATGTGAGAATAAACCATAATCTTATGAGATGTTTATACTATATGTACGAGAAAAGCGATCTTGAAATGATTTAGGATTCTAATTATCAGTACCTACCCTTATTATAAATGTTTGTTGGTTTGTGCTTCAATCACGTCGTAACGGTGCAACGGATTGTAGTGATTTTTTGCATGGGTATAGATAAAGATCTGAAGAGTGACATAGGCTATTTTTTATCCTGGAAAATCAAAGAGTTCCTACGGGATTTTTATAAACCAGGCGGACGAAGTAAGGGCCATCAGCTAGTGATTTCATAAAGGTAAAGATTGTGTGGGACCTTATGCTGGGCTTTTTTAAATTTATGACGAGCTTTGACTGCTATTCTATGGTGTGGTAATTGAGGATGCAGATAGTATCTGGTGGGAGGCTACGGTCGTGGCTAGTTGCCACCTTCCAGCAAGACCGTGCAAGCGATTTAGCGTTCCGGTACGATGCCGTGTAGAAACTGATAAGGAATATGGGTTTAATAAAATTGCCATGCTCTTTCCATGTTAGTCAGTTTGCATCATATACTACGCCATCACTTACCAGTAGGTGAGATTACAGCCAAGAAAGGAATAAAAAATAAAAATAAAAGCGGGTTGATCTGTTAGGATTAGAATAATAGTCGTAAATGGTAATAATCGGTTTCTCTGCATTACCGGCAGAATGAGCTACGGGGAAAGCTAATTCAGAATGATATTTTGGAAAGTATGAATTTCTAAATACCTGCCATATAAGTATAAGGTCTCTTACCGTACAAACTTACCTTTTTAAATAGATTTTTTTAAAGAAATTATTACCGCTACAGTTTTTAGCAACTACTTAGCATGGCTATGGAACTCTTCTGTCAACTTAATCTAAATATATAAAGTGAAAAGGTGACTGACTGACTGACTGACAGACTGGCTGACTGATCTATCAACGCACAGCTCAAACTACTGGACGTATCGTGCTGAAATTTCACATGCAGATAGCTATTATGACGTAGACATCCGTTCAGGAAGGATTTTTAAAAATTCAAACCCTAACGCGGTAAAATAGGGGTTTCAAATTCGTGTAGTCCACGCGGACGAAGTCGCGGGCATAAGCTAGATATAGAGATAAGATAGGAGATATAGAGCTACGTCAGCTAAGTTTAATTAATAATTCGGAATACAATATAACTAATCATATACCTGTATTAAGTAATAGGATAATCTGCTTGGTTACAAATTAACTGTAATAATTATTATCGTCTATTATGTTAAGTTAACTAACATTCTACATATAATACAAACCACACACTGATCACATCAGATGCATTAATTGAAAGCGTGTGTAGCCTAAGCAGCCAATCATTGTGAGATAATAATTACGGCTACCGAGAAATCTATTACAGCTAGAGTGAGCGTGGCATGTGTTTGTGGTCACTTCAAAGGTCTATTTATAACGACCCGTGATGGGATGTCACCACATAACGTAATTTCGGGTGAAGGACATATTTTCCGAGTGAAGGGCAAAAAGTTGCGCCAGTCATGAGTCTCGGTATCCGACGCGATTATAATGTTATAAGTACCATTTGTCATGTTTTACAATCACGTCAATTCTTTGTCAATCACAGAGAGATAATATGTTTGCGATTACCGTGAAATCTGAAATCTATTAGATCTCGAGTGAGCGTGGCTCGTGTTTGTGGTCACTTCAGAGGTCTATTTATAACGACTCGTGATGGGATGTCACCACATAACGTAATTTCGGGCGAAGGACATATTTTCTGAGGGAAGGACAAAAAGGTACGCCAGTCATGAGGCTCGGTATGCGACGCGATTATGAAACACCATTTGTCAAGTTTTTATTGGGCACCCTAAAGAGAAGTCCATTGTTGTTTGCCCGCGCTCGCGCCCGCGCACCCTGCAACCCTTGTCTGTGTGACGTACACTCATAATTTTTATAACTTGTTACCATTTCGAACATATATTCAAAGGATGAGGTTAGCGAGTGATTTGTTTAATTAAATTCCATCGCAACTGGTGAGCGCTCAAGTTCGGCTATCTCGAAAATAGGTTTAAATAAATAAAATAAATAAAAGCTTTATTTTGATTCCTTACATTAATTCTTAATTCTATGACACTATTTGAACTATGCTTAAAAACATTTTGCTTAAAATGCTTAAATCTAGTTTATTTTTATAATCCTATTTGTGTCGTTATTTTTCCTTATAATAAAACATGATTGTTACTTATTTTTGTGTAGGTATATATTTTGTTTATATATGTAAGGACCGCCCGTGGCGGTGTTAGCCTCCTCCATTCCTCTCCATATGCATCTATGTCTAGCTAGAATACTCCATATTGTCTTACTTGCAATGTTTGCGATGTCATTCATCATCCCACCTTTTTAATGGTCTTGGAAAAATGGGTAACAGCATACAAACTTTGATCAAGCACATTATTTTAATAGATTACTGTTAACGCGAAGGTTGATAGCAGTGATAGATAGCAGGTTAAACGTCGGACTCCTAATCAGAGGGTCGGAGGTTCGATTCTAGGCACACACCTCACACAACTTTTCGCAATTATGACCCCTTTAAGCAATTAAATATCACTTAGTTCGGTAAAAGAAAATATCGTAAGGAAACCTGCATGTCTGAGAGTTCTCCATAAAGTTGGTAATCCACACTTGGCCATCGTGGTGGACTATCCTTCTCATTCTGAGAGGAGACACATGCTCAGTAGTAAGCCGGTGCGCGATAGATTGAGATTGAGGTAGAGGTTTTGAATGCGCTGCCGCTTAGGGAAAACGAAAGGGTCAGTTTTGGAAGTGAATCAGTTTATTCTAAGGGGGTATTAGGTGCCTTTAGAATCATCTATGATGTTGTTTGTTGGGTTTTTGGTTTGTCCTTTAATCACGTCGCAACAGAGCAACGGATCAACGTGATTTTTTGCATTGGTATAGGTAAAAACCTGGAGAGTGAAATACTTAGGCTACTTTTATCCCAGAAATTGAAAGAGTTCCCACGGGATTAAAAAAACTAAATCCACGCAAAATAAGTCGTGGGCATCAGCTCTAGTACTTAATACTTTCAAATTATTGATTTTATTATAACTACTTACAATAAAAATATAGATCAAAACCTGTAAAATTCAAACAAACCTATACAGTTGTATCAGTCTTTCAAAACAAAATTATCTTGATATTAATCAGAAGTAGCACCCAATATTAAAACGGAGCGCATACCAGGAGTGGCGGTTTGATTCTGTCCGTGCAGCCATATTTGCCACATCGGTAGTCAAAGAGCTCTAGGAGCCAAATCACTTTAATATCTGCTGCACCCCAACATGAAAGGTTTGTTATAGTTCCCCTGTAATCTCTATGTAACCATGTATGTTTATAAGTGTTTTAATACACGCTTTTTTACTTTTTAGGGTTCCGTACCTCAAAAGGAAAAACGGAACCCTTATAGGATCACTTTGTTGTCTGTCTGTCAAGAAACCTACAGGGTACTTCCCGTTGACCTACAATCATGAAATTTGGCAGGTAGATCTTATAGCTGACATTTGGGAAAAAATCTGAAAAACGTGAATTTAGGGTTAGATCACACAAAAAAAAATTAATTGTGGTTATGAACTAATAATTAGTATTTTCAATTTTCGAAGTAAGTAACTATATCAAGTGGGGTATCATATGAAAGGTCTTCACCTGTGCATTCTAAAACAGATTTTTATTTATTTTTATGCACCATACTTTTTGAATTATCGTGCCAAATGTCGAAAAAATACGACTGTAGTACGGACCGCGCCTGACTCGCACTTGGCCGGTTTTTTTATATCAAAATAAGTGTACATGCTACGTCTACTAAATCAAAGGTAGGTAGATATTTATTTCTTATAACTAATATAAGTATATGTTTCTATTAATTACTGATGCCTGTGACTTCATTCGCAAGGATTTAGTTTTTAAAAAATCCTGTGGGAACTCTTTGATTTGCCGGTAAGAAAAGTAGGTATTTTAAGTCCATCTTTACGATAAAAAATTAGGTAAGTACTATGTGCCAAGTGCGTTCAGTGCTCCATCGAGCGCACTACCGAATACGGCCCTCTATTTTCTTCATAAACCAGATTTTCGTCCTGTTCTCAGGTCCAGGTCAAGTCAGGTCAGTCCAGCGAGCTCTTCATCCTACACTGCGCTTACCGGTACGTGACTTCCACTCCACAATATGCCTACCCTATCAGTCGTTGGTTCTTCGGCGACATGACCTGCTCACTATTATTTCAGCTTGCTTTCTTTTCTGTCATATTCGTCACTTTTGTCTTCCGTGAATATCTTCTTAACCAAATAGTGAAGGTGCTATGACGGGTTGTGACAACGTATTTAATCGATTGTGATAAACCCTTCTTTTTGGAGGCACAAATTTGGCCTTTATCTTTGTTCAGTGTCTTGTACAGTGGAGATGTTAAACTGTCAATCTGAGTTATAACTACTTAAGTAACATCTAATAAAAACCTTTAAGTTGATATAGTATACTCGTATTCGAGGCATTTGCTGAAATATCTGAGTGCCCCAAAAACCCCCACCAATATGTCACAAATGTGAGGGTCACAACCCTCAGCAAGAATGAAATGATGCAGAGAGAGGTTCTAATAACTGAACAAGTACTTGGTATCTAATAAAAATTTAAACGTTTCTTCTCTTTGAATTACCATAAAGCAGAGAAATATTCCCGTCTGGGAGATTTTCATGCAAAGCTATGCTCTTAATTCGATAAGCCGACACACGTAATAAAGGCAGAGCAGCAAAATGGTTGAAGAGGAAAAGAGAAACGGTGTGGGCGTGGCGTCAGCAAGGCGTTTATTTTTCTCTTTGGCTCCGCCCAGTGGAAAATTTTCCCGGACCCGCCCTCGCGCCATTTAAACGCTTCATCCAAAAAAACCTGTTCTGAGCTAATCCTGCTGCAGACTCGTTTTGACGAAGCATCCGCTAGCTGTAACCTTAACTATGTTTCAAATTCAAATTCAAATTGCATTTTATGCAATTTTTTAGGTATACATGTTTGTAAATTTTATTGTTCATTTCTTTAAATCGAAAATTAAAAATTATTTCAAAATTTCTTTTTTTCGGATACTTGGGAACCAACGATCACTTTTATCTTTGTAGCAGATGACGATGAATTTTGAAATTAGGTATTTGTCAACTTTTAGAGAGAGAAAAATGAAGAAGCCTGTATTAAAACAATTTAAAAACTGATATTATAATAATTTTAAGCATATTAATAGTGAAAAATAAAGATTACTAGGAAATTTTAAATCTTGCCTGCGACATCGGTCAGTACTTACTTCGGTCGATACTTAGACTACATGATAAAATAGACAGAGCCCCAATGAATAGAAGTTGGTCACGCTTGCAAAATCTTTCTTTCCGTTTGCCTTTACTACTTACACTGGAATTCATAGTCAAGGTATGGTATGCAATGCAAGACAGACAGATGCCTGCGTCACAAGTGCCTACGCCGTAGCGTAAGTACGTTCATTCATCACAAAATCTGCTCTACCCTGCACTGCTTGGAACTACGTTGCTGCGTGACTGCCTTTATGGCAACAAGGTACGGGACTGCTACAATTACACTAGCCCATCGGAAACACGTCACTCATCTCGGCTCTGTTTTAACAACTGGGAGTGATCTGCCTAGGTTTTGTGAAGCGTTTAAATCCTGGAGTAATAAACTTAACGACATATTTGCACAATGGAAATAAAAGCAATTAGTAAAATAACCATTACTAAAAGATTTAGAATGCTTATTTTTGTCTGTTATTTTTTTTAGTAAACCTCCTTGGCTTAGTATAGTTTGTGATCGAAATAACCTAAAACAATCTACTAAAGAAAAAGTCTTCTTTTTCTTTGGTATGTACTCAGTCTAATTTTTTGCTTTAGTCTAAACTTTGACCACACGCTGAAATGTGGGTACAAATGAGCACACACATCCATCACCCAATCGAACACCGATCAAGCGGCGGCTTTGCCGGCTTGCGGTGAGACAGCTCAATTCCACCGACGGCTACGTCCCAACTCCCACTGCCCACAGCTGCTACCGTCTACAATATTTAGAGTATGATATTCAAATGGCATCTTTGTATGAATGCGTTGCTCTTTTTGTCCGTGTTTTTAAAAGAATATAATATTAGCCAGGTAAATGTTGTTTGTAACATGCACGCGACTTCGTCCGCGTAGATTTAGGTTCTTAAAAATCCGGTAGGAACTCTTTTGCTTACACATTCTCCAGTTCTTTAACATGCAAAAAATTACGTCGCTCCTTTGCTTCGATGTGACGTTATTGAAGGACACACCAACAAACAAATACACCTTCGTAATTATAATATGGGTAGTGATCCCAGTTATTTTCTCAACGCACTCCTCACGACCTGGATGCCCAGTATTCTACCATCTACTGTTACTCTAGGTCATTTTTGCCGCAGACCCATTCGTAGCTGGAAACGCTTTGGAAGCTCCTCTGGTGCCCGAGATATTCATGAACAGTAAGTATTTATTACCAGCATACTTGGAACTAGTTTTTTTTAGGTTCTGTATTCGAAGGATGCTAACGGAAACAATAATAAAAAACCAAGATGGCGAATTTCAAATGGCCGCCCGTCAAATCTTAAAAAATTCAAAAGTACATAATGTTATGACTTGCATGATGGTACGGAACCCTTCGTGTGCGAGTCCAACTCACACTTGATCAGTATTTGTTATAAAACAATATGAGCGTCGTAATTGCAAAAAAATGTTACATTTCTTATTTCATTCTTTGGGTTCTTCGAAATTGATATTTCAACCCCTAAACTAGTATAATCATGTTAGGGATTTTACTGTCAACATGTGATATGTAAATTCTTCTGTAAAAGGTTCGGAAAACGCTCATATTTATATTATCGTTGTTATTTATTTTCTCCGGTGAAGGGTAAAATATAGCCGTATGGAAATGTGGGATTTGCCGGGCTCGGTACTGTTTGACAAGATGACAGTTATAGAAGCGGGTGGCGAAGGGTTATGAAAATGTATTGCACATTGCGTAGACCGAAGCGATCGTTCAGTATACGGAAGCCATCATTCTGCTAACAGAATTGATCAAGTGGTCAGTTCAGATATTTTTGTACTTATAACTTTTTTCTTCCACCATCTTATTTTGCCCATGATATTCTAAGGGAAATTATTTTGCTGACTACAAAAACTTAAGCGCCGACTAATATTTGTACCTAATAAAACAAACCGACAGTGTTTTTTTTACAAATAAATTAAATAAGCATAAAATATAGGAACTGCAGAATAATAGAGGCATCAAATATTGTAAATAAGCAAATAGAAATATTGTGTCAGGTCGTATAAATAATGACTTGGAGACTTATATAATATTATTTTACAAATACTAATTGCTGGCATATAAAAAGTCACTTTCGGGCAGTGTTTCTTGAGCAGCGTTTATGAAGAACAACTTTATTAATAGTCTTACATTCAATTTTTATAATTTAGCTTCTATATGTATGAGCCACCATATTATTCAAAGACTCGAGGTGCGAATGTCCCGTTAACTTGTTTATTGCGATCTCGCTTTTTATGTTATCATGCGTTCCGATCACTAAAATGGCGCAAACGACTTGTTTTATGATAAACAACAATAAAAACAATGCGACATTTTACTTCTCTAAATCAAATCGAGCTGGTACTTAGAAAGGGTTTTATTTAAAAAAAAAACTATGTAAAGTACCAGCAGTTCCTTTTTTTGGTAAAATATAACTGCACTTGAAATACTTACAGGAGGATCCAAACTTAACATCAAAATTATTTTTTTCATAGACGCTTATGATAAGTCCAGACTCTACCGTACCTTTTCGGAAAATAGATTCTACTACGAAGAACATGCGATGTAATTTTATGTAATATTTTGAATGTGCAATTGTGTTTGTTTGGTGGCCATATTTTTTACCAGTTATGGTGGTGGACGCAACTTTTACCAATCCTACTTATAATAATAATTACAGACTAATTAACCTCGATTTGGCAATGATCTATGTTGGTTTCAACTTTTAGCACATTATAGATCGAACATTTGATATAGGTTAGGTACCTTAAATCATTATTTATTTTAGACTAGCTGATACCCACGATTTCGTTCGCGTGGATTTATAAACTCTTTGATTTCCTGGGATAAAAAGTTACTCTCCGTCCTATCAATTATCTCTATGCGAAATATCAAATCGACTTGTTATTTAATTAGGGCATGAAGGAATGATAAACAAACAAACACACTTTTGCATTTATAACATTAGTATAGATAGTATAGAAGTATTTTTTTTTTTTTTTTTTTTTTTTAATAGATATAGCGAGCAAACGAGCAGGCGGGTCACCTGATGTTAAGTGATTACCGCCGCCCATGAACATTTGCAGCACCAGAGGAGCCGCCGATGCGTTGCCGGCCTTTTAGGAATTTGTTGGTCCGCCCCTTGAATAACCCCATGTTATAATCTAGTGGGAACACCGCCGATGGGAGTTGGTTCCACAGTTTGCACGTGCGTGGAAAGAAGGATCTGGCGCAACGGACGGTCGAAGTGCACCAGACACCCAGATGGTGAGGGTGGAATTCCTTACGGTGGCGCGCGGTGCGGTTGTAGAAAAAAGAGGGTGGAATGAGGTCAAAAAGCTCTTCAGAGCACTCCCCATTATACAGGCGATAGAACACGCATAGAGAGCTAACGTCTCTGCGGTGCTCCAGGCTTTCCAACGAGCCGGTAAGTTTGGGATCGTCCACAAGTCGAACAGCCCGCCTTTGGATCCGATCAAATGGAAGGAGTTGGTACTGGGGTGCTCCAGCCCAAAGGTGGGAGCAGTACTCCATGTGAGGGCGGACTTGCGCCTTATAGAGTAGGAGCCTATGCTCAGGCGCGAAGTACCGCTTTGCTCTGTTGAGCACCCCAAGCTTTTTGGAGGCTAATTTGGCCTTGCTTTCCAAATGATCGCGGAATTGAACCTCGCTCGAAATGTGGACTCCAAGGATCCCAATGCTGTTGGAAGGTGTGAGGGGAGTGCTCTGAAAGAGAAGAGGTAATGTAAAAGTATCTAGATAATATTAGTTTAGATGTAATACTTAGGTGACTAAATATAGCAAAACAACCTTATTAAGTGCCTATATAAAAATAATATAGAAACGCTAAAATTGTAGAGCAAACCATTAAATACATTTTAAGGAATTGTATTTGGCGAATGCAATATCAAGGAAAGAATGCAAGAGCCGCTGCGGGAGGCTGAATAGTTTTCTTTGTTCGCTCGCGTGTGTAATCGTATGCACGCTCTTATGAAACATTTAGGCGCAATGCACAGCTGCAAAGTGGAGTGAAGCTGAACCGCAACGTCTTTATTGATAATAACTTAAACTCAGCTTAATTTACCTTAACATAGATTGAAAATTGTTTTATGAAAACAACGCTGAGTAGATTGATAGTAGGTAGGACGTGTGAACTGGAATCAAGTTGAGTCTCTGTTTGAGATGCTATCACTACCTACTCATATTATAAATGCGAAAGTGTATCTGTTTGTTGTTTGTCCTTCAATCATGCGCAATGGAACAATCGAATCGAAGTGATTTTTTTCATGGTATATAGTTAAAGACCTGGAAAGTGACATAGGTTTCTTGTTATCTTTGAAAATCAAAAAGTTTCCATGGAACTTTAAAAGCTTAAATACACGCGGACGAAGACGCGAGTAGCTTAGTCTATTCCTCATTAGCTAGTACCGTAATAAATAATGTTGATTTTGAGTTGTTGTCAAAAAGTACGCTGCACTTCGGCTTCACTTTACTCTGTAGGTGTGTGTTGAGCCTAAGCAAAAAAAAACGTATACGTCCCAACAAACATGGTCAATTGTCCTCAAAGGCTCCAAATGGATATAAAGTACCAATAATCTAATATATTACATTACGTAGGGATTATGAGATGTAAGTAATAATTCCTACATAATGTATTATAAATATTATTGGTAACATAAGTATTTTTTTAAATGATTTTAAAAATCAAATTATGGTGAGATATTATTACATCATGTAAAAAGCCTCAAGGATCTGAAAAATGCATTCTTACTTAATATATCACTAACGACATCAACACTCCTCGTGTGGTGTCCAACGTCATCTGATAAGGTTTAATATCGACAATGATATATGCTTAAAAATTTGCAAAGCGAAGGAAAATCAACTGTAGCACCCTGAAAACAAAGTATGATCTGCGTATACCCCCCGCATATTTACACACGTATGAATTGCACATTTACTTGCGAGGGTGCGAAAACTTGTTGTTATCGCGAACAGGCCAATTTCACCAAATGGATACTAAGTTCTAACTCGCCTATCTCCTTTATGTCGTGTGAAGGTGGCTTTCTTTTAAAATATCGACACACGGCATATCGGGAGTTAGGCGATGTGTGAGTGCAAACAAGCAATTTAGAAAGGATTTGCTTTACGGCCGGGTTAAGTCGATCGTACAAGGTGGGATCAATTGGTAACTTTAAACATTATCTACATTTACGGATACGAGCTTTTATGGGTATACCTAATATGATTGATGTTAGGAACTGAGACATGAATTTAGAAATTACTTAGTTACTATTACAGAACTTAGCGCAGACCCTCCACTAGGTGGAGGATGACATTAACCGAGTCGCAGCGAGCCGCTGGATTCAGGAGGCGCAAGACCGTGGTATGTGGAAGTCCCTACATGAGAGTGGACGTCTGTAATCTGTTTGTTGACGATGATGATTATCATGATAACTACAAACTTCTGATTGTTGACTAAATTGAAAAAAATACGAAATAAAAGGAGAAAAATCAAATAATATTGTTGACAACGAAGATGTTTTACTAATAAGAATCAAACCCGTGACTTCCTATAGCATTACCTAGTGCGCAGTTGATGT
Source organism: Maniola hyperantus (assembly GCF_902806685.2). Taxonomy (NCBI): domain Eukaryota; kingdom Metazoa; phylum Arthropoda; class Insecta; order Lepidoptera; family Nymphalidae; genus Maniola; species Maniola hyperantus. The sequence goes on from NC_048564.1 coordinate 4,967,934, forward strand.
AATGCCAAAGGCGATCCGTCGGTTAGAACTGGATATTCAGTTGAGAAACATAAAGATTTACTGCTGGAAAAATTACCTCCAATAGAACATCAATCTTTCTCTAACCAATCTGCTCATAGACCATAGTCCACTGACAGATTGCATAATAAAGCATAATGAAAAAAAATCATCAAAACTCGCCAATAAAACTTAAAACTGGGAACACACAGTATCGCAATTAGGCGTAGCAGCGATATTCAATATCGCTTAATCAGCTTTATTGAATGTCATGACCGTTTGGCCGTCGATCGGGTGTCGAGGGTGAGTTCGCGCCTCAGTGGCTGCCCTTTGAGGGCAAACCATGCGAGAAGTCATCCACTTATCGTCAGCGCGATCTCGAACCGACGTTTTTCCCGTTTTTCCCCATCTTTTCGCCTCGGCGATTATACTCCAAACGTTACATAATTGAATCAGCCGACTCGGCCCGCCAAACTGTTATTAATTAATAACGACATACGTTAAGATGCATTAACGTAAGCTATGTATCACGGTTCATCATCATCATGATCAATCCATCGCCGGCTCACTACAGAGTACGGGTCTCAAGCTGTACAAAAGGATAGAAGCTGTACAAAGCTGTAATTACCTCGTCAGAACCACCTCAAGCATTAGGAAATAAAATAAAAACACCACGGGGTGAGGATGAGAGCTAAAGGAAAACGATTCAAACGGTCGTTTCACGCCAGCTGTAATTCAGTATAAAATTCAAAGCGTTTGAATGGTTTTAAAGCTACTTAGATAGATTCTAACTAAAAAGTTGAGAGGATGTAAACGCTGTCTTTATTTTAGTATTTCATAATATAAAAGCTATCGTAAAATTTGTGCCTACTTACGATTAGAGCAGTACATACTTTATAAACTAAATATTGTTCTCCATATCTATAGAGTGGTTTAAGTTGATATATTTGACAACTCCGTGGCACAGTGGTAAGCGCTGTGGTTTTATAAGTGGAAGGTCCTGGATTTCATTCCCGGCAGTTGCAAATTGAAAATTCATCATTTCTAATTTGTCTCTAGTCTGGTCTGGTGTGGTTAGTTACCATACTACCGGCAAAACCATGCCGCCAAGCGATTTAGCATTCCGGTATGGTACCAATGTAGTAACCGATGAAGAGTAGGTATGGGTTTAATTTTATTTTTATTTTATTTTATTTATTTAATTAACTAACGGCTACTTACACTAATACATTTAAAAAAAAAAAACTTAATTCTGAAAATATTACTTACTAAATTTAGTCGCCAATTATAAGTAAATACAACATTTACAAACATATTATGTGACAAAATAAAAATACAAATATCAATACGATTACAGATAATACTTCCTACTCAAGACTTCCAATAGGCAAAGGTCAATGACAGAGCTGTGGTGGTTAAGAGTTTTACATAATCTTGAGACAGGAGAATTGGCGCCAATGACAGTTCTACGCAACGGTGGACAAAGTTGTGTAATGGGTTTACGTGGATATGGGTTTAATAAAACTATCATAATTATTATTCCTTCCAAGTTAGCCCGCTTCTATCTTAGACTGCATCATCATCATCTAACTCGTACCACCAGATGAGATCACAGTGAAGAGCTAAATGGTAATACAATTATTAAAAATTCAACGTATACAACTGAATTTATTAATTTATGACATTTGGGAATTCATTTCCACATATAATTAGTCTACAGCGCAAGTAGAGGCTGTGGCAGAGCTCGGGACGTCCGGCGCGTGAAACCAACACTTGTGAGTTTTTCGAAATTACAAAAATGTTTCACGAGTGCGTCCTTATCTAGAAGGCAACAATGTTAAACAATGGCGTGGCTGGTACCGATGCTTGTGAATCCGTTCACAAACAGTGCGATAAAACAGAACAAGCGCAAAAAATAATATCCACTAGCAGTATGTCACTTATATCAACCACAGCGACATTCCGAACAACATGTCCTGAAAATATAATACAGGAAATTATGTTTGTCTATCTGCCGCAACTAATTGCGTAGTGGGTGCCATGGCGTCCGGTGCAGTTTGCGGTGAACTAGCAGGCTAGCCTACGCAACGTTTTGTCGGTGTTTTTGCTGCAGCTGTCGATAGGGTTACTACAGTTACATTTACAGAACTAGAGTTTAGATTGAACAATTGCTTCGATTTTTATTTTTTATTTTTATCGGTTCAGCTGTTTCAAGATTTGCGATGACCAACACATTAAGTGATTCATTTTTATATTATAGATTTAGAATATACTTAAAATAATTAATCTTTTTTGTATCAGTAACATGAAGTCGACTATAATGCAGGTAGGATAAATTTGTGAGCGAAGTTTACAAACGTTTGGGATGAAGATCTGAATGAAAAAAGTGAAAAGTACGAACATGGTGACTAATGGGCAGTTTACACCTACTGAGTTGTGAAGCGAGACAGTCAAATGTCACTCGACTGAGACAGTGCTGTGGCTGAGAAATTGCGGCGAAATTGCACTCGTTAAAGTGTTTATACCAACCGAGTACTCGGCCGAGGACAATGACTCGCCACTGTACTCGGTAGGTGTAATCTGTCCATAAATGCCAGTGGAGTCTTGGCTAGAAGCTTCACTTCTATTAGGTATCTCACGAGTGTTGAGTCACGACTCACGATACTTCACTGCGTTTATTTTTCTACACATTCTCAGTTGTTGCTTAGTAGTGAAGCTGAATCTAATTTGAGATAGAAAATCAGATTTTATGCTCTCCTGGATTTCTGGTGAGTTAACAACCCTAGTTGTCGGCCATATCCGCGTGGAATGTGGACAGCCGTCGCTAACCACGGCGCCCGCGTTCGCGTCGTACAGTTGTCCTATGAATTCATTTGGACCCTAAAACAAAGGGCACATAGACCGATGTGCGACAAAGCTCTAATGTGTCACGATTACTGCTGACTGTACTGAATATGGATGTACAGCTAATTTTGATTCGTATATAGCAATGCGTGAGCATATAGTACAAATGCCAAAATATTGAAATATATTTTTAAAAGAGCAGCTGCCGATTTTCTCGCTTGTTAAATTCAAAAGTACCCTTAGTTTATATATTTCAAAATTTTCAAATACGTGCGAGCATTTGGTAGGTGGACAAAAATGAATTTAAATTTGTTCGAATTTTTCATATTTTACTGGTCTTCGTGTTATTTTTTCAAAACATACTCGTAATGTTGTCATAAGGCGACTGATGCGAATTAATAGCAAAATAATTCATCAGTAATATGCAAAAATTTGCATAAAATATCGACAAGTTTGGAACTATGCCGGCTAGTGCCTGGTCCGGCGGTTGTGACGTGTTTTGCGCCGGTGACACGTGACGGCGTAATTAGTGCGTGACCGCCGCCCGCCGCCCGTCCGCCCGCCCTCACGTCCACACATCGCGACGTGTTTACAACGCCCGCATCGTCATTTTAGTTCTACAACATCTGCTTCTAAAATTAATGTTTTATAAAATTAAATAAAACGTGTTTATTGTAACTTATTTTGTAAGCGGTGACAGTCAAGACGACTGCCTCCTACTGTATTCGGAGGTCCGGGTAATATCCTGGGCACGCACCTCTAACTTTTTGGAGTTATGTGCGTTTTAAGCAATTAAATATCACTTGCTTTAACGGCAAAGGAAAACATGGTGAGGAAACCTGCATGCCTGAGAGTTCTCCGCAATATTCTGCTACTTGCTATTGTATTACAATTTGTACTTTTATTTAACAATTTTTCATACCAACATTTTTATCCTTAGCTTTATGCATCAGCAAGGCCTTAAAATTTTGTCATTCTAAGAGGAGACCCGTGCCGTGAACCGGTAGTTGATCATGATGATGATCCTAACTTTGAAAAAATGCTCACATAATCAATCATACTCGTAGTAGTACCCGTTCTCAGTAGTGGGCCGGCAACGGGTTGCTAATGACGATGATTGTAACTTTAAAAAATGTTCATTGTATCGAGAATGAAAAATCTGTCTACAATTCTAAAAAGTACTTCTTACCGTAAAGGTATCAGATGCGCCTCGCACAATCAATCTGTGGTAAATTATATAAAAAATACATTTCAAGCTTGAGCAGGCGGCGAGATGGTTTCTTTATTAGTTTTCCCGAAGGCAGCCGCGCTCGCGGGGGACGTGTGAAAAAATCTTGGGATTAAGCCCCGTTTATCGAGCTCGGAGGCGGACTTATTGCTGTAATACAATCTCTGTTATGTCGCGCTTGGATTATCCGTATCAGCGTGTTTTACGCGGAAATGTGTTTCGTTGATACGTCTACTGTGTGCGTTAATATGACGTGTAAAATGTATGTGTTGTTGTTGAGTGTTGTGAAGTTTTGTGAAATCCAAAAATGTATCATCAAGTAAATAATAATATTAACTATCTGTACCCGGCATACGTTGCAATGCCACGTAAACTCAAAAAACCGGCCAAATGCGAGTCAGACTCGCGCACCAAGGGTTCCGTACCACAGAAGAAGTAAAGCAGTAATAATCACTTTTCTTAACAAACCGCAACAAAAATAACATTTTCATCTACATAGGCGTAAAAGTACACAAACATACAATATTAGTACCTATGATTTTTTTTTTAACTCGCACATGTCATAATTACCTATATAGTTTGAATTATAAAGTATGATACTTTAAATGTGGTAAGTCTGCGATTGTCTACCCAAATAGCGCGGCAAATCCTTGCAAATTGAAAGGGCCATTATCGAGTGTAAGCAATTTGTACGCAGCTGGTGCGTAGCATACCGTAGCTTGAGGTTGTGGAAAATGGAGATCGACAAAATGGACGAAAATTTTAAACTTTTGTTGAGTACATTACATTTTTATTTCACTTGGTTGTAAACAGAATTCTTTTTTTAGGGTTCCGTACCTCAAAAGGAAAAAAGGAACCCTTATAGGATCACTTCGTTGTCTGTCTGTCTATCTGTACCTAATGATGACTGCCATCTCAACCTGTCGCGGACTATAGGTATTTAGGGCATAGGAAACGTTGAAGTGGAAACGCATTACGCACCTTAGCTGTATGTATCAGAAACGTTGAGCAAATACATTTCGTGCAAATGGATTGGACGTCGATACCAACCTGATCTGCTGATCTATCCTAACAAAGTTCAACTGAGGATCAATAATTATTAAGACAGTTTATGTATCGGAAATTTGTTCATAAGCGAAGATTATTTTTGGAGTTTGTAAAAATATCTGAATTATGTTATAAGGTATAAAGCGTATCTGTTTGTTTATCACTTCTTTAAGCTTCAATAGCTTTTGCTGATTTTTAGGTACGGCACCAAATCAGTGGAGCTTGACACGAACTTAAGAAGGTACCTACTTACTATTTAAATCTGCAAAACAAAGGATACCTTTCTAGACATAGTCACGAACAAACCTGCTTGACTGTTAGTACTGTCTATAGTTTGGTAATTTATGTTGTTTGTACCAAAACATTCAGTCCCGTTTGATTATAAAACGAACACTTATCACAGATAAGTTTGTGAAACTTATATTTTTCATTTTCACATAACATTAGTCAGAGCGCACGCCAGCTGAAGTCGTTAGGGTGCGAATCTCGTAAATAAGTGAGATGTTGACGAGCGATCCGCGAGAAGAATTGAAAATAGGGTATGCTGGTATTCACTTAGCTAGTAGTTATGAAAAACTATTTTTTTTAACAAAAAATTTGACTTCTTTTTGTGGAAGTGATTGTTGTATAGAAGCAGCAGCTCCGCTCCGATACCTGAGCATCCTCAGGAGATTGCACAATTGCAAAGTGAATAATTTGGGACCCGCGAAAAACAGTTGTACCTACAAACAAAAATTTATATGTTTTTTAAAATTTAAAGTGGTTTTCTAAATAAATTTTTGAATTAATCTATGAAATCAATTCTGTTCACCAGTTAATTAATGTATAACAACTAAAACAAGCAGATTCTCTTAATGGTGTTTGCAAAGTTATGAAGGCGGAGAGAAAATTTAAGTTCACGAAAACCCATAGTGTGGCAGCGGTGCCGATTAGCAACATCTGTCATGAGCTCGCAAAATGATTATTTATTAAATTAGGCGATGAGTGGCGATGGCTTTAGATATTAAAATAAATATGAATGTCAATTTTTTAAAAAGAAATACATACGCGTACAAATCTCCTCACGCGCTATTTTAACTTTTTGTGTCAAATATATAAAGAGTACGATTTTAGTCCTTATTTTAAAGCTGAACCGCACTTTTAACATAACAGTTGACCCATAGAGCTAAAATGGTGCGTGAAGAGTCATTTTGTACGGACTACACGATTTTTCGAAACAACTGCCATACAGTTAATTAATTAATAAACTAAAAAGGTGGTTAGAGGATGCAGCCCCATGCATTATTGGACCCCCGTAATACAGAATTGAGTAGAACTATGATGTCACCAAAGTAGTCATTATAAATCCTTCTACGCTACTTCTAAATATTCTCATCTCTGGCACCATGATTTAATTAATAGGCAAGCGACAAAGTTCGTTTACTAACATTTGTAGCAGCCGCGTCACCAGAGCAGAACGCGTGGGCGGCCCGCGGCTGCACCTGTCAGAATATTAGATCGGCGGCATTAATCTGTCACCGCAACTGCCCGGCTCAGCGTTGCCAGAAGGGTACGAAATGTATTATATTCCTACTTTTTGGGTCATGTTCGTACCTTCGTATCTTTGGTCTTATTTTTTTACCATCTTCAAAGAGACATACACTGAAATTGATATTCAAGATAGGGGTTTCTTTAGAGGCCGATTCAAACAAAGAAGCCGCTATCTTGACTATGAATTCCGGCGTTAATTACTACTTTTGTCACTTGTGACTTTTCATCACCTCAAAAAATTGACAAAACAATTCCAACTTTATATATGAAGGCATCTGCCTTTAGAAGATGATGATGATTAACCGAATAAGTCAGGATTACAACATTTAAGATATAACCGAGCCTTCGTGGGGGAACTAATGATACGCTTGCACTACGAGAGACAACATGAACCATTCTGAACTTTTGGGTCATGACACCAACGCTTCCGATGACTAGACAACGCTACTAACCCTACATAAGTCACCTCCACTTCCCCCCTTATAGCGACTCCCAGACCGATTAGCTACTAATTCAGCTAGTCTACTCAACCGACTAACCTCAACCTACAAGAACCACATTAGGTAACAATAACAATAGTTCTAAAACTTACAGTACAACACATAGTGTCTACTGAGAACTCCCATTGGCAAGAGCCAGAACAAGAATGCCTCGATACGCATTGCGCAATGTTTAACGAGCAAAGTGTTAACAACTAAGATACGGTGCTGCGGACATATACATAGTTTCAAATTCAGCAATTAACTGGTTTATTTTTTTTATAAGTCGCAACTGCGTCGTACCTTTTCAAAAGCTTTTCGTATCTTTTTAGAATTACATTCGTAGGATTTGTCACATAGCATCTGACAAAGCCCCAGCTGCCAGTGCCGCTTTTGCTAGACAAACAATCAAAAAGCCCATTCTGGAGCAAAGTCGTGGTTTACCATCAGTTTCATACCCGATCTCCGGTCGTAGACTAACATCCGGCGCTTGCACGTTGATTTTCATGTGACGCAAGGGTAAAGCTCGCACTCAGAGTAGTTTATCGATTTTCAGTTTAATGGCACCTATTCTGTACTAAAAAGTGATGTAGGTGGACAAAAAATATAATATGGCCAAAATGAGTAAAATTTAGAAATCGAGGAAAAGGTTCTTTTGTAGACTAGGTACCTACTATGGAAAAATTATATCATATTTTTTTTTTTTTAAGATTTTTTTAAAAATGCCCATAAGTAAATTCTTTAACCTTAATAAAGATGTTATTTGTATTAAGATTAAACAGTTAATTAAGATTAAATTATAAATCAAAACAATTTTATATTTACGATATCGAAGCGTGTGGTAGCCTAGTGGTTAAGACTTCGGCCTCCTATTCAAGGGGTGCGATCTCAGGCATGAACTTCTAGCTTTTCCGAGTTATATGCGTACTAAGCTTCACTTGCTTTAACGATAAAGAAAAAAATCATGAGGTAACTCGCATGCCTAATAATTCTCCACAATATTCTCGAAGGTGTGCGCTGTCTGTCAATCCGCACTTGACCAGCATGGTGGACTATGGCTTAAATTCTTCCCATCCTGAGAGGAGACCCGTGCTCAGAAGTACGCCAGCGGTGGGTAGGATCAAGGATTTCGAAATCAGTTTAGCTTATTATTAGTTGGTAGAGATCATTTAAATGAAACACTGAATAAAAAGATTGTTCCCATCGCTATATGAGGGGGTTTCATGCTCCCATATTTCCAACTTATCTAATATTTCTACTTTTATTGGCTATGACGGTTACAAAGAGAAGAATTTTGCAAACGGCCTTATAAAACTCGTAACGCGCAATATAAGATCTCTTTGTTATTTTGTGGGGTCGAAACTTATTCATCCCGCAAATCCGCTCATGTATGAACCAAATCCCGCCCGGTCACCGCTGATTGCATTGTCATGTCTAGTGGACGATATCAGAAGAACTAATTTTAAACCTTTCATATATGACGGTAAAAGCTATATTAGAGTGCCCAATTTGGCGAGTCACCGGAACCCACGTCGTATCGGTTTGTAAAACAAGCGAGCCAACGTGATTGGAATGTTTTATTTGGCCCTTAGAACATATGATGCCGGTATGATGTATGTTTCTCTTTTGACGTGAAATTTATCGAAAATGTATTCGATAATAGTATAATCATAACGTTTAAGAGTTTTGGTCATATTTATGATATGTTACAAGTACGTAATAACTAATTGAAATGTAGATTATGATTTGAGATTAAACTTTGACAATATCCAATTAGTGATTTAGTATTACTATTAGGATTCAATAGAACCATTGTGTGTTTAGTTTAGTATCTAAGGAACGTCCGTAATATACTGCTTCAATTGTTAAGTATAATTAGGTAGGTATACACATAGGCCTTTAATATGCCCTTAATTAATTAGTAGATTATAGTCCAAATAACTAATATCTGCATTAATTAACCTTGTCTGAAGTTTACTTGATTAAAAGCAAACCACCGTGAAACCACCAAACAACGACTGGCTCATATTTTGACAGAAGTTGAGTATCTGCATTCTTATAGGTAATGCGGCTAGCCTCCTTGGGATTTTGCTTCATTATACATATTATATGATTTTATTGGGGGGTTCATATGGATCCAATAACTTACATATTTAAAGTTTTGCTCACATTTTTGAGTAAAATTACTATACTATAAAAGTTAGTTGAGATATTTGAAAGTTGTTTTTGAATAGGGTGAACATCACCTTCAAATAAAATCACATTTATTTTATTCAAATAGAATTTAAACCAAATTCTTCTGAACCCTTTATTGTATTAAGGTGATCATGATAATTAATATCAATCAACTTCTAAAGCTGATAAGGAAGGTTCTATTTTTCTATATTCCCTATTTTTTCTGAAATTTCTGATCCGAATAGCACAGAACAATTTTTTTTTCAATGATTAAGTTCTATTATTTGTATGGTGAATGCTTAAAAGACCAACAATAGTTTGCCCTTGGCTGACTTAACCCGCCTTATACATCTAAGGGTTTATTATAAAAGAAAACAAAAAAAACAAAATTTTAGGAGTTTTAGAATTCCGGAACATGCTAAATGAAGAAGAGTTTTTATGTGAGGGTCATTGAGGTTTTACTGTTTCACCATATTATACGAGTAGATAAGTTATACATACAAATCTGAATATCGGGATTTATTTATGGCTTTGGAGGGAGAGGATCAGCGGGCAAACATTTAAATTAATGTAATAAAGAGGCGTGAAATGCACGGCTTTCGTGGATCAGGGGATTATGCGCTTCGTAGCGCCCTGCGTAGCGGTTGGCATGCTACGATGGCGTAGCGCTCTTGTAGCTTGTACAAATTATACTATTATACAGACCCACTAATATGAACTTACGCACTACGTAATGTCGACTCTCTGGCACCGTGCAAACATTCTATCAAAATTTTCCTGATTACTTATATAATTCGGTGCAATCACTAATTACGTAATCAGCCGAATAGCCGCTGGTCAATAAGTAATCGGATAGGCATCGGCAAATTACGCCGTCGCCATAAATCGAGCCCGCGCCGAGCTTAGCGCACTAAGCCGACCGCTTGATAATGGGGTTAACACGTCCACGCCTCTGAAACGAGACTTTGCTTTGTTAATAGCCTGTTACTACTATTTTGTACGTGTAGTTTTATGAATGTTTAAAATTTCTACGCGAACTGATTAGCACGTCGGCCTCTTAGTCAGTGGGTTCGGGGTTATTTCCTGGGCACGCATCTCTAATTTTATTAAACTCTTTAACAGTGAAGGAAAACAACACGAAGAAACCTGCACGTTAGAAAGTTCTCAAAGGCGTTTGAAGTTTGCCAATCCACACTTGGCCAGCGTGGTAGACTATGGCCACAAACCCTTCCCATTCGGAGAGGAAACCCTGCTGAGTGAGCTAGTGATGGGTTGATCATGATGATAATAAACATTTGCACAACCAATATAAAGCTGCATAGACAACCACACAGGCGCAGTAATAAACGCGATGTCTTGGGGTTCAACCATACAATCATAGTTTTTTAAGTAGTAAGGTGAAATTCATTAAGTTGAAGTAATTCACGCTCTATTTGGCATCATATAAGTAAATATGTGGTTTATGAGTTCAACTCTCATAAACCAGATGGTTAATATTAATTGTTATTAATGTTACGCAACTCATAACTCTAAAAACCGGCCAAGTGCGAGTCAGGCTCGCGCAACGAGGGTTCCGTAATTCAGTCGTAATTTTTAGACATTTTGCACGATAATTAAAAAACTGTGATGCGTATAAATAAATAAAAATCAGTTATAGAATGCACAGGTGAAGCCCTTTCATATGATGCCCCACTTGATAGACAAGTTATCTTACTTCGAAAATTGAAAAAACTAATTATTAATTTATGACCACAATTTTTTTTTTGTGTGATGTAACCACAAATTCACGGTTTTCAGATATTTCCCCTAATGCCTGCTATAAGACCCACCTTCCTGCCAAATTTCATGATTCTAGGTCAACGGGAAGTACCCTGTAGGTTTCTTGACAGACAGACTCTACTCGCGTGATATTTAAAAATCCGAATTTTTTGAATAAAAAGTTGCTTTCCAGGTCTCCAGGTCAATCCGTTGCTCCCGGTTCGATTTCGAGAGAGAGAGGTCACACTGCGAGTAATTGAACGCCAAACCAACAAACAAACACAATTTCACATTTATAATACGATATGTTCAGTGATTATGATCACCGGATCGGTTAACAAATGCTACTTTTCCGCATGGGATTACATTTGTTTAATATTAGTTCGTAAACCATTATAACAGGTAGCAGATGTCGCGGCGGCGTGACGAGAAGAGTTCCATTATTGTGTAAGTTTGACGACGTGACGAGCTTCCCTCACGCGCTGTGAAAAGCCGACTACTTCTTATCGGATGCTTTTCACACTTTTTGCCTTTTTGGTCATGGACAGTTTGGCATCGAAACACTTGTGTACTGTACTGAGTAGTCATTATTTTTTCCCGTCACTAGCTTGTAAAAAGGCTAATTTATTGCCAACTACTTCCTATCTACTTAATTTAAAGATGCGTTAGCACACTTTTCAGTTATGGATAGTTTGGCATGGAAACACTTGTATACTTTATAATCATTATTTTGTCTTGTCACTGACTTGTAAAATGCTTTCGCTAGCGTCGAAAACTTATTCGAAATTGAAGTAAAAAACTTTGAATGCGAACGATGATATTAAAATATCTTAAAGTTATAGATAATCAGAATCAACTAATAATAATTCAGAAGATAGAGCGTTTGTACCGAACTGCCGCAACGAGCTGCCGGTCGGATTACGTCTGTCAACGCACCTGTATTCACAACAAACGGCCCTAATTAGTCACACTTAAGCCATCGGGCCGCGAGCGAAAATATTTACTTGCATCGCAAGCGTTAAGTTATTGCTCTATAATCTGATAAACAGAGATCACTCGCTCGAAAATTGTATTATCGACGCTCTAAAGCGTTCACAAGTCGCCGCTTTACGAGGGCAGGCGCCAGGGGCCCGGGCATGCAAACATAAAAATTCTCTATCGGGACTAATAGGAGCGAAACAAATAAAAGGATACGTAAATAGAAGCGTTGGATAAATTCCAGTGGGGCTCGAGTGCGCGTAAATCCGCGCGATTTGTATCTGTGACAGGGAGTGCGGGTCCCCCGGGCCCCCCGCCCTTCGCTGCCCCCACTTTAACAATTAATTTGACAGATAATATTTCTACCGCAAACACAATAAGTGGACCCGCTGCAGGTCTGGATTCTTTTCATGTCGTCTATTCTTTATACTATTATTGCGGGGATTTATAACAACCGTAGCTAAGTTATAAGCAAGGATAGAACAGATTAGTATGATAAAAATAATCATCATCATCATCACGATAAACCTATCGCCAGCCCACTACTGAGCACAGGTTTACTCTCAGACTAAAAAAGGTTTGGGCCATAGTCTCCCACGATAGCCTAATGCGGATTGGCAGGCTTCACGCAACTTTGAAAACATTATAGAGGACTCTTATATCTAGTTTTCCTCACGACGCGACGTTTTCCTTCACAGTTACAACAAGCGATATTTAATTCTCTAAAATCTTAAAACGCACATTACATACTTCGAAAAGATATAGGGGCCCGGAATCAAACCCTTTATCTCCCAAAAAGTAGGCCTGCGTAAACACTAGGCTATCACCACTTTACGGTAATACCTTCACAAGAATGTAATCTGCAGGATAAACTCTAGATGCACTGATCCCATCCTTTCGTCATTGATCACAAAATCCTAACCACTCGGCCGTGTATTAAGTATCAAGTATGCAAATGATATTAAATTAGAAACGCTTAATACCAACTGTGCCGCGCGGTTCCTGTAAAGAGGTGCAATTACACCAATCAAAATGAAATTTCGCCGCACTAATTGCGCCCGACGTGTTTTATGAGTACGATTCCTAATCCCGGGACAGGCTGACATTTGCGAGGGCAAACATCCGCTTTACCCCATCGCTGAACGAGTCTTGTGATATTAGAGTAATGACAAATCATTGTGATAGAATGATGACTGTTTTATTAGTTATCTAATCTATAATTATACTATTATATAAAGAGGTAATGTCGTTAAGTTTGTTTGTACGGGGTAATCTTTGGTACTACTGAACCGATTTTAAAAATTCTTTCACCAGTAGAAAGCTACATTATTCCTGAGTAACATAGGCTATACGGGATCTTTAAAAACCTAAATCCACGCGGGCGAAGCCGCGGGGATCAGCTAGTAATTAATAAAAGGCACTACTGTAAGGAGCGGTATTAGCGTAGTGGTTGAGACGTCAGCCTTCTATTGGGGAGGGCGGGAGTTCAATCTTTTCTTTGCGGGACTTTGAATTATATATATATGGATAATCACACGAGTTCCATTAACACCCAAAATTCACCACTTTAATCTTTGAGCCAGTGGTGATAGCTTAAGTTAAAACGTCAGCCTCCTATTCAGAGGGTCAGGAATTCGCTTCTGGGTTCGCACCTCCAACTTTCGGAGTTATGTGCTTTAAAAAAAAAACTTGCTCTAACGGTGAAATAAAAAAACATCGTGACTGTAACCTGCATGCCTGAGAGTCTTCATGATGTTCTCAAAGGTGTGTGAAGTCTGACTGATTGGCACTTGGCCAGCGTAGTGGAGTACGGTCTGAGCTCGTCTCATTTTGAAGAGAGACCAGTGCTCAGTAGAGGGCTGGCGATGGGTTGCTGATAATGAATCTTTGGGCCAAAGGTAAGCGTAAGTAAATGTTGGTATGCAAATCTAAATAAAAGTACAAATTGTCACTACCAATTTACCAAGTAAATCTCCCAAACGCAATCAGGATCGTAAATCCACATAAGCAATGGGTATCAATAGCTAAGTCAACCGCGCACCTGCGACCACATGCCCCCCACGGCCCACGGCAAACTAATCGACACTATAGTCGAAGGGTAGTGTAACGTTTTATTTTGTTAAAATTTTGTACGTACCTATGTGTAGTAAATAAAATATTAGATATAATAAATAAGATAGGTGTTAGCTAATAAATATTGAAAGCCATAATTATAATTCTAAATTTAAATGGGATAAATAAGCGGAATATGTAAGCAATTATGTAAAACTAGCTGATTCCCGCGATTTCGTATGCGGGGATTTAGGTTTTAGAAATCCCGTGGGAACTCTTTGATTTTCCGAGATAAAAAGTAGCCTATGTCACTCTCCAGGTCTTAAACTATACCCATGCAAAAAATCACGTCAATCCGTTGCTCCTTGCGACGTAATTCAAGGACAAACCATCAAACCAATAAACCAACAAACAAACAAACACACTTTCGCATTTATAATAGGGGTAGTGATTAATGGAATAGTGTGTTGCTCAACAATGCAATTCAGCCAATACTGATAGAGTGTTGGCCAAACAGAGGTAATTGCGATCATCACACTGCAGGTCTGTCTATGGTCATAGGTCTGTAGAACTCCATGTTTATATTACTGAAATTTTGGATAAATCAACCGATATATGGGGCTGAACAATGATGTCGAAATCCTTGACCATTTGCTCTAATGGGGCTGAGTATAGCATATTGCCCATTTTTACTAGTTCTTGCTATGAAATTCAGGTGTGTAATTCTCTACCCACAGCCAACCGTATCCCATTCGCTACAAATAGGTATTTCAGAAAAGGCAAAATAGCCCGAATAAAATACTTGAATCCCTTTGAAAATTGCGATCCATTCGCAAAGCGAAGCAATTTAAAAACCAAAAGAGAATCGTATCATCGCGTTTTTCTTAAAGGAGTCTGCAACAAACTGCGTTAAAATGATTTAACTCCCCTTAGATAGCGCTACCGTAGGATCCTATTGAGAGCCACTGGCCCCGGGCCGCCAGCTAATAAACGCTTATCAACGCGCTCATTATCACACCCTTAACATCGCTTTAATGTCTTGCTCTTGAACAAAACATATTTAATCACATTTTTTCTCCGGCGAGAACTTTTTAAATTTCATAAATTCCTCGCGGACCGAGGGAAAGTGCCGCGCCGTCGTACGAGTGAGCGGATAACAACTTGATTATCATCGTGCACAAATTATAAAAGGGCGCTCCAACTTTACAGGGTTTAATATTATATTCTATAATTTTTTAAGGCGAGTTTATTTGTAGCGCGCACCAAACAAACGTAGTTTGGCTCTCATTCGAATATTAACTCTAGGACACACGATGACAAGTATGCTACACTTTTTTTTTTAACGCTGGGTAATGCGTTTACGCATCCCCCCCTCATGGAAGCCAGCCAGCTAACAAACCAGCCAACCAACTGGAGGGAAGGTATGTGGGATCGCCGGCCGAGAGGCGACCGGAATACCCACTAAAACCCAGCGGCATTCCTGCACGTCGTCGCATGGCGACTGGGTCACGGGAACGCCGAAGCAAACCACCGCGACCCAGTCAGCGACATCCGCCAAGGCACCGAATATTAACCCTAGGACACACGATGACATGTATGCTACACTGAGCAGACTTCTCTGAACTATACAAATACTGAAAACACCATCGACTCTGACATCAGCAGAAAAACTTCATCAATCGTTATTATAATCTCAATTGTTGTAATTGACTGAATTTATAGAGTTCTTGATGTAACCATTAGTGGTTACATCAAGTGATTAGTTCGGGGGGCATTGTAACCAATAGTGAACAAGCGTCAACCAATCAGAGGTGATTGCGATCGTGACATTGTAGCTGTCATTCCACCGCAATCGAGCCCCTGGGTAGTCTTCAGTCGGACTAATGTATAAGTGAGTCATCGCCGGTTTCTTTACAATTAGGAACGCACGCCTTCGTATGGGAAAGCGGCTTTTCTGCAGTACACCACCCTGATCTTTTAAGCCAAACTTCACCAGCTCTCGACACTAAATTATAATACAACGTCGTAAATTTACCAAACTATCCGTGCCTGACGTGCGCTACTTAAAGGTCTTTTGAACATTGTGTTAATAAAGCTAAATTGCTTTTTGGGGAATCCTTATGTTTTCTATGATATTAGATAAAGGACGCAGACCATATTATAAAATATGTGAAAGTGTGTTTTTGTTGGTTTGCCCTTCAATCACGACACAACGGAGCAACGGATCGATTTGATTTTTGGAATTGAAGTATGTCTTTCTCTAAAATATACCTACCGCAGTTTCTCTTAGTTTAAGTTTTCGCCTCAGTAACCTTTTCAAAATAATTCTAGCTCTATAGATGGTCATATTATTTAAAATTTGATAGGAAATCTTTTTAGTAGGTATAAAATTTCAGTAAATAGGTACCTACCTAATGAAAGTGAAATAGTAAAATTATCAACTTATGAAGTCAACAAGAAAAGCTCGTCTGTAGAATCTCTTTAACAGAATTTGTTAAAAAGGCAGAGCTACAAAAACGAATGCCCCAGGTGCTTACATGTGTTGATACTAGGATTTGTGAAGTATTCTTTTGAGCTCATCTCCCCCTATGTTTAAACTCAAAATTAAGAGGATGCCAGCAAACAGTATCGTTACTGCGGGGAAAAAAATAAAAGGGTGTCGGCGGCAAAGTATCTACTTGTTACCCGTTACACTCGAAGCAACGGCGAAATAACGGAATTGAATATTAAATGAAATAATTTATGCCATATTTATCATTTTGCAAATGAACAGGCTCACCTTAATGAAAACGTTTTATCAAAAAGTTTTTTAAACGCGAAGTCAAAAGATAAACTTGTATAAATTACAATACATTTTATGTTATTTGGAAACGAGAGGATTCAAATAAATTTCAAACTTGAAATACCTATACCTACGCTGTTAAGGGATTTTGTGCAACTACAATATAGAGTTTCCAACAGGGTCGGTTTCAGAAAATTAAATTTTTTAACGCTTAAGTTTTTTCACCGATATAGGTATACCAACCCATACGATTTAGCTTTATACATAAATAAATATGATATAAAAAGGTACCACTACCACCACATAGAAACTAATTCACACGGGTTACGAGTAGTTGATCAATTATCCCTTACGAATGACCATCTTAGATTTCATCGCAACTTACCATGCGATGTAATCGTAGCCAAGCAATAACTTGTAACCAAAACTGTTGCAGTTTGAGCGCAACATGAAGCAGCGTAGGCTGTGTTCACCACATAGAGCAAGATCCCAGGACCGTCAGACAGACGTTACTTAGGTATTTTCTGAGAAACAAAATGTGTGGGATAGAGTAGTTTTAGTATGTATCTTTTGACGTGTATGTTTACACATATATGCTAACTAGTGCCAATAGCCTGATGGTTAAATATATCAGCTGCTAAAGTGAGTAGGCAATGTTTTTACACACCTTTAGAGCTGAAATCTTTAAATTGGAACGCAAGGCAGCACAAGTTACCAAATACATGCATATTTTAAAATAGATAGATACGAACACTATTTTATCCTACACATTTTGTTGCTCAAAAAATAAGTAACGTCTGGCAGTCCTGGAATCTTGGACCAATAGATGGATGATATGTGTTCACGTTACCACAGCAGTCGTAAATCAAGTAGGATCAAGAACGGGCTATCAGTGACGCAAACCTGCGTCAACAGCGTCCGATGACACGTCACCGCATAATGAATTGCTGTTTACATGCACCTACCTATGTTACGTTTTTTATTTGCATTTAAAACCTCAGCTGCTTTTTCTTTTATTACATAGAAGAAACGCGTATATCGACGAGGCGACTTATGAAACGGCATTAGAAAAATGTTATGAACTAAGTAACTATTCTATTTGAATAATACTACTAATATAATAATAGGTGCCTGTAATAAAAGTGTTTCTGAAGCCAAAGTGGATTTTTTCAATGTTTATTCAACGTTTTTTCAACGTTGAGGTAAAATCATAGTAGATGTGGTATGATATCGTGATTTGACATCTCCATCAAAAGCAAATAATCTTGGGTATCTCATAACGACCTCCCTGGCATAGTGGTGAGCACTGTCGTCTTATAAATTAAGGCGTTTAGCGCTTAGGCGTTAGCTGTCAAGCTATGGTTTACCAATCTACATGCAAAGCCGTGCCACCAAGCGATTTAGCGTTCCGGTACGATGCCACATAGAAACCAATCGGGGGTATGGATCTCATGAAGATTTACCTCAACTCCTTCCAACCCTACCATACCCCTTCCAAGCCGCTTCCATCTTCAACTACATCATTACCTGTTGAGAACACATTCAAAGGCTAACTTGTATCGTTATAAAAAAAACGCTTTTAATAAGGAATACTAACCATTTTTAACATGAAAACTTCACTCGTAGCACTTATTCTGATTCTAGTAATCTTATCTTTAGAGCTTTTAAAAAAAATTAAATCATTATAGTACTTGAGTGGCATATTCGTAAAAAACGTCTACGCGGTTGCTACGCCGCATTTTATACCGACGGATCAGTGATTAGGCGCAAACTTGATTCGGTTGGACGGCGGGAAAAGAGTCTAGACCGATTTTAGGGTCAAATATGCCGGGACCGTGGTGGATGGGATCCGGTTTAACGAAGATCGATTTTCATTAGTTTTCCGGAACATATAAATTTTATATTATTTAGAGACTAAGTTATTAACCGACTTCAAAAAAAGGAGGAGGTTCTCAATTCGTCGGTATCTTTTTTTTTAGAAGACTATCGTTTCGTTAGTAGACAAATTTTAACGTTGGTACAGACACATTTAGGGTATATTTTTATGTAGAAAAATCAAAGAGTATAATAAACCTACTCTTGTAACGAAAAGTCACCGGCATCAGAGTTTTTATATATCAGAAGGAAATTGTAATTATATTAAAAGTTACTGTCAGGTATTTTTTACTTTACTACATACTTTTGATGGCGTTTTTAATAAAGGTCAAACTGAAAACATTATTTGGTCAAATAGATTAGAAAATTAAATAAAACATCAGGCAGGTAAAAGTGCGGGCAGGGGGATCTTCGTTAAGGTTTAATTAAATCGTCCTCAACGGCCTCTCGCGTTTTAATTCCACCGTTATTAACGCTGTTAAAAAGTGAGCACCCGGAACATTGGAGGATATAGAGAGGCATTTGTTAGAATAAAAGTTTGTTTCATTCGTAATGCAGTAGGCATAGTTATAATCCAAAGTGAAAAATAATAATCAAGAAATTAACATGTACACAGAGAAAAGGCATGGTTTATTATCGACTACCGTGTAAAATCTGAAATAAGTATTATTTACTTACTAAGACACATAAATGTGTCGGCGGCCGGCGCTAGCAACCAACACGTACGGCGTATACCTAGATATTGAAGTTTCATATCTGCGACAAAAAGTATCTGTATATTGATTACGTTATATTTTCTAAATTTACACAAATCAATAGCTAAACCGGTAAAGGAGTGGACTGAAAACCGAAAGGTCGCCGGTTCAAACCCCACCCGTTGCACTATTGTCGTACCTACTCCTAGCACAAGCCTGACGCTTAAATGGAGAGGAAAGGGGAATATTAGTCATTTAACATGGCTAATATTCTTTAAAAAAACGTATTTATGTTTTAGGCAATTTTCTGACCGCCGAATAGCGAGAGCGAGGTTGAGCTAAAACTAGAAACGAGTTGGCGAGCAACGAGAAGTGAGTGTGTAGTTGGGATAATTTTGTCGCTGGGCTATGAGCGGCTAATGTGAGTGTAACTCGTGATTATTCGCGCCGGTTGCTCGAGTTATATTAATAAATCGTTGCGCAATCTGCACAAGCTTTTTGGCCGACAATAGAGCGTCGCCGAGCGAGTTTTTTCCTTTGATAGCTATTGTCATGCGACAAACTACTTAGTGAACAGAAAGTTCTCGCCAACAGTTAGCGATCATCTGTTAATATATTTATTTATATCTTTTATTGACACGGAAACATACACCAATAATTATAATTTGTACGTTTCTCGAGCGAGAAAATAGCCGATAGCTATTTTCTCGCTAAGTATACCGACTAAGTAAGTCGCTTCCTCGTCAGCGCCTTACACTGGTTTTGTCATGGTTTTATATACTTAAATTGAATAATCAAATCATTAATTTGATGTACGTAGAACCTGCGCTACGCGGAGCGACCAACTCCTGAACACAGAATATTCACATAAAATTGAAGCGACTCTATGCATGTCTAGTGACAGCGCAGACGAGTGGCCGCAGTGTTTCCGCAGAGTAACACTCGCGATAAGACGGCGCTCATCGTTCTCATCTCCCCTCACCCCTCATGAGCCTACTGCATCCCAACTGTTTGGATTTTAATATTACACTTAAGTGTTGTTTCTAAAGACGTCCCCGGTTAAGTACCTACTAATTTGTCCAAACTTGAAACGGTTCTACCATTTTGTACCTTTCCTTTAGGCTTTACTTTCGGAAAATGATTTCATTACCGGTCTTGAAGAGAAACTATGGGACATTGTTTGTAATCAAAGTCAAAGCCATTTTCTCAAAATAGGTATACCTACCATTGTACTACCTACACTTTTTGATTATCAATTGTAATACGTAAGATAATTATTATAATTACATAGGTAAAATAAAAATTAATGGCCTGCGTAGACGAAGAGCTATTGTCCGCAGCGGACAAAAATAGTTGATTAAGAATTGCATCGCACAATGCACACGATGGACTTTATAGCGCGTCGAAACATCGTAAGTAGTAAAAATGAAGGACTTTTGTCCTCCGCGTCAAAGCTTCTTCAGTCGGATAAATGGTATTGGAGCGTGTAAAGGGCAAACAAACAAATAAAGATACATTCATTTTTAATAGATTTACTTAGATCATAAATTACTCATAATATTGTGAGTTATGACTAAACCAAGAGTCGAACCTAGAAAGTAAATCGAGGAAACTTACGACGCGTTTTTTTTCCACGAATAGGTAATAACAGTATGTTAACGTTAAAAAGAGATATTTATAGTAATATCATTTATTTTACATACAATATGACAAAGGATGTAATAAATAATATTATTAAAAGTATACCTTTTGTTCATAAACCAAGCTAAACCATTGTTCAATTTTGCACAAAACAATAATATGTTGTGTTACGCGTTTATTCCACATTCTTATTTTTAAACACCATTAATTTGGCGCGCTTTCAATATGTCAGTTTGAATGTCATTTTGACATAAATATCTTAGCTATGACGTTTTATGGCTCCACTACACGCTGGCCAACACGTTTACCTTGAGCATTCGGCCAAAATAACTATTTAACAGCTGTTTTTATAATATTGAGAACGGAGTTCGCTGACCCCGACAAACGGCCGATTATCTTAAAATCGGTCGTTTTAAAAGTTGGCGAACTCCACCCTATTGTCTAACGAATCGTTGACTCATAGGTGACTCCATATTTTGTGAAATTTGACACTCTTGTGGTACAAAATGATTACTCAGCATTTTGTCATGAACAGCTTTAGCGAGAAATAAATACTAATACTGCTAGCGGCCTACTGGACACTGCGAAAAGTACATACTATGTAAAATGAATCGGTTAACCAACTTGTGAACACTGTTTGCACAGCCCTAGATACGGGAAAAAGGGAACAAACACATCAACCGGAGCTGAAAATGAAGGTTTGGAATGGGACGATGACTTTTTTACGGAAACAGATTGGAAGGAAGTGAAAGCGAAAAGCAAGCGGCGACGCCGCAAGGAGAAGAAGGATAAAGAAATCGAAGGAAGCTCTGAAATGGCAAAACCACCGAAGGAGAAAGAGAAAAAGAAGAAGAAAGAGATAACAGAAAAGATGACGAGGAATTTGGAAAAACCACAGATACCGATACGGAGAGATAAAAGTAACACGGGTAGAAAGCCTCCGGTGGCCAAGCCCGAAGCTCTGCTAGTGGAGGTGAAAGACCGTGACTATGCCAGCGTGCTAAAGGAGGTTAAATCGGGATTAGCAAGCGCACAAGTCGTATTCTCCAAGGTGAGGAAAACGAGAAAAGGCGACATACTTCTTGAGCTAGAGAAGGGGCAAGAGGAAGGAGTTTCACAAATAAAAGAGAAAGTGCGGGGAAACTGCCCAAGTTTAACTTTGAGAGCACTCAAAGAGTCAGCGGAAGTTATAATAAGGGGACTAGACCTTACAGTAGAAAAAGAGGAAGTAGAAGAAGTTCTGAAACAAAAAGTAAAGGACTTTCGAATTAAGAGTTTCTGGGAAAATAGCTATGGTAACAAGACAGCGGTTGTAGAGCTACCGAAGAATGAAGCCCAAAAACTGGTTGACGAAAAGAAAATAAAAATAGGATGGATGAGAGTGCCAGTTGGCCTCATGGTGAAAAAGAAGAGATGTTACAGGTGTCTCGAGTACGGGCATATCTCAACTGGATGTCCAGGCCAGGATCGGAGCAAAAAATGCTATAACTGTGGCGATGAGGGACACAAGGCCAGAGACTGTGTGAAGGAGGCCTCATGTGCTATTTGCAAGGATAAAGGCCAGGACAGCACAAAACATAGAATGGGCTCCAAGACCTGCCCGTCCTGGAATGTAAAGGCACCCGGCAGAAGAATCGTAGATTCAAAAAACGCGGTATAGGAGCAGGAAATGGAGCGGTAGGATCGCATATCAAGGTCTTACAAATAAACCTAGATAGAACGCGAGCCGCCCACGACCTGCTCGAAGTAACGGCAAAACATCGTGAAATAGATATAGCTATTGTAGCGGAACCAAACAGGAAGATAGTTCAAGCCCGAGAATGGGTAACGGACCGGAGAGGCGATGCAACTATAGTTGTGTACAATAAGCGGACCCAAATAAAGGAAGTTGCTCGGGGAGATGGTTTCACTGCGGTAAAACTCTCAGGGCTCACTTTATATAGTTGCTACTTCTCACCAAACTACAGCTTTGAAGAGTTTGAGCACGATGTAAACGAGCTTTTCGAAAGTATCATGTCACAACGTGGTGACATCCTAGTAGCCGGAGACTTTAACGCGGCGTCAAAAGTCTGGTCAAGTAAGGCAGAAAATGCTAGAGGTCGGCGTATCATGGAAATGCTTGCTAGTGCGGATTTGGTAACGGTAAACGTGGGGGTTACCCCGACATTCCAAAGAGGCGCAAAGAATTCCACGCCAGACATAACATTTGCAAGTTCAGGTCTGGCGCAGAGAATTACTGAATGGCAGGTCCTGGACGAGGATAGCCTTAGTGGTCACCGGTACATAAAATTCCACATTTCCCAAGATGCATGGAAACCGCCAATGCAGCAGCAGGCAGGATGGAGACTGGATAAGTTAGACCAGAAGATACTGGAGAGCGTCCTTAAGGGAAAAGAAAATGAGATCAGCACACCTGAGGAGCTAGTGTTGGAGACCACGAAGGCTTGCGACAGAGCAATGCCAAAAAAGGGGCTGCCTAGGAAGGCGCCTGTTTACTGGTGGAATGCGACGGTAAAGCAAAAGAGGGATGAATGCACTAGAAGCCGTAGAATATACACTCGGGAAAGACGGAAAAAGGGTAAGGAATGTTCGATGGAGAATTGCACTGGCGCAGAAAGTGTTCAACGGCTGAAAGAAGAGTATAAGACGGCGAAAACGGCACTCCAACTTGCCATTACAAAGTCAAAGGCAGAGAAGTGGAAAGTGCTTTGCGACGAAGTAGACCAGGATACGTGGGGACTGGGATACAGAATCGTCACAAAAAAACTGCGACAAAACCCACCTTGTTTGGATATGGACCTCATAAAATCTGTGGTCAGAGTCTTATTCCCGTCTCATAGAAACTTCGGCCGGATTATGGCAAATGCCTCCGAAATGGTGGAAATAACGGATGAAGAAATAAGGAAGGCAGCTGAAGGGCTTAAGCCAAAAAAGGCCCCAGGTCCCGATCTTTTGTGTCCGGAGATAGTTAAATTAGCAGTGCAGACTATACCCGAGAAAATCAAACAGGTAATGCAAATGTCCTTTGCCTCAGGAACATTTCCGGCAGCCTGGAAGATAGCGAGTCTGGTCTTACTTAAGAAAGCCCAAAAACCAGCAGATGACCCAACAGGATACAGGCCAGTCTGCCTGCTTGCCTGTTATGGCAAGCTGATGGAGAGACTCCTTCTCAACAGGATCGAACAACTACTGCCAGACCACGGCAGCCTCTCCGATCATCAATATGGCTTTAGACAGGGTCGGTCGACGCTGATGGCTGTAAGGAGAGTTACGGAAACCGCCATGAAAGCAAGGCAAGGCACAAAGAAAACCAGAAAGCTATGTGCCCTGATCTGCCTTGACGTGAGAAACGCTTTCAACTCAGCTTCGTGGACGGAGATTCTTTTAGAAATACGGAAGAGAGGTTTCCCAGGTTACATTCAAAACCTGCTTAGTAGCTACCTGGAGAACCGATTTATAGTAGTGAAAGATAGTAAGGGTTTGGAGGAGAGGATTCAAGTAAGTAGTGGAGTTCCACAAGGATCCATACTTGGCCCAACTCTGTGGAATATTCTATATGATGGCGTTTTTTAAGCTAAAGCAGGAAGAAGGTACAGAACTGGTAGGGTTTGCCGATG
This sequence comes from Maniola hyperantus, assembly GCF_902806685.2. Classification (NCBI taxonomy): domain Eukaryota; kingdom Metazoa; phylum Arthropoda; class Insecta; order Lepidoptera; family Nymphalidae; genus Maniola; species Maniola hyperantus. Next base: position 4,992,632 of record NC_048564.1, read on the forward strand.
ATTTGGCTCTTGTAGTCGTAGCCAAAACTGAAGCTACCCTCATGACACGGGCAAACACAGCACTTGACCGAATAAACACCTGGATGCAAGAAAGGCAGCTCGCCCTAGCGCCAGAAAAAACGGAAGCAATAGTGTTCAGTGGAAGGCGAAGGCTAGATCCTATTAATTTTTGGATTCAAGGTGCTAGAGTGACACCAAAAGAGCACGTTAAATATTTGGGAATATGGCTTGACAAGAGTCTTAAATACAAAAAACATATAGAAGAGGTAGCCAATAAAGCCCAGAAGCTGACAGAGGCACTATACAGACTTATGCCTACAAAAGGAGGGCCTAGAGCGAGCAAGAGGAGGGTGTTGGCATCAGTGGCCCACTCCATTATTCTTTACGGGGCACCAATATTCAGTGAAGCTATGAAGGTGGAACTGTATAGAAAGAAATTAGAAGGAGTCCAAAGGCGACTTGCTATAGGTATTTGTGGAGCATATCGAACAGTTTCCACTGAAGCCGTGCTAGTGATAGCCGGGCTTGTGCCTATTGCAAAACTGGTAAAAGAACGTGCTAAGCTGTTCGATAGCAAGGAGAAAACACTTTTAGAAGTGCGAGAAGATACCTTGAAGGAGTGGGTAAAGGAATGGTCGGGAGCAGGCAAAGGGACCTGGACCAGAGAACTCATTACCGACTTGAAAAAATGGCACACGAGGAAGCATGGGGAAGTAGACCGCTGGCTGACACAAGCACTCAGCGGCCACGGGGTGTTCAACACCTACCTCTTCGCAATAGGGAAAGCGCCTACTGAAAATTGCTACTTTTGCGGAGAGGAAGACACCCCGAGACACGCGATTTTTGAGTGTCCCGCGTGCGCGGATCTTAGAGAAGCAGCACAGGGAGCAAGCGACAGTGTCAACGCCCAAAATCTGGTAGCCCGTATGGTGTCAAGCGAAAATGAGTGGCACAGATACGGTCAGATGCTGAGAGCCATAATGTTGAGAAGGGAGGATAGAGAAAAACAAGAAAAAAAGGAGAGAGAGCAACCAGAGGGTCAGCACGAAGTAATGTTACACGGTTCCGTGCTGATCTCGCAGAGGGGGAGGTCTTTTTAGTCCGTGCGAGTCGGACACACCCTGTCGATAGACAGAAGTCCATTAGGGATTTTTCCTCCTCCTAGAGAAAAAAAAAAAAAAAAAAAAAAAAGCCCTAGATACGGAAAATAATACCTACGCGCTATCTAGCTAACATTTTCGCCTAGCTTTGTCACAACGTGTATCAGGCTCTTTAGGCATAGATACAATAGATTACATACTCTATGGAATTACAGTTGTAGTTTGACAGCTACAGTGTCAATCTTTTCGATTGGCTGATACCGCTGGCACTCTATCACTATTGGCTAAAATGTTATGTTGTAGGAAGAATAGTTCAAATTCTGACCACTCAGACAATCACAACAATTGAGATTGTAGAAAGATAACCACAACTTTCAAGGAAGTCTTTTTGTCGAGTTTGACGTCTGTGCTTTGGTTCTGGAAAGTGGAATTCTGTATCATCAAGTATCAGTGGATGTAGCGGTGTTATGTCGATGCAATATGTACTGTGTTATGCACAATACCCAAGTAATCTCTCTTATTGCAAGTGGACATGCAATCATCCGTGATATTTTCTACTTTAATAACCTAATTACGGACAAACATCGCTTGTACTTTGTGTGTGACGTGAAAAATGTGCAATGGGCTCACAAATTTCTTTAATTGAACAACGCAGTTTCTAAGACTCGGATATCAACAATGGCATTACCAGAAAGGGTAGCACAGATTTACTATACGTATGGCCTCTTCTGTTCGTCGTACCCCTATTTAGCTATTACATTAGCACTTTCAGTTGTTCTACTGTGTTGGTGAGTAGCCCTCTTCTATTTCACTTGTGATTTGTATGTGTTATTTATGTACTAAGTACGACATTAAATTACGATTATTATTTATAGTCAGATCATCAGCAGGATTTTGAGCTAACCCTCAACATTTATGGATACCTACTGAAAACTAATGAAAAGTATTAATATTCAATATATTGTATTCAGTTTCATAATATTGCAGTTCAGTTCAAATAGAGGGCAAAAATACAGTTATGGCCATTTTTTAAAATTCATTAGGTTGAATTGTAACTTTTACCATAAAAAACTATAATTAACACATTATAAAAAATACGAGAACAAGCTAGGCTAAATTTATCATATTTAATTACTGGTAGTGCATAAAAAATTAATTCTGTATCCAAAATACTGGTAATAATCTAATAATACATATAATACCCCAGTGTCCTTACGTTTGGACACTGAAAGTGCCACAAAGCTAGTTTTGCACTTCAACAAAACAACAACAAAATCCTATTGTTATTTTAAGGTTTAAGTTACGCAGATACAGATAAACAAATTTTGTTACAGCTTCCCACTGTTAAATGTGCCTCTACCAGGAAACATACCAACGGTAGTAAACATGCATCTAAATAATCCCCAAATAAATCCTGATTGTAATGTGAAAAACTGTCTGATAACAGGTATGGATTTATTTCATCACCATCACCATTCCAACCCAATGCTGGCTCACTACCGAGCACAGGCTCTGCTGAGAATAAGAAAGGCTTAGGCCATAGTTCCCCATGCTGGCCAAGTGCATATTAACAGGCTTCACAAACCTTTGAGAACATTATGGAGAACTCTCAGGCATACAGGTTTCCTCATAATGATAACTCTGAGGTGCTTGCCCAAGATTAAACCCAGAACCCTTTCAGTCTGAGTCCTATGTCTTAGGCTATTATTGCTTATGTTAAATTTATTTCAAATTGCCTTAATTACAACTGTATTAAGATTATTTTTGAAGCAACAGTATTTTTATTTATTTCTTCTTAACTGATGTTTGAAAAAACTATTATCTATAAACTAAACTATATATATTTCATACATTATTATCAGTAAACATCAATTTACTGAAACAACTCATTAATTGAAAAAAATCATCAAGTGCAGTTTACAACAATTGAGGAGTGTAAATAAAGTAAACCATAGGAACTTCATTTTATAGCAAAAACCTTGTTTACAGATTCACCATTTCAATTAGACTTATTACACAATGAAACACAAAAACTTCCATATGTTTGGGTGAAAGACAAACCATTGCTTTATATTCATCAAATAATAATAAGAATTGGTAAGTTTAATTTTATATTATTACAAGCTTATGCTTGCGACTTCGTCCATGTAGACTTCAAAAATTTCAAACTCCTATTTTAACCCCTTAGGGGTTGAATTTTCAAACATCCTTTCTTAGCAGATGTTAATGTCATAATAGCTATCTGCATGCCAAATTTCAGCCCGATCAATTTTGTAGTTTGAGCTATGCGTTGATAGATCAGTCAGTTAGTTACCTTTTTCTTTAATATTCAGATTAGTTTTTCCTCAAAATTCTTTCTTGGTGAGAATCTACACTATTCAGAAAACCTATATACAAAGTTCTAACAAACTTCCACTATAACTGTTGGAACCTACTCAGTTATGTGTGTTGCCTTTAATTTGTTACTAAGTACCTGTTTTAAATATAGTTTTTTTTTCAAGGTGTATCTCCATGGAATAACAACCTCAAAATGTGGGATGCTTTTCGAGCACCTCTGCAAGAAGTCTTTAGATTGTTGGAAACCATTCGGAATCATGAAGATAATGTAACGTAAGTTATAAACATTGTTATATAGCAAGACATAGATGTACAATAAGCAGCCAAAAGTAATGTACATTGGCCTTTAAGATGACGTTTCGGCTTTGTAGAGCGTTGTCTCGGTCACTCGTACCTATACGACGTTATGTCGGTATCAACGAGGGGCAACGCTCTACAAATCTGCCACCTAAAGGTCCGATGTACATTACGTTCGGCCTCATACTGTATTTGTTTATATTGATTAACTAACCTCTCCTTATATTGAAATTTTATCTTTGGAATGCTAGTTGTTTTTAGTAAAATAAAACAAATCTCAAATTTACAATAAGTATTAGTAAATTAGATTTCTTAATGCTCATATTAAGCGCTACACAACTTGTCCATGTGCAGCACATTCCTCAATGAATAAATGTTTATCTCCAAGTACAAACACATTCTGCAGACTTTGGACATGATGTATTATATGTATTATATTATGGTGATGTGGTATTTATGTATTATATGATGGATGATGATGTGTAATGTAAGAATGATTCTAGTGAATGAATGTTTATCATTAAAATTGTGCAACAGCGAATATCCAAATGTTAATAAATATGAAGGTAATTTAAAACAGCTTTGCAAATGCGAATATGTATCTGTAAGTCCTTAAGTATGGGTTGCCTGGAAGAGATCACATTATTGATATTTGTCTTTTTAAATGTACCCTGTATTCTACTCTCTTTAATTTTGTTAACAATAAAGTTTAAATTAAATTAAAATAAATATGCTTTTACATTATATTATATTATATAACAGTTATACTACAATGGGATCCTGTTTAAAAATGAACTGCAGGTTTTTAACCAATATCAAGTTTGGCTTGCGATCTTACATAATGGACTTGGAAAGTGATGTGAAGTCTAAAATCGTAACATTTTAACTTGGAAACCGCATTGTACTATCATAAATAACAAAACCTATTCATTATTTTACCTACTGAACTGTAACAGCTATTACCAGCTAGATGTTTCCTACCCTAACAGCTGATTTACAAGCATAATATAATTGCATAATATAATAACCGACATAGATTATGACTACGGTAATTTAATAAGCAAATATTTTTATGTTTCTTGATAACTCATAATTAATGAAGATAAGACTGTTCCGTCTATACAATAGGTAGGTGTCAAGTTCATTTAAGGCTATTGAACTGTGATCTAACTAAAAAACCAAGTACAGGAATTATATACCACTAAAACCAGCAGAATTTAGCTCTACGGCTATTATATATCTATGTACAGCTCATGCAAAATTAACAAAATATAGTCAACTTTTAATATTAGTAAATATATTTTGAATTTAATTTAAAAAAATTAAACTAACATTTTCTTCAAGGTTACGCTGACTGAATATAGTAGGTACCTATTGAGAATGAATTTATATTGAGCCTTGAATGACTTATCCTAAAGATGGTTTCCCAAAATTCATTCATGCTAGATACATTACAAAACAAACTTCATTTGCTTGCGGCAAAGCTTAGTTTTGCTTGTCGGCTGTCGCAACACGCAACTTATTGAAATTGTTTCCTTTATGTTTTTCCCCTTTGAGCCTTGAACATAAGGCATAAAGATTACACATTGTTGACAGAAAGAAAACCTTATTGCAACACTGTTATCAAATAGAGGGCATGAAGCGACGGGACAGCAAGGCGAGTGTGGAGCGAGTGTTGCCAGAATACAGCTGCCTCCTTCTGTCACCAGCGAACCTCTGGCAACAAAATCTGCAATCATTTTCTTTAGATGCCAACATAGTCAACACCATTTTCAACTACCAGGTTAGTTTTTCACTCATAAGCCACAGATTATATAAAATACAAATCCATTCATAATTAATGATGATTTTTCTTATTGATGCATTCTAGAGATATGATCTTTATAATATAACTAGCTTATGCTCGCGACTTCGTCCGCGTAGACTACACAAATTTCAAACCACTATTTCACCCCCTTAGGCGTTGAATTTTCAAAAATCCTTTCTTAGCGGATACCTACGTTATAGCTATCTGCATTCTGCATACCAAACAGCCCAATCCGTCTAGTAGTTTGAGCTGTGTCTTGATAGATTAGTCAGTCAATCACCTTTTCCTGTTATATATTTAGATCAATAATATTATAATTTGCATATAATAAGTTTGTTGTCTACATGAAAACTTATATATTTTTACATATTTATGCAGAATCTCCAAAAAGGCAAAGTGTCAATAGCGGAAATGGCGTTCGGTATGCATCTGCGTGACACGGGAATCAAACGATATCCGCTGCGGGCCCGACCAAGAGTCTTACAATATGCTGTCACAATATTTTACCGACATGCGGATCAAAGGTAACTATAGTAGTATTAGTAGTATTTTTTTATTATACTGATCTGGTTGGCTGAATTAAATAAATATTGTTATTTCAGATATATAAACTCACTTTCCAAAAAGTTAAGGGAGATTTACCCGCTATATCAAGATTCGCCCCAAGCACACTCCGAAGAAATGACACTGGTTTATTACCCTGGTCAGTTCAATTACCATGAGCTGGTACCGCTAATGATTGCCTTTGTTGGATTATTCCTCTACGTTTACTTCTCTGTGCGTAAAATTGAATTCATTAAATCCAAACTTGGACTCGCCGCATCCGCTGTGCTGACTGTAGCTGGTAGTCTATCAATGTCTATGGGACTATGCTTTTACTTTGGATTCTCCTTAAGCTTACAAGGAAAAGAAATATTTCCTTACCTGGTGATCATTGTTGGTTTAGAGAATGTCCTCGTTCTTACGAAAAGCGTAACGTCCACCGATTCCAGACTCGACGTCAAAATTCGACTCGCTCAAGGCCTAAGCAAAGAGGGCTGGTCGATTACCAAAAATTTGCTCACAGAAATCACTATCCTTACAGTCGGCCTCTTTACATTCGTTCCTTTTATTCAGGAGTCCTCAATATTTATGATCGTGAGTCTCATTTCGGACTTCTTCATACAGATGACGTTTTTCGCGACGATATTGGGTATAGACGTGAGACGAATGGAATTCTTTCCCGATCAAAATTCTAAATTGCATTTGAAAGACTATTTCAACGCGAACAATGCGTTTAACTGGCAATTTAGCAAGGGATATATGGACGATACAAATATTTCACCACAAAGAATGACAAAATCGAAATCACATCCGAGACTGAATGGCTTGGCTCAAAATAGTCCCACGGATGTCGTAGCCAAAAGAAACTCTAGTCCCGGAGGACAAGAACAGAGAGTTCCGAAACGAATACGACTTGTTAATATGTGGGCAAGGACAAGGTTCTTTCAGAGAGCTTTCATGCTATGGAGACTTGTTTGGATATCTATGATCGTATATAACTCTGGCGTGGTGGATTACTTTATTGCAACCGTGGAAAAATCGGACAGTAATCCAGACCATCGTTCGAGTAACAACAAGACGAGTGAATGGAAACAATCAATGAATATGAATTACAATAGCAGTGCGCGACAGCCGTTAGTGTTTTCGCCCTTATTGGAAACTACGACAGATAAAACAGTTGTCGAGGCAAATGATACCATTTTCTTGAAACATTCTCCACATTACAGAACATCTTCGAGGTAAGCTATGACTTTTTAATGGTTTTAACTTTACTATACTCATATTTTAATCCTCAATAGTTCAACGGTTAAGGAGCGGCTGAATTCCGAAAGGTCCGGTTCCGGTTCAAACCATTGCATTATTGTCGTACCCACTCCTAGCACAAGCTTTTCGCTTAGTTGGAGGGGATCAAGCACATATTTAATATGACGAGTAGCATATATTGTGCTGTTTTTGGTTGAATGAATTCGTCAATATCGCATCCAGAGAAAACTTTTTTTATACTTTAAAATTTAATTATAAAGCATTTCGTAAATCTCAGTCGAGGCGCAAATATTTTTCGGTCGCAAATTTACAAGACCGATTTGTTATCCATACTAATATTATAAAATATGCGAAAGTGTGTCTGTCTGCTAGCTTTTCACGGCCCACCAGTTCAATCTATTTTGATGAAATTTGGTACAGAGTTAGCTTACATCCCGGGGAAGGACATAGACTTTATCCCAGAAAATTAATGAGTTCCTGCGGGATTTTTGAAAAACCTAAATCCACGCGGACGAAGTCGCGGGCATCATCTAGTATAATCATACACATGGGTTTTTAATTAAAGATAGAGATGAAGAAGGTATAGATATATAAAAAAGTATATTTACAATCACAAAACTAAATGGAAACACAATGTAGGCAAATGTAATTAAAATGCTGGAGGCGGGCAGCCCTATCGCATGTTTACGTACCGCGCTGCTGTAGGTATTTATTTCAAAGATACGGCCGAGTTACAATACTGTATGATAATATTACCGTGGCATTCCCATTAATTGGGCGAGATGCGATCTGACACCGGTCGCCGGCGTCGCGCGCCGACATATATTTAGATTTCCTAAATAATGTCTTATCAAGAGATCACCTGTGTCCTGTAAGCATGTTATCTATACATTCAAAACTAGGTGATTCATCAATTCCATGACTGAATTGCCTAACCTTTGTAATAGATTTGTACAATTAAGTACCCTAGCAACTTAACATAAATCAAGTATGTAACCTCTACCCTGTTCACGAATGTAGTATATAAACCGGTATTACTAGAACGTATTACTTTTTATCTTAATTATGTCATGTTCTCCGTATCTGTTATGTATGTTTGTCAGTATGATTCATTGCTTTTCCATCGGCTTTAACTAAATTTTTTTTTAAAGAAATTAAAATATGACTGTTTGTTGGTTGATTTTTACACCTCAACAACAGCACAGATATATAGACATCCTGCATCCTGGATACAGACAAGATACTTTTTAATCCAGATTACTATAAATAACTATTACATAATACTGGGACAAAATCTATGTAGTTTTTCGCTAATATTAGCTACCTTAATAGAATATTTAGCCAGCGAAGCATAAATAAATGATCGATAGTGACATTTTTTAAGTAAATAAAAAATATAAGTACTTAATATTATTCACGAGAGCGCAGTCGCGTGCGGAGGATAAGTATTATTGAATAATTAAATAATAATTATAGCAATTATATTCCAAGTGCCTACCTAGTGCTCGATGCGCTTAGATAATTATATCTATAAAAAGAAATAGTAAAATTATTAATCACTCTATAAATATGTTCGCTTGCGTAATTCTTTGTTTGACTCAATTGAACCGCGTTTCTACATTCATGTTACATCCGGACCATGGTAAAATACATTTTTATCACTCACAGATAATTACTTATCTAGGGCAATGATTTAAAAGAGTCCTTTCCGAAAATAGTTATACAAATATTAATAATATCATTGTTGTGTGTGATATAGAGATAACTTGCTTTTCCTTTGGCTCATATGCGTATGTAGTTGATAAATACGTTACACAGTTTAAATAACAACCCTTTTTTTATTAATACAAGTTATATCAAATCACAAGAAGACGCGCGAGACTTCGTCTTTATGAAATCCCGTGGGAACTCTTTGATTTCCGGGACGTAAAGTAACCTATGTCATTTTACCAGATCTTTAACTTTATGTATTCAAAATATCATGTTGATGACAAGTGACAAGCCAACAAATAAAAGGTTTTGTAATACTAATATGAATTTCTCAAATAAGTGGTATATTATTAAAAAAGGAAAGGAGATGTTTCAAATAGTGACACATACATGTACGCTTCCTTAAAAAAATTAGAAAAATCCCTTTATCCTATTTTTGAAATTGCAGATTGTCGCCGTACCATTGGTCTTCGATTCTCTCGCAATACAACGAGTCAGTAGCTGGGCGTTACGTGGTGGTGCTTCCTCCAGTGTTAGTTAGCCATCGCATAGGGCCGGAGCTAGCGACGGGGTTACGTCATCCCGATGAAAGGGACCCGCCCCCGTTGCGCTGGCAAGCCCTGGCAGCGGCCCTGGATCCGATTGATATTTTACCTGGTTCGTCGTGACTTTACTTCTTTTATTTATTTGAAATTAAATGGAATATTTATAAAAAAATATGTCAAGTGCGAGTCGAACTCACACACGAAGGGTTTCGTACCATCCTATGAGAAATAACATTTTATTTATTAATTTACTACTATAATAAATACTTACTATTATTCTTACTACTACTACTACTACTATACTTAATTCTTTACTTATTACTATACTTCATTTATTGATAAGAAAATGCTATTTAACTTGAAATAAATCGATTTTAAAGTGTGTAAATCTAATCATTATGCGGAAAATTAATAGGCTATTATTCTCACTTTATATAACACTAGATGATGCCCGCGAATTTATCCGTGTAGATTTAGCTTTTTTTTAAATACTATTTGAATTCTTTGATTTTCCGATATAAAAAGTAGCCTTTTTCAATCTCGGGCATGCAAGCTCTCTATACCAAATTTGATGGGTTATACAGATGGGCCTTTAAGAATTCTGGGGGCACTCTTCACTTTTCCGGGACTAAAAGTCCTTCCCCTGAATGCAAACTATCTCTGTACCCGTAAAAATCGGTCAAACCGTAAAAAGCTTGCAGACAGATACACGCATTTATAATATTATAAGGGATACCAATTTTTTGCTTCCAGAATTCGACTTGATCGACACCAAAACACAGGCGCACCAATGGGGCAAAGGGCCAGAGCTTCCAATATACCCCACCACCCCCATGGAAATATTGCTTCTTGCCATCCTCTGTACCATCAGCATTGCTGTCATCGGTTATATGATGGTGGTGCTTTATAGGTAAGTTTTATTTCTACTTTTTCGACTTCATGAACTAGCAATTTGCATCTCTACATGTAGTCGATAATCGTTATTGAATTGTTCAAGAGATGCAATAGTCCCGTATTGTATTGCATTGTATCGATTCTGACCTCATGTAAACAGTCTCAAACAAAATTGAGGTCAAAGTTCGTGATTTCAATCATACAATTACAGAATAGTCTCAACAGTTTTCATTCAGTTTTTTACGTCTTGAATATTAGAAACTAGCTTATGCTCGCAACTTAGTCCGCGTGGACTACATAAATTCCAAACTCTCATTTAACCCACTTAGGGGTGGAATTTCGAAAAATCCTTTCTTAATGGATACCTTCTCTTTACAAAAACACACCCTCCAAATTAAATGCTTAGGACCAGCGGTTTAAGCTGTGTTACTGTTGATTTATAAGTCAGTCAGTCAGGACTTTGAATTTTATATGTATATACACGTATCGAAATTAATATAGTAACATCTAACACAGGTGCATTTGCTCAAAACACTACGCGGAATGGCGCGCCTCGTGGAATGAAGACATCGAATACAAGAAGATTATAGCTAATCAGCCGGCTGTCCAGGTAAGCTTTTTACTATCAAACTCATATTTGTATAATGCAGCCGTACCTTTAGTGATGGCAGGTCAGAATCAAGAAGTGTAATGCAATTTGGCGTTTGGTCCCAAAGTTCTGTCTCTGTCTGTCTTTAGTCTATTCTGACCTTGTGTTTATTCTATTTTTATGTTTATATTATTTCTTTTCAGTTGGTTATGGAAGCTGTACCTTTAGTAGTGGCAGGTCACAGTCAAGAAGTGGAATGCCTGGTTACAGATGGTGAGAAGATCGTCAGTTCTTGCCTTCAAGGTAACATCAAAGTATGGGACTCGCTCAACGGAGAAATCATCACGAACATTGACCGAAGCGCGTAAGTATGCTGATTTAACCCGAAGGCCGCGATTACATCTGTAAGTTTTACTCACGTGAGAAGCTTAAGTAATAAGGAATATGCGTGTGGTTTAAATTTACTTGATTTTGTCCTCCCCGAATCTTTATTGTCTTGACATTAAATCGTAACCATTATTTTTTTATTTTGTTCCTTTTTAAATTGAATAAATTGATGTTAAGTTCTGTTTAGATTTTTCGGTTCATGGTTGCAACAGAATTTTATATTGATTTGTTCCTAGCCTCCAGCTTAGCATCATCACTTGCCAGCAAGTCTAATTGCAGCAAAGCGCTAGTCTATAAATTAAAAAAGCCTAAATATAACTACTTTTTCAGGTACTTCAAATTGCAAATGGAATTATGTGAAAAAGTCGCCCCCAGAAGAAATTCCACTACTGAACAACAAATCACAATAGAATGTAAGTTATATTACATCCTAAATGTCAGTAACTAACACTCAGTATATCAGAATATTATTAAAGAGAATGTGTTTTATTCCAGCATGTAACTGCCCAGATTTAGCAGCTCAACCTATATACGATGTAAGTTATTATACCAAGAGATCTTTGAAATCCTTCGAACTTCTAACTAATTTAATTCTAATCTTATCTAAACAAACTATTAAAATTAAATAGATTATAATATTTATTAATTGCAAATGTATTTATACATTTAGGATATTTAAAAAATCATAAAATGGCAAATTACAATCTGTCATGCAATAACACGCAATTTTTTTGCTTACCTATGTCTAGAGTTTTAAGACATCAATTAATTTGTTCACATCCTTATGCAGAATGTCCCGAGACTTCGAAGAGGACTAAGCAGCCATCTCAGAAATCTGCGGTTTCTACCCAACAACAGAGATTCATCATATCTCTCACCAGTGGAAAACACCAAATATCAGTTTGCAAAGGCCTACAGGTAAATATATTACTACCGTCTTATATTGTTTAATCCATACTAATATTATAAATGTGAAAGCGTGTGTCTGTCTGTCTGCTAACTTTTCACGGCCCATCCTTTCAACCGATTTGGACGAAATTTGGAACAGAGATAGCTTGCATCTCGGGGAAGGACATAGGCTACTTTTTGTCCTGGAAATTTAAAGAGTTCTCACGGGATTTTTAAAAACCTAAATCCACGCAGACAAAGTCGTGAGCATCATTTAGTCTTATTTTAGCGCCAAATATTTTCGCAATAAAAATCATTTCAAAACTTCTGATAAGAAATCTGATGAATCTGAAGATGTCGCTTCCGTGTTTCTAAGATGCCATGTTACCATGTGAGTAGAGACCTGTGAAATAAGTACCTAAGTAAAGTGTTTTGTATAAAGTGGTCTCCGTTTCATTGGCCCGGCATACCTAACCTATATATCAAAATCATCGTGGTATAGAAATGGGACTACCCAACTCCCAAGTACCTCAATGACAAGGCATTGGATGGGGGAACCATGTATGTACGGTACCCCTTGACGTAATAACAAACTCAATATTGTGGGATATTATGATTCATGACAAACAAAAATAAAATTGAGATAAATGTATTGAATTTGTTATAAAATCAAAATTACTATGTTATTGCGAATAACCATGTGAATTAAAAAAATATGTTTTCTTACAGAGACCTCTATTACACTGACCAAAGTGACATGTATGAAGTGAACGAAAGAACAAATACAGACTTAATTAATTTAAATGTAGGCAAACAAGATTTAAGTCCAAGTATTGTGAAGGACAATACGAGTGATATAAGTACAATATCAGTGAACAGTTGTGACAATTCTCTAGGTAGCTTGAGAAATAGAGGCGGCAGTAGGATAAGTGTTAGAACTAACTGTGATATGGAGAGTGCGGCGAATTCCAACTGGCGGGCGAGAGCCATGAGTGAATCTCCGGTGTGGTGTATGGACTTTTGTAACAACCTCATCGTTTTGGGCTGTTCCGATGGTAGATTGGAGTTTTGGGAGGCCAGTACTGGAAAATTAATAGTGAGTTCTATAAATTTAATATTATTATCTATAATATAAAAATAAATCACTAAATGTGTTGGTCATCGCAAATCTCGAGAACGGCTAAACCGATTTCGCTAATTCTTTTTTTACAATATTCCTTGAAGTACGAGGATGGTTCTTACGGAGAGAAAAATTTAAAAAATTTGAATCGACTGTGAGGCGGAACGAAGTTCGCCAGGGCAGCTAGTTCTATAATAATATTTTGTAATCATAGTTTTGAATATTTGGCACTGTAAAGCCATTTTTGAAAGTTGAAAAAATAGTAATCATGAATAGAAAGAGTATCGGGAAACAAAACCCTGTCCAGAACATAATTTGTGATGAATCACAATGGTTTACATTACAAGGTTGTCTGTTGGTATTTTTGCTTTCTAATAAAATTTATCATCTGTCAAAAGTGGCTTCTCAAATTCGTTCTACAGTAAGTTAGCTCTTGACTATAATGTCAACTGGTGTTAAAGGTGGTGTTGAGAATGTAAGGAAACCTGCGAGCTTGACAGTTCTCCATGATGTTCTTAAAAATCTATGAAGTCTGTCAATCAGCAATTGGCTGACGTGGTGAACCAGAGCCTAAACTCTTCTCATTCTGAGAGGACACCCAAACCCGGTAGTTTGTCTGCGATAGGTTGAGGTGATGATGATGATGATGAAAGACTACAATACTCACCACAGATATCATCATCATCATCATGATCAACCCATAGCCGGCTCACTACAGAACATGGGTCTCCTCTCAGAGTGAGAAGGGTTTTGGCCATGGTCTACCACGCTGGTCATGTGCGGATTGGTAGACTTCACACATCTTTGAGAACATTATAGAAAACTCTCAGGCATGCAGGTTTCCTCACGATGTTTTCCTTCACCGTTTAAGCAAGTGATATTTAATTAATTAAAACGCACATAACTCCGAAAAGTTAGTAGTGCGTGCCCGGGATCGAACCCCCGACCTCCGATTAGAAGGCGGACGTCCTTACCACTAGGCTATCACACCACAGATATGAGTATGTCTAATCAAGTTTATCTCTTAACTCTGCTCTTCTGTTTACAGTGTGTCTGGTGGTTCTCCGAGAGGCATTCGAGCGGTAAGGGCGTGACACACGTGCGCGCTCTGTCGGGCGCGCGGAAAGTGTGCGCTGCGTCCCTCTCCGGCCATCTCACTCTACTGAGGCTGGATGCATACAATGCGAGATCTGGTGCGCACGTCGACTGGCGGTTTAGCACAGCGCATCGACGAAGTAATTAAATCAACTTTTTTTTGTTTTTTAGAAAGAATAGCCAAGTTAATTGCTGACTAATATTCCCCTTTCCCCTCCAACTAAGCGTAAAACTTGTGCTAGGAGTAGGTACGACAATAGTGCAACGGATGGGATTTGAACCGGCCACCTTTCGGTTTTCAGTCCGCTCCTTTAACCGTTGAGCTATCGAGGCTATGAATTTTTCTCATTAGCTTTTCATCATGGTTGATGCCTTGTTTGCTGTCACTCAGAATCCTAAAGTGGTTGTGTAACTTTTTAAGTAAAGTGACATGACATAATATGTGTTGCTATTAGCACGATATACTTACAGTTTACTGATGCAAAACTGTAGATTGAATCTATTAAAGTAGACAAAAAGTCGTGATTTGACAATTCTTGTGATTTTTAACTTGATCAGGTATGTTAATCTAGGATCAAATTATTGCATATCACAATCCTAAAATAGGTTTTAGAAGTGTGGTACTTGTTGTTAAATTTAAATGTTTCCTTGACAGCACACAAACGGACTGGTTCAGCGGAGTCATTAGGAAGCGCATACGGCATGGAAGAACACAGAGGGCGAATGAGCTTCTCATACGATGCGGATAGTGACAGTGACGAGGTAGTATGCGTTCCTACCGCGCACTGCAGACCGCATCAGCAACCAATCACGGAGATGCATTGTGACGGCGGCCGCATTCTTACTGGAGGACAAGATCATGTACTGAAGGTGTTCTCGAGTGCAGAACTAACGCCGCTGTTCACTCTCCATGGTCACTGCGGGCCCATCACTAGTTGTTTCATCGACCACGCTACACCTACAATAGCAGGTAGTGGCTCACAAGATGGTTTACTTTGCGTCTGGGACTTACATACAGGTGCATGCGTATACAGCATGCAAGCGCATGACGGCGCGGTAACATCACTAGCATATACCGCTTCTTATGTTGTATCAGCAGGCGCTGACGAACGATTATGCATCTGGGACCGCTTCCAAGGCCACATGCTCAACTCTATACACATCGGTCTCAACTACATGAGTCGAATGCTTCCTTTAACGCATACTCTCTTGGTGATAGGCGATAGAAGCGGTTTAACTACGTACGATTTAAGTAGCGGTGACGTCATCCGACGAGTGCTTTTCGGACAAACCGACGGCTGTATATTCGTGCGGCAAATATTACCGTTAAAAGACGCTATAGTATGCGATTATGCGAACCAACTTCGCATAGTGCGGTTCCCTCTCGTGTCGAAGTTCGATATGAAGAACGAATAACATCATATATCAATAGGCTTCTAAGGGATATAACTATTCAGTCATTACGGATTTTGCAACGCGACGTTATGCTAATTTAGATGATTTGAAAATTCAGTAGTGCGAATTCGTTTATATACAAATCTTAAAACTAAATTGACAGCTTTAATAGTAGTGCTATCTTATCCCGCGTGGAATATTGTAAAAGAGACAACGCTACTTTAATGCACATTCAAGAGGTTTATGTACAAACGAGTTAGCACCATTTTTAACTCATTGCAATTTGGATCCTAAAATGCTATGCATTTCTTTCTATAAAACGCTTCTCAAATTAATATCACGTAGGATATCACAATATTAAGTTAAATACACATGGCACTCCCTTTTAGTTAAATTATTTCTTAGTTAACTATTTAATTTATTATTAATTTCTTGTCCAATAATTTCTAAAATTATTTATTTAATATCACATTTTATAATACTTAAGTGTTTTTATATCTCAAGTTGTTTAATATATTTATCATTATATACATAACTATTTATCATTTAATTAGTGTCTCGTATGTTTTTTATTTAGTTAGTTAGTTATTAGTAGTAGATTAGTAATTTATCAAATATAATTAAAGCGCCCTATGACAATTTCTACCTCCGTTATTATAAATGCTGAGAATATTATTTTGAATGATGAATTATATAATCATTTTTAGAATATTCTTTTTAGAAATGATTTACAACAAACGTCGCGCGCTATACAGCTGAATGTTATATTCATAAAAGGCCTAGTATTAAATATATTAAATATATTATAATTCTGAGCCCTAAGTAACATGTCAAACGTGACATGAGGTTGGTATAAATCTCTCACTTATTCCCGGTATCCACTTAAGTCGAGTGGAGCGAAGATTTCTTCAACAAACCAATCAGAAAAATTATTACGCCATCTATCAAAATCTGATTTGTTGCGATTTAACATCTCCATATTAATTTGGCAGACATGTGTCACGTTTTGCTAGTTGGAAACTTGGTGTACAGAGCTTAGTTCTAATCTTATTGCTATAAAATGTCGATGTAAAGTTCAGTTTGCTAACCCACAGCCCACGAGGCACTGCCTTAAAGTTATATTTTAATGGCTATGGAAAAGGTAAGGAAATGTGTGAAATAAGCAAACTGTTTCTCAGAATTTATTTACACACGCTTCTGGAAAAAACTAAAGGGTAATTTATTAGGTAAGGTTGATCCTTTACACCTGACTAAGATTAAGTATACCTGCAGAGTTCGGGCTCCAGTCACTTAATAACAATGGGCGAAACTTTTGTATTACACGTTTTCTATAAAAGGTCTATCGAGTCAGGTATAAGGCAAAATGGTATATTTCGGTTATACCTGTACAGACCCTTCAACTTGAAAATCATTTATTTTGGCGCATATTCTGGTTATTGCTCATCAATATAGATCACTTTATTATTTTATCAATACTCTGATTGGTCCGCTAAACTCGTCTCCGCTCTGCTTTAGTGGCCAGGGACTCTAATCTAATACAGTACATACTACAGTGCATTAGGCTTATTGAGTCAATGTTATACTGGCTTATTCACATTGAATGTAAATAGGACTAATGGAGCCTTTTTAGTAAGATTTATTTGTCTAGTCCGAATAAAATGCCTACTCATAGGCGGCTCTCTCATTTCAATTTATCAAATAGAAACGTTAGACTTCTTGAGTGTCTTATCAAAACTTTTATCGAAAAAATTTACAATATTAGTAATGTACTTACAGAATATACGAGTAGGTATACGGTGTGTTTTTTTTAACTGGGACAGTATCGGGGAATCCAAAACCATATAGGAGCTACAGGGAAACTGTCTTAGGAAACTTCAGCTTTTTTTTTTGTGAAAACAATTTTGGCATAGTAAATGTTTTGGTTAAGCGTGAGTTGTCCATAAAAATCAATGAAACTCACTTAATTTTTTTTAATGCCGCTTGACTGTTTCATGTAAGAATAATTTCATTGTATCGAGAGAAAAAAAATGGGACACCAGAAGTTTAGGATTTCTCCATACTGTCCCTGTTTAAAAAAAACACACTGTATGTTATATTTTCACAATTTAAAAATATAAATAATATGTATAGAACTGTGTAAATATATTAATTAGGTAACATTTTTATAAAATTCTTTGGTAGATTTGTAAAACTTGTGTAGACTGTACGTACCGTAATTTATTAAACTAGCATATAGGTGATATTTTAAATGGATTGTACTATGGAAGCTAAGTAATCATTAATTTAGTTAAAATTTACATTTATTTTATTTATATTATGTCTTCTTCTTTCTCAGCCCCAATGATATTCTGTAGTGAGATGAAAAGTTGTGTTTCACATGGCTGCAAATTTATTTGCGCTTGAGCCTTTGAACTCCTCGCTACGCTGAGGATTATATTTTTGAACCACTCGCTTCGCTTGGGGTTCAACCTTATAATCCTTCGCTGGCTCGGAATTCAGTACAAACTCTCGCGACAAAATAACAACTTTGCAGCCTTGCATAACAAATAACTATTTCTTCAACCTGTTCAGTGACCTTGACTAACAAATAATAAATTTCATTGATATAATAGATAGGTATGGTTTTGAAAAGTGAAAGTTGGTCTATAAGTAAACGATGATAGTTTTGAGAATACATTATCAATTCTGTTTTATTAATCGTTTGCTCTACTGACACATAAGCGTTAAATAATGTGAATCCTAATATCCTAATATCATAAATATTATAAATGTGAAAGTGTGGATGTTTAGATGTTTGGATGTTTGTTACTCAATCACGCAAAAACGGCTGAATGGATTTGAATGAAATTTGGAATGAAGATAGACTATACCCTGGATTAACACATAGGCTACTTTTTATCCCGGAAAATCAAAGAGTTCCCGCGGGATTTTGAAAAATGTAATTCCACGCGGACGAAGTCGCGGGCATCAGCTAGTGCAAATATAATTATTGTATCCAAGGCAAGCTTCTTCTAAACCTTTTAGTTCGTACCTCACTGACAGGTAGGTGTGAGTAATACCTATGTTATTATGTACCTGTAATGCGTACCTGATTTAAGGTTCACAAAGGTAACATATCTAACGGTTAATTTTAAATCGTCGATTACTGTCGAGTTTTGAGAAAATGGAATTTCGTAGCGAGACATGAACAGCTTAATTTTTTTTTATTGGTGCAATAGTGTTACTATTACTTATCCTGTTATACTACTTACTTATCCTGTGTTATATTTAAGTAAAAGAAAAAGCTATTGTTCAAAACCATATTTTATAAATACTCCTTATGGTAATTTTCAGTTGTCCTTAACATACTAAAATATAGTTAGTATAGTATATCAAATACAAAAAACAAACAGTAAGTTGTGATAAGTATCATCAAGTGATGACACTTATCACAACACATATTATACTACAATTTTCTATTCACATTCCTTTTGTCCATCGACATTATAAAATATGTTAGTGTGTGCCTTTGGACCAGCAAAATTAATTTAGTATTTATTTAAAATGCATATAATAAGAAGGTATCTATCCATATAACTCAATGTATGTATATTTTTCACAACTCATAATTTTTATCATCACAAGATAGTGTTTTGTTTGTATCTTTATCTATTTACTATTTAGCTATTACTTATATTTTATAAGGTATATAAATACTTAAAATAATATAATATTGATGGATTTAAGAAATATAAGTAGAGTGAGGCATCATAATTATCCAATGGAAGTATACTGTTTTGTCTTTATTTGATTTGTTTTACAATTAAATGGATCTTTTGAAATATTTATTTTGTTGTTGTGTTGTAATTTGTATTTTTATAACTGTATAATTTTACAACGTAACATTAGTTGTTGGGATTTTATATAAGTAACACAATATTTATTTTGATACTTCATGTAAAATACTTAAGGTTGTATTTAAGATGATAGGTATAGTTACAGTGCGACAAGTTTCTCTTGGTACTTGAATGAAATTGACAGGGGGGCGCTGTTGGATAACAGAAGCTTAGAATATTTAAACAAGAACAAAGGGGACACTTGACGGCAACGTTAGTTCCGATTTTCGCCACGCGCCAAGATAGCCTTGTCGCACTGTATAATTTGTGGGCAATATCTAAGTGTCATTAAAGCTGATACACAATCTGCGACATTTAAATTGTTTATGTAGTAGTTAAATTGTTTGTGTTTCGACTGTCCACAAATAAATTAATGCTATCCTTCTCTGTACGGAACATCGTAAGAAAGATAGCACTATATTTAGACGGGTAGGTCTCACTATTTCCATTACCCATTGCAATTGTAATATTAAGACTGTACGTTCGTTTTTTTCAAATCAGTCTCACTGTACCCATTGACTAATGAAACGACGAATGGAAATAGTGGGACTCATGTCTCAGTATTCCCATTTGAAGTATTAAAACGCCTGATAAAAATCAAAATCTACGATATCTTACAGAAAATAGCCACAACAAGACATAATGAAACAATATATAGTGGTCAGACCGATAAAGAATATATAATATTGAGTCGAGAATATTATTGAAATTCTAAAACAAGCGTTTTCTTGGTCGCAAATAGTCGCGGTATAAAAACGCAACGGGAATAGTGATACAAGTAGTATCAGTATTACAGTCAATGGGAATAGTGAGAGACCCACCGATTCAGACCTGTCAATTTAGTTCAAAGACTGTACAATTTAGTAGCACCAAATTGCTATTAAACACAATATTTCGTGGAATGTGTGTCTGCTTCGTCCTTTACAATAATCAATCTAAGCTTACAGATTCTGTATTATAAAATGTTGTGATGTATCTACCATTAAAATATGTGCCTCCGCCCTCTATATTATAACTGTTTAAAAACTAACTTTAATTTGTGGACAGGACTCTACTTGTTTTGTAATAGCTATTCTGGAACTATGAAGACGCGGCCGAAAGTGATGAACATCGGCCTTTAGAATGATATTTCATATTTGTAGAGCGTTTTTTCTGTCACTCATACCCATATGACGCTTTGTCGGTCTTAACGACCGAGACAGTGCTCTACAAATCTGCCGTCTCCTTCTAAAGATCGATGTTCATCACTTTTGGCCACGTACTGTAATTGTTATGTGCCTTGTATAAAAACTTTTACACAGCTCACATTTTGACTCATCACATTATCAAATATCCAAAGAATTTTTTTACTTTGACTTTTACTTAAGTAAAATATATTTGCAAATATCCTTTTAAACCTGAAGCAAGGAACAAACTTACCAAAACGGGACAAGACGCGCGTCGGATAAAAATTCCGTGCTCACTTTCGTTCTTGTAAAATTCGCTAGATTTGTTACTAGCCTGAAGTAATTTTTTTTTAATTGGACAACTAAAACAACATTTCCTTATTTTAGAATATAAAATATAAGATGAACTTGTGTAGTGTATTTTTACAATGAATTATTATTTATTGATTTTTTAAAGGCAGACTAGGGAGTATTATCCGCGGAAGACAAATGTTCCTCATCTTTTACTACGGTTTTTCACCTTAGTCCATCGCATACATTATGCGATGCAGCTGCGCGATTGCGGGAGAATGACAGCTACAATGTCACGATCGCAATCATCTCTGATTGGTTAACGCTCGTTCACTATTGGCTACAATGCATTGTACAACAAGAATCGCACAAATTCAGCCAATCAGAACAATTGAGATTGTAATAATGATTGATGCAGGTTTTAGACAATCGCCCAGCAGTTCTCAGTGATCCATTTTTGTCCTCCACGAACAATAGTCTCTAGTCTGTGCAGGCCATACGAATGATTGTGAAAATGTGAACAGCTATCAAGACAGCCCCTTTTCTATTTCTGTAAATTGTACCTATCTATTCATATGTGGAAGTTATGAATAAATGTTTTGTTGAAACTGCCTTTTTATGTTCTGGTCATCATCATCATCATTATCAACCAATAGACGCCCACTGCTGCACATAGGACTCTTGTAGGGAATTCCACACGCCACGGTCTTGCGCCGCCTGAATCCAGCAGCTCCCTGCGACTCGTCTGATGTCGTCCGTCCACCTGTTGTCAGGCTCTACCTTATTTTAAATTAATTTTAAAAATGCCCGGGTTAAAAGTTAATTGGAGTCAAAAAGCGTTAAAATGTATTTGTTTGTCAAGATCTCACGTACAAAATACCATCTTGACAAACAAAAATTGGCCACGGTGATAAGGACAAAAATGATTATTCGTCACGTTCTAATATAGAGCAATGCATTTAGCTATCTCGCTCTAACACTAATAGTGACAATAGGGCTACTTCTACAGGTATTTATTCTTAGCCTTAATATAATCACAGTATAAGGAAAATAACAGACCAGTAGTCCGACGGCCGACGCCTTTGATCTCGTGGTAAATGCCGACAGCGTCGTGACCATTGATGTTGGAATCCCCCTCTACTTTTCTATGGTCGTGACAATGTCTGGAGGCTAGGGTTGTCACTAGTAAACAATATGTTCTTATTTTGTTTATTTCAGATGAATATTGTTGCAGTCAGACAGAAATTAAAAAAAATACTGTTTTGAGTTCTGAATCAATAATAAAGCTTCCTCCGATTAATCACCCATAATCCGAAAATGTGTTTGTTTGTTGGTTTGTCCTTCAATCATGCCGTAACGGATCATATAAACATCATGAAAATAAGAAGTTTGAGTAGGTACAAACAATTTAGGTCTGATACTTATGAGCTTTCAAAAATCTGATCACATGATCAAACATAAACTACGAAATCAAGTCTTCCCCCACTGCCACCATCGCCACCGCTGCTGCCACCGCCGACAACTTAGCATTGCTGTGGCGATGACGGTAGTGGTGCTGGCAGTTTCAACTAACTATATCCACGCGGATCGCAGTACTTCAATGAATAAAAATCATGACGACGACAATCCTTCAATTTATGTCCCGGAATTACTATGGCCGTCCCCGGACCAGGGTCCCCCGCACGATGTCTTCGTCATACCTCTGATAGTGGAAATAATAAATGATCATATTTGTCAATGGTCAAAAAAGCTAGAATCCAGGGCCGTAAAGCCAGCTAAAAAAACACATTTACGTAGTGGTTACATACTCTTTGGTGATCTCCGGATTACTGGTCTGTGGTCTGTGGTGATGGATGTGGCTGCTATTTTGATGTTTATTTTGTAATTTTTAGATATTTTATTACAAAAAATGTATTAAAAAGAGTTTAAGATTACTGGAAAAATCTCAATGTTTATTTTATCTCAGGACATGTTGATAACACGAAAACTGGGTGTGTTGGAACTACAGTGAAAATTATGTTTTATAAGTTCTTTAATGACATTAATGTATTTAATTTCACAATAAACAATTTAGATTTACGCACGCATATCATTTATCGGTAAGTTCATTATAATTTTCTTATGCCAGCTGCGAAATAAAATCAGTTATCGCACTTTAGTCTAACAAAAGAGCATGGCGTAGTGAAATAGACCTAACTAAAATGGCGACTTGTTCGAAAACAGCTGATATTTCAGATAACCAATAAACATGGCATAAAATGTAGTTATACTTGAACTTTACATTTTCGACTTAGAAGTACAGCAGAACTATTAAATATGTCAGCATTTAGCAACCCTTTTTAAAAACATTTGTGTATAAAAAGTCTAGTATTTGCCTATTTGCCAAACTGAATAGCAAGGAATTTCTTTGTAATTTATTTCAATTAAATGAATCATGATACATTCTACTGTTCCTATAACTTATTACTTGAATATGAACAATAAACTGTATTTACATTGCATCTAAAAACATTGTGTATAATAATATATTAATATATACTGAATCTGGTCTGCTCCATAGCACTCTCCTAACAGTCCTAATAAAAATATACTATTAAATTTATACTATTTAACATGTCATAGCCAAAGTATATAATTAATTTACCGACACTGATATGTACTGTACTTAGTATTTAACCAATTTTCTTTTTTCCATGTACAACAGCACAACTTCTCAACTGATAAATGAGATTTCCTGCGTGCCTTTGAGTGAGTAAAATATTTTATTTACTGTTATCTTAAGAAAGTGAAGGAAGACACAGCCGGAAGGCCCAAAAAAACTATTACTTTATAATTACTTTATTAAAATAAAATTAAAACTAATTTACAATACTAAATTTTGGATTTAATGCTACTCTATGTAACCAAAGAATCAGAATGAATTTTGGGCGTTTACAATGATTAAGGAAAACTCAAATTTGGGTCGCAATGTCGCAATAGCTGACGCTGCTACTTGTGTCTTCAGCAATATCGTAGAGTCAGCGCTTCACCTAAGGCTATGCAATATAGAGTCAGCGCTTCACCTAGAGCTATGCGATATAATTAGAATAAAAACAGTAAATCTAGTACCTACTAGGCCAATAAAGCAAAAAAAAATTGAGTCACTCTCATTTATTCTCACTTGAGCACTGCATGCAATAAAATAATCAGTCAAAATTTAGACTTGATGTGCTCAACATTTAACGTTATAAAAATTGTGTTTTCTGTTACAGTTTCTATTAGTATTACAATCTATTTTATTGATGTGTTTTGTGTATTGCTTTAACTGTGCACTTTTAATTCTGTTGTATAAAGCACAATCTTAATATATTATGATTTCAGAAATTATATATTAAAATTTAAATGTCATTCACTTAATTAAGGAACTGCATTCCGAATTCCGTAAATTAAATTATTCGATAATTCAAAAGCACTTGTAAAAGTTTACTTGATCAAAAATTATATGTTCTATTCTATTCTATTCTAATACAAAGAAGGAGCTCGCTATGTATAAGTTATTGATAACTCCCTTCTTAGACAGCTAGACAAAATATTAATTAATCTCTGCTATGTTGTCTGACCTACAACTGATGTTACAAGTTCAAGCCTCCATTATTTGTTTCGTTATTGACACAAGTTATGTTTTAACATTGCTAGTTAGATAAGTGTATATATAATTAATTACAAGTTTTATTCTTTTTTATTTTGTCCATGAACACCCAGTCCATGAGCAGCAGAGCTGGTTCGATTGGCTATCAGCCACCACAGTCAGGACAACTTGCCCCAAATGAAAGTAATGATGTGACAAATGCAGAAAATGTGGAGAGACAAAAAGATTTCTGCAGGGATTATATATGGGGGGCATGTACCAAGGGAAACCAGTGCAAGTTCCGTCATGAGTTAGAGTTCGAGGTTATGAAAAAGACTTTAAAGTTCTGCCACGATTATCAAAATTCGACTGGATGTGCGCGTGAACACTGTACATATCTGCACGCGAGTAAGGAGGAGCAGAGTTTGTTCACAGCGACAGGACAACTGCCGCAGTGTTTAGTGCAGCGTCACGCCAATATGTCTGCAGGGGCTGCTGAAACTATTCCCCAAATAGCGTTATATATACAAGAGAGTCTAGCGGGAGCGCATCAACCGCCGCCGCCGCCACCGCCGGCTTCTGCTTCTGTGCACGCGACCATTGCTCCGCCGCCCACCTACGCCTCGGTGTATCCACGGCCTCCCGTCGCGTCTGTCGCGTCGGTAGCTCCGTGTCCGGCACCTGTGATGCCTGTCCAGCAGCTACCTCCACCTCCGCCTCCACCTACAGTACCATCTACTTATGTTAGACAACAGGCACCTGTATTTACAGGTAATTTTTCAACCTTTTGTTATGTAATGAATTTTTCTATAGTCTTGGCCAAAAGTATTATGCACCTCAACTTTTAATACATTTTTGATATTAAAGGTAAAAAAATTAAAGCATCATCATCTAAATATATAAAAGAAAAAGGTGACTGACTGACTGACTGATCTATCAATGCACAGCTCAAACTACCAGACGGATGAAGGATGTCCACGCGGAGAAAGTCGCGAGCATAAGCTAGTTTAAAATATCCTTAAAGTATGTGGCAGAAAATAATGTACATCAGCCTTTAGAATGACATTTCGGCTTTATAGAGCATTGTCTCTGTCACTCATACCTTTATGACTTTTTGTCGGTCTCAACGACAGAGACAATGCTCTACAAATCTGCTATCTCCTTCTAAAGGTCGATGTACATTCTGCCGCGTACTGTACAGAATAAGGTCCACATTTTGGTCATGGTTCCATGTAATATATTTTAATATGTTCGTCTTATATATAAATAACGTGATATAAAGAATACTGCTTATTTTTACAAAAAATAAAAAATAAAATATATTCTTTTGCAGCAGCACCTCCACCCGCCCAAGTATTTGCAATGCCACAGGCACCTCCACCAATGGTACCCATGTAAGTAAATAATACATTCATTGGTACAGATATCTTTTTAAAGCTATTGTTGAGGAAGAAAATTGTAAAAAAACTGCAGTTTCTTGATGGCTTCTAAGTAGACTCTTCTTTCTAAACGAGTGGTAGTTACTAATCACTCAAACATACAGGCTTAATTTTGTTTTCATTTATAGACTAGCACTTGGCTGCAATCAGGCCTGGTGACAAGTGATGATGCAGCCTAAGATGGAGCGCGCTTGCCTAGAAGATGCCTATTCACTCTTTCTAATCAATATTTTACTACCTTACCTACCTACCTACCTATTATTATAAGTTGCAATAGACTAGTGGTTAACGTTGGACTAGCGGCGGTCTCCTCTCCTATGCAGAGAGTAGAGGTTCGATCCTGGGCATGTATCTCTATGTACATTGTACATGTTTAAGCACTTTAATTTCACTTGCTGTAATGGCGAAGGAAATCATAGACAGAGAACTGCATGCCTGAGAGTTCTTCATAACGTTCTCAAAGGTGAGTGAAGTCTGCTAACACACAATTGACCAGCGCGGCGTGGTGGACAGTATTGGGCCGGATGGGGTTGATGATGATGGCTGTCATTATTATTTCAGGTACGATGCTAGTAAGCCACCTCCACCTATAATGCCGACACATGTTCAACTGAAAAGTGAGCCAAAGAAAAGACAAGCTTCAAATGAAGATCTAAATGGTAAGGTTATCTTATTTTATGCAGCATGCCAAGCCAAACTTCGATGTGATCACTACAATAAGTGCAATCCTTTAAGCGGCGTCTTACGTGAGCGATCTTGACGTAAACGTGAAGCGACACGTCTAACAAGTATATACCTATTGAAGTTCGCTTTGTATCGCCTACGTAAGACGTCGCCTAAGGGAGAGTTAAAACGAGACAGAGCTATATCTCTCACATAAATCTATCTCGTTTCAACTCAATCTTAAGTCTGAGCAAAGACAAAGTGCGATCTATAGATCTCAGCCTAAGATTGAATTATATTTTTGACTGTTGGCGAAAATAAACAGTTTTTGCTACTAGAAATCTTCCAAAGAAGACTAACTGCGTGTGATAGCAATTGAATAATCTTACATACTACAGATAAATGCTCAGCGATATAGAAAGAAAAAGTTTTAAGAGCATTCGTAGCATAAGCGATTTTAGAACATAGATTAATTTTTATTTTAACAATCTACTGCTTAGAATAAATTACATTACTTACATTGTTGGCGTATTCCTTTTTTCATAAAAATCAAATTGATGGCTTCAACTTTCTGTGTGTTTCTAATCGGAGTGGAAGGGGGGGGGGGGGGGGATTACATAATCAATAATTCAGAAAATTTCAAAGAACGTCCTCGATATACACCAATATTGTTGCATACTGTCAATACCCAAACATTTACAGACTATACTTTCAATCCCTTATCGAGGACACATTGACGGCATTGACCGTACTGACCGTGAAGCATATTTTTACTATTTGTGGTCAATACCGTCAATATAATCTTCGATACGGATCGAAATATTGCATATCGCAAGACAATATTATTGCTAGTGTGCCCGCCAATTGCAATTTGGTTTTGAGCATAATCAAACCTAAAGCAATTTATTATTGTACTAGCTTATTCCCGCGACTTCGCGGCGTGAACTACACAAATCTTGAACCCCTATTTTACCCCCCCAGGGGTTACATTTTTAAAAATCCTTTCTTAGCGGATGCCTATGTCATAATAACTATCTGCATGCAAAATTTCAGCCCGATCCGTGAAGTAGTTCGAGTTGAGCGTTGATAGATCTGTCAGTCAGTTAGCTTTTCCTTTTATATGTATAGATTATAATATTCACTGCTTTTTTGTATTGAAGTTTTGTTTACAAGCACATTTAAAAGTTTTCATAATTATTGTGTACTCTCACGAGACGAAGACCGGTTCTTAAGCTTGCGCGGAGACATAGGTCTAACACGTAAAAGATTCATGAGAAAATTGATCGTTTTTTTATTATATCGATTACACGACTGCCCAAAGAAAGCAGTGTAATGTTTTCAGGATTCATGTATGTATGTGAGCTTTTAGGGTTCTGTACCTCAAAAGGAAAAAGGAGCCCTTATAGAATCACATTGTTGTCTGTCTGTCTGTCCATCGTGTCTGTCAAGAAAACCTATAGGGTACTTCCCTTTGACCTAAAATCATGAAATTTTGTAGATAGGTAGGTCTTATAGCACAAGTAAAGGAATAAATCCGAAAGCCGTGAATTTGTGGTTATATCACAAAAAAATGTGTTGGTGCTGTTGTCATTATCTTGCAGTGTTGCACATAAAAAATGCTAAAATATCTTGTACGATAGTACGGAGCCCTTCATGTGCAAGTCTGACTCGCAAATGGCCGGTTTTTTTATTACACCGTAACTTCAAAATGCCTGAACAGATTTGTACGCGTGTCGTATCGCTAGATTCCTTACATCATCCCCAGTGACACTTGCTATAAATTGTTTGAAAAAAAAACAAAATGGCTATACGGTATTTTCAAATGTGAAACATTTTACTTTTTAGTTCGTTTTTCGCAGGGCAGTCGTGTTTACAATTTTTTTAATAACGACTTATTTTTAATAGTTTTTAAATATAATATTATATATGTTATTAATGTGTAATAAACATACTCGTCTATGGCTTTGCGATTATCTATTTTGTTCTCAGCTCGACCAACCAAAGTTAGGAAATCCGAAGAGGCCAAAAACGCAGACGCCCTCTGTGAACAGTGTGTACAAAAGGAGCTAAGGTTTGAATTCCCTACGATATATTTTCACAATTTATATCGCTTTTATGGTAACTTGTATGTATCTATAATGTACCCAGTGAATTATTGTCTTATTTTTGTGCAACGCATATCACTGGTAATCGCAGGTATTATAATCGAATATTTTAAATGCGATTTATAAAGTAGTTTTCTTATTATTTTCAACTTACTATATTTTATTATAGCATGAGGGGTATTTTTATTGATTAGAAATTCAGACAAGTCATTGAGACTTTCTTAAAGCCCTATAATCCTGTGGAGTGACGATATGATATTGTATTCAATAGATATAGATATAAATTTATTTTTAATAATAATTATTCTCATATTTCCCATTCCATATTTTTATAAAGTCTACAATTTATCTGGATAATAATTGCGCAAACAAAAATGTGTACATTTTAAGCATCATACGTTTTTCAATCGAATAATAAATTACAAAATTATTTATTAATAACATCTAATATTTTTTGGTAAATTGCTATTTACTAGAAAATATTATTCTAACATAAGATCACGTTGGGTTGCGAAATTCAATTATTTTATGTAAAAATTGCAACCGCTCGCGAATGTGTATGAATGAGTTCTGGCTTCTTCAAGTTGAACAACGAACATTATAATGTGTCCGAACTAACAAAAGGGAAAATTTCCGTCATGTTGTGACGACTTAGCTAGAAGTATATTTTGTTTCAATATATTTTTAAGGGATTTCTTTGGAGGATTTGGTTGGTTGGTTGGAGTTGGAGAAATTTTCAATAATTTTTTTAGGAATCCATTGAAAATATAATATTAAACCAAAATATATTTCTAGCGTCACAACATGGTGGAAGCTTTTTCTTTTTGTTACTTCAGGACACATATATTATAAAAGCTGATTGTGACATAGACAACACATTTTAGACTACAAAATAGTAGGAAATTACCCACAACGCTGGGCAGGGTGTAAATGGAAGTAGATTTTTTGTCTTCAAACCTAAGCAATCCGTTAAAATATGATTATATACTAATCATTTTTATTTTGGGCGTTTACGTAAAATGCGTTTTCTTTTGCCTTCGCTCATTTAATTTTGAACAGCCTTTTAAGTTAATTGTATTTTGTGAGATAGTCAAAGACATTTCCATCTGTCCAAGAAGACACCCGGCTTGGCGTAGTGGGAACTAAACCTAATCATTAAAAAACTAGTCAAATGCGAGCCGGACTCTCACACGAAGGGTTCCGTACCATCGTACAAGAAATAACACTTTATTTTTTTCAATTTTCATAGCGGCCATTTTGAAATTTTTAGTATTTGTTGTTACAATAGCGCCAATAAAAATTCTGTTTCACGAGCTACAGCATGCAGACAGACAGACGGACGGATGGACAGCGGAATCTTAGTAATAGGGTCCCGTTGACACCCTTTGGTACGGAACCCTAAAAAGTAACGATATATTGAAACTTTGGCCGTCAAATACTTGGACGATCTAACCTATGGACTTGTAACGCGCCTAATATTACAAATAAAAATTTCTGTCACTTTTGGTGCGGGACGAGGAAACACTACATAGACAACTTGACACACTCACTTAACAAAGTTTTGTGTCATTATTAACACACACATATCTAAATCTTCAACACTACTACATTTTACGCACACTAATAAGTTATATACATCAACATACAAAGACATTACGAGTGTAAGACAGTCAAATTGATTTGCGATGCTACCGTATCGATATTTTAAAATATATCGATAGTTTTTCAGAAACAAAAGTAGAAGTAAGAATTTATTACTCGTATTTAATTACTTAAAACCAGTGTTTGGTCAGCGTAGCGTATTCTTGCATACATTCACCTCACTTAATAGATAATTATCCCAAAAACTAATAATGCAACGTAAAAATAAGAAAAATATTTATTTAAAAAATATGCACATACTTTTTTACTTATTTTATATCATTTTTAATCTTTTGTATTTTTTTATATAACGAAATTTTCATTTAAAATTTCGATAGTGAAAATGTACTTATTAATGACCTTGGACGATCTAACCTAGGTTAGATCGTCCAAGTTAATGACTTATATTATTATATAATACAAAATAAACCTGACCGCGCAAAAGCCTACCAAACATAATTAGTAGGTATATCAATCAATAAAATGTTTTTTCTTTCCAATCAATCATTTATTTATTGCACATTGGGTTTACATGGTAATTCCAATATGGTGTACTCTTTGTCCAAGAAAATTAAATGTAAGTTATTAAATATTACACGTATTGCCCTTACAAATTAGCAATGCAAAAATTTTCTCAATACCTGCCGCTTTTACCCCACAGCAAAATTCCATAAGACAGATATGATACTATGAAAATAAATTAGTAAACACACACGGTGGCCTCTTCTATTTTTAACACGTCATTATTTACCATTAGGTTAATGTTATGTATATTCTTGGCGATTCTCTCTGTAAAAATATCGAAATCTGTAAAAATAAAACGATTATGATAAATTATTACCTAATCCTCATCCTTGAGAAAGGTACACCTTTTAGCTACATATTACCCAGTTCAGAGACACCCTACCCCGTTTCGCGCCTATCACTAAAATTGCGTTGCTTTAATATTTTTTTAAATGTATTAAGTACGTGAAATCACAGAAATCGACCAGTTTTATTACAAGTATAGGTAGCGAAAAAATTGTGGTAATTAATAATAACTATTCTTTACTTGACTTGAAGACGGTAATTTAGTCGTTAATAATAAAGAAAATGTTTTCATCGATATCGATAATCGAACCGCAATCACTATCACATGATTCTTAAAAATCGAACCTTATGTCCTATGCAATTAAATCTAATACTGAAAATTTTTGTAAAAATAACACTATAGTCTCGTGGGGAGTGCGGTATACTATAGACGGAGAGCCAGGACCCAAAATACTGTTTGAATTTACTAAGGCTAATTTTTTTATAGTTCATTAGAATGGTTGCGTACACAAACATACTGCGGTTAGTCAAGTGAACCTGAGAACAGTGACTCAGGTGCGCTATCAAAGGTGTCGTACCTGCGAGGTAATAAAATGAATTTACTAAGGCTGAAAATTGTTATATAACTTGTATATTGCATATAAATAAAAGTTGTAATGGTTAGTCAGCAGAATATGGGGACAGAGCTGGTCAGTATGCGCAAAAAATTAGCCTTAGTAAATTCAAACAGTTTTTTGGGCGCTGGCTCTCCGTCTATAGTATACCGCACTTCCCACGAGACTAGTGTTATTTTTACTACTACGTAATTTCATGCTGTTCACGCGTATTCAAATTTTAACCTAATTTGTATATATCGAGGGTTGCAATTGTTTAGAAAAAACAAAATATAGTCTCGTGAGGAGTGTGACTCGTTTCTACCGAATTATTACGTACTCAATTACTGAATCGGTAAAGTTCTCGATTGTTATTTTATTATAATAATTTATGTAATTTAATTTATAGAAAGCGTTTATTACACCAAAAATACTTACTTATGAAATGAAATTCCATCTTTTTGTAAATTTGATGTGTTTGATTTGTTCTTGCACTCACTAACGGCACAAACAGGCATTTTTCACCCAGCGTGTAAGACGTCGTCACACATCGAAAACGATTCTGACAATGACAAAATCGATTCCGCAAACAGTGTTTATAAACGCAGTGGATTAAAAATCCATTACTATTGACAGAGGGGAATAATCATGCGAGGCGCGTCCTTAGGTTAGATCGTCCAAGGTCAAATAACAGCAACTTTATTTAAATCAAATTTTAAACTGAATAGTAACTGAGATTTATGTGATACACCAAATAAATATCCAATAAAATTGATTATAATTGCCTTATTTTAGGATTGAGGCGATTAGGAAAGACTTGGATGCTGGTTATGAAGAAGAAGAGTATGAGACCTTGATGTATAAAAAGAAATTTGATGAGTACCAGAATCTGAAAGAAATATTAAAATCATTGATCAGCACAGATCTTTTCCAGAGATTCTTTGAAGAAAATGTAGAGGTAAAAGTTTTGTCCTTATTAGTGATATTTAAGCAGTTTGATGTAAGAGGCCCTGAATTCTATTTTACTCATCATTTAAAGGCTGGGACATACAATACTCGACGGAAACGTATCAGACTCGGTTCTAAGTTGTGTTACATGGAACTGCATGAAAGTGTTTCATCTGAATACTCCCACCGACGCGCTTTGCAGTCATTAATCATACATGACATAAGTAAGCGTTGATTGTGACGTCCTGCCTTGCATTTACTATCGTGCTTTTCTGGGTCCAAGCCTTTAATCCAATGCCAATTTTGAGTAAAAAAACTTGTTGAAGTCAATGCAGTGTTGACAAGTTAATGCACTGTGTAAACACACAGCAAGTCGGTTTCTGCTAATTTTTCTATAGTGGTACTCACCTAGCCGTGTAGCATGTAAGGGCGGGTCCAGATATGTATCACTTGCCCGATCCGATCACCTATCCGAATAGCCGACGCGTATCATGATCGCATATGTGGACGGGTGATGATACGCGTAGGGCGATCTCGATACGCGATCGTGTCGGGTTTTGTCCGATCATCAAAGGTGATACAGATACGCGGTCATTACTATACGGAAGAATATAGAGATCATGTGAAGATACGGATACGGAGCAAATCGAGGCGTCCACAACTTGTACGGGGCTTGATACATGATACGCTGATACGGATACGGTGATCGGATCGGGCAAGTGGTACATTTATGGACCCGCCTTAACGTATCTGATACTGTATCAAGTGAGTACGTACGTAGGAACGAGCCCGCTGCGCACGTGGGCAACGCGTAGCTCGTAGCTGGATACGCGCTGACCGTGGACGAGCCGTACCCACTTGCAGGTTGATACAGTATCAGATACGTTACATACTACACGGCTAGTGAGTACCCTGCTTATTGGAATGAAACTTCACCAATTCATTTCTTGCAGAATGACTTCTACAAGTTTCATTGCGAGTGTACACTTTGCTTAACATCAAAACTAGTTTCGTGTGAATGGATTGAATGTTATAAATTTTAAAGTTTATGCAAATATATCTTTCTTGCAGAGAATACCTCAAAATCAATTCCATAACATATTCAGCCAAGCACCATTTTCTGCAGTAAGTATTTTTGAATATCACTTTTCTGATATGAAAAGTATTTATTTCCATTTCATGTTCTAATTATGGTTCTATTTGTAGGGAGTTTCAACAGTTCCTAATCAATTCCTGTTACAATTGATGGACTATGTGATGACAGATGCAAGGAATGTTGATTTGGTAAGTAAAATAGAGATCTTTTTACCTCAATTACCTTATTTTTTAGTGTTTTTGAATTAACACAATATGATCCCGAATGCATAGCTCACAATTCCCATAGTCCATAGTTGACCATCAACTATTTAGTGAGAAGGATAGGATAGCCCTGAAGATCTGTGCCCCTTCCCTGCAAATAATAATTTGAATTAAGCCTCATAAGGCTATTACACGGATTAATAGTTACATAGACATGGTTTTACAGAACCGCTTGGCTCTCTCATGAACAATAAATAAAATAAACGTTTTATTGTTGAAAAAATTAAGTTCCACTTTTGTATTATACAATTTGATCTAATGAAAACTTAGTGTTTTAACTGTCACAATAAAAATTACAGCTAGCCTAACCAAATTACTGTAGAAAATCATGCCCACTGTACAATCATCATCAAACACTTATCTCAGATGTAAATTCGATAAATGTTCCCGTAAGATAATTTAGTGTTTCATTTATAAATCAATTATTTTATTATTTGTTTCAGACTCCATCAGCCTCGCTGCGCATAGATGAATCACTTATTCAGGCATTGTCTTCGTTGCCTAGGAAAGCAAACCCTGTAAAAATTATATATAATGCCGGAACTACTCATAATAATAATAATAATACTAATCATACTAATGCACCTCCTGAGGTTTTGCAGACGTTTATGGACATTTTGCGGCAATGTAAGTAACAAATGTTATTTCTATAATTTTCTCGAATACAGTTGTAGGTACTGCCTAATTTTCAAATAAAAAACTAATTGATAGGCAAAAAAACCGGCGAAGTGCGAGTCAGGCTCGCGCAATGAGGGTTTCGTACTACAGTCGTATTTTTTCGACATTTTGCACGATAATTCAAAAACTATGATGCATAAAAATAAAGAAAAATCTGTTTTAGAATGTACAGGTGAAGACCTTTTATATGATACCCCACTTGATATAGTCACTCACTTCGAAAGTTGAAAATACTAATTATTAGTTCATGACCACAATTTAATTTTTTTTGTGTGATTTAACCGTTTTTGATTTCGCAGTTTTTAGATTTTTCCCCAAATGTCAGCTATAAGACCTACCTGCCAAATTTCATGATTCTAGGTCAACGGGAAGTACCCTGTATGTTTCTTGACAGATAGACAGACAACAAAGTGATCCTATAAGGGTTCCGTTTTTCCTTTTGAGGTACGGAACCCTAAAAATTGGCTTTGATAATATCAAATACATCCAAATAATTCCAAGTAAGAGGAAGATGGCAGATGAATAGCTTTTAAATTGATTTTCGGGAATTTTTATCTCTCCTGTCGTTATGCCTAACCATAGTTATATTGAAATCTTTTTAGTCAACTCATCCGACAAATCACCACCTTCAGAACCTAGCCGCGATTTTAACAAGAGCCCAAGCACAAGCAATAATACAACAAATGGCTCCCACCAATACTCGAACAGGCAACAAGATATACCCATGACAGTGAGCTCAAGTAGATTTCCACCACCACCGGGACCTGGTATGCATGGGATTGCGACGTCTACAGTATATGCGCCTCAGGTAGCGCCCGCACCTCAGCCTTACCAGCCCTATCAGCCAATGCCGCCGGCAGGGCTTTACTATCCACCACCATTCGCTGCACCTCCCACAGGTATGTTACTCTTATTAAGTGTTTCAAAATGTTAATATATCAGTATCAGACTGATAGAGAGTAAAGACAAAATTTTAAATTCTTAACCTCTAGCACAGCCGCAACAAAATATCTCCATCTTCAGTAAAAAAGAGCAACCGCCGAGTTTCTTGCTGGTTCTTCTCAGTGGGAACAGCGTTTCGAACCAGTGGTAAATTATTATGACGATTCAAAAGCACTTGTAAAAGTTTATTTAAATAAAAATACATAATATATTCTACTTTATTCTAAACCTTGATTCCATGTATATTTAGTCAAGGGTTATCACATTATAGTGTATCTAATATCGGTATCTAATGATGTGAGAGGAAGGTATATATAAACATACCAGCCCCCCAATTGTGTAAGAATAACCATTTCATGGCTATCGCAATCGTCAAGAATTCTGCCCTTTGATTGGCTGTGATAAAATGTAAACAGCGAATCAACCAATCAAATGGCAGAATTTCTTGACGATTGCGATAGCCATGAAATGGTTATTCTTACACAATTGGGGGGCTGAAGTGAAGTTAAATATTAACCACGACGCACAGCGGCTTATCGAGAGTTTTGCCTTTCATAATAACCTTACTGCAATATGAACTTGATGAGGGCACAATTGCTATTGAAACCACTCAATCAGAAATGCGACCTAAACACAAAAGCATTTAATAGTCGAATGAGTCAGTGGTTGAACACAAACTCCTTAAGAATCATCAAATACTCGCTTTTATACCAATCGATTCAAGATGGTGATGCAACACATCACGTGACTTCTGTCAGCGATAATTAATTATTATAAGTGCGCTAACATATATGTATTTACACTCCGCAATATTCATTGGGCTGCACATCTCGGGTGTTCGCGCTATATATATTTCGTGTTTTACACAACCTTTCGGTACAATTTATTCTCATGTTACAAAAATTAAGATTTCCAATCGCGACTTTTACACTATTTATTTATCAGGTATGCAAATGGCTCCAGAAACCCAGGCGATGAGAGCGCATGTTCCCGTAACGATGGCGCCTGCGCCCCCGCCGCCCGCACCCCTCGCGCCCGCTGCGCCGCCCGTTGTACCGCCCATGTACCAACCTAGTCACTACGCGATAGGACGCTACCCGCCGCCCTACTATCCGCGACATCAGTAGCACAACGGTAAGCTTCTTCTGATCTTCTATAAATAATACAACCTCACTCGTGGCCACCTCGCCTCCGCTCTTAGGTCCTTTTCACAATACTTACAGTGCGACATCGCGTCGTATAATTTTATGACAACGCATCGTAGGACTTCGCATGGGAATCCCATTGAGGTGTGACGTCGCACCACATGTATTGTGGAAGGGCCCTTACACCAGCCTCATATCTACGCAATAAGACGCTTCTTGCCGCGTGCCGCCCTACTACCCGCAATAATAGTAGTGCGGTAAGCTTACTCTAGCTTATTCATCAGTACCCTTATTGTGAATGCGAAAGTGTGTTTGTTTGTTGGTTTATTGGTTTATCCTTCAATCACGTCGCACCGGTGCAACGGATTGACGTGATTTTTTGCATGGGTATAGATAAAGACCTGGAGAGTGGCATAGGCTACTTTTTATCCCGGAAAATCAATGAGTTTCCACGGGATTTTTAAAAAACCTAATTTTACGCCGATGAAGTCGCGGGCATCAGCTAGTCTATAAATAATAACACCCTTTCTCGCCCGCACGCCGCGTCACTCGCTTCCCCGCCTATACATCAGTAACAGTACGGTAAACTTATTCTTAACCTATTTATCTTCAATGAGTAATATCAGCTTCCCTCGCTCGCAAATCCTGTGCCCTAGTAGTAGTAATGGTACACCATAAAGAGATCCATACTAATATTATAATCGCGAAAGTGTTTCTGTGTGCTAGCTTTTCACGGCCTATTCATTAAAATGATTTTGAAGAAATTTACAGATACATCTGTTAATTGGCATCTGTTAAAGGCGGTCCAGGTGCAAAATAGCGATTCATGACAGGTCATAGATTAGGGAATTCACAAGCCGGGCTGAAATCTGTACTTACCCGACTTCGGCAAAACCAAAAGGAAGTGTTATGTTTTAGCAGTCTAGGTATGTATTTGTGGAAAGCGCAGTCATAACCTCGTGTTCAAATTTGACTTGTTTTGCGCGTATTATAAACTTTTTCAAAATTATTGTTTTCACTGGATTGTATAAAATTAGTTCTGTGTGTAAATTGTTAAATGACAGTTTTTTTGTTCCAGCTAAAGCACCTCTGCTCACCGTATTTTAATCATAGTTTTAAAAGAGACATTGAAGTGGAAATAGATTACTAAATCAGCATATTACTGTAGTGAATTTTTAAGATTAATTCTGACTATATTTATCTGATTTTGACCAAACTTTTGACGATAATGTGAAATTCATTAAATAAATAGTAACCACATATTGTAAATTGACTCAAAATAAAATAAATAAGACAATATCAACTCATTGTAAGTGAAAAGTGAATATAATTGTAAGGACTTGCAAGATGCCTCACTGCATACCTCCCGGTCGCGACTTAGCTCACTACCTCGATGTTATCTCCATGTACCGCGTAAAACAAATATAATATAATACATACGCACGCACATACATGAGGGATAACTTACTGCAAAACATCGTGAGCTACTTGAAGGTTTATCAAGTAAAGGAAATGTTATTTATTGTACACCATAGTAAATAAAAGAAGTAAACCAAGATGCCTTGGCATGTGCGTGAGTATGTATTCATAGCCTGTACAAAATGACACCTCACGCGCCATCTTAACTCTATGAGTCAACTGTCATGTCAAAAGTACGGTTCACCTTTGAAATAAGGACTAAAATCGTACTTTTCACATGAAATTTGACACATAAAGTTAAAATAGCGCGTGAGGAGTTAAATTTTACGCGTAGTATTATATATACATCGTTGAATTAAACGTATCACGTGCAATTCTGAACAAAAATCATGTTCTATGAAGCTATCAAACTTAATATTACCACTTAATACCATTTACCGTTTTTTTATTTATTTACCATGAATTCATAAGTAATAGTATGTTGCAGCCAGCAAGAATTTTGTTTGGAATGGCCAATTCAGTGTGTAGAAGTAGATTTGTATACATTTATTTTACATGGCGGTGACTTCGAGGTGGCGGTCTAAACCGCGACCGCGAGGTATCGCAGTGAGGCATCTTGGACATGCCGTTACCCTTATTTTTTTATATAAGTAAGAGAAGAATTCAAGTATTGTACATAAATCATATAAGTATGTAGTATCATCGTGAGTGATATTCTTTGTAAATATAAATGTATGACGACTGAATTTACGTGTTTGTCGGAGTATGTCCGACTAGTTTCAAACCTGTCCAGGGTAGCGCAGAGGCCCATTGAAAAAGGGTCCTGGTCGAGTTCGAAACTGGTCGGGCATGCTCCGACAAAGGGATGATTTATGCCAACACGTGGCGGGCAAGGGCTGTGCCACGCACGAGTCACGGATTCAAAACATCACAAACATTTTATATGAAGCAGTCTGCTTCACCGTGCCCTGTCCGTGAACGGACACCATACGGTGAAGCATAACGGCACGGCACGGCTCGTGCCCGCCACCTGTTGGTACAAATCATCCCAAACACGTGAGTATAGCCGTCATAGATTTATATTTATAATGTAACATCATAGCTATTAGCATTATTAATTTTAAGGTTATGCAGTTTTAAGTGCAAAAAGTTTAATGCCTGTATTCCTTTTACGCATGACGTCGGTAACACGGAGAATACAAAGGTAATTCAGGCCTAAATTAAAATAAGTTAATAAGTCTAAGGTGTATGTTTTCTTAATGGGTGCTACTGTTGAATTAACTATGCGCCAAGTAGAAAGAATTTCTATATAAAGGCTAAAGCGACAGTCAAAAGAACATACAATTATCCAACATCTAGTCACACAGTGAGGTGCGAGACGCGAGAAAGAGCCTGCCCGAATGATATACGCATCTATACCATGTAAAATGGTTTTTCTTACGCTTTGTATCGGAATGTATGGAGATAATGTAATCAATTTATTTTTATATAAAACATTGTGCGCTGGGAAGTCACTCGTCGCGATCTCGTGCTTCAAAATATTCAACGTTTATTCGCTGTCGCTTTCTAATAATATCTCTCTCACATTGGTAGAATTATCTTTAATAGTTTTACATTATAAAAGAAAGAATTAATTGTTTGTCTGGGAGTCAACACAAAAATAAACTGCGAAATATTTTTTTACTTGTTTATTACGCAAGTTGTCCAAAATTTGTCTAGTAGAAGGCTTCGGCAGTGGCTAGTTAAAAAAATTGCTATCCCGAATTTAAAACTTATACGTAGTACAACCATGCAAACGCTGCGATTTGTCGCGCGTCCTTGCTTACTTTCAATGATTGAAACTCCTTCTATTTGGCATACAAGATCTACATAAGAACCATTATTAGTAGTTCCTTAACATTGTAATATTCTAATGTAGTAGGGGTCGTATGATGTAAATAACGAATTTAGTACCTGGAACTGTTACATGTTACTTAGATAACTTGCATTTAGTAAAAATTAGAGCAGGTTTAAATTAAGGCAGTAACTGGCAAACGGATTGTCTAGCTGTTGGATTGTTACTTCCAAGGGTTTTATCACATTGGTGTTTTGCGAGCATGTTCCCTGTGAGACTATTTATGTACCACACATACAGTACACAGCAGAAAGTAATGTACATCGACCCTTAGAAGGAGATAGCAGATTTGTAGAGCTTTGTCTCTTGTCGTTGAGACTGACAAAACGTCATATAGGTATGAGTAATGTACATCGGCCTTTAGAATGACATTTCGGCTTTGTAGAGCGTTGCCTCTGTCACACTATATGATGTTTTGTCGGTCTCAACGACAGGGAAAACGCTCTACAAATCTGCTATCTCCTTCTAAATGACGATGTACAGTACTTTCTGCAGCGTACTTTAACAGTTTGATTAGACCCTTATTACAATCAACGATACTCATAGAACCATTTACCGCCGCCCTACTTATAATTTACGATCCGGTGTGCTAAAGGAGGCGCAAAAAGTGTTTAAGTGTGTTTGTTAAACTTGACGGAGTGGAACGTTGATGTGGTCCCAGGCCTATCAGATGAATTTTTTTTGATAGATGATGTGATAATTTAATGCGTCAGCTATCAAATTATATTCTGATTGGTATGTTAAACACATCTCCGCTCCGCTCTTCAGTGGAAAGGCACCCTAAATGAGGAAACTAGTAATACCT
Organism: Maniola hyperantus; assembly: GCF_902806685.2. Lineage (NCBI taxonomy): Eukaryota > Metazoa > Arthropoda > Insecta > Lepidoptera > Nymphalidae > Maniola > Maniola hyperantus. The sequence goes on from NC_048564.1 coordinate 5,033,982, forward strand.
GCGCTGTCATCAGGACGTCGTTACTATTACTTTCTTAATCTAAACCTGCATTTAAGAACAGTAGCTTTGGGTCTTAAAAAGTGTGATACCATCCATGATAATTGTATAGAAGGCTAAGGAATAATGTTAGGACAAAACTGTAATTTAAATTTTTTTTTAATCTGTTTTTTGTGCAATGATCCATTAGCTTAATATGTCATCGCTGCGCATGCAAATTCTGCTATGTGGAAAATAAGACGTTTTCAGAAGAAACTATTGAAATTGAAATATTTCTTTACTTTACTTGTGAGTCAAAATTATAGCTACAAATATTATCTCTTGAACAAGCACACGCTAAAGATTTTGTATGTACAAATGCACCTTTAAACTGAACAAAATAGATCAAAAACAAAAATTCAAAAAAATCACTTGGCGGATTTTGCATGTGCAGCGATGATGTACTATCAGTATAGTGCGCGCGAAACATGTATATAGTCCAATCAGAAATTGCAACATGACGGTTTGCGCAAATCAAGGCCAAGCCAGACTGTTGTAAACTTAAACCCTCCACATCGGTCTACATCGGCGGTTTATAACAGTGTAAACACTTGTTTGCAACAATAATTCGTGGTAAACACTGTTGTAAAACGCCGGTGGAGACCAATGGGGAGGATTTGTTTACAACAGTCTGGCTGGAGTTTCATAGAGTAGACTAGGATTAAATACAAACAAAAACAAGCCTGTCTGAGATGTATTGTTCTGCAATGTGTAGTCATACGCTTCGCGTTCAGATTGGACTAGGTACTTGTTTTGCACGCACTTTGTTACAGTGCCCGGCAAACAACTTGAGCATTGACCTGATCGGCTGGCAAATGGCGGGTGAACGCGATTGGTTGATTAGTCGGCGCGAGTGCACGCGATTGGTTGATACGTCTGCTTTAGCTTCCCGGATTCAACTTTCTCCTACTACACTGGTCCAGGTCCAAGTTGTGTGACGGGCGCTATACTGACACAACAGAATTCAGAATAGGTATAGAACTGCTGAAGCAATGTGGCCTTGTCACCGTGTAGATCACCAGTGAGCATCGTTATTTTAAAAACCATCATATTTGTATAGTTGTATATACGCAGCCGATACCATTTCTATTGCCTTATTTAGAATTCTGTGACGCGCCAATTTTCCATGCTGGTAATAAATAAGTATGGCTTGACATTTAGTTGAGTTTAGTATTAAGTTTATGGTTCTAGAAAAATTCAGCTTATATATTTTTCGGAAAGATACAATAATTAAAGACCTTAGGCTTAGGCACTCCCAAAGACCATAGGTAGGTGAGGAACAAATCTAGGAAAACCTCACATGAAATTCCTTTTAGATTATTCCGTATAAAATCTCGAGCACGCGATGTTTCTCAGACCTTCTGATTTTTACTATAATATGATGTAATATAATGTTAACTAATTGTTTAACTAAATAATAATGAAATTGTAGGTGACATTTTCACATTGATTAATTTTGTAACTTTAAGCCGTTTATGAGGTCTTTTTATATACCTACCTGACTTTAAAACATGAAATAAATTAATTTATTATTTGATTAGTTTTAAACTGTAAATATTGTGGCTAATTCCGTTGTACACAATCTCTAAACTAAACTAAAATAGCACGTCTAAATATATTGCTATCCCTTTCATAATGTTGCTTGCGGAAAAGGATAGCATTAGATTTAGACCTATTAATTTAGTTTAGTTTAGAGATTGTGTATAAGAGAATCGGCCCCATTGATTCGATATCCAGTTTTTATCACTATTAATTTCTGGACATGCCTCTTTTATATAATACAGTACCTAAACCATAAGTATAGAGTATCATGGACTATTTGTTGCAATATTCAGATTTTTCAGACAAACAAAAAATAAAGTATTCTTAAAAAATTACAATTGTTTTATTAAACTACCCTACTATTCAATAGGTCAAGCTATTATTTTTATATATTTATTATAAGAAAAAAAATTATAATGCAATCAATAACCTTATCGAATAAAGTGCGTTCAGAGCATATTATACCCATACCCTGTCCGTAGAATGAAGTTCATATAGCTCTACTCTCTCTACCCAATCCTATACAAAAATTTCGCTGGTAAGTTGGTATAATAGCGCTCTTTCTATGACGTACCCATACAAAATATGATACGAGCCAAAAAGAGAAGCTATATTAATTTCATCCCACGGATATGGTAGGTATAGCAAGTACTTTCTGATTCCATCAGAGCTTTTCATGAGATACATAGATGCATGAATATTTGTACTGTCGATTGAGTAAAAAAGCTAGATTAAAGTACTGTGTAACCGCGTATGAGATAGCGATAGCACGACGTAACGATGAATAACACGACAATTATTACCATTGTTTAGTAGTCAATATTATTTTGTATTAACCGATCAACATTTATTTGTATTAAACGTTTTTATGTGAAAACAAGTAAATAATTAATGAGAAATACAATGACGCCACGAATTCTCAAAGTCTGTTTTGCAACTAAAATGGTATTCCTTGTATGTATTCTTGAAAAAATCGGTTACACGATAAGCGACGAAAAATAGGTTGGCTGCGTCTCTGTTTATCACATTAGTAACTTTATCTGTGCTCTCTTTTTAGTGTGAATGAGAAAGCAAACGTTCCTTTATCTAGCTTTATTACTCTATCTATGTCACATCTACGTATATATACAGGGAACAGGGAATCCAGATCAGGATTTCAAATATAAATGAAAGTTAGTTGGTTAGTAGGGTTAGTACGACATAATCGTTCATTCATTCCCTGTAATAGGTACTCTTTGCATCATAGAGCTTTGCATTCATCCAAGGCTCATATATAAACGAAAGTTTCGAGTACACTAAATCAAGCTAAACTAAATCTAAAGGCTCCCCCACACAGCCGCGTTATTATCGGTCGATAATATCGCATGCGTTATTGCGATATCTGTTTTCAGTACATTTTGTATTAGGATGGTCATGTAGTTACACACTGCTGCGATGATACGTCCTACTTCCATTGCGGCGTTATTATCGCAGCAGTGTGTAAAAATGTACTGAAAACAGATATCGCAATAGCGCATGCGATATTATCGACCCATAATGACGCGGCTGTGTGGGGGAGCCTTAATCTTGGATGAATAAATATTTAAATAATAATGAGCTTCTAATCCACAAAATATTTTTATTTTTGACAGTGACATTAATTTTCGGGTTGCTCTATATGAAACATTTTAAGTTTTAAAATATTTAATTTTGACTTTTTTCGGTCGTACCAGTTTGCTAGTCGTTTGCCAGTACCTTAAAGTATTAACATCTCTAGCTAGACTAGTATAACTATAGTGATCTGTGATTTAAACTGACTAAGCTTGCATGAAAATTTTTCTATTTCATTTGTGCAGTCCGTTCACACCAAGGTTCACACCAAAGAATTTCTAAGTACTAGGTACCTACTTCGTAGGTCGATGGTCACTGCTCAGTGCTCAGTGCTCACTGTTGTGCTCACCATAGAGTAGTCACAGAGTACATTGGTAATTGGTATAGAGTAGTATTATATTTGTGCCCTTGTGATTGTGCCTTTATTGTGCTCACTGCAGGTTGTATTTTGTGCCATTTTTGTGCTCACCACCTCACCACCACAGCTCTCGATAAAGGCCTTGTGCTACAGTTCAAGCAAATCCGAGTCCAGGGACGCTTTGGTAAGTGAAATTACAATTTTGTATGCTGAAATCGTAAATGCTATCAATATCAATATTATTCGTAACGTTTCTTATCGCATAACATGTGCAGGTAAATTATTTACTTATTCGAACACTACTTTATCTAGTTCTGTGTTTTATTATGTAGTGCGTGGTAAATATGTGAAGAAGACGCTGCAAGAGGTCTCCCTTTTCCCAGATACCTTCTGCATAATGGTGAAAGAGCCTAATTTCAGAGACAACAGATTTGTCTCGCAAATTCTTAGGTCAGCTGTTATGAAACGCACGACTGTAGATTGTAGAAGCACGACTTTTGTGTAAAATAGGAACCAAGGAACCTTGTTCCTTGGTTCCTATTATACACAAAAGTAGTTTAAATCAAACGAATTTAAATTTATCTGCAGATTACAGATAAGATTGATTATTGATAATAATTGAGATTAGTAAGCCAGTGGTGCTTATTCCTTTGTACACAATCTTTTAACTAATTTTAAGGGGTCTAAAAATATTGCTATCCTTTACTGCAGACAACATTGTATAAAGGATAATAGCATTAGATGTAGACCTTATAATCAATCTGTAGTTTGTTAAGTTACTTAGCAATATTGCTATTTGCCAAAAATTATAGTCTTCTTTAGATAACAACATTCCTAAGTAATTTATCAATCTATTGATTACAAGCTTTTTCCTGCAGGCTGCAACTTTATCTGTGAGATGTAATTTATATCCTGTAGGCTATAGAAATCTATCAGTAAAAGAATGTTCTGAATCTGTTTATTAATTCCAGAGGTTACCACCTTCATTCGAACTTTGCCTCTTTATAATATTAGTGTAGCCTGTCAACGAATAGATTGACTATGAATTTTGACTGTTAGTTAAGGGAAAACATAGTGCCAAACAAGCACTTAACCAGCGTGGTAGACCATAGCGTTGTTTTTCTGAGAAGAGACCCATGCTCAATAGTGAGATGGCAATGGGATGATGATGATGATGTTTTGCCAAACAGGTGCATACTATATTCGCATTGTAGCTATAATTTTGATGGTAAGCGGCCCCTCCCACCTCTGGACACGTTGTGACAGTCAACTTGTAGTTTTTCTGTAACCAGAGTCACATTACATTACATACAAATACCCTTGAACCCTTACCCTTGTACCCTTATTCTTTGTTTATAAAGTTAACATGGATCATTAAAATATAGATAGACCTGGGCGCGTTTGGAACCCTTGTATCTTTAGTTTTAAGTTTGCGTAATAAAAAAAAAAAAAAAAAAAAAAAAAATAATTATCACCACTATATCTTAGAAATCGTTTCATCAAATTCGTAATCAAAATGAGTTATTTATTACCTATTTTGAATAAATCATTTGTCTTTGACTTTGACATATAACCTAATTAAACTTTATATCATGTTGTTATAATTGAGATAACAACAAGCAATAGTAAAACTACATCTTCTAAAATTAGTAGTGTAAAATTGTGACTAATTGTTCTACAATCTCATACTCCATTAAATTGACAGGTCTAAAAATATATTACTGTCTGTTTCATAATGCTCCCTGTAGAAAAGAATAGCATTAGATTAAGACCTGTCAAATTAGTTCATTTATGTATAACAGAATTAACACATTGGGCCTGATTCTCTTGTGCACAATCTCTAAACTAAACTAAATTAACACGTCTAAATCTAGTGCTATCCTTTTCGGCAAGCAACATTATGACAGGGCTAACAATAGATTTAGACGTGTCATTTTAGTTTAGTTTAGAAATTGTGTACAAGAGAATCTGCCCCAATATCTTTTTTTCTAAAAATCCTATTTCTATTTTCCTGCCCTAAATGTTTCTAAATAGTCACAAATCTAAATATATGAAACGAAAAGGCGACTGACTGACTGACTGATCTATCAACGCACAGCTGCTAACTACTGGACGGATCAGGCTGGGCATGCTGATGGCTATTATGACGTAGACATCCGCTAAGGGTTTTTGAAAATTCATCTCCTAAGGGGTTAAAATAGGGATTCAAAATTTGTGTAGTCCACACGGATGAAGTCACGGCCATAAAGTAGTTAAGTAATAACAAGGTACAACAGGTCCTTTTTTGTATGGAACTGTCCTGCACTTATTTATTTTGTGACATACTCTTTAATCTTGAGCCTGATATCAAATTACTAAAGAGACAAATAGACACTCTTTATTTCAAGTAAAGTTGAAATTTTTGCTACTTTATATTTTGTCAAAAATAAATGTAGTATTTATTATGTATAGACTGAACAGGTTTTATTTCCTTTTTTCAGGCAAGATGATTGGTGTGTTTCTAACCCTGCTGGGTTGGAATGGACTGAGTCCAGTTCCATATATGGCCTACCTAATAGGAACAACGGAACCAGCTTTGAGACTGCTCATATCAATTCTGCTGGGCTATCCACTGGGATTTTTTTATAATCACTATATAAAAAATAAATACCCAAGTTATAGAAATCTTTTTTTCATCATCACTGGCTTGGATATTGCCATTTATAATTTTGGATGGTCTCTCTACCACAACCTTATTCCAGGGATAGTAATTTACCTGTCAACAAAATTATTGGGCCCTACAAAATTAAATGCAATTTTCACGCTCATTTTCAATATGACTTACCTATTAGCTGGGTATATAACGACTGAATCAGAAGATTACGATATAACATGGACTATGCCCCAGTGTGTCCTCACACTTAAACTTATAGCTCTGTCTTTTGATTTATGGGATGGACAAAACATAAAGGAAGAGCCGCTACCACTTGATGGTTATCAGCAATTGCCTCTAAAATCTTCACCATCATTGGAAGAGCTGATTGGCTTCATATATTTTCCGGCCTGTTTTCTTGTGGGGCCTATTTTTTCATACAGAAGATACCTAGACTTCATCGGAGACAAATTCCCTGTTAGTGCAGAACATGAAGTAATAAAAAGAGCAGCCCTTAAACGACTTATGCTAGGCTTGGGCTACCTGTTTGCATTTCAAGTTGGAAGTAAGTATGTTTTATTCTTTAACAACTTTTTTCTCTATGCTAGGGATGTGAAATTGTTATGCAACGTTGATCCAAGGCTGCAACAGGATGGGCGATTGAATGTTGTCTTTATTTACTTAGAGTCTTGGACACACATTAAGCTGTCTGCCCCAGTTATTTTATAACTTAAATCTGTTAAAATTGTTCAACCTAAGCGTTGAAATAATTGTCAAGTTCGAGTCGAAAAAACCCCTATCACACAACACAACCTTCAGCAGTAAGGAATAAGAGACGGATATTTAATTCGCTTTAAATTTTCTGTGTCCTTTTTCCTGTTTTTTTTTCCTTAACATAAGCAATTTCCTATCATAATCCGCAAAAATTAATTCACTTTTAATTATCTTTCAGCATATGTATTCAGTATGAAGTATATGCTGTCTGATGAGTTTTGGGAGACCTCAATAATTTACCGTCACGTCTACTGTGGTATGTGGGCACACTTCGCATTGTACAAATACATTTCGTGTTGGCTGCTTACTGAAGGTAATTAGATAATATTTGTTTTTTAGTATTAGTAACCATAATCAGGATTTTCACAGTTCAAAATCATAAATTAGATTTCAATAATTTCTTTACAGCGTAATTAGTATGCCTTATTTGTTAATTCCTGAACAGTTCCTTCCTTATTAGTTCCTAAACAGCTTTTTTTTACAAAAGAATATTAGCCATGTTAAATGACTAATATTCTTTAGGTACGACAATAGTGCAACGGGCGGGGTTTGAACCGTCGACCTTTCGGTTTTCAGTCCACTCCTTTACCGGTTGAGCTATTGAGGCTCTAGCTTGTATTGCATGTGTATCTCTCTCATCTTGGTTAACCAGTCAATCCTTATTAATATGAGGCGTTTGTACAGACGGACGCTTACAAGGTTTCTCCCTATAATATACTTGTAGACCCCCAATAAAAATTGTTCATTAACCATTATACATTATATTATACATTTTACGCTTGTTGCAGCCTCATGCATTCGTTTCGGCCTCTCCTATAATGGCATTGTGAAGACTGGAAAAAATGAGGCAGTGTCAAAGTGGGACGGCTGTAACAACATTAAGTTAATGAGGTTTGAGTGTGCGACAAAGTTTCAGCATTATATTGACAGCTTCAATTGCAACACTAATAATTTTGCTGCTAAATACATTTACAAACGGCTCAAATTTTTAGGAAACCGTAATTTGAGCCAATTATTCACTTTGTTATTTTTGGCCCTCTGGCACGGCACTAGATCTGGCTATTATATGACATTTTTTAATGAGTTCTTAATAATTTATATGGAAAAAGATATTGAAAATATTTTGTCGAAAACTGAAATTTATCATACTCTCTGGAATTCGAAAGCCAAGTATGTGATGTATGCGTTACTCAAGGTATATACTATCGTGTTCATGGGTTGGAGTTTAGGTCCCTTTGACCTCAAAGTTTACACGAAATGGTTTCCACTTTACGCCAGCCTCTATTTCTCCGGGTTTATAATATTTTTGCCATGGGGATTTGCATATAAACCACTTGTGGTGAAGTTAATTAAAAAGTATACACAACCCCAGTGAGGTTAGTATGAATAGGGTCAAATGCGGCTATTAGATTATGATTAGGTGGTTAAACCGGGTTTGAATTCATTTAATATTTAAATAGAATCTATCCTTAGCTACCTAACCTAGTTATGTTCTAACCAATGTGGTTCACCAACACTGCTCACAATATAATTTGAGAAATGTTTAAAATATTTTTTATTAAGGTTTAATTTCAAAACCAAACAATGTGGCTAATTCCATTGTACACAACCTCTAAACTAAACTAAAATGGCACGTCTAAATCTATTGCTATCCCTTTCATAATGTTGCTTGCGGAAAAGGATGGCACTAAATTTAGACCTGTTAATTAAGTTTAGTTTAGAGATTGTGTACAAGAGAATCGGCCCCAATGCAGCTTTATATTTTACACAATTTCTAAAATGATGAAATAAATTTATCAATCCTATCTGTAATCTCTTGATCTTCAATAAAAAGGTACAGATCTCTATTAAAAAGTCAAATCGCAGCGGGCTTACGCAATTTTTTAAAGTTATCTTAGTTGTATATAAAAATAGTACAGTATAGTACATAGCACATGAATTTTATAACACTAAGTTGAAAACAGATTTAATTACTTTGGGTTCTAAATGTATCTTGCCCTATAGCTCTCCTAAAACATGTCCATAGTATAAAATAAACTTAATGAAATTCTCTTACATTATAAATGGTAGTTTACTTAATTGATACTGATAAATGACATGAACTAATATTTTCATTATAAGGGCCAGCACAGATAATATTGACGGGGTGGTCCCGCGAAATTTGCTGATTTTACTTAAAGCCAGAGGGCGAAATAACAATGTGATTTAAAGTTATGTCAAGATTAATTATTATTATTATTGAACAAATTAAAATAGTATAGAATGATTACTAATGGCTTAGAGTATACAGCCAGTAATTTATTTAACCTGTGTAAATAGTTATAGTTGTCTGTATTGAAATTGAGTCAAAATCAAGTATTTGACTATCTCAAAAATAAATTATTTTTCGGTGATTATTAAATAGAGGGTTTTTCAAAATACGTAAGATCCACGTCCTTTATTAGTTTAATATTTGATAACCATTTTAAATTATCGATTAAAGTAAAAAAAGGACGTCAAATGATTCACGACGTGACGTCACATACCTTTATTTCATACAATCTGGCATATTAGGTGCGCGTTTTGACGTTTGATTAAAAGTAACTGATTTGACTAGTCAAATACCGGATTAAATATATTTTAGTTATAGTTGTCTAAATTGAAGTTGAGAAAAAATCTAAATTTACCCATGCTTGGGTTTATTGCGGAGTCTATGAGCCACTTTATATAAAACTGACGGGTTTGTATGGCAGTGCCTCGCGGTTGTTCGGCCGAGGCAACTTGTTCCCTGATAAACCTGAGCATGACCCGAGTATCTGGCTCGTGAAAATGCCGCGCGTGCCCATAAGTCCTGTAATTATTTATCAAGATTAATTATTATTATTCTTGTTGGACAAATTACAATCAATTATGTAGAATCATTTTATTGTAGTTGGTATTTTATTGTGGTAGATGCATCTGACGATTCAAAAATACTTGTAAAAGTTTAATTGAATAAAAAATATTTTTATTTATTTATTTATAACTATATTAATATTATGTGTGGTTTAGAGTAGACAGCTATTAATTTATTTACCTTGTGTAAACAGTTATAGCTGTCTAAATTGAAATCGAGTAAAAATCTAAATTTACCTATGCGTAGGTTTATTGTGGAGTCGGGGTAAATGAGCATGTTCATATAAAACTGACGGGTTTGTGTGGATAGAAGTGCCTCGTGGTTGTTCAGCTTAGGCAACTTGTTCCTCGATAAACTTGAACATGACCCCAGCACCTGGCTCGTGAAAATACGCGCCCATTAACGGCGATTACGCACTGCACTTCCGTCATCCGAGTTCTATCCGTCATCCGTAAGAATACCAGCCTTATACCAGCGATTACCTACGACGTATTTGTCATAAGCTCCCATATAAAACAAAAAGGAAGGTATTTTCACGGACTCGAATCGGATGAGTGCGTAACCGCCGTTAGTCCTAGAAAATATTTATTATTTTAGATAATCATGTTTTCCTTATTTCTTAAATCTTAATTTGGGTTACAAATATAATGTCACTAACACACAATAGATGTACTAGATTCTTTAAATTTACTATAGTAATAGCGACCGCTCACGACTGCTGCCGCGGGAATTTTGAAAAATCCTTCCTTATTCCTTATGTACATTATAAAGGGAACCTGTGTGCAATATTTCAGCTTTCTAGGTCCAAGGTTTTTGACTAGGAGTTGAATCAGTCAGTGAGTGAATCAGGATTTTTCTTTAATACATTTAGAAATCTATATCTACTAATATTGTAAAGATTTGAAAATTTGTTAGTTTGTGAAAAATGAGCTGATAAAAGTGGGTTTTGTTTTCTTATAAATCTATTAAGTACACATCCTTAAATACACAGTCTTATCTAATCTAATAAATAAAATTTCAAGTGACTGAATTAAAAACTAAAGTGTGTGATAAGAAATACTAAGTTGATGAAAGCGATACTAAGTAAATAACTGCGTAACCGGTTTGAGTTAATACCCAAAGGAAGTGTTCTTTTGAAGTGAAGGATACTTTTTCGAGCTGCAGTAATAATATTGTTAGATACTGTAATACGTTCAGGGAGAATGACTCCCGCAACTTACCGTAAATTCCGTCCGTATACCGTTTCAGTGACACGGCATACCTAGTGCTATTTAAAATTACCAATGACTTTACATCAGGTATTACGCCTGGCATTTTAAAAATCTAATATAAGGTCAGTATCACAATGAAATGATATAGCATTACAAACCGTTTAAGAACACTTTGCATTTGGTTTCTTTCGCGTTTAGGTATTTTTGCCGATAGGAGATTTGCGTCGTGTTTTGGACTAGTTGTTTGGTTTTAGTTTTCTCTTTCGTTGATTCTCTGCTTTTTGCTTGGAATTTGGTTTGTTTCGCGTTTAGGTATTTTTGTCGATATTTTTGGCTGTTTTATAATAGCTAAAGAAACTGTGAATGTTAATGGAGAACTTGAAGAACATACTGTGGTCCCCATTGCCTTTGCCATTGCCATTGTTGACGGTGCCTGTTTATTTAGAGCATTTTCTTATTTAATGTACGGAACACAAGACAATGCCATAGAGGTGCGAACACAAATTGTCAGATATGTGGTGAATGACTGGCCCAAGTTTTTCAAGTTTGGACTTTGTGAGTTGATAGCAGCAGGATCGATATTTCCATTTCGGTTTGAAGTTTACCGAAATGGTCGCTTATACACAGAGTCCGGGTCTAATGGCTGTTCAGAAAGGCGATTACGATTTAGCCAAGATCCGTTCAATGGACATTTTGACGCCTATCTTCCTATTCTTGCGAAAAAAAATACTCAGCGTCGTATGGAGGTATCTGTGGAAGAGCATGATCGTTTGCCTGACACGTCGTGTTCAGTACTCGGTGCAATAAGACGGTCCTAAGGAAGTATCTGTTGTAGAGCGCAATCCTTTCGCACTCATCAGTTCGCCATCATTAGTTCGCGAAATAGATCAGGGTTGCAAGGTGGTGCCTGTTTTAGAGCGTGATTATTTGCCTGTTACATATTTAGTACACAGTGAAACTTTACCCAATAAATCTGCGCCGTCATCACTTATTAAAGAAAGGAAAATGAAACGTAGGACTAGAGTAAAGTAATTTCGCCGAAGTATTAAAAAATACAAAATTAATAGTGTAGGATGAAATTACGATGGCACATGAGGGTGGCGTTGAGGCTTTAAACAGGTCTCTTCAGGATATAAGTGGAAATAAAAGCTAATGGGTGGTGTAACGGTTTTGCTGGCCGGAAACTTTAGGCAGACTCTACCAGTAGTGCCGATAGGGACCAGAGGCGATGAAGTTAAGGCGTGCCTTAAAAGATCTACTTTATGGCCTCAGATTTACATCCTCAAGCTCACGTAAAATATGAGGGTACACTTTGGAGAGGAAGAGTCTGTTGGTAGATTTGCAGATCTCCTACTTGAAATCGGCAACGGTGATTTTCCAACATTAGATGGAATGATAACGATCCCGAAAAATTTGTGCACAGTTGTAAGTACGGTTCAGGAGTTAATTAAAAAAAAAACCGATATTGCTCATATTCATGATACGCCTATGGAATGGTTGTGTGAACGTGCCATACTTACGCGAAAAAACGATCAAGATACGCTACTGACGTCTTTGGAGGGAGAAAAAAATAAAATAAGTATTATTCGACAGACACGGCGGTTGCATCGACGATGCTACTAATTATCCTGTCGAATTTTTGAATTCGCTGAAACCACCGGGTCTGCCATACCACAGGCTTACTCTACGTGTGGGCACTCCTCTTATGTTGTTGAGAAATTTGGAACCACCTAAAGTGTGCAACGGGACCAGACTGAAAGTCAAGGCCTTACATCGCAATATAGTGGAAGCCACAATTTTAACTGGGTGTGCGAAAGGGGAGACTGTATTTGTACCACGAATCCTTTTAATTCCGAACGATCTTCCCTTTGAATTTAAACGATACTGTTTTCCCTCAAAGTCTGTTTTGCAATGACTATAAACAAGTCTCAAGGACAGACTTTAAAATTGTCACAAAAATAGAATTTAAGTATTTCACTTGATCGAAACAAGAAACCGAAATTTGCATTTTCAAACACCGTTTTCTATATTTTGTATTCGCCCTCAAGTGTTTGCACACTACAGTATTTCAGTAATTCAGTTTTCTTGAAACCTATAATTTAATTTTATTTTCACTCGTTTAAATACTACCCAAATAGAAAGATAAAGAAATAACAATAAGCAAATAGAATAGAAAGATATAACCATAGTAAATAAATAGAAGGAATAATAACCAGTTATTAAATCAGTAATAATCAGTTTTTTTTCATGGAAATTAGTAGATAAATAGTTAATTGTTCATTGTTTCAAACTTCGTTAACAAGTTAGCAAGAATGAAATACATCTATTGTGTCAATAACATTATAATAAATGAACAATAATTAATGATTAAACGAACTTACCTGTACGTGAAGTTCTATCATAATTATACGAAGTGCTACGTCCGAAGTTTAGATGATTGCGATGTTTCCGCAACATTCTGGGTTATCAGGGCGGGCGGGTGTTACTGATTCTTCGGACGTAGCACTTCGTATAATTATGATAGAACTTCACGTACAGGTAAGTTCGTTTAATCATTAATTATACTCGTGCTACGTCCTCGAATCAGTAACGTCTAGATATTATTGAACACAATGTAGATGTTGAGAGTACGTGGAGGGAACGTCGCAATAAAAATAATATGAATGATGTAGGAAACTTTTGCTCATTCATTACAGTAACAAAAGAGTATTACGTACAAAGAGTAATCGTCTTCAAAAATTGCAATATTATTTATAAATGTCATTAATTTTAATCAAAGCGAACATATCGTTCTTACTAAGGCCAAGTTATCTAGGCTACTAAGGTAAACTACCTTAGTAGCCTAGATAATTAATAACGAGTTATTGACTACCGGCCTGTTGTAAAACTTGGCAAAGGTAGTGGAACTGCCGCTACACCCAGCGGTCTATCTTATTATATCTAGATTGACCCCAAGCTTGAACGCCATAGATGTTGAGGCGTGTCGGGTGCTGTGGGAAGAAAACATGAAAACGTCAATTCCACTATCTTTCCAGGTGGACTTAATCCACTGGCTTAGCGTTTGAGGTGAACACAATAGTCGGTCAGACTTTCGTAAGTTTTTGGTTCTGGCCATGTATATAATACCTAAGCGTTTTTGCAGGGCATATTTCTGAGAGTTCCTTGAAGGAAGGCAGGTAGTTACAAAATAGGTTTGTTATGTACCCACTTTGGACGTTTTAATAAATTCCATGATTTTTATAATTTATTGATCATTTGAAATAATTACTTTGTCAATTTTAACTTTAGACAGCGTTCGCACTGTGTGCTGTCACAAGAGCAAATAAAGTCATGCATTTCTTTGAAAGCTGTTCTACAGGGTCATACTTTCAATAGGAGACAAAGAATCTAACTGATTTGAACTATGTTTGTTTACCACGTGGATATTATGTGGTGGTCTTAGCTTGTAAGTAAACACTTTTACAAAATCTTGTAATCCTATCGTCCTGTGATATATTTCCAATTACTTATTAGATAGAGAGCAACTCTGTGACTATTGATAGTTCTATATTGATCACCAATATTAATTATCTTAATGAGGAACTCTATGACGATTGGAATGGATGGATCGTAAATGTTTAAACAATATAATCTATACAAAAGGTATAGGTACCAACGTTTGAGGCAAATGTTGTGTTTTATTATTAGAGTGTTAGTCGACCATGAAACCATCATGATTGATGATGATCAGGTAGGAATGGAAAGGATGGGCACACGTCGCTATAGCAATACGGTCCGGACAATACCCCGGCAACCCAAGGCAATGTTTGCTGGGACAAGGTATTAGAACATCGTTAAAATTTAACTTTACGTCTGATTTGAGCAGATGCATAAATGATGGGTACCATGGTTGATTGGGTCAATAAGTAACAACCATTATACCTACAGCTTTGTCTGTGCTATGCAAAGTTTTTAGTATAACAGCGCTAGGAATAAATACATAAATTAAAGCTTGGGACCAGTCTAATGTGAAAGCGTCGATTTCAAAAGCATCAGGGTCCCTATGCTATGCCATGAGACGAATTTATCACATTTAGTATTTATTCGGGTAGCAAATAAATCAATTTGTGGGACTGGAAAAATTTCCCATCAATTTTTGATAGCCAGAGTTCGTTAACTCCCATTCAAACATCATGATGTGATTGACGAGATTCCCGATCAGCAATAATGTTATCTAACGACTTATAGTTAATATATAAAGCTACTATAATAATCATCTGAGACTCACACTACTGCCATATGTCTTTAGTGACGTTGTTCGTGCGTTGTTCATGTGAGGGTATTTAACGCCGCCTATGCGATTAATCTAGCTCACTGCAGTTGTGTTTAAGTAATCTCTGAAAGTCGTAAAAACATTTTGCAAATAGCTTTAGGGCAAAGTACGCAGTTAAAAGTTCGAGATGAATGATATATGTAGTTGCCCCTCACTATAAGACCAGCGACCACTTAGCGGTTTGACCATCCCGTTTTTGAGGCATCAGACCAGACATAGCTCCTCTAATACATAGCTGTCGCTTCTACGTAGTAGTACTTGCAAATTCTTTGGTCGCTTCTGATTCTATGAACTGAATTGTCAATGACATTCAGAGCCACCAATTTAAATTAGTAAGGGTTGTGACATTGTCATAAATGCTTCATAGTTGTCGCAGGTTATATTGG
This sequence comes from Maniola hyperantus, assembly GCF_902806685.2. NCBI lineage: Eukaryota > Metazoa > Arthropoda > Insecta > Lepidoptera > Nymphalidae > Maniola > Maniola hyperantus. Next base: position 5,049,698 of record NC_048564.1, read on the forward strand.
TTTCGTACTGTAACCATCCGTATTCTATGGCCTGCATTCAGAGACAAATAAACCTAATAATTTGGCAAATTTCCGTATTTTGCAGCGTTTTAAGCGTAGCATAGGTTATGATATTATAAATTGCCATTTATGATAAGTATAACCTAAATAATTGCAAGACTTTGAAGGTATCCTGCATTCTGTTACTTTTTACTCATTATTTCCTCATTAATAATGAAGCCCAGCGCCCTTAGTAAATTTTTAATGGCCTCAATATTTTGCATACAGTCTTCGTAAGTATAACCAACGAAGTATAGCTTATGTATCTATAAGTATACTTATAGATGATACAAAACCACATGAATGTAGAAACTTTACAATAGGTTTCATCAGTTTAGTAAACATTTATGGCGCCGTAGGGTAGGTATACAGATACCGAATGGCAGGACTGGTCTATCAAGTTTCATTTGATAGCCGTTTATCTAAGATAAGATGGTATTAAATCAAAGTCAATTAAGACTTATAAAACTGGGCGAGGCGTCCAGCGTAACGTATCAGATGTACTGGCGGTGGGTCTACTTGGGCCACTGCGTGTAGCCTTGCGACAGGTTCTCACGGGACAGCACGTTCTGCGGGGCAGGTGGCTGGTGGCTGCGAGTCGCGGCCCTCGTGATGTTGAAGCTTTTGGGCTTCTTGGGAATTTCGGGTTTAAGTCCGAGCTAGATTTTGAAACAGCCATCGACCATCAGAGCAAACTGTTCTGATGGTCATCTGATGGTCTCCGGAAGGTTGCTACCAGAAAAGAATTTTGCCATTCTTAGTAGGCAAAAGCTAGTCCTTTAAATCCCTCTTAACCAAATATAAAGTGCGAAGTTACGCCGTGCTTCCGATTCGGAATGTCGAACTTTGCATAAGATTCGACTAAGTCCCATAAGACCTCTAGTCAAATCGTTGTTCTCGGTGGCACATAGCTGATCCGATATTACTTTTCCGAGCAAGAAAATACCAGCTGTTATCTGCTTTTGACGTGCCTCAATGGCCTTGTCCATTTGACCTGATCAGGAACTGTGGCCTTAAACTTGGGATTAAGCTTTGGTGCAGCCATATTTATACAGTTCCTCGGAACCAAGAATTTCTTCAAAAGTTCCTTGTGAACATCCTTATTTGAACCGGATGTTGCTACATGGATAAATCTAGGCGCGACTTCCTTAATAATGTCAGGCCCATATCGGGTCTGTACCCAGTATATCAAGATTATGGTGTTAGCAGCGTCCTCATCACGAACACTCGATGCAATCGGTTCTCCCGACACGTTATCGGGTATGATAGAGAAGCTAATATAATTGTGGTCTACAAAGACGGCAAGATAGTCCTAAGGACTACTCTTTTTACATTCAATTGCGACGATATAGTCCCTCAGACTACTCTGATGCATTTTGTTACACCCTAGAATTCCCCCAAGGGTTTAAAGTAGAACGAGTGTGGCGAAATAGTCCCGCAGACAACTCTGATATACTCTTTAAGTTTATCTGTTATCATTATAATTGCGGGTAGATATTGCGGGTACAAATGCGGCAAGATAATCCTAATGACTACTCTGATGCAATTTGTAAAAATAAAGCTATTTCACAGTCGTTAACATTCAAATGCGGCGAGATAGTCCCACAGACTACTCTGATGCATTTTAAAGAGTTAGGTATTTACGGCCAATAGTTCAAATGCGGCGAGATAGTCCCGCAGACTACTCTGATGCACTTTATAGAGTTTATGCAATTTACGGCTAATAGTTCAAATGCGGCGAGATAGTCCCGCAGACTACTCTGATGCACTTTACAGCCAATAGTTCAAATGCGGCGAGATAGTCCCGCAGACTACTCTGATGCACTTTAAAAAGTTGGCAATTTACGGCTAATAGTTAAAATGCGGCGAGATAGTCCCTCAGACTACTCTGATGCAGTTTAAAGCCAATAGTTCAAATGCGGTGAGATAGTCCCGCAGACGGCAGACTACTCTGATGCACTTCAAAGAGTTAGGCTAAAATGCAGCGAGATAGTCCCGCAGACTACTCTGATGCACTTTAAAGAGCTAGGTTCAAATGCGGCGAGATAGTCCCGCAGACTACTCTGGTGCATAGACCGTAGCGTATCATTTGAAGGTTTAAACTAGAACGAATGTGGCGAAAGAGTCTCGCAGACAATTCTGATACATTCGTAAGTTTTTTCTTTTATCATTATAATTGCGGGTAGGTAGGTACTTACCATCAACAATTTCTTTTGGCGTGGCTGGCCTCGATGAATTTGACGATGAATCCGAAGATTGGCTCGATGATGATGGAGAACTTAATCGTGAAAGTTTCACTTCCTTTTCTTAATTTATTCACTATTAATTCCAAACTACTTTTGTTTACACGTTTCGGCATAGTTACTATAATTATTAAATTATTAAATTATAAGCCTACTGCGTGCGAGATACTGAACAAGTGAAGTGGTTGAGCACTAAAATGCGAATGAAAAGCGGCGGTGCGACGGCCGTGAGGCGAGTGAGGTCGTCCAATCGGGGGGTAATAATAAAAAAAAAATAAAAAAAAAAAAACTCTAAACTACAGTGCTGAAGTGGTGACTCCTTATGCGTACTACATTGTGTTCAATAATATCTAGACGTTACTGATTCGAGGACGTAGCACGAGTATAATTGGTTTGTTGGTTAAATAAACATATTAGTTATCATCATTCAAGTTCTATCATGATTTTAATCAAGTTTACCTATCGTTTTTGTTATTATTTTAAAATTTTATGTCATCTTGTTTATCAGAATTAAATTTCTTATTGTACAAGTGCCGCAAATTGCTAAAGCGCGTGGCCGCCATTTTAGTGACGTCAGCACTAGACTGAAGTTTCGAGCTGATGGTATATTTTTATATCGGCTGACGTCAAAATGACGTCATTTCGATGTTAATGAGACATGGTTCCAGCGCAATAGCAATTTGCGGGACTTATATTACTAAATACCTAATGTATTACGCTTTCAGTACATGTCCATCCGATATACTTTTTAAGGCTTGAATACACACAATGCGCCACGGAAACGTGTTCAATACGGTACTTATCCGGTAGGAAATAATGTACATCGAACTTTAGAAAAAGATTTCTGCTTTGTCTGTCGTGTAGAACGTTGTCTCTGTCACTCATGTGACATTTCGTCGATCTCAACGCTATACGAAACTGTTATCATCTCTTTCTAAAGTTTGATGTGGAATATAATATCCTGGTACAGGGTACTGTACTGTATGAAAGGAATCACATTGCCGAGACCAATTTAGCTCCACGGTTACCTTAGCGCTCTAAAGTGTGACGGTTAATTGTTTTACAAGTAGTACATGTGTCTTGCCGTGCGTGTCTTAAAAGTTCGGTTTTCGTCGCATACAATACTCGAAAAGTTACTATACGCCATGTCTTATAAAATGTTACGTCTATTCTGTAAGTATAAGTAAGGTAAATAGTAATTATGATATAGTTATGTGTAGTACATGAGCATAATAATATGTGTGAAGTAAACAAAATACCTAATTAAAAGAGAGCTGTGATGGACAGTCTTAAGATTTAAGAAAATAAGTTGATTATGCACTATGATTTCAAAATTTTGTTGTAATTTGAATAGTGTTTTAATATGGAATAAAATGTTAAATAAATCAATTTTTTATAAATATTATCTCTTGTAGTTTATATTATACCTACTACAAACTGTACCTATTATCGTGACATCCTTTGGAGTCCCGCTTAAGCTTATTTCACACTACGGGATATAAATTATATTATATTCCGGTCAATATAGACATTCAAGGTTACAATAATTCGTATAGGAATAAAAATTGTGTGTTGTATGTGTCGGTATAGCTACCTAGTAATAAAATAAATATATCCGTACATGATCCGTACCCTGAGTAGTAGAGTTACCTACTAAATGTTGCCAGTGTTTTCACATCAGTTACATGAAATAATAATATCATCATCATGATCAGCCCATCTCCGGCTCACTACAGAGCACGGGTATTCTCTCACAGTGGGAAGGGTTTTGGCCATAGTCAACCACGCTGTCCAAGTGCGGATCTCACACACTTTTGAGAACATTATGGAGAACTCTCGGGCATGCAGGTTTACTCACGATGTTTTTCTTTACTGTTAAAGCAAGTGATATTTAATTACTTAAAACACACATAAAGACATGTTGTGCCGACCCCACGTAGCGTGGGATAAGGTAAGGAAGAAGAAGAAATCTAGTGCTATATCTATATCTAGTTTAGAGATTGTGTACAAGAGAATCGGCCCCAATGGTTAATTATTTCAAATATTTTCATCAAACCATCGATTCACAATTTTATTTTTGATACGTTTAGCTAAAGTTACCCGTTGCCACTGTAGAAAGCATAATATAATAATTTGTTCTGTAGTCAGCAATAGTGATCTGTGGGTCCAGCCCACAGATATGTCCAGATATGCAACTAGCGTGGCCTCCTCAGTCCCTCTCGCTCAACCAGAGTTACTTACTTGTGAAATGTTATTCGGTCTATTTTACGTTCGCTTCGGCTATTGTAGCCTAGTATACTGCAACCCACCATTGCACAATAACCTCAAAAACAAAAAACAACAAAACGAATCAATTATTTATTTACAATACTTGAGTCAACATGACCTCACTTTACGTTGTTTGCCAAAACCTCACGTTCAAATACATTTTGGCAAACAAAAAAAAAGTGGCCACGGTGATAAGGACAAAACATAATCATTTTGTCACGTTCTAATAAGAGCTTAAATCGTAGATAGAATAATAGGTAGATGTAAGTACTGTGTAACCGTGTATGAGATAGCGATAGCACGACGTAACGATGAATACGACGACAATTATTACCATTGTTTAGTAGTTAATATTTGTATTAACCGATCAACAATATTTGTATAAAACGTTTTTTATGTGAAAACAAGTAAATAACTCATGAGAAATACAATTACGCTACGAATTCTCAAAGTTTGTTTTGCAACTTCTTGTATGTATTCTTGAAAAAACCAGTTACACGATAAGGGACAAAAAATAGGTTAGCTCTCTCTTTATCACACACGTCTCTGTTTATCACATTAGTAACTTTATCTGTGCTCTCTTTTTAGTGCGGATGAGAAGCAAACGTTCCTGCATCTACCTTTATTACTCTATCTACGGCTTAATAAATGCATTTAGCTATCTCGCTCCAACAGTAAGTGTCATAATAGGGCTACTTCTAATAGTCCTTATTCTGAGGTCCAGCCGTATCACAGACTAATAACATAATAGAAAACCGTTTCAGTTGCTAACGGAATTCTGAAAACTTGCTGAACATGCTGAAAACCTACGCGGAAACTCTGAATTCTAAAAGTGGATTGTTATAATTTAAATAAAAAGTAATAGTATACTTATTGCACTAAACTAGAAATAATATGGAGGTCGATCCGAATGAAGTGGCCGAGCTAGAGAGTAAAATTATCAATCACGAAGCTTATGGTAAACCGTAAGTACCTACCTAGTTAAATATTGCTAACTTGTTCTTTCTTTGTTTCGATACAGTTAAAAATTTTAATATATCCATTATTTATGTGATTTAACAGTATATCTGTTTCAAAATTCTCTAGTTAAGCCGTATGTAAAGTCCACTATCGATGCCACGCCACAGGTCTCCAGTGTTTCGTGGCAGTTTTAAATATCTTGCCTCTGTGCTTGCCACGAAATGCTGGAACGCATCCCCCCACCCGTAAAGTTGGGTCCAAATTTGCTTTCAAAAAATTATATCGAGATCATTTACTCAAAATTCAAAAGTCAGTAAGATAGTTGGGGCATACCGAAAAACATAACATACCCACATCTAAAAAAAAAAAAATTTCTTTTACTAAGCCATCAGATATTTACAGTAGGAGGACAGTCAGCTGATTTCGGCTTCGTGGAGTGTTAGCCGTGTCGCATGGAGTCCGGTATCGATTAGGAGCTGTTAAAACAATTATGATTTGTTTTATTTTTTATTCTCTTTTTATTTTTTATTCTTTTTTTTCTTTTTATTCTCTTTTTATTTTTTATTCTTTGTATAAAATACAATTTTTAGGGGTTCCATACCTCAAAACCATACCATACCACAGCAGTGGTAGCCTAGTGGTTAGGACGTCCGCCTTCCAATCGGAGGTCGGGGGTTCGATCCCGGGCACGCACCTCTAACTTTTCAGAGTTATGTGCGTTTTTAAGTAACTAATTAAAATATCATTTGCTTTAACGGCGAAGGAAAACATCGTGAGGAAACCTGCATGCCTGAGAGTTCTCCATAATGTTCTCAAAGGTGTGTGAAGTCTGCCAATCCGCACTTGGCCAGCGTGGTAGACTATGGCCAAAACCCTTCTCACTCTGAGAGGAGACCCGTGCTCAGTAGTGAGCCGGCGATGGGTTGATCATGATGATGATACCTCAAAAGAAAAAAGTAGCCCATATAGGATCAATTTGTTATATTCTGTCTAGTGTCTGTATGTCTGTCAAGAAACCTATAGGGTACTTTCCGTTGACCTAGAACCATGAAATTTTTGCATTTGCAACTCGCTCTTGAACCTTTTAAAAATAAATTATTAAATAAACTTAATAAACATTGTAGATAATTCCGCGTGACTAGCTTCGTAAAGATTTCCCTTTTTAGGGTTCCGTACCTCAAAAGTAAAAACGGAACCCTTATAGGATCACTTTGTTGTCTGTCTGTCTGTCCGTCCGTCCGACCGTTTGTCTGTCTGCCTGTCTGTCTGACGTGACCGCACCCCGTCGCACTTGAACAACGAGTAATGACTGACAATGACAAAACGTCACACTGATAGGTAGTTTGCGACAGAAATAGCGCTCTACGAGCCGACTGTCTCTTTCTAGGGGTCGATGTTCATCATTTTCTCCTGCGTACTGTAGGTACAAATAGTTACAGAACAAAATTTCAATTGTTTTATTTTTAGTTTTAATTTTAAAGCAGGACTTCCCTCGTTTGGGCTTGAACCGAATAACAGCGTTGTGGTTAAATTATGTATCCACAACATTTAGCTGAGTTCGGGCCTTTTCGTTGGCACAACACATTTTTGACACTATTAGTTAGTTTAGATTTTAAGGCAAGATTTTTGTAGTTAAATTGTGTTTAACATGTGTTGGATCAACAAATAAATATATTTCTATTCTATTCGATTCTAAAATATCTTAAGTAGTAGGTAACCACTTTAGCATGTTGGTACCTAAATTTTAATTTTGTTACAGTTACAAATGGTCTCCTAGAGACTTCGAACTTGGAACGAGCTTGGGGCGTGGAATGTTTGGACACGTTCACGTTGCACGTGAGAAAAAGACTGGGTATCTAGTGGCAATTAAAGCCTTGTTTAAATCACAAATTGTTAAGTCCAAATGTGAGCATCAAGTTATGAGGGAAATTGAAATACAGTCGCATTTAAAGTGAGTTAGATTGTTTAAACTTCTTACTGTAGTTATAGGTATTTTTTTTTTTATTCACATAAAAGTTAGCCCTTGACTGCAATCTCACCTGGTGGTAAGTGATGATGCAGTCTAAGATGATAGCGGGCTAACCTGGAAGGGGTATGGCAGTTTTTAGTAAACCCATACCCCTTTGGTTTCTACTCGGCATCGTACCGGAACGCTAAATCGCTTGGCGGCACGGCTTTGCCGGTAGGGTGGTAACTAGTCACGGCCGAAGCCTCCCACCAGACCAGACCAGAAATTTAGAAATTATAAAATTCCAAACCCCTGCCAGGAATCGAACCCGGGACCTCCCACTAATAAGACCACAGCGCTCACCACTGCGCCAGGGAGGTCGTCAAAAGGTATAGTTCAATTCTTTTTGGTGGCTGAGAATGAGAAGCAAGCTTGCGAGAGCTAGTCATTTCACACACTGAATCTGTTAACTGCGAAAAAAGAAATTATCACTAAAAACCAGCCAAGTGCGAGTCGGGCTGCGCACCGAGGGTTTCGTACTACAGTCGTATTTTCTCGACATTTTGCACGATAATTCAAAAACTATGATGCATAAAAATAAATAAAAATCTGTTTTAGGATGCACAGATAAAGCCCTTTCATATGATACCCCACTCGACATAGTTATTTTACTTCGAAAATTGAAAATTCCAATTATTAGTTCATGACCACAATTTAATTTTTTGTGTGTGGTGTAACCCTAATTTCACGGTTTTCAGATTTTTACCCTTATGTCTGCTATAAGACCTACCCACCTGCCAAATTTCATGATTCTAAGTCAATGGGAAGTACCCCGTAGGTTTCTTGACACACCGATAGACAGACAAACAACAAAGTGATCCTATAAGGGTTCCGTTTTTCATTTTGAGGTACGGAACCCTAAAAACGTTGCGTTGCGTATGCCCAAGCTAAAAACACGGTTCTTTTATAAAATATTCGTTTTTGAAAATTCCCATGTTTTTTGGCAATAACTCAAAAACGGTTTTTGCAGCAGCTTTCAAGTTAAAAGACAGCACGTTGTTTGACCCAACATAGGAAACTAACTACAAAACTAGGCCGCTTGTCCCTTGTAACCTATGTAACCTAACTATCTAACTTGTTGTATAGGCATCCAAATATACTACGACTGTTTACATGGTTTCATGATGAGAAACGGATATATCTTGTACTGGAGTATGCTGCAGGTGAAGAACTTTATAAACATTTGGCTAGCGCCCCCATGGGACGGTTTCCAGAAAGCAGGGCTGCTAGATATATTTATCAGGTATTATTATTAAGCTAAGCATCTTACGCTGATGTGTGCATCTATATCAGAAATGCTTCGAGTTTTCCAAATGTTTGTTCCATTGTATTATAAGAACATATAAATGGGTGTTAAAACTGTACTGTAACTGTATGATTGCTAAACTTCGTTTCGAAAAAGGCACGCGCTGATGATGATGTAGCCTATATTGTTATTATTGAGTGAGAAGTATGGCAATTCCAGATCGCAGATGCAGTAGATTACTGTCATCAACGCCATGTGATGCACAGAGATATAAAGCCGGAGAATATCTTAGTGGCACTGAATGGTGACCTCAAACTTGCAGACTTTGGGTGGTCAGTGCATGCCCCATCAGAAAGGTAAAGATAATAGAAAATCATGTTGAATTGCCTAGCATCCGTTGGCTTATAATTGTGTATGCTTAACGTTTATACAATAAGCTCAGGCATTAAATTTTTCACTGTGCTCTTATATGAAGTTTGTTATATACCTACCTACTGTTGGAAAAAATTGAAAGATGAAAATAAAAAGCTTTTTTATTATTATTTCGTTTATAGGCGCAAGACTATGTGTGGTACACTAGACTATCTCCCTCCAGAAATGATCAAAAAAGAGATGTACAATATCTCCGTAGACCATTGGTGTATTGGTGTACTGTTGTATGAGTTCCTAGTGGGAAAACCACCTTTCGAGAGTGAGGACCAGGAAAAAACGTTCGCAAGGATCCTATCTTTAGATGTAATCTACCCTAGTTATGTGCCTAGCGGGGCGAAAGATCTCCTATCCAAGGTATTTAATAATTTTTCCTCAGTACTATTAATCCTTATTAGTATATTTTTATGACCCAAGTGGTAATAGAATTTTGAAATATCATTACAGATTACACATTAGGTACAGAGACATGCTATCAAAACATGATTGTGCACTGAGACGCCAAAAACGAGCCTGTTGAGATAGCGCTAAAAGGGAGTGTGTCCTTCTTTATTAGGGTGACAACACGATTTAATAATGTAAGACATTTGACGGATTGTATGGAGGAGAGGATGAATCATCATGATAACCCATCGCCGGCTCACTACTTAGCACGGGTCTCTTCTCAGAATGAGAAAGGTTTAGGCCATAGTCTGCCACGCTGACCCAGTTCACACACCTCACACACCATTGAGAACACCATTGAGAACACTATGGAGAACTTTCAGACATGCAGGTTTCCCCACTATGTTTTCCTGTATCGTTAAAGCTAGTGATATTTAATTGCTTAAATCGCACACAACTCCGAAAAGTTAGAGATGCGTGCCCGAGATCGAACCACCGACCTCCTGAATAGACGGCCGACGTCTTAACTACTAGGCTATCACCGCTCTTTCGAGAGGATGAATACAATTGGTTATCAATAATTTTGTACATGGACTTAGAAGCTACGTCCATGCACGTATATTAATTTTGTTCTTTGGTTTTACTTAAAAACTGTACTACTTATCAGGAATTTCTAGAGTACAGGATCTATCCCCATAACAATAACGGGCGATCTTCTTCTTCTTTGTCGTATCACTCTTGGCAGAGCGGTCGTGGTCATCACGAAGCAACGTCTTTGAGGGCAGATGTTATATGCCTCACGAGCATTCGCCATTTCTCCCTGCTGGCTGACAGCCTGGTACACTCGTGCAAAGGACCGCCCACAGCAGACTTAATTTGGTCGGTCCATCGCATGGGTGACCTTCCTCGCCCTCTGGTGCCCTCCATACGGGCGGTACATAAAAATAAAAGACAGAACAAAGTTTTGTATTTTTTTAACACGTTTTTATCAGCTCACTTTTATAGTTTGTTTATTTGCTTGACAAGAAACTCAGCAGTTGCGTTTTTTTAATAGACTGGGATCTTGGACCACCTGTCTTACAGCAAACACTTTAAAACTAATCAAAATATTTTTGTTTTCAGCTTCTTAAGAAAAATGATCGCTTGTCGCTAGATGGTGTGAAAAGCCATTACTGGGTGCAACAATTTCAGAATGTATAAAATGATGTGTTTTTGTTTTATCTGGATGTTTTTACAAATGAGAATGTCTTAGTTTGCAATAATTACCTCCTGATTTTTACTCAAAAATAAAGTTTTAAGTGATTTCTGTTCTAAAATCGAATCTTATCAGTTTTTTATTTCATACTAGATGATGCCTGCGATTTCGTCCGCGTGGATTTAGGTTTTAAAAATCCTGTGGGAACTCTTCAATTTTCCGGGATAAAAAGTAGCCTATGTCCTTCCCCGGGATGTAAGCTATCTCTATACCAAATTTCGTCAAAATCGGTTGAACGGTTGAGCCGTGAAAAGCTAGCAGACAGACACACTTTCGCATTTATAATATTAGTAATGGATTAAATTTTTGTAATGTAATTTTTTCATTCTTTTTTTTCATTAGTTTGCATCTCGATAAATCCTGAAAATATCACCCCTATCAATTTATCTAACATAACAACAGAAGCTGCTAGTGGGCATAACGACAGTACACGCGTTCCATATGAGTGCGGACTGACTGTGACTCGTATAACAACAGTGACTGTGTCTTCTTCATTCTTATGAATTCCTGGTACTTTTTGGGCGAATTCATACAAACTTGTAGCTTTTGACCATAAAGTATTCCGATATCGAACCCAGGACCTCGTACTTAAGACCACTGCGCCAGGGAGGCCGTGGCCGCGTAGTGCACGATTTCTCTTATAGTTTCGTCCAGTCCGTCTTCATATTTCTCAAGTCTGCTTTAAAAGTTTAAACATTCTGGATATTTTGTCGTGATCCGATCATGTTCTGTCTGTAGTGTGCTAGTGTGCGGGAGGCGGTGGGAACTAACATCTGCAACCAATCCGCACCTCTTCTTCATATTGATCCGATACCGCCCAGGCCTTCAATTTTCAGTTTACTTCAATCAATATTTTGCTAAATATGAAACGTAGGTAGGTACACAATACGATGCCTACCTACTAAATTGTATTAGCTTAACCTAAAAAGATGGCGATTAGCGTATTGGCGGCGAAATATGAAATGCAAAATTTAAATGCATTTTCATTGCACTTATTTATCGAATAGTAGTTTATTATCACTTTAGGATTAGGATCAAATTAAGACAAGACACTTTTCAAAAAACGCTAAAACAATTTGATGTAATTAAAAATATTAAAAAAAATTAATGCACCTGCTACATTATGTAGACTTGTGAAGAGTTTCTTGAACCTTAGATTACATACACCTTACAAGTACGTATAGGTACAGTACGCGGCAGAAAATAATGTACATCGGCCTTTAGAATTATATTTCGGCTTTGTGGAGCGTAGTCTCTGTCACTCATACCTATGACATTTTGTCGGTCTCAACGACAGCGACAATACGTACTCTACAAATCCGCTATCTCCTTCTAAAGGTCGATGTACATTATTTTCTGCAGCGTACTGTATGTAGTTGTTACAGGCATAACGCATAGGTACATCTACCTAACTGAATAGGTTCCTGCGGTAGTGGAACTGGAACTGGTGGAGTGGAGTGATGACGTAACGCGAGAGCTGCTAAAGAATCTTTAAGTAGCTATTAATACCTATTATTACTTTTTACATCCATGGTTTCGTCAACTTGTGACAACTGTCACCCCTCTACGCTTCTGCGCTAAGCCCATAGTTTAGCGCAGAAGCCTCCTTTCTCAGTTTAGTTCTAAACCTGTATGTACTTATGTTATGCTAGGGGCATTCCCCTTGGGAACATAGACACCTGGAATGTGCAATCTAATCAATTCCAAGTTCGAATAGATTTTTAGAACTAAAAAACCGGCCAAGTGCAAGTCAGACTCGCGCACCGAGGGTTCCGTACTTGGACATTTTTTGAACGATAAATCAAAAGAGTCTCAATAGCTCAACCGGCAAAGGAGTGGACTGAAAACCGAAAGGTCGACGGTTCAAACCCCGCCCGTTGCACTATTGTCGTACCTACTCCTAGCACAAGCCTGACGCTTAATTGGAGAGGAAAGAAAATAAAAAAGAACTATTAGGTATGCATAAACATAAATAAAAGTCTTTAATCTTATTTTATAATGTACTAGCTGATCCCCGCGGCTTCGCCCGCGTAGATTTAGGTTTTTAAAGATCCCGTATAGCCTATGTCACTCAGGAATAATGTAGCTTTCTACTGGTGAAAGAATTTTTAAAATCGGTTCAGTAGTTCTAAAGATTACCCCCTACAAACAAACTTAACGACATTACCTCTTTATATAATATAAAGATAAAGATCCCGTATAGCCTATGTCACTCAGGAATAATGTAGCTTTCTACTGGTGAAAGAATTTTTAAAATCGGTTCAGTAGTTCTAAAGATTACCCCCTACAAACAAACTTAACGACATTACCTCTTTATATAATACAACGGGCCGTGCAGCAGAAATCGTAATATTTTAATTTCGCCATAACTTCAAAACCAAACGTCCAATTTTAATCATTCAAAGACCAAATATTATCTCCATAAACTGTTCTTAGTGATGAAATCATTTATTTTGATAAGGATTAATAGCATGAGTAAAATAAACGCGTTTAAATGGAGTCCAAAAAAAATTCAAGATTTTTAAATAAAAAAATGGTTGCTGTGCCTCACTCGACATAGATGGGTATAGTGTGTCGCGGACTTTTTTGTAGATATTTATAAGATCTACAATTAATTAGACCATTTTATGGTTCTATCTTTTATAGTTTAGGCAGCGTACGCAAAATAAGTAACTTTTCTGGTTGATTTTTTACACCTTGTGTCCGAAAAACCCAAATATCTTACGGAACCCTATTTTTTTCCAAAATAAAATATAGCCTATGTTACTCGTGGATAATGTAGCTTTCGAATGGTGAAAGAATTTTTAAAATCGGTCCAGTAGTTTTTGAGCCTATTCAGTACAAACAAACAAACAAACAAACAAAGTTTTCCTCTTTATAATATTAGTGTAGACAGGTAAAGCCCTTTCATATTATGATACCCCACTTGGTATAGTTATCTTACTTTGAAAATTGGAAACACCAATTATTTGTTCATGAACACATATTAATTTTTTTTTGTGATGTAACCACAAATTAATGGTTTTCGGATTTTTTCCTTACTTGTTTCCTTTTTTCCTGTGATCGATGTAAGTATAAGACCTACCTACCTGTCAAATTTCATGATTCTATCTCAAAAGAAAGTACCCTATAGGTTTTCTTGACAGACACGACAGACGCACAGACAGATAAACAGACAACGAAGTGATACTATAAGAGTTCCTTTTTTATTGAGGTACGGAACCCTAAAAATACTTAAAAGTTACGTAGGTAATAAAAAAAAATCATTTAATGATTTAATTTATTAATGACCTTAGGTATTTGCCTCTGAAAATATCCACTTACATACTGTGCCTTCCAACCCACAGTCGCTCGGAATAATAATATAGGTAAGGTACATACAATTTGATTTTATCATTTATCAGGTTTTACCTCAAGTGTGTGTTTCCACCGAAACAGACGGAGCGAGAACGTCTGATTTTACCTAATTAGTCAGATATAATTATAATTACACATACTTAATTGAAAAAGAAAAAAATAATCTTAAATTAATGGCATAACACAAACTCATAACTGAATACGTCCCTGCAGTAGTAAAGCCTCAAGTAAAGCGGTGGGGAGGGGTGTGCAGACCGTTCACTGTAACTTGTCCCCTGCCGTCATGTTGGCACCACTGCTTTGTTTGCTTTATTCCTTAGAACTTAGGGTTTAATATCGTGTGATTTGCAATGGTGCCAACATAACGTCAGGGGAAAATTTATAGTAAACGGTCTGTAGTGACGAGAGCTCAACGATTCGTCAACTTGTGACAACCGTCACCCCTCCCGCACCTCTCCACTACCGCAGCAGCCTACTCAGTTATGCGCTATAAAAGGCGTAAAATTTAACTCCTCATGCGCTATTTTAACTTTTTGTGTCACATTTCATGTCATAAGTACGATTTTAGTCCTTATTTTAATGGTAAGCCATACTTTTGACATGACAGTTGACCCATAGAGTTAAAATGGCACGTGAGGTATCATTTTATACGGACTATACCTATAACTTCATCAATATTAACCCTTATTGGTCTGTTGAACACATCTATTATAATATGCTACGCTTCAATGAGATAAGTAGTTAAAATATGAATTTGATGTATTACATATATTGTACCTACATACCTACTACCTATTAATAAATAAAATTTAATAATTATTAAATACTAGCTTATGCTCGCAATTTCGTCTGCGTGGACTACACAAACTTCAAACCTCTATTTCACCCATGTTTCACCCCCTTAGGGATTGAATTTTCGAAAATCCTTTCTTAGCAGATGCCTACGTCATAATAACTAGCTGCATGCCAAATTTCAGCCGGATCCGTCCAGTAGTTTGAGCAGTGCGTTGATAGATCAGTCAGTCAGTCACCTTTTCCTTTTATATATTTAGAAATATTAAGTATACATATTGAGGTTCTATACAATTTAATGATACTTTTTATTCAATTATTATTTTATTCTATACCTACTTACCTACTATAATTATCATAATTCTATACAATTTGGTACCTACTTTAATATGTACTAACTATTAATAAATACTCCAATAGTAGGTAATTATATTTACATAAACTACTTAAGTTGTAAGTATTGAGGTTATATACAGTTAAATGACCAATCCGCATATGGCCAGCGTGGTAGACTATTGCCAAAACCCTTCTCACTCTGAGAGGAGACCCGTCCTCTGTAGTGAGCCGGCGATGGGTTGATCATGATGATGATACAGTTAAATGACTAGGTAGTTTTTTAAATGCAAAATAAAAGATAAAATAATATGTTAAGTAGCTACCTACCTACGACACAAAAATATTATAGTAGGTACTGACGTACCTACGACTAATAATAAATGCATTTTCAGAGTAAGCCTAAAAGCGTATGAAGAACCGCCCGGGCCATGATGAAGTATTACCTAGGTATAATCCGTAGAAAATTACAATTAAAATTAAAAGTCAGAGTACCTATAGGGTATATCGCGTAAAATTTAACTCCTCACACGCCATTTAAACTTTTTCTATCAAATTTCTTGTCAAAAGTACAATTTTAGTACTTATTTTAAAGGCGATCCGTATTTTTGACATGACAGTTGACATAAACAATGGCACGTGAGGAGTCATTTTTTACGGACTATATAACCTCACTATAACTTTTAAGGTATGATTCCGAACCACGCTGCACGCAACAGCGCTGCCGCAACAGTGCTGTCACCAGCAGTCACAGTCCTGTCACGGCACTCAATGTCGCGGCAGCAATGTTCCGCTACATTGCTGCCTAACTCGGAATGTAATGTCATATAAGCTTATAGAGATTGTATGGGGATCAGTAGTGCCGCGACAGGACTGTGACAGCTGGTGACAGCACTGTTGCGGCAGCGCTGCTGCGTGCAGCGTGGTTCGGAATCATACCTTTATGCTTACATAACTAAATAAAGACCGGGTCACATTATTAACAAGTCATAGGTATATCTATAGAAATAATAACAATACTGGTTGGTATTTGGAACTGTGGATAAACAAAATAACTAGCCACGGTCCTAATAAAGGCTGAAACAAACAAAACGCGCGACGGCAGCGCATGCATTATAAAAGGATATCAATTACATAAACAATAAAAGCGTTCCAAAATACATTTTATCTCAGCTCTTCCTTCTCGATCATGGTCGTGGAGCCCGTAGACAACCGTGGGTCCTCTGGGACCCATATTTTGGCATGCATCTTCCCTCCAGCAGGCCGCTCTCCTCGCCGTGACCAAGATAATGAATGAGCTTGAAAGTTGCTCCCTGGAATAAAATCAAACTTTAAATTTACTTATAAATATTACACAATTCTCAGACCTGGGCGCGTGTAAACGACTGGGAGGGTATAAACGACACCTATCACTCAATCAAAAAATCAATATGCGAAGACGTATTTTAAAAACAATAAGTACTTAGGTATCTTCTTTCTTCTAAATATATAAAAGGAAAAGGTGACTGAGTGACTGATCTATCAACGCACAGCTCAAACTACTGGACGGATCGGGCTGAAATTTGGCATGCAGATAGCTATTATGACGTAGGCATCCGCTATGAAAGGATTTTTGAAACTCAACACCTAAGGGGGTAAAACAGGGGCTTGAAGTCGCGGGAATAAACTAGTTATTTTTATATTCATATTATATCCGAAATCCAATCCGCGGGACTCCAAGCATTTACCTACCTCTGGTACGAGCATGTACGAGTGAAAATAAAAGGATAGGTATTATTATCATTTCCTACTGAGTTAGGTATAGTCCGCGACAGGTCGAGATGGCAATCGGGCTATGAGCCGGGGGCCGCACGTCACCCACGCTCATCCGCACCGGGTTAGCGACGGGGCTGTGCGGGGCGTTCCCTCCCCGATTGCCATTTCGGCCTGTCGCGAGGTACGAATGCAGTAATTTTTTCTGGTTCTCCAATTTTTTTTGTGGTTTACGTTATCATTGATGAAGACTTCATCATGATCAACCCATCGCCGGCCCACTACGGCACGGGACTCCTCTCAGAGTGAGGAGGGTTTTGGCCATAGTCTACCACGCTGGCCATGTGACTTCACAAACCTTTGAGAACATTATGGAGAACTCTCAGGCATGCAAGTTTCCTCACGATGTTTTCCTTCACCGTTAAAGCAAGTGATAATTAATTACTTAAAACGCACATAACTCCGAAAAATTAAAGTGCGTGCCCGGGATCGAACCCCCGACCTCCGATTAGAAGGCGGACGTCCTAACCATTAGGCTATCACAGCTTGATGAAATATCTATAAATCTATATCTATGAAGACTTACTTACAATCACTTACGAGTCAGTGGCTAATAGGGTTAAAATCATGTTAAAATCTACACATAGAACGTTATTAATTAAATTCACTCATTGCACCCTTGCTTAAAGCGAGCGTAAACTTGAGTATATTATTTATCCGCAATTATTCAGAAGATAGTACAATCCCCGGGGGCTAACTAAACTTCGCGAATGTGGTAAAATTGGGGTGGCATAGTACGAGGGACGCGCACGTGTGCACTGTTACAACCCTTGGCCTTAGTTTACACCGAACGATAGGGCTGACCTGTGCCACTCGATTATTTTGTGATAATATCCATTTTTATAACAGTTTATGGGGACACGGTGCCTGAATAGAAAGTTTATTAACTCATTAATACGTTTAAAATAAGAGTATTTTCTCGCAGATGCACCTTTATAAGAATATATAAAAGGAAAAGGTGACTGACTGATTGACTGATCTATCAACGCAGCGCTCAAACTACTGGACGGATCGGGCTGAAATTTGGCATACAGATAGCTATTACGACGTAGGGATCCGCTAAGGATTTTTGAAAATTCAACCCATTAGAGGGTGAAATAGGGGTAAGAAATTTGTGTAGTCCACGCGAACAAAGTCGCAAGCATAAGCTAGTTAAATAAAAGTCGAGATGGCAATCGGGACATGAAGAGGGGGGACGCCCCGGAAAGCCGCACGTCACCCGCGCTCGCTCGCACCGGGTTAGCGCGGGGGCTGTGCGGATGTGCGGGGCGCTCCCTCCCCGATTGCCATCTCGACCTGTCGCGTACCTACTATACATCTACAGTGATAAGACAAGTATTATCAAAACTCAGAAGCTCAAGATAACTTTAAAAATCGGTTTCTCCTTTACCGCACTCAAAAATCGATAAATAGATAATTATACTCTATTATTTCCCCGGTTGTAACAGAATATACAATAGGTAATAATTACATTTCAGTGGGACATATTACTTCCGGTAATTTGACCACTTGTCATTAATATGTAGGTACAGAATAGTTCACTTTGGTACAGATCTTTTAGTGCTACGTTTAAACACCTGTGATTATTGTTCGGATATTTTATTTAGAAGTATTAAATAATTCACATACACATAGGTTCAACATAGGGATATTTTAGGTTTACTTAATATATCCACGATAGTTTTTTCCAGCATACTTCGCCAAGGCACCTAGTTCTTCCTCGATCCTCATTATTTGATTGTACTTGCCGACCCGCTCCCCTCGAACTGGACCACCGCACTTCACCTGTCCAGCTGACAGGCCTACCACCAGGTCTGCTATAAACAAATCATCTGTATCGCCCCATCTATCACATACACATACGCCAAATCCATTCGATTGCAACAATTTATACGACTCTATCAATTCAGTGAGGGTACCAGATTGATTTAGTCTTAACGCGATGGCGTTTCCTGCTTTCTTTTCCACGGCTAATCCAACTCTGCGCACGTTAGTCTGGGTTAAATCGTTACCGAGTATTTGATTTGTTGTGCGCGCTGTCAAGGTGGACCAAGCCGCCCAGTCGTCAAAATCAAAAGCATCTTCTATTGAACATACTGGATACTCTTTCATATTGTCCAAATATATTTCCGCGAGCTTGTCAGAGGACATGTAGTTCTGAGGATTCGAATTAGGATTTTTAAATTCTAAATCATAGCCTCCATCTTTAAATAGGTCTGTAGCGGACGCATTAATAGAGATTTCAGCCTTGCCAATATACCCACATTGTTTTATTGCATCCGTTAGTAGCATAAGGGCATCTCTGTGACTTTCCAGTGGTATCGACATTCCACCTGTGTGGCTGACAAAAGAAGTTTGGGCACCATATTTCGCTGAGACACTGTTTTTGACGTAGTGATAAATTTCACTCCCTATACGCATTGCGTTTGCAAAATTAGAGGCTCCTGTGGGCATAATCATATATTCTTGAAACGGTAACCCATTACTGCTAAGGACACCGCCCACTATAACTGTAATATGAGGTACTGGTAGTATAATGCTGGCCACACCAGCTAAGTCGGAAATATGTCTATAGAGAGGCATCCCTTTTTTGGCTGCTCCTGCTTTAGCTACTACCAAAGAGACGCACATAATAGCGTTTGCGCCCAATCTTGATTTATTTTCAGTACCGTCCAGAGCTATCATGAATTGGTCGATCTCTTTTTGCATAGTCACTTCGAGATTTTGCTTGATCAGTTCCGGACCAATGATGGTGTTTATATTTTTGACGGCGTTGTTTACACCTTTGCCAGCGAATTCCGAAGGCTTGTTGTCACGCAGCTGAACTGCTTCTGCGATCTTCTTTACATCCGTTGACGGGACTCCGACTCGAAATAGACCAAGTTCAGTTACCATATCCACCTCGACTGTTGGTATGCCGGTTGTATCTAATATTTGTCTAGCCAATAAGATTTTTATAGGCATTTTATGCTTTGTTAAATAAACTAAATACACTCAAAACTTTTAAAAGGAAATTAGTCGATTTAATATGTCAAACGATGCTAAAAATAAATAGATAAGAACTTGAGTGTGAGTGAACTGATACTATAATGCGTACAAAATGAGATCTCACTCGCCATTTTAATATTATGTGTCAACTGACATATCAAAAGTGCGATTTTAGCCCTTGTTTTTAAGATGAACCGTACTATTGACATGACAGTTTTCTAAATATATTATATACTTTTCTATTGTATTTAAGTAGTGTTAAAATATTGAGATAATAAAAATGGCGAGTGAGTTCTCATTTCGGATGGACTATATAAGATCATTTACAATATCATTTAAGAAAAGAACATCAAATATTTAAAAAATAAAAATGACTAAAAAAGTTTTATAAAAAAAACATACTTTTTAAATAACTGCATTTTTAATGCAATATAAAATGCACTATATTTTTATATAGCTAGTTTCAACGCGAATTGTTTTACGTGCAACGATAACATAATAGCAAACAAAGTGTTGAAGTGGTCGCACAGGGGTTGCGCACTTCGCACGTGCACGATAATCTTTATGTAAATCCTACATTAGGTACATTTCGATAAGGTGTTTTCATTAATTGAAAAAAAGATTACTGCACAACCCCCTGTCAGGACTGCGGTCTTTTATGGCCTTTGTATGGTATCATACCTATTCATTGTTCATAATATTTAATAGATGCAGTTAATGCAGGCAGTGCTTTAGATCATTATGCTTAAAAAAATAGCCAATTTAATTGATTACCTAGTATGAACTTTGAGGAAATATTATACAGTAGGTATACACATGGAAAGAACATGACATAATAATTTAGTGACTACTAAAGGTACCTGTAGTACGCGACAGGTCGAGATAGAAATCAGGGTATGAGGCGGGGGGACGCCCCGCACACCCGCACTTCACCCGCGCTCGCCCGCACTTGGTTAGCGCGGGGGCTGTGCGGATGTGCGGGGCGTTCCCTCCCCGATTGCTATTTCAACCTGTCGCTTGAAAACTGTACTTTTAACAAAACTAAGGACTCGGGTTTAGTAGAACGCGTAGGTACCGTACCATTCACATTTCACATACAAGTTCGTTGAAGCATATTGTCGCGAGGGAATTGCTATCTATCCCGGCAGGAATTCATTTATTTATTTATTTTATTTATTTACACTTTATTGCACACAACACAAAGTAAACATTGAAAAAACACAATACAGGATCTTAATCTAATAGCTGTAGCATGCAAAGGCGGCCTAAAGCGATCTCTTCCAGGCAACCTTTGACAAAAGGAATCACGAAAGCACGGGTTGGTGCGGCAGCCGAAAATGGCCCTAGGTATATTATATTATTATAAATTAGACTACATACACAGTACATTCTAATAATACACAAATATATATAAATAAATATACCTATATACATATATCTATAATATACTACATAATTCTGTTTACATAGATAAATAATAGTTCTTCAAACGATTTTTGAAGGTGTTTAAGGATTTCGCCTGACGTATTTCAGCTGGGAGTTTGACACTGTTAATGGTGAAAGAGTTACCATAGTATACCGTGCAGCTGTGTTGAGTCATAAGCTTATTGTCGGTGCTGGAGCGGAGGGAGAACTGATTGTTCTCACCAAGATAGGAAAATCGTTCATCTAAGTTTGACTGAAGCTTTTTACCGATTTAAGTAAATTATTTTCCACTTATAATTTATTACTCATCCGTACTTAATAAGTAGGTTAAATTTAAAGTTTCCATTGTCACGCAGCCGCTTAAACTAAGTGTTCATAATAATAGTGTACTTATTACAATTCCCGTATTAACTAAGAGAGGGAGTGAAGCTTAATGGTTTTCTAATACACTCCGCCTCCCTGTTTACAGAGCGGACTCTCAATTTGCTATGGTGTGATTCGCAAATGCAATACAGCTGACACCCTTGTTTATATTTCTGTCAACGCACTTAACTAATTTTTTAGTTGTTGTAATATTTTACAGAGACGCCGAGCGTCTATATATATCGTCTATATGTAGCGTCAATATAGCGTTCGTGAACTATGGTAGTGTTCTGGAATGATGCTGCGTAGAATCAGAATCAGATTATGATATTAAACTGCCCTATGCTTCTTCCAGGTTAGGTTCCATCTTTAGATTGCATCGTCACTAATTATATCTACACTCCGCGCGGACTACACAAATTTCAAATTCACGTAGGGTTTGAATTTTCTAAAATCCTTTCTTAGCGGATTTCTACGTCATAATAGCTATCTGCATGCCAAATTTCAGCCCAATCAGTCCAGTGGTTTGAGCGTAGGTAGGTAGGTAGGTATAACTTTGTCCGAATTCGGGCACCCAATGCATTTACTACGCTGACCATCGCAATGGAATAGGTACAAGCTAACAATGAAGCCAAACAAAATTCTCCGAAGAGACCCCGTTCCTTTACACACTGAATTTCATAGGCCATCGGATTCGGGCTTCATAAGGTAACAACCTCCACGTGAGCTGATTGCAGTCAAACATTTTACATGATTACCTAAGAGAGATAATTTTTATGCAAGTAAATTGCGCAAGATGATAATAATAGGTACATAACTCAACTGCTGAACCGATTTTGACCAAATACAACAGAGATAGTCTGGAGTCATTGCATCCTTTAAAATCTTGATTTACAATACATCGATATTAATGTAATGCGACCTAAAAGTGGGTTTAGATTTATAACTTCGTCGCAGATATAACTCCTATAAGCTAGTATTACCAATAAAATTCCTACCTTGCAAATTCAAAAGCTATGAACAGGAGAACAAACTTTACCACAGATCATAACAGCTGTCCTTTAAGTAAGTACAGTGTTTTTAAGAGGCCTAATGCCAACATTTCTCACATGTATGATGTAGGTAATCCTAAAACATACCTGTTATCAGTGACGCATCATTAAATGGTGGGAGAGAATGGTTCAATTAATGACAATTGTTTCCGCACGGTGTTCCCTATGGCCCTATGGGATGCAATCGTCACGCGATGGCTCGTGGGAAAGCTGTGGGGATGACACCTGGATGGACCGCCGATAATACGATAAGGATTATTCATTATCATATAATAATACTAGTAGATAGGTACATCATACATACTGGGTACATCCATATTAATATTATAATGCGAAAGCGTCTCTCTGCTAGCTTTCCACGGCCCAAATCTGATACAGAGAAGCGTGCGTCCCGGGGACGGATACGGGATAGGCTAATATATAACAGAAGATGCCTATTCACTAATGATGGTATGTACCTGTTATCTCCATTAAAAGATGCCTATTCACTGTTGCCTTGGAAATATTCAGCATGTATTTAGATTTTGCGTTGCAGGAAACACGGATGCAGAAAGAACAAAAATCTTAGAAAAACGTTTCGTACAAAAAAGTAAAAGTAAAAAAATAGGAACCTACAATAGTGGAGATTGTATCAACGTATAGGTACATCAGACATCATAATCGAGCAAATTACATCGATCACCGCAAGGTGCACAAACAAATCGATATGCGAACGAGGGTCGCAGCCTGGCACTAGCTGACCCAATAGTTGCTGCAAACAATATCATTATTTAAGTTAGATATTTTATTAGTTTAACCTGTTTAACTAGCTTATGCCCGCGACTTCATCCGCGTGGACTACACAAATTTCAAACCCACATTTCACCCCCTTCATCATGATCAACCCATCGCCGGCTCACGACAGAGCACGGGTCTCCTCTCAGAGTGAGAAGGGTTTTGGGCATAGTCTACCACGCTGGCCAAATGTGGATTGGCAGACTTCACACACCTTTGATAACACTATGGAGAACTCTCAGGCATGCAGATTTCCTCACGATGTTTCCTTCACCATTGATGCAAGTGATATTTAATTACTTAAAATGCACTCCGAAAAGTTAGAGGTGCGTGCCCGGGATCGAACCCCCGACCTCCGACACCCCTCTTTAGAGGTTGAATTTTCAAAATACTTTCTTAGCGGATGTGTAGGTACGTATATCATCATAATACATAGCTATCTGCATGCCATTTTTCAGCCCGATCCTTCTAGTAGTTTGAGCTGTGTGTGATAGATCAGTCAGTCAGCCAGTCGGTCAGGCATTCAAGACTTCGTCTGCGTGAACTACACAAATTTCAAACCCCTATTTCACCACCGTAGGGGTTGAATTTTCAAAAATTCTTTCTTAGCGGATGCCTACGTCATAATAGCTATCTGCATGCCAAATCCGTTCAGTAGTTTGAGTTGCGCGTTGCCGCGCGTTGTTGCGCGTCTTACGCGATGCCTATTGGGCTCGTCCTGGGAATGTACTCTTTTTACACCATTTAAAAATCGCCATGCTACGAAA
Source organism: Maniola hyperantus (assembly GCF_902806685.2). Classification (NCBI taxonomy): domain Eukaryota; kingdom Metazoa; phylum Arthropoda; class Insecta; order Lepidoptera; family Nymphalidae; genus Maniola; species Maniola hyperantus. Next base: position 5,074,193 of record NC_048564.1, read on the forward strand.
ATTTCATTTTCTCATATGCTCGACAACTTAAATTTTTAAAAACTTCTAGGATTACAAAAATATAGGTACAATTTATATCTCTAAATTATTCTTATGTAAATATTTATCCCTTATAAATTGCGACTACATTTAGTAAGTAATACTTATGTCTAAAATAATTTTTAATGTATTAGTGTTAGTAGCCGGCCGTAAGTGAACCTAATTAATATAAATAAAATAAAATCCCATAGAACTACATTGTAGTTCAGAGATTCTACGTAAGTACATATTATTATGACCTAAACATTGGACGCGTAATACTTTCTCGCAATCTATATCGTTGCTGAGTTGTTATAACAATTATTTGATACGGTATGCTAAACTCATGAGAAACAATGTAAAATGTAAATACAACACAGGAAGTGTTATGTGTACATAGTATGCGACAGCTCGATATGGCAAGCGGGGTGGGGATGTCCCGCACACCCTCACAGCCCCCGTGCTATCCCGGTGCGGGATAGCACGGGTGTGCGAGGCATCACCCGGCCTCATACCTCGATTGCTATCTCGACTTCTTCCTGCCCGTAGTTTAGCTTTAGACACAAAAGCTATGATGTTGACTACATAATTATGGAAAGTAGCTACGCGCTACGCGACTACGGAGCCGGGCTACGGAGGATGGCAGTGATTTCGCACCTAAAGGCGGTTACGGACTACATCCGACTTCCGTCATCCGATTTCTCTCCGTCATCCGAGTTTCCACTTTTGAAGAGACCGAAGTAGCCGTAGTACTGTTTATACGGACGCTTACGTATTACTTCGGATTCAGAGTGCGTAATCAATACCCGAATTCGGTCCGAGATTTTTATATCCGCATCTTCACGGATTCGGATCGGATGAGTGCGTAATCTCTATTGCTATGCGAAATCCCGGATGAAAGCGAGTACGCAACGAACTCGAACACGAAGGTGGGTTTGAAATATCGAATAAGTAGATACTAGAATAATATAATCTACTATAGTGTGATCTACTTAAGTATGAGGAATGATGACGCAAACCGTTTTTTGCATAATATACTCGTAGAATCAATATCGACGACCTATGGATGGAAAATCGGTCGACGTCTTGCGGTAGGGTGGTAAATAAATAGGCGCCGAGTTTCTTGCTGGTTCTTCTCGGTAAGAAAGGCTTACTGAACCAGTGGTAGATGAATTGACGATTCAAAAGTAGGTACTTGTAAATGTGTAATATAATAAAAATATTTTTATTTATTTAATAAATGAAGCGGGACAAGATTGAAAAGCTCCTGGGCGCACTCTCCGTAATATTATTATATATTATATCCTATAATATTTTAATCAGAAGTGTAAGTATACCGTTCTGTTTGCCAACTTCTCATTATTAATCTAACAAATGATGAGAGATGAATGTAACTTGTAATTTAAGACTAGCACCTACCTCGTACAATGATTTTCTTTTGTTCATGGCTTAATTTCTGGCTGTTCGTGACTCCGGATAACATAGTGTCTGGCGCGTTTCTATCCACGCGTACCTATGGTTGAATAAGTAATTATAATTTTATTCATTCTAATACTAGCTGATATCCACGACTTCGTCTGCGTACATTAGAGTATTGTAAAATCCCGTGGAAACTTTGATTTTCAGGGATAAAAAGAAACTTATCTCACTTAAGTCTTTAACTATATAATGAATAGATATATTCAAGCAGTAGTTTTCACCCGTAGGTATGTATAAATAAATTTTGTATCTAAATAACCATCAGCCGATTTGTGTACCACTCATACCGGACATGATAATTTTGTTAAAAAAGGCCATAAAGGTTACATTCAAACTCAAATATTCGATGAGGCAAAATCAAAAATGCCAAAAGGCTAAGGCCGTCTGTTGGTGATTGGTATTGATTCTACCAACAGTATCTTACCAGTTCTCCAAGGAAGCCTATATATCCGATGGCAAGTTTCAGCGTGTCCACTTTAGAGAGCCGTTTCTCGTAGGGCAGGGTCGGGATGTGAGCACGGAGGCCTTCGAAGGCGTCGTTGATAGACTGCATGCGGCGGCGCTCGCGCAGGTTGGCCGCTTGCCGCTGCTGTATCTGCTGTTGAGGGCAGCGCAGACGTCGCTTGTGGTGTCGCCGATATTCCGATCTTATAAACAACTCATAATTAAAAAAAACCGGTCAAGTGCAAGTCGGACTCGCACACGAACGGTTCCGTACAATAAATAACGCTTTTTAATGTAGCTACAGAATATTGCTATACCTACATCCAATCTGTTCAGGCATTTAGAAGTTATGATGGAAAAAAACCACAAAAATACCTACGTATATGAACCTTGAAAACACTACACTCCTGTTTTCGGCAGTCTTTTAAGAGGTTTAGCCCGATAGATACACCGAATGCAAAACTTTTCAGGTTATTTGAAAATTCAACTCTCGAATCGCTGAATCTTGGTTCCCAATGGTTCCCATATTTATTTTGTCCCATATGTATTAATTTTGAAAAAAATCTTTTAACGAGACCTCGAGGTCTGTCCTGCGTTTATAATTTTATGATAATAGGTAGTAGATAGGTAGAAAATTTTTATAGGATTTTTAAATGGTTATTTAGCTATCTACCTAATAAATACACAACAAACAACAAAAAAGAAGTAATTATTTTAGATTAGGTAGTAGGTATTTTAGCATTTTTCCTAACCATTAAATGGGGAAACCACCCATCAAAGATTTCACGGTGATATTTTCGCCATAGTAAAGCAAAACGTAATTTGTCTGTCTATGTAACTAATGGTTTGTATGTTCCCCATATTTTCATGGCTAAACTACCTCTGAAGACGGACATTGCAAATGTTTCCGCGAAAAAAATAATCCCACAAAAACAGACAAATCGCAATGGTCAGATTACATAAGATTTTTTCTAGATACCTCAATTATATTAATTTTCTCTTATTTATTTATAATATACATGAGTATGAATATACATGAGTAAATTGCAAATAAATAACAGAAAATATATCATGTGAAAAATGTTTACAAAAAATACAGTAACAGAAACAACAAAAAATAAAATAACAAAAACCACAGAAATAAAATAGCTAAAACTTACAAAAATGATTATTACTGTATTTCGCAGAGCAAACATAGGTACCTTTTTTTGGAAGATGACTAAAAGCTAGGAAAAGAATTCTGTAATTTAAAGGAAAACTTTACCTTTTCCTTGGCGTAGAAAGGTTTTCCTGGTCGCTAGCGTACAAGCTGCCGTCGGACATCGACGAGTCATCATACAAGAACATGTTATCAGAACTTCCAGGTGACCCGCCGAAATTGAGCGCTACAGAACTGTTGGTCTCCAGCGAAGTACAGTGACTGTCATTGGTATCCATGTTAAAGAATCACACTAAATTGACAATTTACAACAACTGTAGGCTGACAGTGTTTTATAAATGTTACTTTACTTTTTTACACCATCTCTATGAGTTATAGTGTCAGTAATTATTGCTCGCTCCACCACTGTGTTGATGGAGGGACACTCTGTAACGTATTGAAGCTCAGAGTACTGAAAAGGGCCGAGGTGCGGACAATAAGACCCGCCTACACTTCACGCCGCCCACTCACGGTGCCCACTGTAAAGAGGTCTCCACCTCTACGCCAGTTTATGGCTTCCATCGATCTAGTGCTACAACACAGTGCTGAATATGAAAAGCGTTGGAGTTCTTTTGTAAATGGCTAACATGTTTTGTAAAGCTTTTCGTGAACGTCATTTGTTTACGAAATCTGGTTATATGGTTTTACCCTTTAGCTACTGAGGTTAAAAAACTGATTATGACAATTGTTTCAGCATAAAGAAATTTAAGTTAGGTACCTACGTAGTTACACAAAAAATATCGGGCACCACAGAAAATTTCCGTACGTTTTTTCCTTGCAAAATCTGTGAACTATAGCTACATAGAAGTGCGCGCACTGCGGAATTAATTCCGCACCGGATTTTGATAGATAAAAATTCAAACTTGCGGATTTTTAAACGCACCGCAATTCACCGCACCGTGGTGAGCTCTAGCTCTTATTGTACACATAATACTTATATTTTGAACTGTTTTGTGATAGATAGTAAATCAGATTTAAGTAGTTATAATAGGTAAGTGATTTAATACAATAGGTACCTTAGTCCCACTTTTTGAAATCTCAGATTTAATTGGAAAATTGCAATTTTAGCCTTTTAGTTTTGTGATTAGGATGTTTTTACGTTTATTTCTACCTATCTACGTAGGTACCTACTCTTCTAATATACTTCCTAACATTGTTTTTTTTTGAGAAAAAGTGTAGATGCTACTCGTGCTCTAAGTATTTATTTTCTACGAACAGTTTTTATTTTAAATAATATCTGTCCCGGCTGTACTCACGTGTGTAGTCGACGATAGCCCGACTAGTTTCGAACCCATACGGGGTCCTTTTTCAAGGGAGTCCGTTCGCGCACGCGCCGCGGTTTTGACTGCGGGACGCACGTGCCGCTGCCCGTAGCGCCCGTTGTGAGGGTGGCTGGGGTGGGGGGGACAGCTGCCGATCGTCTCCCGACAGTTCCTGCTGTTCTTCATCACTGGAACCGTCACCGAAATCCAGGCACGCGGAGCTAATGGTGTCCCGTCCCACGACTGATACGGGCGCTACGGGCAGCGGCACGTGCGTCCCGCAGTCAAAACCGCGGCGCGTGCGCGAACGGACTCGCTTGAAAAAGGACCCCGTATGGGTTCGAAACTAGTCGGGCTAACGTCGACTACACACGTGAATAAAGCCGGGACAGATAGTATTTAGAATGGAAATCACTCACGGTAGTTTAAATGCTAAAATAGTTTTTATTTTCTTTATCTTTTTCTATCTAATACTTTCGTCTCATTGACCGCTCTTTAAACACCACCCATATTATGAACACTACCCATATTATAAATGCGAGTCTTTGTTGGTTTTACCTGTTTTTTGTTTGTAAGTTGGGTTTGTAGTTAAAGACTTGGAGAGTGAAACAGGCTTCTTTTTAACCCGGAAAATCAAAGAGTTCCCACGGATTTTTTAAAAAAACGGACAATGGCGCGGGTATCAGCTATCAACTAGTTTTATAATAAAACGTTAAGCTGAAATATTCGGGAATCTACCACCGTGATACGAAGAACCAATCCAAACTAAAAAGTCTAAAGCAGCAGGTAAAGTACATATGCTTAGTAGGTAAGCGACATGTCGAGATGGCAATCGGAATGGGGACGTCCCCGCACAGCCCACGCGCTAGCCCGTTATGGGCGAGCGCGGGTGACGTGCGGATGAGCGGGGCGTCCCCCCGCCTCATATTCCGATTGCGATCTCAACCTGTCGCGTACTATACCTAATTAACTATAAATGATAAAAATGCCCTCCCAACCGAATTTCGGTTTATTTGATCGGATGGAGATTAGCCATCTGTGCGGGAGGTAACTATTATAGTGCACAAGGGTGTACCCAAACACAGGTGCACTCTCTGTTTCCTCACTCTCATAGCCCGATGGGACGCCAAGCCGACACGACCAGAGAGGCACAGGACCAATGGCTTTGTAAGTCGTGCTCTCTGAGGCGCTCGTCTTCTTCCCAAACTCACTTCCCACTTCCCAACTCGTGGCTACTTTTGAGATTTTCTTGACAGAAAACCCAATACATAAATATTTTTGGGCCGACCTAGTAATCACACCAAGGAGCTCGTCATCCGCAGTCAAACATGATAACCAGCTGCTCAATTGCGATAGAATGACAGCCACAATGTTACGATCGCAATCACCTCTGATTGGTTGACGCTCGCTCACTATTGGCTACAATGCATTGTTGCAACAAGAAAAGCACAAATTCAGCCAATCACAAAGATTGAGATTGTAATAATGATTCAGGTTTTACGAAATCTACCTACAGTAGACAAATGAGACAGCTGCAGTAGGTACCTATAAGTAGAAGAATAGCTATAAAAACGTAGGTACATTCGGGTAGGTAAGTAGAACAAATATCTACAACTTTGATAAAACTATTTTACGAGGTAGGTAGGTACTAGGTAACGTAGCTATAAAGCAAAAATGTATTAAACTAGTTTATTTGCTATGAGTTTAGTAACTTACACTTGCACCTAACTACCTGACTGAATAGCACTGAAAATCTGTAATCATAATGTCGTTTCCTGGATATCTACTTTGTTTAAACGTTATTTTGTTTTAGTAAGTGTTTAAAAGCCTATTTTCATTGGTAAACTACCTTTGCTTACCAAATGCCTTTTGTAAAGAGGGATGTAAGAATCAAGCGAAAGTCGTCCTAGCTAAAAAGCAACCTTGAACCTGTGCAGTGGGTAATTTCTCAATCTATTTGGTGGTAACTCGTGCTAGCCTAGTGATTAAGACGTCCGCCTCATATTCGGGAGGTTGGGGCTTCGATCCCGGGCACGCACCTCCAACTTTTCGGGATATGTGCGTTTTAAGCAATTAAATATCACTTGCTTTAATGGTTGAGGAAAACATCGTGAGGAAACATGTATGCCTAGTTCTCCATAATGTTCTAATAGGGGTCTGAAGTCTGCCAATCCGCACTTGGCCAGCGTGGTGGACTATGGCCAAAACCCTTCTCATACTAAGAGGATATTCGTACTCTGTAGTGAGAAGGCAATAGGTTGATCATTGCGCATCGATGCGCTGTTGTTTTATATAAGTAGACTGAGACCGACGGCAAGCGACAGCGACACTGTTGCTGCAACAGGGTTGAGTGTCGTCTGTTGCTGTGGTAGGTATGATTCAACAGCTCGCGTCACCACAGCCATTTGTTGAATCCGATGTCCGTATCGTTGCGGCACGATGACCAATCGACAGGGACGCAGCGGCAGTGTCTCATACCTACTCGGATTATAGCTTCATAAAAAGTCGTAGAAAATATGTATAATAGGTTCCTATTATATCCTAGAAGCGTCGTTTGCTGTCGGCGGCACTACAAGGAAAATACATAATGATGCGCAAACAAAACCCTTTTGCAGCCCTTGACTTGAGCTCTTTTTAGCTAACTTATTCTTTTAACTATGAAGTAAGATAAAGAAAAGTTGATGAACCTAAGAGCTATAGAGCTGGATTCAAAATGCTAAATCTTATTGATGTTTCCAATCTAGTTATCGAGTGGCCACGGAGGAAAGAACTAAACTACCACGTTATGCATTTGATCAAGACCTTAAACCGTAAGTTTTAGCAAGAAACTCAGAATTATTATTCACAGTACAAGTTACTACCATTTACCTCTGTCTGTCAAACAAGGTCACCCTGGTATCTTTGAAGAAACAGACTCTAATTAGCTATTTGTGACGTATCGCTAATGCTATAGCCTATAGTATACAAAGTGTAATAACCAAAGTAAGTCTTATAAGTACTAAGTGTACCTAATTCATTACTGTATGTGAGTTGTATACTATACTTAATTAATTATGATAGGCAGTATAGATAGGCGCGCCTCTTCACGGCACTTATCTCCTATGAGACAGAGATGGTAAAGAAATAAACGTATACGCGATAGGAAGAGCGAGGCGTTCATTAAATTTAACACCACAGCGCTGTGCTAGCTAAATTGCACTTTACTGTGTCTAACCAGAGTCGCAATTTGTTTAAACGTCTTACCAGAGTCTTCCGTGCCCGTAAGCTACTATTAAGGTTGCGTTTCCATTGACGCAGAGCTGGGCGGAGTGCAGAGCAGTGAAAAGTGGTAAGTATTTCCACTGAAGTGGAGCGGGGCAGAGTGCAGCTGAGCTGAACAAACTAGAGGTGTATTGAGCCGAGTTCCGATCAGTCTAACTTGAATAACCTTACCCGCCGCACGGCTCCGTCCCGCTTCCCTCCGGATCGTGCCCTCAGCTCAGCACCACAGCCTGCTGGACTTCGTTCCGTCCGGTTCAAGGCCGACCGGTTCACATATTTTATTTGAAGGTCTGCTCCGCTCTACTTCCACAGTTTTCACTGATGTGGAGTGGGGATTTTGAGCACTGTGATTGATCAATTCAGGGTCCGCTTCGCTCCACTCCGCCCAGCTTTGCGTCAGTGGAAATGCAACCTAAGTATTTTGTGAGATACTTATAAAGTCTTGACATTTTTTTAATCAGCTTTAGAACCTTTATTAACTTCATTTTTATTATTCCAGGGCAATTGTTGGATCTTATAGCTATGATATGGCGAAAGGAAAATTTATATTGCCTGACACAAATAGCTCGACAACGACCGATATCAACTTAACTGATATAATTTTTAGCGAACCATCAAGCACGTCTACTGTCGACGATGTCTACAGAAAACACGTGAGAGTAACTCAATCAAAATCATTCAATTGGTTACGCTCTAGGTTATCAAAGAATTCAACAAATCAGAACCTTACATTATTCAAGAGGTAAAATTTCAAATTTTACAACTACCCAATCGGCAGTAACTAAAATAAATAAGAAAGTTTAAATTGTCATAGTTGTAGGTAAATTTAAATGATACTACAAAGGTCATGATGCAATAAATTACTTACTTTTATTTGACAAATTATGTTTTATTTTGGATTAAGCTTACATATAAATGGGTAACACCAAATAGACAAGCCATGAGAGTAATCAAAAATATTGCACGAAAATACCTGAAACAATGAAAATATTATTTAATTATTGGTCACTTTAGCATTTAAAGGACCTTTCCTCATAGTTACAGCAAATTGTTATAGGGAAGATTTTTTTTACTATCTAGATGATGCCTGTAGCTTCACCCACATAGATTTAGGTTCTTTAAAAATCCTGTGGGAACTCTTATTTGCCGGGACAAAAAGTAGCCTGTGTGCGAAAAATTTAGACTAAATCCGTTAAGCAAATGGGCCTTTAAAAATCGTGTTGGAGCTCTTTGATACTCTGGAACAAAAAGTGGCTTATGTCCGTACCCAGGCTCCAAGCTAGCTCTGTATCAAATTTCGTAAAATTGCTTAAATGGATGGACTGTGAAAAGCTACACAGACCGACAGACACACACTTTCACATTTAAAATATTTGTAATAATTTGTGCGGTTATCCTATCTTTGGATTTGTTATGCATATTACAGAGGCAGTTTAACTTACCAACTGAATTTAGATCGCCGCAGTAACCTTATTATACTTTCTGTTTGCCGTCTAGTATTGGCAAAGTCCCCAGAATTGTCTATGACGAAATGTGAATTGGCAACCTTTTGCTCCAAAGGCATCTGACAATTTATCCTCTTCATAGCAACTTTTTCTGTAAAGTCACTCCGTTTGCAAAGTCGTTCAAGTTGTTGATAGTCTTCACTAAAACAAAAATATTCACTTATTAGATGATGCCCGGGACTTCACCCGCATTCAGTTTTTAGAAAGTCCTGTGGAAACTCTTTAATTTTCTGGGATAGATAGTAGCCTTTCGGGATACAAGTATATAGTAAGTATCTCTATATATTTGTATATAGAGATATTTGGATAAGAGTTTATTTGGTACCCGCATTCAGTTTTTAGAAAGTCCTGTGGAAACTCTTTAATTTTCTGGGATAGATAGAAGCCTTTCGGGATACAAGTATATAGTAAGTATCTCTATTAGTTGTATATAGAGATATTTGGATAAGAGTATATTTGGTACCCGCATTCAGTTTTTAGAGTCCTGTGAAAACTCTTTAATTTTCTGAGATAGATAGTAGCCTTTCGGGATACAAGTATATAGTAAGTATCTCTATATACTTGTATATAGGGATATTTGGATAAAAGTATATTTGGTACCAAATAGATGTATTTAAGTACTAAATAGATGACGCTCGCGAACTGGTTCCATATGGGTTTGGAATTTTTTCTTTAATCCTGTGGCAACCATTTTAATTTTGTTGAATAAAAGTTGCCTATGTCCATCCCTAGCATGCAAGCTATCTTTGTTCCAAATTGCATTGAAATCAGTTAAACAGATGGGCCACGAATATATAGCAGACAGTCAGACACACTTTCCCATTCCATATTATAGTATGGAGTAGTACACAACAACACCACCAAGTATGTGGTGGTGTTGTTCAGTGGTGGCGTTGACAAACATGCTGGTCCGTATTCAGCATGCCAGGGTTGATTTGGGCTTTAGTCCTAACATCTAAATAAATATAAAAGGTGACTGACTGATCTATCAGCGCACAGCTTAAACTGGACGGATCAGGCTGAAATTTGGCATGCAGATAGCTATTATGATGTAGGCATCCGGTAAGAAAGGATTTTTGAAAATTCAACCCTTAAGGAGGTGAAATAGGGGTTTGAAATTTGTATAATCCACGCCGACGAAATCGCGAGCATAATCTAGTATTATATGAATTTAAAAACTTACCATACTACAGTAATAATTTTGTGCATGAAATTGAGCATCTTTCCAGTTTCAAAGAGCAATGGCACTTCCATGACTATGTATTTGTGGCCCGAAAAAAAGTATTTCACAGCCATTTTCATCATGGCGGTTTGAATTTTTGGGTGTGTGATAGCATTGAGCTTCCTTCGCTTTTCTATATCATTGAAGATAAGTTCTCCTAACTTTAATCTGTTAACTCTTCCATCAGAGTAAAGAACCTCTTCACCAAAGTAGTTCCTTAACTCTTTCCATGCTTTAGTACCAGGCTCCAAAACTGAAAAAAATATAAAAATACATAGGTATATACAAACATAGAATCATATTAAATGTGTTCATAGAATTTCTTTAATGGCCAGTATGAGTGTAGGTATAGTTATTATTTTTATTAATGGTTTAGACTATACTATATGGTGATCTACAATACAAAAACATTATTGATGATTGATTCAAGTACTAATCCTTGTAGTTTTTGGAAAATAATGATGTATAGCATGTAACAAAGTAGGAACCTTGTCAAGTTGCCAGACTTCATAATAATTGAAACACATAGTATGGTTTGAATTTCTAACTTATCCTTTGTCCTTGTCCTTATATCCATACATAGTTAGATAATATGAGCAGTTAAAAAGGAATATTTATAAATTATATTCACCTTGCCTAGCCACCTCATCCGCATCTATTACAGCGACGCCGTTGTCCCGAAATATTGAAAGGACGGTGCTCTTTCCAGTTGCAAGACCTCCAGTTAGACCGACAATAAACATTTTTCTCTCACATGCATTAAAAATGCCTAAACAAAATGGTCTAAGAATTACGACTGAACACCTAGACTTAACAGACTTAACCTACGTGAGGGTACAGCTAATTAAACACTAATAACTTATATTTTATTAACTCCATTGCAGAGTTTTAAATAGGGAAATTATAAGTATTTATTGTTTATTTAATTTATTGACAAGCAATATTATTTTTACAAAATTGTTGATCACCGACACCGACCGATCAAAAAAACATCGATTTTGAGTTTGACACACGTTCGACATTGACTTCTATTTGACAGATAACTCTAGTTTCTACGCTATTTCCTATAAGATCTCCTTGGAACAAAATATTATTTCTGGACGATAAAGCGTCTTCTTCACGGTATTTCATACTGTCTCTTGTACTTTCTCGTTGGACAAGGTGCTGAAGGCTGAATCAGTACCATATCAGTACCTACTATTGTTTTTCACTTCATAGGGATAATTTTACCTCAGTGCACAATCGTTGGTATTGATACGAGGTGTGTTTAATCTGTGGTTTTCAGATTTTTTTCAATAATAATCTGTAGATTGTCACTTTTTTTGTCGGTGGTTTTTCAATAAGACTTAAGACTATGGTGGTTTTTCATCAATCTGTGATCAATACATAAATGACTTATGACATAAATAAATAGATTGTGCATAAATTTATAAATTTATTGTTTCTTACAAAATTCATTGTATCCTTGAACTAATTTGGTATTATTAAACACAAAGCAACGCGGTTCGTGTGTTACCTTACAAATGATTTCAATAACTCTAAATTATATCGTGATAAAAATCCTTTGTATAAATTCACTAAGTCATTTCTCATGAAAGTTTTTTTACGTTACTGGGCCAAAGTCAAGAATGTGTAGACAAGGGATAATCTGTATATAGAATTTTAAGACGTAGAAGCAATAATTATTAGGGAGATAGTGTAAATATGGCACACTACAGGCGCGATATTACGTATAGCGCGCTGGATAATGAGTTGACTCCGCCACTCGCCAGATCTGCGGAAAACACTAATACTCCGACGATGATTACTCTGGACCAGGAGCACGACGATACAACCAATGTTATCATACACAAAGTACCTCAAACTAAAGGTAAGCTACTCTCGAAATTACTATATTCCCTATTCAATCTTTGTTCCAAAATATTGTTTTGATCGAAACGCAAAATCATAACAAAGAAGATAATATAAATTAAACGCAATTTTCTTAAGATAATGAAATGAATAACTGGTTAAATAGTGTATGCATTAGTCAATTATTTGTAATCAATTTAAAAATTGCAACTTCTTTGTGTACTAATTAGTACTTAAGTATTTGCAGATTATTGTTTTTGTTTATGATTTTTTTATTTCAAGACTACTCTGTTATGACATTCATCACAAAGGCACTTATGTGATTGCACAATTTGTAATAAATTTGCATAATTTAAATGTTTGTGTATTCCCAAATATAAAGATAAATAAACTACCTATAGACTACATATAGTATATAAGCACTGTTCATGTTTTTACTCAGCAAATTGATGTTTTATTACATTGATTTTAATATTATGCCTAGTACTTGTCCCACTTCAGCTTGTTAAAGGGCTCAAGTTTTATCATTATTATCCCAAAAGAAATCTCTACTATTAAATGAATAATAGAAAAAGGCTCACAACCCTCAATGCAATGAGGAATAAATACAATGCAAGTAGATCTATATAAAATATTACTTATATCAAAAAACAGTCACTTAGCTCATGGAACATTCTTGTCTTAAAATATGTTTCAGTATCTGGCCACGAGAGAAATAATATCAATCTCAGTATTTTAATAATTTTAATATTTCATTGTTTCAGGAGGATGGACACACATAAAAGATCTCGACTCATTTTTTACAAGAATGTATAGATATTATGTTAGGGGTGGTTTCTATCCTATGATTATGTCGGACTTCTTTTACTTATTACAGTTTATTTTCATTGTGTGGTTCTCAACATTTTTAATATACTGTGTAGACTATCCAAGGTTATTTAGAAATGATCCTAAAGCAAATAGAAGTGAAAAACTTAGTTTGAATGATGTAATTTTTCCTACATCTGTATGTGTAAGCTACATATCTTGGACTTGGTAAGATTTAATACATTATAAAACTATTATTATATTTTATGAGAAAATATCACATTTTAAAGTATAGATTTATCTTATTTAAACTATATTTAGTAAATCTGTTCCTCTATCCTAATCTATTGGTTTTGTATTTAGACTATGGTATAGTTACAACCTGTTTTGTGTGCCTTTATAATAAAATAAAAATAAAATTAAATAAGTCTGGGTGGATTTTGATTCATAAAAATCTTGTGGAAACTCTTTGATTTTCCAGGATTAAAAGAAAAACGGATGGACAGTGAAAGGCTAGCAGACAGACAGACACTTTGACATTTGTAATATTAGTATATGGATATAGATATTATGTTTACATTGTAGCAAGTTTTTGTTATAAAAAGTTCACACTGAATACATAATAATCTTGTAGTATATTATATATTTTTTTAATTGCAGGTGGTGTCTCATCACACTCTGTTCCATAATTTGGTTAATGAGACTAGCCATATCATTTTATCATTTATTTTATGCATATGACACAAAGTTATTTTATAATAATGCTTTAAAAATTAAAGAGGTATGTTCAATATTATTTAATCAAATGTTTTTTTTGTACCTTGTATTTCAAAATGTTATTATCAGGTATATTTTTAACAGAGTGATTTAGCGTGGATCGACTGGTCTACAATACAGGAAAGAGTAAGGGAAGCCCAGGCAGAACATCACATGTGTGTCCACAAACAAGAAATCAATGAATTAGATATTTATCATCGAATACTCAGGTATTTATTAACAAGCTGTTTGCAATTTTGTATAATATATTTTCGCTTAAGCAATATATTTTGTGAAATATTCTTTTAGTCTATACAATAAGTTTTTTGTACAGGAAAAATTTGTTTAATGTTAAACATCACTGAGAAAATTATCTAAATATATAAAAGGAAAAGGTAACTGCCTGACTGGCTGACTGATCTATCAACCCACAGCTCAAACTACTGGACGGATCGGGCTGAAATTTGGCATGCAGATAGCTATTATGACGTAGGCATCCGCTAAGAAAGGATTTTTGAAAATTCAACCCCTAAAGGGGTGAAATAGGGGTTTGAAATTTGTGTAGTCCACGGGACGAAGTCGCGAGCATAAGGTAGTTATACATAAGAGTCAATAGGCACCTAGATAAGTGCGCTCCACCTTAGGCTTTATCATCACCTACTAAAATGTTGCAATTTGGTGTGATTGCGGTCAAGAGCATGCCTATTTAGTTAAAAATAAAACTATTGAACCAAACCATGTTAATAATAAGTGTGGGTTTTGATTATTTGAAAGCACCAAGGTTGTGTTATTAATTATTTTGATCTACTTTTCTGCAAAGCTGCGTTATCTAATACAAGAATGTAAATAATATGAGATATCAACAGCTCTTTTGGTGAATTCTGTAGTATTATCTCAAAAAAAACCATTGTAGGTAGGTACTTATCGTAATTCATAATCAACCATTTATATAACTGCTAATTGTGTTATTATTCAGTTATTGGTTAGTCATTCGTAAATAATGTGATACTGTTTTGCTTCTTAAAGATTTATCAGATTATATCAATTGCAATACAAATGATATGATAACTAATTCAAATAAGGTCAATTGTGTGAGGCGCAATTGCTGAATTTTAAATTAGTTATGACGATGATCCAATTTCATAACAGTAACTCGCGTATAATCTGATAATATCTCATAGATATTTTATATAATGAATACACATTCCTAATTATATATATATGTAAAATTCTAGATATTTCATATGTGCAGATTTATAATATTTCCTTATAAAATCTAGAATTTATTTTTCTATCAAATGTTTAAAAATGGTCCTTCCCTACTACTATGTGATACTGTAATAGAAATGTGCCAAATTCTAAAATTGCTATCTTTTTTTTAGGTTTAACAATTACATGGTGGCGATGGTCAATAAGAATTTACTGCCTTTGCAAATACAAGTGCCTTGTATTGGAGATTTTCATTATCTTTCGAGGGGATTGAAGTGGAACTTGGAGTTTCTGTTATTTTGTAAGTGCTTTTTACCGTTTTCGTTGCAATTTCTCTACCTTTTTCTAAACTGCATTTCCTGTATACCCAGCGTATATAATACAGAGTTAACTCACACTTATTATCATTCGATATCATACCAAATATCGCCGATTTCGATCGAATGTGTAGCATTCATGTGCGACGGTGTCTCTATGTAAATCGCTTGCTTTTTCGTGTTGCATTCAGCAGGCTTGTTACCTCTAATACTTGAGAGTTCTGCATGATTTTCTCTTTTAATTTTTTCTGTTTTCTGTCTGAGCATGGTGGACTATGGTTTAAACTCTTGAAAAAGCACCCGTGCTGACTAGTGCGCCGGTGATGAGTTAATGATAAAACTTATTAAAAAATTATCACCATAATTATTATCATAATTATTGTTTTACTTGTAGATAGTCCATGGAGTCCGTGGGAGAATTGCTGGCAACTCCGTACGGCGTATAAGGACCACTCAAAGCGCATGCTACTCGCCAAACAGATGGAAAGACAAATTGTACTATTGGCGTTGATCAACATTGTTCTGGCGCCGCTGATTCAGGCCTGGCAGATACTGTACTTCTTCTTCAACTATGCTGAGGTTTGTTATAATGTGTATCTTATTTACTAGGTAATTTAGGGTTTTTTAAAAATTCTTCGGGAAAATCTTCATATTACGGTATTAAAACTATCCTTAGTCTTCTGGATCCAAGCTATCTCTGTGCCAAACTTCGACAGATTCAGCAGTTGAGTTGAGAAAACACAGAAACTCTTTACTATACCATACTAATATTATAAATACGAAAGTTTCTGTTACCTTTTCACAGCCCATCCGTTCAATGTAGAATAGTCTCTCCGTGATAGTTAGAGCCCGGTGAGGGTGATCAAGGGCTACGAAAAGTTTATTCGTTCGTTCTATACGACACAGTTGGTCATGAAGGTCTGAAGCATCGACGTCTCCTCGGAAAATTCGGCACATAATTTTCAGTTGGTTGCAAGACCGCCTGACCTCCAAGGAGTTGAAACCTAAGCAATCTAAAGAGCTTCCGAGACGGTCAAGCGCCTTGACGTCAAGCACGTATATTTTTGCTTGAGCCAAGCATTTTGACCGTTTACAATGTATGCTTGATGCTTGAATCATGTATTTACATGCTTGACGGTGATTGATGCGATCTTATATTAATTTTGCTTGACGTGACATTTGAGATATGAGAAAAGTGCCATTTGCTTGATCAAGCTGCATGATGCGACCGTCAAGCAGATTAATTAAGGAAAACAAAACTACCTGCTTGACGACAAGCCGCTTGACCGTCTTGGAAGCCCTTAAGAATAGTTTTATATTTTTATTACAGTTAGTAAAACGTTCGCCGGGATCGTTAGGACTGCGTACTTGGTCGCTATACGCGCGGGTGACGCTGCGGCATTTCAACGAGCTAGAGCACGAACTTCAGGACAGACTCAACCGCGCCCACAAGCCCGCTACCAAGTATTTGGCCAGCTTCAGTTCGCCCATCACCACTGTTATTGCCAAGTAAGCTTAATACAATAAAGAGCCTCAATAGCTCAAAGGGTAAAGGAGTGGACTGAAAACCGAAAGGTCGACGGTTCAAATCGGGCCCTTGCACTATTGTCGTACCTACTCCTAGCACAAGCATTAGTCATTTAACATGGCTATTAATTTAAAAAAAAAAAACTATTAAAGAACTAGATGCTGCCAGCAATTTCACCCGCGTGGATTTAAGTTTTTTAAGTTTTGTGGAAACTTTAATTTGTGGGATAAGAGTAGTCCATGACCCTTCAAATCTAATTATTCAAAAAATCACGTCAATTCATTGCTGTGTTGAATAAAGGACAAACCAACAAATACACACTTTCACATTGATTTTTAGAAATCTACATCCAGCGCACGAAGGATCTGGCATCATCTAGTACATATTTAATAAATAAGCTTCCATTTCTACTTTATAATCTGCTGTTTTTGCGTGCATTAAACGGATTTAACCAGAATGAGATGGCAATAGCAATTTTGCAAATCATCTTGTGGCAACTTAGTCAGTAACTTAGTATGATGTAGGTACATTTTTTTACTACAGTGTTGGATTATGTTTCTACAGAAATAAATACCTGTCAATCACACTATTTTGTCTTTCAATGTGTTCTCAGCCATTGCTATAATAAGAATCGGGATTGATGCCAAATTGTTTTTTTATAGAAAAGTAAAATACAAAACTGGTTCATATTGCATAAGAATGATGAGGCGGATTTAGATCAATGTCATTTCCGCTTTGTCATCTTTAGTTTCGAAAGTAAAATTTAACAAGATCGATTCGTGATTCGGACTAGCACCAATGGCGATTGAATCCTTATTTTTTTCGCGTATGCCTAAACCAGCGTAATACGTGCAGAAAAATGCTAATACGTAGTCAAGGGCAAACTTGTATCTGAATAAATAAATAAATGCCTTTAGACTGTGTCGTCACTTACTGGGTGAGATTGCATTCAAGGGCTCACTTGTCAATATTACCCATATTATTTTAAAGGTCTAAGTGTGTTTGTTTATTGGTTTGTTACTTTGTTGGTTTGTCTGTCAATTACGTCGCAACGGAGCAATGATCGACGTCATTTTTTGCATGGTTATAGTCGAAGTCGTGGAAAGTGACATAGGCTACTTTTTATCCCAGAAAATCAAAGAGCTTCCGTGGTATTTTTGAAAACCTAAATCTACACGGACGAAGTCATAAGCATCAGCTAGTTATATAATAAAAATAACCAATACTGTATGTACTTTGTTACAGAAACATTGTGTTCTTATCGGCGAGCGTGCTAGGCGTGCTCGTGGTGCTGTCGGTGTACGATGAAGACGTGCTCACGGTCGAGCACGTGCTCACTATCATCACGATACTGGGCTGCGTGCTAGCTGGGGCAAGGTATTATTGCTTATCGTCACATACTAGCCTCGTCATTTCTATACCCTGTTCTTTATTCTTGTTTGTCTAAGGTCTGAGTTTACGTTAATGGCCTGCGCAGACGAGGGTCTATTGTCGGCGGAGGACAAAAGTGGTTTACTAAGGACTACATCGCACAACACACGATGAACTGATAGTTCAGTTCTTCGTGTGCGAGTCTGACTCGCAATTCACGGTTTATTTTTAATAGGTCTTGGACCGTAGTAATAAAATGACGTGATTTTTTGTATAGCGGTAGTTTATATTCAAGAGAATAATTTAAAAAAAATCATTATTTTTATTCAGTATTTTTATCAGTTAATAATGAAGCAATTTCCGCGCAAGTGTGAGAAAATATAATTATATAGGTATCGTTCCTTGCTACAATTTGTAGACCTACAACCAAGTGTATGTGTATGTGGTATACATATAAATAACTAAATATTTTTAAATACATATCAAAAATGGCGGAATCCGCAGGATTCCAACCTGCGTCTACTTGGGAATCGCGCCCGGATGCCTTCACCGCTAAAGCGAACGAACAGCTTTGCTGCCAGTGTCGAAATTTGAGATACTGATATTATTATTATGTCAAATTTCGGTATCTTCAGTACTGAGAGAACATACATATTGTGTACATGTCTCAGTACTTGAAGCAACTGTTTCCTTGAAGTTTAGGTAACAAACACTATCATAAAAATTATAATTATAAATCACCGTTGTATTCTTATATTTGTTTTTTTTTTGCAGGGCTCTAATCGGGGAAGAGGAGAGGCTAGGGGGCGCGTGCACGGGCCCGGCGCGCGGGGAAGAGCTGCTCGTGCAGGTGCTAGGTCACGTGCACTACCTGCCAGCCGCTTGGAGAGGCCGCGCGCATACCAAGGACGTCGCCGCACACTTTCAACATCTGTTCCAGTTTCGAGCGGTTAGATACATTTCATTTTCCTTCAACTACCCACTTTTGAGTCTCAGTATGAGAAGGGCTGTGATAACCTAGTGGTTAAGACGTCCGCGTTCTAATAGTAGGTGGAGGGTTCGATCCCGGGCACGCACCTCTAACTTTTCGGAGTTAGGTGCGTTTTAAGTAATTACATATCACTTGCATTAATGGTGAACTAAAACATCGTGAGGAAACCTGCATGCCTGAGAGTTTTCCATAATGTTCTCAAGGGTGTGTGAAGTCTACCAATCCGCACATGGCCAGCGTGGTAGACTATGGCCAAAACCCTTCTCACTCTGAGAGGAGACCCGTGCTCTGCAGAAGAGCCGGCGTTAGATTGATCATGAGAAGGGCATAGGATATACTTCACGCAACTTTGAGAACATTGTAATCAACATTATAGAAACTAGCTTATTCTCGAGACTTAGTCCGCATGGACTATACAAATTTCAAACTACTATTTTACCCCCTTAGAGGTCGAATTTTCAAAAACTCTTTCTTAGCGGATGTCTACGTCATAATAACTACCTGCATGCCAAATTTCAGCCTGATCTGTCCAATAGTTTGAGCTGTGCGTTGATAGATCAATCAGTCAGCTTTTCCTTTTATATATTTAGACTATGCAGTGATTAGATAAGATTAGATAATATAAGTTTTTCTCTTCACAGATATACATACTATATGAGCTGCTAAGTCCGTTGCTATGTCCGATAGTGCTCCTCTCTATACGCACGCGTGCTCTGGACATTGTAGACTTCTACAGAAACTTCACTGTCACCGTTCTTGGCATTGGGGATGTATGCTCATTCGCTCAGGTATATTTTTATTTCTGCTATCTTCATCTCTCTACATTGTTTTTTTCATTGCTTTTGTTGGTGGCCCCTTCCCATTATTCATATAATGGTAGGGGCTCTCAGATCCTTCCGCATAAACTGCATAAATTTAATGAATACATTTCTTGGAAAATATAATATTGATGGTCAGAATTCGTATAGTATAATTTTCTTAGATTGATTGAAAGATAAACTAGCAGCTTACTTCTCGGAGAAACTCGTAAGTGACGCGTTATTCACGTGCGCGAGTGTTCACGTATATTATATAAAGGTTTAACAATGTTTGTTCGTGGTAAGAACGTCTTAAACGCCGCGTAGATCGCGTCGCTTACGTGTTTCAGCGAGAAGCGATTCTACCTTTTAAGCTAAAGAAAAATAAAATATATTAAAATGTTTACACCAATTTGAAATTGTGGCAAATTAATTTATTAATGCTAGATATTATTATTTGTAGCTCGATATTCGACGTCATGGACACCCCGATTGGCAGACTCCTGGAAAATGTGGAGATAAAGGTGAGAACTAAGCTAAACTGCGGCATTCCGCATGGGATGCGGCCTTTTGTGCCGAATGCACGTGACTTATGTATGAAATTGTATTTATGAGGGTAGCACTAGCTGCATACGTATACGTTGTGGGGGCTAGAAAACTACGTGCATTCTAAAACTAGTGGATACCCGGCGTGTGCTACTACGCTAAAAAATCAATCTTCGCATTATCGCCTTTATACTGAAACCGGTTTGGGGCACATCGGTTGAATAGTTTCAAAGTCTATGATAGATAGAAATATCTTTTGTGTTTTATATCTATTCTGAATCGTAGCCAAGTAAACTGAACTGGATTTCCACTACATATAGTATAATCCTTCCTCTAAAGTACCTGTAGTCTTTCCTACGCGTCTCTAGAAGTTTTTCTTCAATAAATAATCATGTGGCCCCCAGGATCCAATACGCAATACAACCAAGGCGAAGGTGGCAAGACTGAACTATCCCTAGTGGCCTTCTCGTGCCGCCACCCCGGCTGGATGCCCGCCGAGCCCACGCAGCGACACTTCCTACGATCCCTGCGCCAGAGCATGCACCACGCGATACCCAACCAGAACGGCCTGGTAAGTGATCTGAAGGTGGCAAACCGAGCTATCCTGGTGGCGTTCCTGTGCGAGAATAATATGCTTCATGCGATACCCAACCAGAATGGCCTGGTAAGTGATCTGAAAGTGGCAGAGCTATGAAAATGAAAATGAAAAAATCTTTATTATTCTCTTTACATTGTCTTAAAAGTAAAGAACGGTAACAACTGCTTTAGTTAGAAACTGTGTTACAGTTGTTAACGCCCACCTCCAGATTGAGAAATTAGGTACAAAAGAAATAATAAAAGGGAAAAAGCACAATGTTAAAAAATCAATGAAAATTATGTTAGATTAATATATATGTGTGTGTGTGTGTTTAGGTGTGTGTGTTTTTTGTGTATAAGATGTGTGCATGAGTTACGATGTCTTCCGTGTCACTATAAGGAAGTGCCTTGGTGCATGCTATCTCTGGCAATGCTACAGAAAAGGTTCTAGATAGCAAAGCCATACCTGTGAGGAAATGTCTGGACAATCTGGCACACAATAACTCAAGTAGATCGAGAAGACGAAGAGCGTCTAATAAATCGAATCTAATTTGTAAAAATGTATTTGATTTTTCTTTATCATGCTCGTACAAAATAATTCTTTAGACTTGTCAAATATACTGTGTACCTTGTATAAGGTATTATATCAAATGCATTATATAGTAAATTCTATTTCAGAATAAAACTATGCTGGGCTCCTACATTCAACAGAGTATATTTGGCACAAACACACCTCTACCAGCAGTGTTGTCTTATTACCAGCAACAACGCCAGCATTACAGGCTTCCCGTAAGTAGAATAGATAAAATAGTAGATTAATCGACATAGGTGTACCGTGTAATGCAATTTCTTACATTACGGGCGCTGGGACAAATCCCAAGCATAACGAGAAATTTCAGAGTAGTTCTCGAGCGTAGCGAGGGTGTTGCATCTAGAATCCTGAATGAAGCGAGTTTGGTTTAAGAGGTCCCAATAACGAACACAGCATTGCTTCTGCGTTGAAAATTTCACTTTTCACACCTCACACCTTTAAAATAAAGGCTAATATAAGTAATTGATTACAATGACACCACAATATAACGTTTCGGAGATAAGATTTTGGAGGGAATTTTCAATAATCATTGCTCTCTGGAAGTCTCGAAGCATGATGCTTCGCGGGCTCTGGCGAGTGAAAGGGATGTCATCACTCATCGAAGAGAGACGGCAATATTTGAATGAACACCTATACAAAACACCCTACCCCTAGATGATACCCGCAACTTCGGCTGCGTAGATTTAAAGAAAAAAGTAGTATTTATACATAGAAAGTCACTCTCCACGTCATAAAGTTTATGTGAACTTTTTACAGGAAATGGACGAAATGAGTGACGAGGAGGAAGAGGGGGTTTCCAGGAGTTCCGTAGGGTTGGCGGGGGCCGGCAGCGCCCTAGGAGCCAGCGTTATGGGGCTCGAGGCGCCCCCTGAGTTGCCAGACGAGGCGCGCGACATGTCTGTCAGTACTCTGCATCTATACGACTTGCATCTCTCGCAGGTAATATTACAGTGTTTAAATCTGGTCTATGTTTAAAAGCAGGGATTCAGTGGGGTCTGTGGAGGTCGCCTGGGTCCTAACGAGCCAGCTTATAGGCGTTCGAGGCGCCTCCTAAGTTGCCACACGAAGTGCGCTAGATGGCTGTCTGTTTAGATCTTGTGTATGTTAAGGAGTGAATCACCAAGTAGAAGCTGAAATTTAATGCGTTTTGGGGGTCGCCAACAACCGATGGGCTCAAGATTCCCCCTGAGTTGCACCATCTTGTCCTGTAACGTCTAATATTGCCAGACAAAACTCGCGTACTGTCCGCGACTTGTCTGTTAGTACTTTGCATTGCAGTGCTTAGATCTTGTCTGTTAAGAAAGGAAGGGGAAGCAGGAGTTCAATGGGTTTTGGGGTCGGCAATGTTCATAGGACCAACGTTACCGAGTTCGAGGCGTTCAGAGTTCTCTTCACAGACTCTGCACATAACTCCGAAAACTTAGAGGTGCGTAGAGGTAAATCTTGCGTTTCTGTTCCCAATTCCAGGCGCATACGCAGAATGTGTCAGCGTGTTGTACGAACAACTGTAGCGAGCGGAACCGCGGCGAGACCCGATGGGAGAGCGGCGAGAGCACGCCTTTGCTCCACCGCCCATAACAGTGGCTAGCCACGCCCCGACCCGGTCCCGAGTGGGTGTAGCTTCTATGTGATCTTATACTGTCCCTTTTCTGCACAGACTGATGAATCACCGTCTTAAGGGCTTCCGATACGGTCAATCGCCTTGACGTCAAGTATGTAGTTTTGCTTTGCTTGATCAAGCTGCTTGACGGTCGCATCAAGCAGTTTGATGTGACCGTCAAGCAACTAGATCAAGCAAACGGCACTTGCTTCTCATATTTTGAACAGTCAGAACGCTGCGTCAGGCAAAAATATAAAATCGCATCAATCACCGTCAAGCACGTAATGACTCAAGCGTCAAGTAAACATTGTAAACGGTCAAATGTTTGACGTTAAGCTGCTTGACCGTCTCGGGAGCCTATTAGGGCCTAGTTTAACATACAGGCGATTAGCAAGAATGTTTCCAGTGAGACGATTCGTTAGGCTCTCTTCGTATCTATCGATATTATACACGGTTCGTCTTGTACATCACGTCAATGTCAATCGTGATTCGACTCTCATTTGAATAGTCAATCATTCAAATTTTGTGAAATTTTGTAGTAATGTTCTAGGAACTATCTGTGTCTGTGGTTTTCCAGATATCCTTTAAAATATTCAGGTTCAACGTTACAAGGTCTCAAGTATTTACATACGAATCTTTAAGCCCGTAACTTTAAAACTAGCTATTTTTACGGAAATCTGCAAACCACAGTCATAGATATTAGTTTCTAGAATAAGTCTACAAAATTATATCCAGTTTTTGTATGGTGCGTAGTAATCTCGCTGCTTCACTGTGACAATGATGCTACATTCTCACAATATCACTCTCTCACTCGCACTCACGTTTGGATTATAGGCCGTCTCATTCACACGCAGCGAACTGCGCATGCGTCGCAAGTTCGTTCACAAATCGACTCGCTGCAAACACGCTGGCTAATCACCATTATGATAAGTCCCTTTTTATAAAAACCAAACCAACTACAAACTTCCGATACCTATAAATATCAGCTGCACTTATTTTATATTATATCAGTCTTGTAGAGCCAGTGGATGTTTAACATCTCACTTTCCCTTGTCATCATATAAAAAAATACTAATTTAAAATAAGTATCGTTAAAAAA
Source organism: Maniola hyperantus (assembly GCF_902806685.2). Lineage (NCBI taxonomy): Eukaryota > Metazoa > Arthropoda > Insecta > Lepidoptera > Nymphalidae > Maniola > Maniola hyperantus. The sequence continues at coordinate 5,098,622 of NC_048564.1, forward strand.
ACTTCGGAGGTTTGCACGGTTAATTTGTTACGATTCTAGTTCTTACAATCTACTAGCGTGCGTGCACTTTGTGCTTATGGTTATATCGTATACATGGACATTGCTTGAGTGTGCGTGCCTGTCGGACCAATCAGTCGCGAGCAAACGCTCACAAACGCACACATCTACTTTACTTATGCCGATACGACTTAAACACAAGCGTAAGCCACGCGCTCTCGTGAAATGCAAGAACTATAATAATATGTTATTAGACCTAAGTGTCTTTGCATACCGCGACATTTTCACGTGCGACTTTTAAACGAAAAAGTCGCCAAGTGCAAATACACAATACCCAGTAAATTCCTATTTCACATATTATGTATAATTGTTTTGAGAATCAAGTGGACTATTTTTCGAAGGGCGCGGTGACACGGCAACATTTTGTATTTTGTACGACTTAAAATTGTATTTAGTGTGAATGCAGCCTTAGGATGTTACCACATCCAATCGATAGTACAATTAGTTCTTGCGATCAAATCCACCTGCTCGATATTTATCAATTAATGATAGAATTGATCGATTTGTTGATCGATCAGTCAAGCTATGAATGGATCGGATCGAACGATCATTAGGAACAATCGATCGATAGTGAATCATTGGTACTCATTCTGAAGTACACCTAAATTTTCCCGGATAAGTATTCTCGGATTCTTCTTACTAATGTTATATGAAAAGGACAGACACAATTTTAAATTTAATTAAGAGCTGTCAAACCTCGTGAATTTAGCTGCCTTTCGCGAGTCTATTGTTTAAATTTGTATCGTGCATTAAAATTTAGAGTCTTTAAATGTAAAATGCATGTTCCGTCCTTTTTTAGCAATATTAAAAAGAAAAAGATACAGATACCCTAACTTTTACAGATTAGTTTAGAGAAAGATAAGAGAATCGACGCCATTGTTTTATCTACCAGTATCGGTCAAACGATCAAAGGTATTACGTCAACCGATCCACGCTAATCGATGACATTAATCAACTTCAACCGAATGGATGTGATAGTAGCCTTAAAATTCTTAGTGTGCAATCCTAAAAATTCTGTGTACAATTATTATTTTAGCATAGACGACGACATAGTTTTTTTTACAAATTGACTATAAATAATTTTATTCAAAGGTTCAAGAACGGTCGATCGATAGTGAATCGATTGTTTTATCTACCAATATCCCTCAATCGGTCAAAAAGGTTTATATCAACTGATTCGCGCTGATCGACTAAGTATATCAATCAACTTCAACGACAACATTGTTTTTTACAAATTACTATAAATGATGTTGTTCAAAGGTTCAGGAACGGTCGATCGATAGTGAATCGATTGTTTTATCTACCAGTATCCGTCGATCGGTCAAAGGTTTATATCAACTGATTCGCGCTGATCGACTATATCAATCAACTTCAACGACGACATTGTTTTTTACAAATTACTATAAATGATTTTATTCAAAGGTTCAGGAACGGTCGATCGATAGTGAATCGATTGTTTTATCTACCAATATCCGTCGATCGGTCAAAGGTTTATATCAACTGATTCGCGCTGATCGACTATATCAATCAACTTCAACGACGACATTTTTTTTTTACAAATTGACTATGAGTGGTTTTTTTAAGAATATTGTATACCAATGAGCAATAAACGTTCTGGATGGGCCAAGTCCACATCCATCACCTTTAAATTAGGACAATTTATTCAGACAATTACATAAATAATTTTGACTTTTGGCCTTATTAATATTTCGAAGTTTATTGTAAGTGATAAAATCTACTAGATATTATTTTTACCCAAATACGAAACAATGTAAAATTATATACAAAATTGTTTTCACACAATATGCTTAATGATTTCGTAAGATATTTTGCACTAAATTAGTGTGTATGTATATCAAAATCTGGAAGTGCTATTGTAAGCAAGAAAGCCCTGCGTTACCTTTTTGGCAAACGCTGTAACGTAACACGTCCGTTGCGAATGTTGCGTTAAAATACAATGGGAATGTTGACAACAAATCAAATTAGAAACTATCAAACGTCAATGGGAACTGACATGTGACTTTGAAATGTGACGTTTTTTTGTAGTTTCATCTATGATGTAAAACGGGTTTAAACTTAAAATTAACACAGAAATGGCGTGGATTTTTATGTATTTTGGATGGATTTGGGTTTTACGCTTAAAATTAAAATAATTTATTCATGACATGGGCAACATCCGTACTGTAAACAGTTGCCATAAATTATATTTGCAAGCAGCGCGTAACGTGTATGTATCTAAAGCCAAATATTCGAACGCACACTAATAAATAAGATTTAATGTAGACTCAATTTTAGTAATTAGGGTCCAGTTGCATGACAGGCGGTTAAAGTTTCGTTACGGCTACCGTTAAACTTTTACAGTCAGTAAAAAGTAAAGTGGCTTGCCCAAGTTACGATTAAGTAAAAAAAAATTGCCCAAAGTTAATAAATTGTGCAACCCATTTTCATTTCATTGACTGTTGAGTTTAACCGTAATCATAACTTAAAAATCACCATGTAACCGGATCTAAATTAGTTGACATGACGCTATTCTATGAATACTTCTATCTATGGGTTAGTTGCAATTCTATGGGAACCAATATCACTTTTATTTTGCTCAAACTTTTTAAGTCTATTTAAAAAAAAAAAAAACTTTTTTTTAAAACTTGTATGAGGATAAAGTAAATTGCTAAAACTAGTGATTTTTTAAAAGTGATTTCAATCATAATAGTCGTATGCGTTTGTCTCTTAAAATATTAAAAATAATGTTTACAAAATTAAGAAATCATCACAAAACATTGTGCATCACAATACTCAAGCTGATGTAGAGGCATGCGGCCTCTTCTAAGACTGGCAGCTGTAAAGAAGACATTTCACATCGCAGCTGCCACTTAGAACGGAAATTTGAATACGGAGCGATTCGAAAATCCTGCGGCCCTGGGCGAAATCCAGGGGCCACATTCGCTCCTCAGATACCAAGACCGACACATCACTGTCGAGCACCGAGCTCCAGCTTTCTTGATTTCGTCTGGTCGGAGACAACCAGTTTGTGTTTTAAATTAATTGTGTTTATCCGGAATTATATCTTGTAAATATGTGAGCAGCCGTTTCATTCATACTCCGTGCTACCACACTACCTAGAGTATTAATAATAAATAATTACGAAGCAGTCTTGTACCTGCTATTTTTATTTTTTTGTGCATAAAAATAATATGTAATAGATCGTATAGTAGTAGCAGTTATTTGCGTTTTCGCTTTTGTTAAATTTTAAGTCGAAATTGTAATTAAGTCAAGTTAAAATACGGAAATAAGTGGGGAATTTTTATTGCTTCTTATTAGAAAACTGTTAGGTAAAAGATGCCTACAGAAAATTCATACTGACGTCAAATATTCTTCTCTACTTTACAATATATTAACATATAAGTAGTTTATTAAAGCAAAATGCGACATTTAAATAAATAGGTGACATGCATAATTAAAAGCAAGTTTTTACACGCGATACAGTTTTAGCATTTTTTATTTAAATTGATTCTATTAAACACTAACGATGTGCTAAATTAAAATATCAATGTGTAAAATATAGTTTAGAAAAACATATTTAAATAATTTATAATGATAATAAAGAGGAAGATATTATTTATGATGTTCGAAATAGAGAGGTAGGTATCTGGCCTTTATAATATAATGTAAATAGCGGGTAAGTACGTTCCACGGGTAATACGATGATTTTAAATGATTGATATTTCGACCCAGTTGCATGAGTCGTGGTCATGATGGGACTCACACCAACATCTCCAAAATCTTTGTATTAATCGTGGTAAGTACCCCCTATTTACATTATTATTATGTCGTCTAACTACGAAATAAGCATCATATATGGCTTTTGTTTATGATTAAATGAATCTGCAAAACATGCACATACTGTTTTAATGTGACATAATCTGTGATACGAATTTATGTGAGATATTTTGTGCATTACAAAGGCAAGTAATTTTCTCAACAAAATTTTTGAGGTACAAATTTGCAAATATGTGTAACCGATAAATGTAGTGTTTCATGTCATCAACATATTATATTTTTAAAGAATTTTGATGGGCGAATTGTAATTCTATACTATATTTTTATATACAGTCTTTTTACGACAGTAGAATCTGTATAGAAGTAGAGCAAATTCTTAAAAATCTTGTGGTCCACAATTGTTGGAATAATATAAAAGCTATTGTTCTCATTTGTGCCCTGAACTGTAATGTTGATTTTCTACCATTAGGTACTCAACCGAGCATACGAGCCTATCCCGCCTATCCCTCTGCGGATTAATTTAACAAAGCTACTCTAAGCATCTAGAGTAGCTTTATTAATTAGTAAAAGGTTAAATGTTAAAAGTAGCACCTCTAGTCGGATGATCGAACATAAAGTCTTGAGGTCTAACTGAAGACATGACTTTGAATCGGAAAAATCACAATTAGCCGAGCCAAGTGGGAATGTGGTGGAACCCATCCATCTACAATTACTACCAGATTACAGGACACGAACGACAACTGATCGCTCAACTGGCCACGTTTGCACACATATACCTAAACCTATGTTTCTTAGCATGAAATGTAGAAAAAAGTTTACAAAAACACATATTGCGGCATTTTAACGTCTATATGAAACCAATTTGAATAATTATTTTTCGGGCCGTTTTGAAGCACTTATTGCCAATACAGCAAATGAGTCTTCTGAAGACACCAGCTGACTTTGAGCTAGAAAAGATTTCCGACTCCCAACGCTTTTCAAAAATTATATCCAATAATAATTATACCTAATACATACTATAAAATGACGCGCTATCATCGTGTACTGAATAATTATAGTCTCGTCCCCCCTGCAAGTGATTTTTGTGCAAATAAATTAGTGTGCAACTGTACTCCTTTTTGGTTGAGCATTTAATGTTTTCTAGGTACGTCTATTATTATAAATTTCTAATTTAATTTCCTCTGATTTCAAAGTTAACCCACCACTGCAGCTTAATGAAGAAAACTAGTCGCTTCTCTGTTGTATAAGATTAGATTAGATATTTAAAGGAATTGATGATGTTCTCATATTCACAAAGTATCGTAGGCTAATATAGTGACACAAAGAGGTTTTTATGGTTATGTCATTGGTGTTTTACGGCCAAAATTAATTATCAGTCTATCTGTAAGTTACTTAACAACGTTGTTGTGAGATCTGTGTTTGCATATCGCAGTCATACGTCTCGGAACAGATTGGACTACTTTATATTGGGCGCACTATACTTTGTACGGAACTAAATCATTAGTTATAAATGTTTGTTGCATTTGTGCTCTGTATAATGTGATTATTATGTATAACATTTATACATTATATCGAATTGGTCATTGTATATTTTGTGACACAGATTATACATGTTAAGAATATTAACCAGACAATGTAAAAAGTTAAGATTTCCTATGATTTACTACATCTCTCCTCGTTAATAAGATAGCAACAGGTTTAGGAGGTCATGTATACATTAATATGTTGCACATTAAATGCTCTTCGATATAATAATTTATTTAGACATAAAGCGATCAACCTTGCAGACTGCAAATTGCAGCCTCGCTTTACAGAGATCTCTGTGGCGTATACAAAAATGTCTAAAATAAATAAATAAATAAACCCAGTATCTTTTATTTTTATTTTGCAAAACTAAACTGTCTACGCATGTTTTTTTGATTTATCCTTAGGTTTTATTATTGAAGATGTAGTTTAGATAAATCGTACTATCCTACGAAATGATATAATATATTGTACTCAACTTTCGATCGAAACGCTCTTGGAGGTTCAATTTAGTTAGTAGATTGGTCTTGCTAAATTAAGCTAGATTTTCTATGCCAGGAATTATAATGCGTCCGAATTAACGAAAAGGTTTACCGCCATGTAAGGTCTTAGCTAGAAATATAATTGGATTTTTCGAATAATTTTGTAGGCAAATTGTCAATTACTTTGGTAAAACAAAATCCAATAACAATTCTATTGAGAATATATTTAAAATACTCGCATATTGAATGAAAATGTATTTCTAGCTAAAATGTCACAACATGGTCTAAAACTTCTTTTTTTGTTAGTTCGGACGCATTAATATAAACTTCCTTGAACTCAAAATTCGGTCATTTATAATACCTAAACTAAAAATACGGTCTATGTTTATAGAAAGGAATATTTTTAATTCACGAAAAAATAATTATCCTTTGTAAAAAAGTTTATAATTACTTGATTTAAAAAATATGCATTAGTATGAATTAGCATATTTCATTATTCGTTTGCTGTATTTTAAGTTTCAAAGGTCACAAGTTTTTTCGGAGCCTCAAGCATGGTTGAAAAAACATCTTTAGTAGTTTTGTGGATATGTTCGCACCTACTCCCTTTCGTGCTTCGCACGTATAAAAAGGCTCACTTAACGATTAAATCTGTGTGAAGTTTGTCATGTCTTGTCAACGACACAACTGATGTGTCGTGGGTGTTGTTTACAAATATTTTCTGGTAACAACACCATCGCTTCATCATCATCATGATCAACCCATCACCGGCTCACTACAGAGCGCGGGTCTCCTCTCAGAGTGAGAAGGGTTTTTGGCCATAGTCTACCACGCTGGCCATGTGCGGATTGGTAGACTTCACACACCTTTGAGAACATTATGGAGAACTCTCAGGCATGCAGGTTTCCTCACGATGTTTTCCTTCACCGTTAAAGCAAATGATATTTAATTAATTAAAACGCACACAACTCCGAAAAGTTAGAGGTGCGTGCCCGGGATCGAACCCCCGACCTCCGATTAGAAGGCGGATTATTCGCACACACCATCGCTTAATATTATCGTTTTTAAACTTAATCCTCACCTAATAAACCCTCAGTTATCGCCGGTGCTGTCGTTATAATAATATAATTATTTTTTATTGTAAACGACACCCCAGGTAGTGTCGTTGATAAGACCTGAAGTTTGTAACAAAAATAAAGAATATTTTGTTTTGTAATAAAAATAAAGAATTTGACACATACTTTGCTGTAAGGGGAATGCTACATTACAAAGTATAGTCCGTACGAAATGACTTCCTACGCGCCACTTTAACTCTATGGTTTAACTGTCATGTCAAAAGTACGGTTCAACTTTAAAATAAGAACTAAAGACTTTCGACACAAAATTTGACACAAAAAGTTAAAATAGCGCGTGAGAAGTTATTTTTTACGCATTGTAATAAAATATTAAACTTATTGCAAAGAAAGAGTGAACACGGATTTTATGTTATAATGCTAGGTTAACTTTTTATTTATTTACAAACTGCAATATGTAATATAAAACGTACATAATAACGTACGTACGTAAACATAATAATATAAAACGGTGTATCTAAAAAAAATATATCGATACGCAACTAATTCGTCATAATTACGAATTTCTGTTTGGAATTATTGTTATGTTGTTCTTGATTTCTGACAGTATTTGCCAGATACTAGTGATTATATTTATATATATATGTATATATATATATATATATATATATATCTGTGTCTTATCCACGTAAAGTATATTAACAAAATAAGATTCTCTACTTTATTTGTTTGCTTTTGTTTTTAAATATAATGTGACTAATATTTTAGAAATATAACTATAGATTCCTTAAAAAGGTAGAATGTAGTATATAGTGTAAATAATAATTTTCTGCTACATTATTTTGTATGCCACACTATACCTATTTATTTTAAAACTTTATCTTGGTACTGATTTATTTTTCTTGTTGAGTATACGACATCATAGGTTCGCAAAGTCCGCGGCATTTTATAAATTCAAACCTTTTGGTCTGATTTGTCAAGGATCCTTGTATTTTTTCCTTGCAAATCAAAGTTACTGTCACCTGTATATAAACTATTACTTGCCAACGTTGTTATTTTACAAAAATTGTAGGCATTTTTGACAAATAATAACACTAAGTTGTGCTAAGTTAATTTAATATTATTTATTTTATTTTTATTTTGTTTATTTGAAAGTAATCAACAGCGTAAATACATTATTATTATTTAAATTTAAATCTAGGTATAACAGAAGGATATTATGATATATTCATTTGCAATTTGCAAGGATCGTTGTCAAAACGGATGAAAGGTTTTAATTATTGATAAAATAAGACGAAATCAATAAAATAAAAATGCAATAAAATCAGCTACCGGTAGCAATAAAATATTTGCATTTGCGTTAGTTATTTATTTATATTATTAAAAAATCGCGAAAAAATTAACACATTTTTGAAAATCAAAATATATAAAAGGAAAAGGTGACTGACTGATCTATCAACGCACAGCTCAAACTAATTGACGGATCGGGCTGAATTTTGGCATGCATATAGCTATTATGACGTAGGCATCTGCTAAGAAAGTATTTTTGAAAATTCAACCCCTAAGGGGGTGAAATAATAATTTCTCTGACAATGTGTTACGTACGTAGTTAGTTCTCACGAAAATATCGACTCTGCTAAACAAAGTAACGTATCGTAAACATTTAAACTTGAATGAATGATGTTTTAGGGTGAATGTTGTTCCTATCTATGTATTATGTATTGTGAAGCGAATACACTGTCCAATATATCAATAAATTTGAACCATTAAGACTCTTCCTCGGGTAGTTCTCAAAGTACTCAAAAGACCCACAAAAACACGCACACCTATTAAAGCCTGAAAAATAATTATCACAACAACTCATTAGTTTGTTATTAGTTATTGGGGCCGATTCTCTAGTACACAATCTCTAAACTAAACTAAATTAACAGGTCTAAGTCTAGTGCTTTCCTTTTCCGCAAGCAACATTATGAAAGGGATAGCAATAGATTTAGACGTGATATTTTAGTTTAGTTTAAAGATTGTGTACAAAGGAATTAGCCACATTGTCAATCTAAGATAGTTATGTTCATGGATATGTACAATGTACATACTATAATAATATTAGTATCCCTCAACTCCCTTCACTCTTTTTCAAAAGTTTCCTACCTACACAATTATTTTAGAGAGAGAGCCAGCGCGTGCCAGACCTTCGTTATTTTATAAAAGCTGAAAGTTTCTCTGCGTATTGTCCCCAACACAGGGGACTCTACACTACTAACTACTAACGAAGTTCTGGCACGCGCTGGCTCTTAGTCCATTTTTGGATGTTATAAATATTAAGTGTTGTGATGTAGTTGCATGTTAATTTTGTTTATAAACTTCGAAATAAGCGTCAGTTAGACGCGTATTGTTATACGGCCTTTTCTGCGAATCAGTGGAAATATGATAATAATATAAATACGTACTAGTGCAATGTGATTCATTTATTGATTGTATCCTATAAGTATTTATGTACTAGCTAATTCCCGGCATGCGTTCTAATGCAACTTGCGCGCCATCTATTGTAAACCTTCCCGGAAGTACCAATGGCATGTGTACAAAGTCTCATCGCGATTGGATGAATGTTATAGGAACGCATAAGGGACATTATATAGTTTAATTTCTTACATATTTTATTATATTACGATTATATATAGGTGTAAGTATATCTATCAAAAGTAAACTGTAACGAGAGTATCCGAACACATCATAAACAATCGCATCTATAGTCCGTATAAAATGAGAACTCACTCGCCATTTCAACTCTGTGTCAACTGTTATGTCAAAAGTACGGCTCACCTTTAAAATGTGGACTTTCGGAAAAGGAAATTGTACTATTGACATGACAGTTGACACATAAAGTTAAAATGGCAAGTGAGTTCTCATTTTGTACATATTATACACGTGCATGGTATCTATCATGCATGACGTTCGTCTGCATTGTCTCTTCCCTGGCAGAGATTCTAATGCGATCGTGACTCGTGTATGATAAAGTTCTATGCCGTTCTATCGATAGATGGACTTTATTAATTGTGAATATTTTTAGTTTGAATATACATACTTAGGTACCACCAATCTTATGTCCGGATTCAATATTTAATCTACCTTTAATCTGTCGCTACGTTACGTAGCAACGTCAATCTTTGTGAAAAACGGTATGGTATGTGTTTTGAAAAATAACAACGTTGCTAAGTAACTTGCCGACAGATTAGAGATAGATTACATATTGAAACCGTATATTAATGAATCTTCTGTTTATCTTTACAATAAATGTAGCATGATATTCCTAAAAATAATTTTATTAATGTGTTTTGAACATACTTGTTTGCCGATTCTTTTCGTCGATACTTGTTTGTGATAGTAGATTGCGAAGGCCCAATTAATAAATTTCTTTACCTCTTTAATAGGGAACAATAAGATGAACCTACATATTTTTTTCTAAATAATGATTTAATTAGCATTGAGTTTTATCTAGAATTAACAAATATAAACAATAAGAATAAAGTATTAGTAATACAAAATTTTCTAGATATGTAAACTACAGTCTTTACTATTTATGCTTTTGCAAAAACCGGCATAAATTATAGAGTCAACGAGATATTGCGTTTTTGACTTCTGGCAGTTACATACAAAATAATTTTGTGTGGCCTCCCGCACACATTATTTTGATATCTGACTGTCGAAACGTCAAAAACGCAATCTTTCATTGGCTCTACATTAGTGCATAATGCGCCCAGTACACGTTGAATCTATTCGTCAGCGTGCCGGTCGAAATGTAATTTATTTATTTTATTTAAACACCTTTATTTCTAACTACAATTTTACAAGGAATAAATTTACAGGATACACTTAAAAACATAGGGCGACCGTATCACTAAACGATGTTTCGAAATCCTTTTGGCTATGTAATTAAAACCACACAACACGCAAGTGTAGTCCATACAAAATGAGTTTTTTAACACTATGTGTCAACTTTTATGTTAAAAGTACGGTTCACCTTTAAAATAAGGACTTTTGACATGACAGTTGACACATAGAGTTAAAATGGTGCGTGAAAACTCATTTTGTACGCATTACACACTGATTACACGAATGTTCGCATTATATGTATTATCTATAACATTTACCTACGCCAAGTCGTTCCTACACGTTCCCGAGTAGGTATATTCACCGAGCGCGTATACAAGGGGCATTAGATGTAAATCTAATAATTTTATCTCATTTAGTAAGTAAAGTATCCTTCTTATCAAAATATTTAGTAAAAAAAAAAATTAACTTCTCTAAAAATGAATAACTCACTTTTACGGATATAGTATCGCTATTATAAATCATACCTAATAATACCTATAAGATGGCGTTAAATAGCCTAAAATTAAATATTTTTGTCTACTTATTCGAATTGCATGCGTAGATCGATGTGTAATATTATATTAATCCTCTTATAACCTTAATAATATGCATGCAGCGAATAATAAAACATAGAAGCATTCTTTACTGCGTCACGAAAACAATCGTGGTGGGCGGTGCATATATTCTACCGAACTCGTCTTCGGCTCGATTGTGACTCCGTAACTGTCACTTTGAGTGGGTCAATCACGGCAGCTGCCTGTGTGACATTGACATGACACAAAATATGAACCAATCAAGATTCTCCCTCTTGAGATTTACGCTTATTACGTGTTTAAGAGACGTGAGTTTTAACCTCTATTTTCGAATGACAATTGTTAGAAATGCGTCTACTATGTTTTATCATTCGCTGGTTTTATGATATCTTATATGTAAAATGAAGGCTTTTATTTTCTTAATGTAAAAAAAAGGCTTTATGACATGTCAAACTTAAAAGGTTGACTAAAAATGTGTTCAACTTAGTTTTAGTCTGTCTTTTTTACATCAGCTAGTGTGTTGTATATTTTGTACAAAGCAATTAGTTTGTTACATATCTAGTTACTATCTAGACATGATTTGGTAGCAAACTATTATGTAATCAAATAGCTACCTACTAAAATATTATTTTTCATATAGTTTTGACAAAAATCATATAGGTCCGTGACAATATAGTGCATACACAATAAAATATGATTTATATTACGCCAGGGCCAATTGTCAACATATTGGTTCACTACACAAAAAGTCATAATATTTAAATTATTTTAAACTGTAGTTGGCGTAAAATGAATCCATCCTAAGTAGTTACGATAAAATATTGCCTATATAATATGCTGTCCTTAAATGTAGTTTCTCGATAAGTTACTGGCAACGTTGTTATTTGTCGTAAATTGTACGCTTTTTTAAAGATAACAATGTTGTTGAGTTAGGCCCGATATCCACCTAAGTGGAGCGGAGAGGAGATATGTACAGTAGGCGGTAAACCAATCTGATTTTAAAAAATGACGTAATAATTTTTTCACGTCATCTATTTTGAATCTGATCGGTCGATTGAATGCATCATCTCTCTTCTCCGCTTAGGTGGATACCGGGCATAACTTGTCGACAGATTACAGATAGATGGGTTACCAATTTTGGCCTTAGACACAATGGCTGTCAATCTGAAACTATAATATAGTAATTGTGTGTAATATTCTTATTTATAATTCCAATTAGATTCTCGAGTTGCATGACCTATAGATCTACTTGTTGATTCTATTTCTGAATCTGCAATATTTTGTTAGATATTTTTTGATTGGGGCTTGCTAGAGTTGAGAATTCTCAACTCGGACATCTATTAACCAAATTTGTAAATATTTAGTTCAATTCATGTAGTATTAGTAATCGTATATGTACCTATAAGTGTATTGTGATATCATATAATATTTTTGTCTACATAGCTCTAAGGTAGTTTATTTTTCAAAATGGATGTCAGTTGTAGATTTCATTATTATTTGATACGAGGGAATGTCAATTTTCTAAAATTCACTATCAATAGCTACATTAATAAATGCAATAAAACATTTAACTACAAAACTGGGTTTTATTTATTCACTTACAAGGTCCATTTATAGTAATTATCTGAAGATCCTTGAAGCTCGACTTCACAGTTTTTCCACAATGGGTTTCTTCGCAGCAAGCCTACCGCCGCGTTTTCCAAAAGTAAAAGTAGGTAGGTAACTACTACAGTTCAGTAAAACTCTTAGGGCGGTTACGCACTCATCCGATCTGAGTCCGTGAAAATACGTTACGAAGTAATCATAGAACTATTTGTATGGTAGCTTATGGCATGACGTAGATATTTTTTATATCCGTATTTACACGGATTCGGATCGGATGAGTGCGTGATCGCTCTTTGACATGATGGGGCCCTTCTCATGACATCCTTCCTACGTTTTTTCTCATATTTCCTTAATGCAAGTGCTTAAAAAAAAAAAAAAAAAAAAAACGCACATAACTCTGAAAAGTTAGAGATGAATCGAATCCTGGACCTCTTGAATAAGTTGACTACTAGACTATCACCGCTTCTCTTGGGTCTCAAGTTTAGGGTACGTGAAGTTTGCCAAACTGCACTTGGCCAGCATGGTGGCCTAAGTGCCTCCTCATTCTATGAGTAGGAGACCCGTGCTTGTATGAAGCTTGCAGAATTATGTAACAGGTAGGTACGTAATTTGAGGACTTGAAAAAATGATACGAAATAATAAATCTTAACAGCTGTCCCAATATTATTTAAAATAATAAAGAAAACGCTATCAAAATCAAATGTCGATTCACAGTTGATTAGATAGGCTTTCCTACCTATCATCTAGAATTTCATCAAAGAAATGTTTTCATTTATAAGTAGGTACCTATACTTATTTATTATACCTAATTTGTATGATGATATCTATCTTAATGAAGAAGATTCAAACTTGTCGAGCTCGATGTAGAATGGTATGTCCTTGACTTTTGATGCATTTAGGTAGGTCATTCGAATGATCGCTTTTGGGAATCTGTGTCGAAATAAGATATTAGTGACACTAGGCACTTATATCACAGCTATTCGCTATTTTTATGAACCAACTAATCGAGTTTAGGTACGGTATAATAATAAATCATTGATATACCGTTTGTGAATGAATATTTTATTAAGTTTTTCAGGGAAGAATCACAATTTCCAGGTAAACTTTATCTAACTGAATTTGACGTTATGAGAGTTTCTATATTGGAAATCTATTAAAATTACTATTCGTTAGATAAAATAATCTAGCAATTGTGACAGTCATAAATGTAACTACGAGTAACCTTTTTATTATCAGACTGCGCCAGGGGGATAAATATATATCTATAGTACGCGACAGGTCGAGATGGCAATCGGGGAAGGAACGCCCCGCTCAACCGCACAGCCCTCTTGCTAACCCTAACAACAACCAAAACAAATCTAAAGACACTCATTCGTTAAAATCTATCAAACCCTTTTTTGATACATTTGATACATATGATATGTGAATAATATAATGACGCACAATGTTCATACATACACTCGGAAAACGTTACCCTGCCTTTTGGTGCAGTCGGGGAATAAATAAGATGCGGACAAAAAAAGGTAGGTACCTAAAACATAAAAGATGGTGATTCATCAATTGATTACAAGAATAACATGAGGAAAATAAAGAAATATTTGACGCCGAAAATACAAAAATATTTTTTACGGATTAAGTTAAAATAAGTACCTACAAGGTTACAACTTACATTAATAAAAGCTCTTGTCGACTAATAATCTCTTAGGGGTTTTCACAGATTCGAAAAGGTTGGAGGAAGTCGCTATTTGTCTATCTACATATATCTATCTTGTAAACTACTGGTACTGAACCAATTTCAATATTTGGGTGGATTTCCCAACAGCAAAATTTACACGGCCTGGATGAAATCGGTACTAAGTCTATAAGGTTACTATGCAGTTCTATTTTTTTTGTAGATAGAAGAGCTAGTTAGCAACGCGAGGCGATAAATATTTCTTGATTAGGAATGCAGTTTAGGAAATAACTTTGATTAAAAGTCTTTAGGTGTCTAATAAGTAATGTTGTACCTGCAGGTTGTAGGTACTTAGAACTCTAGCGCGATGACAGGTGATAGTACCGATGATTACTGATAAAATAGGTACTACAAAAATACGCGACTGTTTTTATGATGCCAGTATTTTGTATACTTATATAGGTATAATGTTCGCAATGTATTGCAAATAAAACATCTGACTGACGCTAGGGGCAGAGTGAACGAGAGTAAGTTAGCTTCGGCTTGACCTGAATCGACATTCTGGCAAATATCTAACACTAGGGTTGAACCATAGCTAAAAATATTGTAATTACTTAGGTAATCGAATTGAAAAAGATGTCATTTTCTCTCCGCACCGTATCACCCATTGCTGAAAGTCCTTTCCAAACATTTCCAAATCAATTTGTAGGAGTTTTCTTAGGCTACTAATGAGTCGAATAAGACTATATTACAATAAAAAGTTAAAGCTAGCATTATGTAATTACTATACAAATCATGCCCGCGTGGAATAGTGCCAAGAATACTGGCCGTATTTCCGCGCTGGACAGCCAGGCGTTAAAAATGAGCCTAAGTTCTAATTACAACCTGTACATCATACGCCTATTAGTATTAATAGGCTTATGATGTACCTAGTATTATGTATAAGTGAGTAAGGTACATTAATTAAGGATATTACAATCTATACAAATTACATATTCTCGAAGACATTACTTAGTCGCTCACAATAATTATAAAACAATGTGCTAAGCGATTGAAACTACTTTTAATTAGTTCATTAGAAATTAGAATGCAGGATAGAATTCAATGATAATTATATTTAATTGAGTATCTAAGGCCAAGGGTAGAATAAATACTTTTAAGATTACAAACCTAATGGCCCAAGATTTCATAGCAAATTTTCACGAAAACAAAGCAGACAGACAGACAGTAGACACACGTGCGTATTTTTAATATTAGTATGCAAGTATGGATAATTCTTCTTTCTTTTTTTAACAAAGTAAATTGGATTGTATGTTAAAGGTGCTACGAATCCAAGTAAGTACCTTGGTGAAGTTTTGTGTCACGCGATGATCACGCGTTGATGTCTTTTGTATGAGAGTTGCTTAAACTGCGGTTTTGTGATATTATTTTTGCTCCTCAATGCTTGAAGGCTAGTTTATAAATAATGCTGGATTATGCATGTACTTGCAGCAGATTGATTAAGACATAGAATGACATATAATATAATCTGCTGGGGTCAAAGCTGGCGCAAGTAGAGCAGTGGGCCACGGGCGTCGCTACGGATGTATTGTATTCTGATTCTGTCATATAATACGATATTATCGTATGCAGTCACCTTCGCCATTAGAAAAATGTATACAAAAATAAAATGTTACTTACATAATAATTGATGATACAAGTAATAAAACGCTCAATAAACTGGCTAAGGCTCTTATGAATTAGGAACGTCCATTTTAATAATTAAAATTAAGAACTATTTGTTTTACCTATTTTTTTTACAGTAAGTTTGATAAATACCTATCCCTCATCATAATTTTTCCAAGGAAAGAAAGAATTCAATCAAAAAATCATTTTCTGCCCGTACCTACCTCATAGACTTATTACCTAGTATAAGTAAGTAAATCATGCTTGAATTTCTACTTTAAACGTCGAAACAAACAAAAGGTTATTCAAACAGAATTTGTAACTAAGTATTATGAAAGAGTTTTATAGTATTATATTAACACAACGGAGCCATTGATATGATATCACATGCAAATATGAAACTATTGAAACAATTATACTATACCATTGAGTATAATGTCATAGGTACCTATTTCAAGAATCGGAATGCCACAGCATAGCGGATGTTTGATAAAAAATGTTCTATGATAAGTATTGTGCCATTGGATTCCAAATAACAAAACAGTTTTATCGATCGATGAGGTAAGTATATATAGGGGTCGTGAAAGAATCCACGAGGATTCTAAGCCTTGGAAGTTGAGCCAATGTAAAGAAGATTTGGAACAGCTATTTTGTGTTATAACTGTTTTAAGAAGATATTGACTTGCACTCTAGTTTTTTATTAACTATTGTGTCTCTTCAAGTGGATTTGCTGGGAATGTTATTTACTGATGCCAACCTCATGTCTATTACACCAACTAAGCTGATTATGGGCAATCCAAATTGATGCTTAAGTATTTTGGTATAAAAACTCTGTGTAGACACTACACATGGCCAGCGGTATCCGAATCCCATTTAGTGAGCCGCAACACCAACATGAGCTATACGCGTTTTGAATTTCTAGCAGAATTCATTAGAACTAGACGATCATTGAGTAGAGTAGTCCAGGATCTGAAAAAGATGTGGTGGTGCCAGTGGCTGCGAGGGTGAGTCGGTGGTGGAGAGCGGTGCGGGCGGGCGGGCGGAGCGCAGCGCGGCGCGATGTGGGCGCGCGGCTATAAGTAAGAGGCACGCGCGCCGCGGCGAGGTTAGTCGCCGTTCGGCAGTGCGTCGCCAGCGGTGTTACACCCCGTCTTAACCCCGGTGCGTCCCGACTCCCTCCGCAATCAGCGGTCCCCACACGCACTCGCCTTTCTCACACGACCGGCGATCCTCGCTTGCACAACCTAGTTCAAAACCGAAAGGTCGCCGCTATTGGCATTTAAACGCTCTTTGACATTAACGTTGCATTTAAATGTGCGATGCAGCTTCCTCGTTGAGCTTCACTGTCGCAACTGTGTGTCGTTTGGGAAAGGCGCGTGTGCTGACGTGAGGTTTCTGTTGCAGCCAGCAGCCAGAGTGAACAGGCCCGTGCGCTCCGCATACGCACTCCGCACGCAAGGCGCGCCACAGCTCTCATAGCTGACTCTCGCACTCGCCATGGACCCCAGGATAGCGCTGTGAGTACCTAGTTATAGTGCAACGATACTTTGCTAATATTTTAAAATATACGAAGTTACCATTTATAAGTAGCACATGTGTATAATTTTTGAGATTAGTGAAATTATTTATTCTAATGAATGCATTAAATAATCGGCATAATTATGTGACCATTTCGTAATATCATGCCGTAATTTTAGCACGATAACTTTCTAATAGGTAATAATTATGCTAAAAAAGCCAAATCAAAACCAGTCAGCGCGTATTGTCACTTTCATCGAATGTTTGCATAGGTGAATCGCGTGTACAGCTTTACGTAACCCGAAGTGCTGCCCACCGGGATACGAGGCATCTCATATGGGCGATACGGTGAAAATAATATGATCTGATTTCTCGTGTGGAAATCAGGTGTCGGTTGCCCAACGACAGGCAACTGACATCACGAATGAGGGCGCGTGTTTCTCAATGAAGGCTGCGAAATATTGCTTTTAAAATATGCACGACTAGGCGCACATTGTCTCAGCCCCTACCGCCCAGGCACGCTGTCGTGCCTAGGAAGCTCGAGAAAACAGGGTGATATTCTATTTACGGGTATCAGGGACGAATAGCCATCTATTGTTATTAAATAAATGTTTGAGTAACCACAAATCTGCGGCTTTATGCTAACGTTGTTTTATGCTTTCTTTCAAGGGAAGTTCCTCCATAGTAACTCCCTACTTATCTATGTAATTTTCCAGTAGAGTGGCTAGGTACTGTTTTTGACCTAAATACGTTGGCTTCACCTAATACAACACAGTCCGCAAAAATATATATTTTGTACTTAATTCCATAAACAATATTACTAATCTAGGTATTTATAATAATTGACAAATTGTATCAAAAACTACGGGGCGGAATATGGTGAATGGCGGTAAGCAATTCATTCGTCATCCTCGATTGATATTGTCACGAGTATTATAGTCCATACAAAATGAGAACTCACTCGCCATTTTAACTCTATGTGTCAACTGTCATGTCAAAAGTACGATTTTAGTCCTTATTTTAGAAGTGAACCATACTTTTGATATGACAGTTGACACATAGAGTTAAAATCGTGAGTGACTTCTCATTTCGTATGCATTATACTTCTATATTTGTATAAATTACCTAATTATCTAATAAATATGTAATCTATTTAATTAAATTTATTCCGGCAAAGAAGCTCAGAAATGCGATATAAAATAAAATACTAAATAATATTAAAATTATTTTTACTTAGACATTTATGCATAAAAAAATTAAAATTATGTTAATATTTATTGAGAGGCATAAAAGTAGAATCTATGACAGCTATTCGGTAATAGTGATCTAACCAACTATTGTCAAAACTCTCCAATACGGCTTTGCGAAACATGACTGTGCTAATAGGAGGTTCGGGTACCCAAACAAGATTCACACAGTTTAATATCGATTATGTAAAGGTTTTACGTTTTTATCATTTCTTAACTTTACAAAATATTTCATACTAGCTGATGCCCGCGACTTCGTCCACGTGGATTTAGGATGATAAAAATCCCATTGGAATTCTTTGATTTTCAGGGATAAAAGTAGCCTATGTCACTCTTCAGTCTCCAGGGTCTTTTTAACTATATCCATACAAAATAATCACGTCGATCCATTGCACCCCTCGCGCCTCTCAGTCTTTACCTGCCTTCTCCACTCCTGTCCCGTTAGCAAGTCACAGTTGAAATCCAATTTTTCATGGAACAATGCCGCAAAGTTTCTCTATCAATTAAAAAAGAAATTACGCAAATCGGTTCAGTAATCTCGGAGATTTCGGTGTACTTAGGTACATAGGTAGAAAAACACAACTCCTCCTTTTTTTAAAGTCAGGTAAAAATAGGTTCAGCTGTTCCGAAGCCCATTCAAACAGATAGACAGACAGACAGACAGACAAAAATTTTAAAAACGTGTGATTTAGCTATGGTAGGTACAGTTCAAATAACAATATGAGCTTAATATGAGGTTGATATTTCGAAATTACAGACAGACACTTCAATTTTATTTATTAGTATAGAAGTAGTACATTATCTAATATATTGAAGCCCCTTCGGCTTCGTAGTACGTTTAAAAATAATTAATTATTATTTTTAAACGAACATTTTCCGGTACAGTTCTCGCTATGAGATTAGTATGCATAGACTGAATTTAAGTTCCGGCGTGGATATTATCAATCGGAAACTTTACGATTGACGATAGCCCATACCAACCTTGAACTTTAAAATTCAAAAACCGGTCAGTTGCGATTCAGACTCGCACATGAAAGGTTCCGTAGCCATCGTACAAACCATCTACTTTTAACTTTTTTTATTTTGAATAAGCGGCCATTTTGAAATTCGCTAAGTTGGATTTTTATTATTTGCTTTTATACCGGCTATAGCACACTGTGAAAATTTTAACTCTCCACCTATTAGGGTTCATTAGATACACAAGCAGCGGAGACTTAGTGATAAGGTTCTATGGCACCCTTTCAGTACGGAACTCTAGATCATCTGTTACATTAATATTTTAGGACTTAAGTGACTACCTAAGTTACTAAGTTTAATAGACCAATTTTATTGAAATTCTATTTTTAAACTGAACGTTGAATACTTTTCGCAACAAGAAAACGGGTATAAAACTATTTCTTTTGAATGATTTGCCGATTTCAAGCCCATTTTGTACTAGCTATATATTAATTATCTACTTCAATTTATAAAAGGAAAAGCTGACTGCCTGCCTGATCTATCAGCACAGAACTACTGGACAGATCGGGCTAAGGCATGTAGATAGCTATTATGACGTAGACAGTCTCGAAGAAAGAATTTTGAAAATTCAAACCCTAAGGAGGTAAAATAGGGGTTTGAAATTTGTGTAGTCCACGCGGACGAAGTCGCGGGCATAAGCTGGTTTATCACGAAAGCAAGCTAACCTATCCATATATCAAATTTGATAAGGTTCTTTAAATCGGCATTGTTCATATAATTAATTATGTATAACATTGCATCAATGTCATTTTGTTTACTTAAGCACCCATGCTGCGTGAGATTTTTTTTACAAATACCTAACTATGATTGCGTTTTAAATGAATTTTAATGAGCACAATAATTTAAGCTAATTAAGAATAATTGGCACTTGAATACAACTATTGTATTACCAAACGGAAGTAGAGATTTCGTGATAATTTATACAATATCTAAATTCTAAATAGGCAGAATTGGTATAGTTATAAGTTACTTGATGACTTGCGATATCATTCACGTAGATTCAGGCTTTTTAAGGATACCCTTAGAATCTCTCAAAATCGATTTCTTAAACTACTTACAAACAACTCTGGAACTACATACAAAATACAGCGCGGAAATGCAGCCAGTATTCTTGGCACCATTCCACGCGGGCTTGAATTGTACAGTATTTAGATAAGGCTAGCTTTAAGTTTTATTGTACCTAATAAAAAAGTGACATTTCATTGTTAAAAATGCACATAAATCCGAAAAGTTAGAACTGCTTACCTGGGATCGTCCACCTTCCGTATAGAAGGCTGACGTCTTAGCTACTAGGCTACCACTGCTTTATAAAAGTATGGATAGAAAACTTCAAAGTGGATTTCAATGCGGTTTTCACCATAATTAAAAACAAATCACGAGAAACACATAATACTAAACATTCACATTCAACGCGGAAGAAGTTGCGGCCAGCAGGTAGTCTGAGATAATAAGCGATTTACACTTGCGACCACATGTCGTCATTGTATTGTTTCACTTTCGCTGTTAAAAGAAAACTCACTTTTAACATTTTGTCATCGCTTGTACGCGATTCTGAATCTCTTTTTGAATACAAATATGTACCTACATATCGGAATTTCTCCGATACAGATTCGGGCGTACGTAACTCTAAGAGGTGAAAAGAAAGTTGTAATAGATAGTTTTACCACGTTTACTAGTAAGCGGGTACATAACCGCATTTAACAGTAATCGCACGAATCTAACAATAAATAGTTGACGATAACAATTAACATTTCTCGCACCGTGAAAGTCGTTTTCAAGATGTCAATATTTACTTACCTACTTGGATTAATTGTTTCAAGTAATTGTATAACTTGCCATGACAGCCTAGTGGTTAAGACGTCGAGGTTGTGATTCGATTCCGGTCTCTAACTTTTCATAGTATTTTAATAAAGAATAAAACTTATTTTCACGGTAGAGAAAAACACTGTGAAGAAACCTGCATGCCTTCTCATTAAAGAGAGAAGGCCTGTGCCCAGCTGTGGACTGGCGATAGGTTAATCATGATGATGACGATGAATTTTATAATGTTTAACTCTAGTATTAGTCAGTTTAATTATAATTATACCATCAAAAAAA
Organism: Maniola hyperantus; assembly: GCF_902806685.2. NCBI lineage: Eukaryota > Metazoa > Arthropoda > Insecta > Lepidoptera > Nymphalidae > Maniola > Maniola hyperantus. The sequence goes on from NC_048564.1 coordinate 5,120,756, forward strand.
TGAAGGTTGTTTTATGACTATACTTACTTGTTCGGTAATAATACGTAAAAATATTAATTTATAAAACACAGAAATTTCCTTTGCGGAAATTGAGGCAGGTACTTAAATGCCGACTTCATTTCCTGTTCAATATTTAGAACTTTATTTTGTCTTAAATATTTTAATTACCAACGCGAACTCATACTAATTACTTACAAATACAATATTTTAAATTTGAATGAATGATGGTATCAAGTATGTACATGTTCGTGCGAAAATGTGTCTGTCTGTTGTTTTCACAGCTCATCCGTACAACCGATTTTGACGAAATTTAGTACAAACATAACTTGTGTCTCAAGAATGGATGTAGGCTACTTTTGTCCCAGAAAATTAAAAAAAAAGGGGTCCCACGGGATTTTGAAAAAATCTGAACCCCCGTAGGTGAAGACGTGGGAATCATCTAGTTTGTACGGGGATAGCTCGCATTCTGGAGACGGAATAGACTATTTTTAATCTCGAAAATTGAAAGAGTTCCACTGGATTTTAGAAACCTAAATCCACGCGGACAAAGTCTCGGAACATCATCTAGTTAATAAATAAAAAAGTCATTTATCACTACCCATATTATAAATGAGAAAGTATGTTTGTTCGTTGGTTTGTTAGTTTGTCCTTCAATCACATCGCAACGGAGCAACGGATCGACGTTATTTTTTGCACGGGTATAGTTAAAGACCTGGAGAGTGACATAGGCTACTTTGATTTTTTTAAAACCTAAATCCACGCCTACGAAGTCGCGGGCATCAGCTAGTTGTGTATAAGTTATAGCTCTAGGATGTACTTAAGTTGTAAACATAAGTTTCTAATAATTGTAAGTTTCTAATAATGATCGACATTCTGTGAAGCACTCACATTGTAAATATATGTAGCTATTGAATTAATCGTATTAGGCCAAACCACATGCCGTAACGGTTTCTTGGATACATAATTTTAAGTCAAACATTTGAAAAGCGATATAATTGTCAACTGCCATTTGCTTGCGGATATCCCCCGGCTGCGCGAGTTTCCCCGGGTACACCGGTGTTGCAAGTCTCCTCATAGAGCCGGACCGGTCTCGTCCGCTCTCGCATCATCGCATCTCGTCTTCATCTGACCTTCACTTTCGCTTTTAACACGTACATGAATAGGCGGACGTGAAAAACTCCTGCCGTCTACCCATTAACGATGCTAAGCTGTTAGAAATGTGTTTTATGACTTCAGTGTACATAATATTATCTAATATCGTTATCCTAATCAAAATATATGTCCTATATAGATACTAGCTGATGCGCCCCAAGTACTCTCGAGTGAAATTTTTTGAAACCGATGAGAGCATGGAATTTCCCAAAATCCTGAAACGTATTTCTTTATTTTCGTCCGAAAGTCGAAATATCAACCAATGCTCATGTAGGTATACAGCTTAAAAAAATGACGAGCTTTCATGCTTTCATCATCTAATTAAGGGATGGAATTTCCAAAACTCATTTCTTACCTTCCTTTCCACTCTGTTGAACCTCGATCAGTATGGTCGTCTAGTGGAAGGCTTAGGCCGAAGCTAGTTACCACCCTACCGGCAAAACCGCGCTGTCAAGCGATTTAGCGTTCCGGTACGATGCCGTGTAGAAACCAAAGGGCAGGGGGTTTATTAAAAACAGTCATACCCCTTCCAGGTTAGTCTGCTTCCATCTTAGACTGTGAGATTGCAGTCAAGGGCTAACTTGTATCTGAATAAAAAAAGACCTAAGCCCTTTATGGGCACAATGATGATGATTCTTGACTGTCACATGACATGATTCAGGAGGTCAGACGCATTTTCGATCAACTGAAAATTATGTGTCAAATTTTGCGAGGAGATGTTAATGCTCCAGAACTTCATGACCAACTGTGTCGCATACGTGTCCCTGAATCCAATAGTAATCTTCGTCCACGAAAAAATAAACTTTTCGTGGTCCCACATCATCGCACTGTTGCTAGATCTATGTCACCTATACCCCGTTCATTAGCATCGTTCAACGCGCTTTTGGACAATAATGCTCAATGGGACCCATTTAATGATGGGTCTATAATACTGGTTCGGGAGTAACTGAAGTACGCTGAGAGCATTACATGAATATGTCATTCAATGTTCTCAGCGTACATATTCAAAATCCTTTGATCTTTTATCGTTTTGAGTTTTTTTTTTTTTTTCTATATATTTTATCGTTTTGTATTTTATGTCTTTTTTCTTGTACCTTTATTTGTATTTAAATTTATTATTAATCATCTAGTTAGTGTAAGTGGCACTGCCGTTCGAATTAGATATAAAATAAATAAATAATAATAATGATTTTCCTGTTAATGTAAAGTATAAACCGGTATGCGGCTAAATTAATTTAAAAAATAATTTAATCGAGAAGATCGATTCAAATTCCGATTTCCGACACAGTGGGGTTATTTCAAACATCGCAATCATTTCAAAAGCTAAGTTGCGTGTGCGCTGCGTCATATAAAATTATCTTGCAAACAAACAGTTGCGAAACTGCAATTGTCTAATGTCTAGTGGGATCGTAGACTTTAGACGTTAGAGGCTTCATCATCCCATCCGCAGACGCCGCAGCCTTCCTTCCCACTAGCGCTTTCGCCTCCAAACATGAAGTCATCACAATAGTATGGCATCCGTTATTGAACAGACTGACTAATTACGTAACTATTTATTGACAATAGTTCTACTATTTTGCTGCATTGTAATTTAAGAGTAGAACTTTAACATGGAAAGTTTTTGATTATTCTTAGTATCAGTCAGTATATATATCAACCCATTTGTGTTCACTGCTGGACCTATTTAACCAACCTTCCCGAGAGCGCACCATCACACTCGGTTCTCGTTCCACTTCCTTAAGTATACTAGAACCTAATGCACTTTTAATAGGATTATTTTTCTTTGAAAAGTTCCACTGTAGAGATAGAGTATAAACTCTACTCAAGACAAAACCAGCCAATTGCAATTCAGACTCATGTACCAAGAGTTCCGTACTCGGGTATTTTTTCGACATTTTGCACAATAAATCAAAACTAAGTAATAAGCAAAAAAATATAGTAATCACGTTGTATTAGGACAACGCCTTAAAAGACGCTGAGTGATTATCCAGGTTCTATTTTTAAATTAAGAAGCTATTTATAATTTTCACGTCTCGTAATTTGCTTGAGCTCCACTTAATTTTTAATTAAGACCTGATTAAGGCGCATTTTCTAAATTGATTAATTTACTTGTTATTGTCGTTGAATTCTTATACATGAGTCACTGCCATAACCAAGTACGTTCAAAATAGTGTTCGGTATTGCCCAGTGAATAATGAGTAGGTATAGTGTAGTGCGGGTGGTTTGATTCTTTGCACTTTCTACATCTAGTGGAGCGATATGTCAAGGGCAGCCGGTGGCGGCGACAGCGCGGCAGGTCACGACCCATCAGCACCCGCTAATCCTTCCACGGTTACGCAACTACCGAAACACGTTGACTCCACTACAGCTCGATTATTATGACCTATTCACCAATCAACACGACTAGCATCATCGAACCTGTTTTGAAGCCACCGCTCCGCCGCCGACAAATGTTTTTCGCAACTCAATAGCTTCAACGCGCTCAGGCTTGTAGCGCTAAATTATTGCAGGATTTTCTTCACACGTGCACCTTTACTTACACGTTATAAAACTAAATAAAATCGTAGCGTAATTTAGCAGTATCGAATTCATCGATGTCGAGCTAAGAATGCTAGGTTATACCTTCGATTACTTATTTCCTGGTTTGACAAAAAACTAAACTTGTATAGATTTTCTTGAAAATAAACTCGTTGGCAATCGGTGCACGGTTTTAATTTTCTGTCGGATTAAATGTGGCCTTGAGATAGATGCTTCTTAAACTGATGATAATGATGCAAGCTTTGAGGCTAACACTAACGATAAATATTTCGACACTAATTTGTAGGTTACCAATAAAACTAATGAGGCAATGATACTTCAATAAAGGACAAAATTAATGATTTCTTGTCATGCATATGTGTCCGTTAGTAGGCAATTTATATGTCAAGTAGCAAGAAACTGGAAACTACCTAATGGTATTCAATCTGAATGACCTTCCGCAAGCTCAGAATACCTACGGAGTTCTTTATTTGGCAAATTCCTAAACTTGATATTTTATTAAATTACAAATCTTGTTTTAGAAGCGGTTTGAACAGTTTCTAATGTGGTCGACGGATATCTACAAAACTAAAATTATTTTTAAATACATGTTTATGGAAATTTGAAGCTGGAGTACTTATTTCAAATATTGGTCAAATAATAATTTAAATCGTTTTGATAACGTGTTATGTAGAGTAGGTAATAATTTTGTATTCGCACATCTTATAAATATAAAATTAGACGCGTAGTAATCCGGTGCAGGCAACATAATCTTTGCGCAAGTAAACTAAATATTATATCATAATCTTTCGTCAGATAAAGCATCGCCTGCTGTGAGCAAACGAAGACGTATTATAATAATACTGACATTGGGCTACGTTTGTTGCAACAGCGGCAATAAGTAGGTCCGGGTTCACTCCCGATAAGGTGGATGAGAACATAATGTTTTGTGCGTCCTCATCTTATAAGAATCAATTTCGGCATCGACCAGTTTCACTTTCCAGCCGACGACCTTTTGAGGAATGTGCGGTGAGATAACAGATGAATAAAACATTATGTATGTATATATTGTTTCGTTACAACTCACTTGTTCTCTCCACTGCATTCCTTCAACTATCAGTAATCGACAAATAAAAATCTTCTTTAAAGTTTAAACAGGAACTTCGAAAGGTTGGCTACATTTCAGTGAATTCATATTTCTTGCAATACCTTGTGCTTTTGGAGACCGAAAGCTCAGCTACGCGCGTGAGTGGAACAGTTCTTTGACCTTGGCTCTTTCTACGTCCATGGTCTGCGATAGTTGTTACGCAATAATTATTGCTCTCAAGGATTTTAATCTACTGTTTTTGGATTATATTTAAATTATACGAGAATATTATTTAATGATGCGATAAAATTTCATTACATCTATTGAAATACATATATTATATTACATTTAAATACTTTTTTCACATCCATCAAGCATACTAAGTATGTTTTAAAACAAAATCGTTAGGGAAATTTTCTCTCTTTTTCCATTGAGAATCATCACATGAACTTATCGTTAGTCCACTACTGAGCACGAGTCTCCTCTCAGTATGAAAAGTTATGGCCATAGTCCATAAGCCAAGGATTAGCAGATTTCACCCACCTTTGGGAACTTCTATCTTTCGGAGCTATGCGCTATGTTTTAGGTAATGAAATATCACTTGCTTTAGCGGTGAAAGAAAATATACGTAATAATCCGATTTTTTTTTGATTAGAATCTCGGATTGACGACCTCCCTGGCGCAGTGGTAAGCGCTGTGGTCTTATTAATGGGAGGTCCCGGGTTCGATACCTGGCAGGGATTAGGAATTTTATAATTTCTAAATTTCTAGTCTGGTCTGGTGGGAGGCTTCGGCCGTGGCTAGTTACCACCTTACCGGCAAAGCCGTGCCGCCAAGCGATTTAGCGTTCCGGTACGATGCCGTGTAGAAACCAAAGGCGAATGGGTTTACTAAAAACTGCCATACCCCTTCCAAGTTAGCCCGCTTCGATCTTAGACTGCATCGTCACTTAACACCAGGTGAGTTTGCAGTCAAGGGCTAACTTGTATCTGAATAAAAAAAAACGATTAATTAAGATAATGACATTATAAATACTATCCGTCCCGGCTTACTCACGTGTGTAGTCGACGTTAGCCCGACTAGTTTCTAACCCATCCGGGGTCCTTTTTCAAGGGAGGGAAACTAGTCGGGCTAACGTCGACTACACACGTGAGTAAGCCGGGACGGATAGTATTTATAATGGAAATCACTCACGGTAGTTTAAACGCTAAGATAATGACATACTTAATAATACATATGTTCAAAGAATCTTATGCGTTTACCGAGACATGTCATGTTCTATGAGGTTTAACAGAGGTGCGGCGTATTGCCGCGGCACTTACGCATGAACAGTTCCTGTTTACGAAACATGTTTCATGTTGGCATTGTGGTAAAAGTTGAATTTCTGCTCGAGGAAGCGTAAGTGTTTGTTAAGAAGGCGAAGCTTACCTTGGAATGCCTATCTTGTGGTTTCAGTCGCCACAGGGTTTCAGGAAAATCATCGAAATTTCCAAGAAAATTGTCTTGGAAAATTGAACTTGAATGTAGGTAATGTTGAGGACAAGAAAAAGAAAACCTAGCCTGGTATGTTTTACGATACGATGTTTCACGCATATTGTTAGAATCGTCATCATCATCATTATCAAAGAGTATACGTCCACTGCTTTGGTAGTTGGGACCCTCTGTTCCCCTGCGAATATCCTAATTTCTGATTTTATCGAGAAACTCCAAGTACAGCTTTCTCTACTCCCCGCCATCGATTTTCAGAACGTCTTCCGTCAATTACAATAGTTTTCGAACAGTTTTAACCGGTTTTTATGTAGACATATGCCGTCAGCCTCGAAAGTCTCGTCTCAGCGTATTCTTCGTTTCACAATCTGTAGATAAGGCATCCTCATGTTACGTAGAACGTAGGTAGGTGTAAGTATTTTAATTCTAGCATATTGCCAACTGTAAATTGTAGAAGCTGTGATAGCCTAGTGGTTAAGACGTCCACCTTCCAATCGATAGTTGGGGGTTCGATCCCGGCCACGCACCTCTAACTTTTCGGAGTTATGTGCGTTTTAAGTAATTAAAATATCACTTGCTCTAATGGTAAAGGAAAACTAAAAATTCTTCTTGTTATCCTTATTTGTTATACCTACCTAATTATTTCTCTTTACGTCATATGTTTCTCACTGTTTAGAATGGTGATCTCCCCCAATAATCTCTGGTCAGTCTTTCTGAAGAAAGCAATTTTTAAGAAAAATAAACAGTTACAAAAGTGCATGAAAGCATTGTTGTTACTGTGATTTATTTTAAAAACTGATTAATTTGCATGAAATCTGTTTTTATTTCCTTATATAAATAAATGAGTTAAACATTCATTTAGCGTCTTGCCAGTAATATTTTCGTGTCAGGCGTGGACGCGCAGTGCGTGCTGTGGGTACTCACTGGGTGTTGAGATTCTGCGCACACGCAAGTTCGATGCGACGTGCGACATTATTAAGCCTTAAGCAGACAGAAAGCGCGATAGTAGCGATGCATGGAGTCAGCGGAGACGGCCGGCCCGTCCACAAAGGCGAACTGGGCGACGACAGTCTAGGGCGCATGAATTTGGGGGCGGGCGGCATGGCGAGCGTATGGGACAGATTTGTCAGTGCGAGTTGACTTGTAAGTCTCTTCTGTGTAGCGCTAACAATAGAAAATTTATTTTTTTTTAATTTCTTTCTATCAACGCCAATACATTATATCTACCACCTTTCTGATTTCTTTCATTTTAAAAAATTCACTTTCCAAAAATTTACTTGAACATGCTCGCGCCGGCACTGGACACTGACCACCTGACGGAGCGCTACGGCAGCAGCATGCGAACTTCATATACTTATAAATTCGCGTGACGCTGCCGTCACGCGTTGTGTTTGTCCAGGGCTTTACCCTGTTAAATACGTTTCCCGACGCTGTTGCTTCATGACTGGCGCCTTTATATTTAATGGTTATTAATCATCTGGGTGACTGAACTTGTCGGGCTGACGCAAAATTCCTTGATAAGTACTTAATAAATATAAAATGATCATTTTTATTTCAAACTAAATAGTAACTAACTAATACTCGGTATGTGTTTCAATGCAACTAGTGCGCCGCCTGTCGTACGTTGATAACACGGGGTCTATCAGAAACCCGCGTGTGCCGACATGGACCGTCGTCGGTACATATTACGCGGACACATAGTTAACATTAATTTTATTACACACGCAAGCATTAATTTTATATATTATAAGACCTCAAATCGTTGTATTCGGTGGCACCGCTGATAGAGAAAGCAGATTATACGAGTTGCAGGCTCACTACACAAATCAGCTACAATTAAAAAATAACATTTACTATATTTATTTTTATTATTTATGTACCAAAATTGTAGTTACAAAGTAATAATAAATTAAGTTACATTGGAAATGCTTATCTCTAAACAGAGATTTCTTTCAGCTTCCCATTCAAGGTTCCTATACTCATGCTCGGAATATAAAGAAAGTATTACGTAGAGTAAGAGTAGTATCACGGTTTCTCTCTTTTATGCAACTCATTCCTCCTTTAGAGGTGAGTTTTTGTACGAATTATTTTCTTAATAAAAGTCCACACCCTAACCTGTTCACCAAATTTTAAGTCTTTGAACTTGAAATTTGATTCTGATTGACGAGGCCACCTAAAGCCATTAGTACTTACAGGCATTATGGCCTGAGATAGGTATCTTAAGTGGATGACGTATTTTGCATTTATATTAAGTATATCTTACAGATTAGGACGCAGGTTGTTTATTTAGAATAAATTAAAATGATATTCGATGCGGCTAAATGGAACTTGTACAAATTTTAAACGAAATAAACGATTAAAGAAATGAAACAAAACATCCGTTTTATCGTGTTGCAAAATCGGTTGAAGACGCTAAAAACAGAATGTCAACATTTTTACGTAAATCATGTTGCGTGAACCAGCATCTAAATAATTAAAAATTGGTTTTCCGCTGCTTAATCAAATCACTACTTACTAATATTACAAAATAGGCCAAAGTGTGTTTGTTTATTGATTTTCAATCACACCGCAAGAGAACAACCAATCAATTTAATTTTAATCTAATTTAAACAATTTTATTGTTAACAAAATTACAGAGAGTAAGAATACTGGATACAATTAAAAACAAGTGGCGACTTAATCACTAAAGTGATCTCTTCCGGTCAACCCATACTTAAGAACTTATATAGAACTGTAGACGAACGCAATGCAATGGGATTTTTGCGCAAGGGATAGCCTGGAGTATGACTTCGACTACCTTTTATCCGGAAAATTGCAGAATTTAGGACCATGGGATTTAAAAGTTGAAAACCTAAATTCACGCGGATGAAGTTGCGGGCAATATCTTTTTTTTTTTTTGATATTTCAAAGCTTTCTGCAATCAGTTATTGGATGGACTTTTATCAGATTTTTATGAGTGCATTCAAGGTTGAGAGAAGGTCACTCCATCAAGAAACTCTTCTCATAATGCTTTCGCTGGCTTTAGTGTGTACTTGACAGTTCTTCTACTGTGACTCTTTTCAGCCTACTAACTCTGCTGCATGTGGTAAGTGACACTGCCAGACTATTTGCATGGACTTCAAGACTGGCCTTATGTTTCTTTGCATTAATATTTATTTCTTCTTTAATTGTGGGCATTGCAAGATATTCGTGTATTTCTGTTGTTTTGGTAAACCACGGGGCATTGAGTATTGTGCGAAAGACTGTATTTTGATATCGCTGTAGTATTTCTATTTATGTTAGAGTTGCTGGCTGTGCCCCACAACTCCAAACCATATGTCCATACAGGTTACTAGGAATAATAGGAAGCCCTTATATATGAGTACTTTGTTATTGAGTGATAGTCTAGAGTGTCTGCCAAGTAACCACATTAGCGATCTAGTGCGAATACGCAGCTCTTCTCTCTTTTTTTTAATATGTGTTTGCCATGTTTGCCTTCTATCAAGATGCATACCAAGGTACTTGGCAACATTACCAAGTGGCAGAGTCTCGTTACCAAGTTTCACCTGTGGGCAATCTTCGGGTCTAAGCGCAAAGGTTCAATATTTAGTATCTAAATAATTTGCACGGCTGTAGAGTGACTAAGCTTTCATATTTCGAAGGTAAGTTTAGGTAGGTAGGACCTTATTTTGATCGGTAAATACCTCCGAGACGTAGCTGCAATGTAAATTATGTACGACTAGATAGGCACAAGGTTGCCAACTCATAATTCTATTCTTTACTTGCTAGCTGAAGGTACTTAAGCTATATAGCAGAGTATATTGAACATACTTACTTAGTATGATATCACTATCATAGTTTAACAATATTTTTGAACAATAATTTACTTATTTTACCTTATGGCACTTTTACCCTGGGGCCATGGAATATAAGTTCTAGTTTTTTTTACGAAACATTTCACGGCGATTAATAGCCTCATCTGGTGACAGAATGGCTGGCTCATTTTTTGTGCAACGGATCAGCCTGGCTGTCCAGCGCAGAAATGCAGCCTGTATTCTTGGCACCATTCCACGCGGACATGATTTGTACAGTAATTAGAGATAAGAGCTTATGCTCGCGACTTTATCCGCGTGGCCTACACAAATTTCAAACCCCTACTTCACCCCCCTAGGGGTTGGATTTTCAAAAATCCTTTCTTAGCGGATGCCTACGCCATATAGCTATCTGCATCATGCAGACTGCATGGCAAATTTCAGTCCGATCCGTCCAGCAGTTTGACCTGCGCGTTGATAGATCAGTCAGTCCTTTTCCTTTTTTTTTTTTTTTTTTTTTTTATTTATTTAGATTATCAATTTAAAAAAACTTATGGTTTATTTTATTAACATAAAATAGTTTATGTAATTAGAAAAGGCAGTTGTGCTTGACTCTTATTACTTCTATTGTTGTAAGCACGCTGTAACGTGTAATTACGTGTAACAATCGTAGTGTTAGATTGCAATCATGTATTTACATTGTTCGAACGTACCTACATTGTTTGTTTCAGACATTTTTAAGGAATCGACACACTTATTTTCAATACCTACATCGTGGATATAATCTGTGTGAAAAGTTGTTAGGTATGAGTTTATTATTAGCCGCTTCATTTCCTGAAAAATTATTCGTAAATGCCTTATCAGCAATTATAAAGTATAACTTAACAAATACGTAAATACTTATACATAAGTATCAATATATTCCAGTGTCAATAGTATTCAACGAGCGCTTTTTATATCTTTTTTAATGGACAGGTAAAGAAATTATGCGCAAATATGCAAAAGAGTTCTCGAAACGACTTTAAAAGCAGTAAAATTTATGGATTAGGAGTGTTTTTGTATTTAGAAATCAATGTGTCAAGGTCTCATCTTTATCTCTACGATTTTATTTCATTTTCAAGGAGTCTTTTTGTTTGAATTACGTAATTTTTTTATTAAAACTTTAAAGTTTTTCCTATTTAACAAGTCAATTAAGTAATGAGTCTATTTTTTGTATCTACAGAATACATAATGAGTAGAATTGGAAAATACATTTAATTATAAGTAGATGATGGCCGCGCCTTCCTCCTTAAAAATCTCGTGGGAACTCTTGGATTTTCCGGGGTAAAATGTAGTCTATGTCTTTTTTCGGAATGCAAGCTATCTCTGACTAGACTTACGTACAGATCGGTTAAACAAATGGTCCGTGAAAAGCTAGCAGATAAACAGACAGACAGACCACACTTTCGCATTTATAATATTACTAGCTGACCCGCCTCGGCTTCGCTCGGGTAGAGTTTAAAAACTTGAGATGTAGGTTCAATTTCCAAAAATCCTGGAATCCATATTTCTTCATTTGTTACCGAAAACCCAAATACAAATTTTCACGCAAATAACTTGAAAAATGACGGACTTTCATACAAACTTTCATCCCCTATTTAACCCCCTTGGTAGTAGAATTTCCAAAAATCGTGAAATACGTATTTATTTATTTTTAACCGAAAGCTTAAATACCAATTTTCATCAAGGTAACTTCAAAAATGACGGACTTTCATACAAACTTCCATCCCCCATTTAACCCACTTAGGGGAAGAATTTCAAAAAATCCTTTCTTAGTGGATACCTACTCGTTACAAAGAACACATCCTCAAAATTCCATGTTTCTAGGACCAGCGGTTTAGGCTGTGCGTTGATATATATGTCAGTCAGTCAGTCAGGACTTTGAATTTTATATATGTATATAGATTTTTATTGTGCCTATGGACATGGATATCGATTATTATAATTCAAATAAGTAGGTAAACTTTAGTTGTCCAAACTCTTTGGAATTTGTGTGCTACGTCAAGATCGAGTTAGCTGAAGAACAAATGCGTAACCCATATTGGTTTTTAGGGTTCCATACCCTAAGGGTCAAAACTAACTAACAACTGGGTGCCCTTTTACTAAGCCTCCGCTGTCCGTCTGTCTGTCTGTCAGCGGGCTGTACCTACTGTCATGCACTGTAATAAGTAGAGAGTTGAAATTATCAGTGTGTTTTTCTATTGCCATTATAACAGCAAAAAATAAAAAACGAAGAAGGCGTACTTCAAAATAGTCGCAATGCAAATTAAAAAATACGTAACTACAGTATATCTTGTAAAAGATACGGAACTCTTCGACTGCAAGTCCGACTCGCAGTTGACCGGTTTTTTGTTAATGAAGTACAGTTTTGCACTAATTAGTAGCTAAGTATGGCATTAGGGTTCAAATCACGAGCAACGACGTGTTAATTGCAACGTGACCAAAATGCTACTAAGTATAGTACGCAACAGGTCGAGATGGCAATCGGGGTGAGGACGCGCCGCACACCCGCACAGCCCCCGCGCTAACCCGGTGTGAGTTAGCGTGGGTGACGTGAGGGTGAGCGGGGTGACCCCCCGCCTCATACCCCGATTGCCATGTCGAGCTGTCGCGTAGTATAGGTATGCCTAGGGTTGATGAACCATGATACCGTAAGGCGTGACGAGACCTGGTGAATTATCGTCGGTCCATCACTTTTATTAATGAGACATCCAACGTGACTACTGATTTTTTACTAAGTATATCTTATTGACAAAGAATTTGCTTAAAATTAATTGTTAGGGTTGCGTACCCGAAGAGTGCCCACGGGACCCTAGCTATTATTAAAACTCCACTGTCCGTCCGCCTACTGAGTCTACTGAGTCCGTAAAGAGACAGTAGCAAATTTGTATTTGAAGTCACCGTCAGTATTTCTATTCGCCCTCAAGTTTTCGCACATTTCAGTACATATTATAATTTAAATTAATTTTTACTAGTTTAATTACATGTCTTTTTAAAATGGTTGTGACGCAGTGACGCACAACCGGACTGGACGAAATCACAAGGGTTCTTTGTTTCACTACGGGACCCTAAAAAGGAATTCTTATGGACTGGACTGGACTACACTGCTCGCGATTTTTCCCCGTTATATCCACCGGCTCTCTGCGACTCGCTTGATGGCATTCATCCACCAAGTGAAGGATCACCAAGATTATTCTTTCAGGTGCTTGTCGCCGTTCCAACACCTTGGGACCCGAACGTTTATCGATTCTTCGAACTATGTGCCCTGTGCATTGCCATTTCAGCATTACTCTACAACTTTCAATAGGTTTAAGTACTTATACGTTGGCAATTTCGCTTTAACTCCGCTTTCAAAATTGTTACGTGTGTGCAATTAATAAGTGAGTAGATATAACGGTCTATTTGTAAAAATCAAATGCAATTTCTTAGGAAACTACTATCTATATGCATTCGTCTGTTTCACACATATGGACAACTGAAAGAGACAAAAACACCGGCAATTGGCTACGCTTACATATTTGCCCCCGTACATTCACCGGTGACCTCGGATCACGAGCTATATGACAAACCAGACCTTGTCTTACGATACAGATTTACAATACCTACATTTACTGTCGCCAATGCACTCCACGTTTTTATCACGTGAATAGATGATGCAGGAAGTACTTATGCTCACCATATACAGTCGGCGTGAGGTAAAATGAGCCCTGGACGGGATGTGTGTGTACTGGCCACGGGTACCCTACTTTCCTATAGCGCGAGGAGCTTAGGTTGAATGACGAAACAATAACGTGCTGGCACAGGCTACGTAGGTACTCCCGCTGTCGTGCCTAGCTCTATGCTACCAATAAATTACGCACTGCGCAGGTTCAAGGTCTGCTGGTAAGCTGACTCCAAAAATATCCATTGAGTTTCTATTTTAATTTGAACCTGAGGCGGTCCAAACTATAAAGCAAAGGACGATGCACTTTTTGCAATTTTTTCGACTGACACAAGACTATACCTTATCTTATTTTACAATACATAATTAATTGCTTGTAAAGTAGCTGTTGTTACTTTACTGCTATTAATTAAAACTATTAAGTAGACTTTTACCACCCATGAATAAAAACATTACTGCATACAAAGCCGTGCGGGAATATCCGTATTCGCACTAGTGCGGGAATAAAATGCCCACCACACGACACGGCTGTCTCAGAGCCGCCATCTTTATTTATGTGTTGTTTTTTAATAGTGCCAAATAGTTACTACGATAAAATATTAAAAAAAGCTGTTTCTTACTAACGAATCCATTATTTTAAGTTTTCAAGAATGGAATTTCGCGCACGTTTGTTATTTGTTAGTTATTTTAAATCTTAAATGCCAAGGTCATTTGATGAAACCACAGGTATAGTCCGTACAAAATGAGTTCTCACGCGCCATTTGAACTTTATGCACGTCAACTGCCAAAAGTACAGTTCACCTTTAAAATAAGGACTAAAGTTGTACTTTTGATGACAGTAGACACATAAAGTTGAAATGGCGCGTGAAAACTCATTTTGTAGGTACGCATTATTGATGTTGAACTTATTTGACTTATCCAGTTTTTTACTGTTTTACTCACATATGTACCACCTATTGTAAAACGTTGTATGATACAAGTGTCACAGTGTGCATTGAAAATTACACTCTCGGCGCTATTTAATACGAGACGGTAATTGAAATTTGCGCCCCGACTCTTATTTTCATTATGCCGCACTTGTAACATAGATAATAATAGGTACCTACGTCCACTCTTCTGATTTAATTTTTTCCATTACAATAATGGAACATAGTCAATAGTCTTCATAACATGCTTCTATCTTGATAATAATCGAGTAGATAGAAGAAGCTGTGATAGCCTAGCGGTTAGGACGTCCGCCTTGTAATCGGAGGTTGGGGGTTCGATCCCGGGCACGCATCTCTAACTTTTCAGAGTTATGTGCGTTTTAAGTAATTGAACATCACTTGCTTTAACAGTGAAGGAAAACATCGCAAGGAAACCTGCATGGCTGAAAATTCAACACGTGCTCTGTAGTCAGCCGGCGATGGGTTGATCATGATGATGATGAGATAGAATATAGGTACCACTGGAACCGAGTCACTTGAGATTTGAGAATTCAACGAGCCTTTGTTATTATGATAAATACGTGTAGTTAGTTTTGAAGTAAATTATAGAATATTTTATTTGCACGCTCAGTGATTAAAATAGGATCTTGACCTTTAGAAACTCTCTCAATACCTTTTTTTTTTGGCCAATCGGCTTTTCCAAAGGATAGTCACCATATACGCTTGGCCCATGACTCTATAGTTAGATTTACATACTTAAATCGTCCACTTTCCTATTGGCCGACTCTTATCTACTTTTTTAAATGAAGTTTTTTACAGCTTTCTAACATTAAACCATAAGTCACGGTAACTATAATTGCAGACAACAATTTCTATACCAAGCTCAGAACATTGAAAGCGGAAGTTACTAGCCGATAGAAAATATTTATCACTGCGTGTTATTTAATTACACAAGAAAATTTAAAACTGAATATAAAATTCGTTTGAATTATTCGTTTATACTTAAGTTTGTTTATAAAACGAATGAGTGAACACAAAATGGGTTCAACGTAACGGTTACGATAATTATCTTCGACCACGACAAGTTATAAAAACTGCACTCCATTGTTAACCATTTTAAGTAAAACTGGGAATGGAAATAAGGCAATTGTACAATACGGAATATCTGATTTATTTATTACAAAAGTGTCGAATTATATCTTTATGGTTAACAAAATAATTATGTGATTTATAAATACTTATCAAAACTAATGAACTGTTTCGTTCTGGCTTCGTTCGGGTTGTGTTTCTGAAAATCCTTTGTCTACGTTACAGAGAAAACCTATAGGTTATGCAAAATCAAAGGTGTGTGAAGTCTACCAATCCTCACACGGCCGGCGTGATAGAATATGGCCAAAACCCTTCTCACTCTGAAAGAAGACCCGTGCTCTACAGAGTGAACCGGCGGCGATGGGCATGGAGACATGCAAAATCTAAAGTTTCTAGATCCTGCGGTAGAAACTGTACATGGATATAATATTTACTAGCTGATGCCCGCGACTTCGTCCGCGTGGATTTAGATTTTCAAAAATCCCGTGGCAACTCTTTGATTTTCGGAAATAAAAAGTAGTCTATGTCACTCTCCAAGAAAAACATGCCTATCCGTTGTTCCGTTGCGACGTGATTGAAGGTCAAACCAACAAAACTAACAAACAAACACACTTTTATAATATGGGTAGTGATTATCAGCCTCCTTTCTATGTAAGACAATACCAACTGCACCAGTCTTGATGAAACATGGAGATAACTTATATCCTAGAGATGAACGACGGACATGGATACATTTTATCTCGAAAAATCAAAAATTTCCAGGGCCTTACCATATTTCTATCGTCGCCAAAGCACAAAGCCAGCAGTTTCCCTCAAAGTACGGAAATATCATTCACACATTCATCACAATGTACCTACCTAGTAGGTATATGGATGGGTATGTTTCCGTTTTGTGATAGTGAACCTAGATTGTTAATTATTTAACCGTTATATTCTTATAATTCCGGATATGTAGTGTGATAGCAATCTAGAGTTGGTGTTCACAATAGTCACTTGTGTTTTATATTAATTAAAATATACCTACAGACTACAAAGCAATATCACAGAGGAATATTTTATTCTTTCTATGAGGTCTATGTTATTACGTGTATATGGTGCTGCGCACTTATTTACCTAACGCAATATAATAACAGACATCTATTTCGATATCTACATCCATGTTAATATTAATATTATAGGTAATAGTGGAAACTATAAATATTATCAAATATAAACTTGAAGATGTGAAGCAGTATTCAGCACACGCTGCTTACGTAAGCCTAATATCCGGATAGATTAAAATGTAGATACCTTCGTGTATCCGGGTTTCTCTGAGGCACATTTTTATGTTTTGTCGTCAACTAAGTATGATAAAATCGTTAAGGTTGTACCATGCACTTGTAAGGAACTCGTTTAACTTCCAAAGACAATCACGCCACAGCCACAGTGGATAAAATATATAAAAGGACCCCGAATAAAGAGACACGGGGCGTTGCGCGGCGCGTCTTGCGGTTTATCAATTCACGAAGAAGTGGGTGGTAGCGCTTCCAGCAATACTCGCAGTGGTGCCTGCAACGGCACAAAAATAACCTCGCACCACAAACATCCCATAATGTCTAATATATAACTACACTAAATCTGAATAACTGCACTAGATCGCCTGCTACATGCGTGCGGCTGTGACCACCGCATGTTCCACTGCGAGAAAACCTGTATATTAAATTCTGCATGAATGATCTCATATATCAGCATAAAATTCATAATGTTATGCTACGCACAACGCGGCGCGCGAACGCCCCGTGTCTCCCTGACTGAGGCCTAGCTCTTATTATTTACCTGTTATGGCGTGATTATCCAAATACCGAATTTAGGTAGTAAAGGAACAAAAAAAATTATTTCTTTTATTTTTTAAAAGATCAAGTAGGTAGGTATTTTTTTAATGCAAAGAAGGCAATTCTTACTGATGAAAATAACACGGGATTAAAAGAGCAAGTAGTAAATTTGATGGAATAAGAATAGAAGTCGATTATACATTTTATACTTGAAAAAGAAGTCTCTGGCGTCTGCACTATTTAGAAAATGAACGTGTATTGGCGAACGCGCGAAAACGAGAGTGAAACCGTTGTAATAATATTATGACGGTGATATCTGCTGATGAGATGCAGCCAATGATTTCTACTAACATAAGTACGCTGGACTTGCGATTGCCGACCTGTTTTTGAAACAACTTTGTTTTCACAATTTTGGCACTGATAGCAGCAATGTGCGGCATGGCGGCATGTTAGCCTACTCGGAACTAAGTAATCTTCTATAATATAAAAATGAATCACTGTGTTGCTGATCGCAAATCTCGAGAACAGCTGAACCGATTTCGCTAATTCTTTTATTATAATATTCCTTGAAGTAGGTACGAGGATGGTTCTTACAGAGAGAAAAAAGAATTAACTGTTAGGCGGAACGAAGTTCGCCAGGGCAGCTAGTAATAAGATATTGTGAAAATTAAGTGTTAAAATTGAGTGAGAAAATTGACATTGTGTCAAAAAAGTTTTTGTAATACTTGACTCGAAGATTCAATTTTAATTCCCGGTAAGCTCGGTGAGGTGATTTGAATGGACACAATGGACACCAAAAATAACTGTCATTTTGTATGGCACAACCTAAGGACACAGCATTTCACATAATGCACATTGCACTGGATGTAGCTATATAATGATTTAATATAGTACTTATCTACGTTCAAATTTTTCGGAATACTAATAACGTACGTACAATTGTGTTAATTACAATTTGACCAGGCATTTGATGAAATTTTACCAGGCACCAATGTTTAATTTTAATTTTTAAAATAACTTTATTGTTAATAGATTTACAGAGAGTAAGAATACAGGATACACTTAAAAAACAAAGGGCGACCTTATCACTAAAGTGATCTCTTCCAGGCAACCCACCCTCAATGTTATTTCGGTGACAGTCTTTTAGTATCATAAAATGACTCGAACGCTTTAAGCTCCACTTCCACATAACATGTACTTACATTTAAATAAAAGTAAAACCTAACTACATAGTATATGCTAAATCACGGATACACGTATATTGTTGAGTCAGCGAGGACGTCGACTCGAGACCGCTGTACCTACCTATAATATACATATAAGTGCAAACTTATGGTGCAACTAAACATGTCAAGTGAAATCTGCAAATATATTATACTTACTACAATAATTACTATACTGAAGATAAAATTTACTAACTTTTTTACACATCATGTGAAATGTGCTTTTAAATCAGATTGTGATATCAGACTAGATGTTGCGCCTACGACTTCATTCGAGTGGATTTAAGTTTACAAAAATCCCGAGGGAACTCTTCGATTTTCCAGGACAAAAAACTTATGTCCGTCCCCGGGATACAAGCTATTTTTGTACCAAATTTCGTCAAAATTGGTTGAACTGGTGGGAAGATATTATGTCTATCTTATATAGTAATATTATAAATGCGAAAGTTTGTCAAATATCGTATTTATAGTACTACTAATAGCTTGTGCTCATTGATGTTGGAATCCCCCTGTGCTCGCTACTTCATCCGCGTGGACTACACAAATTTCAAACCCCTATTTCACCCCATTAGGGGTTGAATTTTCAAAAATCCTTTCTTAGCGGATGCCTACGTGTACGTCATAATAGCTATCTGCATGCCAAATTTCAGCCCGATCGGTCCAGTAGTTTGAGCTGTGCTTCTTGGAATTTTGCTTCGGTAAAAGTACTTGCCTTTTTTAAAATTTCGTAGCTACATTTGAAACTATACCTAGTACGAAACTGCAGCTTAAAAAAAATATTAAAAAAACTATAATTAACAGCACAGGTGAACATTCCATGTCATCGAATTAATCAAGTACTTATAGTGGAATTTTTACATTAAAAGTTATGGACTAAGAGCCAGCGCGTGTCAGACCTTCGTTATTTTTGAAAAGCTGAAAGTTTTTTGTCCCAAACACTGGCAACCCCCTGCCAGGGGTTGCTACAACTCTAAGTGTCTGGCAATGCATGACGTGATTTCAAGTACTATTCCGAAGAAAATATAAAAAATAAGACTTTATACTTTGACGTAATATTGTTTACACCTATATTACTTATTATCTCCCAAAGCCACAATGACCCAAATAAACATCCAAACAAAGGTTCCTCCCAGTTTTGTGGAGAATACGCAGAGAAACTTTCAAACTTTTATAACATAACAAAGGTCTGGCACGCGCTGGCTCTCTTTCTATTATGTACCTTTTTAAAAAGATATAGGTACCGAAGTCTCATAAGTCTCTATAAATAGTCGTTTTCCGGGCTTCCATTTTAAGCTTGCAGTGAAGATACTTATACTTTTATTAATTGCAGGTAATAAACAAAGAATTTATGTCTACTAATAGCAGATTCCCGATACTTGGCTATTTATATTACGACTTTCTTAACTTATACCTACTGTTCAATATTGTCTGCGTGGTATCTTTTATAACTGCCTTTCATGTAACGCTATAAATTATTTTTTTATTAGTTTTTAAACCGGATCTAGTAACCTTTCAGAATAATATTTTAGGATGTTTGTAAAAATCATAAAATAGGTAACTAGTACTTATTTTTCGATTTTTAATATTTCCGCAAAATAATCGTAAGATAATTTAGATCATAGTCACCTTCCGCGGTGAGGACTACCAATCATCATTATAGTAATATTATATTATGAGCTATAAAAAGATAATGTGTTTAGTGTGGGAACGTGTGCAGCCCTTGACCAACTCCCTGGCCCGAGACTTCACTCCCACGGAACACAATTGAGGTTTTCTTGAGGTTTTGTTTTTAAAATAAATTCGTCATCAACCTTTGACGAACAAAGGCCAAGTGTCTGAGCAATAAAACTTGCAGAAGTTAGCTCTGGCTTTAGCACTTGCTTTACGCAAACTATAGAAGCAAGTCAGCTAAAACTTTCAGAAATAGACATTGATATTATGACAATCCTAGCCGACTTCTGCAAGTGTTATTGCTAGTGGAAGCTAAAGTTGCTATTAGATAGGAAGCTGATGGCCGATAGAATTAAAACTCACTTCTAGTATATAATAATTTATAAACAATAATCCATACTAATATTATAAATGCGAAAGTTGGTCTGTCTGTCTGTCTGTCTGCTAGCTTTTCATGGCCCAACAGTTCAACCGATTTTAATGAAATTTGGTACAGAGTTAGCTTACATCCCGGAAAAAGACAGGCTACTGTTTATCCCTGAAATTTAAAGAGTTCCAGCAGGATTTTATTCTTAACCTAAATCCACGCGCACGAAGTCGCGGGTATAATCTAGTACATACTATTTCCTAATATAAGGCTACTAACCTTAAACGTGGATCAGAAGGGCTGGCTCAGTTTTTCTCAAAGGATCAGCCTGGCTATCCAACGCGGAAATTCCAGACTTCCATAATAAAACTCGTCACCAGATCCAGTGTTATTTTGTTAAAATTAGGGAGTAGATCTCTGGGAGCAGGTGATTCATTATCTTTTTTGACTTATTGGTATATACCTGTATCAAAATGTCAAGGATTTGACGTCTGAGAAATGGTTTTTATGTATATCGGCTAAAATAAACGTAGTGACTAAATACCAGAATTAAGCGAATCGTTTAGCACAGCTTTGACTTTTTATATTAATAAGCTATTATTTTTCAAAAAAAAAAAAAACGTTTGCATCACTTGACCTTGCCACCTTGCTTACCCCGTACGCAAGTTTCAAAAGTGTATTGCTTATCAATCTCAATCAATGATCAAGACGTTTCCACCAGCAAGTTTACTTGCAGAAGTTGACTCTCTGACAGTGTTCAGGTAGGTACACAGTGCAAAAAGCTGATCTCTGCCAGAAATTGTTGAAGTTTCGTGTCCATCGTAATGGCCACCAATTCCCTAGCTATAGAACCTGTTCTTATGTTTTATGTGACAATACCAAATGTCAACTTTGCATACGATTTAACAGTTTTAGTATTCGTTTAAAGGTTATTTCGTTGAAAATTTCGTAAGTCGCAGCATCTTCATTTCGGTATACCTACTTATATTCTTTAAGAGAATTTATTGCTTCATTTCCTTCACTTCTTCTGTTTTATATGCATAATAATAATATGTTGGCCAAGAGTAAAAGAATTACCTACCTATAAGTCTACTCTAACTTTATAGGAATAGTTGATATGCAAGTTATCGACCACTACCAAAGTACTGATTCTATTAGACGGAGTTGGTATTTATTTATTAACGATTCTTTATTTTTTTCAATAAGTAATTACATTTTTAAATTTTTCTCTCCGTAAGAACCATCCTCGTATTTCAAGGAATATTACAAAAATGAATTAGCGAAATCGGTTCAGCTGTTCTCGAGATTTGCGATCAGCAACACATTTAGCGATTCATTTTTATATATAGAAAAAGTTACGATTAAGTATAATAGTTTTTGTTTTCTTTCTAAGTACAATTCCTCTTTTAGTATTCAATGTTAAATAAATATTACCCTGAATATATTGAATTCAAATTACTTTAGACGCTTACTATTGTCCTCTGTTCAATGCTACGATTTGTTTAAAAAATTTCATATCTAAAATCGGCCTTTTCATGGTCGACAGCGCTTATAACAATGACATTACTAAGTACCAAGGTACCAGTAACTATAAATAGGGTTTAAGTTACATAGAGTACACAAACCATGGTGATTAAAGTATAAAAAAGCGTTTTACCATACTGCAGACCTAGCTACAGACGGTCTAAAGCACCCGGGCCAAATTGCGTTGCTTACCTACGCGTTTTTGCGAGGTTTCTGCAATTTTTTATCTTAAACTAAAGTACTAAGTATATGTGTCTACCGCAACAAATTAAAATACGTACTGCAAATAACTTTAACGAACAAATATATTGATGTGATATAAGTAAAGTACTTAATTGATTTTGTAGCAAGCGTAGGTATAAATTCAGCAAATTACACAATTGCAATTATCACAGTGTGATAATCACAACTTCCTTGCTGGCCCTCCAGATTCGCCACTGCTCTCAGCAGATGTTAGCGGTTGATTTTAATTAGCAAAATAATTTGTGTTTCAGTTTACAAAATGCTCATGGAGTGCGTTTTGTAAACTCAGCAAAAAGATGTAGAAATTAGAACGTGGGACTAATTATTATTTGCGCTACAAGAATGAAGTTTAAAGTTTGCTCGTGAACACTTTGCATAGTTTTAGTATTACAAATTAGGTAAATAACTATGCTGTTTGCTTTATTTGTATCTAGTTAATAAACTTCGTCACTCATAAAACTCACCCGACCGTTATTTCTCTATGCCTGAAGACTAAAGTCTTTAACCAGTGTGTCTTTCCCTTCTTCACATATTATATGGTGCTGTAACGTAGACACTGACAAACGGTATCGTCCACAAATTCAAAGTTACTCTGCGGGTATGGTGAAGGCTATCTTAGGATTTTCCCTGAGGGATAAGATCCAAAACGCGGAAAATTAAGATCACGAACACTAGTGTGCAGACCATGCCTGTCATAGTGACGATGGCCGTTGGAGCCGAAAAGTGGAGAGCGTGTGTAAGCAAAGGTACCGCGGGAGCCTTCCAGCACGAGAGACCGACAGTTTAGACGCTGGTGGGATGTGGCTGGATGAGGAAGGCTGATGAGTGATTGGGTGTGGTGGCACTCGTTAGGGAACGCCTATTTCTAACTGTGGATGTCCAGAGGCTGATGATGATGACGATGATGTTCATCAATGTTGTTAGAAGGATTTGGAATGTAAAATATCCTACTTCATAATATAAAGTTTTCGACATTAAACTAAATTAAGAATTTGTACAAACTTTTCTTAGATTTTTTATTAGGCTGTTTCGAGTTGTTCGAGTTTTACACTAATTTTTCCTCACAACATAGAGATACAACCTCACAACGAAATTTCAACTCTTAGGTGTCAAAATATGTCATGTCGTGGTCAAGTCATTAAACTTAACAAAGACCTTACAAAGACCCTTCAAAGATAAATAAAAATAAAATGTTTAAAATTGCCTCTTGGAGTTTATGTGGACATCTTTTGGAGAAAAACTTATTGAATGATAAAAAAGAAATAAAAGCTATTATTCAACATGTGAAATTTTCAGTTAATCTACCCCTTCGGAGTGGACATCAACGAACTTTTCCGTTGACTCCGTCAAGATTTCAATGGCACAAATTCAAAGATATGTTCCACTTCTACGCGATAGTTGGTTTAATCCCTGTCGGTGCTATCATATTTTACTCAAACGTTTACATTGGCCCCGCTACTCTGTGTGAAATTCCACCCCATTACTGTCCGAAACATTGGGAGTTCCACCGACACCCAATAACTAGGTTCATAGCGCGTTACGTTCACAACAATCCTCAACAGGAGTATGAGAAATTCCTACATTACATTGACGAGGAACAGCAAAAAGTTAAATTACGAGCTCTAGAAAAGGCTGTGCTTAAAAAAATGTCCGAGAGACACGATTACCAGGCATATTATTATAGACCTGTGTACAATAAATATGTTCGGATCAATAAGATGGTTGGCGAAAAGTTGTTTAACCAAATGGGTGATGATTACAATGATGACGAAGAATGAGGAAGTTTTACAAAATGAAATATGTGAGGTTCACAGAAGAAAATACTTCGACAGAATGAGACGTATGCAGAGTACCTTGCATGATTGGGATAATAATTGTAGGGTTTATCTTATACTAATATTATAAAAAGGTAAAGTTTGTAAGTTTGTTCGTAGGAAGTAATCTCTGGAACTATTGAACCGGTTTTGATAATTCTTTCACCTGTAGAAAGCAACATTATTGCAAAGTGACAGGCTTTATTTCAAAAAATTAGAGATTCCTACGAAAATTGTAATTAGCTACCCGTGCAAAACCGGGGCGGGTATTATAAAATTGATACAAAGTTTAAAAAATATTTTACATATTATTGTACTGACTCTAAGTTTCCAATTTCAACAAATGGCACGAGAAAATCTGATATAATGACTGACTGACTGATCTATTATGCACAGGCCAATCTACTAGACGGATTGGACTGAAATTTGGCATGCAGATAGCCATTATGACGTAGACATCCGCTAAGAAAGGATTTTTTTAAACTCAAGCCCTAAGGGGTTAAATAGAGGTTTCAAATTTGTGTCGTCCACGCGGATGAAGTCGCGTTACGTACCTATATACTAGTTAAAGTATGAAATAATACGAAACACCACGAAACACTTTATAATGTAGATTTTATATGCAAGCTAAATCCAATAGGTCTGTCCTATAGGTCTGTTTATCCTTTTGATTTTGTAGTGTCGGTTTTTCGTTTCAGTGAGTTTTCACTTTAAAACCTAGCTATAATTACAAATATACGAAAGGCTTTAAAACATATTATTTTTATTTTGATTTGAGTTGCGACCCAACATAATATTCACATTATTACGAAACTAAATAAAATGTTTCTCAAAGTTTTGTCACAATTCGAAATCTGCGTAGTAGCTTTAGTATAATATATTGAGGTTATGATCTTATAACCAATACAAGTTTGTTGCCGCAATAAATTTGATTTCCTCGCTTTCTTCTCTTTCATTTCTGATATCATGCAAGGTTGTCGAGTGTAATTATTACGTTAGTACCAGGTTAGCGCACGAACCGAACGTTTAACAAAACTGTTTAAGTCAAACGAAAAATATGTAGCAACTCAGTAATGTATAGGCACACGCCGCCAGAGCCGGTGGAAAACATTACCTAAATAAGACTGTGTCTAGGTATTTGTATACGAGATATACGAGTTTATATGAGTTTGTATGGAGCAAGACGCTGCCGCGTTACGTGCGTCGCGTCGCGCAGTGCAGCGCAAATGCGCTTCTGGTTGAGGCTTGGGTTGAGGATATATTCCACAGAGGACATTTTCTTAGCATTTTCAGGCTTAAGAAAATATTTTCAGACATGTTCAGATAGGCTAGTGATCATAAGGACCAGGAATAGCATGTGACATAATATGTATGATAATAATATTATATACCTACCACAGACTTGACTTGAACCCTCATATCGTCGAATTGTTACGAGCGAGTATCAGACTAATAAGCTGGCTAAGCAATGTCGATCTAAGTGTTACAATTTGACATTTAGGTACCTTCCTTTGTACTTCGTCGATCCTAGTCTAGGTCCTAGTATCAAGCCCCCGATTAAACCGTCAAATCTAAGAGTTGAAATCCATATCCATCCATACTTAATATTATAAATGCGAAAGTGTGTCTGTCTGTCTGTCTGTCTGTCTGGTAGCTTTTCACGGCCCAACTATTCAACCAATTTTGATGAAATTTGGTACAGAGTTAGGTTATATCCCGGGGAAGAACATAGGCTACTTTTCATCCCGGAAAATTGATGAGTTCCTACGGGATTTTTAAAAACCTAAATCCAACCTAAAGTCGCGGGCATCAGCTAGTAAATATATATGTGTAAATAGTCTCCCTTTGTAGAGGTCGTATACGGAAAGATTTGGATCCCACTGCAGCAATTATCACTATCCTAAGAAAACTCCAACCATTATATTATCGTTAATAGAAAGGGTCTGGACGCTCAGCAATGAGGAAAATGATGTAGAAAAAGAGGAAGACTTGACTATAGCATTTAAACTAAGCAAAAGAATTTTCAATCCCAGTGACCTTTTACTATATTTATGGCCATTTGATACATAGTTTACGTACTGAGTGGGTAGGTATATCAATAGGTCAACGAAGCGGTGGCAAATTATAGTAGAGCGTTGATCGTTTCTGTAGACATTAGGTTTCTGAACATCGGAAGATTGTACTTGACATCTATATAGGTCTTCTTATAGTGGTCCAGTGAGTAGTTAAAATGGATACGCTCACATAGCCTTGCGTTCAGTGCGACCTTACATCTAGTGAAATTGAACCGGTACTTATTGTATACCGGTCTAGCTGCACTCGTAAACGGAATTATTGAGGCTGTAAGTCATTTTCAATATCAAGCCATACTAAGTGAATATCTTGGCTCACTGACAATATTAGGAAAAGTATTTTAATGAATTGGATGAACGCGTATATTCCTCATTATCGAAAGCATTAATTATGCATTTATAAATACCAATAAATTGCTCACTAGCGTCATCCTTCGAAAGGCTTCCGGGCTGTGAAGTGAGGCCTGCAAGAAATTATACGGAAATACTTGTCTTCCGATTAAAATAATTGGCTCGTGGACAAAGTGATATGATGAATCACTGTGCCTTTATCAAGCAAAACTCCACTGGCAGTGAATAACTAGATTTTGGATAGAAGCAGGCGTTATTTTGCGGACGTCGTGCGTGATATACAAAGAACCACAAGCTTAATTCGCCACTTGATGCGCCAATACAGACAAATCTGAATGGTACAATGTGCAGCATGCGATATGCACCACCCACCCTCCTACTACTAAAGAATTAGGAAAAGCAAGCAATATACTCTACCAACACAACACTACACAAATCTTCAATAATGTGGTTCCTCGTAAATGACTAGATTGGTTAAAGAGACATGTGTTAAGTATAATAGCTTTAGTTAACGTAAGAAAGAAGAACTGTACGTCGCGTGTGGTGACTATTTCTAGCCCGAAGCACACTCGGCGTGAGAGCGAATCAGCAGCGAAAGTGATTATAATGCTATTACCCCATCGATTAGCGCTTATGGAATCGGAGTGTATAGCGTAATACTCGCGCCCACGTTCTGATTTGTTACAATTTCTCACGAGTATATTATACATTTGGTACTGAGGTAATTTAAGTTTTTCCTATCAGTAAATTTTCACACAAGCATAGAAAATCTTTGCATACAAATTCTACATCTAATAAATAAGTGATAGAGATTATGTTAAGCGACGTTTGTTACAAATTAATGTCGTCTGAAACAAAGTGAACTATCTGAAATCACAGTGACAATGCCTATGAGTCAGTTTCTTGTAACCTAGGTATGGTATGCGTGCACTGGTTTCGGTGGCTCAGCAGCCAGCTGTCTGTGATGACTCAGTTTGAATTGTAAGAAACCCAAACCAAATTTCGTAACCGAATGTATCTTGATTTATAACAATGTGTCTTTCTTTGTTGTAGATGTTTCCTGCTTTGCACTGTCTACGTGAAATGTAGTGAAGTAGACATTATTACGGAACCACGTCCGGGAGAGGAATATGTTTTAGTAAGTTCCGGTCAACAGACACCTATAAGGAACTTTGAAACATCACACAAAATACCTGAAAAACATCCAAATCACCGTTTAACAAAACCAGAAGATGGTGATAGAGTGTTTAAGAAGCTACACAGTGGTAAAGCGAAACATCCATCCGAAGGTATAGTTTCCATTGAGGAAGATAAGAAGGCTTTATCAAAAAAAGCTCAGAAGATTAAAACTACAGAATCAATAGAAGTTGATATACCAATATCAAAAATTGAAGATATCAAAATAAAAGAAAATATTAAGGATGTAGATATTAATCCTAAAATGGCTGTTGCTTTAGAAGCCTTTTCAGAATCAGGGAAACTGAGCAGTAATGACGGAACAACTACTCAAAAACCAGTATTGAC
Source organism: Maniola hyperantus (assembly GCF_902806685.2). Lineage (NCBI taxonomy): Eukaryota > Metazoa > Arthropoda > Insecta > Lepidoptera > Nymphalidae > Maniola > Maniola hyperantus. The sequence goes on from NC_048564.1 coordinate 5,149,106, forward strand.
TACGTCAGCACCAGCGTCTTCAAAAGCCTACGACTATATCCCTATAAATTTTGACACCATTGATGATATCAATAGTGGGTTACTCTCATCCAATGTTAAGCTGGAAACCGCTGGATCTGAGCAAAAACAACATTCAAGAATTCAAGTGAAGAAAGGACCGAACGGTCAAGATTACGAATACGAATACATTTATTATTATTACGACGAAGATGAGGATCCTAAAAAAGATACTAAAGGTAAAGTTGCATCTGTTACTGGTGCACCTGTTCTCAATTCACATGATGGACCACAGAAAGTTGAAAATGAAAATCAGATAGCAAAGGAAACTCGACCTAAAAGCAAATACAGTACAATTGATAGATCCAGTGCAACCACAACAGCAATTCCTGAAGTCCACAATGAAGTCAATCCAACTCCATCAAGAGGACGTTCTCGGGGCCGTAATGTTACACCTGCACCTGTTGAAGAGGAATCGCGTGAAGAAAGGTAAGTCTTTAAATGAAAAGTCTACCAATAGCTTAATAATTGTACTTAAGTATATGTAGCTGAACCTTAATGATGCCTTAGGGGAATTAGTGTTGGAGGTAGCTGTAGTAGTATTGGCTGTAGTAGAGCATTATTTTGGTTACTATCAGATACTTACTCAAGGTCCTTCGCTTATTGACACTCGAGTCCATGTGGAATCACTGCTCAACGAAGAAAGCTCTCGGAAAAGGAAAAGAAGTGTACGTACAATACAATAATTTTTCTTATCAGGCTACCGTCGAGCACACGGTTTCCTCCACGTGGTCGCAACTTCGTGGGTTCTAGTTCCACTACTCGCACTCCTGAGGTATCCTCCGAAACAATAAGGCATCGTGGTCGCTCTCAGGTTGACAATGTTGCGGATGAGTCAATAGGTCAAACAAGAAGTAGAACTCGAGCTCACATCAGGTATACTCATTGAAATAATATATCTCTTCTTATAACTCCTAGTATTCCTTACTATTTCTTCCTTCATGTTAAAAGGTATGGGTAAATGCTTTATTTAATATTAGAATCTATTAAGTTTGGTGTTCCTTAGCGTGGTAGCATAAGGATGTCACAGCTATCCTTCTTAAAACTTACTTCTTAAAACAGTCTGTCTAAAACTTATATACTACGCTATTTAACGAAAAATCTGTATGTCTCTTATTGATTCTCTTAGCATCAAGATTTACTACATTTACAACATAATATTCAGTAATTGCATATTTCCAGCTTTATTTAATTTTTAAATAACTCTACCGATAAAAATCTTTTTTTCTTCCGGTGGGAGGTCTTGGAGTGGTGCAAGGAGGCGAAATGATTCAAATTTTTACCCTAATAAGGGTAATATTTATCAAAACAGGCTGTTGTACTATACAAAAATTCATGCTAATATTTGAAATCTATAATATAAAAATGAATCACTAAATGTGTTGCTCATCGCAAATCTCGAGAACCGCTGAACCGATTTCACTAATTATTTTTTTATAATATTCCTTGAAGTACAAGGATGGTTCTTATGGAGAGAAAATTTTAATTCAACCTCCCCCTCAATTTTCTAAACTCCACCCGAGCGAAGCCGGGGCGTGTCAGCTACTTTATTATAAATATAGTTTTGAAACTATAGAGATATGTATATCTGTCTGTTTGTAACTTTTTTCACAACCTCACCACTAAAACAATCTTGATGTTTAGAAAGTTTTTAGAAACAGGCTATGGTATCACGGGAAAGATGTGAATAGTAGATATTATCAAACGTTGACGAAGCGAGACAACAGCTGTAGTTGTAGGTAACAATATGCATATGTATAGGAGTAAATCAACGGTTTAATGTTTCAGACGCCCAAGCTCCGAACTTGTGGATCTTGATAGTTTCAAGACACATTCAGGTGGCATTCCTGCACAATATAAAGAACCGCCGACGAGGTACTCAGCTGAAAGTAAAACTACAACTGAATCTGTGGAATCAACCCCTGTTAATGAACCATCTCACACCAAAGAATCACAACGAGAAGGTCACAGTCTGTCGAGTAGAATCAGGTTCCAAGAAATTTTAGATGATTCTAAATTGCCACCGGGCTACAAGCAAACAACGACGACTGATCAAGAAACAACTGAATACACAACGATGACAGCAATGGAAAAGGTCGCCCTAGATTTATATGCCTATTTGGCTGGAGAAAATCTAAATAACGAAATAAGTCCATCTAGCGAATTAAGCCTCGATGCGTCGACTGCAGTAGATGAAGATGCATGGACTACTGAAGTAGTCAGCACGACCGAAGAAGAGACGACACCGACTACGACCACCACAACCACTACTACGACGACGACGACAACCACAACCACGCCAGCCCCCACCACCACAACTACAGCCGCACCCACTCGCCCTTCAAGGTTCAAGGGTCGCCCTGGTGCCCGGTCTCGCGCTCCTGCTTCCACGAGTGCGGCCACCGAAGTACCACAGGAGACCTCTACAAGAGTACGAGGTAAACAAAACGCCACCTAACAAAACTAATTTACTTTAAACGGCCAAATATTTTACCTTAGTTTAAAACTGAAATTCTTTTTCTTAGAGCGATCACGCACACATCCGATACGAATCCGTGAAAATTCGGATGTAAAAAATATCTACGTCATATGTCACAAGCTACAATACAAATAGTTCTACGACTACTTCGGAACGTATTTTCAAGGACTCTGATCGGATGAGTGCGTTACCGCCCTTCCCATTTGAACGGGTTCGGGAAATGTGAATGTTTTGTTTCTGAAATGGTTCCGTTCAAACGTAAATATTTTGTAGGTATATGGCGTATCAGTTTTCTGAATGCGCACATAACAAGACTGATGTTTTTCTCTTATTCATGTACTAATCATATTTATGATTGCAATATGAAAGCGAATTTTTTACTATTCTTTCTTGCTGCTCTGCGATTTTTATGCGAAGTTATAAAGTAGTTCAGCCAGTTGCAAAAGGGTATCGGAATGTCATTCTACCACTTTACCTACTGCCCGTTTATATTTTATGCAGGCAGTAGGTGCTGGCAATGGTGCGTCCACATTAAGGTGATCGATTGTATTGAGACACCTGTGTATTTTTACACTCCGAATGAAATAATTACATTCGTGTTATTAAAACATAGATCCATAATTATCACTTACAGCATATTACTATTTAATGAATATTCAAGTTGTAGGTACTTGCGGATTTACCCGCATCGTTTCACACGTTGTATGTTACTCAGAATTTAATAACACGAATGTGTCTGTGTTTAATAAATACAGGAACAGCAGCCGGCAAGAAATATTGTACATCGACCTTTAGAATGAGATTTCGACTTTGTAGAGCGTTGTTTCTATCACCTGTGTGACGTTGTGTCGGTCTCGACGACAAAGACAACGCTCTACGAAACCGCTATCTCTTTCTAAAGGTTGATTTACAATATTTTCGGCTACGTACTTTACTAAAGTACTTACTCCGTTTATTGTCAAATTCAAGTTTTTCAGTTAAATTCCGAAAATCAATCCTAATAAAAATATATAATGTGTTGGCTCCATAACTTTTGATATTGAGTCCATTGCAAAATGTATAGATTTAGTAAGTGGGCATTTGTTGGCAGGTCGATTTGGTAAGCCAAACGGGGTCCGGAAAACAACCGCCGCCGCAGCCGCCGCCGCGGTCGAAACCTCTACGTCAGCCGCACCTGTAGAAAAACCAGCACAGGCTAAGGTTAGCATTGACTTGTTATTACTTATTAACTTCGTGTTTTTATCCTATAAGCGATTTTTCTTAATATTATAAAGCGACATGCCTGAGCGATATTTTGCAATGCGAATTTATAATTATTGATTATTTTTTACTATTATTTAGCTCTCCTGAATTAAGCGTGTATAACATTCGTTCACACAAGCACCTAAATCGTATAATAATGCTCTATTGTTTTATTTTTAGCTCCACATATAATATAACAGGTAGAATCTATGTGTTTACAGCTACCTACCTAGATTATGTTGTGGCGCGAAACGTGAACAGCATTTTTAGTTTTAAGGATTTATTTTTCACTACTGAATCATTATAGTTTATAAAACATATTATTTGATTCAAAGTGCTAACTAAGCCTGTTTACCTAGCTATTATGTTGTTAGTAGCAAAATAATTGCAACTTTCAGTTAAGAGTTAGGTAGGTAGTTATTTTTGAAATAGAAGGATTTTTTATTCAAATAAAGTTTAAGAAGTACTTTTGAAGTTCGGAATGCATTTGCTACCGAGAAGAGCCAGAAAGAAAACCTGGCGGTTCCTTTTTTCAAAGCTTTCATTTACATTATACCATGAATATACCTAAAAGTAATTGCAGTCTTGCGCTTTGTTGAAGCGAGCTGCGAGTCAAATCCACGCTCTTTTATTATTTACATAATATTAGTTACATATTACACAATCGAAGATTATAATCTTCGATTGTATAAAATGCTTTTTTCAGGAGCATACTTTTAGTCAATTTTATAAGCTTGTGTAAACGTGTGTTCGATTTAAGTAATGATTTTGGAGTCACTGAATACTTGATCGATTGACCAGGTAACTGAGAGCAGTGGACCTATCCTATCTATGACAGTGATATTTATTTGTTTCGTTTTATATTGTTAGCAGGCATTCGGGCGTCGCGGTCTATTCGCTGGTCGGACTCGCCCCAGTACCAGTGCCCCAGTTCAAGATGCACCCAACACGAATGCTCCCGCTGAAGGATCCACTCCCAGGTTAATTTGTTTGTTATAATTTAGATAACGGGTACATGAATGAATGAATGAATGAATGAATATTTACCAGAATTATTACATTTTGACTTAAATGAAGTCCTGGCCCCTAAACTAAACATGCCACGATTAATTTGACTGTTTTATTTTTGTCGATATTTCGACCCAATTGTAAGGGACGAGGTCACGACGGAACTACATACGGGAGTACATCGGAGTGAGCTCCACAATACACCTAGATTATAGCGCGAAGCGATTGGAATTCGCAAATACCAGAATTTAAATCGAGAGGACGGCTTTAAGCTGGTAAGTATCCAGTGGTAACAGGACAGCATCGTACGACATCCAAAGTTAATAGTGTATTTTGCCGGACAGCTCGTGAATTGCCAGCGAGAAGAACAAGAAAGAGGGTAGTTCGCTACTGTCCATGATACCTCGAATTTCATCACTCGCAGCACTGCAGTCTCGTCATGACTTCGACTCTCGCAATTGGGTCGACAAATAAAACAATCAAATTAATCGATGTAATAATGTGGCTAATTCCTTTGTACACAATCTCTAAACTAAACTAAAATATCACGTCTAAATCTATTGCTATCCCTTTCATAATGTTGCTTGCGGAAAAGGAAAGCACTAGATTTAGACCTGTTAATTTAGTTTAGTTTAGAGATTGTGTACTAGAGAATCGGCCCCATTATGTCGTTAAACCAAGAAATACGCCTAAAATTATTAATTTGTCTGTTGCTAAAGAAGTTTATTCAAAGGATCGCCGTTCCCCGTGCGTTGTTCCCTTTTTTTTAATTTATTTATTCATAATAATTTTACAAAGTTTCCTACATATCTATCTCGCCAAACTGGTGGGCCAGTTTGTTGGCGAGGTGGCGCTCTTAATACTAAGTACATAACTTACTACTATATTTCCTTAACGCTATTCATACACCTATATCTATTCTTATAATAAAAACTGTTCTACATACTAATTTAAACCTACCTACTTCACTAAAAGATAAACTAACACAATTGAGTATACTAACAACTTACTAATAAATAACCAAAGAAAACACAAAAACACAAATAAATAATTAAGAAGCATGATAGTCAGTTAGAGAGTCCCTAAGTAAGTGTTTCTTTAACCTCTTCTTAAGGACTCCCTCACTGAGCCTATCGATATCCTCCCCAGCCCAACCGATTGCATTAAATATTTTAGGAACTAAATATGCGCTTATTCTTCTACCGTAGTAGTTATACATTTTTGGCTCTACAAATCTCACCTTCCTATTTTTCCTAACATTATCCCTCATTTTAACCTTTTTTTTTTAATTTAAACCTGAACAAACGGTTTATTATTTCATTAAAAAATAGAGTGTATGTTTATGTACTTATACCTATTTATGTATAGTTGAATTGCGATTCCCTGCGGTTCTTTAAATTCTTACGCATGGGTTGTCTGGAAGAGATCATCCTGTATCCTGTGTTTTTATTCTTTGCAATATTATGGTTAGCAATATAATGTTTTTAAAAAACATATTGTTGGTCCGCGGTTGACAAAAGTAAAAAATTATGAGTTATCTATATGGTAATTAAAGGAAATTATTTTTGTACAGGCCCCGACTCCGTCCAGGCCAGAGAAGAATTGCTACCACAACAACTGTAGCTCCCTCGTCTGCTGAAGCAGGAGAAACCGCTGCTCCAGTTACAAACCCGTCGTCCGGTGAAGTCATCGAAACAACGTCTATTCCTTCTAGAACAATCGGGTAAGTACCTATCTATGCATATTTTTTAACGAAATAGTTAATAATCCATACTAATATTATAAATGCGAAAGTGTGTCTGTCTGTCTGCTAGCTTTTCACGGCTCAACCATTCAACCGATTTTGACGAAATTTGGTACAGAGATAGCTTGCATCCCGGGGAAGGACATAGCTGGCTATCTTTTTATGCCGGAAAAACAAAGAGTTCCCACGGGATTTTTAAAAACTAAATCCACGCGGACGAAGTCGCGGGCATTCTCTAGTACTATATAATACGATAATAGTTAATAGTTTCATACCGAAGTAGGTGATGATGCAGTCTAAGATGGAGCGCGCTTGCTTATATACTGCTATATATACCTACTAGCTTATGCTCGCGTCTTCATCCGCATGGACTACACAAATTTCAAACCCCTATTTCACCCCCTTAGGGGTTGAATTTTCAAAAATACTTTCTTACCGGATGCCTACGTCATAATAGCTATCTGCATGCCAAATTTCTGCCCGATCCGTCCGGTAGTTTGAGCTGTGCGTTGATGTATCAGCCAGTTAGTCAGTATATTAAGATATTGAATCTATTTTATGTTAAACTAAATAATATGAATACCTTTGTATTACAGTACTGTAATACAAAGGTATTCATGTTATTATTCACTAAACATCCATCTATATATAAATATATAATGTCATAAATAAGAATATATTTTTGTCAACCGTACCATATTCCGTGGCTATGACGTAATAGGTATTGTAATTATCGCAAACTGCATTCTCTCGGTAGTCGTGTAGTATACGCTACGCGGTGTTGCCATGCTATCTATAACGAAATAGATAGCATGGCAACACCGCGCATCACAACTCACAATGTACGCTAACAATTTTTTTTTAATTATTGTAGTTTTTAGGGAACTCCATTTAATTTTTTTGGTATCTGTAGTAATACTATAGAAAGATATCAAAGAGGTACTTTTTATCATATTTGCAGCCGTAAACCTGGTTCAAGGCCGGTAGCTCTAAGACCAGGGCCGAGGTTGAACATCAGGCCCAGTGCTCGCTTGAGACCTGGCTTGACCAGTGCAGCACCCACCGAAGCTGCCTCTGAGGCACCAGTCGGTGAGACTCCCGGACCCGAGGCACCAGCTACCGAATCTGATGCTGAGGTATGTATCTAATAGATACATAATCTAGGTACCTATCTTATAACTTTATTTTATTTAAAAAGGCCATCGGAAAGCGCAGCGTTGGAAACTAGGTAATATCGGTATGGTATGTACCAACCAACGTTGGCAAAAGTTAATCATGGTTAACGATTGAAATTAAATTAATTTTAATCGTTAATCACGATTAAATATATATGATTCAAATATCATATTGTTGTAAAAGTAGGTACAACAATCATTTTTAACCGACTTTCAAAAAGGGAGGAGGTTCGCGTGTTTTTTTGTGTTTTTTAGGGTTCCGCACCTCAAAAGGAAAACGAAACGCTTATAGGATCACTTTTTTGTCTGTCTGTCGAGAAACCTACAGGGTACTTCCCGCTGACCTAGAACCATGTAATTTAGCAGGTAGGTAGGTCTTATAGCAGACATTAGGGAAAAAAATCTGAAAACCGTGAACTAGTAGTCGCCCAAAAAAATTGAAATTGTGGTCATGAACTAAAAATTAATAAGTATTTTCAATTTTCGAAGTAAGGTAACTATATCAAGTGGGTATCATATGAAAGGGCTTCACCTGTGCATTATAAAACAGATTTTGTTTATTTTTACTTATGCGTCACAGTTTTTGAATTATCGTGCAAAATGTCGAAAAAATACGAATGTAGTACGGAACCCTCGTTGCGCGAGTCTGACTCGCACTTGGCCGGTTTTTTTTCTATGTATGTAGGTACACCGATGTACTAAACGGACACACAATAGTGAGCTAGTGACTAAACATAGCGTCTGTGCATTATAGTGTATCACGCAATTACGCTAGCTCAGCCTTGTATTTTTTTTGTTTTAAAAATACTTACCTTAATCCGTCGAAATATTAATCAAAGTAACGATTAGTGATTAATTTAATTAATCGTGATTACGATTAATATATTAATCGCGATTAAGTTTAATCACGATTACTTTAATCTGATTATAATTAATCAAATTAACTAATCGATTAATTCCAACACTGCTACCTACCTAGTGAAAGAGCAAATGATTTCCAATATAAGTATACCTACTAAACCATCTACACAATACAAGTCTCTGATAGTTGAAAGTGAACCAAGGGCAGCTACTTTTAATTTAATATTCCAAATTAAATCATACGATCGAACTGTGTCGAAGAATGTTGTTATTTCAGAATAAAATAAATATCGAAATATTGTTGAATACGTGGAATTTAATTTATCCATATCTATACTAATATTATAAATGCGAAAGTGTGTCTGTCTGTCTATCTGTCTGATAGCTTTCACGGCTCAACTGTTTAACCGATTTTTTTATACAAAACTAGCTTACATCCCGGGGAAAAGCATAGGCTACTTTTTATCCCGGAAAAGTCAAGGGATTTAAAAAAAACCTAAATCCACGTGGACGAAGTCGCAGTCATCATCTAGTTAGATATAATTAAAAATAGCATGTGCAAAACTGTGATAGATATAGGATCATCAGCATCACCAACCCATCACCGACAGCACGGGTCTCCTCGTAGAATGAGAAGGGTTAGGCCACAGTCCACCATGCGTCCACCAGTCTAAGTGCGGATTGGTAGATTTTCCGCACCCACGAAAACTTTGTGGAGAACACTCAGGCATGCAGGTTTCCTCCCGATGTTTCCTTCACCGTTAGAGCAAGTGATATTTAACTGGTTAAAAATGCACATAGCTCCGAAAAGTTAGTGTTGCGTGCCCAGGATCAAACCCCCGAGACCCCGAATAAGGAGGCTGGTAGGCTACATCAAGCATTACCGCTTTTGGACCTATTACTCACCCTCCCCCCACTTTCCCCCTTTCAATGATTTGGATTGTAAGCAATCGCAAAAATTTCTGTATCCACTTTTTTGGGAATATTTTACTTTTGGAAACCTTAGAGAGAGTCAAAGAAATTATTGTGGTATCTCACAGGCATCAGCACCAACCGCTGCGCCTGAGCAGCCCCGCGGAGTATTGAAGCTCCGCAATCGGCTGCAAGTGTCACCTTCGCCGAGACCTCGTGTCGCCGTCACGCCGCCAGCACGCCGCCCCAATCCTCTACTGAAGAAGAGACTGCCTTCTACTGAGGTAAGATTTTTGTTCCCTCTAGAAAGTTTTTTTTATTACCTACGTGATAGGCTTGCACTTGACGACAATCATGCATAAAAACCGGCCAAGTGCTATTTGTACGATAAATCAAAAACTATGTACTATACATAAAATTGAATAAAAATCTGTTTTAAAATGTACAATTAATGCCCTTTCATATGGATACCCCATTTGATATAGCTATCTTACTTTGAAAATTGAAAATACTAATTATTTGTTCATGTACACATTTTTTTGTGATATAACCACAAATTTACAGTTTTCGGATTTTTTTCCTTTACTTGTGCTATAAGACTTACCTACCTGCCAAATATTAGATGTGTAGTTTTTTTTGTAATTTTGAATAATAAAAAATAAAAAAAACAATTTATTAAGCTTTAAGGGTGTTTGGCAGGGGGCTTGCTACGACACTTAGTTTTTGGCAATGCATGACGTGATTTCTAATACTATTTTGAAGAAAATATAAAAAAAATTACACTTTACTTTTTGACGTAAGAAATTTTACACCTTTGTTACCTGTTATCTCCCAAAGTCAGCATAATCCAAACTTTATAGACGCTGATTGTCCCTCCCTGTGTTGGAGAGAAACCTTCCGCTTTTATGAAATAACGAAGGTGGTCCCTCCCGCGCTCTCTGTCTCTCTCTCTCTATTATTGTTTCGCGTGTAGGTATATATAAATACACATAACTTTTTCAAACAAGATTGTGGTTGTTAAAATCTTATTCAGTGCTAATTTGCGTTGGAGTTGCACTTGGAGTTTTCCTAGCCGTTGTTCTTGGCTTGGTGTTCAATATGATACATTCAACAACAATTTTACTCTACCAACTTCATTTTGTGTATTCCAAGGGCTCGGCTCGGTACCTCTCCTATTTGGTATCAGTCACTCTATCACTAAATCAAGGTGTTCTTTTTATTTTAGGCTACGACAGAAGCGGCGAAAAAGTCAACAGAGTCGTCAGAAGAAAGTACCAGTGCTGAAAAAAGCGAGGCAGAGGTCGAAACGGAGGCCGCGCCCGCGGAAACGACGGCCGCTCCACCCTTGCGAGGTCTGGACGCGCTCATCGCGCGGAGACGCGCCGCCGGCATCGGTGGCCGGCCAGTGCGCCCGGCCAGGGGAGCGAGATCCCCTTAACAACCTCAACCCCTTCCGTTACCTAAATTGACATTACGACACTACTTTATATTTCAAACCCTCCTGTCCCGGAGAGCACGTGAAGCGCCGTCCTACGTCTGATCTTGCTCCGGTCGTACAGGATTGCCATCCTATCGGACTATTAGAGTTAGGAGTACAAAACACCACAGACAGTGCTTGCGCACACACTTGTGCTCTGTACTTAGTATCTGGGCAGTTGGCTGATCTCTGTTTAAATATGCTCCCATGGCTGAATTTCGATCAGGAAAACATAATACTTACAATAACATACGTGTTTTCGAAATTATCATGATCGATATCGCCATACTAATGAAGTGTCATAGTGTAAATTTAGCGTTTTTTTATGACAGCGCTCACCGAGGGGACATATCTTTTATCTATCTATCTACATACTTAATATTAAAATTCTGTACCTACCTAGGTACTCATATTTTCTACGGTTTAAGTTGTTTAAGGATTCTGTAGGAATTCTTCAAATTTCAAAATGCTTTTCCTTTTTGATTTCTCGGTGATTTCTCGGTGAAATATTAGCGTTCGTCACATTAGTCAAATTATTCCCCAAACTGCCTAGAGATTCCTCTAATTCTCAGTCCTTTTATAATTACTAGTTGTATGGTACATTATATGTAGTTAGACTTATAGTTTCTTAATATTAAACTGTTTTGTAGTGTCCTCGACACCTAACCATTTTTATAAAGAATTTTTCAATAAGTAAGTACTTATCTAATTTTAAATATTTGCATTATGTACATAGTAGAAGTAAATTTTGTTACAAGTATTCAGGGTTCGATTTGGAAAAGAGCCAATCGCTTGGCAAATATAAACTTACAAACCAAATTACTAACCATCGAAATCCATTATAGATTATAGTGGACATATCATCGCCAAAGTACGCCCATAAGACTAGGGACGCTATAAAACTTTGATAAGAATGCTTTTCATTTACGTGATAAAGCGAAAACCGAATTTTCATCTTTGAGCGTCGACTAGTTCCTTATATCATAGTGAATAAGGGTATTGACACACATGCTCATTTAAAAATATGCCTATTAGCATGCTTAAAATTAGCCTGCTCTTCAATTCTACACATTTGCTTTTACTAGGCATGTTGGTTATATAAATAATCAACACCAGCAATCAGCATGCTCACAAGACCTGTTTAGAAGCGCTCGGAGCATCTTCCACCATCCACCCTTCCACACGCGCCTCAGGTAGCATGCTCGAAAATCAAACGACTTAAACAGTCGTTTTTGATACTCGAACTAAGCATGCTAATCAATGTCTGATTGCAGCCAAGCGCTAGTCTATAAATTAAAAAAAATATGTTTCGACACATGCTACTAAATAGCAATTGCTCAATAATAGCATGCTTTTCTGCTACTAATGAGCATGTGTGTCAGTACTTTAATGATAGTAATGACGATCTGATGACCAACATCGGTGCTATTACCCTTCACCAGGCAGCTCGAAATCTACTTATTCCATAATATAAAAATGAATCACTAAATATGTTGCTCATCGCAAATCTCGAGAGCAGCTGAACCGATTTCGCTAATTCTTTTTTAATAATATTCCTTGAAGTACGAGGATGGTTATTACGGAGAGAAAAATTTAAAAAAATTGAATCGACTGTTAGGCGGAACGAAGTTCGCCAGAGCAGCTAGTTTATGATAAATAAGTATAACTTTAAAAATTCAGGAACAAACAATATGCTATTAGTATTTTACGCCATGAACCAAATCACTCATGCATGTTGCTTAGAAATTGTACCTTATTTCAGAGTAGTAATTAGTACCACTTTTTACAATTTGCATGCCATACACCTACTGAAATTCGGTAGATGTTTGAAATCGTATTTTAATTGATTGACTCGATAGTAATGTTTTGAAATATTTACGATTTATTATATACTCAATTATCTTTATTTATTAAGTGGTCAAAATGTTGTAGGGCTTAAGTAAGAATGTTGTTATTGAATCGTTCCAACAATCATCGATTTAACTAGAAACGTCTGCTGAAGCACTGATAGTTAGTGCCATCGTGATATGTTTTGTATCTTTCGTAAGTGTGATAATAAAATAAATAATAAGATAACGTTAGTAGTTGTTTTTTTCTATCCTAAATTACCCCGTGGAATTGACAAAATCCTAAATTTACTCAGAAAAGTTCACGGGCATCATCTATTTGGTACAGAGACGGCTTGCATCCTGGTTACGTATACGAACTGTATAGGTAGAGGCTACCTTTTATCACGGCAAATCAAAGAGTTCCCTCAGAATTAAAAACCGGCCAAGTGCGAGTCAGGCTCGCGCAACGAGGGTTCCGTACTACAGTCGTATTTTTTCGACATTTTGCACGATAATTCAAAAAATATGATGCATAAAAATAAATAACAATCTGTTTTATAATGCACAGGTGAAGCCCTTTCATATGATACCTACCCCACTTGATATAGTTATCTAAATACGACTGAACGGCATTCCGAACCAGTGGTAAATTAAAACTACCTGACTATTCATAAGTACTTGTAAAAAGTTTACATGAATAAAAAACATTCTATTCTATTATATAGTAGTACGGAACCCTCAGTGCATGAGTCTGACTCGCACTTGGTCGGTTTTTTTTTTCCGATCCGAGTCTGAAAATACGGATATAAAAAAATCAGACCGAACTCGGATATTGCTTACGCACTAATCCGATCTCGGATCAATTCAAAGCTATGTATTCAAGTGACATATTGGCATATTTACGTCCGTCATTCCTACGCAGAGTTTACAGAGCGAGAGCCAGCGCGTGCCAGACCTGAAGCTAAAAGTTTCTCTGCGTATTGTCCCCAACATAGGGATTCCTCCTCCCAGTATTGCGGACAATACGCAGAGAAACTTTCAGCTTTTATAAAATAAGGAGGCTCTCTCTCTATAAGTATTACTTATGAAAATCATCAACATCGTATCATAACTGCCATATTATGCTGTCGCGTATAACAATCGGGGTATGAGGCGAGGGAACACTCCGCACACCCGCACGCCACCGTGCGGGAGTGCGGGGCGTTCTCTCCCCGATTGCCACCTCGACCTGTCGCGAACTATAAGTACATACTAATGTTTAACTATTGTTTTGCATTTTTGAGTTAAAATAAAAAAAAAAACCCATAAAAATTAAAATTATTTATTAAAATTACTTATACATAATTTACAAATAGTAGATAAAGAAAATCATTTCTGATTATTCGGAACTAACGAGTTTATACTTTCGTAACTAATCAACGAGTTTGTTTCGGGAACTAACTACTTATCTGATGGAAATCGATATAATATCTCTATTTAAAACGGAAGGGTTTGGACTGATATCGGATTGTGGGAGGGAAGGGATAGTGTTTTCGACTCAGTTGCCACCCCGCCGGAATGTCCTGCCGGTCCTCGCCGGAGGAGTGGTGTCATTCTGTTCTTCAGGTTCTGCTTCCTGGACAGACCGAGACGACGCTGCAAAGATTCGATATATTTTAATTTGTAAGTCACTAACTTTTGCCTACAACTTTATCCGCAAAATGCGGATGAAGTCGTGGGTAAAAATTATCCTAATCCATTTATTAATTATTTAGGTACTTATACCTAACGCTTTCTCATTTTTAAAAATGTACCAAAATACCAACCATCTTAGCGCTTGATTTCGACTGCCCCGCCATGGAATGAAAGGTTTTGGCCTCTACCTCGCTGGCCAAGTGCGGATTGGACTACTCTAGATTTACTCCTTTACATAAGTAAATTCTTCTTCTAGAGTCGACGGTCACCCCAAAAACGGGCAGCCCAAAAAGCCGCAACCGCGATAGTCGGTCGGTAGCCTCGTGTAGCTCCTCGTTCGTGCAGGTTGTCGCGCAGGGTGCCCTGCGTGCCCGATGTCCACGATGGTCTGTCTCGGATGACTGCAGATACACTCCGTATCATGTCCAGAGATGAAGCCCCACCTCGCTAAGTTTGCCCTAGACTTCCCCACCCCTGCTTTGAGGCCGGTTGAGCGACTTCCAGATAGGCCAGCTAAGGTTGTATCCTTCGACTAGTCTCTCCTTCATGCTGATGTTCGGGTTTGAGGTACTTTGCCTTCAGTAGGTAAATTTAAATACGTACGTCTTCCAAAGCGTCCTCTGCTGGGCTTAGATGGCGCCGGCGCTGGAGCTTCCTCAGCCTTTGTCTCCCGCGTCGCAGTGTTGAAACGCTTTTTGCCTACAAATAGACGAGTAGATATATTAATAAAAAAAATACGTAAGTAAATAGCACTCAACCCATTTCGCCGCCGTATTATATAGTAGGTATTTCTGATCGCTCATAATAATGTGTGTGTGTGTGGGTACATTAGAGCCTTTTCAAGAGACAGCATGGTTTACGACTTTCTTTCTTTCTTCGCTCTGGGCTGGTTTCCGCACTTAAACGTTTCCGTCTGTTGTGCGTGATGGTTTATGACATGATTATCCGAAAAATTCTGAGTTTTAGTGTGGTTTTAGTCATGACTGGCTTATGCTCGCGACTTCGTCCGCATGGACTACACAAAAGGAAACGCCCATTCTTGGCCAAAATTCATTCATCAATGTTATGAATACTAAACAAAACTTAAGTATTTAATGACTGTAATATTGCTCGTACAGGTTTGTGCGTAACACTCTGCTGTAATTAAAAGACACTCAACTAATTACGCTCGTAATGACAATCTTAGCAATGTAGGTATTGCAATAATTCTTACTGAGAAAGCAAATAAACTAAAAGGTTTATAAAAGTTCCTCCGAGTTCTATGTCCAAAATAATGCTTGTTTCTTGATCTGTGATCTCAGATTAATTTCATTGATGGATGTACTTTGGCCGAAAATCCTTTATCGAATGGGCGTTTTCCTTTCAAACCCCTACTTCACCCCCTTAGGGGTTGAATTTTCAAAAATCCTTTCTTAGCGGATGCATACGTCATAATAGATATCTGCATGCCGAATTTCAGCCCGATATGTCCATTAGATTGAGCTGTGCGTTCATAGATGAGTCAGTCGCCTTTTCCTTTTATATAGGTATTTAAAAAATAAATAGTGGTTTTTGGAATTAGAAAATCTCTTACTGAAATTTGCCTTGACTGGAGCTTCTGTTTGCGTCTCTGTCTGTTGTTGCGCCACCGATGAAGAGCCACCTTTAGCTGCAAACAATTTTTTTTTAAACTTTCCACGTACAGGGAGTAACCAGAACGCTGGCAAAAACGAAGACAGGTGATAGTACTGATGATCAGATGTATGATACCATAAAAAAAACGCCAAAAACATATCCTATATTTCGTAAAATTTCACGATATATTGCAAAAAAAACATCTGACTGACGCTAGAGGTCAACGAACGTTCCGTATGTAGGCCACTCGGAGTCAACGCCGCATCGTAGTTGGGGCATTGAACCAAGTTTTGCACGCTATAGGTATATTGCTGGTTTGAAAAATACTAAAACTACAAAACGATGCAAATGGTTATTGGTATTGGATTGTGTTTAGATAGTATAACAATTATATAAAAATGTTCCCAATTTTCATAAACGAATCTTCTTTGGTTATAAGCAAATCATTAGCCATGACCTAGGTGGTCACGGGTAGTTAGATACAATTTATGGCTACTATTATTGAGCAAAAGTACTTAATGTTATTGAGTAAAACTAGGCAAGCATTTATAGTTGCATGACAGAAGTAAAAAATTGCGTAGGTAAAACTTTCGAACTAGGTACGAGGTCGGAGGTGTAATGCATTTTTTATTTAAAAAAAAAATTGTAGACATGTACCCACCCACTGATGAATCGACCAATCTAAAGATTTTTCTATTCTCATTCAATTAACGCGATAGGTAGAAACTGCAATCGGGGAGGGAACACCCCGCACACCCATACAGTCCCCGTGATAACCCGGTGCGAGCGCGTGTGGACGTGCGGCTGTGCGGAGCGTCCCCCCGCCTCATACTGGCTGGCCTGGCTGCCACGCTGGTCAATTCGGATCGATAGACTTCACATACATTTTGAGAACATTAAGATCATTGTAATGACGCTTTTTGAATTTGACGCTTGCCAGTGCCGTCGACGCCTCGGCGTCTTTTAGAAGCTTCCTAAACGTCGTGAACTCTGTCGCGGGTCTCGTCAATAAAATTCACTTCTTTATAAAAGGTTATGTAGAATTCAATTACCTCCGACAGCTTGTGCTCGCCTTCTTTTTAGCGCTTCTAACAAGTCAGTGTTGCTTCTAAAAGGTCGTACAGGGAGTCCTCCTAACTTCTTGCCTTCTGTAGAGGATGGAGCCGCTTCAGTGGAAGGCTCCTGCGCTTCTTCTGCGGGGTAATCGCCCTCGTCTTCGTATTCTGCCTCATCCTGAAATTATTTGATAGATCATGCGTTATTTCAGATATTATCTAGTGAGAGGTGTCTGGTCAGTCGAAACGCACACCTTATAGTATAGAGAGAGAAACAGCACGTGCCAGACCTTCGTTATTTTTATAAAAGCTGAAAATTTCTATGCGTATTGTCCCCAACATAGGCAGGAACGATCAGGGACTATTTGAAGTTTGGATCATGGTGGCTTTGGGAAATAAAAGGTAATAAAAGTGTAAAAATCTTACGTCAAAGTACCTATAAAGTCTACTCTTTTTATATTTTCATTGAAATAGTATTAGAAATCACGTCATGCATTGCCAGACACTTATTGTTGTGGCAATCCCCTGCCAGACACCCTTAAAGTTAAAGTTTAGGCTTGGCACGCGCTGGCTCTTAGTCCAGTATTTCCTTGTTCACAGTTCCTTGACTTTATGCAAGTAAAGAATAACCAGAGATGATATTAGGATACCTACTTACTTGTAATTTTTCTTTAGTTTATGAGCTTCTACTAGGGTATGAACCCTATGAAGTGAAGTGTACTCAAACAAAGCACGTGAATTAGAATATGATACAGGTGAAGTCGTAAACAATGAATAGTGTGACAATAAAAATGGCCGAAAGGTTGAGCAGACCTTCAAATATTAAAAAGTTATTATTGTTCGTGTCTTTATTTCGCGCTGACGTCACAAGCCGCAAGAGGTTGCAGTCATATTACATTCCAACGGCGGTCGCAATAATTCCATTAAGAACCAGTTCAGTCAATAGTGTATTAAATACGTAGAAATACCACCGAGGAAAGGGAACCCATGTTGAGGTCGCTCCGAGGTAACTCGTCCATCGGACGCCATTCACAGTTCACACCTACCTTGAACTAAATGATTGCTAGTGACATCTCGTAAAAACCTTTTCAAAAGGTCCTGAAATGCTAAAGTATGGGAATCACTTCCTACACAAGTGATACCTACTTAGGACCAGCGTACGGCGGAATCGCGTCTTTTGATAACTATGAACCTAGCTAGCTAAACACAGTGTTTCTCTTCACCGAAAGCAAGTGATATTTTAATTGCTTAAAACGCACGCTTGAATTAGAGGTGCACGCCCAGAATCGAACCCCAGACCCCCCTTAACACCGCTTAATATTTTTGATATATTTTCTTACCGGTGCTGGCGTAGTTGTAGTGGTCTTTTGTTTTCCCGCCAAGCCCCGCTTGAGAAGTGCTCCTCTGTTGGAGACAGCGCGCGGCTCTGCATCATCCTGTGGCCGCGCTGTCGCTTGCCACGCCAAGCACGCGAATAGTACGATTCTGGAAACATTGAACCGAAAATTAATGAGTATCTATGTGAAATAATCTTCATTAACTCCACTCTCCACCCGCCTACTACTGAGCACGGATCTCCTCTCAGAACGCATGCACAGTGCACACACAGGCCAGCCTACGGATTGACAAAATTCATACACTGCGAGTATGATGAATTATTATTAAGAACTCGCTCAGGTATTAGGTTCCTTAAGGCGATTACGCACTCATCCAATCCGAGTCCGTGAAATTACGTTCCTTTTTGTTTTGTATGGGAGCTTATGACATATGTCGTAGATAATCGCTGGTATCCTCACGGATAACGGATAGAAGTCGGATGTCGGAAGTGCAGTGCGTAATCGCCGTTACGATGTTTCCCTTCACCTAAAGCAAGTGATATAATTTATTACTTTAGTAATACACCTACTCGTAAGTTTGAAAAGCCAGTGGTCAAATCTGGGATCAAAACCTGGACCGAATAGGAGGTCTAAGTCTTAACCTAGGTAGTAGTAGGTACCTATAGTACGCGACAGGTCGAGAATAAACTACAGCTTTCTAGTACTAAGTAGTCTCTGAGATAAGCCGTGGATAGACAAACGGACAGACAGACTCATACAAAATCATACAGACAAAATCATAAGGATTCCTTGTTCAATACGGAACCCTAAAAATTGAGTGCTAACTGCTGCCTGTGCGGATTTTAGTCAGTTTCAACTTTTGTTACGTTAACGTTAACGTTAGTATTTTCTTTTTTCCGACTTTTTTGTATAATGCGTTAAAAGTTAAAACCACTTCTCACGCGCAACGCTGTGTGCCAAATTTTATGTCAAAAGTATGATTTTAGTCCTTATTTTAAATGTACTTTTGACATGACAGTTGACCCATAGATTTAAAATGGCGCATGAAAAGTTATTTTGTACGGACTATCTACCTACTTTGTATATCTATTAAAATGCACTATTAACACTTCTTGCTTAAAAAAAGTTTAATAATAATGTATTTAGGTATATGGACGACGTCTTCAGGATTGTATCTGTAGGGAAGTGAATGGAAGAGGCTAATGTCTGTCAAATGTGGGCTGAATAGAAAGTAAAAGTGAATCTTGCACATATAAAGTAGATAAGTACTTACCTAGCTATTCTATCGAAATGAATAGTGTTAATTTCTTCATTTTGTGTCGTCTAATTGGGTAGGTAGGTACTTAGTAATAATTAGTATTATTTACAAAATGTAAAGTTGTAGGTAGGTATACGATTTTACACGTCCATGGTTATATAAGAACAACGTCAAAATCTTGTTATTAGGGTTCCCTTAAAAAGGAACCTTTATAGGATCACTAAGTTGTCTAAGACCCGTCAAGGTAATCAAAACCTACCTATAGGTTGCTATAGGTTACCTACTTCCCGTTGACTAAGGGTCTGTTTCACAATCGCCAGATAAACTTTATCTATCGGATAATTATGATATTTTGACAGATTTTCCATACAAAAACTGTCATAACGTCAAATTTACTCGTTAGATAAAGTTTATCTGGAGATTGTGAAAAAGACCCTTAGAATCATGAAATTTGGCAGTAGCAATATCATAGAGCACAAGTAAAGAAAGTAGGTACCTACCTAAAGGATTTGTGGCTACATCACAAAAACATTAAGTATTATTTCTTGCACGATGGTACGGAACACTATGTGTGCAAGTCCGAATCACACTTGACCGGTTTTTTTATTCAATGCACGTATTGAAGCCTGAAAGATAAACCTGATCAGCTTTTTGCAAGCGTGTCCTTGTACATCCGACCTTTTCATGCACACGATTAAACAACTATGTATAGGATTTTATGCAATTCAACGATATTTAAAATGACATCTTTGATGATATTGTAATATTATCAAATAACAGCTGTAAAATATAAATAACTAGCTTATGCCCGCGACTTCTTCCGCGTGGACTACACTAATTTGAACCCCTATTTAACCCCCATAAGGGATGAATTTTCTAAAATCCTTTCTTAGCGGATGTCTACGTTATAATAGCTATCTGCATGCCAAATTTCAGCTCGATCAGTTCAGTTTGAGTAATGTGTTGATAGATCAGCCAGTCAGTCAGTCACCTTTTCCTTTTATATATTTAGATATATTAAAATAATCCAAGAAAGTTATTTAGGTATATCAATTTATTCGTATTTCGTATATAAATTATTTTAAGGTCAAGGATCAGTTAGAAGAATTTTAGCATTATAATTAAATTAAATAGCCTGATAGTCCCCGCCTTCCCCTGCCGGTCGTGCAACTCGAAATATTATACCTACTTCCTGGTCGAGTCTTTCTACGACTGATGTGTGCTAAATAGCTGCATACTTTAAATGTCAAATAGTACGAGTTACGAGGCTAGGTGAATGTCGTATGGAGGTGGATTGGTATGTCGACTCTTCGCTCCTCGTATGGGACACCGCCTCATGACGGCTAAAGGCCAACGCGTTGCTATATCGATAGTTGAGTAACAGGTCTCCTCGCAGGGTCGGATCTCATTGAGTTGCTTCCGCATCCGCTTCCGATTATATTACCACAGCCTCCCTTAACTTTCTTTATTTTATGTAACATTGCCCGACTTCTTTTTACTACTTGTACCTAAGGCACATATACACCTGTGAATCTTCTTAGTGAAATGCCATGTAGTGAACACCGCATTGAAACTCTCCAAAAAGTTTAGAATAAATGAATGCGCGTATTATCTAAAGTTTAGACCATTTGCAAGCATGCTGAAGCTATCCAACTTATGAATAAATACTGATTATTTTACTCGAATTAAGTATTAAGTATTTAAGCTTCGTCACATAACTATAATAGGTGTCTCATTAGTCACTTATGTTATAAATGCGAAAGTGTGTTTGTTTGCTGTTTTGACCTCCAATTTATTAGTACACCGCACGGAGCAACGTATCAACCTGATTTTGGTATGGATATACCAATTAGCAACCTAGTTAAAGACCTAATAGGCTAGTACTTTTATAATAAAAAACATTAACTCATCTATCTTAGTAAGTATCTATCTATTCTATTTATTGCATTCTTCAACAGATTTATTTGAGACAGCTTGTACGCCTCCTTTAATATTCATCGTAAGTTTGGAAATCATGATATTGTTGATTCGAGTCACGATGGAAAAAGTGCAACTTTCTATGTTTGTTACCATTTGTAACTTGTATTCTTTATACTCTATGGTGTAGTGTGTCGAACGTGTAATGACAACTTAAAATTCGAGTCAAGGTCAGTCGAGCAAAAACCAGAAATGGTAAGAATTGGGGCGACCTCGCGAGCGCGGTGCAATGCGGCAGCCAAATCGGCAATCGCTGCACTAGCCCTGAGGCCCTACAGTAGGTAAGTAACAGTACCTAGTGTAACTTTTGTGCGTAAATCTATTACTTAGTACACAGATGTCAAATCATCACGTTTTCCCGTTACACACAATATAATGTCAACTTGAAGGTTAGGTACATTCAGGACTTTGAGCCTCTATACCTATTTCTCTTACATTTAACAGATAAAAATTAAATGAATAGAAGTGGTTCCATAAAACCGTGGGCCCGAGCTGAATAAGGAACATACGAATAGGTTTATAGGTATTTCGTGGAGACCATAACGTTACTATAACCAGATGTGTAGATATACCCTATATTTGTTTAAAGTAAAAGTAAATATTTCTGTAGAACCTTGTTTTTATCAGTGCTTTATTCTATAAGAAATCGTATGGCGGTCCAAAGTCCATGTAGGAAATATTGTTTGAATAATAATTAATTAAATAGGTAGTTCGTATCAGTTTTTTTATAAGTGATTAAACATTTAAAAAAATAAAATAGGTAAGTTTGGTATACCAAACGACTTTCGTAGTTAGTATAATTTCAAATTCTTAGGTAGGTACCTTTCTTTAGAGAAAAAATTGAATTTTTTGAAAAAAACATTTCAACTGTAAAATTATAATACTTACTCAAGTAAGCTCTATTATTTTCTAAACGATTATTCGGGCCCAACTTCATCCGTCTCTTTTTATTCGTTTCAGCCCAAATGCGTAATGACCAAGCTCAGATAGCATTGTTTTATGTGTCTAAAAGGTACTTACAAGCATATTATAAAAAAAAACTGTGGTTTCAAAAGAACTCAAATTGAGGTTCCATAGATGAAGCACAATAGATAGGTAGCTCTGTTATCAGATATATTGGGACATCCGTGTCAAGTATTTGCGCGAGCCTTCCCACAGTGTTGCGGTTGTGCGAAATATGTTATAGAAATAGTGAGAACAGAATGCATAATAGGTACCTAGCCTACCTACTTACTACTCATAAGCTGATGATAGCAGATCAGTTGCAGGAGAATTTTATTGCGTATATTGTTGTGTACCTACCCATTTATATTATGCAACGCGCAACACGAGCGATGCGAAACTCAAAAACTGTGAATGTTTTAGTCCCTCAACATTATCCATAAATGTCGATAGTCTGTGACGCAAGAGATATTTTATTACAAATGTCTATGTCTAGGTTTGCAATAGCAGCGTTGAGTAATGCTACCTAGGTGTTTTGAGCGCATCTTCAAACAGTCACAGCTTTTTCGTTAGGTAGGTAGGTAGGTACCTACTACCTACATGCATTTGCATAAGTCCTATAAAATATGCTTGTTAGGTTTGTTTCCTATCTTGTAACAGATAACCAATTAAAAATATCCTGTAGGTAAGTACTTACCTACTAGTAAAATATGACTTCCATGTACCAAATTAGCTAATTAGATCCGCAGTTTTAACAGGATATTACTTTTAAGTGTTTTTCTTTTAGGCAACGATCACTGAATAAATTGTTGTTTGTTAGACTGCAAGTCCTCTAAAACTTACAAGAGGTGAACTGTAGTGAATTTTAATACATAATCTTTATTAATTGAGGCCAACAACTGGAAGTAGTTGCATTCATTGCCTACTGCTAGTTACCTATCTAACTACCTAGCTTTTGGTCGATAAAGGTACCAAGCCTACTAATAAAATATTTCCTCAGACTATAAATACTAAAGGACAGACAGAAAATAATAATGAAGTATAGTCCGCGACAAGTTAAAATAGCAATCGGGGTATGAGGGGGGGGGGGGGGGCACACCGGCACGTCACCCGCGCTCGAGTTAGCACGGGGGCGGGTGTACAGGGCGTTCCCTCCCCGATTACCATCTCGACCTGTCGCGTGCTATAGGTACCTAAGTAGAAAGTAGGTACTAATTTGGTGTACTATTTAAAATGAATTAATGATACATAAATTAATTTTCATTCCATCAGATTTCAGTCTTTAAATAATTAATAGGTAAATTTAGGTAGTCATTAACACTATATTAATAATGATTGCATTATTCCGAAAGTCAAAATACTATATTAGACATTTTAATTAGCACAAAAAATTCATAGTACATTAAATTGCAATTCCAATTATCTAATGACCGGTATGTTTCGCCTGTTTTACTCGTTCCTACCTACTTAAAAATTTAAGGAGTAGGTACAATTTACCTTATTTCTAATGAGGTAGATATTGTTATTTTGAAACAATTTACAGTAAATGGCGTCACGACCACGTGAAGCCATACTGGACCAATACCTACCTGAATGTTTCAGCAATGCTAAGCGAATTGCTAAAATTTTCAGGTATTGCTCCAGATCGATCATTACGTGTTACAGCCCATTCACACGGCGTCCAGTTTTTTGCAGGATCCCGTTTGATGGCGCATGTGTTTATATGCTAGCGAGCATCGCACATGCGGTATGCTCGTGTGAACGCTAGCATACAAACACATTCGCCATCAAACGGGATCCTGCAAAAAACTGTACTGCCGTGTGAAATGGGCGTTAGCCAGCAACAATGCTGCTTAAAAATTGGCCATCTAAGCGCACCATAAAAGAGCACTTTACTTGAAAGAATGAAGACCTATATTCCAAAATCAAAATCAACAAATATATTACTCATAACTTTACAAAGTGAAGGAATTATGTATCATCAAAAAGATTTCTTTTTATTTCCCAACACTCGAAGATAATAATCTCTGTTGCGTTCGATCTAAACAATTTAAAAGGCGTAGTACTTTCGAACAAATCAAGCCCGTTTACATAAGCTGCGTTCGTGAACTCGGATAAACTCCGTCTCTTTACTTAAAACTTTTATTGGCTGCAGTTTGAATAGAAAAATAATGAAAAATAAAGTGAAACTATCATAAGATAAGCATAATTAATAAAAGATAAGACGCTATGCTTTTTGCTTGGCAATCTTGTGAGGAAATAGCGTCAAGCAACGTGTTGTTTGGGCACTATGCCCAGCTAGGTGATTCGCTAACTCAGTGTCTAACACTAAATGATAGCCACCGAGGTTGGTTTTTCTTACATTGCTGCTTCCCTAGGTGATATTAAAAAAAAATTCATAGAAAACCTTCAACGGATTAAATACGGAACCCTAAAAATGAGCTCGGTGGCTATCATTCAGTGTTAGAAACTGAGTTTAGAGAATCACCCCGCAGGAATGACCACGGTGCACGGCGTATATTTTCTAGTTTCGTAGTAAAAAAGGAATTGTTATGACTATCTGCCCGTCCCCGTCTCAGCTTAGAGACTAGATATTAGAAACCTATATGTAATTTGGAAGCCGAACAGACCAGCTAGTTTATCCGGATATTTGTGTCAAAAGGCCGGACAACCTTAATTTTTTAGTTTTAGTAGTTATAACACGAAAAAGTAAAACAAGGCAAGTAAATCATTTACAACTTAATTTTTTTTTTTTACTTTTATTTTTTAATATACAACTTAATTAAATGAATCAGCCTTTTTTCAATAATAATCATTCATTAATACTACCTATTGCAATTTGCAATGGAAAACAAAACTAAACGAGACTCTAATGAACGAACCAGTCTTATTTTGATCACTCCCCCTGGCGCAGTGGTGAGCGCTGTGGTCTTAATAGTGGGAGCTCCCGGGTTCGATTCCTGGCAGGGGTTTGGAATTTTATAATTTCTAAATTTCTGGTCTGGTCTGGTGGGAGGCTTCGGCCGTGGCTAGTTACCACCCTACCGGCAAAGCCGTGCCGCCAAGCGATTTAGCGTTCCGGTACGATGCCGTGTAGAAACCAAAGGGGTATGGGTTTAATAAAAACTGCCATACCCCTTCCAGGTTAGCCCGCTATCATCTTAGACTGCATCATCACTTACCACCAGGTGAGATTACAGTCAAGGGCTAACTTGTATCTGAATAAAAAATAAATAAAAAAACTCTTTACTTTACTTAGGGTACTATTATTGCAATATGTAAAAAATTGTCAAATTCAAAAAGCCGTACAGGCCGGAGTCCGACCCCGCCTGACCGGCTTTTAAATTCCGTCTTATTTGGCCGTACATGCAAACAAAAAGCCTGACTGTGGCCGGCTTTATCCGAACACATGGCAACGTTAAAATCAAACAGACAAAGCAGGCCAGCCTGCAGGCAATCAGGCATCAGAGCAATCAGGCCATTGAACAAAGTGAGTGCTCTTAGGGTTGGTCTAATGTCTGCTATAAGACCTACCTATCTGCCAAATTTCATAATTCTAGGTCAACAGGAAGTACCCTGTAGGTTTTTTGACAGACAGACAGACAGAGAGATAACAAAGATCCTATAAGGATTCCGTTTTTCCTTTTGAGGTACGAAACCCTAAAAATGTTAGAATGTTACATCAACAACTAGGTGTTAATTATATTATTTTACTGCACGCATACCACGTACGACATAATGGCCTAAGAGCCAGCGCGTGCCAGACCTTCCTTTATAAAAGCGGAAAGTTTATCTGTTTATTGTCCTCAACACTGGGAGGAACGTTTGTTTGGATGTTTGTTTGGATCATGATGGCTTTGGGAGATAACAGGTAATAAAGATGTAAAAATCTTACATCAAAGTATAGAGTCTAATTTTATATTTTCTTCAGACTCAATTAACTAACAGTATTAGAGATCACGTCATGCATTGCCAGACACTTAGCATCGTTTAAGGGTGTCTGGCGGGGGTTCCCACGACACCAAGTATTTGGCAAGGCATGACGTGATGACTTCGGAAAAAATATAAAAAAATTAGACTTTATTGTTTGAGGTAAGATATTTTTACACCTTTATTACCTGTTATGTCCCAAAGCCATGATCCAAACAAACATACAAACAAACGTTTCTGCCAGTGTTGGGGACAAAACGCAGAGAAACTTTCAACTTTTATAAAATAACGAAGGTCTGGCACGCGCTGGCTCTCTCCCTATAATATTAAAGTAAAATTTCAACAAATTGCTAGACAGATACGTAGATATTATACCTACATATGATGTGCATTATTATCAAAGTGCAATTTCCAGAAATTATTTTTTGACGATTGTTGAATATTTTATAGGTACGAGTAGGTTGACGCATTTTTTGGAAAATATATAAATAATATATAATATAATAATATAATATTATATATAATATAGATTAGTAGGTATGCCTATGCAATGTGCATTTTATAAGAACCAACGTCTTACGCGAAATTAGGCAGGTATACGTATAAAAATATGCACAACTAGCTTATTTCTGCGATTTGGTCCACGTGGACTACACCTCTGTTTTTCTCCCTAGGGGTTGAATTTTAAAAAAGTCCGTCCAGTAGTTTGAGCTGTGGTTGATAGATCAGTCAGTCAGTCAGCTTTTTGTTTTATATATGCACCAACAAACCCTATTTACCAACCCTATTATGTAACCCTTGTATTCTCTAATACCAATGAATACCCAGTATAAACTGGGTTCTAATGTAAATAATAAAACCTAACACCTAAAAGGAGCTGAACCACATCAAATCGCAGTTTGAGCGATTGTTTTCAGGATGTGTTTGAAGAGACGGTTGTAAATTAAACAACCAAACATGACCTATAGGTCCTATAGTACCTATACCTATAGTACCTATATAGGTAATTAATCTTTTAATGCACTGGTCCTTCTAAATCTCATATCCACGATTATTCATCCTATTTAAAATTTGCTTATCGTAGGTCAGAAGCCTTAACTTTCGATGTGGGAGGCATTCATCAACCGGTTAGTAGTTTCGCTCAATTAATTTGAAAATTAATTGGTTTGGTACACTAGGTCGGCCCATCATAGTCTTTTATAAATGAGGTTTATAAGTCACGCATTATGAAACGAACCTAGGTAGATTCAGAAACATTTTTAAATTATTGCATTAGAATTAGGTTCGTGACTACTCTTACATTATTCAACGTGCTTGATCTTAAAAGTCACTGGTATAGGAAGGTTAACAGGAAAAATAGTTGCTAAGTTTTTTAACGAAGTAGAAGGTAACCCACGTAAGTCATGAATGAATAGGTATGTAAAAAAGTTTCATCCAGAAAACAAAGTCAAGTAGGTAGGCATTTAATAACTATGTATTTATATTTTTAATTTTACCATACCGTGTCTCGCCACAAAGTCGAAGTCCTGAACAATGAGCCGTAAGTTAACGGTCACCTACAGTTATTTAAGCCCTTATAGTATATTCAAGACTAGTCATTAGAAAGGTACAATACTACACACAGACGTGTTAACACATCGATTGTACCTATACGCTCCTCTGAGTACACGTTTAC
Organism: Maniola hyperantus; assembly: GCF_902806685.2. Classification (NCBI taxonomy): domain Eukaryota; kingdom Metazoa; phylum Arthropoda; class Insecta; order Lepidoptera; family Nymphalidae; genus Maniola; species Maniola hyperantus. Next base: position 5,177,352 of record NC_048564.1, read on the forward strand.
ATGATATTGTTGCCTATAGTAAGCAGACCTTCGTTTGCATACCTCTCACTAGTTTTAACAACTATAAAACTTTTTTTATCAATTGCTTCGCTAAGCGGTAGAGCCCATGAAACTCAGTATGCTAATATTGAAACCACTTAGTTAATAAAAGCTAATAATTATTATAGTCCTGCCTACTCATATATTCTCAACTTCCTATGTTTTCTCCTAAATATAATAAACAAATTATGATATCGCAAATGCAGTCGCAAAGCTGAAGTATGAAGTACCCACTAAAAACATGTCGAACAGTTAAGTATGGGATAGGTGCAAAGTAAATATGATATGATAGCACTCACAGGGGTAGTATCCTCATGTTTGTATTGTCGGCCGAGGATGTTGCAAGAAGCACTCGGGTCGGTTCCTTTCTCTGTGGAGCGACTGCGAGCAGGTCCACAACAGTCGGAGGCCACACTTGATCTGCCGTTCCAACAGCGACACCTTCGATACACTCCGCCGCTTGAGTCGGTGCAGTGTCCGCCCGCGCCGCCCCGACACCACTAGCCTGCTTTATATTCGGAGTAGCGCACATATCGTGACGCATGCCGACCATTGCTCGCATACATATTATCACTATTGAACTTCTTGCTCCAAATCAAAAGAGGATTCTCCGTCACTCGCTCCATACAAACGTAGTTTGAGAGTTAATGAAATTTTGGTTTTTGGAAAAAGGGACCAGATCTCTATAAAAATGTCTAGTTTTAAAGTACCTAGGCTGGTGATAAGTTGTAATGAACGATGGTAATGATGCAGGTAATGGATAACACCTCTACCAAAAGGTAGAAATTAAGATAGATCGATCTAATGGAGAGCTGAATAGACAGGGTTTCATAACTCCAGAGAAAAAAGGAACCCTTGCCTATAGGATCACTACGTTGTCTGTATATAGTGTCTTTCGAGACCCCGACAAGAAATAGGTATTTCATTGACTCAAAACATGATGTTCATAACTATGCACGGAACCCTAAAAGAGAGGGGGCCAACTCGCACTTGAATTAATTTTTTTTCAAAGAATATTAGCCATGCTTACCATGCCTGCATCTGTAAAAGCCCCCAAAAGGTCAGATTTAAAAAAAACATGCCTATAATGTACGACAATTATAACGCAACGGGTGTGGTTTGAAACGGTGACCTTTATGAATTCAATCCGCTCCTCAACCGTTGAGCTATTGAGGCTCATTATTGTGTCTGTCTGTGTGCACGCTTCACGCTAAAACTACTGAACGGGTTCAAACGCCATTCTGAATGATTCAGAGTTCAGACTTGAATCCTAGTCTGTCTGTATCCAGTGATGCAAGTATCATAACTCTATGTCTGTATCGATGACTCCCTCTGCTTCGTGCCGCTCGACCACAGAGCACAGACTGACACGAATCACGATGCGCTGGCCATGTCCCTAAACGTATTATGACAGAAGTTATCCAAAAGCGGAATTAAGTTAAAATAAAAATATATATTTATGACCGGTGTAAATCACGGTGTAAATTCATCCAAAACGAGACAGAGCTATATCTCTCGTCTCTCACATCTCTATGCATAAATCTGTCTCGTTAGAATTAGGCGGTTAGAATAAGGAATATTCAAACAAGAACAAAGGGGACACTTGACGGCAACGTTAGTTCCGATTTTCGCCACGTATGTACAAGTACGAAGTCGTACTTAGAAATTCTTTGTGCACAAGACTTTTGATGGAAAAACCATAGACCATAAAATATAATAGAGGCACAGAGGACCACAGACCAATAACATCAGAGGACCATCCAAGTATAATATCCAATAATTTATTTTATCTACGTTCTGACAGTGTTAGTGTTATAATGTTGGTATTGAAGCATGCAATTCAGGCACACATTTTCGGCTTTGTATGAAGGTCCGTTACGTAGGTATAGTCTATGATCGTCTTTCTTCTGTCTTTTATTTCTGGTCGGTGGATCCGGTCTTTTCTCCTTGCTCATGGCCACCTCATGGCCCCAACTTCAAAAGTTCAATTTTTTTGTGCTTCTAAAATGCGTCTTGTTGTAGTTTTTATGTTATATATTATATCCATAAGTTACGGTGAAAAAGTAATTAAATATGCCGCAATTATTTATAGACACGGGGATAGGACGCCAGTGAATCCTTACCCCACCGATCCTTGGAAGAATGAATCGCTATGGCCTGTTAAATTCGGGGAGCTTACGAATATAGGCAAAAGACAACATTACGCACTCGGCCGATGGCTTAGAAAACGGTACTCGGTAAGGAAATAAGTTTACTATAGTATTTATTCATTTTTCAAAGGTAGAAAATTTCGTCCCGTACCTACCTACCTACAGTATTAATTTTAATATCATACCTACTAATGGTAACTGTAATAGGTAAATGTTATAAATAATTTACAAGCTGGGGGTATTACTTTAAGACTGCAGTGGATGCCCTCGCACATCGGACTCACGGGAAACTAGAGGGCTGATGATTTGCACTGAGCACTGACTGAAGTACAGCTACTGATGTAGAAATTAAACCAAACTATTCTGTGATTTCGGGCAATATACCGCCCAGGTTGCCGAGGGAATGCGAACCTCCTCGTGTGGTTTTGTGAGGCGAGGTTAACAAGTTGTTCTGGCTCTAAGTTAGTTATGGCTTAAGTTTCATAAACAGTTGAATAAAGATTTAACCAGTCTGTCTTCTATCGTAGTTGTCTACAGTAATTATTTTATTTTGCTTTTACAAGCCTAACTGATCTAAAATTGCTTATTTACAGAATTTAATTTCTGAACAATTTGATCCTACAGAGGTATATGTTAGATCAACAGATGTTGACCGCACTCTTATGTCAGCTCAAGCCAATTTGGCAGGTAAGATAACTTATAATACCTTACATCATTAGATATATTTTTTTGATAAACTTCTCAGTTAGTTTATCAATCAAACCAAGTACAGTGCAGCATAAGATTACACCATTTTAAAATATTATTTCCAATAAACTTGAAAAATTATATTACCCTCACAACTTGGCGTCCTGTAAATACCAATGTTAATAAAAAGAATACCTGGCTCAGTTTGTTGTATTTCTTCTCAGACCAGGGGTTTGTTTTAAGTTTACCTAATTAATTATTATTACAATTTCATCAATTATCTTACAAGTTTAACAATTGACAGTCAAAAAAGTGTACAATGGCACCTATTCTTTTTAACTTATTCAATTTTTAGGCATGTATCCACCATCTGGCAATGCAATATGGGACTTAAATTTATTATGGCAACCAATTCCTGTACACACAAGACCTGAAAGAGATGATGAAGTCTTAGCAATGATTAGAAAATGTGTCCCTTACGATAAAGAAAAGGCAAAATATATGCGCTCAGTGGCCTACAAGAAAAGGCTTAGTAAATATCAAGGACTTATGGAGTAAGTTATTACGAAAATTAATTATTATTTACTGTAATTAGGACTTGCACATTTTATGTTCTGTATTTTATTGATGTATTTTACTGATGAATAATAATAATTTGCTTTACTACAAATAAATCAAACCAAGCCAAGCAGATACATCTATAGCTCAGTTTCAGAAAGTTCATAGAATAATGCATTGGCAACATAATATATTTATTGTAGGTATACATCTTATAACATAGTGTAACTTTGAACCGGTATTTTTTTAGTTACCTAACTGCATATACTGGCATGAAAGTTAAGGATTATTTGGATATCAATGACATTTATAATGTACTCTATATTGAAAATCTTTATAACTTCACACTTCCGAAATGGACTCAATCAGTGTATCCTGACAAAATGAAAGAGCCATCCTGTTACAGGTAATCAGAAAATGCATTTATATCCCTAGCAAAACTAAGGTCGAGTAGCTGAATGCAGTAAAAAAACGAACTCTTATAGGTTTCTTACCTGCTCTGCTGCACCCCCTTAGCATTAATGGTGGTCTGTGTTGTGTTATAGGAGTATAATATAGTTGTGTACAATTTGTATGTACCAAAGGTTTTTTTAAGTGTTGTCATGAAGGAGTGTTAAAAAATTTACATTTAAACACAATGGGGTTGATTGTCTTGTACACAATCTCTAAACTAAACTAAATTAACAGTTCTAAATCTAGTGCTATCCTTTTCCGCAAGCAACATTATGAAAGGGACATGCCATTTTAGTTTAGTTTAGAGACTGTGTACAACGGAATTAGCCACAATATTTCAAAGCTCAATTCAATAAATAGTCATAAGAAATTTTATTAAAATGTCTTCAAATTTAAAATGACTAAAAACTAAATAATATTTTCTAGTTTTGTCACGGCGACCGCAACTCCCTTAATGGCGCGACTATTGGCTGGTCCGCTACTTAAAGAAATAGTTGGCAAAATGAATACCATTATAACAAAGAAGAAACCAAATCCCTTGAAACTATCAATATACAGTGGTCATGATTTTACAATTGCCAATGTACTGTGTTCTATTGGGGTGTATGACGGAAACTGCCCAGTTTATACGTCCACAATCATTTTTGAACTACTTCAAGGTAAATATGAAAAAAATAATGAATGATGATCAAGGTTAATCTGTCTGAACACAATGTGGTTTTAAGGTATGGGAATGTCCCATACCCTAAAACCACATCATGTTATGAAACATAAAAACAAGTAAAATCTCAAGTTTTTGGAACCAGTTGTTCAAACCACTTGCTCCAAAAACTTGTGATTTTTTGATATGTCAGAATACAGATAACTAGCTTATGCTCGCGACTTCCGCGTGGGCTATACAAATTACAAACCCTATTTTACATCCTTAGGGGCTGAATTTTCCAAAATCTTTTCTTAGGGGATGTCTACATCATAATGTGTATCTGCATGTCAAATTTCAGCCCGATCCGTCCAGTATAGTTTGCGCTGTGCGTTGATAGATCAGTCAGTCGGCCAGCCAGCTTTTTCTTTTAAACTAAGAAACTAAGAATATATATTATTGGTACAGGTTCTGATGGCAACAAATTTTTGAATTCACATCTGTTTCTAACCAATGTAATAAGGAAAGGACAGATAAACTTAATTTAAAACTATCAACCTCATGACTTTAGGTGCCAGTCTTGAGTATCGTGTTTAAATTACTAGAGTAGCATTAAAATTTCGACGCTTTAATTTAAAAATCATTTTCCATCCTTTTTCAACAATATTAAAAATAAAATGATGCACAGGTATACACTAAATTTAGTTTAGAGAAAGACTTTAAAATCGACGCCTGCAATATTGTAATAAAATATTTCGTTTTCAGACAATAACACTACAGGCTATTTTATACGAATGTTATATAGAAACTCTACAGAAATTGTTGAACCACACATTCTTGATATACCCCATTGTGGACAATTATGCCCTATTGAAAAATTTATGAAGTTGTATGACAATCTTATAACTGTTGATTGGCATTACGAGTGTATGAAACAGGTAAATATTATATGTTTCTAATAAAATGAAGGAAAAAATGACTCCTTTCGACGTCTTCCTCAAGGTCGGCACCCGTACGCAGTAGAAATTCCACAGGCACATACAAAGTGATTTGCCTCCTCGTTTCTAATTCGATTTTATTCATACTACCAGGGATATGGAAAGCCCTTCCGACATCAGTTTTCCCATCAACTTTTAATACCTATATAGTATACCTAATAATAACCTTCCAAGCAAGAGTGAATAGGCATCTTCTAGGCAAGCGCATAACATCTTAGGCTGCCAGCATGGTCGTCATCAATTGCCAGCAGGTCTGATTGCAGCCAGGCATTAGTCTATAAAAAAACGTGAATTTGAAAACTTACTCTCGGGCTTCTGACCCAATATAAAATTAGTATTGTGATGGTTACTCTATTTATTGAACAGTTTGTGTAGTGCACAGTTAAATAATATTATCTACTGAGATACACAAATGACCTGCAGAAAGTAATAAAATTAAGAATCAATGAAATTCATGATTCTAGTTAACTGAATTTAGATTTTTATAAAGCGCGACAATCACACAAGAAAAGTACCTATGATAAAAATAATTTAAATCTGTAAAATATTCTAATAATCCTTTATATTATATATTGTATTTATATTATATTGTTCTATTGTATGTAAATTTATTAGCTACTAGCTATTTAATAGATAACACAATCTAGGTAGTAGTTAACTTAGTAGCATCTATCTGTTTGAAAGTGCTAATCTCAGAAATTGCTGAACAGATCTTATTCTTTTTTTCATCAATACTTACTTACCAATATTTTCAACAATTCTTGCTTCCTGAAAAGGGTACAGTTTGATTTGTTTGCAAGAAAGACGCCTCGCGCCTTGGCTATGCCGGTGTGTGCTGCGTCTAGTACTTCTTATGCTGTCCTTGTGAAGCTAGCTAGGAACAGCAGAAAAAATATTTGAATAGGTACTTCGTTTTATTTTGTTCTATATTACAGACATCACCGATGATTGGAGCTGTTTCCTTTTTGGCGTTAATTATATTTATATATGTAATACATCAAATTTATATCGCAAGAGTTGAAATGCGACGGTAAGTTTGTTATTCATAAAATTATTTCTATAATTAATATTTTTACTCTAATTCTCCTCATTTCTGATTTGATCATGTAGAGAAACTCCAAGCATAGGTCTAGAGAAACCAACATAGATCAACGGGTTGTGAAGTGAAGTGGCAATGGCCAGGGCACACATAGTTCGACTAACCGATAGACTTTCAAGGTGCTAGAATGGTGACCTCGCACCGGATAGCGCAGCGTTGGAAAACCCCCCACTAGGTGGACAGACGACATCAAACGAGTCGCAGGGGGCCGCTGGATGCAGGCGGGGCAGGACCGTGGGGTGTGGAAGTTCCTACAAGAGACCTATGTCCAGCAGTGGACGTCTATCGGTTGATAGTGTGAAATCTGTGTGAAATCTTAAATTTATGTTTAAATAAAATGTTTTGTTTCAGGGTTCAGTTAGCCTATACTAGAGTTCATAAACCTAAGGCCATTCAAGAGACGAGTATCGAACCCTGAGTACTTTAAACTATTGTAACAATTTTGTCATTTATACTTGCACGCTTTTTATTTATGTTTTAATTTGGAGTCTGCATTTGTAATTTTTTAATGTAAAGGTATATGCTGACCAGGAGCATTCACCTATAATGTAACAGCTTGGATTCGCGCACTGCGCACTTTTGTAATGAATGAACAACAACTTACAATGTCGCTGTAGTGAGAGAGCAATTGTTCCTCCGATCATTACCGTGCCATGGTAATATAATGCTCAAAATCGACTTCCAAATTGCTACACAATGTAAATGCTCCTGTGGAGTGATCCGCTAACTTGATGATAACCATCCAGTTCATTTGATATTGGTCGATTCCACATTGCTACTTCACTGAGTGATATTAAATTTTTTTTTTATAGAGAATCTTCAAGAGATTAAAAATAAATGTCAAATGAGCTCGGTGGCTATCATTCAGTGATGATTCATCCCGCTGGTCAGTACGCACCCTTAGGCTGTGTCCCTATTAGGAGAACAGTGAGCGGCTATAGTATTTTTATCTCACAAAGCGACGCGCGCTTTACTTGTAACCAAGTGTACAATACGCATGTGTGCGCGAAGACTAGTAGCGTTATCACCATACAGCGAGACCAATAATTAATCTATGGTTAGCACATACATCTTAACAATAAATATTAATTACAAGAAAAGAAATAATTACATTCGAATAGTGTTCGATCTACCACAATTTATTATTTTTGGAGATAACCCAGTCAGCATTACTATCACACCAAATAACAAAAAAGAGAAAATAAATTACATTAGAATACTGCTCGATCTATCACCATTGATTATTTATTTTTGGTGATGATAATATAAACCCAATCTGCATAACTATCACACCAAATAGTAAAAAAGAGAAAAGAAATTACATTAGAATAGTATAACTAATATAATATAATATAACTGTTTGGTTCCAGTTTGCCTATACAGTGCGTAATGTACGCGGTTTGTGGCGTTTCGCTTGCCAACTTATTTAGTGAGCGGCTGATTCGCAGCGAACGATGCGCGCGACTGATATGTAAACCGTTTTACTTCCCTGCTAAGAGTTCGCCAGATCGCCGCCCGCAAACGTGACATTGAGTTAGCGACCGATACGCCGCCGCTCACAGTCAGCCAGCGGACACAACCTGCGGGAGCGGGCGCGTGGAAATGAAATGTAGAAAATATATAATTGAATCATCTTATGAATTAATGAGACTGATTAAAGTGTAATGTCATTTTGTTAAATACGTAACTTTTAGCGTTTAAACGTTTAGCGTTTTAGCGATTTCCATTATATATAGTATATTTCTACGGCTATACTCACGGGTCCAGTCGACGTTAGTCTACTAGTCGGGCTAAAGTCGACTGGATCCGTGAGTATAGCCGTATATATATATATAACGTAACTTTTAAGCGAAAAAATGTAATATTATAGAAATGTCTTTAATATTTAAGGAAAGGAGGAATAATATGGGTAATATTTTAGTGTGTAACATCCAATAGCAGTCCGTTATGACTGTTTATTATGCAGTATGGTATTTAATCCAGGGACGTATACGTCTACAATGTGCCCTAGCAGGGCTAAGTGATCGCCCAGAATTTCTGGAATATTTGCACAAAATCTATACTTATAATAAAACTGTAACTGGACGATTTCTGTACATTAAATATATTTTGTCTGTCTGCTAACTTTTCACGAGCCACAAGCTTTACCAATTTTGACGAAATTTCATACATCCAATTTTTTTTATCAAAAATCAATTTATTCGTTGAAATATGTATGTATGTAAGGTGTTGGTACAATTTTTATGTCACACTATTTCATTTCATGTAAGGCGTCGTTTATAAGTTTAGGTTAATATAATATTGCTTATTAGCCTCTCTCATAGGCTAGATTGTAATGCTAGTAAAGTACTAGTGTCAGTACTTTACGACAAAAAATAATAATGTGAGGCGTACAAATTTTAACGTTAAAACTATAATACAATTGCGTCGACCTAAAATACGCTTCTGGTTTCTCTTGAGAATGGAAATTTTCTCGCTGCAAAAGGGTTCACTTACCTTCTCACAATAAATAAATTAACTCTTTAAAGAAAAATTTAATGAAAAAATTTAAAGTAGTTAGATTCACCCCATTTTTTAAAATTTACCCAATATGCTTAAAGCAGACAGATGCACTCTGCAAAATGACATTCCCAAGTTTCGAATATCGAGCCTTATTGGAAAACATAAAAATTCCAAAAAAAAAACAACTCTTTAAAAACACCCCATTTTTTAAATTTCTCTAGCAGACAGATGCACTCTGCAAAATGACATTCCCAAGTTATGGTCTAAGATCCCGATATAAGACGATGTTCACCGAGCTGGTTAATGGATGAAACTTATTTTATATTCAATTTAATGTCAATAAATATATTGCATATGGGTTGCCTAAAAAAATTCAGTCCAGTATATTATGATTAATTAATAATTTTTTTTAAATCATTTTCCGGTTTGTTTAATTGACAAAATTCCATACCAATCGAAATTAAAATTAACTCTTTAAAGAAAATATAAAAGCAAAAATTCAAAAGAAATAAACCAACTTTTTAAAGATAAATTACCCAATTTTTAAAATTTCCTTAATATTTTTAAAGCAGACAGATGCACTCTGCTAAATGACATTCCCAAGTTACGAATATCGAGCCTTATTGGAAAACATGAAAAACCATACTTATGAAAAAATTCAAAATAATAAAATTAACTCTTTAAAGAATATCACCCCATTTTTTTAATTTTCCCTAATATGCTTAAAGCAGACAGATGCACTCTGCAAAATGACATTTCCAAGTTACGAATATCGAGCCTTATTGGAAAACATGAAAGACCATACTTTGACTGAGAAAATTTTAGCTTCTGTAAAAGATAAAATATACAAGCATGCCTAAATTACCTGCCTTTGAAGATAATCTGGGTCCTATAGAATTAAATTAACTTTTTAAAGATAAATTACCCCATTTTTAAAATTTCCTTAATATTTTAAAGCAGACGGATGCACTCTGCAGAATGACATTCCCAAGTTTCGAATATCGAGCCTTATTGGAAAACATGAAAAACCATACTTTTCAAAAAATTCAAAATAAATAAATTAATTCTTTAAAGAAAAATCACCCCTTTTTAAAATTTCCCTAATATGCTTGAAGCAGACAGATGCACTGTGCTAAATGATATTCCCAAGTTACGAATATCGAGCCTTATTGGAAAACATGAAAGACCATACTTTTGAAAAATTCAAAATAAATAAATTAACTCTTTAAAGAAACTCACCCCATTTTTTAAAATTTCCCTAATATGCTTAAAGCAGACAGATGCACTCTGCAAAATGACATTCCCAAGTTACGAATATCGAGCCTTATTGGAAAACATGAAAGACCATACTTTGACTGAGAAAATTTTAGCTTCTGTAAAAGATAAAATATACAAGCATGCCTAAATTACCTGCCTTTGAAGATAATCTGGGTCCTATAGAATTATACTAGCAGATGCCCGTGACTTTGTCCGCGTCAAATTTCTGGTTTCTCTTGAGATTAGAAATTTTCTTGCTGCTAAAGGGCTCACAATAAATAAATTAACTCTTTAAAGAAAAAATAAAAGCAAAAATTCAAAATAAATAAATTAACTTTTTAAAGATAAATTACCCCATTTTTAAAATTTCCTTAATATTTTAAAGCAGACGGATGCACTCTGCAGAATGACATTCCCAAGTTTCGAATATCGAGCCTTATTGGAAAACTTGAAAGACCATACTTTTCAAAAAAATCAAAATAAATAAATTAACTCTTTAAAGAAAAATCACCTCTTTTTAAAATTTCCCTAATATGCTTGAAGCAGACAGATGCACTCTGCAGAATGACATTCCCAAGTTTCGAATATCGAGCCTTATTGGAAAACATGAAAGACCAAACTTTGTCTGAGAAAATTTTAGCTTCTGTAAAAGATAAAATATGCAAGCATGCCTAAATTACCTGCCTTTGAAGATGATCTGAGTCCTATATAATTATACTAGCAGATGCCTGTGACTTCGTCCGCGTCAAATTTCTGGTTTCTCTTGAGATTCGAAATTTTCTCGCTGCAAAAGGGCTAACTTACTTACAATAAATAAATTAACTATTTAAAGATAAATTACCCCATTTTTAAAATGTCCTTAATATTTTTTTAAGGAGACGGATACACTCTGCAGAATGACATTCCCAAGTTTCGAATATCGAGGCTTATTGGAAAACATGAAAGACCATACTTTTGAAAAAAAAAACAAAATAAATAAATTAACTCTTTAAAGAAAAACCACCCCATTTTTTTAAATTTGTCTAATATGCTTAAAGCAGACAGATGCACTCTGCAAAATAACATTCCCAAGTTACGAATATCGAGCCTTATTGGAAAACATGAAAGACCATACTTTGACTGAGAAAATTTTAGCTTCTGTTAAAGATAAAATATACAAGCATGCCTAAATTACCTGCATTTGAACATAATCTGGGTCCCATATAATTATACTAGCAGATGCCCGTGACTTCGTCCGCGTAAGATTTCTGGTTTTTCTATTTCTAAATCGAGATCGACGTGATTTTTTGCATGGAGTTAAAGACCTGGAGAGTGAGATAGGCTACTTTTATACCGGAAAATCAAACGGGAGTTCCCACGGAATTTTAAAAACTTGAATCTACGCATACGAAGTCGCGGGGATCAGCTAATATGTATAATTATATAGGACCCAGATTATCTTCAAAGGTAGGTTATTTAGGCATGCTTGTATATTTTATCTTTTACAGCTTGTATTTTTTATTAGAAAGTCTAGTCTTTCTTAGTAGAATATTCAATAATTTTATTTACTTTTTGCTCTGAACTTCTATTCTACTAAAAAAAGTACTCAATTTTGTAAGCTTTTGTCTACAAGCTGGAATCCAAAAGTAGTTCTTTTTGAACTTTGCTTGGCTCACTAAATATAATTAACACAGGCAGATTTTTTAGTATTCTTCTCTTTTTGGATTCTTCTCCCTCGGCGTCTGTGATCTGGTCACTCCTGATGTACTAGGTACGTCATATATAGGTGGTGGAGGTCGAATAATTGAACAAAGACAATTATTGTCTTTGCTGTTCCCACTACAAACGGTTTTTTCTTAAGTGCGAATGCATTAGCCTTCTTCTTTTTTATTAGAAAGTCTAGTCTTTTTTCAATAATTTTATTTACAAGCTTTTGTCTACAAGCTGGAATCCAAAACTAGAAAGTTCAATAATTACTTTTAGATTCCAGCTTATAGCTTCCAGATTAGCTAATAGTTAATTAAGTAATAATTTTGTGCGCATACTTATTCAAGAAATACCAGGCGGTCACTTAGCCCTGGGGCACATTTTATAATGGATAAGTGTATAATGGATAAGAAATACTCTGGGGAACGGCATACGGGAATGAAACGTAGCTTAGAAAATACGGCGAAACAAAAAACTGACTTTTTATTAGTAAGTAGTAACACACAGAGGAATACTAATCTTATACTCACTATCAACCATTTAACTAAAAGCTTTTATTTAACTTGCAATGTATGTAACTATGTCCGATCTGTTTGTTCGGGTGGAATTTTGCAACTCAATTTTAAAGCAGATATCTTCAACCGATTGAGCTGAAATTTTGTCACGTTTAGTTTGGATGACAATGCATGGCTAGCCAAATAGCAAACAACCAAACATTAAATAGCTAGGCTGTCCCCATTGGACGCCGTCCTATTGGATTTGCCATCCACGACTAATCGTGACGGTTTTTTATCGTTTTACAACTGTCGTGCTAGTTGTTCTATTGTCGTTGCAATCTGTCGTCACAGCAAAAGAAGAAGTTAATCTTGCCGTCCTGTATTATGTGAATACCTCCATTGAAATCATCCATACTTCCATACTAATCCATACTAATATTATAAATGCGAAAGTGTGTCTGTCTGTCTGCTAGCTTTTCACGGCTCAACCGTCCAACCGATTTCATCGAAATTTGGTACAGAGATAGTTTGCATCCCGGGGAAGGACATAGGCTACTTTTTATCCCAGAAAATTAAAGAGTTCCTACAGATTTTCAAAACGAAGTCGCGGGTATCATCTAGTTTGAAATAATTTTCGCCCATCATTGTTTTTTGAATTTGTATAAAATTTTACTGCCTTATGAGGCTTATGTAAATAGTTTTGTTGACTATGCCAAAAATATATTCTATGATGTTAAAATAATAAATAAATTGCATGTGCACCTTCTAATTTGTAAGTTTTTTTGTTATTAGTTGATCCCAGTTAGTCTAGTGATATCGGCCTGTTATTCAGGGGATCGGAGGTTCATTTCCGGGCATCTACCTGTAACTTTAGGAGTTATGTGCGTTTCAAGCAATTACATATCAGTTGCTTTGATGGTGAAATAAAACATGAGGAAACCTGCATGCCTGAGAGTTCTTCATAATGTTGTCAAAGGTGTGTGAAGTCTGCCAATGCACACTTGGCCAGTGGGGTGGACTATGGCCTACACCCTTCTTATTCTGAGAGGAGACCCGAGGAGATCGCATTCTGATAGACAGTGGAATTCGTGCTATCTAAATCTATGAGTAGGATAGAGGAGGATTGTAGGTATTGTAAGGCTCTGCTCTTACAGCAGGCATGAGGCGATTTTAGAGATTCTAAAATTGCCTCTGCCGTGAATCAAACCCGAGAAATGTCGCTAACGACCACTGCGCTACGGATGCTACTCAAAAATCAGAAGATACGATCCTCACGTTAAAGATTTAAGGTTTAAAAATCCCTCGGGAAGTATGATTATCCGCGAGAAATAAAGTAGCCCGTCACTCTTCATGCAAAAATCAGTTGCTCTGTTGCGGCGTGATTGAAGAAAAAACACACTTTCGAATTCATTTTTAAATGCGCTGCACGGTATGGATCTTCTTGAATCGACGATAATGTCAACGTGATGTCAACTATGATGGGTGACGTGAAATCAAAGAAAAACTTAGTATAGTAGTACATCCAAATTCTTTGGAAAAACTATAATAAGCTGTGATAATAAGTCTATGACAATAGGCTATTCTATTCGTGGGATAGGTACCTATACTTTGTCTTAATTTAAGTAATAAACCTAAATGCGCTGCGCCCTAAACCATCAAACATTATTGACATCATAAGTTTGTGGGGGGTTCCGGGTTCGACCCCCGGGCCCCGGCAGCTATACAACATATTAATCTATGCACTGATGCTGATGTCAGGCTTATTCGCTGAACCATCGATATGCATCGATAATCGATATTGTATAAGAATAGTCCTGTTCATGATGTCTATGGTTAATCAAAAAGCATTTTCATTTTTCATTATTTTATGAATATTTCAATGTTGCTCACTATTCGTATGAATTCGCTTTTAAATGCGACTTTACGATTATTCAGAAAAGATGATGAACTTATGTTCTATTGTAATAGTATAAGGCATCCCTCTATAAATAATTAAATAGTGTTTTGACTTTTGACAGTGTCAAGAGATTCGTCTGAGTCAGAGTATATTTTTATTCTGTGGCAGCAAGATTATCATTATCTGTGGCCTAGGCATTCTGTTTAGTGCATTAGTGTGCTAGTGTGCATAAGTGTGTAGTGAAGTGGATCGTTCAATTTGGTGATTTTTGTAAATTTTTCCTAAAAGAGTTGGTACATAATGCTAGTGTAACCCAAGTTTAAAATAATTATTTTACAAGTATTGAGTGAAAATGTTATCTTCAAGCTAAAGTGAACTTCTGTAGTGGTGTGCGTCGTATCCTGTGTCTGATATTGATGTGTTTACGGTTTGTTCCATAAATTAATACGGTCACGTCTTCTCGTTAATATTTTAAACCCGTGTAATATTTTCTCTAGGTTGTCCACTCTACACACTCTAGGCTTACGGTAAAAGAAAAGAATATTTGAATTAAGTACTAATCCGGCCACAATTGACTATACTTCCAATAGTTTGGTTACAACAACACATTCAACAAGTTACTGTTATAATTTATAACACTAGAACGTTCGCGTGAAGTTCTATGCGTAATTAAACACTGTTTCAATTATTATTAAGTACTTATCTATTTTGCACATTCATATATTATATTATATCAAGTTAGGATTGCATAGGTTTACCAAATAGCTAGATTTTTGCAATTTTTGACATTGACTGGTTAATTTATGACTAAACTAATGTCTAAAGGCTAAGGCATTCCATTCAATCTAATATTAAATAATAACTAAGTACCTACCATTATACTTGCTCATCGTAATGAACTAAGTACTTATAATGAATTATCAAAACCATGTATGAGTATATAGGTACTTACTATAAAATATAGATGTAAAACAGCCTGTATGTTAATTTCTTCTCAGCCTAACAACTGAACTGATAGAGTTTAAATTCAGGATAATAGAAGATGTACCTATGTACCATTTTTTTTAATCTATATATTTAAACCCCAAATGGATCATAAAATAATGCTGTTTTTCATTAATTAGTGCGATTGAATCCCTTGCAGGGTAAGAATAATAGCCATTGTGCCTTGCCTATGCCCTGCCCTGTGTAAGAAATAATTAGTGTTATGTGGGTTATGCCCCTTTATTTTATTCCATGCTAATTGAAAAATTTGAAAATAATTTGTTTAGAAACAGTATTATTAATCTATTAATGCAATTAATTTCACAATAAAGTTGCTGATGCTGAACAAGCCATTATCAGGTTTCTCTTTCAATTAAAAAAATAATGTGTACAGTATGCGGTAGAAAGTAATGTACATCAGCCTTTAGAAGGAGATCGCAGGTTTGTAGAGCATTATCTCTGTCGTTGAGAGAGAAACATCATATATGTATGAGTGACAGAGACAACGCTCTACAAAGCTGAAATGTCACTCTAAAGGCAGATGTACTATCTGTACCTCAAAAAGACAAATGGAACCCTTATAGGATCACTTTGTTGTCTGTCGGTCTGTCAAGAAAGCTACAGGGTACTTCCCGTTGACTTACTTACTTACAATCAAACTTACTTCATATATAACTTATGATGAGGCTAATTCTGCTGTACACAATCTTTAAACAAAATTACAGTGATTCTCTTAACAAAATTACAGTGATTCTCTAAACAAAATTAAAGTGATAGAGCCTAAAACCTATCTCACCAAATTAATATTTTACGCTATTATTAACTAGTAATTACCTATTACGTTTTTACTATCTCGTTTTCTTGTCAGCCTGTTTGTTTGTTTGTCTGTTAGGAATAAATCTTGTAATTGTTTGTAAACTTACTTTGCGGTGAGCTAGAAACTAACTAAGAAAAACTTAAACTTTTATACATTCATTGACACTGGATGACAATTAACATTAACTTACCTTCTTGTCTGTTTGTTAATTTTTCTTGTAGGTCTATTTGTCGAAAAAAAGTATGCAATCGATTTTAAACTAATTTACCTATGAGCTAGAGCCTTGAAATTAGTAGAAGTTACTATTAATTTGCTTTCTTGGCTCTGTGTATGTTTGTTTGTTCATCTTTTCAGTACAAATTTTGTAATTGATTTTAAACTACTTAATTTTTCAAGGAGCTAGAGGCTTGAAAATGGTTTGAACATTTTTATATGGAACCTGGCATACCTACAAGTCCACCAATTACAAAAACCTTGTTGTGTCAGTGACAGAGTCACAGCAATCACACACTCATCTGATCCGAAAAAAAATTGAAAGAAACAAGGTGTAAGTTCTAATGAAGGTCGTCGTTTGTTATTTACTTCAAAAACTAGCTTATGCC
The DNA here is from genome assembly GCF_902806685.2 of Maniola hyperantus. Lineage (NCBI taxonomy): Eukaryota > Metazoa > Arthropoda > Insecta > Lepidoptera > Nymphalidae > Maniola > Maniola hyperantus. Next base: position 5,194,218 of record NC_048564.1, read on the forward strand.
AGCGACTTCGTCCGCGTGGACTACACAAATTTTAAACCACTATATATACATATAGATAATATATATAGATTAGTGTTAATTGCAAAATTTCGCGATTCTAACTTCAAAACTGACAGACTTTCATACAAACTTCAAACCCCTATTTTACCCCTTTAGGGGTTGAATTTTGCAAAATCTTTTCTTAGCGGACGCCTACGTCAAATACAAATACAAATTTCTTTATTGCGAATCTGGGTAAACGTCATAATAGCTATCTGCATGCGGAATTTCAGCACGATCCGTCCAATAGTTTGAGCTCTGCGTTGATAGATCAGTCAGTCAGTCAGTCAGTCAGTCAGTCACCTTTTCCTTTTATATATATATAGATAGATACATGACAAATACGCAAGAGTGAATGTATATGTATACATAGCAAAATCTTAGTAACAATAATTAAAAACTCAGCACTTGATATAGCTCTACACTGAATTCTTATCATTAGTCAGCTGATTAGAGTTACAACATTTTAGATGATAAGCTATGTTTGTTTTTCGCGCCAGTTAACTGTAGTCCAGTTGGAAGAAAACTGTGAACCATTTAGAAGTACAAACTGGATTTTCATTTTTCAAAATCTCTCTCGATCTCGATCGAACTCTTTGATTTTCCGGGATAAAAAGTAGCCTATGTGTTAATCCAGGGTATAATCTATCTCCATTCCAAATTTCATCCAAATCCGTTCAGCCGTTTTTGTGTGATTGAGTAACAAATATCCAAACATGCACACTTTCACATTTGTAATATTAGTAGGATAAGATACCTACTCGACTTTTATTTCGCTACGGTTTTCAGCCGCTGGCTTCGCTCGCCACCTCCACTATTCACTCCACACGGCCTCATAGGTTCGCTTCGTGAGCAATTCTGGCTTTGCTCTTTAGTCTTAACAAAAACAATTAAGAGCCTAGGGGAAAGATAGACAAGACTGATAGATTTCGTTCTATGCTACATTTGCTAATATATTTGCATCCTTATTAAGTAATGATGAATCATCATCATCATGACCGCCGGCTCACTACAGAGCTCTCTGAGTGAGAATGGTTTTGGCCATAGTCTACCACGCTGGCGAAGTGTGGATTGGCAGACTTCACACACCTTTGAGAACCTGTGCTCTGTAGTGAGCTGGCAATGGGTTGATCATGATGATGATGATGATGAGATTATATAATTATTTAGTCACACATGTTCACTCTAACTGGTTATATTAGCAAAAAATTAATATGTTTACTGGTATCAGGCTGGGAAATCCAATATCTCTTAACGTTTTTACAGCAATTCTATAACATGTAAGAACAAACTCATCGAGTAGAATAGAATAGAATTTATAATACCTATGTTAATCAAGTAAACTTTTACAAGTGCTTTTGAATCGCCAACTAGTTTAATTTTTTGAATGAAGGCATAATATTTGTATCCGATAAATAACTAGGTTATCTGAGTCACCTAAAGTTTGCATAATAATATGACATCGGTCGCACTCTTTTACTGAACAGTTGTATCTAACTAACTGCAAAACATCGATTAAGTATGCTATAAAATCACTTCTTCGAATTTTTTCCAAAAGGTACCTTATAGTATTAGTATTTTCAATTTTCGAAGTAAGATAATTATATCAAGTGGGGTATCATATGAAAAGTCTTCACCTGTACATTCTAAAACAGATTTTAATTTATTTTTATGCATCATAGTTTTTGAATTATCGTGGAAAATGTCGAAAAATACGACTGTATTACGGAACCCTCGTTGCGCGAGCCTGACTCGCACTTGGCCGGTTTTTTTTAAATACTTTAAAATTTTCTCTCCGTAAGAACCATCCTCGTACTTCAAGGAATATTATAAAAAAATAATTAGCGAAATCGATTCAGCTGTTCTCGAGATATGCGATCAGCAACACATTCAGCGATTTATTTTTATATATAGAGATAATACAATCACTTCATCACTGCCAATAACTTCTTATTAACAGATCGTAAGAAGTGCTGTAGAGAAGCAATCCGCATGTGATCATTATTGAATTGATAGTTATGTCGGCGTATTGGGCTCTCTTAAATCTATTTACGAACAGCGCAACTATTTATGGAGAGTGCTGATGTCATCGATGTTTTGGCAGTATGTTTCTATATGCCAGTACATAATGCTGCATGTTTCCTACTGATTTGCGTGAATTTTTTGGGCCGTTTTTATTCAGCGCCGCCGCCGCCTCGTATTTTACATTTCTTTATCATTTACGATTATGGACACCGCCGTTATCTATTTGTATAATTAAGTAGTATATATATAACTTATAATACTTATATATTACTAGCTGATGCCCGCGACTTCGTCCGCGTGGAATTAGGTTTTTTAAAAATCCCGTGGGAACTCTTTAATTTTCCGGAATAAAACGTAGCCTATGTCACTCTCCAGGTCTTTATCTATACCCATGCAAGAAATCACGTCAATCCGTTATACCGTTGCAACGTGATTGAAGGACAAACCAACAAACCAATAAACCAACAAACAAACACACTTTCACATTTATAATAAGGGTACTGATATCTCAATATATTTTAGTCTTGGACAAAGTAAATGTTTATACCTACCTAACTTTATCGTTTGCAAATACTACAGTTTAATTGACCATTATTATTCTAACCTAGATTTTTACAATAAGTAACTAAGCACTTAAATGAGGTCAGATTAATTATGGAAAAATGATAACTTCCATTTTGTTTAGTAAGAAAAAATCGCCCGAGTCTAGTCAGATTGACACAGAAATAAGGAGGGAAAAATTGAACTACATTAATTCTTGTAAGCTGTGGTAGCCTCGTGGTTAGGACGTCCGCCTTCTAATCGGAGGTCGGGGGTTCAATCCCGGGCACGCACCGCTAACTTTTTGGAGTTATGTGCGTTTTAAGTAATTAAATATCACTTGCCTTAACGGTGAAGGAAAACATCGCGAGGAAATCTGCATTTTTGAGAGTTCTCCTTAATGTTCTCAAAAGGTGTGTGAAGTCTACCAATCCGCACATGGCCAGCGTGGTAGACTATGGCTAAACCCTTCTCACTCTGAGAGGAGACCCGTGCTCTGTAGTGAGCCGGCGATGGGTTGATCATGATGATGATGATGATGAAATTCTTATACTTTGGTTCATAATTACTTTCGTTCGTTCATATCTAAGTAAATAAGTAATTAGGTAATTAGATTTACTTACTTAAATACTTGTAGTGTTTCATGTGTAGATTTGCGTTGCTTACAGATTTTCATCCGTAATCATTTGCGTAGGTCAGAAGTCACATTACGATGTACATAGGTAGATATATTATAATGTATTTGCGTGATAATACTTGAAATTGTTAAAACAAGATAGAGTTCCAGTGTTCTGCACATTAGATGCTTTTTATCGTATGTAAACGTGAGTATACTGGTCCTACAAATAGTTGAGTGCGTACACTGATTACGTTTTTCGAAAAGGCACTGTCCCCGTGATATCGCCGTGAAGTTCTGAAGTTCGTTGAAGACTAAGGTTTAATATTTTCAAGATAATTTTCTTTTATCCCACCTTGATCCCACAACCATTTGTGTCCGTAAACTAAGTTAATCAGTCACAGACGCGACGCCGCAAATATTATTGCAGCGCAACTTTTGGACCTTAAAGAGTGTCTCAAAAATCAAGTGATTGTTTTTTGGCATTTTGTAAGGGACAAAATATAAAAAATCTGATCAGATATTTTATAGTTATTCTAGAGTCTAGACTATTACTAAGTACTCTAGGGCTCATGGATTAAATAATATTTCTGTATCCAATCTTTAATTATTTCAAGCTTAATGTTGAACAGTGCTAGTGTGGAAAATTTGAAAAATAACTATTTATTTTGTCAGGGAACCTTAAAGAGATTGCAAGTAACACCTGCCGTAAACAACTTGACCTACACTTAGCCCACACTGCTCAAATGCTGTGCGCTCTACAGAATATGTTTATTAGTTACAGTCGCTAGTGATGTCATGAACTTTTTTTTTAATCTGATATTTTGTAAGGGGCTTTTACAGATAGTCTGTAAGCCCCATCGTTACAAACCAAATTAAAATCAAACTACGTAAATAAATCTAAAACTATATCAATCTTACATCTTGATTTTGAGCCTCAATAGCTCAACGGGTAAAGGAGTGGACTGAAAACTGAAAGGTCGACGGTTCAAACCCCGCCCGTTGCACTATTGTCGTACCTACTCCTAGCACAAGCTTGACGCTTAGTTGGAGAGGAAAGGGGAATATTAGTCACTTAACATGGCTAATATTCTTTTTTTTTAAAAAAATCTTTACTCTGTACTCTGTATATTACTAAATCGTTATTTGCCACATAATAAGCTGTGGATCGGTGGACTGCGTTTCTATTTTGTGCATCGATAATGCTGTCCTTGAGCATTTAGCAGTACGTGTACATTCATTAATCTTGAGTGCACTTGGTACGCCAGAATTAATCGTTCATCATCATCATGATCAACCCATCACCGGCTCACTACAGAGCACAGGTCTCCTCTCAGAGTGAGAAGGGTTTTGGCCATAGTCTACTACGCTGGCCAAGCGCGGATTGGCAGACTTCACACACCTTTGATAACATTATGGAGAACTGTCAGGCATGCAGGTTTCCTCACGATGTTTTCCTTCACCGTTAAAGCAAATGATATTTTAATTACTTAAAAAACGCACATAACTCCGAAAAGATAGAGGTGCGTGCCCGGAATCGAACCCCCGACCTCCGATTGGAAGGCGGACGTCCTAACCACTAGGCTGCCACAGCTTTCTCGTTAATCGTTATTAGAAACGTATTAACTCAGATGTTTGAAGAAGCAGTAAGTAAGTATATTTTTACTTAATTATACGTCAAATGACGTCAAAATGAAGTCATTCCGATGTTAATGAGACATGGTTCCAGCGCAATAGCAATGTGCGGGACTTAGTTCATAGAGCTATGTGCCCTGCTCATTGACACTTTAGCTTTGCGACTCGTTGAAAGGTTTCGATGACTCTGGATCTTATACAGATTTCCTCATTTCTGATCGAATGACGTATCTTGAGATAGCCATGCATTGTTTTCGTTAACTTTGCCTCAATCGTAATTTTAGGCCTACCCGTGTGAAAAAAGTACTGATTGACTATTGTAAGGTCTTTCGGAATTCACAGAAAAAATATTTTTTACGACCGTAGCGCTAGAAGACTCATCGGTGACGAAGCGCTAGTCAAGTTTGGAATATCGGCGCAAAGTTGCCTGTCTATCAGTACCTATTCTACAGGATATATTTCGGAGAGTGTGCCGAAGAACTAGACATCCTAAAATCGCCAAGCGCGCCTTGACTTCAACAATTTGACTTCTCAGTAAACCTGTAGCTCGATTTTATAAAACCTGCATCAATCATTATTACAATCGCAATTGTTGTGATTGGCTGAATATATGCTTTGCTTGTTGCAACAATGCAATATAGCCAATAGTGAGAGAGCGTCAACGAATCAGAGGTGATTGCGATCGTGACATTGTAGCTGTCATTCTACCGCAATCGAGCGAATGACACAACTCGTTTACTATTGCTATTTTAAACAGGTACGCTCTTTTCAATGCTAACTGCTAGGTACCTGGGTAATGTCAGCATTGCCCATTCTTCTGGTTTGACCCGTAGCATTTTGGCATTACACGTGACCTGATTTCATTTATTGAGCTATGCAACGTTTGGCTTGTCGAGTATTTAAACAGGACTTTATAATAATGGTGGACTATCATTAGTTCCGTCGGCTTTATCTCATGAATGCAGTCAATATATAATCTATATTCGTACTTTGCAAGTAATGTTGATTGTGATCAGGGTTGGCACTTAAAAACTTTACAAGTATAAAGTATAATTAACATGCGGTACTTTGGGAAGTGATAGGTAAATTTTGAAATGGGTATTTATTTAACTATCTATTTACGTAAGTGAAATATTTTCATTTTTACATAATACTTAATGATCTCAACCGTTTCTCACTCATCCTTCATCGCCTTTTTAACTTGTAAATTATACGAGTACATACTTAACTTACTACTTTAATTTAAGAAAAAATGACTTTGTTTATTTTCAATAAATTCGATTGATTTAAGTTTATCGCTAGTTCTGTTTTGTCCGGTTTTTTTTTTTGATTGCGCCAACCCTAGCATTTAAAATGTGTCATGAGGTCATGTTCTGTTATGTGATGTCATTTCCAAGTAAGATATAAAATAAATTTCAACTCCTACTATGTCAAAATTATTAATAACTAGCTGATGCCCTAGTGAATTTAAATTTATGAAAATCCCGTTAGAAATTTTGATTTTCCAAGACAAAAAAATAGCCTATCCGTAGTAGCTCGTCCCCGGGATGCAGTAGGTACTTACCAAATTACGTAAAAACGTTTAAACGCATGATTCTTTTAAAATCCCATTGGATCACCACGATTTAGGATTGCAAAGCATCAGGATGAAGTTGCGGGAATCATTTACTTACAGAAATAGTTGGCATCCTTTTTGCCCACGGGTATGGGTTACTTCATCCCGGAAAATCAAAGAAATCCCACGGGATTTTAAAAAAACATTTGCAGGCGACCGTAGTTCCGGGTATCATCTAGTAATAAATATAATCTATGAATAATAATATAATATGTATATTGATAAAAACATATTAGATTGTTATTAAGCAATCATATATTCTCGTAAGTTCTCCATAATTGATTAAGTGCAACAAAATAAGCGGGAGTATATAAGTTGTAAGTAAATAATCTAGGCGCGTTGATGCTATTCGTTACAAAACGATTATAATTACACGGGCTACCTAGTATAGAGATTCGTGACCGAAAAATTTATTATGGTATGTGATTTTTAGCATTGTGAAATGTATTGTGAAAAATATTCGTGGTTCAATTACATTATCATGTCATATATCCGGTGACGGAACTTGTTACGAAATCACTTAAACTGTTCGTTAATTGAAGATTTACCATGTGACTGTATGTGATATAGACAAACGTGTAAAAGTAGTGTGTCGTTATTAAGTTCGCTTCTGTTCAATGGATTCCAAAAGAAAAGGGAAGAAAGCCAACCGTAAAAATGAGAAGGAGAAAAAAGTGGAAATCGATAAACTTGAGATCACTGACGTAATATCTAGCAAAGAGAGTCAAACTGTAGAAGAAAATGCAGATAATATAGGTGACTCCGCGAGTTCCACAGATAGTGAAGAATTAGTTAATGCATTAAATTACAACACTATTACTTCTTTAGCCGCCTTAAAAGATATAATTCAAGGAGAAAATAATGATACACCCGAAACTGATAGTTTTTTTCAACATTATTTTATGAATCATTGCAATAATTTGTCAAGTCGTAATTCTGCATCACCGTTTCCATTTACTGAAAGACGTAGGTTATCACAATGTCGAGAGGAAGATGAAGACGATGAAAAGAGAGACGGTCATCGTCGGCATTCTCCGGGTTCTTATAAGGCCGATTCTGAAAACGTAAATTCAGATTTAGACGATGACTTGAAAAAAACCAAAGATCAGAACTTGAAAATTGATAGCGAGGAACGTAATAAAGAATCAAATACAGATGTTAAAGAAGCGAATGCTACTGAATCAAACGACATTTCAGAACGCACAGTGATGGGAGCAAAGCACAAATTCTTAGTTACAAAAACTGCACAAATGACAGCTCCAGTTGCACGTGCTTTAAGAAATCAATTTTATAATGCTCATACAGTACATTTTGGAACCAAAGGAGCAGAAGAACAGAGACCCAATGTAAGAACTATTTTCACGGGGCAGAATCTCCATCACGATAAAAATTATTTTGATAGTAGTTTAATAGAAATCAGATCTACTGTGGACGGAGTTCCAACTAGCGAGGAAGACATTTGGATTAAAAGAACTGATGAAAAACAGGTAAGAAGAAATTATAAATCTTTACTAATATTATAAATGCGAAAGTGTGTCTGTCTGTCTGTCTGCTAGCTTTTCACGGCCCATCCGTTCAAGCGATTTTGATGAAATTTGGTACAGAGATAGCTTGCATCCCGGGGAAGGATATAGGCTACTTGTTATCTCAGAAAATCAAAGAGTTCCTACGGATTCTTAAAAACCTAAGTCCACGCGGATGAAGTTGCAAGTATAATCTAGTAAGTAAGTAACTTTTAAATTTACTTAATTTTGCAAAAGTTACCTGTTAGTTTAAATACAATACTAAAGTAATTTTCATGATAAAATGAATTTTTGATTTGATTCACTTCAATAATAAGACGAGGTTCTTGATAAGACGCATTTTTAACCGAATTCCAAGAAAGAGGTGGTTCTCAATTCGGCTGTTTTTTATATAGTATATTACATATTTATTTGGCAGTGTGACCCCATAGCTCCGTCATATCCGAACGGCATCAAGTCTTTTTTTCATTTGGAAAAACGTACCGTCATGTTGATCGCATTAGATTACGTATAGATGAAGATATGATCAATATCTTCGGAGATGGAGGACGGACATCATCAACGGATAAAAGTAAATTGCTCGCGATCAGTGTAGTAGTTTAGTGACCAATAGACGGTTTAGACGGCATGCAGTACATAACAAAAATACAATACTAGCTTGTTATTTTTTTAAATCGGATTTTCGGATTTTTTAAAATACTTTTTACACGTATCTAACTTTAAAATATGACATTTCTTTCTTACAGGTGTCTAAGCAAGATAATACCAAGAAAAGTAACGATAAAAATGTAAAAAAGGTAGCAAAGGAAACTTTAGAAGATAAGAAGGTTGTGGCAAAACGTGAGCGTTCAGGGACTTGGGGTTCATTACCCGCACGGAAAGAAAAAGAAACTCTAAAAAAGACCGTTAAAGAAAAAGAAGTTCGCAGAAGCAGCGATGGTAGACGACAAAAGAGAGGTACGTATCATGCCAGGACTTTTTTATTTTCTGATCTACATCAATGAGCGTTGACGGCTGAAATATAAACTGCGTTCACTGCGTACATATTGAATACCAATACATTTTAAATATTAATATTACAGTAATAATTGTGATAGTTATTTATTTGAACGTTGGCAAAAATATGTACACACCATTCACACGTATATCTTTAATAAAAAAAATATAGCCTATGTCACTCTGAAATAATTTAGCTTTCTAATAGTCAAAGAATTTTTGAAATCGGTCCAGTAGATTTTGAGTTTATTTGTTACAAACATACAAAAATACAAATGTTACCTCTTTATAACATTTGTGTAGATGTAATTTAGTGTAGATATGTTAATTCGGACTCTGATTGGTTTTGGCGAGTAGGTAGTTTAAAACATTGTTTACGTTTCGCTCTATGGTAACAACTGAGCAGTGGACAGTAACGCTTTTTTCTTTATAATGGATGTCTAGGGCGACGTGATATCGGTCTCGCTAGAAAACTGATGATGCATTATGTACGTAGTTACTATAATATTTTTAACTCTCTAGATACAATTTATTTGACGTAGACACGAGAAAGAATAATAATAATAAATAATATATTAAGAGATTTATTTTCTGAATATAATTTGTTAGGTATGTATCTGTTTCCTTGGTTGACCTAATGAGGTGAGGAGTCGCTTCTTGTAGAAACGCGTAAGTAGTCCGCAATGCACGGCACTTATTAGGTACTTTCGTACTCCGAAAAAACAATGAGACGGTGTAATACTAGTGACAGACCTAATATTAAAACATCCAAAGCGCCGGGCATAGCGTTAGCTTACGCGTTTTAGGGTTCCGTAGTAAACAAGGAACCCTTATAGTTTCGGCATTTTTTGTGCTACATTCAGTGCCACAAAATCCATAGTCGGTTTTACTGGGCCCTGCGTTATTAATACTAACTAATTCTTTTTTCCCTAGAACAACGCCTGGATGCAGCTATCACTCGCAGCTGGCAGTCAGTCGGGGAGCGTAAGCGACGTGGCTCGGCCGACGATGGCCAAGGACACCCTATGTACCAACAAACCATACACGGTAACATTTTTTTAAAATCACAATCACTTGACGACGATAATGCAAAAATATAGTTTAAGTTTTAGCGCGCTTGCCTAGTAGAAGCCTATTCACCCTTGCTTTGAAACTACTATACGCGACAGGTGGGAGTGAAAAGTGTGTCTGTCTATCTGTCTGTCTGTCTGTCTGTCTGTTTGTCTGTCTGTCTGTCTGTCTGTCTGTCTGTCTGTCTGTCTGTCTGCTAGCTTTTCACGGCCCAACAGTTTAACCGATTTTGATGAAATTTCGTACAGAGCTTACATCCCCGGGAAGGACATAGGCTAATATTTAAAATATGATGCAGATGTAGCTTACATCCCGGAAATTGGCATAGGGAACTTTTTATCCCGGAAAATCAAAGAGTTTCCACGGGGTTTTTAAAAACCTAAATCCACGCTGACGGAGTCGCGGGCATCATCTAGTAGCTTTATATTTAACTAGCTTATGCTCGCGACTTCGTCCGCGTGGACTACACTCATTTCAAACCCCTTTTTTACCCCCTTAGGGTTTGAATTTTAAGAAATCCTTAGCGGATGCCTACGGTATAATAGCTATCTGCATGCCAAATTTTAGCCCGATCCGTGCAGTAGTTTGAGCTGTGCGTTGATAGATCAGTCAGTCAGTCACCTTTTCCTTTTATATATTTAAGGTAAACCGAGAAACCTTGACTTAGGCAGAATAACTTTGATATATATCATCGGTATACTTGCCAGGTACATCCGGGGTGAGTCGCAGACCGGCACTGTTCGATATCTTCAAGTCACGTTCTCGTGGAGAAGGCAAAAAGCAGCCTTCTATTATGCAACAAGTCAAAGCTGCTGTTCAGGTAATTTTATATCTATATCATAATATGCTACAAATTTTAAATGTCCTTAAAAAGTCTAAATCAGAACTCGATACTTATATGTTTATGGAGCTCAAAAAATCCAATTCAGGTTCCTAAAATATTGATATTCCTGTGTCGTTTTAACTAAACTTAAGTAACGATTAAGCGACTCTGAGTACGGCGGTTAATCTGCCGGAAGAACGTGTTATTATTGTAACAGCTAAATTCAGTTTACTTGGTGCAATTGGAAAACATTTCGCTCGCCAATAAACCTGCGTACGTAGCTATAGCAGTAACGCCATACCACGAATTGGAGCCAAGAAAACACCGTCAAACAATAACAAACGAATGTAACGAATTAAAGTTTTACTAAATTTTATGTATCAGTACCCTTATTATCAATGCGAAAGTGTGTTTGTTTGTTGGTTTATTGGTTTGTTGGTTTGTCCTTCAATCACGTCGCAACGGAGCAACGGATTGACTTGATTTTTTGCATGGGTATAGATAAAGACCTGGAGAGTGACATAGGCTACTTTTTATCCCGGAAAATCGAAAGAGTTTCCACGGGATTTTTATAAACCTAATTCCACACGGACGAAGTCGTGGGCATCAGCTAGTTTATTATAAAGACCAGGACAAACTAATTCTTTGACCAAGGCAGCTGCCAGCTCTCGGGTCCCCGGTTAAATAAATAAATAAATAAAAATCTTTTTTATTCGTATAAACTTTTACAAGTACTTACGAATAGTCGGATGCATCTACCACTGGTTCGGAATGCCTTTCCTACCGAGAAGAACCAGCAAGAAACTCGGCGGTTGCTCTTTTCAAATATTTGATATAGGTACAAGATTATGCCATGTATAAAATAGTATTTGCAGTCTTGTGCGTTACCGGAACGAGTTGACTCGATAACCCTTTTCGAAATTTCTTGAAAAAGAGCTCGAGCCCCCGGCCCAAGGTCTCCACACCAAAAAGCACTAATAAGACGCTCCCATCGAGTTTTTCATATTTGCATCTTTAAATAAATGATAAATAACATAAAATTTAAATGTACCCGCCATTGATACATCAAAATTTTGTTTCAAATGATAAAGGGTAGGTAGGTACATATATTTTTTCTATGAAAGTACAGTATAATTTATCGTCGTGGTGTCATTAACTGCATAGATAAGTTACAAAAATTTCTTAACAAGGTCATGATGTCTAAATTTTGTTTCTCGTTTTTGAAAAAAGGCCCGGTATGTGCCCAAAAATGTAATTGTGTTTTTGTGTGGTTGTGTCTAGTTTAGGTACAGGTTATATTAATTTGATCGTTTGTTTCTATTACGAAAGTTTAGTTTATTGCGGATTCATTTCATAATTTATCTATAAAAGAAGCATTAAATGTTTAGGAAGTGTAAGCAAAATTGTTCATTATATTGAGTTCTTATCTATCTTAATCACTAAGCAAAACTTTTGAATCACCTTCTTTTTGTCAGTTGTTGTATGAGCGTATTTCCCTTAACCGTGGACTTTCTCTGCCATTATTTGTAGAACGTTTGGAAGATTTGCAGTCTCCGTGTGTGACTGTAATTTCATCGGTTTCCTTAAACTAAGTTCTTATTTAGATATGTCGATATAAGAAGTGTCGGGCTCCGTCTTTACGTCAGAGTGTTGTAAAGTGATCAGAAAAAAAGCCGCCATGGATCGTGCAAAATCGCAAAGATTTTTTTTATAAATGTTGAACTAAAAGATGCCCTTGACTTCGTCCGCGTAGATTTAGGTTTTGAATATCAAGGGGGAATTCTTTGATTTTGTTAGATAAAAAGTAGCCTGCATCTCCGGGATGCAACCTATTTCTGAACCAAATAGATGATGCCCGCCGCTTTGACATGTGGATTTAATAATCCCGAGAGAACTCTTTAATTTTCCGGGCCAAAAAGTAGCCTATGTCTATCCCCCGAATGACGACTCGTCTTGAAAAGCTAGTAGACAGATACACTTTCGCATTATTAGTATGAAAATATGGATGTTATTGAACCTAGTCTTACTTAAAATGAAGTAAGTAGTGAATATATCGATAGCTATCATGATTATGGTTATTTTTCCACAGAATATAACGAAATCGAGCCCACCAATCAGAGAATCGACTAAATCTGAATCGGATAACGGCGATGTAGGCGCCAGTTCGAGCGTTGGGTCACTGACCAACACGAAGGATGGTTCAGCTCACGTTGTTACCGATGCTGTATACCAGGTAAAAAATTTAACTGTCCCTTTTACCCTTTATAGGAAGATCAACTAAAACAAATAGCACCAAAACGGATCGGACATTACCCAGACATAGTAAAACAAATTAAGACAATTCTGTCACGACCTTTACTTAAGAGTGCTATCCATGGTCGCTCCAAGTCGAGCGTGAGAACATGCTATTGCAGTCACGGACTTCACATACTCAAGAACGTTTTGCTTTGAAGAGCTTTTCGACCTCATCCCACCCTCCTTTGTCTACAACCGCACCTTGCGCCACCGTAAGCAATTTCATCCTCACCACCTGGGTGTCTGGCACACTTCGACCGTCCGTTGCGCCAAATCCTTCTTTCCTTGCACATGCAAACTGTGGAACCAACTCCCATCGGCGGTGTTCCCGCTAGACTACAGCATGGGGTTATTCAAGGGGCGAACCAAGAATTTCCTGAAAGACCGGCAACGCATCGGCAGTTCCTCTGGTGCTGCAAATGTTCATGGGCAGCGGTAATCACTTAACATCAGATGACCCGCTTTCTCGTTTGCTCGCTATCTCTATTTAAAAAAAACGAGATACGTTATGTGAGAACGACGCGAATCAACGTTTCGTATTATGTTATTTCAATGGAGCAACAGATCAACGTGATTTTTTGCATGGATATAGTTAAAGAGATTAGCTACATTTTATCATGGAAAATCAAAGAATTCCTATGGGATTTAAAACCTAATTCCTTGTGGACAGAGTCGCAGGCACAGCTTGAATTGGTATTCGTATTAAATATTAATATTGACGTGATGCTGCAACCAAGCCAATCTGAGGACTTTACAACTCTTCAGACTTCAGCAAGTATAGTACTATGTTTGGGCACATTGATTTGGTCACGATGGGTTGGCTTATAGATCTAGGTCTGATGAAGCAGGAAGGTGGTCACTGGTCACTCAACCCAATTAAAAGCCCAGTAAGCTTGTTCCCGTTGGATTGGTCTCAACAAGTAGTGAATTATGACAAATTCTTTAATACCTGATGGATAAAAGGTATCAGCTATATCAAAAGTTCCATAAATCAGGGATGATTTAAATTTTTTGGACCCCATAATATTACAAATTTAAGTATGTAGTTAACAAAGATAATATGTGATCTTCTAAAACTGACTGTTATTTTTCACCAGGGTAAATTGCAAACATCAGTCGGAGAATCCGATAAGGAGGATGCACCAGCTCACTATAGGGTATGTATGATGTATAGTACGCGACAGGTTGAAATGGCAATCGGAGAGGGAACGTCCCGCACACCCGTACAGTCCCCGCGCAAGCGCGATGCGGGCAAGCGCGGGTGACGTGGGTGTGCTGGCGTCCCCTCGCCTCATACCCCGATTACTATGTCAACCTGTCGCGGCTTGCTAGGTGATATCCGCGTAACGTGTTACGTGTGGATTTAGATTTTTAAAAATACCTTGCGAACTCTTTGATTTTTCCCGGATAAAAGTGGGCTTTGTCCGTTCCCAGGATGCAAGAAGCTCTGTACGAATTATATGATGCGTGCAAATTCGTCCACGTGAATATAAGTCTTATATAAATTCCGCTGGAACTCTTTGATTTCAGAGATCAAAAGTAGCCTATACCCTTCCCCGGGATGCAATCTCTGCATCTCTGACTGTTACACTCTTGCAACCCAGACCTTTATTGACGAGATGTCTAAGTCAAGCTGATATAACGCGAAAAATTAACTCCTCACGCGCCTTTTTAATTTTTTGTCAAAAGTACGATTTTAGTTGTTATTTTAAAGGAGAACCGTAATTTTGACATGACAGTTGACCCATAGAGTTAAAATGGCGCGTAAGGAGTTACTTTGTACGGACTATAGGTACCTATAATTATTATTATTTTGTTTATTATTTTGTCATCATCATCATCATCATGATCAACCCATCACCGGCTCACTACAGAGAACGGGTCTCCTCTCAGAGTGAGAAGGGTTTTGGCCATAGTCTACCACGCTGGCCATGTGCGGATTGGTAGACTTCACACACCTTTGAGAACATTATGGAGAACTCTCAGGCATGCAGGTTTCCTCACGATGTTTTCTTTCACCGTTAAAGCAAGTGATATTTAATTAATTAAAACGCACATACCTCCGAAAAGTTAGAGGTTCGTGCCTGGGTCGAACCTCCGATTAGAAGGCGGACGTCCTAACCACTAGGCTATCACAGCTTTTGCTGCTGTGAAAAGCTGTGATACCTATAATACGTGTATCTTTTCTCGTGCAGTACTACCACACGGTGTCAGCGACAACATCACGTCGCCCTAGTGCAATGGCCAAAGTTATGGACATTTTCCGCGGTCGTTCGTCCATCCCGGGACACACGGCGTCAGCTGAAACTCCCGAAAGGCGACACACGGTGAGTCATTATTTTCCATCATTACGATGCTTTTCTACTGAAGCGGAGCGGAGACGTGTTCGATATAAAATATAAGGTTATAGTAAGATGTCATATATTATACTAGCTTATGCTCGCGACTTCGTCCGCGTGGACGACACAAATTTCAAACCCCTATTTCACCCCTTTAGGGATTGAATTTTCAAAAATCCTTTCTTCGCGGATGCCTACGTCATAATAGCTATCAGTCAGTCAGTCAGTCACCTTTTCCTTTTATATATAATTAGTCGAGAAAACTTTTGTCCCCCTTCCGCTCCGCTCCACTTTTAATTATTCAGATACAAGATGGCCCTTGACTGCAATCTCACCTGGTGGTAAGTGATGATGCAGTCTAAGATGGAAGCGGGCGAGCGGTTGGACTTCAGTAGAAATGCACCCTTAATGTAAAAAGTGTAGGATGGTTTAGTCAATCTTTCGTTTTAGGTGAGAGTAGTACGATTATACTCGAACACATCCTCTCTTCTATCAACCAGCAGTCTTTTGCGTGAGACGAACTGTACAAGACTATTATAATTTGTAACTCTTATGATATTGTAATCAAAAAGTGTACGTGAAAAATTAATGCCCTCCCAGGATTTTCGATAGTTCGTGAAACGTTAAAAATAATATTTTTCCCTATCGTTAGGTGACTGATCGGGATATAGATAGTGAGAAGCGGCAGGATCATGTTAAATTTACCCGACAAATCAAACCATTTAAATATCTACCTACATCAAAACAAAAAAATTATGTTATGTTAATATTATTATTAACTAGCTGATGCCCGCGACTTCGTCCGCGTGGAATTAGGTTTTTAAAAATCCCGTGGGAACTCTTTGATTTTCCGGGATAAAAAGTAGCCTATGTCACTCCCCAGGTCTTTATCTATACCCATGCAAAAAATCACGTCAATCCGTTGCACCGTTGTGACGTGATTGAAGGACAAACCAACAAACAAACACACTTTCGCATTTATAATAAGGGTACCTACTGATGTTTTGGTATGCATAGCAATTACCTCTATGTACTACGCATTCAATCAAAATTTTATTCGCTAAAATATATAGAAGGCACGCGACAGGTTGAGATGGTGGCAATCGGGGTAGGGACGCCCCGCACATCCGCACAACTCCCGCACTAACCCGGCGCGGAATAGCGCGGATGACGTGCGGGTGTGCTGGGTGTCCTCCCGCCTCATACCCCGAGTGGCACCTTGACCTGACGCGAACTATAGCATATATTATATGAGTTTGTATGGTGGTGGTTGGTGAGATGTTATATCTGTTGGGTTGGGGCGGTTTTTATTCGGAATGACCCACCTAGTGCGTAGTAATAGTACAGAGAGGGTGTTGATGCAATAACTGTCTAGCAATGAGTTTTATTAGGAAGTCTTACTAGAGACTTTATCAGGTTTTTAAAGCCTTGACTAGGTGGCGTTAGTTTTATAATGTTTGATCGGGTATGTAGATGGCGTTGCTGGGTATTTTTTTGGATAACGTATAAAACTATAGTACGCGACAGGTCGAGGTGGCAATCGGGGTATGAGGCGGGGGGACGCCTCGCACACCCGCACGTCACTCGCGCTGCCCCTAACAAACAATTTTTGTTACACCTAATCCAAACTACAGAAACTTTTGCAACTCTGATAACAATGACACGGAACCCTCTAGTCGGTATGATAATGGAGGTAGGTGGAGGCCTCAATGGTTGTCAGTCGATTGAACTTGGGCTCGTTTTACTAGAGGTTTTTGGTAACTTAGTGCTCTACTCATAAAAGCTACTCAAATTTTTTTAATTTTTAAAAGGAGTCTATAACATTCATTTATTACTTATCTCATGTGTTCCAAGAGCTGTAAAGATATTTTGATCTTTGATAAATTATTTATCCAAGATTTTGATCTATCCTTTTTTGACATTGTTACTTGACGATATGGGTTTCGCGATAGGCACTTTTAATTATATTCAGTTAGGATTTTCAAAAGTACGGTTCTTATTTACAATAAGGACTAAATCGTACACGAAAAGTAATAATGGCGCGTGAGTAGTTAAATTTTAGGCCTTATATAATAAAGTATAAGACTTAGCTTCTTGGGAAGATTATGAATTACAATTATTATTATACCTAAGCACGTTATGCAATAAGACTTCTATTAATAAATTACTCTTAGTAAATGAAGGTTAATTTATACGGAAAATAACATGATATTCTTAACAGTGTATTGTGAGACGAAATAAACTGAACAATAACACTTCAATGCCTGCGCAGTATTGTAACTTGTTTCGTAAATGCACTACGTCTGAGGGATTTCGGTTCTTATAATTGAGCGTCAAAGTGAGATTTTGCTCTGGCCGAAGAGAGCCCTTGAGCAATTTTGAGGAGGTGCTTGATAAAAACTGAAGATTTGTAAGACGGTGCTTCAGTATGCTAAATAAGACCTGTGTATGCTAAATAAGACCTGCCAAACTAAAGTGGTGGGTTCGTAAAGTAATGCGATTTTTAAAATTTCAAATGATTTGTTATTAACAATGATAATACCATAAAGTATATTCTTACAGTGGAAAAGAATTCAGTAAGCTTAAAGATAAAGTTGTATAGGTACCGAAAAGTTCTTGAAATTGTGTTTTTAGGGTTCCGTACCTCATAAGGAAAAAAAGGAACCCATGTAGAATCACTTCGTTGTCTGTCTGTCTGTCTTGTGTGTCTGTCCGTCTGTCGTGTTAACAGATTTTTATTTATTTTTATGGACAATAGTTTTTGATTTATTGTGCAAAATGTCGAAAAAAATACCCGAGTACGGAACCGTCGGCGCGCGAGTCTGGGTCGCACTTGGCCCTTTAAAAAAAAATCATTGGGCCTGTTTCGTGCTATGAACGAGGTTTTTAGATAAAATACCAGGAGACGCGAAATAGCAGGCAATTCCACCAAAAATTATAAAATTGTTTGTCCCCCATGGACTAGCTGACAGGCCCAGTTTGCGATGTCGTATCAACTTGGTACGTAATAATAACACCGAAAACGTTGTAATAAACTTCTAGTTAAAAGATTTTCTTTTCTTTAACCCGGATGTTTTCGAACATTAAATACAAACTAGAACTCACTTCCAAGCAAAACATCCTAAAGCTGTGCTAAAATTGTGTTCGAATTTCCTGATTTGATTGATTGTTTTGATCGATATAATTACAGTAAAATTTCAACAGCTTTTATTCAGTCTTTTACTCCGTCTGTAATTTTTATTTTCTGCAACTACACCGTTTTATTCGCCAGCTCCTCAAATGTTGTCAAAGACAGCCCCAAAATTTCTTAGGGCCCTCAGACTCTTAGGTTCCGCATCGGAACGAAACCTCGGATAGCGTGTGCGCTCCCGCATTGCATAACAAACGATCGTCTCGTGACAACGACGTTATCTCTCAGTACTGAAAGAGATGTCTTCGCGTTTCAACCGCATCACTTGTATGAAAATGTGCGAAATACGTCGACATTCGTAGTAGAGTTGTACGCTGATCTTAAAGAGTGCGAATGGGGCGCGATGGCAAATTACTTCAGATGGAAGAAGGGGAAACGGGATGAGGATGTGTTTTACTCAGAAAAGCCTCGTAGCCGCTCTCTGGACCCGCGCTCTTTGGAACTAAGTGGCGTCAAACTTGTTGCCCAATATCATCAACAACAGCAGGTAGGTACTCTAATTCATTTCACAAAAATCGACAAAATGAATTTATTCGTGTCTTTTAGTTAAAAGATTTTAGTTTACAGTTTAGTTTTACAAAAAGTAACCTTTAAACGTTTTAACGCTAAAAAGTAACCTGTTCTTTGTGTTCAAAAGTTAAAGTTTTTATCGCGCTTATGTATTCGTGGCTAATTCAAATTTTAGATGTGTTTATCATAATTATTTCTAATTTATTCATAAAATATACTAAAACGCTTTATAAAATATATTAAAGGTACTAATTAATCAGTGTAACATCATTGCATTTTTATGTGTAACGCACCAATAAAATACTCAGGTTTCTATTTTTTGAAATACAATAATTCGTAGTCGTAGTAATAGTATAATATACAAATACATAGTACAGAATTAATATCCATTTGTCTCTTTATTAGCTTATAACTTCTTTATGCTTCAATGCGGTTAATATTTTTTTATTAAATCGTAATTAAATTACATAATTAGTTTCTTCATGCTCATAAGCGCTGGACGGCAATGCTGTTTAGGTATATGTTGAACTGTGCCCTTTTTGTGATGATATGATTGAATATTTTGAAATCAGTTCTATTAAAGTTAAATATTAAAATACTTATAGAAGAAAATACAATATATTTTAAAAGTATAACCAAGTTGTGAAGATTTGTGCCATCAATATTAACGAATCTAAACAAATAAAAATTTCCGAAAGTCCTAATTTCCGAATTTCATTTTTCCGAAATATCAAAGTTTAAACTGTGGGTAGACTTTGTTTCGTAAGAGAAAATTTAGTTATGTACCTACTCAATGGGTTAACAAAACCATTTGTTTTTTCACTAATAAATCCTTTCAATAAATACTTCGATGAAGAATAAATTTATAATGGATGAATAATTACTATAATAAATTTATATTTGTTTTATTCATAGGGGAAAGATGAAATATATTAAGCCAAAAACGAATCAGTAAAGATGGTTAGGCTTCATTAATTACCCTTTTGTTTCAAAAACAATATTTTTATTTTGTTGTCAAGCGTGAATTTTCTGTGCAAAATTTTAAAGCATAACTATTGTGCAAGTGGATATGTAAGTATATCTACCTATGCACAATATTATTTATAGCAAACAAAATACCATTATACTAACCTAGGAAATTTTCTACCGATTTTATAATACAATTATATCTTTATTTACATTATATCGCTCTAACATAGCTTTAAAATAATATTATATTCAACGATTTTTTATTATTAATAAAGTAACATTAATCCAGCTAAACTTATAATGTGTTAACATAGATGTGTAGATTTGTTTAATGTTTTGTCTAGGGTTCCCAGTTTTAAATTATTGTTTTAATTGGAGTAGGTATTTTGTATATCAATTATCAAGCTGCACATTGACTCAGTTGTCAAATTCAAAATTGATAGTAAGTAGTTAAACCATAAAAAGCTTATTAACTAGCTCATTCGCCGCAGCTTCGCTCAAGTAATTTTTTTTAAAGTCGGTGAGTGGGTGGAATTTACGAAAATCCTGAAACACCTGCTTCTTCTAATTTTCATAGATATATCTTGAAAAATTACGGACTTAGGTACATATACAAACTTTCGTCCCCTATTTAATCCCCTTTGAGGTGGATTTTTCAAAAATCCTTTCTTAATAAGTGCCTACCTAAAAGAAACCTACTGTCATAATTTCAAGTTTTTAACCCCAACGGTTTAGTTTGTGCGTTGGCCATCGGTCAGTCAGTTAGAACAAATCTTTTTATTTATAAAGTTTTAGTTTTATACCATAGATCTGGGACTGTAGTAATAAAATGACGTGATTTTTTTGTAGAGGTAGTTTATGGGGCTAGAGTTCATTATTAAAGAGAATAATTTTAAAAAATCATGTTTTTTATTTATTTTAAAATAATTAATTATTAGCGTCACGCTGCACGGAAAGCGATTAATGACGTCACATGGCGTACACGTCAATTTTTTTTTAAACATGATTCAAGATTTATAAATCTAAAGAAACACTTCGATTTAGAAATTATTTCACGCGAACGGCAACCCTAATTATATCTGAATAGGTAAATAATCTAAGATTGACGGTAACCGCTTATCTATTTTATCAATGATCGTGATGGATGAGTACATTTACGCTAAACATTATTGTCGATATCTTATCATCATGACGAAATAGGGATACGTATAATATTATATTATCTCCTCGTTACTTAGAAGCTAAACAAGTCTAGTAGACTTGTTCTAGCAATAATCGTGATACAAGTAAAAAAATGAAACCAGGCTGAGCTCATTTGGTGACCGCATTACGTGATCTGAGGGAAAGAAAGAGAGAGATAAGAGTTTACGCAATAGAAAAAGAAGCGTTTGTAAAATTATTTAATGCCGCAGAAATACAAATATCGTCTTTGTGAAGGGAGATTTCTTTACCTGAAAGTACTATCAGATTCGGCTCATTTGGTCACGTGATCCAAGAAATATACCGATATACCAAGACGAGTAAAACTAAAGGACGGGGCACTACGTACCTTTTCTCGATTACATTATTTATTAAACTACTACTTAACAACTATCTTAATGTTACATATAACAAACAACCCACATTGCTATTTTTGTGAACTCACTCAGAGAGTAATAAAAATATCTATTTTGACATGAACATACATGATGGCTAAATTGATGTTGTTGACGGTACCTACCATAGGGGTGATTATGGATTTTCTTTACTTCAGAAAGTCTGAACTGCATATTGTTTCAGTTTTACGTTTTGTTTTCGTTTGCGTTACTCGTTTTCGTTATTCAACAACTTTTTTGTAGCCGAGGTTAAGGGGCTACCGCGAAATTGGCTATGGTTAGGAGTTGAGGGTTTGTGAATGACTACTCTCGACTCTTCGTAGAATAAGACTGCTTTATAATAATAAAGTAAGTTATAATAATAATGTCAGTATACTACCAGTTTAGCTACTGCTCCGCTACTCAAACCGCTACGGCTAGAAACTTGCGATTTTGTATATACGAATACGTAGTAGGTTTTTTTTAATCTAAAAGAATTTTCGGAAATCAAAACTGAAGCAAGCCGGCGGGTCAGCTAGATAACAATAAAACTAACAAAATCCATAATTGTTTTTCATTCACAAACAAACATCTTTATTGACATAATAATACTATGATGATAACAGGAATTGTAGCTACGTGCTATGAAAACTGTTGTTACATTTAAAGCCAAAACGAGTTTGTATTTAGTACTCACTAGGGCTACCACCGCATTCACTAAATTTTTGGACAGGTATAACTTTCACTATAGTTTTTATTTCAAATAAGATCATCCGCAATAACCTTAGTTCGACCAACCTCTAAAATTTTCGTGAAAATTGTTCAAAAATAATATTAAAATACTTATACCGCTAGTCTATGTTATGTTATAAGCCTCCATTTTTCTGGTAAATGCAATGTTATCGGCCTTACTTGCAATAGAGTGATAATTTATTAAAAATATTGAATTGCTTCATAGATGTAACTCTTAAAATTCCTCGTCAGTTTAAACTATATATCCAATTTTTTTCATTACAATCACTGGCTCATATTTTATACGCGAAAGGGTATTAAATTGTTACATTCACGCCGCAACGGAGCAACGGAATGATGTGATATTTTACATTTGTATAGTTAAAGACCTGAAGAGTGTCGTATGCTAGTTTTTATCCCGAAAAATAAAACAGTTCCCACAGATTTTTTTAAACCTAAATTGAAAAAAAGTCGCGAGCATTAGTACAAGTTGATTAGTAGAGTAGTAGATTACACAAAGTTGTACTTTATTTACATGAAAATTCAGTATTTGTTGCTATTACCTCAATGATCTAATTTTTCTGGTGAAGTGACAACCCTACCTGCGTAGTTAAGACTTCAGTCCTCTTGTTTTCCAAGTGCAACATTGCAATGTGCAGCCATTGTAAGACAATGGTAGCCATAGTGCTTATTTGTCGTAAGTCTATACACATATTAATAGGTTAAGTATACTTGAAGCGAGGCCTTCGTCGAAGATTAGCATACTCTCACGTTTGTTTTTAGTTCAATATCTTGATCAGATAAAACTTCACATCCTTGTATGAGACCAAAAAATAATTTCTTTAAAAATCATTACAATTACCTACATTACGAGTTTTATAACAATGTGGGTCCTACTTGGCCTGCAGTAAATGAAAATTTATTTATTTATTTAAATCCATAGTCATACTTCCTTACTAATATTTTAAAAGCGAAAGCGTGTCAGTCTGTCATTCTGTTACGTTTTAATGGCTCAATCGCTGAACCGATCTTTACAAATTGTGGCACAGAGATATCTTGGAGATGAACATGGGATTTTTTCTTTAAAAAAATTAAGTTCTCACGGGATTTTTAAAAACCTAAATCCATGCGGATAAAGTTCCGGGCATTAGTTTTATAAAATAATAAAATCTCTAAATATATAAAACTTGATGATGACCCCGACTTCGTCCGCGTGAATTTAGATTTTTTTTAACCGTGGTAACTCTTTGATTTTTTGAGATAAGAAATGTCTATGTCGTTATCCGGGATGTAAGTCTGTACCAATTTTTTTTAAATAGATATAGCGAGAAAACGCGCAGGCGGGTCACCTGATGTTAAGTGATTACCGCCGCCCATGAACATTTGCAGCACCAGAGGAACCGCCGATTCGTTGCCGGGCTTTTAGGAATTTGTTGTTGAAAATTTCATCAAAATCGATTAAACTGGCCGTCAAAGCTAACAGACAGACAGACAGACATACTTTCGCAAATAACAGTTAAATACTAATTATTGGCTTAATTTAATTTAATTTAAAATAACTTTATTGTTAATAGATTTACAGAGTGTAAGAATACAGGATACACTTAAAAAACAAAGGCTTAGTAGGGAAACAAAGTGTAGAGCCAATAAGAAGTAATGTTTGCAAGACCGCACTACTTCACCGTCAAATTGTGAGGATCAACAAGACTACCAATATTGATTTTGACTACGTACTTCAAATAATTATTGTCTAGCTAGATATTGGTTTCTCGTTCATCGTCGGCGGTCGGACCACTGCCAGGTTCCTTTTTAACTCCCGACCCAAAAAGAGGGGTGTTATAAGTTTGACGTGTGTATCTGTCTGTGGCATCGTAGCTCCTTAACGAATGAACCGATTTTGATTTAATTTTTTTGTTTGGTTCAGCCGTCTAAAAATTATCAGCTCTTTTTTACCCGACTACGGGGTAAGTGTTTGGTTTTACGGTTGGTAAACCTGTCACATCCGTCCCACCACCTTCCTGCTCCTATATCAGAACTTCATCACGATTTGCATATCAACGACTCGTCGAATGTCGTTTTCTACGCGTATTTCAATTGTATGACGTATTTTCACCAGCTGAGAAAAGAGCTGGTAATCCTCAAACGGCTGAACAGATTTTCAGCAAGCATAGCTAAGAACCATCTCGATTAAATAGGCTTTCAAAAACCGTATTCATATCGACCTATCCGTTGGAGTGCTGCGATGCCACAGACAAACAAAGCAGTCAAACTTTTAACTACCCCTCTGTAATTGGCGTTGGGGGACAAATATATATTCACGAATTTTGTTGAAGATTTAATAGACGAGTACGAAAATATATGTTTCAAGTATAGAGTAGACGAAGTACTTGCGGGATTATTTTCCGAGGGTTCTTCGTTTGTTATTTTTTTATTAAAAGTTTCATAAGGCGATTAGCGTGATAGATTTTTATGAATATTTGATAAGTTACTTTTTTTATGGATGGATCTGGGAACCCACTGCATTATTTTCCCAAGACAAGTCTTGGCCTTATGTGATTAATATGAAAAAGAGTCACGACCCTCAGCAACGAGAAATCAGTACCCTTATTATAAATGTAAAAGTGTGTTTGTTTGTTGACTTGTTGGTTTTTTGGTTTGTCCTTCAATCACGTCGCAACGGTGCAACGGATTGACGTGATTTTTTACACAGGTATTGATAAAGACCTGAAAAGTGACATAGGTCACTTTTTATCCCGGAAAATCAAAGAGTTCCCACGTGATTTTAAAAACCTGATTCCGCGCGGACGAAGTCGCGGGCATCAGCTAGTACGACTATAAAGAAGACTTATTTTGTAGCAAGCAAATATTTAAATTACTAACGTAGTATGTAGGTGTATGTTTCGTCTACTTTATATTTCAGATTTCTAATACTACACAATTAGGTATGTGCTGCTATATCTCTAAGTACATAATACCATCCATCTGTTTACAGTCATTGTAAAATAAAAGGTACTGACTTTGTAATGTGTGTGTAATGCTTTATTGGCGATACCATCTCTGAAGATGTGAACTGAACGTGCCTATTGGGGGCATCTTTTGTCATTGTTTATCTTTGCTGTCTTTTGTTCGAAATATTGTGGCGTATAAAAACCGGCAAATGTATTATATACACCCAGGGTGCCCAGGGTTCCGTACTTTATTATAATAATAATTTAGTTCGTTAAACTATTTGACCTCATCAAAACACCTTTATTACCTGTTATCGCCCAAAGCCACCATGATCCAAACAAACGTTCCTCACAGTGTTGGGTACAATACGCAGTTAAACTTTCAGCTTTTATAAAATGACGAAGGTCTGGCGTGTGCTGGCACTTAGTCCATAATAGTTGAATACGTAAAAAAATAACAACTTTGACAGCTCCCCATTTCATTATTTTTGAAGATAAAAAAGAATGAAAATGTACCTACTTGAACTCTATCTATGGGATTGAATATTTGATATTGAGTCAACAAACACTTTGCTACACCAAATATCCAAATTTCAAGTCTGTAACTCATTCCGTCTACGAGCTAGATACGTAGGGATTTACAGACCGACAGACAGACACATAAAAGAGTAATATTAATAGGTTATCTTTTTGCCCTTACTGGGACTGGTTTACAAATTATAGATTTTTCACGTAGGTACTATAACAAAGACCCACTAAAAAGTATTTGGAAAAACACTAGCGGGATTTAAAAAAAAACCTAAATCCAGGCACAATTCGCGGAAATCAGCTATTATTCCCATAGACATTTTCATTTTCATCCTCACATAAAAGTCTGTTAACTGTGCTAAAATTGTTTGACAAAAGAGCACCAGCTGGTGCGATTTCATTTCCCTTTGGATTAAACTTCATCGTTTATCGTAAGGCTCTTCACACAGCATGAAATTCCGATCCCAATTTGAAAAAAATCAGATCTAGCAAACACGTATCGAATCATGTCGTCGATTTTACACTGAGCGGCGTATGTTTCGATCAGAGACTATTCGGTTTCTACTCGGTGGTTTCGATGCTTTGCTTTCGTATTCTTTAGCCACCATAGTCACAGATTTGTATCGAACACAGTGCGCAAGCGCACTCCGAAAACAATGTGTCCGAACTGGAGTGATTCTTGGTTTAGGAAATTAATATTAACGAAATCTTAGATTCGGGTTGGTTACAGTGCGTAAAGAGCCTTAAGCTATTGAGCTCGTATGTATTTGGGTCATTGTGATATATATTGTTGCCAACTGTATTAAGGTTCTTATCAATGTTTAAGCCTCTTTAGTGGACGATACCATCTACGCGTTATATTAAGTACACTATGCATTATGATAAGTTCGAAAGTTAATGAATATAATCATTAATTAATGTGCCTAAATGAGAGTAGACAATACATGTTATGACTTAAAAAATGAAAATATACTATAATATCTTACACAAAATATTCAAATATATAATAAAGGAAATAAGTGGGAGCAAAAATTACAATAGATGACTCATTAGGCGGTCTTATAGAATCGGTCTTTTCCAAGCAAGCTAGAAATGGAAATTGAAAATAGAAATATCGATGCAGATTGTATTCTATAAATAAATAATAGAATAAAGGAATGAATAAGATATGAAAGTGACAATATATATAGGTAAAAGGAAAAGGTGACTGACTGACTGACTGACTGATCTTTCAATGCACAGCTCAAACAACTGGACTGGATAGGACTGAAAGACATGCAGATTGCTATTATGTCGTAGGCATCCGCTAAGAAAGTATTTTTGAAAATTCAATCCCTTAGGGGTTGAATTTTGAACTATGAATGAACTAGGGGGGGGGAGATGAAATGAATGGGCGGACGAAGTAGCGAGCATAAGGCTAGTATACTATTAATAAAAAGACTGATAGACAACTGTAACGTATGTACCTACATCTTAAACATCGAGACGTAGAGATTTGAAGAGTAGTTTATAGAGGAGTGAAAATGCACACTAAGAAAGAATTGAGAAATTTCGCACCTTAAATTGTTCCGAATCCGACAAATGTTCTAAAAAAGGCGAGGGAGGAGCCGGGAGTGAAAGTTTCAACAAAAAGGTTGATTTTGGCTAAGTTGTCGTATCCCCCCATGTACCTTTTATAAAAACATCATCATTATCAACCCATCGCTGGCTCACTACAGAGCACGGGTCTCCTCTCAGAGTGAGAAGGGTTTTGGCCATAGTCTACCACGCTGGCCAAGTGCGGATTGGCAGACCGCAGATAAAAATGGCAGATAAAAACATAGTGCAAGATAGCATGTGATTCGGAATATACTATTTCGACATGACGTCATTCTTAATAACATTTTTTATATTATTTATTAACACCTTAGCCGTATACTAACTACCAATGACGTAATATTACACTGTTATTCATAAAATTAACCTTCGTTGCTGATATTTACGTTTTGTTATAAAACATCGAAATAACGTCTAGTTATTCCAATGCTCAAGTACATACTCCAAAAGTATTTTACTGTGTATTGTTATTGTTATTCATTTAGTATGTCTTGAATAAATTGAATTCTCAGCCTAACTAATTGATATAGCCAACAGAATTTTCTTAGTGTAGGGAGGTGCTCATAAAATAATGAAGAATTCGGATCGGAGCCGAAAAATACGGATATAAAAATATCTACGTCATATCCTAATATAAATGAGAAAGTGTGTTTGTTTGTTGGTTTGATGGTTTGTTTGTTTGTTGGTTGTGGTTGGTCCTTCAATCACGGCGCAACGGAGCAACGAATTGACGTGATTTTGTGCATGGGTATAGTTGAATTTTTATCTCGGAAAATTACAGAGTTCCCACTGGATTTTTAAAACCTAATTCCACGCGAACGTAGTCGCTGGCATCAGCTAGTGGCATAATAAATATAAATAGATGATAATTTAACCTATAATTATCAAATTTGTCATTTTTGGAATATCATACTTCTTTTTAAGAAGTAATGATATTATTAAAAAAAAAAAACGAATCATTCTCGAAGTTATCCGTGGACTCCTCAGCTCGGATTTTGCGTGGATGTCCCTATGGATGTTTTCTTATTACATCGATAAGAAAACAATGCAAATACATACTTTAAAATTTAGATCAGAATCAGTACCAATATCACATGAATTCCGCAGAATGCATGATACACTATTCTATGCTGAAACATGATTACAACAACAATATACGTTGCGATGTAAATTCAAGAATAATATTAATTATTTTTGTCAATACTGTTTGTAAAATTGATACACAATAATTGCTTGAGGTGTAATAAACATTTCACGAACAATTATCACGACACGTAGTACCTAGGTGTTAATGGATCTTTGTTGTTTTACTTTAAATGTGGTGTTTTTCACACTAGGTCTAAAATTGTTCTATTCGGAATACTTCAAAGTATCACCTATTTCGCTAGCGTTGTGGTACCTTGTAGTAGGGGAGCCCAAGAGGCTAAATAGAGATTTACTCGAGCGTCGTGGTGACCTATTGGGTTGTGAAGATTAGGTGCTAAAAAGAAAAAAAGGTTATATGATGTAACCCCTTTCACTAGTGGGAAAAGCGCGTACAGGTTTTTAAAAATGTAAAAAAATATATACTCGCAAAGAAATACTCAAGCGCTTTAGATATTGATAGTATCTATACGCCCCATATTTATCTGCCGGTTTGCACGGTGGGGGTGGTCGTACGAAGGTGTAGAAGGAGGCGCTCCAACTTAGGCTGCATTATCACTTCCCACCGTCTAATTGCAACCAAGCGCGAGTCTATAAATTAAAAAAAAGAAAAGTAAAAGAAAATAGACTCAAAATATTTATCGAGTTCATCAAATATTGAGAAGGGATGTTAAGTGAATCCTCAAGTAGCTCCTATTCAAAAAACTGACGATTTGGACGCAACAAAGTCATAGCTGATTTTTGAAACTTTGTCACGCTCAAATTGTCAGATCAATAAAATGCACACTTTTCTGCATCTAATTAACTTACCTTGTCTAAATCTGACGCGCTCGAGTAAAACCCAAAATCCCCTCTTGGACTTCCCTACCATTGCATACTACAACAATATTAATAATGTATATTGTATACATCTAAATAGCTGTCGATTATAATCTACATATATTTTTTTACAATAACCTTGACTGGCCGTTTACAGTTTCCATACGTTAATTTTTACGTTTTGATTTATTTGCTGTACATCTGCCATCACATCCACATTAAATTTCATAAGATTTTTATAGGTATAGTGGGCGATATTAATTATTGTAGGCTATGTAACAAGCTTTTCTAATTTTCTAGCTATTCGTATCATCATCATCACCATGATCAACCCATCACCGGCTCACTACAGAGCACGGGTCTCCTCGCATAGTGGGAAGGGTTTTGGCCATAGTCTACCACGCTGGCCATGTGCGGTTTGGTAGACTTCACACACCTTTGAGAACATTATGGAGAACTCTCAGGCATGCAGGTTTCCTCACGATGTTTTCCTTCACCGTTGAAGCAAGTGACATTTAATTATTAAAAACGCACATAGCTCCGAAAAGTTAGAGGTGCGTGCCCGGGATCGAACCCCCGACCACCGATCAGAAGGCGGACGTTCTACCGACTAGGCTATCACAGCTGTTCGTATAGGTACATTGTATTGTACTGCACCTGTGTTTCAATTGACTCTTGACTTCTAAGAAGAAGAGAAAGACAAGTCAATACCAATTTTTCGTTCTATGCGAATTATTGTAAACTTGAATGTCTATTTTGACCGGACTATATTTTAATTTATATCTCGTCGTGTGTAGTGAGCTTTATATTAAGCAGTGTCAGATATATTTTATTCAATTACTTTTGTTTCAATCAGTAGTTTCACAATCACATTTTATCTCATGATCGTGCACTTTCATCTGCTTTTTGTTTTCTTTTTGTTATTTATTTTTTGTTTATTTTATTGCAGAAAGCGCAAGCCCAGCATCATCACCATACTTCCGGTAAGTCCAAATTAGTTTTTAAACTTATATAAATAAATAGGTTATGTCAACTGTTTCATAATCATAACTAAAATTTCCAAATATTCTATTATTTTGAAAACATACATATTATAGGTTAATTATAATCTTGTACATACCTCCTCATTAACACACAATTTACTTTTCCATAACCGCTGAAAAGCTATAAAGCTATCACTATAATATTCTGTTCTGTATCTAGGACAATAGGTATTTTTAGGATAATTGCCGTTTTCAAAGTTCCGTACCCGGAGATGCCAATGGGCCGCAATCCCTATTACTAAGCCTCCGCTGTCCGTCCGCCCGTCCATCTTTGTGTCAAGGGACTGTATCTCGTGAACCGAATAGGTACAATATTACGCGGCAGAAAGAAATTTACATCGACATTTAGAAGGAGATAGCAGATTTGTTAAGCGTTGTCATTGAGACCGACAAAACGTCATATAGGTATGAGTGACAGAGACAACGCTCTACAAAGCCGAAATGTCATTCTAAAAGCTGGTGTACAATACTTTCTGCCGCGTATTGTAAAGAGTTGAAGTTTTCACAGAATGTGTACTTCTATTGCCGCTATAACAACAATTATAAAATTTTCAATTTAATAAAATTTAAAAAAAAATTAAAATGTTTTAATTCTTGTACAATGGTATGGAAACATACCTTTCCCAAGCTTTCTTATCGTTTAAATAATTCTTTACATTGTTATAGAATTATTCAATAAGTTTATGTTTTACGAGAGCTTTGAATTGAGCATCTCTAATATTATGCAGAGGCGGATTAAATGTCGAGAGCGCCCTAGGCAAGCACCTCGTAGGCGCCCCTCTAACAGCCATATTAAAAATTTTACTTACTACATAATTTCAAAAGAATGAGGAATCGTATCGTTGCATAACTGGTTGTTGGTGATTATACTATTTATATGAACGAGTGAAGTCACGTAATGACACTTCGCTATATTAAAAAAGAGGTAGTTTCGGTCACTCCAAGATAATATTACTTAGTAGGGATAATTAGGTAGGCCAGGTAATGGAACTCTACAGGATCGCGCGTGCCCCTAGGCACGCGCCTAGTTTGCATTAGGGATAATCCGCCTCTGCTAATATGTCTTCTGGGAGAGTGAAATTTATTGCTATAAGAAATAGCATCAATAATAGGAAAATAGTAAGGATAACATCCTTGTTATTACTTAGTGATTTTTGCACGCCGTATCAGAGTCACTAAGTAAGCTTGTCTATAAATTTATCGCTAACATGATTAATGTGTGTTTTCTTTAAAATACCTAAGTACCTGTTTACTGTTTTTAAACTGACTGGCTAATAGGGTACGAAGTTCAAGCAACAATGACATAATGTTCCTGTTGAGTTCTTATGCGCACTTTCCATCTCCCTCATCTATGTCTTCACTATCTTGTCACTATGTACCTATGTTGAAACTTATTTATTAAAACCATAGATATATATGTAAAGCTGTGATAGCCTAGTGGATAGGACGACTCCCTTCTAATCGGAGGTCGGGGGTTCGATCCCGGGCACGCACCTCCAACTTTTCGGAGTTATGTGCATTTTAATTAATCAAATATCCCTTGCTTTAACGGTGAAGGAAAACATCGTGAGGAAACCTGCATGCCTGAGAGTTCTCCATAATGTTCTCAAAGGTATGTGAAGTCTACAAATCTGCACATGGCCAGCGTGGTAGACTATGGCCAAAACCCTTCTCACTCTGAGAAGAGAGCCGGCGATGGGTTGATCAGGATGATGATGATATACCTACAGATATGCAACTAGCGTGGCCCCCTCAGTCCCTCTCGCTCAAGCAGAGTTACTTGTGAAATTTCTAAATAATTTATAATACACATCAAAAATTGCGAACCGTCCGAAATTGAGGACTGTCAAACCTCGTCCCTTGGTGCCAGTCTGAGCCTATTGTTTTAAACGAGTCACTACAATTATTTTGAGTCTTCCGTCCTTTTAAAGCAATATTAAAAAGGAAAAGACGCAAATACTCTTAATCTAGTTTGAAGAGAAACAAGAGAATCGACGCCAATGACTTTCACATATAATTAAGTACTTTTTGTTTAAAATTAAATGAATAAAATTCTCACATTATTGCTAAAAATCAGTTTCACTTAAGTCCCCTTATACTTACATGTTACCTATGATTTGAAAATCAAAACCATGTATAACGCCAACTTTGTATTGCAGCTTAGACTGTATTATCACATTCCATGTTCTGAAAGGAATAGTAATCTCCTTTTGTCCTATAGTGATGTATTGTTTTGTTGTATATACAGATAGCTGGCCAATGTTGGTTACAGCAGTTTCTATCGGAACTCTTTGTTTCTCGAATGCATTGACGTATTATAGTCGAATGCCACAAACTCGCTTCATAATATCTCCTAATATTACAAAATCCTTACGCGACTTCTCTACGCGACTGAAAGTTGCCTCGCACCTCTCGGCGTGCCCCTCGTTCCCACCTCTTTGCTTATTTATTTTACTCTAAGTTAGTATACCCACGGTCGCCGTGAGAGCGTGTCGTGTGGCGCATAGTAACGTAACAACACGTGAATAATAACGATAAAAATGATGTATAAGTGTTTATCAACAATGCAGCTGTGTACTGTGTTAAGTTTAATCTTAAGTTCCCTTTTGGATTATCATTCAGTGATGCGCTGTTCAATCGAATCTCGATCTCCTGTGGTGTGTTTACGTTTTGGCAGAGCACATGTGCGTTTAGTGATATTTGGCGCAATGCCGCAGTAAATAAATGACGCCGTGCACACCTTTAATGATAATTAAATATAATTCATAAGGAAATTATTACAGAAATAAATAATAATAATACGTTTAGGTGCACTCTAACACAAACAGCTTATTTTGTTGCTAATTAATCAGTGATAATAACAGCTATTAAGAACCTATGAAACCAGTTGTTATTAATTTTAATATATTTTATTCTCATATAAAGTTTTTTGAACCATTAAATTAATGGATGACTAGTATCATTTTGGCACTTATCGTGGTAGAAATCAAAAAATATATGTATTTATCAACAAAAATCCAAATAGGTTACAGATAGGTACTATTTTTTCCCACTTATATAAGGCACGGCACAGCCACAATAAAATATATGAAGCTTAATTTAAAATGACAAATGGTTACTAATAATTAAAAGAAATCAGTAATACAATATACCTAATGATACATAATAATATAAAATAATAAATCATTTACTTAAATGTCACTGATAAGTAATTATTGCAATAATAATAATATGTACAATAATTACGAAAAAATACAACTTATTGGTGATAGATTTCTATTAAGTAGGTAGGTAGGTAGGTACGCCGTCGAAAAAGGCTTTAAAAGTCATTATCTTTCTGCTTTAATTTAAATATCAATTAATTACTAGTTAAGTAACTATTTACCGGTAATATACACAATGATTGCTTTTAAATTTATTCATATTAATTACGTACAATACTTATAGACTGTGCTTCAAGCATTTTTTTTGGTATTTGACACCGACGCGATGTCAAAACGTTGAAGCATTTGGCAGTATTAAAGGTATCAAAATGTATTACAAATACCTACTTATACATATAATTTCAAAGTTAAGTCCGTTAACAATAATTACACCAAAAGAGAGCCCCACTGTAAGATTTTTTTTAAAATTTCTATGTGGAATGATGCGTTAACCTTACTATTTTATTTAACACTTTGATTGTAATTGTACGCTGACCTCTGTTCGCATCGGCTGTCGTCGATTAGTCCGAGAAGCTTTAATATAATCCACCGTTAAAACCTGTTTGTTACCTAATGCTTATCAGTCAATCATTCATTTAACAATTTTGTTCTGAACGCCCTTGATGCAAATCAATTGGCCTCGTAGATGATCAGCCTGAAGGGAACGGAACTTTCGATAAAGTTGTTGTCATATTATCTATTTAATAGGTTCAGTGTATTATCATAGATCCATAGTAATATTATTCTAACGACGGAAAATGGACGTAGCTAGTTATTTTAGAACTATTTTACGTACTCGGAAGAATTTGATTTTAAACGGGACAGTCACCTTGCAGATACTAGCTTTTTACACACACATAATTTTTATTTAACCAATTAATATTTAAAACTTGCGTCACCGTCTTCCATTTCCTAAACCTTTCTTAGAACTGTATCAAATGTGTATGAGATCTCCCTCACCTATCAAATTAATGATACTTTAAATTAATAAAATCATCACATAGTGAAAAGTTAATTTGTGTACTTCGATGAAACATACCTACATAAAACCTACATATTATCATACCTAATTATGCACAGGGGTTGTATTATTGAAAATCTCCTCTGCACAGTAGTTGGGTGAGATCGCTTCAAGGCGATAAGGCTGCCATTTGCACTTTATTTGAAGTAGCTCTATATTTTAATTAAAAAGTAGCCTACGTTACTCCCCGGTTAATCCTCTACTTGTTTGTGAAAATTCCGTCAAAATAGGTTCAGCCGTTCCGTAGATTAGCCCGCTCAAACAGATAGACAGACAGACAGACAGACAACATTTTTAAAAACGTTTGATTCAGTTATGGTACAGTTCAAATAACCATATGAGCTTAATATGAGGTAGTTATTTCGAAATTACAGACAGACACTTCAATTTTATTTATTAGTATAGATAATAGATATAGATAGGTATGGACGTGAATTTTTTTATGTTTATCCGTAATTTTGTTCCTTGGTGTACCAACTGTACTGTAATAGTACATTATAGTACATTTCTGTCTAGGCCGGATATAAAGCAATTGCTGGCAGAGTAATATTGGAATAACGACGCGAAGCCGAGGACTTCACAAGGAAATTTATAAGGACGAGGCGCCAACCGACTTTTTTTTCGCGCTAATTCGACTTCGAACAGACTTATTCTATTTTTAAAGTTTTGAAGACCTCATTGCTTTGTGAAGATTTTCTGGCGTGCGGACAGTAAAGAGCTGATTACGGTTTAATTTTTTCAGTAATGAAGCTATATCCGAGCAAGTGGGAATTGTTTCTCTTTATTCTCCTTTTATGAAGTCCATTCATCAAACGCTATCGTGTCGTGTCGTAGCCGCTAAACATAGTTTTGATCGTAAAACTTTACAGGTAGAACTTACTTCCAGTAAGAGAATAGAATAGAATGTTTTTTTATTCATGTAAACTTTTTACAAGTGTTTATGAATAGTCAGGTAGTTTTAATTTACCACTGGTTCGGAACGCCGTTCCCACCGAGAAGAACCAGCAAGAAACTCGGCGGTTGCTCTTTTTAATTTTTCAATTTACAATGTTATTATACCGTACTATACAAGCCATTGCAGCCCCGTGCATTGCTGGAGCGAGTCAAATTCAAGCTTTTTTATCGTTTACATAGTCTGCGACTGTATAATATGCTTTTTTTAGGAGCATACTTTTAACACATTTTTTAAACTTGTGTAAAGGCAAGTCTAAAATTTGAGGCCTTTTGTGCATAATAATGACACACGTCCTTTATGTCGCGATTGTATTTTACCTGCGAAAGTCATTTTACTTGTCGAGTCTCGACATAATCCTGTAAAGTAGCCCTACTTAGGTACTTATACAAAACTAGCTTATGCTCGCGACTATGTCCGCGTGAACTACACAATTTTTCAACCCTTATTTTACCCCTTACGGATTGATTTATCTAAAATCCTTTCTTAGCGGATGTCTACTGTCATAATAGCTATCTGCATACCAAACAGCATGATCCGTCGAGTAGTTTGAGCTGTTCAGCCAGCAAGTCAGCTTTTCCTGTCATATAGATAGATAAAATACAACCAAAATTTTTTTTTTGCATTTTTCTTATTTAGACATTAGTTAACTTGCATTTGTTAATTTCGCGGTCCGGGATAGATAAACTATCCAAAGATACTTATGCTTTGTTCAAATAGTTCGAGTAGGTATCGTAAAGAGTAACTAACATAACATAAAAATACACTTTTCTGAATTATTATAGGTGTCTAATTTAAATTCGAATTTTTAGGCCTTGTAACTATAAAAATATTACTTAAATGTCTTTAACTAATTCTTCAAGAAAAAATATAGAACGTTGTAAAAGATTTCCAACTATAGAGATTTTTACACTTCTTCTGCCAGTGTGATATTGTATTAAGACTATACATATATAATACTAGATAATACGACCGCGACTTGGTGCGCGTGGATTGAGGTTTTATAAAATCCCGTGGGAACTTTTTGATTTCCGGGATAAAAAGTAGCTTATGTCCTTCCTTCCCCGGGATGTAAGCTAACTCTGTGCCAAATTTCATCAAAATTGGTGAAAAGCTAGCAGGCAGACAGACAGACATACTGTCGCGTTTATAATATTAGTATGGATAGTATGGATGTAATTAAGGCCGTTTGCCTATTTAGGACTAGATAACCATAAAGACTGCTATTGCAATGTCAGACTACTTAAAGACTGAAGGACGACATGTCCATTTCCTACTTTTGATTTATTTATATTATGTTCACACATCTAACTTAAATTTATAGTATTTAGAAATTATACAAACATGCCAATGAATATTAATGTAAAAAAAATACAGGTACAGGTGCTTAAGAGTGCCGGCACTGGTATATTTTTTGTCCCATTTAGGTAAAAATGCATGCGACTTTTGGATTGTTTACCTGTCGGAATTTGAAATATTACCTACCACAGGATTAAATATATACCAACCTATATTCTCTGTTTTGTGATTTGGATATCAAAATTGAAATATCAGTAAATAATATTTTCTTGACACGAGCTAAGATGCTAAAGAGTTTGCGGAGAATTTAGAAAGAGATAAACATTGTTTTTGTTAACACAAGCAAACGATTTAACAGCGAGAATTCACTTTCCGTGAGAAAATGATTGTAAGGGCAAAGAATAACCTTCCATCAAACCCTGTTAAATATCAGCGCTATTGATCTTGATTGTAAGTCCTAGTTAAATTAAAACAAACGATTGTAAGTGCGAAAATTTAAAAATCTCTTTTAGTGAAAAATCACTGTGAAAAATAAAAGTAATTTCATCTCATGAAAATTATTTAAAAGTAGCAATAGTGCCCATCTGTAATGAAAATACTAAGCGGCGGCTTTTGTTTGTTGAAAGTAAATGTAACTTAATGATGAATAGGTACAAAGTACGAACTGATGAGATGAACGTTTAAATAATAGTATGACCCTAATTCAACGTACTAACGTGTCAAAAATTATATCATTTTGCCACTGAGCTTTATTTTGGTTCATCTGTTTTGAAGGTGACCCCTTACGCGCATGCGTGTTATCTAATAAAATAATGTACCCGCATTCATCTCAAGGTCGACCATCTTTTCCCTCTTTGTCGCGTGAATGCATTCCGTAAATAGGATACGCTGACCTTCAAGACCAAAGATTTCAGAAAAGGAACTGGTTTTGATTTAACGACGAGCCTATACCCTTATAAGGAAATGGCGAGCGTGGACTCGGCATAACGGTTACATAATAATCATCTTAGTTTTTTCTATTTTATTGCGCCAGAACGACTTCCAAAACGTTTATAATGCCAATGTTGTGACCCTGAAATGCTGTTTACCTCGTAGAGGCGTTACGTTAAACTATTGGTCATTGCACTTGAACAATTTAAAATTAAGTATTTTAAATTATTATCACAAACATAGATATTTTATAACAGAAACGAGATACGTTTTTGAACAGCGCAATATGTAAAGAGACGATTATGTCAACGAAACTGAAAGTGCTGTGTTGAGTGCGGAAGTGTTCAATCAAAATGCATGGGATAACGAATTTTTTTCATAAGCACCACTCGCGTGAATCTACTCCTAGTTTAGATAAGGACGATGGTTCGGAGAGCTGGAGTTCCGCCCTTAGTTCATCTGACTCCCGTTCATCTCAGAATGACAATCCTCCGTCAAGGGCAATTCCTATCAATCGACGCTCCTCATGCACGCATCGTAGTAGTCTTCGAGCGAGTCCTATGGAATTTGCGTCTAGTCCTAGAGATAAATATCCTAATTTTTCTAGTTATTTTCGGGACGTTATGGAAGGACATAGACCTCAATCGCCCCACAGTTACCATTCCCAAAACGTCGATAGTAGAACAATGCGTTTGGAGGAAGAGAGATATCAAAGTTGTGTTAATGCTTATCGGACACCCAATCCGGATTACCGTCACTTCGTATCACCTCTTTACAATGAAGTCATGGATGACATACAAGAGAACGAGTACAGTAAATGTGAAAAATATGGGGAAATAAGTAGCTCAAAGTTGTCGCATACACCGATCAAAAGTCGGTTTGATAACAAAAGTTTTGCGCAGAAATTAACGGAAAACATTGGTCATAAAGAACATAGCCATTCGACTGAGAGGAGGAGTTCTGGGTCGAGTGTGAGCGGTCAACGACACAAACATTCTATACAGGACTTAATACGGACGT
This sequence comes from Maniola hyperantus, assembly GCF_902806685.2. Taxonomy (NCBI): domain Eukaryota; kingdom Metazoa; phylum Arthropoda; class Insecta; order Lepidoptera; family Nymphalidae; genus Maniola; species Maniola hyperantus. The sequence continues at coordinate 5,233,212 of NC_048564.1, forward strand.
TTAGTAAAAAAGTGGGACACTGGCGGCACGAATCGGGTGAAGGTCGCCGGGGGTCGTGCGCTGCAGCTCCTGTCAGTAGCCCCGCGCAGAAGGAAGAGTTCCGCTCACGGTCAAAGTCGCTAGACGCTGGTAAAGCACACAAATTATCCAAAAGAGCGATCTTGGAAGATTGCGGAGCAACATATCAAATTTTTGAATCGATTCTTCAAGAAGGTAACTCATTATATATTTATTTGTTATTATTCATTAACTTTGTGATGTGGCAATTCTCTATGGTCAGTTTAAACCTAAGATTATAGTCCGTACAAAATGACTTCTCACGCTCTATTTTAACTCTATGGGTTAACTGTCATGTCAAAAGTACGGTTCACCTGAAATAATGACTAAAATCGTACTTTTGACATGAAATTTGACGCCTAAAGTTAAATGGCGCGTTAGACATCATTTTTTACGAATTATAACTCAATTTGGATAGTAACATACAATTTATGAAGTAGCACTCAGATTTACAGTACTGACAGCCGCACTCATAGTCGCTTAATCTTTACTTAAGGCATTCCTTATCCATACTAATTAATGCCTTAAGTAACGATTAAGCGACTCTGAGTGCGGCAGTAAGGCATGGATGGAACTGAAAGTTAAATTAGACATACTTTGAATTACGAAGTATATTTTTAAATATTTTTTATTACCATATCAATAGGTACCTACTTATAATATAACACACAATTTTTTCAAATGGTTTCTATAGCTATCTATTTGGTCTTCAGATTTATTATTAAAGTGGGAAGGGAAACGATATCGCTACAAAGAGTCGCTGCCCCAAAGTTAAATAGAATAAGCGGTGTTCCTCAACACCATTTCCTATTTTATCCTCTAGGTCATATTTGTTTACGCATAAGTACTCACTAGGCAAGCGAGAAGTTGGCTAACAAGAGCAGAAATAGAAGTTTATTATTTTACTAACCAATGATATGCCTGCTAGTTACTAAATATATAAAACATTTTATTAAAATTTGCCTTTCAAAAAAAAAACAAACAAAAAATAGGACTGACTTGCACTTGACTGGTTTTTTCTTATCAATGTAATAAGAAAGTACATACAGACAAACTTAAAATTTTCAACCCTCGTGACTTTTGGTACCAGTCTTGAACGATTACTGATCGTTCAAGACTGGTAGAGTAAATTTGCAGTGTAGCACTAGAATTTAGACTCTTTAATTTAGAATTCATTTTTCGTCCTCTTACTGCAATATTGAAAAAAAAGGTGCAGATGTTCTATATTTTGTTTTGAAAAAGACATCATGACTCGACCACTTGTCGACATTTAATTTGAATTTAGAATTAACAGTCAGCCATATATTGAAGACTGATATACTAGCTTAAATATAAGCATTAAACTAAATGAATATCACTACCCATACTATATATTTCTTTGTTTGAAAGGTGTCTTGATCGGGAATGTCCTCTGGTCCTTACCTATGATCCAAGAAAGTGTGTTCAGCCGTTTGAAGATTATCAGCTCTTTCTAGTTTTCTTATTAAATCGGTTATTACTATTCCACCAATACATACCTATTGGTATCCAGTCAAATTCTAATAACGACAAATTCTTGGAAGGTGACGCACTGGCATGGTAGTGCGTAATGTCTATATATTACACAAACCACCATTTCAAGATAAAAAGTTATTTTATAAGTAAGTATGTATTGGCCCTTTTTAGTTTAATAAAGTCTTTATCCAAGCGCTCGTTGCGTCGGGAGACCGCTAAAGATAACATAAACTATTATTTCTACAACAGATGACTTTCATAGCTGTTTCTGTTACCTTTAGCAGTCCCCTGACGCGACGAGCGCTTGGATAAAAAGTACCATTTATATTAGACGTTCATAGCTGTTTCTGTTACCTTTAGCCACAGATTAGAGAAGTAATTCTTTTATCTATGCCTTTAGCGATCCCTGGACGCGACGAGCGCTTGGATAAAAAGTACTATTTATATTGGACTTTCATAGCTGTTACCTTATTCCCCTGACGTGACGAGCGCTTGGATAAAAGGTACTAAGTAGGAATATTAAACTAAAAGGGCCAAGACCTACTTATTATTATTTTACTTTTAAGATGTTTTTATGTCGGGGGGTTTTTTAAATTTTTAATTTAATTTTTGCATTAAGTATTTTAATTTAAGTCGGCGAGTAAACTGATTGATTGTTTTTTTAATCTATTGTACGATGACGATAGAGTTTGTTCCATTTCCACGGCATTTTCCCCTTTCTGACTGCCTCGACAATTTGATTTCCTATACGGTGACTGATTACGGAAATCAATCTGCAACTATTATTTTTTTACCCGACTACGGAAAAGCCAAAAGGAATTATGATTTTGGCAGTCTATGTATATATGGATGTATGTATGTATGTAGGTTTGTATTTATGTGTGTTCCACTGTAGCGGCTAAACTACTGAGCCGATTTTCATGAATGAGGTTCGTTGTTATGGTCCGGGTGACATCCAAAGAAGTGGGGGTCTTTACATTTTTTTTGCGATTGTATCGAGTGGGATGTCAAATGAGAGAGGAGAAAATACTAAGTTCATAAATAAAAGTATAGTTTACTATTAAAATATACCAAGTAACAGAAACCCTATTTTACTATAATATTTCAGCGTTTATTAAGACGATCGTAGTCGGGTTTTAGTTTTAGTTCAACTATAAGCTGGTACTATTTTTTATCAGAAACGTTAAAGTTTTAATGAATTCTGTGAAACAATCAACTAGTCAGCGTGGTGATGACAAACGGGTACGAAAGACGAACGTCACTATATTATAATACACTTTATTGAATTTGTAATTAAGACAGCTCGGAGGAAGAATAGCCGTAGAATTTGTAACTACCTCATCATCATCATCATCAACCGATGGACGTCCACTGCTGGACATAGGTCTCTTGTAGGGACTTCCACACGCCACGGTCTTGCGCCGTCTGAATCCAGCGGCTCCCTGCGACTCGTCTGATGTCGTCCGTCCACCTAGTGGGGGGTCTTCCAACGCTGCGTTTTCCGGTGCGAGGTCGCCATTCCAAGACCTTGAGACCCCAACGTCTATCGGTTTTACGAACTATGTGCCGTGCTCATTGCCACTTCAGCTTCGCAACCCGTTGAGCTATGTCGGTTACTCTAGTTCTCCTACGGATCTCCTCATTTCTTTTTAATCACGTAGAGAAACTCCAAGCATAGCTGTAACTACCTATCCCGATAAAAATAAATTACGAGTAAGTTGTAAAAAATCTAGTAGTCTAAAAAAAATATACCTACCAAAAAAAGAGCCGGTAGTTTTATTTACAAAGTAAAATTGAAATTATAGACCACCTGTGTCTACTTAATAAGTATTCCGAATTGCGTATATGATAAACTTTTCTAATATTTTTAGTAAATAAATGATTTGATTTTTCCACGAAATCCCACGGATACGTACGAAGCGATTTGCCTCCTCATTTCTAATTCGAACCGCTAAGATTTGGAACACCCTTTCAACATCAGTTTTCCCCTCCAATTATAATACGGGTACCTACAAGACAAGAGTGAATAAGCATCTTCTAGGCAAGCGCGCTCCATCTTAGGCTGCATCATCACTTGCCACCAGGTCTTATTGCAGCTAAGCGCTAGTCTATAAATTTAAAAAAAAAAAAAAAAAAGTAAATTGTTTGATGATAGTATAAACGAAACATTTGGTTTTAACAATATTCATTAAATCCATTAATATGCGGGGTCAATTTACACGTTTGACGGAGAAGGTCAAATAAACGCATAGGTACAGATCGGTTTGGCTTCGTAAAGATTTTATTATTTTATGTATGGATCTATTTTATTTGATTGTACTTAAATTAAATATATAAAAGGCTTAACCAATTAATTAAAGCTTTATATTATACTAGCTGATCCCCGCGGCTTCGCCTGCGTGTATATAATATAGCCTATGTCACTCAGGAATAATGTAGCTTTCGATTAGTGAAAGAATTTTCAAAGTCGGTTCAGTAGTTCCAGAAATTACCCCCTACAAACAAACTTAACGACATTACCTCTTTATAATATTAGTATAGACTAACAACTACTAACTTCTCCCCGCGACTTCTGCCGCGTGGACTATACGAATTTCAAACCCCTATTCAGGGTACCAGCTGAAAATCAGCGCTGTATATTCTTGTGCAACAAGGCATACAGCATAATGCTGAGCTGGGACCCTTTTTCGGGTTGTGCCACACATGACATTTTGTTCCGGCGGTTCTTTTGCTTGAAGCGCGTTGGGCTAATGCCCAGGTGGAAGAAGTGCCGGAATAACCAGTTTTAAGATGTGATGTGTGGCACAGTTTGCGACTTTTCTTTTTTTTTTCTTTCTATTTACCCCTAAGGGGTTGTATTTTCAAAAACCCTTTCTATTCGGATGTCTACGTCATAATAGCTTATGTCCATGCCGAATTTCAGCTCGATCGGTCAGTCAGTCGGTCAGCTTTTCCTTTTATAATATATTATGTAGATAACAGAGTCTACATAATATTATACTCTATAGTTACTCGTAGTCTATAGTGTAATTTCCATAGCCTAGATAGCTCAACGGTTATAGGAGCGGACTGAAAACCGAAAGGTATTCGGTTCAAACCCCACCCATTGCACTATTGTCGTAACTACTCCTAGCACAAGCTTTACGCTTAATTGGAGGGGGAAAGGGGAATATTAGTCAGCAATTTGGCTAATATTCTTTTTTTAAAACGCAAAAAAAATGGTTTTACAAATTGAATATCCATCTCACGTCCCTCACAACGAATTGATTGGTCTTGCAGTTTCAAATCAATGCCGTATCAATGTACGGCCATTGCATGAATGTAATCATGGAATTGCTGCTGAATAGTGAAAACGCTGGCGGTTGCATTCAGTAACTTCGCTGTCGTCGTTTAATGTTTGGAAGTCTACCAAATTCATATTAACGTACCTTTATATTAACGTACATTTATGTGTAGGTATTAGTTGTAGAGCCATATTAGCCTTCTTAAGAGGTCGCCCGGGCGTTCGGTTTCGGTTCAGTTGTGTGCGTTTTAAGCAATCAAATATCACTTACTTTAACGGTGAAAAAAAACATCGTTAAACATGCATGCCTGAGAGTTCTCCATTATGTTCTCAAAGGAGTGTGAAGTCTGCCAAACCGCGCTTGGTCATCGTGGCGGACTGTGGCATAAACCTTTCTCATTATGAGAGGTAACCCGTGCTCAGTAGTGGGCTGACGATGGGTTAATCATGATGATGGCGTACTTGTGTATTTGCGAATTATATCTCGATTAAAGTCTTGAATTTAACTTACATGATCAATTTACCTAAAATACGGTATTTTACAACAAGTGAGAAAAAATCTAAAAATGTATAAACAAGATGCTTGATGAACAGAATGCTTATTGCTAATAGGTACTAACCTATTAGCAATAAGCAATCGAAAAATGTTAATTTCTGTTTATAAAATTATACAATAAATTTTATAATTCATTTTATAGATTACATTTTTTATCTGTTCTACAAAATATTCTAAATGCACGAAGCTGATGACGCTATGATGAATTCCGACTGTGACGTCACATGGATTAAAATTGTGATGTATTTCACTAAGAAAACACAGTTGCTTACCGTGTGATTTCATAACAGCTCATGAACCTAAAAAAATGGCGGGTAGCGTTTTCGCAGCGAAATTTGTAATGAAAAATTTAAATGCATTTTTATTGCACTTATCGATTGAATACAATTTTTGTAATTTTTTGGTAGTTTATTATCACTTTAGGATCAAAAACGTCATTTTTCAAAAAAGGGTAAAATACGCGATTGTACATATTTCTTTCTAATCTTATCTTATCTTATAATAACTATGTCTGTGTTGGTCGCGAAGCCAGAACACAGACATAATACCTTAATATGTCGAAAAGTTGATTAGTTAAAAGACACTAACCCAATTAAGACTTAATTGAATTATCCATGTGAACTGTACAGCTGACACCATAGAAAATAATCTAAGGTCTAATTTCTCATGTGCGAGTGAGTTATTAACATAGTGAAATTTAAATTAAAAGTTAACTCTCTCCACTCTCCGGTTTAATCTTGACTTTCTATGAGTACCCATTTTGTACACGTAGTTAATGACTATCAACCCCTCCTTGTTACGCCAACAGCGACGAGCAACTCTTTTAGAATGAGCTCTTTTGTGGCTTGCCATGCTAAAAACTAAACTAAAGTATAAACAGGCCGAGATCGCAATCGGGGTATGAGCCGGGGGACGCCCCGTACCCCGCACACTCGCACGTCACCCGCGCTCGCCCGCACAGGGTTAGCGCGGGGGGCCGTGCGGATGTGCGGGGCGTTCGCTACCCGATTGCCATCTCGACCTATTGTGCAATATAGTATGCACTATAGGTATGAGTGTGTTGTTGTACATTTGAGATATATAAAGCTATATTTGAGATAGAGCCCGGAAAAAATAGGGTCTAACAGCTAATTTTAATTTCATTTTTGGTTTATGGTCATTGATGGATATGTAATTTGTGAAATTAAAGGAACTATATTTATTTTTCGATGATGCCTGCAATCGATAAAAATTTCGAAAAACAAGAAAAATCTTAGAACCATAACTTGGTTACCAGGGATTTTCAGAGATTATCTAGTTGACTTAACGCAGTTTGTTCCAAACACTTCCAAATGACCCCTAGGTATAGATAATGCTACAAATTACAAGTCACTCTGCAACATTGTGTACAAGAATCATTCGCTTTATATGTCTTAGGTGATAAAACGCTTGAACCGGCATCACTTTAAGTTTCAACTTGTTTTATCCATAATAGTATATACCTTTACATTTTATGATCCTTATATCGATGTTTGTGGCATGGTGTTTACTGTCTAGCATAATGGAGAGCTGCACCTTGCTTTATTCTACTACTACTAATATTATAAAGGCGAAAGTCTGTCTACCATTTCCCGACCCACCATTTCAACTGATATTGATAAAATTAGATAGGTACAGTTACTTTGCATCCCGAAGACCAACACTGATGGTTTCCTCTTTGTCTCACAAAATTAACGTTCCTACGGGATTAAAAAAATATATAAATCCACGTGGATCACGTTGCATGCATTATCTATTTGGCATAGAGATAGCATGGGTTCTGGTGACAGACTCCTTGTAATATCAAAGAGTTCGCATGGGATAAACCTACAGTACTTATATTAAACTTAGTTTATGGGCTTATTCCACCTTCCTGAATCCTACGTCCTAAATGGTCCTAGTTACCGTCAAACTAGCCAACTTTGCTATTCAATGACACTTTGCCCAAAAAACAATTAAGGTAGCTCAGTTCGGTGCTTTCTCCATACAAACGTAGGAGGGAAAATACAACAATATTCGATATTGTACGCACAAAACTAAGAATTATATCGATTTATCTCGTCATTATCTAGGTTTATTGATATATAAAATATTGAAAAAAATATTGATTTAAAAGTTACGAGGCTCAAAAGATTCCTATTTTAACACTAAATTATTGACAACTTTGGGCGTAAATAAATAAGATTAGGGATATGAAAATTCTAAAAGAATTTATCATTAGACGTTGTTTATTTATTCATTAGTTGAAATAACTTTACGTTGCCAACATAAATTCGGCAGTTTTTTCTCAAAAATACTTTTCCTAAACCCTTTTCGCGCGCTTGATTTCAGTGAGAATCATCGTGCCTCTCAACTTTCTCATACAATGTCAAGTGAAAAGCAAACATGTTACCCACGTGCGCTGCCAATTTCGGTCGAGCGTCCTGCGTCACCTTAATAAGCAAATTCGCTCTGTATTTTTTTTTTGTATCAATGAATGGCAAAGTTGGCTAGTTTGACGCTAACTATACCATTTAGGTCGTTGGATTTAGGAAGGTGAAATAAACCCTTTAGGGAATATTGGAAACAGTATTACCAATTTTTTTGACCATGAGTACAGGTTATTATTGTCTTTGTCAACAGGTGCACATTTGCGCCGTGCAGCATCGCAAGAGGCCGAGAAACGTCGCTCTTCGCTCGGCAACGTGCCCACCGCGCGCCATCGCGCATCCGACGCCTTTCTCGATCCCCATCATGCGGCCATGTTGTTTCGAGACTCGAGAGGGGTGAGTAGTTGACTGCGTAACCTTGAATTATTGCAGTGACATCCTGTTCCCTACGTGTCGCCCACAGAAATATAAATAAGGGAATAGAAATTGTGTTGGGGGCAGCGTGTCACCTATTTTTTATTAGCAACATTACTGAACGGATTTTGAAATTGAGAATTAAGGTAAGTTATACCCTATGCTTTTATGCAGGAAAATCAAAGAGTTCCCGTGGGATTAAAAAAACCTATAGGTATCCACGCTGACAAAATCGCGTGTCATCTAGTAATTTATATCTAATAGCTACTGGGTTTGACAATCTATCTTATTGTATGGCACAGTTTTTTTTTTTTTTAAATTACCAACATAAAGAATGTTTAACAAGTTAAAAGTTAAGTATTAAATAATGTAGGTATTATCTAAAATGGGGAAGCTGGTTTCATTTGCGCTGGCATCGTTTTGTATAAATCGAAGCTATTTTTTTAATTTGTCTGTAGTCTGTACAGATAAAGACAAACAAGGTGCTTAGATAAATTGACCAGAAACCGCAATGCAAATGACGTAATATTATATAGTAGTAGTAGTAGTAGTAGTAGGTAGTATTATCTCTCAAAGGTGTGTGAAGTCTACCAATCCGCACATGACCAGTGTGGTAGACTATGGCCAAAACCCTTCACACTCTGAGAGGAGACCTGTGTTCTGTAGTGAGCCGGCGATGGGTTGATCATGATAATGATGAGTAGTATTATAGTTAGTCCATACAGTGTATAGTACGCGATAGGTTGAGATGGCAATCGGGGTGGAGACGCTCCGCACACCCGCACAGCTTCCGTGCTAACCCGGCGCGAGTGTGCGGCGTGTCCCCCCACCTCATTCCCCGATTGCGATCTCGCCCTGTCGTGAACTATACCTATACAATGTACATTGTACTAACATTCATATATTATAATAAATTCAATATGTAGTGCATTGAACGCGTCTACAATTTACCTTGTATGTAGTTAGCGGTAAGTCATAAAATTCAAGAACGGTCAGTTATGCGATCTTATCTTATGATTAAGTTCACTTGTAAGATTATCGTCTATTTTAATGACTTTGACCTTGGAACCTCATAGAACCTTAAACACGGTGTCTTATTGTTTGTTGCAGTTGCCGGTGGCTGATCCGTTTTTGGAAAAAGTCAGCCTATCTGACTTGGGTAAGTTTCTTCTGCCTGTTTATTTTGTTTGTTTTGTGTGGAACTTTTTAGTGTTATATAGATTTATCTCTCTTAAGGGTGGTAAAATAGGGCATGTAAGTTTATATGGGTAGATTTTAAAGAAAATAAAATAAGAAACGATCTTTCAAAAATACACTTCTTAGGGGGTGAAATGGGGGTTGGAAGATTGTATGAAAATCGTAGTTAGGTACATACCTAAAAAGGTGTAGGTATGGATTTTGGCCATATTGCTATTCTGGTTTTTATCTTTTTTTATAGTGATATATTTCAAAGGTTCGTGTTTTTTCAAGTTATTCCAAACTAGTGGGAGTCTACGCTATAGAGGAAACCCCAATAAAATTAATGAATAAACTCAACTTTAATAAGGAACGCTATGAAACCGCTTTTGAAATTCAGTCAAACAGAAAATAGGTGGTATTAATATTAAATGCACCTGAGTAAAATTAACTAAAGTTTAAAAGTTTAAGTTTTCTAGACACACGTGACGGACAGACGGACAGACAGAGAGACAGACAGACATACAGATAGACAACGAAGTGATTGTATGAGGGTTCCTTTTTCCTTTTGAGGTACCGAACCCGAAAAAAAGAATTAACGAATTTGGTGCAGTCATTCGGAAGTTTTGCGCGTACTGTAATACATTTCGCGGATTCATTTTTATTATGTTGATACTATCGCAATAAATATTCATTTTCAACGTTCAATGCAGGCGTCGACGATTTTAATGCAAAACGTTCGCTTTTCATCTAGTGTCAATTGTCTCTTTGCGCTGATTTATATACCAGCCATCTGGCCTCGTTTCGGTTAAATAGACGGTACGTCTTTTGAATTCGCAGTCGCATTGCATACGATACATACTTATTATAAATTAATATCTCCCGCCGCGCTGAGTTCGTGTTTGTTCGGGATAATTTCAGAAACAATTTTCATACGCTTTTCACCAGTAGAAGGGAGATATATCTAAGAAAATTTTAGGCTGACCAAAAATTTTGCAAAAATAAGCTACTGCTTTGATGATCGGATAAAATGGTCCTACCTGAGAGCTTCCGTTGCGTCCGCGTAAGTAATGTACAGTGGAATAGTTCCTCTCAAGCTACCCGTGCGTAGCCGGGGCGGGTTGCTTGTTAATAATATAAATTCTAACGGCGCGCCGTCTATGATGTGCAGGATACCACTGCTTAATATACTTATAATTACAATGATAATATACTTATAATTACTTTGTTGTATTCAGTATAATATTTTATGTAAAAAATCGGATTGTGTCTATACATCCCGAGTTATGTTCTCAAGCAGAGACCTTGATCTCTTGAACTAGTTTCTGAAGTGGGTTCGAATCTAACATAGGCACCTATCTACCGAGTACCGACCTACTCGTTTTCATTTTCTATTGTTTAATATTTTTTACGTTAAAAATATTCTTAAGTAGTATAGGTGTTTGTGAGACATTATATTTTATACACAACTCATGTATAATCTTCAATTCTTATTAGGAACGCATTTTTTACCCGACTACGGCAAAGCCAAAAGGAAGGATCTATGTATGTAGGTATGTAAGTTTGTAAAAAAAAAAATTTGCCAACGAATCGAGTGGGGTGTCAAATGAAAGAGGAGTAAATTTTGCGTTCATAAAAATAAAATTTGTATACAAACTTTTAAAAAAAAACTTATTTTTTTAAATACATTAAAATATACCATGCGACGGAAAAACAATTTTACTATAATATTTTTATTTTATTTATATATAGGGTTTATTAAGACGATCGTAGTCTGGTTTTAGTTTTCAACTTTATCCTGTCTGTCGTTGAGGTTATGTAATTAATACAGTAAACGACATAATAATAATTATGTATATTGTAGGCACATTTAAATCAATTGCTCGCTACAAACATGACTATTGATAACTTTGTTTTTGTTTGTTGTTATGGTTAACATTGCAATAACCTTCTTGTTTTTATGTTAATAAGATGTATTAGGTCATTGAAAAAACTAGGTATTAGCGTAGGGCGTTCAATGAAAATCAATAAATAGAATATACCTGTGTAAGAGTAATCTCTGTCTGTGTTTCGCACTTATACAAAACTAGCTTATTGCCGCGACTTAGTCTGCTTGCCTATAGTTTTTTCGAGAAATCCTGTATGATACGTTTGTTTCTTCGGGATGAAAAGTATCAATATTCCATAATCTAAATATATAAAAGGAAAAGGTGACTGATTAATCTATCAACGCACAGCTTAAACTACTGGACGGATCGAATTAGCTCGTTAATCGATAGCTATTACGACCGCTAAAAAAGGATTGTTGAAAATTCAACCCCTAGGGGGATGATTTTGGGGTTAGAAATTTGAAAATTTTGTTCACGCGGAAGAAGTCGCGAGCATAAGCTAGCAATAATAATAATCTGTGCCAAATATCAAAGTCGATTCAACAGTTGAGCCTACAAAAGGTATATGTAATAGACAGAAAATCTAGACTAAAAACTCGTGCTCGTAAGAATTTCAAAAAGAAAATGAAAGTATATTAAAATAAACAAAATACTACGATCGGGCAATAGTTATCATTATCAGTATTAAACAAATATCATATTATGTTAAACTAATTCTCCTATACGTTTTCCACTTTCCTAAAACAAACCTCTACTATCAAATTGATAACAGACCTACTTTAGTAAAGGTCGTGCCAAATCCAATCATGAATACGTTTCACGTTAAATATATATTAATATGTAACTAGATAATTCCCGCGACTACCACGCCGCGATTTACATTTTTCTAAATCCCGCGGGATATTTTTGATTTTCCGAGATAAAAAGTAGCCTATGTGTTAATCTAGGGTATAATCTATCTCCGTTCCAAATTTCATCCAAATCCGTTCAGCCGTTTTTGCGTGATTGAGTAACAAACATCCAAACATCCACACTTACAGATTTATAACATTAGTAGGATGTAATTTCAATTGTTTCAATTTTTTCAATGTAAAAATTAGGATGTAAGAAACACGAGATAATGCGTAGACAAAATTTTCTCGCGGGGCGCAGGCCCTCAGGTCTTTAACTATATCCATGTAAAAAATTGGATCGATCCGTTACACCAACGAACACACTTTCGCATTTATAATATTTGGAAGAAAAAATACAAACTAATCGCGAATATAAATTCCCATAAGTTCTTATTTATACTGCTGAACTGAGCAATACACTTTTCACATTATTTACGAGTATCAAAAGAACACAAAAACAACAAACAAATTCTTGGTCTTTTTTAGAAAGTTGTCCTTCTACAAAAAAAAAATATTTTATTGATGTTTTATTATTTCTGGTTTTTCTAGTCATTTTATATCGAAGTATTATCAACAGGTTATAATTTCAAGAAAACGAGAAATAACACTACTTCATGTTTGCCAATATTAAAATAGTTGATTCATACCATGCTGCATTCAGCACGTTAAAAATGGCTTTTTGAAATGTTTTTGCAATAAAACTAGCTTTACTTTTAAATAACCCATATTTCGCTAGTTGTTTTCGAAATAAACACATATATGCGTTGTTGTGAACGGGACGGCCTTTTTATTATCTGTTGTAAAATGTTTTGTTGACAGTTTGATTGTGTCTAATGTTTACGACGACTGCGATACGAGGATACGATAAACTCGATTTATCATTCATTCCGCTAGTGATGTGTTTGATAATATTTATACAGCGAACTATCGTTAAGCACCAGTAAATCGTTCATCTTGATTGACAAATATATTTTTGAGATATAAACTTCTGCAATTTTGCTAGTTTTTCACCGATCATGCGCTTATAATCTATACTTCCATACTAATATTATAAATAAGAAAATGTGTTCGTCTGTCTGTCTGCTAGTTTTCACCTCCCATCCGTTTGACCGAGTTTGTCAAAATTTGTTACACAGAATCAAAACAGTTTTCAGACAAATCTATAGATATCCATGTAGACACTGATATAGGCTACCTTGTTTTCGGAAAATCAAACAGTTTCCTTGGGATTTTTAAAAAACCTAAATCCACGCGGACGAAGTGTAGGACATCATCTAGTATTTTATATTTGAATTAAAGATTTGACAATATATCCGTTGTGAATGTTAAGATGTTTTTTTAATATACGTATTACAGTGAGCTTCATAAAACATGTAATCAGTGCAATAGGTATGTTCCAATAAGGTAATAAAATCCTCTGCTGATTAAAAACAATTTTGCAAATCGGTCCAGAAACCTGGAAAAAATCGATGTACATACATAAAAAAAAGTCGAAAAAAATAAAACGGGCCGAATTGAAAATCACCTCCTTTTTGGAAGTCTGTTAAAATTGAATGATAATGTAATAAAAATTGATTGTTAAAAGTTAGACATTTCACAATTCTTTTGGGAACCCTGAAGTAAGTTTGAAAGACTTGTATTGTAAAAACTGCCATACCCCTTTCAGGCCCGCTTCCATCTTAGACTGCATCGTCACTTACCACCAGGTGAGATTGCAGGGAAGGGCTAACTTGTATCTGAATTTAAAAAAATCTCAGGGTCCCCGCTCTTCCTCCTCCGTCTCAAATATAAATATTATTAACAAACAATGGTACTGATTCTGAGCGCACCTAAATTTTAGAGTATTCGCATCCTCTTCTTACTAATGTGCTATGAAAATGATAGACACAGTTTGACAGTTTTAAATTCCATTTAGAGCTGTCAAACCTCGTGAATTTAGCTGCCAGTCGCGAGCCTATTGTTTAAATTTATAGCGTTAACTTAAGTTAAGGTGTCTTTAAATGTAAAATTCATGTTCTATCCTTTTTTAGCAATATTAAAAAGAAAAAGATGCAGATACTCTAAATTTAATTTAGAGTAAGACAATAGAATCGGCGCCATTATCTGCTTAACGAACAAATCAACTCTCGAAGCAGGTTTTAATAAGAATCGCTGACGGCATTCACATCACTAAATAAATTCGCCCATTGTTGGTCACGTTAGTGGCCATAGTCTGTTGTACGCGATGGATTGTTTAATAAGTGCAGCGTGATTTTTCTAAAATGCTACATCCACTAGAAAAACAGCTAACATATCCCAAAGGTGCGATGTTAATTTAATTTTCAATTTACAGTGGTTCTAAAGTGATTCTGACATTGAGTTTGTTTGTGTTTGTGGTGTGCAGATTAATTGAATGACATTGAATTAGTTGTTTCGATATGCAGGCGTCAGACGTTCAGTTGTTACATAACAAAATCGTTTTATCGTTTAAACTATCGTGAGTGATATCACTGCCCATATTATATGTGTTTGTTTATTGGATTGTCCTTCAATCACGTCGCAACTGAGCAACGGATCGACGTGATTTTTTGCGTGGGTATAGTTAAAGACCTGGAGACTGGAGAGTGACATAGGCTTAGATAGACATACTTTATGTCCCGGAAAATTAAAGAGTTCCCGCAGGATTTTGAAAACCTAAATACACGCAGACAAAATCGCGGGCATCAGCTAGTTCATTATAAATATGTGTCGGCTAAACTCACATGTTTATCATACTAGGTATGCCCGACTAATTTTGAACCTGTCTGTGGTCCTTATATTCATTGAGCCTTTGCTCGCGACGCCTACCTGGGCGTCGCGTCACGAACAGAGGCCCATTGGAAAGAACCCCCGGATGAGTTCGAAACTAGTCGGGCATACTCTGATAAACACGGAAGTTTAGCAGATATTTATAATAGTAGGTACCATTGATGTTATTCTAGGGTAGGTACATTACAGACTACTGTCTAGGCCGGATATAAAGCAATTTACGGTCAATTGACTGTCTAGGCCGGAGGTAAAGCAATATAATAATAGAAGAAGACAAGGCGAAGCCGAGGACTGTCGAAGTGATTTTAATTTAAATTGACTCGGAAAACTAAATAATGCTGTTAATTCCTATTTCTCTCTCTAAGTACCTAGGTAGTTTTCTCCTATTTGCGAGGAAACAAACAAAATCATTAAAAAAAACACTTATATTGCAGTTTGTACAATTCGATAACAATAACGATTGGACACTTTTACCTAGTAAAATTATTAAGTATCAAACAACTTAAATTTTTTTTTAAATAATTTTTTAGTGTTTTACCTACACTTCAAGGAAATTACAAAATAATTTTAAATACATATCAAAATATTGAATATAAATAATATATCAAATTATAAAAGATATATATATATATATATATATATATATATATATATATATATATATATCTTATTATTTTTGATATGTATTTAAAAATATTTAGTAACTTAAAAATTGTATTAAACTTTTAACTAATTTTCACTTGCGCTAATTCGACCGCGGGCAGTCTTGTTCTATTTTTAAACTTTTGAAAATAAAGCTCATTTAGCCTTTGTAACCTCTTTGCTTCTAATAATAAATATCACGTGTACATAAAAACACCTAATTTATGTAAAAAGCCTCGTTACCCGTATGAAACTGTCCAGCAATTTCTAATCATCCTGTTGGAACTGCTGGCGTGCGGACACAAAGGAGTCGATTGACGTTTGCAATTTCCGAGCAAGTGGGAGAAAAAATATTTTTCAGAAAGTGTTCATGCACCCAAGCCAACAAGGGGCCGGAGAACCGTAATAGGGTGTTGGATTTTTAGTTACTCGTAGTCGGTAAAAGCCAGCTGTAATTTGTGTAAACTGACATGGCGTGATAGCCTATTGGTTAAGACGTCCGCTTCCTATTTGGGAGGTCAAGGGTTCTATCCCGGGAACGCACTTTTTGGACTTATGTGCGTTTTAAGCAATTAAATATTACTTGTAACGGTAAAGGAAAACATCTTGAGGAAACCTGCATGCCTGAGAGTTCTCCATAATGTTCTCAAAGGTGTGTGAAGTCTGCCAATCCCCACTTGGCCTTCTCACACTGAAGCCTTCTCATTCCGTAGAGAGGCCAGTGCTCAGTAGTGGGCCGGCGATGGGTTGATCATGATGATGATGAATTGTGTAAAATGCTGTTAAATTATCTTCTGTATTAATAAAGCAATTAAGCTTTTGTACGTATACACATACGTTCTGGAAAAGTTTACAATTTGAAAATTAGAAGTAGATGATGTTTAAGTTTAGGATAAAAAACAAAGTTATGACTGTCTTGATTTTTTACATAACTGGACTGTTTGCAGCGGTTGTTTGAAGCTGTATTCTATATTCTATCTAGTCTGTTTACATACATATGTCGTCAGATTTCAAAATATAAACTATTAGAAGATATAAATTATACGGTCCACCTATTGCTTCGCGAAAGCGGAACCAACAGATCATTACGCTTACTTCGTAAAATTAGTTCAATTAGCTGTAAGGGATGATAATAATAATTTATTAGCATATATGCATATACTTTCATCACTATTATAGATAAGTTACTGACACAGTTCGTGATATAATTGGATCAGGTGCAGACTAAATTTAGCGTTCTGAAATATACGCATAAGAGTAGAGGAGTATCTGGTACGAATTACGATGTAGTCGCGTCTCCCCGGTACGGTGGGGTGGGCGTGGGCCGGCCGACGCGGATCGCCACACGGTAGCAGTGCGCGCGCGCCGATGCGGGCACGGCGAGCGGCCATCGCGCCCAGGTCGAGTCAGTGGCGACTGTCCACGAAGTGGAACGAGCTCACACGCGGTTGTGTATAATTAGCAGTGAGCCGAGGGAGGCGCGGCGGGCCGCACCGAGTGGCGGCGGCGGGCGATGCGCCGCCCGTGCCCTGCGCATGCTGCGCCTACACTACTTCTCCGACAATCCTGCTCTCGTCGTCGAGGACGACGAAGAAGAGTCCGTCTACTCTATCGAACTCATCAAAGAGTTCGAGGCAGTCGGCCGAGCGTGGAAAGCTTTCCTCGCCGATTGGTTAATAAAAGGTGTCGGCTTGTTTACATCTCCCACGCTGCCTCTACGTTCCGTTTTATCGCACGGTTCGACGCTTTTCCCCCAGCTGCGTTGTTTTAAACTTTTCTAATGTTAATTGTTGTGTTACAGAATAATGTATTCAGTGTGAAGTTACTAGAGTGGAGCCAATTTTTAGTCCTATTTTGACATTTCATGTCATAACTCATAACAAGCGGATTGTACGGAAAACCACAACATTATTGAATTCAACACTTCTTTGTCAAAGGAATCTTTAATATTTTATAGAAAGTTATAAGATACGTAGAGAACCTACAGGTTAAGGATTGATTTAACCGACAATTCTCACCCACAAATCTCTTTCTAAAGGTCGATACAAAATATTTTCTGCCGCGTTATTGTACATATTACAATAATATAATTATTATTACTATAAGCTAGAGGACAAATTTTAATATTTATCTAAATTCATTCGTTCAAGTAGGTACAATTTACTAATTGCCTGGCAACATAAGCGATGTCTACAGTTGGAATCAAATAAAGATGTGAACTCACCTTAATTTGGTATTTTATGATGATACAAACGTGTTTGTTGTTTGCATTTCCTTGTCTGCAAGTTCGTCTATTAGTAGCCAACTATAATTTTAGACTTCAAGTGTGTAACACCTACATATTTTGATCTTACGCTCTACGAGGCTCTCTGTGACGTCATGTCCTTACATTCAATGCGAGTAGTATTGAACATAAATAAATAAACAACAGACGCTTGCGCATCAATTAGCATCGGCATAGGATAACTAATTTGAATCATTTACGTAATCAAGGTAGTTCAGTGCTGTTCTTTTCAAATAATAATTATTATTATTATTGATAGCCCGTTTTAACTTTAAAGTAGGAAAAGACAGAAGTATGTCTACATAAATCCGTCTCGTTTTAATTTTAAGTCTAAGCAAAATATTAATTCATGGCATTAAGCAGTCTCGCGTAGGGACCTTATTGGAATGTAAGGGTGCTTGCTAATAAAGAAACAGATTTTCGGTACCGACCGGTGGAAAAATTTAAGATGTCTGCCTGTTCATACTATAAGACATCAACGGTAATACAATGCCATAGCAATGTCACGTATGTTTCTAGTTCACATCGGCTTGCGAAGTTACACCAGGCTTCAAAGTATTCAAATTCTGTGGGCGCAGTTTTTCACAGATTGTTAATAAACGAAACGTGCTTTTAAGAACACTTAGGAAAACAGGATAAAGGGAAGCTTGAATACATTTTCCAATTACCTCTTTCAGTATAATAATTATATTGAAAAGATTGCATTCCGACGATATTTTGACAAAGACTTTTTGACGTCCGTCAGCTTATTAGTGTAATCATTTATCGAAGGTTACTCAAAACTACGCAGTAAGTAGAGAATTAGTACTTACAAATACTAATACAAGGACACCCTTTCATACCATGTTCATTAACAAGCCAATACCTTATTTTTAAAGGAACAGTTGCATAAGATATTGGTGGCTCTGTTGAACCGCTAGATCTGAATCCGCCTATGCTACAGAGGTACTTTTCCAAAGACCAGTAACCCTGCAGTCTGCACCACCAGAATTAAGGCGTTGAAATACAGACTTCAATGACAAAGTCAATACTTGGTAGTCAGAAGCCAAAATATCAACTCACAATCGACAGATTCTTAGTCCGATCTAGATCCTTAGACATACGAGTCCAGGACATAGTTGCTAAATATGGGTTTCATAAGAAAGCAGAGTCACTTAGTGGGCGACGTAGAGAGCTTCGCACACAGAGAGAGGAGTTTCAACTACGTGATCAAATCAGAACAGTAGCCGACATAGTTCAAGAGATTGCGAAACTGAAGTGCAATGGTCAGGATGCATAGTTCAAAGAACCGATAATCGGGATCGAGTGAAAGACGACAACGACGAGATCGAGACGATAGTACTTGCAGGTTAGGGTGGGCAGGACAACATTGGAATTAATGACATCATCCCAAAGTTTATATTATTTTATATTATCATGGGATTAAAATTTGTGTGCATTCGCGTTTCTTAAGAATCGGGTTCAGTAAAAGAAATAAAATTCATTCACAAGATTTGAGACACGTAAAGGCTATTTAGTATAATATTAAATGTCTTTTGGTGGCAAATAGGGTTGACTGGCTACTTAACACCTGCCGAATAAATTAATTTACGATTTACGCAGATCACCTAGCCTGTTTCCGGTTTCAAAGTTGGCAGAATGCAAAGGAAACACTTGTGTAGGTAAACACCTGAGGCCGGAGTGTAACGTTTTAACCTAATAGACGACACGTGCCGTAATTATCTCATTTAATTAATTAATCTTTAATTTAATCTTCTTCTTTTCTATTTCTTCTTCTTAAATATATAAAAGGATTGACTAACTGACAGATCTATCAACGCACAGCTCAAACTACTGGACGGATCGGGCTGAAATCTGGCATGCAGATAGCTATTATGATGTAGGCATCCGCTAAGACAGGATATTCAAAGTTCAACCCCTGAGGTGGTGAAATAGGGGTTTGAAATTTGTGTAGTCCACGCGGATGAAGTCGCGAAAGCTAGTTTATACATATAGAAACACTTGTTCTGACTTTCTGATCCATCAAATCCATCAACGCGCAGTCTAAAGTCTAAACTACTAGGTTGAGATGAGAGACTTGAAGTTTTGACAATAGGTTCCTTTTATGACGCAGGCGCTCACTCAGAAGGATTTTGGGAAATTCCACCCTTAAGGGGTTATATCCATGAAATTTTGTATTTGGTTTTTCAGTTATAAAAAAAGAAATGGTATTATTCAGGATTTTTCTAAATTTCACATAGAAAAATTCCACCCGAGCGAAGCCGGGGTGGGTCAGTTAGTTTAATATGGACAAGCTGACACATGGCTAATATCTTGATTTGATGAATGACAAATTAACATAACGAGGGTGTCACGTTTTATCATGAAAACTTCAGCCATGACTAACTTAGGTTTATATATGCTTTGCTTTTGTTATATGCTTTAAACGAGCAATCCTTGCATAATAAATAGGTATATATTGTAATCGGTTTGTTGAAAACGGCTCTAATACTCTCTGAAATATTGTATATAGATATTGTTTTACTTTCTACGTTTATCTAAATGGGTTATCCCTGGGTCATCCATGAATTCAGGGATAACACCAATCACGTCGAATGATGCCCCTGCCCCTGGTATTTTTCTTTAATAAAGGGAATAGGTATTGACTATTGAGGTAATATACCTAAACTAAAACTTGTATCATATTAATAGTTGACAATGAAATTGCGCATTGCTTTGGTTTGTAGCTTTGGAATTCTTAATACCCAAGCGGCATCGTGCATTGTTGGTATCGGGTGAAATTTGCTTCCTACAAAAGCGGTTTATCGTGAATAGTGAATAGGTACTGTTCTATCCACCTATATCTTGAATCTTATCGTAGTTTTGCATTAGTCAAATGGAATCCTCGTTAAAACTCCTAATTTCAACAGCATCGTTTAATCATCGAAGATTATAATTATTGAATATATTAATACATTTTTGTTATTGTTCTATTAGTTTTTATGTATTGGTCTCTTTTCCTCCAAGATTAGCTGAATTAATACACTTTATTACTGAACAAAAATGTGTTTACTATATGATACCAGTTATCATTTATCAGCAAACTGAGGAGAAATATCTACGCATCGATATATATGTATATTGAGAACGATAATGATAAGAAAATGACAGGCTCTGCATGGGGTCTGACAACTTTTTTATGTAGAGGTTGCGACTTTCAATATTTTTTGATGGGCTTATATTTCTTTTCTGTTTGAAATATTGTAAGAGTAGTATATTTTAGAGTATATTAGGTATTATCATTCGAATTACTAAAGGAATGGTCATTCCGCCATTGTCAGTTTGACTCACTCTCAGAGGTCAGAGGTTAATAACATTCAAGCGATTACTCACATCACATTAAGGTGCATAATATGTCGCAGCGTAATCGTCAAAGCAGTAATATTGTAATCACAGGATTGCTGTATAAAGTACACAGGGTATGTAATACGCATAGTCGAGTCGGTTTGCTCGGATCGGCATTTATTTTTATCGAACAACAAAACCGACCCGGTATATTGTCCGTTCAAAATGACTTTTCACTCGCCATTTTAACTCTATGGGTCAACTGTCATGTTTAAAGTAGGTACGGTTCACCCATTGATGTTGGAATCCTAGGGGTTCACCTTTAAAATAAGGACTAAAATCGTACTATTGACATGGAATTTGACACATAAAGTAAAATGGCGCGTAAAAAGTCACTTTTTAGGGTTCCGTACCTCAAAAGAAAAAACGGAACCCTTATAGGATCACTTTGTTGTCTGTCTGTCTGTCAAGAAACCTACAGGGTACTTCCCGTTGACCTAGAATAATGAAATTTGGCAGGTAGGTAGATCTTATAGCTGACATTTGGGGAAAAATCTGAAAACCGTGAATTTAGGGTTAGATCACACAAAAAAAATTAAATTGTGGTCATGAACTAATAATTAGTATTTTCAATATTTGAAGTAAGATAACTAGGTATATCAAGTAGGGCATCATATGAAAGGGCTTTACCTGTGCATTCTAAAACAGATTTTTTTTTATTTTTATGTATCATAGTTTTTGTATTATCGTGCAAAATGTCGAAAAAATACGACTGTAGTACGGAGCCCTCAATGCGCGAGCCTGACTCGCACTTGGCCGGTTTTTACCATTATACGTATGTTCTTTAACTTTCTTTCGGCTCGCCCGGTCGGCATATCCACCTGAGTTTATTGAAAGCCGAACCAAGTCTTTACAGGTATATGCGGGCAGGCGAAAACGGTTTTTTTTTTTTAATTTTGTTTATTTTACAGTAATCAACAGCGTAAATACATAATTATTATTTAAATTTAAATCTAGGTATAACAGTACAGTTAGTATAAGATTTCATAGTTTTAAAAATACCAAAGTCGAAATCGACTGTTTCCATACATCTACAGGCAGCGACACAGCGGAAATATTGCGAACTAAAGATGATCGAGTGTTTGCGAGTATAGCTTTCAACTTTACGATACCAATTACCACATAACTACGTCACCATCGAGAATGGTTTGCGTTTACCTACACCAATACCAATATCGAGTAATTTGGCAGTACGAGTCCTAAGTTTGACGTCCTAAAACTAGTAAATGACGTCATTTTCGCTTATGGATACGAGTCGATAGTCGAATTGTAACTCACCAAAAAATACTCGGTGAGAGAAGCGTGAAAGCTTATTGATAATTAAACAAAATGATGAAATTTAATAAGTGAAGTGCCTTAATTTGCCCACGGAGGCAAGGAGAATGTTTGGGAAGGTAGTCAAAGCTAACCGTCGTGATTGTGTAACTTAAATTTGGTTCAGCGGCGTAATTTGTGATGTGCGCAGTGTATCGGTCAAAGAAACAGGTTCTCACATAGCCCAAACCCTCCAGCAAGTTGAAGTGACAGTGAACAATCCATGCATGTCGTACTGGGTTGAGCATCCGTCAAAGAAACAGGTTCTCACATAGCCCAAACCCCCCCGTAAGTTGAAGTGGCAGTGAACAATCCTTGCCTGTC
This sequence comes from Maniola hyperantus, assembly GCF_902806685.2. Taxonomy (NCBI): domain Eukaryota; kingdom Metazoa; phylum Arthropoda; class Insecta; order Lepidoptera; family Nymphalidae; genus Maniola; species Maniola hyperantus. The sequence goes on from NC_048564.1 coordinate 5,256,096, forward strand.
GTACTGGGTTGAGCATCCGTCAAAGAAACAGGTTCTCACATAGTCGAAACCCCCCAGCAAGTTGAAGTGGCAGTGAACAATCCATGCCTGTCGTACTGGGTTGAGCATCCGTCAAAGAAACAGGTTCTCACATAGTCGAAACCCCCCAACAAGTTGAAGTGGCAGTGAACAATCCATGCCTGTCGTACTGGGTTGAGCATCCGTCAAAGAAACAGGTTCTCAAATAGTCGAAACCCCCCAACAAGTTGAAGTGGCAGTGAACAATCCATGCCTGTCGTACTGGGTTGAGCATCCGTCAAAGAAACAGGTTCTCAAATAGTCGAAACCCCCCAACAAGTTGAAGTGGCAGTGAACAATCCATGCCTGTCGTACTGGGTTGAGCATCCGTCAAAGAAACAGGTTCTCACATAGTCGAAACCCCCCAACAAGTTGAAGTGGCAGTGAACAATCCATGCCTGTCGTACTTGGTTGAGCATCCGTCAAAGAAACAGGTTCTCACATAGTCGAAACCCCCCAGCAAGTTGAAGTGGCAGTGAACAATCCATGCCTGTCGTACTTGGTTGAGCATCCGTCAAAGAAACAGGTTCTCACATAGTCGAAACCACCCAGCAAGTTGAAGTGGCAGTGAACAATCCATGCCTGCGTTCCTACTGAGTTGAGATTTGGTACCACAGCATACCTACAAGTACCTAGTGGGGTACCGACCGATGGACCGTTCATATTATAGAGTAGGTACCTAACGTGAAGTGGCTGAATGAGGATGCCTCAAGACTGGATGTAGAAGACAGACATCCACAGGCTAAAATGATAGATAATGATAATAGTGCATCTCGGATGAATCATTTTGTGCAGCGATGACTGGATGTAGAAGACAGACATCCACAGGCTAAAATGATAGATAATGATAATAGTGCATCTCGGATGAATCATTTTGTGCAGCGATGACTGGATGTAGAAGACAGACATCCACAGGCTAAAATGATAGATAATGATAATAGTGCATCTCGGATGAATCATTTTGTGCAGCGATGACTGGATGTAGAAGACAGACATCCACAGGCTAAAATGATAGATAATGATAATAGTGCATCTCGGATGAATCATTTTGTGCAGCGATGATTGGATGTAGAAGACAGACATCCACAGGCTAAAATGATAGATAATGATAATAGTGCATCTCGGATGAATCATTTTGTGCAGCGATAGCCATCCATACATATAGCTCGCAGAATGCATTTACTTGTAGCGTTGTAAGATCGATCACAAAGAGTATGTCACACCTTGATCATTGAGGCAAAGGTAAGATATGCACAATTTATTACCTACCTATACCTAGGTACCTAATACCTACATAATATTATTCTAAGCCCTATGGGTAGGTACATCAAACGTGTGGCTCAAATTTCCTACTAAGTAGGTGCCTACTTACATTAATTTATGATTCAATTATACATATAAGTTGGTACCTACATCTGATAAAATCAACCCATTTTTTCACCAGAATAGAAACCTAGGTAGGTACCTACCTACCAGGTATATTAAGAAACATACATACAATAACAGAAAATACCTACCTACTACCTACCATTACTTGCATCCATTCACAAACAAGAAAGTAGGTACTTAATTTATCTATATATAAAAAAGGAAAAGCTGACTGACTGATCTATCTAATTGAAATTTGTGTAGTCCTCGCGGACAAAATCGCGGGCACAATCTAGTATAGAAGGGTATAAGTTAGTAAAATTTTGTATGAAATGGACCTACCTACCAAATTTAGCTAGCTTATTATATTAAGTATTTTTCTAAAATAAATTATTATTTTCAGGTTGCAGATCATCTATGGTACCTAACCTATACTTACCAGATTATGTTGCCTATCTTCCAGCTACCTAAGCTAGGGCCACTAGAACCTAACTTAATTCAAGAGTCAAGACTGCAACTAACCTGGGGGTCATCAGACTTGTAGAATACCTATATAATTTGAACTGTTTATGATGTACCTACTTAAATACACCTTATGAATTTTACAGCTGATGTAAAATACTTATACGCATACCTACCTACTTATAGTATCTAATTTAAATTTAAACAAAAGAATTTAATTTGTTTTATTTCATCCTAAAAAAAGTAAGTTTTCAGATGATACTAATAATAGTTAAAAAGTATTCTGGAATTTGCCTGCCTGGATATTTCCGGGAATCTATGATCAAAACTAAATTAAAATGACAGGTTTATGTGTATTGCTGTTCCTTTCATAAGCTCCCTGCACTGCAGAAAAGGATAGCAATACATTTAGACCTCGTCTAACAGAATTAGCCACACTGTCCCCAACTGTTTGTGCACCAAGTCTCATCAAAATCGGTTCAACACTTCAAAGATTAGCTCACAATTTTTTTAATTATGAGCTTATTGAGAACGTAACAGGCAATTTTCAATTTTGTTTATTTGTATGAACATTTTGAAACGTGCAGCCTTGATGGGGGTAGCTGAGGTAAAAGGGAGGGGAGGGAAATCATTCCCTTGGAAGGAGTGATTTTCCGCCGGGGATGTATACTTTTTTAAATGATTTTTAATTTTGATAAAATTGTCATTGACTTAAAACAGCCTCGGTAGGGGGCGGCGGGGTAAGTCAACCCCTTCACTCCTTCAGCCAGAGACTCACTCACGTTTTGTATGGATGAATCCAGAGACTCCGGAACGTCCCTATCTCCTCTTCTTTTCTCCATCAAGGCGGCAAGTCTCAAAAGCTAGCCCGTTGTATGTAGGTATGAATTAAAATGCCTATAAAAGAATCTTATGGCATGACTAGCTATAAAAACACTATGTTCATAATAGAAAAGCAGAGACAAAAAACATTTTATTTACTATTAAATTTTTATATTGTTATAAAACTGTAGTTTGTTGCGCAGTGTTACTGCACTTAGATGACTTATGAGGATTCTGTAGAGTGTAGTCTTGATGCAGCAAAATCAACTTGCATTCTTCTAACAAAGTGGATTAGGCAGGTGGTGTGGTCATTCACAGGCTGTTAACATAACGTAACTAACTGGTCCACAGTTATCACTGAAAAAATAGAAATTGTTGATCTTTAATTTTTTAAATTGCTAATTAGACAAGAACTATTCTTCTTATTTTACTATCTATCTTAATGAGGTCTAAGTTTTATTTATAATATTAATTAATAAGTAGATGATGCCCGTGACTTTATCCGCGCTGATTTAAAGGGTAAAAGTAGCCTATCTCCTTCTCCAGCATGTAACAAAGCTCCACACTAAATAATTTATACTCGCAACTTCATTTATCTTGTGGGAACTGTTCGATTTTCAGAGCCTAGTTTATTTAAAAATAGGCTATATCCATCCCCAGGATGAAAGATCTTTGTACCTTTTGTCAAAATTGGTTGAACGGATGAGCTGTAAAAAGCCAGCAGATAGATAGACAGATAACCTTTATACATACACTAAAATACAGCTCAAACTCAAGGTCCCGAACTTAATTACATGTCTTAAACAAAGAAAACTGAATTGATTATTAAAGAGTTGCCTTTCTGTAATAGATTACCTAGATGTTTTATTGCAACTTTAACTTCAGTGTACCACAAGATTATGTCTAAAATGTGTTGTCATTTATCAAGCGGTCAGTAGTCAAAACTGTTCTAACAAATATAATTATTAATGATGGCTCAGCCCTTTTTGAACTCATTTAATGCTAGGTACCTAGTAGACAGTAATTATTTAAGTAGGTAGGTACATATGAAGTTATGTTATGATTTAACTATACTCTTCAAACCTGGCCACTTGTCTATGTGTCCAAATTCAGATCAAGAGATTTGTATTACCTAGTAATTAGTACATTATGTGAGCGTGATCCGAAGAGAGAGAGTAAACTTACTTAAGGTCGTCAGTCCAGCGGGTTGGAGGTCGTCCCACACTGCGCTTGCTGATACGCGGTCTCCACTTCAGAACACGTCTGCCCCATCGGTTCTGCGGCAGACGTGGCCTGCCCACTGCCAGTACAGATTTCTAATTCGTTGGGCTATGTCAGTCACTCTGGTCATCCAACGGATTTCGTTGTTACGGATTTTGTCCCTCAGAGTTACCCAACATAGCCCGCTAAGCGACTTTGAACTTGTGGACAAGGCCAACTGTCAGTGTCCACGTTTCAGCACCATACGTCATCACAGGTAGGACACATTCATTAAAGACTTTCGTCTTTAGGCTTTGGGGTATCGACGAATTGAAGACTTGACGCAATTTTCCAAATGCTGCCCAGCCCAGCTTATTTTTCTGTCAGCTTCCTTGTCGAAGTTGTTTCTACAAAGTTGTATTACGTACAATAATATATACCTAATAATCAGTAAAACTTCAGTTTTCTAGTTAAAACTAAAGCGATTGTTCCGTTTGTTTCAGTCTCAACTCTCAGTTTCAGTTATGATAAAAGGTTATGTTGGTTTCGTTGGTTTGTTTTGATTTATTTTTTTACTGACAATGACAGAGTAACAGACTAGAAAGCGGTAACTTTTTTTTTAATCTGATGAAAATTTGGCTCTGGACACAAGTTTCTTGAGGTTTTTAGTGATCTTAGACAAATTACCATAGACACACACACCATAGACTAAGTGGTGGACTGTCACTTGTTTGTCATTGTCACGCTGTCAATCTGTCATTGTCAATCTGTCAAAAACGTCAATAAACGAAATAATAAATGCCAAACTCAACAAAATGGCAGCGTATATCTGTCCCCCTTTTTTTGCGAACGTGTAAGAGAGACAAATTGTGGCGAGAGTTGGACCATCACGTTTACTATTTCTTTTACTCGATGAGTCCAATACTGACTGTTATGGCCAACTCATACTGCCGGACAATACGTAAACATTGACCGTGAGGAGTAAACGAAACGATAAACGATAAATGCATTGTTCAATCTTGTACTAACTGTACAGAAGGCCAAAAGAGATTACTTAAAATTATAATTAAAACTATTTTAACAGAATAGATTAAGAATAAATGTAGGTATATACAATAATAATATTACAACAGTGTGTGTATGCTTGTGTGTGTGTATATTTTTGTCGAACATTCATCTACATAACATATCCGATTCTATTGCCTGGCTGCGCCGAGCTAACGTGTATGGCAACATTCACTATTGACACTATAGTTGTCCAGCGTTGCTATCATCGTCCTTGTATATGTTACGGACTAAACTCGATTTTATAGAAGAAACTAGCCTATGCTCGCGACTTCGTCCGCGTGGACTACAAAATTTCAAAACCCTATTTCACCCCCTTAGGAGTTGAATTTTCAAAAATCCTTTCTTAGCGGATGCCTACGTCATAATAGCTATCTGCATGCCAAATTTCAGCCCGATCCGTCCAGTAGTTTGAGCTGTGTGTTGATAGATCAGTCAGTCAGTCAGTCAGTCAGTCATTCAGTCAGTCAGTCAGTCAGTCAGTCATTCAGTCAGTCAGTCAGTCAGTCAGTCACCTTTTCCTTATATATATATAAGAAGATCAATCTTGGCTAGGCCACAGTATTTGGTCCTAACATCAGCGCAATGCACACCAGTAGAGCCGTGGTCCGTGACCCAGCGTTTTTCTCAATAACAACTCAAACTTAACATTATTTACTTTAGTGAAATGGCGGTGGTGCGCAGCAAACCCAGTGGCAACTAAGAGCCTCTCGCTGCTTCCGATTTTTTATTCAGCATACCAATTTCAACAGTATTTCGACGTAGATAAAACTGAGTATGTAGTTAGCAAAAAGGCTCAACTCTGCTTCACTCGTCTCGGTTGAAGCGGGCCCATGTCGGAAAACCATTAAGTTTAAATTACGCTACAATTCATTTCTGACTAAATTTTAACAAAAACTAGCTGATGGACGTGACTTCGTCCGCGTGGATTAGTTATTGAAATTCCCGGGGGAACTCTTCGATTTTCCGGAATAAAAAGTAGCCTATGTCACTCAGGAAAATAAATTGAAAGGCAAACTAACCAACAAACACATTTTTGCATTTATGATATGGGTAGTTTTGTTAAATGATGCGTAAGATTAATTTAGTCCAGGACGGTCGTTAAAATTCTAAATTAATTTGGTCAATCACTAACACGCGACAGGTGACAGGCTTAGTCTATAACACTATCTTCTATCGGATATTATATTTGGGAGTGTGTTCAGGCACTCCACAATCTTGTTCCGCCTTCACCGTTCTACCACACAACAGCAAGAAAACGTTGACATCTTTACGAATACCTACAATAGAAATATTTTTATTCAACTAACTTTTACAAGTACTTTTGAATCGTTAGATGCATCTACCACCGCTGCACCGGCCCGGAATGCCTTTGTGCTCGACATACAATCTACTCGCAATAAACGTTTCTGCTACGAACCGCTACGGTTTGAAACGCCCGCCCTTCCGGCGTCCGAGCTTTCTCCCACACAAGACAAGAGTGAATAGATATCTTCTAGGCAAGCGCGCTCCAACTTCTACCTCATCATTGCTTTCCTTAACACATGATTATCTTTAAGCGCAAGTCTGTCCTGTAATAAAAAACCGGTCAATTGCGAGTCAAACTCGCATACGAAGGGGAACCTTACAAGAAATAAAACTTTGTTTGTGATGTAACATCAAATTCAGGGTTTTCTGATTTTTCCCTTTATGCTACCTGCCAAATTTCGTGATTGAAGGAACGTACTATATAAGTTTTGATTCTCTTGATGGATCTTGAAATACAGACAGGTAGACAGACATACAGGATAGGGTCAGATTTTTTCTCAGGAGATACAGAACCCTAACAAACGATGATGTCTAAATCGGAAATAATGTGAAAATAATAATATTGTAGGTGTAAGTATCTACCTACGTAGTAGCATCCAGTGGCGAAATTTCAATCGGGCTTTTATGTCCCTCTACAATTGTACATTCAACTTAAATAGAGCAGCAAAGCAATCAGTTCCTCTCAAAGGATTATGAGAAGTTTAAAATATCTAAAGTCAACATGTAGGTTCAGAATTCTGATAGGCGAATTGCGTTTACTCTTATAGTTTTGCATTTCACGAGGACGAATGACTCATGCTTGTGTTTAAGTCGTATCAGTTTAAGTAAGGTACACTAAATGTGTGCATTTGCGAACGCTTGCTCGCGACTGATTGGTCCGACATGCACGCACATTTACGCAATGCCCGTGTAAACGACGTTACCACAAGTAAAGTTCACTCGCCTTCGTGAATTTCACTTACTATCTTAGTTGCATATATACATCACGTTTCGCCTTCACAAGATGATTTAATATCATGACAAACCGTTTCACGTCTTTCGATTATTTCGTCCGTAAATCAAACATGCTCGCGGCGTTGTGGGTATATTGGGAATAGATTAGCTGCTCTATATCTAAGGTGTTTTTAAGGAACATTTATTTAGATTCAATAGGTAAGTCCCATGCCCGGCATGCATTGTAATGTGACCCTTCTTTTACTGAGAGGAAACCGGCGGGATGATTACGTATCTCGCGACAGGCGTAAATCTCGTGATCACTATGCTGTCAAACGTGCGGCTAGAGAGAGACAGCAATAGCCGCCACAAAGCAAAATAAGATGAAGAAGAAGAGAGACAGCAAATGAACTGTCGCATTGCTACTGCTGTCGCGTTGCTGTTGGTACTGCAACGTTTCACGTAATCACCCCGCCGTACTCTAAGTGAGCCGGCAATGGGTTGATTATAAAATGATATGATGATGATGAAATGTCCTCAAGCCGTGTATTAACTTAGTTGCAATTGAACTACATGCGGTAAATGCAAGTTACTATTAAATAAGTACTAGGTCACGGTTACGACCACGGAGTTAGGAATTACTGTCAATAAAAGCAAATTGAGTTTGAGACCATTTTATCTTTGACTTGATTCTTACGCGCTTCTCCATACAAATATATTGCGCATATTGTTCTATATTATTCTAGATCTAAAACTAAGCCTGATATCGATTTATGTTTTCATTATCTATGCTTTTAAATAATAAACTTAGTAAAATCATAATTGTTTTGATAGTTGTGACCCTTGAAATGTGTTTATTTTAAGCCAAATTTTTTGCGGCAACTTCGTGCGTAAATAAACCATGCTAGTGTCAAAATAAATAAAATAAAAAATAAAGTAACTACTAAATTGGCAAAACTATTGATTTTGAAGGAAACTTTACTTAACAATTTCAAATGTCTTTCGTTTATTATAAAAATATCGTAATACCAATCGTTGATTCTCGTTGTTCACACATCACGCATGCTCTTGTCTAGGTACGTTCCGTAAATGTTGATTGCAATAACATTTTTTTAAAGAATTTTAGCCTTGTTAATTATGAATAATATTCCCCTTTCCCCTCCAACTAAGCGAAAAGCTTGTGCTAGGAGTAGGTACTAGATAGTGCAACGGGCGGGGTTTGAACCGGCAACCTTTCGAAATTCAGTCCGCTTCTTAACCGTTGAGCTATTGAAGCTCAAATGACATGCTCTCACACTCAACTTGGAGTGACATGAAGAGCTCTCTTAATCTGCCTTGCAGATTCTGCTGACCGAACTCATGATCAATCATTTCAAGCCTACGCGATGTAAGTTTTTTATTGATAACTAGATGATGCTCGCAACTTCGTCCGCGTGGATTCAGGTTTTCGAAAATCCCGTGGGAACTCTTTGATTTTCCGGGATAGCCTATATCCTTCCCCGGGATGTAAGCTAACACTGTACCAATTTCATCAAAATTGGTTAAACTGTTGGGCCGTGAAAAGTTAGCAGACAGACATACTGACATACTTTCGTATTTATAATATTAGTATGGATTTTAAATAAAAAATTCGTATTTCCGTTTTTCCAGAGGAAGATGAGTCGCAGATATTCGTGAAGTTTTTCAAATTTCACAAATGCTACGATCTGATCCCAACGTCTGCCAAGCTGGTGGTGTTCGACACGCAGCTACTGGTGAAGAAGGCCTTCTTCGCCCTCGTTTACAATGGTAAGTCTATATTGAGCCTATCGTCCATAGAGTCTTCAAATCGAATCACAGTATTTCGTCTCTCATGTTCTCCTAAACGCGAGTAGATCAGCTTCTTTGCTAATTCTACTCGCTTTCATAGACACAGTTTTACTCTATTGGCCTGCGCAGACGAAGGACTATTGTCCACTGAGGACAAAAGTCTTTCATCTTTTACTATGGTGCTACGCCGTATCGTGTGCGTTACCTATGCGATGCAGTTCATAATGATCCATTTTTGTCCTCTGCGGATAATAGTCCCTCGTCTGCGTAGGCCGTAAATGGACGTCGAGAAACGAATTACTTGCGATTTAATTTGAGTTTTCATTAGATTTATAGATAGATCTATCATTAGTAGTTTATATATTATGCTACCTTATAACTTTTTGGTGTTTTTAAGTAGGTAGTGCATATTCTATGTTCATGTTTTTTAAAAAACGATACAAAAAGCTATTCCGGCTTCGTTGATAACAGCTTGTTCGGCATCCCGTCCCAACCTAGTCCGGCATCACACCTCCACCTACTCACCCTTTTGCCGCTTACCTACACTCCATTAATTACTTCAACCCGTGGCATTGCATTACTTACTAGAAATTTGTTTTATTCCTGCTAAAGTATCTTATATTAATTTATGTTTTACTATGTTGCAAAGCTTGTTATTGTGAATGTTACTATTTTGGTAGAAAGGCACATTTCTCGCTAGCTCTCTCCATTTGCGTAGTTGTGTTTGTTCATTGTACAACCTTATAAGGGTTCGAGATATAATCCAACAGATCGAACCAGTATAAGACGTGTTCAGATTTTATTTCGGTACAAATTTTGTCGTGAACACCTCACCACCGCACCTCTAACTTTTCAAAGTGATGTGGTTTAAGTATCACTTGATTTAATAATGAACGAAAAGATCGCGAGGAAACCTGCATGCCTGAGAGTTCTCCATAATGTTTTCAAAGGTGTGTGAAATCTGCCAAACCGCACTTGGCCAGCGTGGGATACTATGGCCATACCCTTCTCATTCTGAAAGGAGACTCGTGCTCAGTAGTATGTTGGCGATGGGTCCATAATGGTGATGATGTTGTCGTGAAACGCAAATGGACAAATAAATGAGTATTGTGACGTTGTAAATTTTGAACTACTAATTAGCGTTTCGCTTTTAATTAAAATCTATTTTGTTCAAAGTATGTTGGTACCACCTAGCATCAAGGTGCAGAACTACGCGTGGGTCGATGTTCAGAGTTCATTCGAGCCACAATAGATGGCGTTTGCTTCGTTGTCAATTGTCGTAAAAATAAAACAAAATAATTAAATAAAACCATAATATCATTTGTTTATTGTTAAGTCATTAACAAAACGGTTCTTATAATATATCCTTAGGTTCCGCAAATATTCAAAAATGAATTGGCTTCATGATCAAACTAAATGAGAGCGGCCACACTCGGGTTGCGTCTGGCAACACCGATTGCTGAGATTTAGAATTTTCCTGGAGTCAACATGTGAAGACGAATTTTTTTCGTTCCAGGAAAATCTCACTTCTTTTCGCCCATGGCTTCGCCTGGAAAAATACAATAGTCATAAATTTTAGTCATCCTAACGTATTTTCAATGTTTCATCAGTTATGGTGAGTGAAAAATCAAGTAATGTGGATTCGACAAAATGGCGGTTTGGTTAGAGAAAATCCTAATCTCATGATTTCTTTCAGTTCCAGTTATTTTAACTTCCCAAATAAATGAGGATAATGGGTTGTGGGTGGACTTCTGAAAACCATTGGTGGCCAGGAGTTCAATAGGTGAGTTGTGTTTGATCGGGAAAATTCCACGTGTCGAAATTTTCACACAGCACAAATTATAATCTTGTTTTTCTTTGTTACAGGGTTTACGTTTACGTTTACGTTTACGTTTACGTTTACGTTTTACGTTTAGCTTCAGTTTTCCGTTTTAGTTTTCCGTTTGCGTTTTCGGTTTTCGTATTTATTTCTTTTGCACATTCACGTTGACAACTTAATTGCTATGGATAAGACTTGGTGAAAATCTTTGTAATGAAACATTTCGGTTGTGAAGAATCAAATAAATTGAGTTTTGGATCTTGGCCGATGCCGTCCAGCTACCTTGCAGTCTTCGCACCTACAAGTAAGCAAATGTTTGTATCCTGCAACAGTTTAGTGAACCTTCTTAGTGTATGTGTACAGTAAGAACCCTGTCTTTACTACTGAGCTTTTATTTTGAAACAATTTTATGAATTTTACTGTGTCATTGTCTATTCCATGCCAATGGCATCTTAAATTTAAAACATAGATTTTATGTACTATCTACCTAAGGCATTCTAATGTATCTAAATTAAGTCTTGGCATTAAGCTAGAATAACTAAGCATTATTAGCCATCACTATGTATTAAGCGACCCCGGTAAAAGTTACATTAAAAACAATTTTGCCTAACATCTAGCAAATTTCATTTATAACACCTCATATACATTACAAGGGAGTCGACGGCTAGCTTCTATTCTTTACTAGGTAGATAGATCAAGTAAAGTAAATTATTATTTTCCTCTAATCTTTGTAAGGTGGTAGATTATTCCGTATCCGGGTATATTTCTATTCCGCCCGATTTACCACCCTTACAGTATGAAACCTCGGATTACAGTTTTAAAAGTATTTACAGTTTTTTACATCGTGATTTCAATCAAAATACTGTACAGTAGCGTCCTTAAATAGATATAACGCTTTGGCAAAAAAGATTGAAATGGGTCAAGTTTGACGTCATTACATGTCTGATGAAGAAAGAAACTTATTTAGGCATTGTGTCAGCGCTTATTATACGACTGCAGATGACGGGGTCCTGGGTTTGATTCCCGGGTTGAGCCTAAAATAATTAGGTATTTGAATTGCCTATCAGAAAACTGCCCAGTACAGTACTAGCCCGGATTAAGGAAGTTGGCGGTGTATCACCTCTCTGCCTCGGAGAGTACGTAAAGCCGTCAATCCTGCATTTGATATTTCTCCGGTTGTGTTTAATTTCTACCCTATCAAGCTATGAAGGTGAGGGAATAGAGATTACACCTGGTGTTTAAGAACGCAGTTGTGCACTATAGTATCTCCCGCGCAGTTGGCCTATCTAACTAATCTATAGTGATTGGCCGCCGTGGCCAAATTTCAGTCGAGGGGACATTATTATATTATGATGACTAGCTGATGCTCGCGACTTCGTCCGCGTGGAATTAGGTTTTTTAAAAATCCCTTGGAAACTCTTTGATTTTCCGGGATGACCCCTATGTAACTCTCCAGGTCTTTATCTATACTCATGCAAAAAATCACATCAATCCGTTGCACCGTTGCGACGTGATTGAAGGACAAACCAACAAACAAACACTTTCGCATTTATAATAAGGGTACTGATTCTGCTATAAGACTTAAGAGTATTCCATATCATATTGAACCATGGCATAATAATAAAAATATACCTACTTCTCTAGATAGGACTGTATTGAATCATCATCGCCGACCCGAAGTCTCACAGATTGTGAAATTAGGTCAGTAGCCGTGACCTTTTGTGTCGTTAACAAAGGGATTTTTATGGTTTCGCTCAATCTTTTTATTCGAGACGACTATCAACTTGTTTCGGTACTTGTTGACTAACACAGCGTAAAACATCATTTACGGACGGAAGTGCAGTGCGTAATCGCCGTAAGAATCATCATTATCAAATAGAATACGTAACGAACCTTTCTATAGCGGATATTGAGTGGTTAACAAAAACTGTAGGTTTGAGAGGAGTAGGCTGCCGAAACACAAATAACCTGTATGTCCTAAATACAGGGAATTGGATGAAATGATCATAATATAGAACTGATCACCCTGGCATGGCTGGCGTTCGCTTTATAACTACGCACAGTGAATTAGTAATTCAGTATGCATAGTTCGCGACAGGTCGAAATGGCGATCGGGGAATGAGGTGGGGGGACGCCCCGCATACCCGCACCCGCACTATGACGCACCGGGTTAGCGCGAGGGCTGTACGGGTGTGCGGGGCGTACCGACTCCAATTGTCATCTCGACCTGTCGCGTAATATAGAAGTGGATCGTAAAATCTGGCGTAAAGTCTCACTGTATGTATTTATACTATGAAAGTAGGTAGCCGTAACTTATCCAATGGTCGTCGTCCATGAAGTTTTGATTGATTCAATTTCCGCTTCTTCTATTCACTGGATGAATGAACGGGCAGTGGCATTTAAGTGAAGAAGATACGATGAAATCCTTTGTATTATAGTTAACGGTTCCCAATGACATTGTACCATAGATATGTTACGTTCTTATCACATGACGTATAAAATTCGTGCTCGGCGATGACTAAGACAGAAGGTAAAGTAAAGGCACGAGTAGAACAGTACTACAAATGTGATCTAAGTTCGTAATTTTAAGGCTTTAGGTATCTGTTTCATTTTACATATACATACATAACATTTAATATCTCTGCCGATAGGTACCCAATTTCATTTTGTATCTACATAGTAAAATAGTTTATGCTCTGCGAATTTTTCATACAATAATGGTCTTGTATGTGCTTTACCCTATCTGCAATAAATACATTGGCTGTGGCGAAATCTATTCGACATAAATGTAAAGCTTTGATGGCTCAGCGAAGTACATAATATATTTGCAAGTAACATCAAAGACTAGTGATACTTTATGGTTTATGTCACAGCTCTCAATTGCCACCATGGTATGCAGCCTCCGTAAGAAACAATACACCCGTTGCCGTGGAATTGAAGGTGTTTGTCATTCCATAATATGTATGATCCACAATAATATTTAAATGCGAAAGTGTGTCTGCCTGTATGTCTGCTACCTTTCACGGCCCATTCGTTTGATCAAATCTGACGAAATTTGATACAGAGATATTTAAGTATAGCTTACATCAGAACACAATATAGGCTACTTTTTATCTCGGAAAATTCAAGAGTGCCCACGGGATTTATATTAACCTAAATCCACGTAGACAAAATCGTGAGCTTTCGTCTATTTGATACAGAAATAGCTTGCTTCCCGGAAACGGATATAGACTATAGAAAAATCTAAGAGTTATCAAGGGTTCTTTAAAAAACCTCAATCTACGTGCATGAAATCACGGGCATCATCTAGTTATCTTTAAACAGGTTTTGGTTACCATTATTCTTTTAAAGATAAATTTAGAAATATAAAAGCTCTCTTGCTTATTAAGATTATTAATGACGGAACTCTATATCTACAGCGTTAGATAAATTCCAGTAAGATTGGTGTTACGTACGTCACTACAAAGTTTTCTTCAAAAATCTAATAGGTTCTTGTATTTTTTTCAATGCTATTTACTGACACTTTTATTAAATTTAAACGTTAATTGTTTCCCAAATTGCATTCTCCACTGCTGTGTTTTGTGGTATATTGTTTCTCATGGATGTGCTCATTTTGTATTGTAGCGATTACATTTTAATTATTAATTATTTTGTTTTTGCACTGTTGCCCTTAAGAGGATCGTTTAGTTGTAAATTTTCAAACAAAAAGCGATAACGTTTTTCTCCCCGTAAATGTAGTCCAATTTTCATAATTATTAGAAATGTTGTAGATATAATGAAGAACTATGCTTGTACGTTTTTATTTTAAAGAAATATCACTTATGTTAATAGTTACTAGCGTCTGAATATCCATATTTTTGACCTAAAAACTTTCTTGAGTATTTTAACTTTTTTAATTTAAATAAACTAAAATACTAAAAAAGAAAACGTGCCCAAATTGTCTAATTTTGTAAACGTTTGGGGGGTAAAAACGTTATCACCCGAAACAATATTTCAAGAATAAAATGTAGTTAAATGCCTACTGGACTTGCAACGGTAGCGAAGTGGCGTGAAACAGATACAATTTTTGAAAATACCTACTCGTGTCGCGCTTTGTCACTAGACGATAGTCGCTTGCGGTTAGTCATGTACGATATTGATTCATTTTCACAATGTACCACATTCAATATGATGCGAGCTGGATATTTTTCATAATTTTAAAATAAACTCGATATTGTTGAGCCTGTTCCCTATTTACTCATTCGTTATATTTGGCTTAAGTCTTGTATGTGTGTGTATTTTTTCACAGTCGAGATTGTCAATAGATCGTGTGGATAACCGTTCCTATGTTTTTAATATGTTCGTGTAGGTGTATTTGCGTTAAATGATTTCAGAATTTGTTTGCAATCTGTTTTTTATCTCTTTATCAGTTTTAAGATATCTTGTGAAATGTGTAGAAACTGCGTTTCAAAAAATACATGGCGACGTGGAAATCGTTAATAAGATAAACTCGACATTTGGATTAGGCCTGGCATATCATATTATGACGAGTAAAGGCGGAAACAAATTATAGGACGCGGCTGACGGACGCGGCTGACAGTCTTGAATTATAGGTATCTGGATAATACATGGTACACTTAATTGCACACACACAAATTGTTGGACGTAAGTCGCAGACGTAACCTTGAGCGCTCGGATATCTCGCAAGCCGTATTTCAAATGACTACACAAATGTCAATCGCGGCTGCTAGTCGCGGCTTATGGACGCGTCCCATAGTTTGTTTCATGCTTAATTTTCTTGGTTACACAATTTGCCATATTTCTGTCTAATCAACATTATGTATTTCTTTGTTTGCCCCTTATGCGTTCCTATGTCATTTATCCGATTGCGAAGAAACTTTGTTATAAAAAGTATCAAATTAAAACATTAAAATAATAATAATAAATAATATGTCAGAGGCGCTTGGTATTGAGGTAAAGACAATGATACAGGCAGTGGAGGCACGTTTCTTCGGTCGCCTTAAAAAAGTTCTTAATAGTCTTTTATCTGGTGGCAACAAGGTGCGTGCCTTTAATGGTTGGGTCATGCCTTTGCTCATATACACCTTTGGTATTCTAAAATGGACTCAAACTGAACTGGATGCCTTGGATCGAAAGATTCGAAAATTGCTGACTGCATACCGTATGCATCATCCACGTTCATCTATTATGAGGTTATATATCTCACGCAAGTGTGGAGGACGTGGTTTTTTAAATGCCAAGAACCTTCATAATCGTGAAATATGCAATCTCAGAGATTATTTTCTCAAAGTAAACGTGGGAATACATAGGGATGTAGTCGCAGTTGATAAGGGTCTTACTCCGCTTTCCTTAGGCAAAAATAACTGGCGTAAGCCCATAGTACTTAGTACTTCGGATCGCATGGCGGTATGGGGGAGTAAGGAGTTGCATGGAAGATTCTACAAGGCCTTAACTAGACCGGATGTAGATTCCACAGCCTCAGTATCCTGGTTGCAGTTCGGTGACCTATTTGGGGAAACCGAAGGTTTTATCTGTGCAATTATGGACGAAGTTATCAAGACTAATAACTACCGGAAACATATAATGAAGGATGGTACTGTTGACATTTGTCGAGCGTGCCATCTTCCTGGGGAATCCCTCAGACATATTATATCCGGTTGTTCTTATCTTGCTAACGGCGAATACTTGCACAGGCATAATCAAGTAGCCAGGATAGTCCATCAACAACTTGCTCTTCAGTATGGCCTTGTAGATACTGAGGTGCCGTACTATAGGTATGACCCAATGTCAGTTCTTGAAAATAGCAGTGCCCTGCTCTACTGGGATCGGTCGGTTATCACAGACAGGTATATTGTAGCCAATAGACCTGATATAGTGCTAGTTGACCGTTCAGCGCGTCGAGCAATAATTGTTGATGTTACTATTCCTCATGATGATAACCTAGTGAAAGCAGAAAAGGAAAAGTATCAAAATACTTGGACCTGGCTCACGAGATTACCGCCATGTGGAGTGTTGACTCAACGATTATTGTACCGATAGTTGTATCAGTCCATGGTCTTATTGCGAATAGTTTCGACCAACATCTTAAGAAACTATCGCTTAATTATTGGATCAAGGGTAAGATACAGAAGGCAGTGGTTCTTGAGACGGCACGCATTGTGAGGAGGTTCCTCACTCTGGAGCCCTGACCATTGGCAGCTTGGATCCTAGCCCGCTGCTAATGGGATCCATTTTATCATATTTTTAATTATTGTTTTTTTTGTTGTTCCAGTTACTTTAATTTTTGTTGTTCTTGTTATTTTAATTTCTGTTGTTTCTGTTATTCTATCGTTTGTTGTTTCTGTTACTTTATATTCTGTTGTTTATTTTATTTTATTTAATTTTTTATTGTTCCTGTTATTTGATTTTCTGTTACTTTACTTTAATTTTTTTTGTTGCTGCTGTTATTTTATTGATTGTTTTTTTTTTTTAAATATGATAAAAATGAATAAAATAAATAAATGAGAGAAAAAAAAAAAAAAAAAAAATTCAAACCGATGGACGATACACACGGGGGTTCGATCCCGGGCACGCGCTTCTAACTTTTTGGAGCTATGTGCGTTTTAAGTAATTAACGTGAGGAAACCTACATACTTGAGAGTTCTCCATAATGTTCTTGGAGGTGTGTTAAGTCTGCCAATCCACACTTGGCCAGCTGCAGCGTGGTAGACTATGGCCAAAATCCTTCTCACTCTAAGAGGAGACCCGTGCTCTGTAGTGAGCCGGCAATGGGTTGATCTTGGTGATGATGAACGATACATTATCGAGGTCAATCTCGTTCTACTGTGCGTCTAAAACGTTTTTGCATATTACATAATAAAAATATTAAAGGTAAACAAATACATTAGGTTTGTTGCAAACAAAACAATAGCATAACAAATAGCACACGGTACTTTTAATGTATGCCTAAAGTTACCGTATCAAATTACGAATGTAAGTCAATTTTGCTAACCCGGTGATAAATTTTCGCAAAAACCTACTCATAGTGTCAAATAGCTCTTTAATGAGAATAATATGCAACAAAGTTACAGTTTATATGCAAGTAGTTGTTTAAATTTTGTTAGTAACATAAATGACAAGTAAATTCCAATAACCTCTCTGGTTCATTTAACTATATTACAGTAATACACATTGCATATCTCGGATGGATTTATTGTTTATAACTTTGGAGCAGAATTTAAGTCTATACTTTTGTATAGAATAGAATAGAATAATGTTTATTCGAGGTACATATATAGGTGGTACATGGTGTAGGCAATAGCGTTTTATCGCAGCTGATCGAGTCTTAGATTAGTTAGACTCTGAGTGTTAGCTAGTAGACTAGACTAGACTGTTAGTTAGTTAAAATCTGACAGAAAAGGGGTCGCTTTGACTTTACTAAGTTTACAGCATAACTAAATATTCTTTAGAAAAAGATAAGAAGAGGCGGTTTTGTAGAGCATTGTCTCTGTCGTTGAGACCGACAAAACGTCACATAGGTATGAGTGTAAGAGACTCTACAACAAAATCTCATTGTAAAGGTATTTGACATGTACATTATAAGGCTTTAATGTACATTATTTTCTGCCGCGTACTGTAATCTATAGTACACGGCAGAGATGACAATCGGGGTATGAGGCGGGGGGACGCCCAACACACCCGCACGTCACCCGCGCTACCCCACATTGGGTTAGCGCGGGGGCTGTGCGGGTGTGCGGGGCGTCCTCGTCCCAATTGCCATCTCGACCTGTCGCATACTATAGTCATTCATTAGTTATTGAAGACATTGTCCAACTGTTACAATACAATTTTATAATAGTTGAACTGAAACTGAACCAGTGTTATTCCATTCTCCCCAGGAGTACGTGCTGCGCCGTTGTGGGACTCGCAGAGGCAGATGTTTGTTGGCATGCTCACTATCACGGATTTCATCAAGATCCTGCAGATGTACTACACCAGTGCCAACGTCACAATGGACGAGCTAGAAGAACACCGCCTGGAGACATGGCGACGTGAGTTTCAACATATCTTCTAAATGATTATTATTTACTGTCTGGTGGGAGACTTTGGAAGGCTCTGACTTACAATACTGATAAAGCCGACTGCCAAGCGATTTAAGGTAAAGGTTCTTTGGTGAGAATGTACGCAATGCATACACGCAAGAGACGTGACGCAGTGCAGATCAAAGATATCGGCACATTATATTCAAAATAATCCAACTTTTGCGATTGTTCGTTGCGTGTATTTGATGCGTCCTACGCACCAAGAAATTTTTTAACGATCCGATATAATAAACGTTAAAACCGTTTTGAGCTGTGGTTTTTTAAATGCAAGATAGGCTTGCGCTTGACGACAATCATAGCTGATGGCAATTTATGACGAGCCTTACACTGTAGAGCGAATATTTAGAAGATGTTGCGACAAAAACGTTTCATGCGTCAACCACATAAGGATGTCAAAATTGTCAACATTCACCCGAGTTATCTATTAATGTTTGCTTCTATTAAATAAAAATTTTCCTTGTTATGCTATAAATTTAGAGGATAATATTGGTCACAACAAAGTTTGTAATTGAACGGGCATGGACCGTAACACACTTTTAACTATGATATATCTAATGATCAAACATAAACGTGGTTTTGAAGAATGTTTGAAGAATGAAGTGTCATTTTTATATAACATCAGCAACTGATGGCCAACATTTGCACTAGTGTTCTTTTTTGTCGCAGTTATCGTAAAACAACACTTTTAGCACAGAGCGCCACAAATCAGAAGTGCAGTTTAGGCCATAGTTTGCCACGCTGGCCCGATGCGAATTGGCAGGCTTCGCACACCTTTGATAACATGGAGAACTCTCAGGCATGCAGGTTTCCTCTCGATGTGTTCCTTCACCGTTAAAGTGATATTTAATTGTTAACGCACATAACTCCAAAATAATATAGTTGCGTGTCCGGGATCGAACCCCTGACCTCCCGAAAAGAAGGCGGGCGTCTTAACCACTAGGCTATCACCGCTTTTTGAATTTTAGTACCGCATGCATACTCCAATCATCTCCATACTAGTATTATCATTTTCACTGACTCTGTAAACCTGACTGAAAAATATTGCGCTGGGACAGCTTTTATGGACAATTACTTCGAGACGATCATAAGCCGCAAATACCGCGTTTTACGGAAGTTTCTTAAGCGTCTTAGCTGCAGCAGAAGACGTCTAAAAGTTGAGACGATCATTTAGATTAAAAATGAAGAAAATATAAGAAAGTAATTTTGTCTTTACCTCTCTTGCCTCTTTGCCTAGTGATTAAGACATCGGGATTCGGGAGGTGGGGGGTTCGAACCCGGCCACCTCTAACACTTAGGAGTTCTGTGCGATTTAAGCAATTAAACATCGGTGGCGAAGGAAAATATCGTGAGGAAACCTGCACGCCTGAGAGTTCTCCATAATGTTTTCAAAGTTGTGTGAAGTCTGTATGGCTTAAACCCTTCTCAGAAGAAGAGACCCGTGCTCAGTAGTGGGCAGGTGATGGTTTGATTAGCGGTAGTTTATGGGGCTAGAATTCATAATCATTATTAAAGAGAATAATTTAAAAAAAAAAAGATTTTTATTTATTTTTAACATGAACGTCACGCTGTACGAAAGAATAATGACGTCACAATCTGTAAACTACAATACTTTTTATTTTTTCGACATAAAAATAGAGTAATTTATGCGGGATTTTTTATGTTAAAAATAAAATAAAAATTGTCGTTTACGCCATGTGACGTCATTAATCGCTGTCTGTACAGCGTGACGTGAATAATCAATTATTTTAAAAATGAATGAAAACTTTAAATTATTCTCTTTAATAATGAATTCTATCCCCATAAACTACCGCTATTCAAAAAACCACAACATTTTATTCCTACAGTCCAAGACCCTATTGTACACTAAAAATATCACATCTATTCCCCTGTCACATTATCATGGTTAAATCTGATCAGATACACGCGTGAAACCTGGGTGGTCTAAGTGATATACTCGAGATTTCACACACTAAAGCAGATGTAGAGAATTCCTGTGATTGTGAAATGATATTCCAAACAATCGGATCTAATATCTAGCGGATTCGTTTGAGCAATTGGATTATGGTGTAAAATTGCATTGAAACCAACTGAGAAGTTAGTTTTAAATGAATGCACAATAAACTCAGTATGAGTCATTGACTTATATATTACTTCGTATAGACAGGGCCATTGAACAAACAAAATGGCACCGACTTAGTGGTGCTTTAGCACCAATGCAACTTCAGTGACGTTTGGATTTTAAACGGGTCATTCATTAGTATCTAAGAGATGATTTATTTGGTTCCAAAACCGTGAAAAATTTTGTTCGCTTGACCATATCTTGTAATTTAGATCGATGGTATTAGTGTTTTTTTTTGCATTTTACTCTTGAGGAACTATACATATCTGTATTACGCGAAAAGTTTAACTCCTCACGCGCCATTTTAACTTTTTGTGTCAAATTTCATGTCGAAAGTACGGTTTTAGTCATTATTTTAAAGGTGAACCGTACTTTTGACATGACAGTTTACCCATAGAGTTAAAATGACGCGTGAGAAGTCATTTTTAGGGACCATATATAATTGTAACCAAAGCGTGTCTGTTTGTTTATAACCTCTTTATGTCTTTAGTACTGAAAATATTTCAATGAAACTTGGTACAAAACTCGAACACTACCTGGAAAAGAAGACATGATAATATCGAATTGAATTGACTATGGTATGTGAACTACTGTTGCAGTAACATTAGATGTATTAGTGGTTCACATAATAATTTATGAGTAACTAGCTGATGCCCGCGACTTCGTACGCGTGGATTTAGGTTTTTAAAAATCCTGTGGGAACTCTTAAATTTTCCGGGATAAAAAGTAGCCTATGTCCTTCCCCGGGTTGCAAGCTACCTCTTCGGTTGAGCCGTGAAAAGCTAGTAGACAGACAGACAGACACACTTTCACATTTATAATATTAGTATGGATTTATAAGCAGTGATAGTCTAGAGGTTAAGACGTTGGCCTCCCATGCGGGGGTACTGGGTTCGATCCCGGACACACGCCCCTAACATTTCGGAGCTATGCACGTCTTAAGCAATTAAATATTACTAGCTGCTTTAACACTGAAGAATCTTGCATGCCTGATAATGTTGTCAAATGTGTGTGAAGTCTGCTAATCCGCACTTAGCCAGTGTGGTGGACTATGGCCAACTCCTTCTCATTCTGAGAGAAGATTCGTTCTCAGTAGTAAGCAGGCAATGGGGCAATGATGATGATAATGAATTTATTACCTGTCGTTTCTTTTAGATCATCATTATCACCATTGCTGGCTCACTACAAAGCACGGGTCTCCTCTCAGAGTGAGAACGGTTTTGGCCATAGTCTACCACGCTGGCCATGTGCGGATTGGTAGACTTCACGCACCTTTGAGAACATTATGGAGAACTCTCAGGCATGCAGGTTTTCTCATGATGTTTTTCTTCACCGTAAAGCAAGTGATTACTTAAAACGCACATAACAAAGTTAGAGGTGCGTGCCCGGGATCGAACTGCCGACCTCAGATTAGAAGGCGGACGTTCTAACCACTAGGCTACCACAGCTTATTTTAGCTTCGTTTAGGCGGATTTCTGAAAATCCTTTCTTAGTGGAACTTATACAGATAACTTGTATTTAAAATTTCAAGTTTCAAGACCCAGCGGTTTGAGCTGAACTTTGATGTGAGTCAGTCAGTTTCTCTTTTTACTTATACTAAGTATACTTCTTTACAGAGGTGTTGAAAGGCTCAGTAATGCCGCTCGTGTCGATAGGCCCCGATGCATCGCTCTTCGACGCCATAAAGATGCTCATAACAAACCGCATCCATAGGCTGCCTGTCATCGACCATGAGACCGGCAATGTGCTGTATATACTCACGCACAAAAGGATACTACGCTTCCTGTTCCTTTACGTAAGTTTATCACTACGGACTACCCTTCTGTTTCCTTTAACTAAAAAACCGTTCGTGAAAAAAAGTAAGAATACGATATTTGACAACTAGTCAAATCAGTGACTTTTTATCAAACGTCAAAACGCGCGCTTAGTATGTGAGATTCTATGAAGTACCGGTGTGTGACGTCACAATCATTTGACGTGCTTTTTTAGTTTAATCGATAATTTTTAAATGGTTATTACACTTAAAACCAACAAAGGACGTGGATTTTACGTATTTTGGAAGACCCTCTATTTAATAATCACTGAGAAATAATTTATTTTTAGATAGAATATATTTTTAGATATAATAGAAATAGAAATTTTGATGTAGTCAAATACCCAATTTTCAAGAAATAATGTTTCTAGAAAAAGGTGTACGAAGCACCAATGCATTGTTGGACCAAACTAAAAACCTTGGTCCCACAATGCATTATTTTTTTAGAAACATTCGTTTTTGAAAATCCGCACGTTTTTCCCCCCGGGCTTTATATTCTCCAATGAAATAATGTCTATTTTGTTCAAAACCTGTACCTACATGTTTTTAATGTTTTTCACAGATAAACGAATTGCCAAAGCCGTCGTACTTGCAAAAGAAGCTGCGTGATTTACGCATTGGCACTCTGAATGACATAGAAACGGCTACTGAAGACACGTCAATCATTGAAGCCCTGCGGAAGTTTGTTAACAGACGCGTTTCAGCCCTTCCGCTCATTGACACTGAAGGCCGCCTGAAGGATATATACGCCAAATTTGATGTTATCGTAAGTATTCTTCCACATGCCTAATTGCCTCACACTTATGCCTTATTGCCTCACACTTAAGGTATGATTCCGAACCACGCTGCACACAGCAGCGCTGCCGCAACAGTGCTGTCACCAGCTGTCACAGCGCTGTCGCGGCACTACGCGTGCAGCGTGGTTCGGAATCATACCTTTATAAGACCACAGCGCTTACCACTGCGCCAGGGATGTCGTCAAATCCTATCATATTTGTTTCATTTCATATTACAGAATTTGGCAGCTGAAAAGACTTATAACAACCTTGATGTGTCATTGAAGAAAGCGAATGAGCACCGCAACGAGTGGTTCGAGGGCGTGCAAAAGTGCAAACTCGACGAGACGCTCTACGAAGTCATGGAAAGAATCGTGCGCGCTGAGGTACATAAATTCTTATGCTATTCCTTTAAAGACAGGCTAAAATATGGCAGGTGACTATGTTTTCAATTTACAATAAAGAAAGATTTAGTTTTTGTACAATACTATTATTGTAAATTAAAACCACTAATATTAGTTTAGTTTTTACATCTATCGGCACTTCGAGCACTTTATTAACATTGGCAAATCGGTAACACGACTTAGAAGTTTTAAGCCATCCCAAAATCGCCCATTGCGAGTCACTTTAACAAAAACCGGCTAAGTGCGAATCAGACTCGCGCACTGAGTATTTTATCGATATTTTTTACCATAAATCAAAAACTACTCACTAGATCTCGTTCAAACCAATTTTCGGTGGATGTTTGCATGGTGTACATCATATATTTTTTTTAGTTTTATCATTCTCTTATTTTAGAAATAACAGGGGGGGGGGGGGACGCACATTTTACCACTTTGGAAGTGTCTCTCGCGCAAACTATTTGTTTAGAAAAAAATGATATTAGAAACCTCAATATCATTTTTGAAGACCTATCCATATATGCCCAAGTAATGTTAGATAAAAGAGTATGGGTTTGATGAAAAAAAAAATTTGAGTTTCAGTTCTAAGTATGGGGAACCCCAAAATTTATTGTTTTTTTCTATTTTTGTATAAAAATCTTAATGCGGTTCACAGAATACATCTACTTACTAAGTTTCAACAGTATAGCTCTTATAGTTTCGGAAAAAAGTGGCTGTAACATACGGACGGACAGACAGACAGACATGACGAATCTATAAGAGTTCCATTTTTAGCCATTTGGATACGGAACCCTAAAAACTAGGCATGCTTCTTTTCAATATCGAAGGCTTATTAAATGCTTTTGTATTTTAGGTGCATCGTCTGGTAGTAGTGGACGAGGAGGACAAAGTGATAGGCATAATATCGCTGTCAGATTTGTTGATGTACCTTGTGTTGCGCCCCACTGGTGACTGCGAGGGCGCCAGTCTGCGCAACGAGCATGGACCTATAGAGGAAAAAGACGAAACCCCATCTCGAGACGACTCAGAGGACACAGGATCAAAGGCGGACCTCAATGTACACGGCGCAGAATCAAAAGACGAAATTGAGTGCCAAGAACTGAGTGTGGTTGAGTGAACTTAGAATCTAGTGTTAGTTTTAATTATTCTTTGTGCGAGCGTGGCTCTTTTCACAGATGGTTGTGATTATATAACTGTAGCGCGATAGATTTTGCTCGCGTTTGTTTTTGAAGTTTCATATTGGGGCGGGATCGCTATTAGGATCTAAAAGACTGTCTGTATCTCGACTGACAGCCAATTATGAAATAGGGATGTTGCCAACTAATACCATCAGCAAATGTATTAGTATTTGTATGAAATAATTTAATGCGACGGGTTGAAATGGCAATCGAGGTATAAGGCGGGGGGACGCTCCGCATACCCGCACGTCACTTGCGCTACCCCGCAGCGGGTTAGCGCGGGGGCTGTGTGGGTATGTGGGGCGTTCCCTCCCCGATTGCAATCTCGACCTGTCGCGAACTATAACTTCATTAACATTTAAATTCCTTATCTGTTTAATTAATAATTTAAAATGTAACACTTTTTTAAATTATTATCTTAATTTTTTTGGGACTTCTAACGACGTAGCCTAAATATTTACAATCTTAATAACTTACGGTATTAATTTAAATTAGTCAGTCAGTAATTCAGATGGTAAATAATTAGGCTGTTGATCCTATCTATAATCTGTCGATAACCGAGCAACGTTGTTACTTGTCCAAAATTGTGGTCTTTTAATTAACAACCTTGATAGATTAGGATAGATTATCTATCGATGGATTACGGATATATTGATTACTTATTAATTTCCGCCTTTAATGGATAGAAAATGAACAGGGAACGTGGGAATTACGTTTTACGTAATTTTGAAGACCCTCTATATAATCCCTAAAAAAAATTTTTTTTTCACATAATTTTTTTTTTCATCTCTATTGCAGATTGCATGTGGTTCATTTTCTGCTAAGCTGTCCGCTCTAAAACTGCATTCTGATTGCATACTAACTCGCAGTCGATTGGCAGTTGCGATACAGTTATGTGAGCTGCAATAAAAATTGTGAATTGAAGTCCGAATACAGACCGTCTGTGACCTTACTCTATTTACACCCCGAGTCTTTGAAAAGGGTTCTTTGTAAAAAACACTTTTTAGTATAATTTCCATAATTTCCGAACATCATTTTTAAGTAGGAAAAACTGACGCGTTTCGCGCAAGAGCGATAGTAAGCGGGTAATCCGTAAATAAAAGTGATTTTATACATAGGGTGTTTTATTTGTATGGTACAGAATGGGGAACTGTCAGACCAAAAATATCTTTTTTCTATTGACAACTACATAGGTATAGTTCAGTTTGGTCAAGCGTGAACATTCCATAAAAAACACATTTTTTTATAATATAAATCAACTTGTTTCATGTAAGGATTAACACTGGAATTCATATAGTCAAGATAGGGGCTACTACTCGACTATTCAAACGAGGTGTCATATTCTACTTTTTTACTTTTTACTTCGAGTCTGACTATGAATGCTGATGTTAATTATTATATCGTCACAAAAATCTGAACCGAGAAGTTTTTTCTCATACCTACATGTTTTCCTTAGATTTCCCCATACTGTCTTAAAAATAAAACACTGTATTTTTGTAATTCTGTTTCGACCCGCTTCGGCGATCGCGGCATTTTAACACTATCTCCATTTAATATTGTACTATTTATTTGCGTACTTTGGTCCGTATAATTGTTATTATTGTTAATTATTTTCTTAAAGCTTGTTTTTGTTAAGGTTGGTCTTATTAATGAAGACTCAAAGATGTCAACAGGCCTTAACATACATAATTAACACATGACACATAATCCAAAGCACTTGTAGTAATTAACACAGGTCCCGGAAAAAAATATTCCAGGAAAAATGGTTAGAGTGGGTTTATTTCATACCGGACCCGGTTTCAAAGAATTGTTGTATGATAATATTGTTTGAACTCGGCACGGCCCGGTCATGGTATAAAATAAATCAGGCCTTACTCGACCTTATATATATATAGGCTTTGTTGAGATCAGAGGTTTTAGATAACTTGTATATTTCGAGAAGTATGTCTCCATGTTTTAACTTTTTATATAGACTGTGTTTAGTTTAAGTCTGTTTTCTTTATATCATTTAATATTACGTAATACATAAAATTCGAATACGATTGATGTACCTATATTTTAATGATGCCTTTTTAGAGTAGTATCATTCAAGTAGGTACAGTAGGGGTAGGTACACACGATCTATCGTGACTTTAAAATCTTCAATTTTTTTTTAATTATCTTAAAACTGAATTTTAAGATGTAATACGGCTTCCTTATGTCTGAAATAGCAAAAATATTGGTCTTGGATTTATCGAAGTCATCAAGTTTTAAAAAAAATGTCAGTAAAACTTTTAGTTAACTTTTTAATGTTTATATTAAATTTTATTAATGACCAAAATTCGGATTCATTATTAGATATTTTACTAAAACACGACTTATATTCATTTGTGATTATAATTTTTATAGGTTGAATTTTTTAACTCTTTTTTGGATGTAGTTTTAAACGTATTATTTTAATTTTTGTTGATTATTCTTTTTATAAGCTTTTTAAACGGTAATATGGAAATGCCGATATATGTTTGATAATAATAAAATTACTATGAGCATAATATACCTACATCATATTACATTAGGATGTCATTTATATGATTTATGAATATATTTGTACCTATTGAGCAACATCTTGAAGTGTATGTCTGTAATTTCGAAATAACTATCTCATATTAAGCTCATATGGTTATTTGAACTATACCATAACTGAATCACTCGTTTTTAACATTTTTGTCTGTCTGTCTGCCTGTTTGAACGGGCTAATCTTCGGAACGGCTGACTACCAATACTGATAGGATTTTGAACCTGCCTGTTATATATTGACGTTGAAGGTACCTACGAAGTAAAGACTTTAGAAGCCGATACAGAATCTTACCAGTAGGCACAAGAAATATCACTCTCCAGATATATAACCAGAGGTAGTTATTTTGAAATGACAGACAGGCGCTTCAATTTTATTTATTTTTATATCGTTTTGTACGATGTCATCTAGAAGAAACTCCATTTTGTTATAAAATATATTTTTACCTATTTACGTGACGCCTTCATTTGTTTTGTCGGAAATAAGAACTTTATTCAAAGCTAAAAAATTAAGTTCCGACTAAAATCGACTTTAAATATCATTAAAAAGTTTGAAAAAAAGTTATATTTTTAGACATTTTTTGAAATCAAGCGGGCATAACACCTATGTTACGATGACATCGATACAATACAAACGATGGGATTAAAGAGCGCCCGAAGTCGGTTTTTCAAATAATACTGGTATTTTCAATTTTTTATATAACGAATCACTATGCGTTTCATCTGAGAGCACTGACATAATATTTGAAATTAATGTCGCACTAGATGTTAAATTCGAGATTTGTTTATGTAATTCTTAAATAATTTGATGGACAATAGTTTGTTGAAAATTAAAAAAAAAAACATTTAAATTTAAATCAAGCGAAAATTCAGTTGCTGATGGTACTAATTTTATAGGATTACACGTTGAGAACTACCTCGCCAGTGTTTTTCTCTATTGGAATGCATAGACAATATGTAATATGTGTTATATTTGTTTACATATTTCTATATTCCGTACCCTAATCTACTCCTCACTGTAAAGCTTATTTCACACTACGGGATGTAAATTACATTATAGTCCGGTCAAAATAGTCATTCAAGGTTACAATAATACACATGAGGCTTAAAATTGGTACGAATGATGGGAACACGGAATATAAATGAATGGTGGAAAAGTCCCAATCGATTTAATTGATGTTCTCAACATTCGTACCAATTTTTAGCCCTCTGCGAACTATTGTAACTTTGAATGTCTATTTAGACCAGACTATAATATAATTTATATCTCGTGTGTAATAACCTCAAGTTGAAACTTCGCAGATCGCAAGTACTATAACATGCGCTAAAGTATTATAAAATGTGTTATTAATTTATATATAGTTTAGCGATTAGCAATAACTTGTCTATTATATTAATTGTATTAATAAAGTAACATCTTAGTGTTAAAGTAGTAATTCGCTCGTAATAGCATCTATAATGTTCAAGTCACTTTTTTATGTTATTTTAAAATTACTTTGGAAACATTTGGTGTTTTTTGCTACGAAAAAACTATAAAACGCACATCTTTCATTGATCGTAAAGAATTACAAAAATAAAACTTGATTCCGTAAATGTTTGTTTCCTTGAATTTTCCCCTACCCGGTTGTCGCTTGCCGGCCCAGCGGGTTGATTCGCTAGCTCAGTGACCAACTGCACTGAATGATCTTCTTAATTTGCTTTATAGATTTTAGAAGCGAACACTGGATGATAGCTACCGAGCTCATTTGACGTTTATTTTCAATCCATTGCAGGTTTCCTACGAAAAATTATTTTAATAACACTCTGTGAAGCAGTAATGTAGCACCTAACTATGTCAAATCGATTGATGGGTATTATTCAATGTTGATCACTGAGTTAGCTAATCACTCCGCTGCCGCTGGTCTTCTAAATATATTAAAGGATAAAGGGCTGGATAAGGTATAAAGAGTGACTGACTGACTGATCTGTCAACGCACAGCTCAAACTTATGGACGGATGGGGCTGAAATTTGGCATGCGGCTAGTAGACAACCGCTAAGAAAGGATTTTTTGTAAAAACCCCTAAGGGCGGGTAAAATAGGGATTTGAAATTTGTGTAGTCCACGCGTACTAAGTCGCGGGTATAAGCTACTTATAATAATAGCACAGTTTAACGAAATACTACCAGTTGTTCGACGCCTTTGAAGTCGAGCGATGCCGCCGCTCGTGTAGGTATATACGTGTTCCTACGCAAATATGCAAGGGTTGTCACAAAATTGGGATTAAAATCGCGGGGAAATCGGTGAAATTTTTGACCCTTGTTCTGTTTAGAATTCGCATAGCATCCGTAGACAGAACAGTAATGCACCATTTTATGATAGAACTTACTAAACGACACTTAAAATATTTAAAACCACGCTCACGTAAACCCTCGTCCATCAAACGCGCATACTACGCGAATCTGCGCGCAGCGGGCCGCGCCGCCCGTGCTACGCAACCCACCCCACCGTTGCTCTGTACAAGTACATTCGTGATTGGACTGTATATTTCAAGGCTGTGATAATATGTAGGTAGATAGCTATCAGTATAGGTACACTGTGTTTGAAAAATATTAAAATTCGGTTTATTACTCTAAGGCCGCGATTACCTGTAAGTTTTATTTTACTCATTAGGTACTAATTAACAACTTTACTAAGGTAAAGGTATTTCCTTGTTAATGTTATTTACATTAGTAAAGTCGTAAGTTAATGATGTAAGGTACTTACGTGATTAAATTAACAGGTATATTCGCTGCCACTAGGATCATTTTGGCCTTATATGGAATTTGACTAAAACAATAGGTATAGGACGGATTCCTACTATCAAAAAAAGACTTCTGAATATTAGAGTTTTGGTGGCGTTTTTAGACCCAAACTGACCTTTCTGCATCGCCCTTAAGGTGCGTTTCCACTGAAGCGGAGCGGAGTAGAGACATGTTCAATCGAATAGGTATCATGTTATATATAAATGTGATGACGTGATAGTTTTAGCAATACTTAATCTTATTGATCCGAAACATGTGTTTTTTCAGCTTCACTAAG
The DNA here is from genome assembly GCF_902806685.2 of Maniola hyperantus. Classification (NCBI taxonomy): domain Eukaryota; kingdom Metazoa; phylum Arthropoda; class Insecta; order Lepidoptera; family Nymphalidae; genus Maniola; species Maniola hyperantus. Next base: position 5,286,918 of record NC_048564.1, read on the forward strand.
TTTCAGTGGAAACGCACCCTTCGAGTCTGCCACTGCATCGATAAGGCGTATTATTCCGATTTACGCAGCGCTCCGCGCGATGCTTGTAGACGTAATAAACTTATACTTGTGTACTTACGTAGTAGGTAGGTACAATTAATTTGGCCACATAAAATTTATTTTTGAGAGGTTAAAATAAAACTCCGTATCATTTATTAAACATTCTATTACAGTTTATTAAACTTACAGTATAGATATATATATCACAAAAAATAGTTCCGAATCATAGCAGCTATATACCTATATTATTTTCCACAAACGAATATTTCTCTTTGGTCCAAAATCTTTGTGGCGCTATAGCCACATTATTTTTAACATCAGGTCCAAATATATTATTATAATACGATACTGAAACTTTTTTTAAATAGGTATTTAGATTAGGTACTTATATACATAAAACTTAGGTATAGTCCGTACAAAATGACTCCTCACGCGCCATTTTAACTCTATGGGTCAACTGTCATGTCAAAAGTACGGTTCACCTTCAAAATAAGGCTACAATCGTACTTTTAACATGAAATTTGTAACAAAAAGTTAAAAAGGTGCGTGAGGAGATAAATTTTACACATTATAAACAGCTGTTTAAATGAAGTGACAAGTACCTAGTCATCATTTCATTCGGTCAAGTTATTATTTTTTAAATTTCATTATTAAATTTTAAATTAAATCTGTTTATTCCTCCTCCCTGCCTGGCATCTGTTAGTTATAAGAACAAAAATTGATATTTCTAAAAACCTATTAAAAAGATAGAATTGTTTTATAACTAAACAACCATTTGCGTCCATCAACCATCTTTAGAATTTTTTTATTTCTATACTTAATACCTAGGAGTCAAAAAGTAAAAATGTTCAATTTATTAGATACGCATCGCAGTAACAACGCTGCATTCTGGTGACGAGACTAGATAAAATTAATAAAGTCCACTTGTGGAAAAATTGCCAGACGCGAGCAAATTATTACAAAAAATATTTTACGCACATGATTAATGTTTTTATGAAAATGATCTTTATAATCGCATTCATTTAATTTCTATAAATTTTATTTTCTAATACATACCTACAAAAATCTTACAAACATCCTATCGTTAATACGAAACCACACTCCTATAATAAAGAATTGGCAAGAAGGCAAGAATTCGAGTCATTTGAGATATATTTACTAAGTACTAAGTAGGCATATTTAAGCCTGCAGACTCCGGTGTACTGGAGTACCTATCTACTCGTAAGTAATGCATGGTAATTGTGTATATAGAAATGAAGGTCGGTACATGTTGTTACCGCCTTTTGAGGTTCGTTCTATTTATCCAAAGTTTAAAAAAGTTCGGTAGTAATTTTTGCCAACTCTTTATATTTTAAGATCAGCTGCAGTGATTCGGAACATAAGAACAGTGACAGCGTAACGAGACAGCTGGATGGCTGCTTTGGGAACAATAGGATAGCATGCACAGTTAGTTAATTATGCTAACACGAAGGATTATATTTATCTAACGCTAAAGAAGAGACTTTCCTGTAACATTTAGGTATCGATACTATCTGATGATAAATGACGTTGAGCCGTTGAATCGAGATATTATAACTTAGAAAGTAAACGTAGTCGTTAGAATTAATATACGTAACTACGCGGTGTTGTATAGAAACTTGATACGGCAGAGCTGTAAGATGGGCTGTCGAAATATCGTACCAGACTAGACCTGAGTCAACTTAGAAATTATGAATTTTCAAATTGACCCTACCAGTAATCGGTCCCGTAAATGGTGAAAAAAATCCTTAAGTATCGGGTAAGTAGGTATATTAGTTCGGTCCTGAACCAATATATTATTTTAATTCCAATTTTATTAATTCCGATAATATAACCCGAGCAGTCTCAGTTAAGCTAAAGCTAGTTATTAACAGTATAATAAGTAAAGCCTTCGTCTCCTTTTTGCGGTTTATTTGAACAGATCAGAACGGAATAGATAGACGAAAATAGATTGCTCAAGACAGGGTTTATTATTTTCTCCTTAATCGTGGTGAAATATTGAATAATGTCACCCACTTTGCTTTTTATTGGCCTACGCACCACTTTAACCGCCTGTCATCCTACTGGGCTCATAATGGGGATCATACTAAGCTAGTTAAACAATTGCTTGAACAATTACCTTTCTTTAAATGTTACAGAATAGCCTCTTTTCTTACAACCTTTATAGAATACATGGAGGCCACGGAAAATAATTTTATTGCACTGAATTGGACACATTATACTATTACGCTGGAAAAGTTATGCCATTGAGAATTACAGATACTATTCGAAGCGCCCCACTGTGCGTACCGGGAATTAAAATTGACACTGTGTTAAATGGTTTTCGTGTTGACGATATGTTGACAGGTGTCTCATCACTAACATTTAGTTCCGAGTACGCTCACATGACGCTCACTGTTGCTATCAGCACCATAATGACGAAAATCAATATGATACAAAAACGGCAACCACAAGTCCAGCGTGCTTGTGTTAGTAGACGTCAGTGTTTTGTTGTAATATCGAAACGGAACTGAAGTCGCAATAAATCGGGATATCCGCTATCTAGAAACCAGAAAAAAAATTGGCATGATTTATTAAATTAATTTTTAAAGAAACAAATGTGCCTTTTTCTGAAAAATATTTGTTTTTTTATCATTTTGACGATTAAGTCAACAAAACTTCTCCGAAAGATTTGTAACTAATTTGATAGCATTTTTGACCTCTTCTACAATAGGGATCGTGATAATTTTTCGACCACCCTGAACATAATTATACTGTGTGCGCTGCGATAAAAAATGTTATTAAGTAGGTAGGTATATGCTATAATTATAAATTATATTATAAATCTACAATACACATACATAAAATATATATATTGTCAATAAGTGTTTATAAAACTATCCGTGGCCATAGCGTAGAATCGTAGCGTAGAAATAGTACCTACCTATTTTATCTCTTACACATCGATTTCAATAACATACCCTTATAATAGGTAATACATAGATAACAAACAGGATTAAAATAATATCTTCATGATACCTTAATGCGAAATAACAATAAATAATAATTGTGACTTTGTTTCTTATGACACTAAATGCATATTGGTTTGACAAAATAAGTAAACGATTGAGCATGTTGAACTCTTAACTACAGACTACAATAAAATAATATCACGGGCAGAGATCAAGTAGTAATGAGTAATATGTTTATTATAGACATGTAGGTAATTTGGAATTTTAATTTGGCACGTTTAAGCAAGGCAAAATGGAGTCTGTTACATGAAATAGGCTTCATTAGGTACCTTCTTAATGTTAATAACTAGTTGGTAGTATGTTATGTCAATAAAATTACTTTGATAAATGTTCTGATATGTTTATTTCAGAAATATTCTTGCTTTTCTTTATGTAGGCCTTTAGATACGGTACATATCGTAAATAGTGTCAAAGGTGAATGCTTTGCAATGTAGTCAGGTTGACCTTAATTGCATGCATTCTCGTTAATTTAGGTAAGTGCGGATAGGTATATAGTATATTCCACTATTATGTTGTGACTAGGTACTGTGTGATCCTTACCCGGTACTTATATCCACTATGGACGAATACACTGGTTTTTTGTGAAATATAAAACCCAAAAAGTTAGCTTAAGCTTAAGTTAGCTTTAGCTTAAATTAGCTTAAGTTTGTTACTATATAGTGAAATTTGTATACCTATCTGATTTCTTTTGAGAATAAATTGTTTAACCACAAAAAGTGGTTCTACCTATGTCCATTATATACTTTGAAACCAGCCTACCGATGTGCCCCAAAACTATTTCATTAGAAAGGCAATAATGAGAAGAAGTATGTTTTTAGCACTCGCCGGGTATTCGTACAAATTAAAAAGAGACGCGATTGCACTCGAAGACCATGTTGTGCCCATGTTAATAAGAATTATTTTTACTTCCTAAATCCATACCTAAAAAGAGTCATGACGGTCTTCAGTAATTTTATAAGAAATTAGAGAGATGTTTTTTTGACTCCTTTCTGCATTACTGAAACGTGTCTAGATGGTTACAGATTATTAATGTATTAATATTATAATGGTCAAGGGTCATTCATATTTCCTATGATTAATTTCATAATAGCTTCACTTATGATTAGGTATACGTATGTAATTCGTATGCTGTTATTTTCTTTACCAGGGCATGTTGCAAAGGCATAGGTAATAACAGGGGTGAATCATCCTAATAATCTATTAATAATCTGCACCTTTCTGTACTGTGGAAATGCACAACATCTAACATCAATTATAACATTATTACGTGGTTACGTGAATGCAACATTTAGTTATACATATCTATTACGATTATATGCTTCGATCTATCGTCTAACAAAATAAAATGCGATAAATATGAATCGCAATCAGTGCAGTGACTGTCGCCATGCACCTAATACAGACCGCTGGGTGTTATATTTTATAAATTCGAGATTCCATTTTCTTCGAATACGTTACATTGTTTCATAAGTCCCAACTACAATCTCGCAGAACTTAAAAAGGTATCATACCTAGACAGTTTTATTACTTCATATCAATTTAAAAATTTACGCACGTCACAAGTTATAACCAATCCCATATATCTAATAAACATTCCTCCTGTATACCTATTCCTAATTTTAAGGCCTTTACCCAATTCATTGTTTCCAATTTTTTTTCCAAATTGAAGGAATTTCTATTCCTTATTAATTTTGTAACGAAACATTTCTACCGATTAGTTATTACAATTGTATTTCATTAACCATCATTATTTTAGCTCTTTTCGAAAAGCCATTAGATGCCCTACAAGATATATATTCAAAATAACAACAACGTTTGTGAATAAGTTCTAGGTAGGTAATTATGATCAAACATATTTTTGTAGAATAATGTCTGGTATATTTTTAGTAAGTAAATTTTGTAAAGTGTTCAAAGTAAGTATATTTTCATTCATATTCTAATTTCTAACTAACAAACAAATGGCTCTTTATCATGATTATAAAGATTATAGGATATTTTTAATTTTTTTTTTCTAATTTAATATTATCATTGAGCCTTTAACCTGCAAATGCATGATTACTTAGATTTCGTAGCGCCTAGAGCTGCGTACATACCTAATTATAGTGGCGGATTATGATTTTCACAGGCCCGAGGCATAATCTGTTCCTTTCCAGCCCATAATCTGAGCTGATCATAATCTGTTACAATTGGAAATTGCAGATTTTTTTGATTGCTAGTGATTTAATTATAAGAAAAGTACTGTAAAGAAATAAAACAATATTCTCAGATACAAAAAATAGTTGTTTCCATTTAATCACATTCTTTGATTAAGAAAGTTAAGTAGTTTTTTTGCAAAAACTGTGCTGGTACTCGTAGTACTCGAACAGGAAATCATCAATCAGATACTCAATACACTTACTAGATTCCAAAATGAAAAGAAAATAATAATATAATTATGAAATAAAAGCGTGAGTGAAGCCAGTGCAAAAATTTTCCTTTAATTTACTTAAAACAATCTTCAAGTACTCAATTTTTTTACGGGCCTTCAACTTGAATTAAAGGCCTCTCGATTCAAACTATTAGCTCTTAGGGACGTACCTAACAAACATTTCAGCCTAAATTGGGGATTTCACGATAAACAGGATAATACTTTATTATGATTTGGAATCCATGGTGGCATGGACTTGCGGCGACATCATGTACATTGATACGTCAACTACCATATAAATTACTATAAATTACAGATTCTAACGGTCGCTGTCGACTAAGTCGCTGGGCGACTAGTCGACCGTGCGTAATAGCTCTTCGAATAATAGCCCTGAAGCTAGTGCCTCTTGCGCCTAAGAATTAATCCGCCACTGCCTAAGAAACATTAAAAAATATATATAACCCTTTGCATGCAACAACATTTCAGCTGACAAAATACCTACTACTTACGTAGTAATATCGACAGAGTGAAACAAAGCGATTTAAAAAAATCGGTATTATTGGGTGCCTATATCAAATGTCACTAACTAATAATAACTTTCGCTTCGTGACAAGTAAGTATGAAGTAACGTCGTCTCGTCAGTAAAAGCATTACATTATAAGGTTAAGAATAGTTTAAGTATTACATAAAATATCACATTTCAGAGAAAGTCTCCTAAACGAATTAAAATAATCGTTTTTAGGTATAATAAAGATTTGAACTATCAACGTTTAAATATTGTATGAAAAGAAATAGGTAAAAAAAACATTTACCGTGCTTAAAATTCTCAAAATTAAAAATTCATATGATATGTTTCTGGCTTAAAATTTTGAATTGTTTTAACTACTCAACCCCTATTTTATTTTTAATAGATATTTTATTTGTAAATAAAGTATTCTATTTAATTCTTTTGTTGATATAGGATAACAATCATCAAAGTAGAACAAGCATCAAGTAAAGTTAATAAATTCGGGACATTACATTACTGTGAAAGATGTACTCCACGTCACTACAGTAAATACAATCTATTTTTTCTTTAGTAATTTCTAAATACTTCAATGTATAAATAAAGCTTGAATGTGTATATGTATAAATAAAAATATTAGTAATTTCTTTTATTTAAAGAGTAGTCTTAAATATCATAGATAACAAACAATACTGTCAATCCTAAAATAAAGTAGTTTTCAGATGATTTGGCAGGTAGAAACCGAATTATATTTCTCATTAAGTTGAGACGCTTACCTACTCAAATCCAATATTATGATATTATGTACCAGTCTTGAGATCAGATTTTAAAATAGTCAGTATAAGTAGTAATAAATCTTTTATGGAAGTAATTAAATTTTTAATAATATTTAATTAATTTTTTATCAGTAGCAAATTTCGATACCAAATATTTTAGAGAAATTTTAACGTTCAGACCTTTATCACACCTTTTAGAAAAGATCAGTTCGCCGATTGCCGTATCGCTTTAAACCAACTTTAAACCATTTGGCTTTAAATTAATAGATTAACACAATGAGATGGAATAAGATAGACGGAACGTGTCGTCGAAAGGTGGTTGAGAAACCTTGTTTATTTTTGTGCGTGTAATCTAGAACTCCTAGGTATACTTATTTCTTTGCGATAAAGAACTAAACACGAGAATTTGCAAGTGACGTATTTAAAATTACCGTTCATGGACGCACGCTGGAAGAGCTGTGCGATACAAAATGCGTTATTAACCGACTTCAAAAAAAGGAGGAGGTTCTCAATTCGTCGGAATCTTTCTTATTGTAGCGATTCGAAGCGCCCCACCGAGCGTGTTTACTAGAAATAAAAATTTACACTTTGTGTCAAATGGTCTTCGTGTGGGTACTATGTTGACAGACCTCTCATCAGTCATTACTAACATTTAATTATTCCGAGTACGCTTACATGACGCTCACTTAAGTTGCTCCAAAAACAGGTCAGTAATTGCAGATCCAGCTTGCTTGACTTATTAGAAGTCAGTATTGCCTTGGTACTCTTACTTAAATTTGTATTTTTTCCATTACCTCTCACATGTTCCGTCGATCTTTTTCTACATAATAAGACATTTTTATTCATAAAATATGTATGGGTATCTAATATTAAACGTATGTTTAATGAATAATTATGAAAAAAATACCTAATAATAAATGGGTACGATACGAAATTAAATATATGTTAATAAAATTAATACCTACTGCTACTAAATGCTTTTGGCCTTAAAATCATACAATATTTTAATGTGCGCTTATTTTCGCAAGTAAATAATTAATATCTACCCGTAAATAAATAATTGTAAGTTTAAGAGTGGCCGGTTTGATTTAGTCCCAGTTGTCGTATGTAGCGTCCGGATATGCCCATGGCGGTCGGCTTGAGGTGTGGGAGGTCGTCATGTTAGTACGCTCGTTGTATCTATAAATATTTATATATAAATTTTGTATTGAGCACCTATAAGCTAGCTACGCTTCCTCTACGTCCGCGCACCAACCGTGCTTGCACGCTAATCTTGAACGTTTTTATCAATACGAACATAAGGGATGATTTATGCTAGATCGAGCTGGGCCCGACGACGATCCACGGATTGCAATTTTGCATGAAGAAACGTAATACGGACGAGGCTCGGATGACTCGGACACAGCGCGGTCTAATGTGACCTCATACAAATTCCTAATCTGGTGCCACGGAAGCGGCATGGCTCGGGCCCGGCACGGTCTAGCATAAATCAATCATCGTTATTGCGTTCGAAATGAGACTCTGCATGTCAATTGTCAAACCCTTCTCACGCTGAGAGGAGACCCGTGCTCTGTAGTGAGCCGGTGATGGGTTGATCATGATGATGATGTCAATTGTAATTTGAAAATAATTCTAGTTTGCAGGGAAAATATTTAGCAAATTAAAATTTATTTAACTAAAGTCTTAGGTCCCAACTCTAATGTTGCACAAAATCTATTGAAAATAGATAAAAAATATACTAAAGTCATTCCTATTCTTAGTTTAAACGTATTATAATATCCACTATTGGAGCAGCTGACGCGAAGTCTCTTGGCATTCTAAAAAAGAAGTGGATACGCAGCTTAAAAGCATCAAATAAAACTTCCATTAAATTTATTTAGACGATGAAAATAGCAATTATTGATAAGTGGTACAACATACCGGGTTTCCACCTGCTTATAACCTGAGATGTGGCTGGTTGACTGCACTGGTTCCAAGTCAGCTACATGCCATGCGAGAAGAGGGTCCGAGAATCTGTAAGAACAATGCAGAAATCCAAAGTTACTTATTTACATATTTTATGTCTAAAAATCAGTGCTTGGCTCATAAACATTAAAAAAGTTTTTTAAATACAGTTGCTCAAAAAGTGGCGTATTGCAGGGACGTATAGCGTTCGGGGTGTGGGCTATTACATACTCGTGCTTTTTTTTTTTACCTTTCCGAACTCGTGCGTTCTCTTTCCCAACTGTCAAAATAATGTCTATTAAAAAGAAAAACCAACCATGAAGTTTTTACTAAAAAAAATCATAGAAGTTTTTATGATTCATGCAAATACGTAGATATATTTCTTAAAAGAAGCTACTAATTTGTTTTAATATCAGATTTAATGATTTGATTGAATGAGTTTGGTTAGGTTTCATTTCATTTCATCTCATTAAATTTCATTTTCATTTCATATCAATAAAAAACTTCTACTGAAGACTTGGCTGTATGGGCATATAGTTCCCTTTGCCTACCAGAATGGGCGAAGAAAAAAAAACTCTGCTTATATTCTACGGTTGGCGCCATTTTTCAGAAATTTTCTTTGCGAGTTTAGTTGTTTGTTGCACAAAATGAGTAATTTCGACCTAGTTTTTTTGAATTAACACCACAGGAACCGAGTATAAGTACACAAAATGCTTCGGAGAACATTTTGCCGGAAAAGTCAAAAAGTCGCTACATATCTACATACGACGAATTTATTGCGTGGAGAGAAGAGAAAAAAGCAAATAGTTTTTCAGAAAATGTTAAGTTAGTTGAGTTTATTATGTTTTTATTATTTTATTAAATTGCTTCATTTTTCGCAACTGTATTAATAATAGTCGTTCAGTACACGTGCGGAACCGTAATTGCAACTTGTTCCGACTGTCAACCCTCGCCTTCGGCTGCGCTTCGGGCTCGGGTAGACATTTGTCGGAACTCTTTGCAATGACAGCCTTTCCAAACTTGTAATGAAATATACTATTATTATGCGTATAATATGACTTTTCATGCGCCATTTTAACTTTATGTGTCAATTGTCATGTCAAAAGTAGGTACGATTTTAGTTTTACCCTTGAGTGGAACCCTCGTAGCTTTAGTTTTAAGTTTGCGTAATAATTATCACCACTATATCTTACAAATCCAACAACTGACCATCGAAAAGAGTAATTTATTACCTATTTTGGATAAATCATTTGACTTTGACTTTGACTAGTTTAAAGGTTAACCGTACTTTTGACATGGCTGTTAATCCATAGCATTAAAGCTGCACATAAAATGTCGTTTTCTACGGACTATATTTCACTTCAATAGCCTCAATCAAAAAAAACCGGCCAAGTGCGACTCGCGCACGTATTACAGTCATATGTATTTGCCATTTTTTACGATAAATCAAAAAATATTATGCATAAAAATAAATAAAAAATGTTCCCACTTGGTATATTAATCTTAAAACGCCACACTATTTCATACAAGCTTTTATACAGAATAGGTATGTTTGAACAACAACAACAAGCTTTAAGTTGCTTTAAAGCAACTAGCTAGCTTAAGCTAGCTTTAAGTTTTATTGTGTAACATTTGTAATAAAATAAAAAGTTGCTGATTTGATTAGTTAACAATATCACTACCTATTGGCATCGCGGTTTGAGTTTGGGCCCTTCGGACTTACGTATCATGGTTGCCATACAGTCCAGTGCCATCGCCTTCGAAGATGTTGCGGTCTCCAGTAGTCAGGGGCTTGTTGGACGCAGGTGGGATGGTGGTGCGGTCCAAGGGGTTTGGTGGTGGTGGAGTAGGAGCCCGAGGCATCGGCGGGTTCGTTTCCAAAGTCGAATTCTTAATTCCGTACTTGAAGTACATTATCAGACCTAAAACGCAATGACGACTCCTTTTATTTATTTTTCTAAAAACGTACCCTGGGCGAAAACCTAGTCAAAACCAGTAGGTAATTATATAAATAAATACTAAACTTTTAGTATAATTATTATTCGTTATTAATACATTAAAATATTTGTCATTATTATTAAAAATTAATTGTTTCACGGTTACAAAAAAGTTTAGTAATTCCTGGTGGTGTCTTTTTCCTCAGCAGTTATCTTATGTGTGTATTCATAAAAAAACATTTCAAGCGGGCTTAAAAATTTACGAAAACATTTTGTACTCGTATTTATGACTAAAACTAACTTAAAAATATTGTAAATAACACGCAATTTATGCTAACAACAAGTTACATACTCTTTATAATAATTTAAGCTATTGTAGATAAATAACATAAGGTGAAATTGTAAGAAAATTTTTCGCACCCCTGGAAGAAACACCCTTTGCAATACAGATTTTCCTAGTGCAGAGGGTAGGGACTCATAATTATTAACGTGTCCCTAACGAAATTAAATATATCTACTATAAATTATTATTATTATAAATAAAATATTAATTCGCCAAAACATTACGTAAGTACACAGACGATTAAAAACAGTTATTACCAACAATCATCCAGACGGTGAATCGAACAAGAGTCAGAATAGATAGATTAAGAATGAGGTAAATGTTGACTAGAATAGCGATGGCTGGAACAAAGGGCAGACCGGGCGCCGCGTATACCAGGTGGGCGCTGAAATTGAAAAGATAACGTTCTGGCAATGGATATTGCTATGCTGCGTTTCCACTATTTTCGCGCAGCAACTATGTGACATCTGAATCGGAGAACATCAATGTGTTGAAATTTAGGTTCGATCCCGGGCACGCATCTCTAACTTTTCGGAGTTATGTGCGTTTTAAGTAATTAAATATCACTTGCTTTAACGGTGAAGGAAAACATCGTGAGGAAACCTGCATGCCTGAGAGTTCTCCATAATGTTCTCAAAGGTGTGTGAAGCCTACCAATCCGCACATGGCCAGCGTGCGAGCGAGGAGACCAGGACTCTGTAGTGAGCCGGTGATGGGTTGATCATGATGATGATGACGACATAAATAAATAACTTATGTAAAGTGTATTGGGTACTTAACCTATTTTAAAATAGTTTTGTACCAAAATGATAAAAGGGAATCCTTATGTTGCGACATCATCTGTCTTCCCGTAAGTTACAGCTGCGCATTTTAAATCGCAGCATTATTTTATTTATAACATCATCTCATCTTGAGACCTTTAACGCTTATTTTTGTACCTTATTCATTTATTTCATTGCTGAAAACAAGATTGGATTTCAATTTCAGTGTTCTCTTTGATAAAAAAATATAATTTATGTTATTTAAAAGTAACATCTTCGAGCATTGCTATTATTTTGCTGAGATAATTTTCCTTATTTATCAAAAGGTAAGTAAATATTTTTCCGATCTGGTACAGTATCATAATCATTGCGGGGGACTGGGGAATAATACTTTACGGTCTCGTAATTACATAAAGTAAAATGGACTAAGGGCCAGTGCGTGCCACACCTTCGTTATTTTATAAACGCTGAATTTCTCCTTTTGAAATGCGAAACCCTAAAAACGGATCTTTAAAAACCTAAATACGCAAAGTACGCAAACGTAAGAAAACGCAGGAAAAACCTTGTATACCTATAAAATTATGATTCATCATCATCATCATCATCATCAACTAATAGACGTCCACTGCTGGACATAGGTCTCTTGTAGGGACTTCCACACGCCACGGTCTTGCGCCGCCTGAATCCAGCGGCTCCCTGCGACTCGTCTGATGTCGTCCGTCCACCTAGTGGGGGGTCCAACGCTGCGTCTTCCAGTGCGAGGTCGCCATTCCAGCACCTTGGGACCCCAACGTCTATGGGTTGTACGAATTAAATATAATAATATTATGATTACGATCAGGTAATTGGCTATTTTACTACTTTTGATAAGATAAAAATAATGACGTATGCTGAAAAAATATTAAAATCCAACAAAGATTTACAAAGTTACAGGCATTTTAATTTTGGAGTGGGAGGGTCTTCTATTCCTGTCTCGCAAAACGAAAATTTGTATGAAACCGCACGAAGCTCCTATGGCATTAGTCACAACGACGTCATAATTCTATATCGCTATCTCTGTCTAATTAGAAATATTTAAATGCTTATAACTTTTTTGTTATTATTTGATCGATTTAATTAGTTTTTTTCAGTTTTCGTCATTATTTTTATCCTAGTTTATAATAAAGTAATTAAAAAAAATGAGTCAAATGCCCAATTTAGTAAAATAATTACCGATTTTGTGGTTTTCGGGAGATGGCAAGTAGAATGATGAATATGGCCAGGATCAGAAGTATCATGAGGACAGCAGTGAAAGTAGACTCGCTTGGACTTCCATAGGCAGCCAACATGTCGAAAATGATCACCAAAACGTACATCAGACCAACGGCTTTGATGACGTAAAAACCTGAAAATACCACTAATGGTTCATATACCTATACCTACTTATTCTACCGCAATATGCAGAAGACAGTAAGATTACAGATTATGCAGAATATCTGAGTCCGATAATTTGTAAATAAAAAAAACGGGCTGAATTGAGAACCACCTCCTTTTTAGTCGGTTAAATTTTTTTTAAGAATATTAGCCACGTTAAATGACTAGTAATCCCCTTTCCTCTCCAACTAAGCGTCAGGCTTGTGCTAGGAGCAGGTACGACAATAGTGTAACGGGCGGGGTTTGAACCGTCGACCTTTCGGTTTTCAGTCCACTCCTTTACCGGTTGAGCTATTGAGGCTCTAAAATGTAACCTATGTCACCCGGACCATAAGAACACCTCATTCATTAAAATCGGCCCTGTAGTTTAGCCGTTACAGTGGAACACACATAGATACAAACATACATACATACACACATCTAATTAAATAATAAATAAATAATAATAATAAATAATAGACAGCCAAAATCATAACCCTTCCTTTTGGCTTTACCGTAGTCGGGTAAAAACCGGTCAAGGGCGAGTGGTACTCAAACACGAAAGATTCCATTCCATTGTACAAAATATAAGACTATGTACTTTTTTTTTTTTTTTAATTCATCATCTTGGTTTATTTTTTATTATTTGTTGTTATAGCGGCAATAGAAATACACAGTCTGTAAACATTTCATCTCTATCTATTAAGTACTGTTCACGAGATACAACCCACTTACAGACAGACGGATGGACAAGCGGACGGACAGCGGAGGCTTAGTAATATGGTCCAGTGGCACCTTTCTATACGGAACCCTAAAAAAACGCGTGGTGCGTTGCGTCGCACGTTGTCCTACTACGCCATATACCTAACAAGCAAACACTTCTGCATAAACGCTCTCATACTTGACCATATTATGTTTGAGCAACGCGACGCACCACCCGACGCGCAACGCGCCGCGACGCCAGAAAAGAGCTCTTCGAGATGGTACAGGATACATTAATGTATTGAATAACTAGACATAGAACAGTACGCTTAGTATAAAATTTTACGTCTCGCCAACGTTGATAGTATTTGAGAGTCGAAACACAATAACGACTAAGTAAAATGGATCGTAAGATCCTTGAATTGAAGTCAAAAATTCAGTACCACTGATTTTAATTTCGCAACTTTTCAGCTTGGAGCGCTGAAGACCTTTAAAACAAGGCAGTTTAAGATGCAGTTTACTATAACGCTAAAGTATTTTGACACTCGAACACTATCAATGTTTGTGACACATAAAGTCTCGTACTAATCATATAGATAACATTGATTGAAACGTACCAGAATCTTCAGTAGCCGGCCCGCAGTCTACCCACGGCAGCAGACCAGGGCAAAGATACGACATCGCGTGCAGTTGACGGTAGATAGAGTTGAAGAGCCGGGCGCATCGGGAGGGGTTCACTGAACAACCTCCTGGTACTGCTCCTTTACCGGATACAAGTTTTAGAATTCTACTTACACAATAGGGCCTTGGACAGTAGTAATAAAATGGCGTAACTTTTTGTATAGCGGTAGTTTATGGGGTTAGAATTCATGATTAATAAAGAAAATAATTTTAAAAAATCTTAGGTTTTTTCATTTTTAAAATAATTAATTTATTAACGTCACGCCGCGCTGTACGGAAAGCGATTAATGATGTCACATGGCGTAATCGACAAATATTTTTTAATTTTTTCAACACAAAAAATATTTTCCCGCAGAAATTACTCTATTTTTATTTAAAAAAATTGGAAAATATTGTCGTTTACGGATTGTGACGTCATTATTTACCTTCCATACAGCGTGAAGTTCATGTTAAAAACAAATAAAATTCATGATTTTTTGAAAATATTCCTTTTAATAATGAATTCTAGCTAGCCCCAAAACTACCACTATACAAAAAATCACTCCATTTTATTACTACATTTCAAGATCCTATTGCTACTTACCCTAAGTTTCTGAACAAAACAGTGTGATTGTATGAAATAAAATTTTACAGGAGGGGCAAAAAACTAAATGGGGCTGACGAAAATTTACTGTAGATAATTAATTGTACCGTTTTGATTGAAATCACGAACTTAATTTTACAATAGTTTTAAGTCGTTTTGTTTGAAAATGAGTTTATGTTTGAGTACAAAATATGGTGGAAATCATGAACATCGGACTCATATTCAGTACAGTTTAAGACCAATTTGTTTGAAAATGAATTCAGATAGGTATGCATTTTTGTTATGAGAGCAAAGAACAGCGGATTAGAAAAAAAAAGTGTTTTGATCAATATTTTCCTTTTTTAAAGGTTAATTTGGTATTTGGGACTCTGACAAGTATGCTTTCAGTATTTTACTGCTAACATGTGATACCTATGACTTAACACTGAAAGTTTGTTTCCCTTGTTTGTTGTTGTTTGTTTCTGTTTCGGAGTTGAAACCTTCAACTAGAGAGAGTTTATAATTACACTCGAGTGTCTGAAATACTAGAAACACATGAGACTATGTCGTTGCCATGTATGCAACGAGTGCAGCTATATCCAATATCTCAAGATTAGTTCTATGAACAACTTGCATCAATTCCCAAGAACAGAGTTCTTGCATCCGTGTTTCTATTTAGAGAGAGAGCCAACTCGTACCAGACCTTCGTTATTTTATAAAAGCTGAAATTTTTTCTGCGTATTATATACTTAATACTTACATAACACAGAAAGGAACGATTATGAAGTTTAGATCATAGTGACTTTTGGAGATAACAGGAGGTGCAAAAAATCATACGTCAAAGTATAAAGTCTGATATGAAGTCTGTTGAGGACAATAGAGAAACTTTCAGCTTTTATTAAATAACGAAGGTCTGGCTCGCGCTGGTTTTTAAAGTTAAGTTTTTGGTAAGTTTTAAACAAAACAATCATCACAACAATTATTTTCTTTTATTACAATTATCTTGCACAAATGACTTACCGTAAAACTCGTTCTCGGTGTTAGAGTTAACCAAAAAGGCGTCGTCTCGTCCGTAGTCCTCGCTATCATCACCGGGGAGAGTGTCATCAGAGTCAGGGGAACTGTGAACATACTTATTCGCTTAGCAATACGCAAGCATCAAGGGTCAGAGCAACTTTGAAATGGTCGGCCGGCCTTTCGCCAAAGCAAAATTCGCAATTCGCAACGCCGCCGTTCAATTACCTGCGGGTGACACGGCGTATCATAACCCGCTGTTGACTAGATGTCATCATGTGGGTTTGCCCGACCCCCTGAAACAATACAGAGACATTTCTTTTAGATTTTGACAGGTCAATATCGTTTACATACATTATTATGCCTCTATTAGGTAGTGGCCAGAGACCTAAATACCTTTATGGCAAGAATGAAATATGAATATAGGCAAGACAATATTCTTGCCTATATTCATATTTCATTAAACGCCTAATAGCCATTGAACCTCCATCACGTATGATTAAGTAAAACCTATCTTCCAACCAAAACTGAGGTGGTTTTTAAAATCAAAGCATCCCCAAGCAAACAATCGCGAGGTAATTTTAACAAAAACTACTATAGGTACTTACTACTGATTGAATGAGAAGCTTTCGTATTTTGTAGAAGTCTATTCAATCTTTAAAAGGAGCAAACGTAGAAGGTATTTTAAAACGTTAAATACTTACCTACCTACATTGAATTGAGAAGAAAATCCCAATTTCTAGGAACGTTTACGAGTACCTATTTGAAAATGGAGGTACCAATTAGCTGCAGGTCTTTTCAATAGCATTCTATTTAATTCCTCTTTGGTGTCAATTTATCGGAGAGGGTATTTGCGTTTTCGCATTTGGAGAAAAGGTAAAACCACACCTCTACATATAATACCTGTGTATTCGTTACACGGATGCAACGTTACCTAGCTCACTCTGACGTTACAGTGCAATCAGAGTGAACTAGAGTGACGGAACATTCGGTTTGAAACTGAATCGACGATATGACAAATATTAGGCTATGGGCACAGTTCACGACAGTTAGGGAACTTCTAACAAAACGATGAGGCTTTGACGTCATGGCAGGCGTCAAATGCTAGTAGGTACATTTGACGCAGGTAGCCCTATTTTTCTTTGATTTTACGACATCATTAATATTTGACACTAGCTGCCCCGGCGAACTTCGTACCGCCTAACAGTCGATTCAAATTTTTTAATTTTTTCTCTCCATAAGAACCATCCCCGTACCTCAAGGAATACTATAAAAAAAGAATAAGCAAAATCGGTTCAGCTGTTTTCGAGATTTGCGATGAGCAACACATTTAGTGATTCATTTTTATATTATAGAGATATTATAGAGATATCATCGATTCAAAATCAAGCTCAGAGTTCCTTTATTCTAGTTTCACTCTACTATGGGTGACGTGAGTCTGACGAAATGAAAATTGTATGCCTGCCAGTGACATCAAGGCCTCGGCGTTTAGTTCAAAGTTCCCTGTCGTTGTTAAACTGTCGTGAACTGCGGTGGAAATCAATTTTAGAAGTTTTTTATTAGGCTTGAGACAAGTTAGCTACTTACATAATTATTATTTGACTCTCATTTATTTATTTTTCTCATTTTTATCATATTTTTAAAAAAACAACAAACAATAAAATAACAGAAGCAACAAAAAAAAAATTAAAGTAAAGTAACAGAAAATCAAATAACAGGAACAACAAAAAATTAAATAAAATAAAATAAACAACAGAATATAAAGTAACAGAAACAACAAACGATAGAATAACAGAAACAACAGAAATTAAAATAACAAGAACAACAAAAATTAAAGTAACTGGAACAACAAAAAAAAAAACAATCATTAAAAATATGATAAAATATTATTATGTTACAACATCTCTGTTACAATAATATGTTACCTACTCATGCAATAATGAATTTTATACCTCTAGGTATTTTTTAACTTTTTATGGGTTTTGATACGAGTTTTTTTGTAACTTTGGGTCTTTTTATAGCGAATCGGTGCTGCATTAGTAGTACGACGGTAGGGCAAGGAAGGTGACCGGTCAGTGGTAAGTAGCAGTTCAATAAAATAGTGTGTCTTATGGTAGCCATAAGATCACGGTGTCCCACACTCAGCGAAACCTCACATTGTAGGAGAACGCAGGTAGTTCAGATACATAGCTCCGTTCATTTAACCGAATTGAACTTAAATTGGGAGGTCAACTTTAAAAGCAACAAATAAAAAAAATTAAACAGTTTTTGTAATTTATTTTTCTACTTTTATAATCATAAACCAGATAAAAAGTGTAGTTAGAAGGGAAAACTTATTATATTGAACCAGACTTAATTAAACTTGTCATCTACTCGAAGATCTGTCCCCGTCACTTGTCGTTAATTGGAACGGCTACGGAACTCAAGGATACACTATTTCTTCGAAAAGCAGGACAACCAGCCTTCATATTATAAACTAGCTTATGCCCGCGACTTCATCCGCGTGCACTACCCAAACTTCGAACGCCTATTTTACCCCCTTAGGGTTTGTATTTTCAAAAACCCTTTCTTAACGGATGTCTACGTCATAATAGCTATCTGCATGCCAAATTTCAGCCCGATCCGTCCAGTAGTCTGAGCGGTGCGTTGATAGATCAGTCAGTCAGCCAATCACCTTTTCGTTTTATATATTTAGATATAAAGGCTGGTTGTCCTGCTTTTATGTTGTTTTCTTTTGTTAGTTCGTAAATCTGGTACTTGAAAATAACAAAATAATTTTATTTTAAGTTGACCTCTTCAGTTAACGAACGGAACGGAACGGTACAATGTTGTTCTTCTCGTAGCCATATGCTTGGCTCTGTAGTAGTTCTGGAGACGGAAACTAGTTGTGGAAACTTGTTGCATAAACTTGTTGTGAAACTTGCTGCCGAAGATTTTTGCACTGGGATCTTGGACGGTTTTGCTTCGCGTATCGGTTTATTTTTTTCGTTTTCTTGTCCACCCTTATCGACATGTTGCAACCACTCGAAAGTCGTAGTAAGAGCATTTGTATATAGAATAATATAGTCGTAGCCATGCTTGGCTCTATACTGGTTCTGGAGGCGTAACTTGTTGCAAAAACTTGCTGGCGAAACTTTTTGACGAAACTTGTTGCGAAATTATGAATTATGAATTATGAATTATGAAACTTGTTGCAGAAACTTGTTACGGAAACTTGGTGACAAAATTTGCTGACGAAACTTGTTACGGAAACTTTTTGCAAAAGCTAGTTGCGTAAACTTGTTGACGTTGAAACACGTGTGGAAACAAAAATTTTTTTTTACTTTGTAGTGGTTTTGGAAATCGTATTTTAATTTTTTTTTTTTATTGAAGCATGATTATTGTTCCTGTCTTTAGCAATGCAACTACAATTTTGTGACTAAGTTAAAAGTTTACCTAGTGTTCCGAAGACTGAAAAAAATATTCTGGTGTCCGAACAAATATGTCACGCGTGGTCACGAGACGATAACGTGACAAAAGAAATTTGAAAATTGGATTTCTCTATGGCTAGCAAACATGCGGGCTACTTCATGGATTTTTATAAACGTTACAAAAACTAGGTAAGCTTAACCAAACAGTGGGGCCGATTCTCTTGTACACAATCTCTAAACTAAACTAAATTAAAGGGTCTAAATCTAGTGCTATACTTTTTCGCAAGCAGCATTATGAAAGGGATAGCTGTAGATTTAGACGTGCCATTTTAGTTTAGAGATTGTGTACAACGAAATTAGCCACAGTCATTGATTAATAACGCAAACAATTGTTTCTTTGTATATAATTTTATTTAGCTTATCAGCTTTCGTCTTAAACTATTAAATTTTTGCGACTGTCGACTGTATTTTTTTCGCAGAACTGATTCCATGACTGATTTTTAATTTCAGGTTGTAACCATAAATTAGACACTTTACTAGGTATATAACTAGCTGATGCTCGCAACTTCGTTCGCGTGAATTTAGTTTTTAAAATACCTTGGGAACACATTCATTTTCCGGGATAAAAAGTAACCTATATCACTCTCCAGGTCTCTGACTATACCTATGCCAAAAATCACGTTAACCGTTGCTCCGTTACGACGTGATTGAAGGACAAACCAACAAACCAATAAACCAACAAACAAACATACTTTCGCATTTATAATAAGAGTAATGATATGTACTTTGTGTATAAATTGGAAGATTGAAATTCCGGAAGAAACTGTTCTTATATTCTTCACAAAAATACAAGAATGATTACAAAGCTTAGTTGCCAGGATATTGTTGAAACCTTGAAATAGCAGGTTGGTATTTACAAACTTAATCCATTAATTCTATTTCCTTTCAAACGAAGTTAAACTATTCTGCCTGGGGAATGGATAGAACTATCAACTCCTAAATACTGTTTGTTTGTACTTGCAACTTGTGATTTCTACCTTTTATTTTGATACTAGAGCTGATGCCCGCAACTTCGTCCGCATGGATTTAGGATTTTGAAAATCCCGTGGGAACTCTTTAATTTTCCGGGATAAAAAGTAGCCTATGTCACTTTCCAGGTCTTTAACTATCCCCATGCAAAAAATAAGGTCGATCCATTGCTCCGTTGCGACGTGATTGAAGTACAAACCAACAAACAAACACACTTTCGCATTTATAATAGGGGTAGTGATTGCTACGTTCATTGAGATAGTAGAGATGAGTCTGATGCTGGTTCCCTGGGAACGGGGATGGACAGTACTTAATGTGGGACACCATGTTCATTGACACATTTGATTGTTACCTTGTCACGTCGGTTCCGTTCACGTTAGAAACCAATCTTTTGTAACCAGCTTCGAAATAAGATTTATATTTCGTCTTTTCGTAACTGATTATTAATGTCGGACTCCTACCGACTAAAAACCTCACGAAGTTCCATCCCACCGCTAACGACGGAGCACAAGGGACCAACAACGCCTCGTTACTCCGCCAGCGGATGTCCGCCACAGCAGACCCCACACTGGGGCAGTACGTGTCCCCAAACACCATCAGAGGCATGCCGGAACCACAGCACGCTAACCAACCCGAGGACCACACTGTAAGTGACGGACCGCCCCGTGTCCATCATCCACAGATCCTCACGAGCGCTAGGGCTAGCGGAAAGGGCCATTCCCTCTCCACGTTCCCCATCCATACCATCTCCCTCGCCCGTCCCCAAACTGGACGTGCGAGAGACCGGTGGTGCAGCCAGTGTTTGGATGGGCGATGAAACACTCATCACCAACCACCCACCACAGCCACACCCTCCGCTCCAAGCCACCCTGTGGTATTTGGATTGCCTATTTCATATTTTGAGCTTTATGTGGTTTTTGGACATTCCACACTAGTTTTTGCTCTATAAAAAAATGTGATATAGTTTTCAGCTTAGGCTGAAAAATCAAAACCTCTTTTAAAATATACAAAAAGTTTTATGAAACATACCTACCAAACCGTTTAACCGTGCAGAAGGTGCATCCCTGTTTACCTATAACCCGAATATGTAAAATAGAAAGATAGATAGTTAGAAATACTTTATTGTACACGAAATATTAGATAAACATGACAAAAACAAATAAATTAAAAACTAAAAGAAGTAAAATTATATTTCGTATAATTTAGGTATTCCAAGTATACACATAAATAATTAGAATTTTACAGCTTTATTTACGTAATAAAATTCATATTTATGTACAAGTACTTTGAAATTGTACTTGCCTAAATTATGTTAGTAAAAATCTTAAAGCAACATTATGAAATATAAACATAACAGACTGAAATATAAACAGAACTGATTTGCTTTTATTAACTTTCAATGTTCAACAAATTCCACTCGTACAGTCGCTGCCGGGTAAATGATGTCAATTTTTCACTTAAGAAGTCCATAACTTCTGAACGTGAAGCAAGTAACTTCAGGAAGCTACTGAGAATGTTCAGAAATTAGCGAGAAAAAAGTTACGATGTGTTTTAACGCCTCCGTGGTTAGTATATAAGCGGTTGCGCCTCCTGCCGGGTTAATTTAATTAATTAGGTATGTTGTGAGTTGCTTTTACTAAAATTAAGCTGTCTATACAGAGCTGCTTTTCAGATAAATTTCAAATGAAGCCCATTAAAGAATTTCTAATTCACACAGCTCGTACCTTGGGGTTCAATAGTATGCAATAGATACCTTTATGGAAAAACGACACGTAAATAAACCAATTTACATTAATAGTATTTGGGGGTGGAACAACGACGATAATATAAAGAGGATATTATAACCGAATATGGTGACGCTTGTTGGAAAGAGAATCTGGCCTATATGCAGCAATGGAAGCCCACAGTCTGAAATGACGATGATGATAGTTAAAAAGCCAATAGCTGATAGGTACCCTCCGTCCAGCCTAGGAAACAGTGCTACCTAACCAGATTCGTGCAAAGAATATTTTACGTATGAATACGTTTTATTCTTTGTAAGTACGATACCAAATAATTGGTGCGACGTAACCAGTCTAGGTACCAGTATACATTTATATTTTAGTAATAAACAGGTATTATATTTGTATATTTGAGTGATATTTAATAATTTATTTAATTCTATTAAATAAACTTAAAAATAAAACATACAAACTTAAATAAACCTTACCAACTTAAAATTAAACGTCGTCAAAAAGTCCGCCCCTGGTTGCCCCTGGGCCAAAGGTGCCCATTAAGCTGGCACTATTGCCACGCTGAATGGCGATGGACAACCTTTGGACCAGGTAGGCCCCAGAGCGCGGATCGCAACCTCTTTCCCTTAGACGACGGCCGATGTCACGCACGAAACCCTTCGCTTCCTCACCCCAGCAACCCAACGTTTCCACCGCCAGTGGAACAAAGAGGTGTTTCCCCAGAAGAGGGGCATATTTAGCCCCTTTATATTTTAGTTGTAGTTTACTATACCTAGTGAAACAGGCGGCCGGTCAAAGAAAAGATTTTGCCTCTATTGGATTTTTCTAGGGCACGAATGAATCCTATCCATAACCCGGTTTTTACATTCTAAAAATCTGGCGCTCCGTAATGGATTGAGTAGAAAACAATACATCAAATGGTTGTTGGTACCTGTTGGATGGAAAATATTGTCGAAGCTAACCAAATTATAAGTGACAGGAAACACGAAAAGTGCATTTTTAACGGTATCTAGTAGCTTGCAGGCGTTTTGTCATCGCATCATTCAAAGGAAGCTGACGTAATGTTCCCACTATAATCCATACTTCCATACTAATATTATAAATGCGAAAGTGCCTGTCTGTCTGTCTGCTAGCTTTTCCGAAAGGGCAACCGCCGAGTTTCTTGCTGGTTCTTCTCGGTAGGAATGGCATTCCGAACCAGTGGTAGATGCATCCGACGATTCGAAAGCGCTTTTGAAAGTTTACTTGAATAAAAAATATTTATTACTATTATTATTATTTCACGGCCCATCCGTTCAACCGATTTTAAACTCTGTAAAATTTTCAATTTTGTACCATTGACTTATAACGTACCTATAACGTTTCATGAGATTTAGCTCACTGACTGACGGACAGACAGACAGACAGCGAAGGCTTAGTTTAATAGGGTCCCGTTGGCACCCTTCGGGTACGAAGCTCTAAAAATACAACCATCCTTCAAAATGAAAGGACACCTTTGATAAATTACTCTATTCTTGGTTCGATGTAGGAGAATGGAAAAATAATCCAGTATTTGGACAGTCATCCGTCACAGGTTCTTTTCAGTGTTTGTGAACGGTGACTTGAGTTTTTTTTTTTAAAGAATATTAGACATGTTAAATAACTAAAATTCCCCTTTCCTCTCCAACTAAGCGTCAGTTCATCATCATCATCATGATCAACCCATCACCGGCTCACTACAGAGCACGGGTCTTCTCTCAGAGTGAGAAGGGTTTTTGGGCATAGTCTACCACGCTGGCCATGTGCGGATTGGTAGACTTCACTCACCTTTGAGAACATTATGGAGAACTCTCAGGCATGCAGGTTTCCTCACGATGTTTGCCTTCACCGTTAAAGCAAGTGATATTTCATTAATTAAAACGCACATAATTCCGAAAAGTTAGAGGTGCGTGCCCGGAATCGAACCTTCGACCTCCGATTAGAAGGCGGACGTCCTAACCTAAGCGTCAGTTATTTTTGCTTAATTGCTATTTTATCTTTATTACACACAGCGATTAAATATCAAGTTGAAATTTTATTAATCTGTAGGTAAAGATTAAACCAGTGACCGCCCGTGCCGCCCGCAGCTTTGCTTGGCGGAAATATTAAACCTCTTTTTTCTTTATTCCCGGGGAGTTCAGAATAATCCGACCTTATTCGGTTTCTACATAAAAGGGAACCTCTGTGCTTTTCAACTTTCTAGGTCCAAGGATTAGGGCTACGTGGGGATGTTAGATTGAGTCAGGATTTTTTAATACGTAAATAATTAAAATTAACGAATAATTATTTATTTATTGAGGGCAATATATAGAAGACTAGCTTATGCTCGCGACTTCGTCCGCGTGGACTATACAAATTTCAAACCTCTATTTTACTCCCTTAGGGGTTGAATTTTTAAAAATCCTTTCTTAGCGGATGCCTACGTCATAATAGCCTGCATGCCAAATTTTAACCCGATCTCTCCAATAGATGAGCGGTGCATTGATAGAACAGTCAGTCAGGCAATCAGTCAGTCAGTCAGTCAGTCAGTCAGTCAGTCAGTCAGTCACCTTTTCCGTTTATACACATATAGACAATAAGGTGCTATTAAAAAAAACACCGGCCAAGTGCGAGTCGGACTCGCGCATTGAGGGTTCCGTACTACAGTCGTATTTTTTCGACATTTTGCACGATAATTCAAAAACTATGTGTATATTATTGTTATACTATCTAAACACAATCCAATACCTAATTAGCCTAAGTTTGTAGTTTTAGTGGTTTAGTTTTTTCAAACTCGCAATGTATAGTGTGCATAACTGGGGTGAATGCCCCACCGACGACACGGCATTGACTCCGAGTGGCCTACTTACGCAACGTTCGTTGACCTTTAGCATCATTCAGATGTTTTATTAGCAATATATGGTGAACTTTTACATAGGATATTTTTCATTTTTTTACGCATTTTCTGTGGTATCATATCAGTAGGCAATCATCAATACTATCGCCTGTCTTCGTTTTTGCTAGCGTTCTGGTTACACCCTGTATAAGTTGGTGAAATATGTCTGGTAATCGTATGGTGTAGGGTGAATGAAAATAGGAAATTAACAAATGAAAATGTCTCGTTTAGACCGCAGCTTGAAATCTCTGGAGCTGTATGTGTACGTACGCCTCATGGCCTTTGTTGTCTGTCTGTCTGTCTGTCTGTCAAGAAACCTACAGGGTACTTCCCGTTGACCTAGAATCATGAAATTTGGCAGGTAGGTAGGTCTTATATCAGACATTAGGGGAAAAATCTGAAAACCGTTAATTTGTGGTCACATCACAAGAAAAAAAATTAAAATGTGTTTCGAACAAATAATTGCTATTTTCGACATTCAAAGTAAGATTGCTATATCAAGTGGAGTATAATGAAAGGGCTTTACCTGTACATTCTAAAACAGATTTTTATTTATTTTTATACATAATAGTTTTTGATTTATCGTACAAAATGTCGATAAAATACGATTGTTGTACGGAACCGGGCAGCGATCAGGAGCGGTCAGCGGGCGAGTCTGACTCGCACTTGGCCGGTTTTTTTGTAGGCTGTAAGTACTCGAGAGAATTTCCAACTTCGTTAAAGAAATTAGATGTCTGGCAGCCATCGCGTCACCGCTAAGTGTTCTAGTTTTGAAGTGATGTAGAAGCGCGGTAATAACCTAGTGGTTAAGACCTCGATCTCCTCCCAGGGGTCCAAGGCTCAATCTCGCGCACGCACCTCTAACTTTTCGGAACTAATCGGAGCTTTTCGGAGCGGAGATGACGATTTTCGGAGCTCAATGCGTTTTAAGAATTTTAATTTGCCTTAACGTGAAAGAAAACATCGTGAGAAAACCTGCCTGCTTAAAAGTTCTCCATAATGTTTTCAAAGTGTGGCGGTTGGCCACAATAGAAACTAGATGGCGCTGTTCAATCGATGACATAGTCCCGAACAAATGTACCGCCGACAGTACTCGCACTAACAGAGTGTTCCGCAATCTGGACTATATATAGAAGTTTCAAGATACAACCGTTGACCGAGCACAACCAACCGCTCGGTGGGAGATCTCCCCTTTGGTACGGTCGAGCCTGCACACCGGTCCCGTACAAATGGTTTGTGAAGTCTGCCAATCCACACTTGGCGAGTGTGGTGGATTACGCCAAACTCTTCTCATTCTAAGAGAAGACCCGTGCTCAGTAGTGAGCCATCGAGGAGTTGATGATGATGATGATGATGCCCTAGTTGTTTGTTGAATATTTTTTTATGCATTGTTGTGCTCTACAAAACACTAGATACCAAGTAATATTTTATCAAAAAATGTCTGAATAGACGCTAGGCTACTAATATAGAATACTAATCTCTAGTTATTGAGTGGAAGCCGCGCTCGGTAAACAGAGGATAGAGCGCTTCCTTGGCTGGCATCGATTTGTTGATGTTGTTGGTGCTTTGCAAAAGAAGCGCATGTTCAGTGCTTGCATATTGGCTGATGATGATGATGGTGAATGATTGTACTTCTGTAAGGGTCATGAAAAAAACACCGGAACCAGAACCAGTTTTGTCGAAAACTTCCCTAACAATATAAGTGCATGGTTTGGAATTGGAACCAGCTTTCTACAAAAAATTTGGGAGGAAAAGCGACCCCAGCGATATTCAGTTTTATGCAGGTCATAGAGGCATAAATGCACTGCTTACCCCAGTTGTAAAAACTCAATGCATATTTTTTCATAATGACAGTAAACAGGTTCCTACCTAACTAATGCCTACCCTGGCTTCAAACCTTGTGCACGCCACTGGTAAAAGTTTACGATATGTCCTACTAATATTATAACCAACGGAGGATCTAGCTAGCGTGCACTGCTTTTCCTTACGTTTTTCCCCTGTGAACTATAATAGAAGTAATTAATTAAGTTTAAATTTAAAAATTTAAAGCATAGATCATATAGATATAGGTATTATTTTTCATCTTTAGTGGTGAAAGTATTCAGCGCCATCTATGAAAATTATCTCGAACGTTGCCTGGAAACCTCATTTCCGTTGCGTCTTTTATTTCCTACCTACTCTCGCTTCCAATAAATATTTGTGCTATTGTGCACATAATATTGGGATCGAAATATATAATGGTTGTGCATCGTTTTATTTTCATTACTCGCATCCAATTGTTGGAGCGTAATGGGTATCGGTACGAAAAATCTTGTTCATTTTAAATGTTTGCCTTAGACAACTTGTAGGTACCTATAATTATTATTTTTTAATTAAGAGGTACACTCTTGAGTTTTATAAACTTCTTTATAATAAGAATAAGTATCGTAATATTATGAAAAAATAAAAATAACAATATTGTATTTCATAAACCTTTGAGGCAATATGGCATATTATTAAACTTAGTTTTGAAAATATTTTTCTAGCAAAGGGTTTTTCTTTACTAATAGTCCATACAAATGATGATAATTATTTTAGCGACTCTGAGTACGGCGGTAAGATGGACTTTATCAGGGTACCTCCCAAACATATAGTTAGTAGGAGGGAGTCAAGTCAAGGGAGGAGAGGGACTTCGTTGAATAGGTATTTAAAATTCTAAAGCAGCGCCAATGTTGCTGTTTTACGTGAGTTGAATGTCCTTTATTTTTGAACTACTGTTGAAATTTTTAAAAATTCTAAAGCTATAGCACATATCACGAAATCACAATGTATCAGTACGCTTCGTATAAGATTTTTTACGTCTCACCAATGTTGCTAGAATTCGAGAGTCGAAACACAATAACGTTAAAGTAAAATGGACATAAAGAGCCTTGAATTGAAGTTAAAAATTCAATGCCACTGATTTTAATTTCGCGGCATTTCCGCTTATATAGACAAACTTGAGCATTAAAACAAGGCAGTTAAGATCCGGTTTACTAAAAAGCGCAAGTGTTTCGACACTCGAATACTATCAACGTTGGTGTGACATAAAATCTCGAACTATTGTACTGGATCTGGCGATAATCGACCTTTTAAATACCTAGTAGCGCTATCGGAGTGATCCAGCCACCAAACCTTGTAATGTAAACATAATCCAGACCGAAGCTATGACTGCTCGAAAATACGACGAAACGCTTCGAGAAAAGGTACGTAGTGCCCCGTCCTTTAGTTTAGCTCGTCTTGGCGGGGGCACTGCCGTGCCCCCTGATATTATTATCTCCAGTTTCCTTACTGGTATATTTCGTTTGGTAAAACGGTCAATCTAAACTGACCCCAGCCTGGATTATTAGGAAGACCAATAACACGGCAAGCGTAATTTAATATTCAATATTCCTGCCATTTTGACTAACACTAAGGGCCGGAGTAAATCGACGAAGTGGAATGGAGTCCAGTCTTTTTTGTAGTCTAGTCGAGCCTTTATGTACTTTAATATACCATTAAAATATATTTTTATATCTCTATTTGTAATACTTATTTTTATTTGATTACAAGTAAACTTTTGATTATAATGTTACTGATAGACACGATGTAGTTTAATGAGGAAATGCGGCTATATGGAAAAGATATGGCAACCTCTAAAATATGACTCCCGTAGGAACTATGCCGTACTCCTAAACATACTTTAGAGGTTACCACATAAGTATGTCATTGTATTGTCATTGCTGCTAGCTGTAGGTACGTACATCTTTGCTCACAGAGGCCCACCAGATAAAATGCATACTAAATATTATAAATGCGAAAGTGTGTCTGTTTGTCTGCTTGTCTGTCTGTTTGTTTCCAGCTTTTCACGGCCCATCCATTTAACCGATTTTGGTCCAAATTCGAGGACTGGTGAAATGCAGTCAATAAAAGAGAGGTTGAAATTAATGACTCACTGCGAAAGTCGTCCCCCGTTGTCCAGATGCAGTTCCCTCAGGGTCTACTGGCGTCCGAATGCTCTGGGGCAACAGCTCAACGAGATTGGTGGAATGCGGCTGGTAGCGAAGTATCAGCACACAGGTTGACACCAAGGTGTATGCCAGAAGAGTACCTGTGTGAAAACATGAAAACATGTATGCAGATGTTTGAAATGTAAAGACTCTCAGCAAGGTACTTCGTAAGTCTCGTAAAACTTTTGTCACTAGCATAATTTTTTTCGCTTGATTTGTATTTCTAGTTTTATTGTTAAAGAAATCCTACCAAAATACAAAAATTTTTTTACAAAAAAAATAAAAACCGACTTCGTTACATAAACACTAAAAATTGAAAAATAATTTAATTTATTACCGAATATATTATGTATACAAGAGTTAATATAGTTCCATAATAATACTTTTTGGTGCCGGTGCCAATTAGCTTTAGTAGCTGCGCGAATCGTCTAGACTTCATATTTTTATGGGACTCCACAATGGCACCTCATTGGCACCGACCCCAAAATTTATTATTATGGAACTATATTAACTCTTGTATACATAATATATTCGGTAATAAATTAAATTATTTTTCAATTTTTAGTGTTTATGTAACGAAGTCGGTTTTTATTTTTTTTGTAAAAAAATTTTATTTCACAATTTTTAGTGGCCCCATGGAATTATGCTATGACTGGTTAAAAATCTACTGTTTACTAAGCTATTACACTGATCGCGAGCAATTTACTCTTATCCGTTGAGGAGTTCCAGTATCTATCTTCGAAGATGTTCATCAGATCTTGACCAAATTGAAATGGGACCAACTTTGAAGTATACCCTTTCAAACAAAAAAAGAATTTTCAAAATCGGTCCAGGCGTTTATGAGTAATCGGGGAACATACATAAAAAAAAAAAATAAAAAAAAAAAAAAAGATTCCGACGAATTGAGAACCTCCTCCTTTTTTTGAAGTCGGTTAAAAATACGTAATTTATGAGCGGAATAATGAAGAAATCTCATAACAACTAGTTTGACATTTCTAATATGGCGACCTCCTGGCGAATCCTTACTCTAGGACGAGTTGATTGCAATCGCACCCGATTGTAAACGACGATGCAAACTGAGATGAAAGCGGTTATCTAGTACTATAACCATATTATCCATTACCCACCACAGATCAGTTTCAAAGCGAAATCAAATGCATAATCTGTTGACGATGCATCAAGGTGATAACTTATCGCAATCGAAACTATACCCTTCAGACTAGTATCTAGCCTATTTAGAAATTGCTTATCGGGTATCAAACTCATGACCATTATTACCTTTAAGGCTACATAGTACACCATTACGCCCAGTTCACATAATGTTGAATGTATTATCACGGCAAAAAAAAATCGCTCGGAAGAAACCTGTGGGAAGGTCTAAACACTAAATAATTGAACCAAATATACAAAAGTGAATATGAAATAAAACTGTCATAAAATGAGCCATTATTTGTTTCATCGCTGCTATGAGACTTTTCTCGATATTTCTGATTTAAACGACGAGATATTTTTCTTCGTCTCTTATTCAGTCCAGCTAATTTTAGACCTGTCTAGACCCTGCATACAAATTGATGTTTAATTAAAGAGAAGTCAATGTAATTTAACGTTATGCTTTTAAATTGAATTCATTGTGCCTTGGCATATTACGATATTTTCACGCGTATTCAACGCGCGTTTTACAAACGCACATTGACAGCGCATCAAACGCCTTAATAATGCAGTTACAGATCGCGTGACCTTACTTGGATAGGCCGAAGTTACTTTAGGCTCTCTGAGACGATTGCACATATAATCCGTACAAAATGACTTCTCACTCGCCATTTTAACTCTATGTACGGGTTCACCTTTACAATAAGGACTAAAACCGTACTTTTGACATGAAATTTGACACAAAGTTAAAATGGCGTGTGAGGATTTAAATTTTACGTGTTATATGTGACCGTTTAATTGTATAGGTATAATATCCTGCGGCAATCTCGTGTTTGCAGTGCGTTTTAAGTTGAATCTGACGCGGTTCATTTGTAGGATGGTTACAGATTAGCGTTTTTTTTGCGTGTATTACCGGCGTTTTGACATACGCGCTTAAACGCGCGCTACATTTCGTGCTTCAATAAACCGAACGTCACATGCACCCATTCTTTGCTTGAGCCAGTGAGTCAGCCAGTAGCAATATAGAATGTGACAAAGAAATGGCTTGCACGTATACGGGAGTATAAACGCGTCTCCCACTATAGGAGATGTGCTTTCCGCGTGTGACAATAAGCACGCACGCGTACCTATACCCGCAACAAAAACGAATTTATACGCTTAAAAAACGCTTATCTGATACCAAGCTAAGTGAAAATATCGCCGTGTGTATAATATATGTTGGCAGTGTCGTCTTTTAATTGTAAACACATTGATCATTGACTATCGTCAATCATCATCATCTTCATAAACGCGGGCAGTTTTGCCGTCATATACGATAATGATACTTTATTTTTACATGTACTTAATTGCTCTTAGTGGATACACAGTTAGCTATTTGTACATGGTACATTTTGAATGTAACAGCGTGGGTAGTCGATGAAAAACAACGGATCTAATCCATGAATAAACCTTTACACCATATTTACGGATCACTGGTTCCATTGTCGTGCTAAAAAAGGAGAAGACATTTGCCACATTCGACACCTCACTGGTACACTCTAACTATTCTATTGTTAAACAATCTGCTTTGCATTGAGCTGCACACGAGATCGAATAACGATTTTTTAACAATGATGTAAAATTTTCTTCTTGAAAAAATTGATGGTAGAATCACTACAATTAGACAGACTTGACCATTCATAAGCCCATGTAATGTAAGTTTTCATGAAATAAATGATTAAGTTGAGTTTAGATGATTACGAATTCAAGCAATGTCTATGGTGAAAAACGCTCGTGAAAACTAACTTTACATTACAGATGTGCCAATAAAGTGATAAATAAAAGTAAAAAGTATACAATTCACCGCGTTCCCTGCAAAAAAGGAAAAAATGTGAAACATTAAACAATCACATCTCCGCTAGCCCACGCAAATAAAAAATACAGCAGGTAAACTACAAGATGTACCTACTGGTGAACAATAATACAGTTTACATAAACTAGTATTGGATTTGACTCGCTCCAGCAATGCACGGGGCTGCAATGGCTTGTATATAGTACGGTATAATAACACTGTAAATTGAAAAATTAAAAAGAGTAACCGCCGAGTTTCTTGCTGGTTCTTCTCGGTAGGAACGGCATTCCGAACCAGTGGTAAATTAAAACTACCTGACTATTCATAAGTACTTGTAAAAAGTTTTCATGAATAAAAAACATTCTATTCTATTATATTCTAGTAGCAAGTAAGTTTATGTAAACTGTATTGTAAAGTATTCCTGTATATTTCCACAGAATATCTGTGAATGAATACTAGTTATTTCCACAGAGTAAGGAAATGATACAGAGGTTCGACGAAACCGTCTAGACAGGGTAATCGTGAGGCCGGCAGGCTGACCTGAACTGGCCAAAGTATTTAGTGCCATATGTTGAAGGACTACCCGTGATCGTCATTTACCACGAGGTTAAACACGTCGGACTACTGTGCCTCTCTTTATACTGCGTTATTTGTTTACCCGTGCGAAGAATAGACGGATCGCCTATTTAAGACTTGCAAGAAATTTTCATCATAATGTCCTTGGCCTGGGGGGCTTGGTATGAATCATAAATACCTTTTTTGCGATAACACCCCTTTTTTGTACCTACTTTTAAGATGTATTTTTTGTAACCTATCATTTGTGTTGTTGTGATGCAATAAAGAATATAAACATAAATACATAAATACCTTTCTTCATATCGAACTAAGTAGTTAAGACTGGATGAAAATGACTTGAAGATTCAATTTTAGCATCGATTGTCATAAAATATGTTGTTTGTTGTTCACAGTTTGTTGTTGTTGTTGTTGTTGACGCAAAAGTGTAGTGTTTCTAGCAACTCAGTTTAGAATATATTTAGGTAGGTACGAGGAACTACTTCTGCTTTGTTTCGTCGCCCGGAGCTCTATGTAATAAAATACTACAATCTAAACTAACTGAACCTTATCAGTTCTGTCGCTGGCTGTTTTCACAGCTCGCGCGTTGTCATATACTTGTCGAGGTCCTTTGGGAATGAGGCTTTTATGTTTTACATTATTGCTTTAGTCAAATTTGGTGAGCTGAACTTTGTAGCCAGTATATCCGTAGATAACAAATTGTGCGATATTATCCATTTTGTCTCCTACTAGGTGAACAGTGATAACAAACTACCCGCAGGGAGCCCGCTGGTTGCAGGCATGTAGGGTGTGCAAATCCCTAAAAAAATCTACGTCCGACAATGGCCGTCTATCGGTTGATGGTGATTAGATGATAATGCTTTCTTCATTCAGATACAATTTCTTGACTGCGACCTCAATTCATGGCAAGGGAAGATGCAGTCAGAGCACACAACCACAGGCACTTGAGCAGTCGTTGTCAATTGCTCAAACAGCCACTTTCAACTGCTCAAGCGGTATTACGATGAAAGGGATTTTAAAGTGGCAATTTTTTTAAATTGAACCACCAAAATCATACAAAAAAATTGGAACTTAGTAAAATCCTTCCTCCTAAATTTATTATTAGAAATTATAAAAAGGCCTACATAATATCTTTGAAGTTGATAACCTCCCTTTCTCCCCTCCCCATTTACCGATTCTAAAACCGTTTTTTAGCTGACACACACGTCCTGGAATGGAAGGTGACTGACTGATCTATCAACGCACAGCTGAAACTACTGGACGAATCGGTCTGAAATTTGACATGCAGCTAGCTATGATGACGTAGGCATCCGCTAAGATTTCTGAAAGAGGATTTCTGAAAATTCAACCCCGGAGGGGGTGAAATAGGAATTTGAAATTTGTGCAGTCCTCGCGGACGAAGTCGCGAGCATAAGCTAGTTACATATAATAGCGTCGACTTAAAAAGTGTATTTTTGGTCAAATCTAAGAGTTCTCTCGAAACCATATTATTAAAAACAGCAAACATCCTTACTTAGTTATTCAACGGATCGTGGTGTACAAATAGTAGGTAAGTATCTATAAATAATTTTATTTAAAAAGCGTATTTTTCATTCAAAAGGTTTATGCTTTTTTTATGCTTAAGCAATAAATTCTCCCTTTACATTATCCACGCCCGTTAATTAAGTAATGCAAGAGTGCTCCAACGCGGGATATTCTTTATTGCGTTTTTCTGCGATATTAATAAAATCCAATTCTGAGCAATTAAGTAGGTACTCGTATTATACTTTCTATAATATAAATCATCATCTCATCATCAATATAAGTCATCGCAAATCTCAAGAACCGCTGAACCGATTTCGCTAAATTTTTTTTTATAATATTCCTTGAAGTACGAGTATGGTTCTCACGAAAAATTTAATTCAACCTCCCACTTAATTTTCTAAACTCCACCCGAGCGAAGCCGGGGCGGTTCAGCTAGTACCTATATAATTCTAAATGCATTCTCGATTACAAAGCTTAGAAAATTATGACGCTCAGAAAATATTACACCTTAAATAAGAATCATACGAAAATGAATTACTTATTTGTCATGTAAGGCTCCAATTCCGAGCCAACGAAGGATTTTAAGGTTAAAAATAGAATCCTAAGAATTAGTGAGGAATTTAAAGGCATCTTAGTCAGGATGTCCTATCCTGACTAAAGAACCTACTCCAGTAATTAAATAAAAACACTCCAACATTATTTAGAGCTGCAGTGTTAAAAGTTTAATCTACAAATAGACCAACAACCTTTGACAGGATAGGCAGCAAAAGAAGAAGAAGATCTAACAATAGCCTTTAAAGTTTGAACACGAATCCGCTCAGCTTTGCTTTAGTGAAAACTTACTCCATTTCAAATAAATGGCAGTGCTCCTTAGGAATTCGACTTTTGAGCGAGCGTACGTTGAATGCCACGACGCAACGTAGGTACTTAATGCCAACTCGATAAAATTTAATGGAAGTGTAAGGATTTTTGATAATGAATTAATTTTTAGGGTTCTGTACCTCAAAAGGAGAAACGGAACCCTTATGGGAAACCCGTTGTCTGTCTATCACTTTTTTTTAAATTAGAATATTAGCCATGTTAAATGGCTAATATTCCCTTTTCCTCTCCAACTAAGCGTCAACCTTGTGCTAGGAGTAGGTACGACAATAGTGCAACGGGCGGAGTTTGAACCGTCGACCTTTCGGTTTTCGGTCCACTCCTTTACCCGTTGAGCTATTGAGGCTCTAACCATCAGGGTAACCCCCTGCCAGACACCCTTAAAGTTGTAAAGTTTAAGCGTGTGTCGCGGGGTTACCACAATACTAAGTAACTGGCAATGCATAATGACCTGATTCCTAATACTATTCCGAGAATATATAAAAAAAATGGGCTTTATATTTTGACGAAAGTTTTTTACATCTTTATTACCTACCTGTTATCTCCCAAAGCCACCATGATTCAATCAAACACCCAAACAAACGTTCCCCCCAGTGTTGCGGACATTACGCAAAGAAACTTTCAGCTTTTATAAAATAACGAAGATCTGGCACGCGCTGGCTCTCTCTTTAACGTTTCTTGATCGATAGCTAATCGCTCCCTTGTCGGTGGCGGGAGAAGGCGAAGTTAGATAGAATAATTACCAATACTTGACTGAACTTGAAGATTGAACTTCGCAAGACGAGAGCTACGATCGGTATTCATTGAGCTCGTGATAAATCTGCGAAGCATAAAGGATGCAATTACTAACGATGCTCTAATGCAGGTGTATTAAACTATCACGTTTCTGAATTAAATTGGGATGGCGCCTACTAGTCATATCAGCAACTTTTTTTCAAACGACAAATCGCTCGCTCGGTATGGGAGCTTGTATAAAATACATACATTTTGCCGTACTTTTTTAGTTCAATCGATTTAACGAACTTTAGAAAACCCTGTAATTATCTTTAAAAATATATTTTTTAATTATACTATCCCAATTTAACGGTGCAGCCTAAACACCGTTTGGGTCCGTTATGACCACTTCCCGATTTGACCACTTTCCGATTTGTCCACTTCTCGATAGGTTCACTTCCCGATACGACCACTTCCCGTTACCACCAGTTCCCGTTACGACCACTTCGCTATATACCTAGCTATGAAAATGAAAAGTAATGAATGTTTACTATCACGAACATGATAGGCCGTAAAATCACGAGCTCTCCCCGGAGCACTGAAATGTAGAAATAGTGACGCTAACAAAAACAAATAAAAACGATTTCATGGCTATTGTGAGTTTTCAGCCTTTTTAGAGCGAAACTCGCAACAAAAAGTCTCTGCCATTGCCATCGTAAATCATGAGTCATGATTCATGTCAGAGGACAATTTAGTGTGAAACATTAAAAAAACTACCTAAACTCAGTACTTCCATATACCGTTTAAATTTTACTAGACGATGCCCGCGACTTCGTCTGCGTGGGTTTAGATTCATAGAAATCCCGTGAAAACTCTTTAATTTTCTGGGATAAAAAGTTCCCTTGCTTATGATAAAAACGAATAAATTAACTATTATGGCATCGAGTGGAGTGGAGTGGAGGGGAGTTTTATTGGTGACAATATAAACTTATCTTCATTCACTTTGACATACGGTTGGAATTATTATATTAGTTGTAAAAAATATATAAGGAAACACAAGGAACCGCGGTGGCTCAGGCGCACCTGGGCGGGGTTTTTAGTGTATGTTTCGCTGGCAATCCTCCGACATGGTTATCGGAGACTTTGTATAGCTTCCCACGGCATTTGTTTTTCATCTGGGTGGGTTGTTCGTCTTTATACTTAAGTAAATAAAGCCTAGTTTCAGTTATATATAAAGGAACATGCCGCACTTCGGCTACACTCTACCCTGCCGGTGTGTGCTGCACCCATTGTTCTCTGACAATCTCTATGTATGTATTAATTTATTTCGTTGGTTTTATCTATGAAATTTAAACTGTATTTCACTATTTACTGCTATAACGCTCTTATTATACTCAATTAGACAACTCTTGTGAATATACCATTTAAATTTAGCCATGTTAGCTTTTGAATAGGGTTGAATCAAAGGATATTTGTCTAATTTGACGTCACAAAATGAAATTCCATGTGTAGTGCGATATATTTTCAGCTTCTAATTAAAACCGTGGGTGTGGTTTCTATTTCGGTTTTTACTTCTCTCGGTATTGCACTGGTTTATTTATTATAAATGATTTTATCACATACTAGATGATGCCTGCGGCTTCGCCCGCGTGGATTTAAGCTTTTAAAAATCCCGTGGGAACTTTTGATTTTCGAGGACAAAAAGTAGCCTATCTATAGTAGCCCGTCTTCGGCATGATATCTCCAAATTTCGTAAAAAAAATTAAACGGATGATTCTTCAAAAATCCCGTAGGATCACCACAACTTAGGAATGCAATTCCTTACAGCATCAGGGTTGAGGAGTTGGTTCCTCGAGTTCAACAATAAAGCCTTTACTATTGGTATTAACTATTACCTCCAATGTCAATTTGACTGACTGACTGCAGACTGATGATCAAACTACTGGATAAATCGGGCTAAAATTTGGCATGCAGATAGCGACTATGATATGGACGTCCGCTAAGAAAGGATTTTTGCAAATTCGACATCTAAGGCCATGAAATAGGGGTTTGAAATTTGTGTAGACCACGTGGACGAAATCGCGAGCATAAGCTAGTTTAATATAGGATAGGTTTGAACCATTTTGAACATTGTTAGTAAAAATGACAGTTTTCCGAAATAACACGTTGCTGTCGCAAACAGGTGAAATAGTTTACACACCTCATGTATATGCACGTAAATCGCATAGCGTTTAAATCCGTTGTGGAGTGCTATTTTTTTCTGTCAGGTTTTATTCGCATGTTTACCTACTACTGACTGAGTGCTGGCATTGTCTATCCGATTGTTATTTATCAGCCTGGATGCCTCTAGGCCTACTAAGTACTAGCTATATAGCGATATCGGGTTCGAAAAATGGTTGAGCTGGTGTAGAAAAATAATACTTTTTAGGGTTCTGTACGTCCGAATGAAAATCCTTACAGGGTCACTCGTGTGTCTGTCTGTCTATCCATTTACATAAACACACGACTGCCAATTTGCACCAAATCTACTGGACCAATTCAGTAAAAATTTGGAACATAGTGAAAGAATCTCTATAACTCAAAGTGTAACGTAAAGAAGCGAATTTTGACTATGTATGTAGAATATTTGATTACAGATTTTGAATTATGGGAATCATCAGTAACTCACGAAATTGACGTTTTTCAGATATCAATAAATCTGAAACCATAAAGCTAAATAATTGGTATTTAGTATGGTTAATAAATTTGCTAAGGACATAAGTACAGTAAATAAAGCCGTTTTTTGGTCAACCTCGCACTAAATTTCCGATCCAATTTCTTTGTTTTTAGGTGACCCTTAGTCACTTACCTACTGACCATAAAATTACAAAATGCTGACAGATCCAGGTGGAGCTCGACCGCAATCTTAAAGGAAAGTTTTTGGCCGATATCTTGAAAACTATCCACTTTAGGGCAAAAATTATGTTGACCATTATTGTAGAAAGTAAAATTTTGTATCTTTTTTTTCCTGTAAACTTTTTTGTAAAACTTACCGTTTACGATTTATGACCGATTTTCTAGGGCGGGTCGTCAGTCAATCAAAATTATTTACCAACATATTTTAGCCCTTAGCCTTACAGAGAACGAGTAAAAAAATTACACACTCCCGATTATATTCCTATTTATATTATATTTATTATATTCCTTTTAAAAAGCAACATGATACAATTTTACTACTACTATTACTATCAATTTATACCTATCAATCTCTTAATGGAATGCAAAGCCGATTATTTCGATTCGGATTTTTTATCACACATTGCATTGTATAAAATCTGATTTAAAAAAAATATTTTTGCTTGCTATTTATTGTAAAATTACTTATTGTAAAATTCTTAGTCTCCTACATATCGAAAAGAAAAACAAAGGGGTTTGAATAGCTCTTAGTTTTAAGATGTGATGTGTGGCACAGTTATATAAATAAACATCTTTTCTTTTCTTTCTTTCTTTCTTTCTGAATATTTTGGTATGGAGCCTGGCCTGCTTATATATCTACCATTTCCTTTTTTCTCAAATTAGTGGCCACGCACAAAACCTGCATATATCAATAGCTGGCTGACATCAATACAAATAAGTATTGTGAAATATCACATGATCTTCCAAAGTATCACGTTTCCGAGATTATAAACTATCAAAGTTAATAACAAAGTAAACCAGTACTACTTTGATAGCTTATATCTCGGAAAGCTTTGGAAGATTTTGTCTCATATAATACATTTTACGTATTGATGCCAGCTGTTGATACAGGTTTTATACGTGGCCGCTATTTTGGGAAAAAAGTTAAATGGTGGACTACTAAGTAAGCCAAAATCTTCAAAACCCTGTACCATTCATTATTTTGTGTTTTTTATGGTTTCCATAAATACGTAACTCCAAGGTTTACAAGTGGGTCCAGAAATCTTGAATAGCCTTTATACCTACTTTTATTTTTTTATTTTTTTGAAATATAATGATTTATTTGTTCTACAAAGGTCTTTTTAAAAAATTGTGCCAGGGACCGCCTGAAGTAAGTTTGCAAAACCTGTATCTCAGGGTCCCCGCTCTCCCTCCTCCGTCATTAACAAATAAACACTTACTTAATACAAAAACTAAATTTAGAATATGAAACTTAAAAATACGTGTTTGTGTGTGTTTGTGTGTTAGTGTATGCGTGTGTGAGTGTGTACATGACGTGTGTATTTTTAATAACAAATAACAAATTTTACCTATCTTCTTATATTCCTACAAGTAATTCTGTTTGACACTTACCGATGCTCATCATTTCCACCAAGACCTCAAGCTGGATGAGAAGGGAGACGATGGCAGCAGTGACGCCTCCACAGATGGTCGCAAGCGCCGGGGTGCCAGACGTCTCCGATACTCTGGCCAGTTGTCTAAACACATTAAAAACAAGAGCATATAAGTCTCGCAAATTGCTAATGCGCGTGGCCGCCATTTTAGTGACGTCAGCACTAGACTGAAGTTTTGAGCTGATGGCATCTATATTTTTATTTCGGCTGACGTCAAAATGGCGTCATTTCGATGTTAATGAGACATGGTTCCAAATTTAAAGGAGGTTGGCGCAGTTGGAACCAGACTATTTTAAAAACCATTCAGATTCACAAATCATTTAATTTTTATTAATATTTTTCAAAGTATTTTTCTGAGTAAACACCATATTTTACGAAGTTGGAAATCAAAAATGTAATTATATTTTACCATGCATAAAAACAGTTTTAAATGACAATACAATAATCAGTACCCTTATTATAAATGCGAAAGTGTGTTTGTTTGTTGGTTTGTTGGTTTTTTGGTTTGATGGTTTGTTGGTTTGTTGGTTTGTTAGTTTGTTGGTTTGCCTTTAATCACGTCGCAATGGTGCAATGGATTGACGTGAACGCATGGGTTTAGCTAAAGACCTGGAGAGTGACATAGGCTACTTTTTATCCAGAAAATCAGAGTTCCCACGGGATTTAAAAACAAATGGCATGGTGGCAAGAATACTGGCTGCATTTCCGCGCTGTTCATTATTTACATTACTTTTCAAATGTCCAATTAAAGGTTTGATTTTGATTAAACCACCATGTAAATAATTTGTATTCAACCGCTCGTTCATGCGATAACAAACCACACAAATAAATTTTAGCATAACCAATATGTTAATATTTAACTAGTGTCACAAACATCAAAACCAATATTTCTACAAATAAATAACAACTACACGCCGATTTAAATTTCATGGGTTTGATTGAAATTGTTAAATAAACACGGCATAATATATTTTGGTAAAATTAAAATTAAAATTTTTTCGTGCGTGACATCGGCCGTCGTCTAAGGGAAAGAGGTTGCGATCCGCGCTCTGAACCGAGGGTTCCGTGCTACAGTCGTATTTTTCGACATTTTGCACGATAATTTAAATCTATAATGCATAAAAATAAAAATAAATCTGTTTTAGAATGCACAGGTAAAGCCCTATCATAGTATGATTCCCCACTTCATATAGATATAGACCACAATATTTTTTTTGTGTGATATAACCCTAAATTCACGGTTTTTAGATTTTTCTCCTTATGTCGGCTATAATAATTACCTACCTGCCAAATTTCATGATTATAAGTCAACGGGAAGTACCCTGTACGTTTCTTGACAGACCGACAAACAGACAGACTGACAGACAACAAAGTGATCCTATAAGGGTTCCGTTTTTCCTTTTGAGGTACGGAACCTAAAAAAATCAGAATTATCCAATATTATATGATTCAAGATTGAAACGATTAAAGCTTTTATAAAAAAAGGCGATGGGCATAGGCTCGTGCCCACTCTTTGGGTGTGCATTGCATCTAAGTTACTTAATTGAAAGCTGAGTTGAAAGTTGAATGCAAGCTCTATTTTGACCTAATTTTGGTATTTTCTCAATAGTTATGAGTGGATGATTCCGTTATTTTCATTCCTTGTGGTTGAAATTGGCTGAACAACTTTGGTAAACTTTCAGCACCTTTCAGTGAGCTTGAAAGGTTGCCAGCTTTAAATGATTGAGAGTGACTAAAAGTTTGCCATCGCTCTCGCCGTTGCTTAAGCCATTTATTTTATTCCCTTTGAAAGGCTATCGAGGGCGAACTGGTTGTGAAACACCTAAGTAGGATTTACCTTTCATTTGTATTAAGTGCGTATACCTCTTACAAAGGTTCTTGAACTTTAATTTGTAACAGTTTGTTGAATGTTTTAGATACAAATTTCATCAGGTAAAGAGAGCTCTGGACTTGATAGTGAAGATTGACTGATTTATTTTATACTTGAGGATGCCCGCGTGGATTTAGGTTTTTCAAATCCCTTGGGAACCATTTGGTTTTCCGGGATAAAAAGTAGCCTATGTTTTTCCCCCGTGTGCATTATCTCTGTACCAAATTTCGTCAAAATTGGTTGAACGGATGAATCGTGAAAGGCTAGCAGACATGCAGACACACTTTTGCATTTATAATGTTAGTATAGTATAGTAGTATAAATTTTTTATGAACAATAACTTTGAACAAGCATCATGTAGAAATACTTACACAATAAAATGTATTAAATGTATAAAATGTATGTATTAAATGTTTTAAAGTTGCGCCTAAGTATTAAAGCTTGCAAAAAAAACAAGAATTATGTTACATTTTTATTCGTAAGTTGATTGGAAAAGAACTCAATAATATGTCTTGCGAAATACTTATAGAATTTTATATAGAAAAACATATAAATAGTAGATAGTGGAGATGTGTCTGGTAGGTATATGGTTGGTGGTCGTACGAAAAATTTCTTAAGTGCAAGAAGTAAAAGGTTGATTACGCGGAGGAACACACGCTCACACAGTCACACCTTACTTTGTACTACTCAATGCATCGATAAATAACCTACTGCGCAGGTACAAGATCACATTTTTTATTTGATGAGAAATATACTTACGTAAATATCAGTCCGTCTAACGCCATGGCGTAGACTACCCGTGGCATAGGAAACATGGAACCAAACATGGATACTGTCAAGCCGGCGAGCGCACCAACAGCGACGATGTATTTGCACGCAGGTGCATGCACGTATGCAAACATTTGCATGAGGGCCGAGTCCATGTCCACTTCATTGAACGGTACTGGCAAAGAAAGCGATATTTTTAAATAGGCACTTACTTAAGTACTTTTTTAACGACCTGCGTGGTGCAGTGATTAACGCTGTGGTCTTTTATGCGGGAGGCTGGCAGGGCCTAGTATCCTAAATTGTCTCTGGTGTGGTCTGGTTGCAATATTCGGCCGTGGCTAGTTACTATCGAGCGTTCCGGTGCGATGCCTCGTAGATACCGATCAGAAATTGTCATACCACTTCCAAGTTAGCTCGCTTTCTTCTTAGACTGCATTATCACTTACTACCAGGTCCTGGTGAGATCGTAATTATAATTAAGAAAAGTAGAGTACTTTTGTTAATTATAATTATTAATTACGCAACTTTATTATTGCACACGCAATGCACTTCATAATAGAGAGAAAGCCAGCGCGTGCCAGACTTTCGTTATTTTATAAAGGCTGAAAGTTTCACTGCGTATTGCCCCCAACACTGGGAGGAACGTTTGTTTGGATCATAGTGGCTTTGGGAGAAAACAGGTAATAAACGTGTAAACAAACTTACGTCAAATTTTAAAGTCTAAAACGAAAGTTGTCATGCGCTAGCTCTTAGTCCATAACTATGTATAGTTTGTTAGCTATTAAAATATAAGTGGTAATACCTAGTTTGTTGGTAAAAAATATAAAATGTAGATATGTGGCGGCATTGCTGTACGGAAAAACTTAAACGAATTGTTTATACTGAAAATGTGTTAACACTTTTTTGTAACTAAAAAAACACCAACGTGCAATGGTTTGAACTAGCTCTGCATTGCAAGCATCGGCACCAAACTATAGAACTAGGACGCATAAATCTGTTAGTTTTTCGGTTGTTTGTTTTTCTAATAGCTTTGTAGTTTTCTGTAACTATTTCAAAAGTGTGTTTATCCATCTAAGAAATTAGTATGCTTTTTTTGAAATACATAACTTAAGCATCCGCACCCGCAATGCGGATCATTCCCATTTATTTATTTTGAGTTTGAGCTAAGTAGCGCGTGCCTCGCGCGTGTTTGATAGTTGATATCTTCGTTCGCTAATAATTGACCAACGAAAAAGTGTACAATGGTACGCAACAGGGGTGTTACTGATATTCGCATCCGCTTCCGCAAATGCGGAACATTCGCGTTAACTCAGACATTCGCATCCGCGTCCGCGGATGTGAACTTCTAATGATCCGCATCCGCATTCGCATCCGCGGATGTCAAAATATTGGCATCCGTAACAACCCTGCTTCGCATAGTGAATACGTGGCTTATAGCTAATTAGTAACGTGTTCGTCTTTGTATTCGATTACATAACTTTTAAGCTTGTTAGTGAATTTCAGTATGGTTTTCACTAACATTCAGAACATTTCCCGCAGAAGTTATACAATTTAACACATTAACATTTAGGCTATAGCTGGGAGCTAGTTTGATATAATAATAATCTGAAAAGTTAAAATAGTAGATTGTACAACAAGG
Organism: Maniola hyperantus; assembly: GCF_902806685.2. Taxonomy (NCBI): domain Eukaryota; kingdom Metazoa; phylum Arthropoda; class Insecta; order Lepidoptera; family Nymphalidae; genus Maniola; species Maniola hyperantus. The sequence continues at coordinate 5,331,357 of NC_048564.1, forward strand.
GGATAAAACAAGCCATTTATCCTAGACGTTTATCTACCCGAGAACAGATATTTAAGTCGAGGATAAAATGGGTTTCATCTTCATGACATGGTGCCAGCGCAATAGCAATTTGATGGACTTATACCTAAAAACCTCATCATGAGTCCAAAATGTTACTGGCACTATAGAAATTACATACTTACATTTTTTTTGTCATCCATATGTCATCAGATAGATATTTTGTACCAATAAACACTTTATGCACAAGAGCATGAAAAGCTGTTTTAGTTCGTTTACAGCAGGTTTTACAGCCTTTACGAAGAAGCCCAGAAGAACTTTACGAGCATGACAAGTGAAACATTCTCTTCTAACCTTTGCGTTTGGTGAGTTTGTTTGTAATGTTGTACTTTGTCGTAATGTTTATGAAAGACAAAATATGCGGGACAAGAAAACAGAGGATGGAACGTATCGTCCCGTATGTTTTGTCAATATATTATTTTTATGTGCAACGATGTCAAAAAATAGTTCCGTTATATCCGACAAGATAAAATACGGTAAGTAGGACCTTTAAACAACGTAGCGTGTAGAACTTACGCTACAAAATAGCAGAAAAGTTAATTGAACTGAAAATCCCAGCAAATGAGAGACTACAACTTCACTCTTTGTTCATTGATTTTACACACGCCCTTGACCCTGTAAGTAAAAAAACCTGACTCATTCGCGATCCTTTGGTGAATATTTGTTTGAAATTTTGTCATATTTTAGCCGCAAGAACCACAAGGGTAAGATAAATTGCGGTAAATGGGTGCATAGTTAACGAGTTTTAAAATTTTTGAAAGGCTGCTGAATATCTAGGGCAGATTTCTGTAATCTGTAGGTTTAGTATAAGTTTTACAACTCAATAAACATTGATAGAGTTCGAGTGTATAATAAAAGGACCTTAACGATTTTGTTTTAAGACTCAAGTTTTCCCGTTCATTTACATCTGATCTCCAGTCAATACTCGTCCAGCATCACAGCGAGTCAATAGGTTTTGTCTAATCACGGGTGTATAGCACACTTATATTGTATAAGCTCGCGAGTCATTTGTTAGGAGTGTTTATTTTCAGCATTATTCCTATATGTCCATGACATCGCTGTCAAACAACGTGTGAACAAAGCAATACAACTTGTAACTGTGAAAATGGAGTTTTAATTTGTAGTCAGACCACGCAGCCTGAATTTTTTACTTTAGATCAAGAAACTTTTAGATTTAAATACATTTTATTCTGACGTTATTGTGTTTCAACATTCGAATTCTATCAACGTTAGTAAGATGTAAGATCTCATACTAACCACACTGCAGTTATTCAAAGAATAAGCTCTGCAAAGGCGAATTGAAATGAAAAATGATAAATCTTTCAGCGAATATCGTGATACATCAGTTAGCGGACGTAGCGAATTGTTTTTGGCAAGTAATAAGTTGGTACATTTCAATTCATTTCATTTTTAAACTTTCTTCAAAGGTGTCTGGTAGAAAGTTGCCATGATACTAAGGGGCAATGCGTGACGTGATTTCTAATACTATTCTGAAGTAAATATAAAAAAATTAGATTTTTTACAGCTTTATTACCTGTTATCATCCAAAGCCACCATGACCCAAACAAACATCCACACAAACGTTCCTCCTAGTGTTGGGGTCATTACGAATATTCGCAATAAATAAATTTGATTTTGAAAGAATTTCTGTTTCAAAAAATTACTTACCTATAAGAGTGAGTATCATGGAACTGCTGACGTAAGCAATGAGGATGATGGCCAAGCTAAGGACAATGGCCAATGGGATGGAACGCTTGGGGTTGGTTGCCTCTTCTCCAGTAGTCGCTATTATATCGAATCCAATGAAAGCGTAGAAGCAAGTAGCAGCACCGTTGAACACCTAGGACAAAACTGCATTTCAGATACAGAAAATAAAAGTGAAATAAATAGGAATTTGTATGTGATTCCGGAAGGAATTTTACCCGTTATTTCAGATTTTGTCCGCCACGTATATGTAAATTGTGTTCCTATCTATTGTAGTCTATCAGCTTTCACTTGCTGTATTCACTCAATACAAAATTATAATGCTAGTATTATTCTAGAGGTGGACGAGAGTTGACAAGGAAATGGCGTAGAATTTCTGGCACTGCAAAGTGCAAATGTTCCATTGAACATCCACACTAGTATTATACATGCGAAAGTGTGCCTGTCTGTCTGTCAGTCTGTCTGTCTGCTAGCTTTTCACGACAGTTTAACCGATTATGATGAAATTTGGCACAAAGTTAGCTTACATCCCGGGGACTTTTTATCCCAGAAAAACAAAGCGTTCACACAGGATTTTTAAAAATTCCAAATCCATGTGGACTAAGTCACGGGCGTCATTTAATCTTTTTAATATATAAAAGGATTGACTGACTGACTGATCTATCACCGCACAGCTCAAACTACTGGACGGATCTGACTGAAAGGAATGCTGATAGCTATTATGACGTAGGCATCCGCTAAGAAAGGATTTTTGAAAATTCAATTTTGAAATAGGGGTTTGAAATTTGTGTAGTCCACGCGGACGAAGTCGCGAGCATAAGCTAGTATTTTATAAGATAACAATTTATTGCGATAGATTACCTAACAATTTCATAAATCTAAAGAAATAGAAATATGTTCATGGGAGCCCACTAAGTGCAAAGGGCAATAAAAAGAAAACATGTGTGCATTTCACACGCGGTAAAAGGGAAACCTTCAGAAAACTAAACTTCGATAAAATGAGACGAATGCAGTGTATCGGAAATAGCATAATTGTACGGTTTCTTTAATAAATGTTACAAAGTTTTGAAATTCTTTTTCATTTTATTCTACTTACATTTTATATTAGACTAGCTTATATGCTCGCGACTTCATCCGCGTGAACTAAGTACACAAATTTCAAATCCCTATTTCACCCCCTTAGAGGCAGTGTTGGAAGACCCCCCACTAGGTGGACGGACAACATCAGACGAGTCGCAGAGAGCCGCTGGATTCAGGCGGCGTAAGACCGTGGCGTGTGAAAGTCCCTACAAGAGACCTATGTCCAGCAGTGGACGTCTATCGGTTGATAATGATGATGATGATGATGATTGTTATCTAAGCTTTTTGCGTAGCTTTTCATAAACAGTGGTTACATTCAGTGGGAAGTCTTTCAGCTTCAAATACAAATGTCGAGAGCTCCTAATCTGATTGATTGTTTTCCTCGATAGGATCGTCGCCAACCTCGTTCGAGGCGACCGAAGTATGGAAAAGCGATAAGATAGTATATATTTATCTGCTGTTGTAATTTTTATAGATCTTTGCTGTGGTTACTACTTACCACCCTATTGTCTATTGCCTAATTATTTAGCTTTCGTGTACGACGCATTAAAATCGATAAGAGTAGGTCTTAATAAAATCTACCATACCCCTTCAAGGCTAGTCTGCTATCATCTTAATCACTGCTGTACTAGCTTACGCTAGTATGCTTTTCCTTTTATATATTTAGATTGACGCATGCAATCAAGTGAGACCATAGTCAAAAGCCAAATCATTTATTGGGTAGGTAGGACCTACTATAGATATACCTACTTTCTGATGGTCACTGGCTGAATTACTAAACCCAAAATTACAAAACGGTTCCCAAGCGCGTCCAGATCTAAGGTCAATCCTTAGCAAAGGTAAGGTAGTGAAATTCTTACCTACTTGAAACATTTCACACGTCATACAAGCGAACTGATTTAATCAACTACTTATGATCACCTACTTACTATCACACAGTCTCAATCGCTATCAATTTTCAAAACGAAATTGAAGCTCTTTCATTTATCCTCCATTTGATGTGTTTATTTATTTACTTTTTATTCCACTTATCTGTCGTCTATTCCTCTCTTATTTACTGTTGTATTTTTATTTATATACATATATATATATATACATACGTATATTATGTATATTTACTTTACGAGTCGCAGGGAGCCGCTGAATTCAGGCGGCGCAAGACAGTGGCGTGTGGAAGTCCCTACAAGAGACCTATGTCCAGCAGTGGACGTCTGTTTGGTTGATGATGATGATGATGACGTAGTCATAGACATTTTAGAGTCATTTATATTGTCAGTGGAAAAAACATTTTTGTAGTTTCTGAGGGCCAGCAAACATTTGTTCGGTAAACAAAAAAATTAAAGACATAGCTGTTTGCAATTGGTCTCAGAGGGCGTATTAGAATCGTGTGCCCAAATATTTTGGTAGGGCGTTATTTAACGACAGTGATGGACGGAAAGGAATATTGTACCTACTTGTCAAGATTTCTTACATAATGTGCACCTGTTTTTGTTGTGTGTAAACTTTAAAATAATATAGGTATAAATCCCGCAAATTGCTATTGCGCTAGAACCATGTGTAATTAACATCGAAATGACGTCATTTTGACGTCAGCCGAAATAAAAATATACCATAAGCTCGAAATTTCAGTCTAGTGCTGACGTCACTATAATAGCGGCTACGCGCATTAGCAATTTGCGGGACTTATTAACGAATCTTTATTATTGGTTAAACTAAGTTCTACTTAATTAGTTAACGTGAACAAACTGTTTAATTAAAATTAAATGTGATAATGAAAAACGTTTGAGTAAATATCTCATATTAAAGTTGATGTTGAAAATATGACCATTGTCTTTTGATTTCATAAATTTTTTTAATATTCCTACTATAGCTAACGCTCGACGCTTTACTCGACGGATATATAAATCCACTTACCACTACATTATAAATAAATAAATAAATAAAAATCTTTTTTATTCGAATAAACTTTTACAAGTACTTACGAATAGTCGGATGCATCTACCACTGGTTCGGAATGCCTTTCCTACCGAGAAGAACCAGCAAGAAATAAAGGTAACCTCTGTGCAAAATTTCAGCTTTCAAGTGTCAGTCAATTTTTAATTTTTTCTCTCCGTAAGAACCATCATCGTACTTCAAGGAATATTATAAAAAAGAATTAGCGAAATCGGTTCAGCTGTTCTCGAGATTTGCGATCAGCAACAAATTTAGCGATTCATTTTTATATATAGAGATAGAGATTTTGAATAAATTATTTGATTTTGATTTTGAATATATACCTACCTATCCAGATACTAAGTATTTTAAATTATAATATCAATCACTTACTCCGCTCCATCCATACGGCAAGAACCCCTTTTGCTTTGTCCAGTTACTTGTATCCACATAAAAGAGGCCCGCTCCCATAATGAACACCCATACAGTCAGGTTTATAGCGTTGAGGACGTTGTTGAAGAATAAAGACTTCTTCACGCCAGCCACTAGCACCATGGTCATCAACAGGGCGATTCCGAAAGCAAGGAAATCCGGAGGCTTGCCTGTAAATAAATATCATAGTTAATTATTTGAAATTCTCTTCTCATAATTATAATAGTAGATGATAGTATAAAACAAGGTTGTAATTCGTGTTTCGTATTTGTATTCGCTTATAACACGTAAATTACTAAGTGGATTTGTATTTTCACCTTCTTTTGGCACACGATGTAACATCTGTATCCATACCAATATTATAAGTACTAGCTTATGCCCGCCATTTCGTCCGCGTGGACTATACTTTCAAACCTCTATTTTAACCCCTTTGGAAAGGAAGGAAAGGTTAGACCGCTAAGAAAGGATTTTTGATAATTCAACCCATCATCATCACCATCATCATGATCAACCCATCGCCGGCTCACTACAGAGCACGGGTCTCCTCTCAGAGTGAGAAGGGTTTTGGCCATAGTCTACCACGCTGGCCAAGTGCGGATTGGCAGACTTCACACACCTTTGAGAACATTATGGAGAACTCTCAGGCATGCAGGTTTCCTCACGATGTTTTCCTTCACCGTTAAAGCAAGTGATATTTTAATTACTTAAAAACGCATATAACTCCGAAAAGTTAGAGGTGCGTGCCCGGGATCGAACCCCCGACCTCCGATTAGAAGGCGGACGTCCTAACCACTAGGCTACCACAGCTTCATTCATTCCATACATTCAAGAAATATGTGTACCTACTTAGTCCACGCGGTCGAAGTCGCAAGCATAAGTTAGTCTAATGTAAAATAAAATAAAACTAAAATATTTTTTTAAATTTATTTAAATTTTTATTCTATTCAATTTTCAGAAGTATTTTTGAATCGTCAAATGCGCCATGCCACTGGTTCGAAATGCCTTTCCTACCGAGAAGAACCACCAAGAAACTCGGCGGTTGCTCTTTTCAAAGATTTCATATACAATATTATGCCATGTATAAAAAAGTATTTACAGTCCCGCGCATTGCTAAAACGAGCTGCATGTCAAATCCACGCTCTTTTATCATTTACATATTCGTCGATTATGTAATATGCTTTTTTCAGGAGCATACTTTTAATAGATTTTAGAACTTGTGTAAAACAATCTATTTTGGGAAAGTGCAAAATAGATTGCGGAATTTTGTTATGAAAGTTTTACCCATAAATGACTTTAGAACTTTCCTGAGGTGGAGCGTAGGAGTCGTACGGTTTCTAGTTAGCCTTTTATGTAACTGTAAATATAGTATAAAATATATACATATCGAAACACAATATTTAAGCAATACTTATAAATAGATCCTTTGAGATTTGCTATAATGTTTTCCAACATTATTTCCAGCCTAGTAATAAATGTTAAGTGAACCATTAGGTATCTCCATAGGCAAAGGAACTTTAACCAAAATAACCTCACGAGGAAAATGTGTGGATACCTACAGTGCGACAAGGCTATCTTGTCGCGTGGTGAAAATCGGAACTAACGTTGCCGACAAGTGTCCCCTTTGTTCTTGTTTGAATATTCTAAGCCTTTGTTCTCCAACAGCGCCCCCCTGTCAATGTCATTGAAGTGGGGGATTTTTTTTTTCGCTAACAGTATTATTTTATGAGTTTACATAAAGCCATAGAGATTACCTAAAGATTAAAGAAAAATATTTAAATGGAAAAAATAGGATATATTATTATTACGTTTTTTAAATGTATCAGAATCTTGTGAATTTTTGGAAAATTATTTCGTTTGTATTTCCAGAACACAGTTTGGCATCTCGTACACTCCGATTATACCAATATTTAACAGCGAGCGAAAAAATATTTTCAATATCAAAAGTTTCGTATTATCTTTACATCTTCTATCTTTTATTAAATTTCACAAAGACGGTTTTTATTGCCAAAAGGTAATAAAAGCTTATTTGCCGTCAATGAAATATCTTTGAACACCTTTAAATGTAGGCTATAGGTTAACGAACGCCGACCCAACATAGGCCCAGTTGCACGATTAAAGTTACGGCTAGCGTTAAACTTCAAAAAAGCGATGTGTGTTGTACAAGTTTGTTTGTTGGTTGCATGATACACCAAAATTTGACAATTAACTTTTATTATGGAGGTAAGTATAATCTTTGGTAACCCACTTTACAACTTGACCTTAAATCCTGTTCTTGACAGGCGGTTAAAGTTACGTTACGGTTCTCTTTAAACTTTGAAAAGGTGTAAAAAGCAAAAGGATCACAAAAGTCTGTATTAATACTTCCATAATTAAATTAAAGATCAAATCTAGGTTCAAAGTTCAGAAACCATAACAGGTTCGAAACTATAGTCGGACGTACTCCAACCAACAAGTGCGTTAAGCCGCCATAATAATATATACTATGTACAATATATATTTGTAACTAACGATAGTTTAAACGCTTAATCCCTGACTTGTACAACCTGTTTTACTTGTATTAATCGTCAAAGTTTAACGATAACCTGCACAATTTAACTTTAACCACTTGTTATACCACCGAATCTTAGCAGTAAAAATAAAATGGGGTTTGAAGTGGTTATTACAAACAACGAAAGAAAGACCCTCGTTACTCGAGACTCTCTCGAGTTATCCCGGAATAAAGCTTGACAGTGATTATGATTGCGTACTAAAGCATTATTTAGTTAATTTTATTTATAGAAATAGGGAATTTTTCATTCTCAAACTCGGAGGAAAGCCAAAATCGAATCTGACCTCGGTATTCGGTATTCTTTCAGTTTTAATTTTACTTTTTAGGGTTCCGTACCTCAAAAGGAAAAACGGAACTCTTATAGAATCACTTTGTTGTCTGTCTGTCTGTCTGTCTAATAACCTATAGGGTACTTCCCGTTGACCTAGAATCATGAAATTTGGCAGATAGGTAGGTGTTATATTTATATATAGAATTTGTGGTCACATCCCAAAAAAAGTTTTTTGAACAAATAATTAGTATTTTCACGTTATAAAGTAAGATTACTTTACCAAGTGGAGCATCATATATGAAAGGACTTTACCTGTACATTCTAAAACAGATTTTAATTATTTTTATGCATAATGGTTTTTGATTTATCGTGCAAATGACGATAAAATACGACTGTAATACGGAACCCTCAGCGCGCGAGCCTGACTCGCACTTGGCCGGTTTTTTTGCATCCCTATCCATCGGTGGATACATTCTAACCTATCTAAAGAGCAACCGCCGAGTTTCTTGCTGGTTCTTCTCAGTAGGAAAGGCATTCCGAACCAGTGGTAGATGCATCCGACTATTCGAAAGTACTTGTAAAAGTTTATTCGAATAAAAAAGATTTTATTTTATTAATTTTATTTTATCGTATGATACTTCAGCCTTCTTTTCAAAGGGTCGCTCTATCGTTCCCAAAGTAGGTATTTAAGTTTTAAGTAATTAAAATATAACTTACTTCAACAGTGCAGGACTACAACGTGAGCAAATCTGGTCCTCTGAGTGTTTTTCATACTGTTTTCAAAAGTGTCTTATACTTATAAAGTAAATATAGGTTCTATTGGGTACAAATATTAAGTAGGTATTTTAATATCCAACGTTCAATACTTTAGATTTTGTTTGAAATAACTTTTTTCACGCTTCTTATCTCGGCTAAGGAAAAATATTCTAACAAACTGCGTAATGAAGGTGAAACATATTTTATTACTTACTTCAAAGTTTTTCTAATTTCTTTGAGAATTCCCATGAAAAGTGCAGTCATTAGCCCGCCTGGCGGGAAGTTATCTTTTACAACAAAGAAGGATGGGGGCAAAACGTTAGACTAGGATAGGTCATAAAAGGCACTAATGGTGCTAAGATAGAATTTTTATTAGTAAGGGCATTTTATAAAAGATTTTCTCTACTAAACTGGATTAAATAGCTGACATTATGAATTTCATTACATCTCTTTTGATTGATTTTTATCAAAAGTATTACTAACCAATATCTGTACGTTTTAGATTGCTAGAATGGCGATTTTGCAGCAGAAAGGGAAGTGTTGAATTGAAACACCCACTTTAGAGGTTGACAGACGAAATCAATTGAGTTGCAGGGAGTCACAGGATTGAGGCGGAGACCGTGGCGTGTAGAAGTCTCTACAAGAGACCTATACCCAGCCGTGGACGTCTATTGATTGATAATGATGATGTCATAACTACTTTTGACTGTAGCCTAGTGAAGCTGTGATAGCCTAGTGGTTAGGACGTCCGCCTTCTAATCGAAGGTCGGGGGTTCGATCGCGGGCACGTACCTCTAACATCTCGGAGTTATGTGCGCTTTACCTAAGTAATTAAATACCACTTGCTTTAAGGGTGAAGCAAAACATCGTTAGGAAACCTGCATGCTTGAAAGTTCTCCATAATGTTCTCAAAGGTGTGTGAAGTCTACCAATCCACATATGGCCAGCGTGGTAGACTATGGCCAAACGCTTCTCACTCTGAGAGGAGACCCGTGCTCTGTAGTGAGCTGACGATGGGTTGATCATGATGAATTTTGACTAAGTCTTTATTCAAAAGTAGTTAAGACGGGTTTTTTCAGTTAAAAGTAGTTTTGATTAGAAAAGAGTTTGACTTAAATAAAATTTCTGTACTAAGACCAAATTATTACTTTCCACATCCATGAGAAGAGGTCATACCATATTAATACGGTATACAATATTGAACGTTGACTTGACAAAGGTTTGAGTGAGCCGTGTTGCATAATATTGTTATCGCAAAAGCTTTAGCAAAGCTTTTGATGTAACTAACTGACACTAGCCTTTTTGTGAAACTACCTACAGTAAAAGCTTTGATGTGTGGCCTACGTGGAACCGGGATCTAAATGCGTAAAAGTCCCCCAGCAGCATGGAGACCAATATACCTACATACTGTATTTTTTTTACTAAAATTTAATTGCAATACGTTGCGATACGTTGCGTTGCGGTTCGACGCAATGCGTTACATTGCGATGCGTTTTATTATCTATATATATAAAATTCAAAGTTCTGACTGACTGACTGACTGACATATATATCAACGCACAGCCTAAACCGCTGGGTCCTAGAGAGATGAAATTTGGAGGGTCTATTCTTTGTAAAGAGTAAGTATCCACTAAGAAAGGATTTTTCGAAATTCCACCCCTAAGTGAGTTAAATGGGGGATGGAAGTTTGTATAAAAGTCCGTCATTTTTCAAGTTATTTGCACGAAAATTGGTATTTGGGTTTTCGGTCACAAATGTAGAAATATGTGTTTCAGGATTTTTTGGAAAATTTGCCCATAAGGGTGGTAAAATAGGGAATGAAAGTTTGTATGGGAAAGTTTTAATTATTGATATAATTAACTTGAAATTTGGAAAGCAGGTTTTTTATTGAGGTGAAGCTAAGCTAAGCTAACAGCAAAAGCAGCTAAGAAACGATTATGAGAAAATCCCCCCCCAAAGGGATAAAATGGGGGTTGGAAGGTTCTATGAAAGTCCTAGGTTTTTGAAGTTACGGACGTGAAAATCGAGATTTAGGTTATTAGTTTTAAATAATAAAACCTATTGAAGTTATTCTGGAAAATCTCCCATTAAGGGTGATTGAGGGATGGAAGTTTGTATGGGAAAGTTTTATTATTGTTAATTAACTTGAAATTTGGAAAGAAGGTTCTTTATAAGACGTAGGGGTCAGCTAAGAAACGGTTTTCAGAAAATCCTTCCCTAAGCGGGTGGAATGGGGGTGGGAGGTTATATGAAAGTTTTTAAAGTTACAGACGTGAAATTATCATATTTTAGGTCGTCAGCTTTAAATTATGAAAATCTGTATGAGTTGTTTTGGAAAATCCCCCTTAAATGTGGTAAAAAAGGGGATTATTGTTATTGTTAACTTGAAGTTTGGAAGGTAGGTTCTATCTAGAAGTAGGTGTCAGCAAAGATTTTTTACGAAAATCTTACGGGTCTAAAGGGGTAAAATGAGGGTTGAAAGGTTATAAGAAAGTCCTATGTATTTGCCAAAAAAATGCCATTTGTTTCCTGTAGGCCACGCGGGCGAAGCCGCGGGCTGAAGCTAGTAATAATATATATATATCACTTACTTTAACGGTGAAGGAAAACATCGTGAGAAAACCTGCATGCCTGCGAGTTGTCCATAATGTTCTCAAAGGTGTGTGAAGTAAGCCAATCCGCAATTGGACAGCGTGGTACACTATGGCCAAAACCCTGAGAGGAGACCCGGGCTCTGTAGTGAGCCGGCGATATGTTGATGATGATAATGATGATCCTTAAAATTAGCTTTCAGCTTCGATGATGACTTACCATAAATAGTGCCAACGTTGGAAGCTAGGTAGTTGCTTATAGCACCATCGCATAAGGAGTCGAAGCAGGCGCTCAGTGCGCGAGCGCACGCACTCGTTCCAATCTACAAGAAAACGATCTTGTAAATTATAGAAGTTCAATATGAATAGTGCTTTGGAATATAGTCCGTACAAAATGAGAAATCACTCGCCATTTTAACTGTAAGTGATGTGTCAACTGTTATCTCAAAAAAACGACTTCAGTCTTTATTTTAAAGAACCGTACTTTTGACATGGCAGTTGACACCTAGAGTAATAATGGCGAGTGAGATCTCATTTTGTACGCATTATAAATCAGGATTCCACGTGTCGTACCTATGGTTTTATCAGAATCCAAGTCCTACAGTCAATCATGGATGGGGCTATGAATCAGTTTTAGCTTCGCCAATGAAATTATATTAAACTAGCTTATGCCCGCGACTTCATCCGCGTGGACTACACAAACAAACCTCTATTCCCCCTATTTCATCAAATCTACATGCCTGAGCGATCTCCATAATGTTCTCAACTTCTCAAAGGTGTTTGAAGCCTGCCAATCCACATTTGGCTAACGTAGTGAACTATGGCCAAACCGATCTCATTATGAGAGGAAACCCGTGCTCAGTAGAGAGCCGGCGATGGGCTGAACAAGATAATGACGAGACCTTCCTACTGATATAGTAAAATAACCATTTGATTACGAACCTGTAATAATTCTCGTAGCAGGTTCGAAATTATAATCTATTAAATAGAATCGTTAATTACTATTCATTCATACTGTAGTAGTGTGTAATTAGGAAATTGGTACCTGATGGATATTACGCTAATGCAATATCTAATGGAAGTGAAATGCTCTTGAATATGTAAGCTTGAGTGTATCGTAGTTGTAACACATCCTCGACATTCCACACAAGTGAATTGATTTTATTACCTACTACTACCGGCACTCTGGCCTGTCCGCACACGATGCCAGTGAGGATAAATTAGCGGGGGGAGTCATAGTCGCTATTTTGCGAAGTAATAAGTAGTTAGTATTTTGTGAGTGTATTAGTTCATTGCCAAATTCCCAGACTAAAAATTAAGAAAACCAGCTGAATAATTTACATTGCAATTACTAATATTAAAATTAATTTCAAAGTTTGTGACCTGTGAGGATTTTATAATTGAGTATTTGACTAAATTAAAAATAAATTACTTCTCAGGATCTTCCAAAATACGTAAAATCCACGTCCTTTTTTTGTATAAGTAATAGCAATTTTAAATTATCGATTTGAATAAGAAACTACGTTATTGTGATGTGACGTCACATACTAGTATTTCATAGAATCTCGCATACTAAACGCGCGTTTTGACATTTGATAAAGAAGTAGTGATTTGAGTAGTATCAAATACCGTATTCGTATACGAGTTAGCCCTTGACTGCGAGTGATGCTGCAGTCAAGATAGAAGCGAACGAATCTGAAAGGGGTATGGCAGTTTTAATTGTTTTTTATGCGGCCGTAAAATGACGCTGTATCGCTTGGCGGCAAGTCGTTGTCCATGTCAATAGAATCCTAGATTAACACTTATCTATATTCATGGGATCGTAGTTTGAAATGAAATTTATTCATTTGGTAAAGTTACCAAATGAATAAATTTCATTTCAAACAAATAATTCCAAATGAACAATTTTCATTTCAAACTACGAGGTTGTTCTATTACAACCGATATGAGTGTATCGGTAAAAAAAAAACTACATTAGAAAAAAAGTTATGTGTGTAATTGTCTTGTTGTGAAATAGGATATCTTACTAGGTATTAGGCCTGATATCCATAAAAGACAAGATGGTTAGAGAGGCGAGGAGATGTTTCTTAGGACATTGCTGTTCTCACATCCCTCCGCTTAGGTTCAGTGGACACATGCCTACTTCTACTCTCTTCTCCGCTTATCTTTGCTTTGGTAGATACGTGATTTTTTGCTGGGTAAGCAACGCGGACTCAAGACAGTTACTTGAGCCGTATAAGTACCCATCCCACTTATACTATTATCCCAAGAAAACCTGACATATAAATGTAGGATAGCTCAAACAGCTGGAACTAAAATCTTCTGATTTTGCTCACTTATTCGTTCTGTAACCCCCAAGACAAGATATTGAGAAATTCCAAAGAGTTTATAAAAAATCTTTTGCCCATACTTCAGCTAGGATAAAATAATGATTGAGCTCGTAACCCTCAACAATAACAATGGTCACACAGAGAGACAAAGAAGGAAAATCTTACCACATATTCTAGGACCATATTCCATCCGATGATGAAAGCAATGAATTCGCCGACTGTAACGTAGGAGTACGTATAAGCCGATCCAGTCGTGTTGGGAACCCTGACGCCGAACTCCGCATAGCATGCCCCTAGAAAAATACATGAGTTAACCAACATGCAAAAACTAGCAGTTGAATCCATGGCTTTAAAGCATGGTCACAATATGAAGACACAGTAGTCTGATGCTTTGATCTCGTGGTAAAGGTCTTTTATGTACCGTCTTGTATGTAATGTCTCGTGCTAAATTACTGTGGGGACCCAGTCGCTTGTTACTATGTAGTTACCGCACGATTGTTCTATCTAGGCGGGTTCATAGAACGTCTGGTAGATAATAGGACAGGTACCGTCCTTACTCTGTGGTAAAGTTAAGGCGATATGCGTCCCAAAAGCGGCGTTGAGACACATTTCGGATGTTCAAACTTCAAAGCATTAAGTTTTGGCCTCAAATACCTACTACTTTGTTTATTTATTTTTAATATTATAAAAATTAAAGATATTCTTTAGTGAATTACGAGAGCCAGAGAACGATTGGCATAATTTGGCTCAAAACAAAATGGCCACCATGGTGAACTTTGGTCTAAATCTCTTGTCATTTTATTTTAGTAAGTATCTATATTTCTTAAAAAATCGATGAAACCCAAATAACTTTACTAAAGCATTTTAGTTCGCATTTGGGGGAAAATTATAAAAGAAGTTTCTTACACTTACTCGTAACTTTTCATTACCAGTTTTCTAATTAGAAAGCCAGAGGCTTTGCTGTACAGTATGAGCACTTTAATTAATTAAAATAAGTGCAATTTTATTATTAATTTACCTTCACTCTTTAGAACTTATTACTTAGTCGACCCAGAGTTTGGTTAAGATCTTCAACTAGGTTGGTTACAAGTTTTACCACTTAAATAAAAGTGTCTCGACGCTTGAACAATTCTAGTCGTATCAATATTGGCTAGATGTAAAATCTCATCCAACTCTACCGTACCTACTCTATACGGTACAACTTAAGTTGTTAAGAGTCGCCCATCGCAAGCGGCAATGGGCGACGCATTCAAGTATTTTTTATTCATCTTTGCCTTGCTGATAGCATCTAGCTGGTAAAGTAACAATCAATGGTAAGGCACCCAACACATAAAATATGAGTAAGTAGTTGGCACTGGCGGGAAGTGGCTGGATGAGGAAGGCTGAGGACCGGGTGTGGTGGCGCTCTTTAGGGAAGGCCTATGTCCAACAGTGGAAGTCCACAGGCTGATGATGATGATGAAGTAGTTGGCAAAACAATATGTTCGCGAGTTGGATGTTCAGGCGTTACTTTGTGCAATTCCATGTTATACAAGGAACTATAATCTTTTTAGGATTTAGGATTAAATATAAAGGACTAGCTGATGCCCACGACTTCGTACGCGTGGATTTAGGTTTTTGAAAATCCTGTGGGAACTCTTTGATTTTCTAGGATAAAAGTAGCCTATGTCACTCTCCAGGTCTTAAATTATTCCTATGCATAAAATCACGTCATTCCGTTGCTCCGTTACGACGTGATTGAAGAACAAACCAACAAACAAACACACTTTCGCATTTGATTGATTTAGTGATGCCGGGAGCTAAAGTTTCGTGATTTTTTATCCTCGTGGCCACTCTGAGATAAAAATAAAATAAGTGAGGATTAAGACTCAAGCATGCATTTGAGACGCGTCTAAGACTTTATTTGGCTTATTTTGAGAACAGGGTGGTTGGTAAGTAGGACAGAGATCTTTTCGATTCGATTCGAGAGTAAAGGTGGCTACAAGCGTGACAAAGCTGCATTTAGCAGCTTGAGAAAAAGTTTATTCTGTACTATTATTATTATTATTATTATTAAGCCTTTATTTGTTTCCTTATTTTTAAACACAATAGGTTTTCTTATAACTATCTAGTAATTTATTCTACATTTTTTCTTACATTAGGGAGGCCTTATTCTGTACTAAGTATATCAAAATCTGAAATAAACGTTTATTTATTTATTTATTATTTATTAATATTCCACCTTCCCAAATCCTATATCCTAAATGGTATAGTTACCTAACTATGTATACCATTAAGGACGTCCTAAATGGTATAGTTGCCTAACTATACCATTTAGGACGAAGGATTTAGGAAGTTTTTTAAATAAATTGATATCGAAAAAGACACCTCGACTGTTCTGCACTGCCTTGGACGCGGACTTTTCTCTTACCTGAGAAGATACTCGCCAGTGCTGCTATCATAAAGCTCAACGCCACTCCAGGGCCGGCGAACTTGCGGGCGACCATGCCCGCCACCAAGTACATTCCAGTGCCAACACACGATCCGACTCCCAGCGATACCAAATCCAGCGTCGAAAGGCACCGCTGTGGAGTAAAGCTTCAGGTTTTTATTGTATCACTAATAAATAAATTAAAATAAATATAAATTATAAATTAGTAATAATAATAACTTATCATAAATTTTTTAATGATAAGTTTTTCTGTATGTTTTATAGACTAGAGATAGACTTTATAACACTACCTTTAATAAATCCTTGTATCACTTACACATACTTTTTTTTAATTTATTTATTTAAGAAAAATATATACAGTGTCAACAACATTGACTTATATAATACTTCGTAAGGACAGGGCCATTGAACAAGCAAAATGGCACCAATTCATTGGTACTAAAATGTTTATTTAGCACCAATGCAACCTCAGTGACGTCTGGATTTCAAACGGGTCGTTCATTAGTATCTAAGAGGTGGCGCTGATTTATTTGGTTCCAAAACCGTGAAAAATTTTGTTCGCTTCGGCGTCTCTTGTCATTTATATCGATGGTTTACAATAATTTTTTCATCATACCTATTCGCAAAACGAACAGAGGCATTTAGAACAAGAAGAAACAAATAGTAGATTGTACAACAAGGGCATTTACGACAAGAGTTTTATGACCGAGTTATCCACTCTGCTATTCAATTCAATTGCGAGGAAATGAAAAATAAATTACGATGATAATTACAATAATGATTTAATTTAATTTGTTTTAGTTTTAATTTAATGTTGTTTTTTTAATTTTAATTTAGTCTAATTAGTTTAAGTTTAATTTAGTGTAGTAGTAGAAACTAGTCGGGCTAACGTCGACTACACACGTGATTAAAGTAAAAATCACTCACGGTACCTAGTTTAAACGCTAAAATTTTAATTTAGATTTAAAAATATTTCTCAGTATTAATCATTAGGTACAATTATTATTTATATTATGATGATAATTACAATAGTGAATGATGATGATGGACCTAAGTTGTATACAATATGTATATGTATTGTATATAATATGTACTTGTAAAGGAAAAACTCATCATACAAAATATGCTGTTAGAAAATTATTAGGAAACCATATTTTCTCGATAAGTATGAGTTTCAACGACAGATGCATGATCGTAACGTAACGTGCGGCTGACGTGACTCAAGAAGGCTCTTCGGTCAAAGAAGCTATTACTCGTACGTAAGAAAACCTCAACGTTTTCTCATATTCCATTTATATTCCCACTAATTTACTGTAAAATATCTACCGACCGTTATTTTTTTCTTCCTGAATTTTCCCCGTAGGTATATAGTCATCATAATCATCGCGTGCTTTCTTCGAAACGAAATTTCACAACCAGGGTGGACCAGACCTGACATCTCAACTCAAGCTGTAATTTTGCTCTGCATAATATATAGGCATACTATCTTATGCTCGCGACTTCGTCCGCGTGGACTACACAAATTTCTAACCCCTATTTCAATTCAATTCCTCTTAGGGGTTAAATTTTCATAAATCCTTTCTTAGCGGATGTCTACGTCATAACAGCTACCTGCGTGCCAAATTTCAGCCTGATCTGTCCAGTAGTTTGAGCTCGATCGAGCTGAAATTTAGCATGGAGACAGCATTTGTAACGTAGATAACCGCTAACAAAAGATTTTTGAAAATTAGATCCCTAACTGCGTAAAATAGGTGTTTGAAATTTGTTTAGGTCTACGTGAATGAAGTCACTGGCATAAGCAATTTTTTTAAATCTTATCGGTTTCATAATACCTATTATAGTGCTAAAATTTAAAGATTTAATTTTATATGTATTTAAACAATACGTACCTATGTAAAGAATATGTGTAGGTTGGAAAATTATAACTAAGATAGCTTAAATTTTCACCTGAAATAATGTTTAAATGTCAGTATTATATACGAGAGCTAAGATGAAATAATATTATTTAGAATCCTTTTAGAATTGCCGTTTAATTAGCTCCGGACCAAAAGCACAAATTCTTCAGTAAAATTATACTTCGCTTCACATTTAGTTCGAAATTGCAAAGTTCTATAAAGCAGCTCTGGAATGTCCTATTCTAAGTTCATTTCGAAGCTCGCATTATCACAAAGCATTGTATTTTTATGTACCTATGTAATATAATTAAAAGTTTAAAGCTCAACTGAACGACTGCTTTAACTGCAGCAGTAAGAATGCGAGCCAAAGGAATACCTTTTATGTTTTTTACTCCAACATTACACCTATTGATGTAGTAGGCCACAGTTTGAGATGGCAATCGAGGTGGGGACGCCCCGCACAGCCTCTGCGCTAATCCGGTGCGATATAGCGCGGGCGTTATATTGAATTCCAGCAACGCGCGGGACTGCAAATACTTTTTTATACATGGCATAATACTGTACTTATATCAAATCTTTGAAAAGAGCAACCGCCGGCACTTCTGTCCTTCTGGTACTTCTCGGTTTGCAAAAGCATTTTGAACCAGTGATTCAAAACGAATTCAAAAGTTTTTTATTTATTTATTTATCGGCTCTTATTTCTTCGAAGATGTGCAAGAAGCCTCGCTCAGTGTCAATGGCGACCGATATCTGACGATGATAAAAAAAAAATTGTGGCCTTGGATAGATGGTATGATCTAACACGTGATTCCAACAGGCAACAGGACAACGCCACTTGCGATACTGCACGGAAAACATTGAATTTATTTGATGATAAGTTCGAGGGCTTTGTTATCTCAAGTGGTGGCGACATCAACTGTCAACCGAGACTGTGTTCTTTCTGTACACGAACCACACCACAGGCAATTGCTGCCCTAAAGGATAGCATAACTCGCATTCTTCGTAAAATTGAGCCACATTTATGCGAAAATGTCCAAAATTGGTCTAAGTACCAAGATACACCACCTGCAGCGGAGTCGCGGTGCCCGTATTTCGCTGAAATGATATTTCATACATCCTTTAAAATAAAATAAAAATTGTAGCAATATCAGTTACAGGTTGTTTTATTTCATTTCAAACTTCAAACGCTCGAAACGAAAAACCCTTAATAAAGTTAAGGACCTCGTCCGATTTTTATATCGAATTTATATTGATTTTTTAGAGTGCATTTAATAAATTTATCGGAAAGTTTTGTGTTGTGTGTTGAAAGTTATAATATAATAGAATAAATAAAAAATAAAAATAAAATAAAATATGTTATGTTTTAGCATTTAAACTATCGTGAGTGATTTTCATTATATAGACGTAGAAGCAACCGGCTTAAATCACGTATTTAGTCGACGAATAGGTACGTAAAGCCGGTTTCTTCTAAATTTATGTTATGTTTGTTATTTCTTCGTTGCATTAATAGAACTGATTCCATTTCATGTGCTTTTTTATTTGCCTATATTGGTCTTTATTTGATTTTCATCGCAAGCACAAATGCAGGATATTGCCTGTTTTGCGCGCCGTCGTTCACAAATTGCTCTAGTCGGAGACAAGTTACGTTCCTTTATTTCCTGCACATTTCAAACGGATATTTAACTCCCAATGCTAAAAGTTTGTTGGTTACGCTGTAAGGGTATTAAAAAAAATTATTTGAATTGTTAGAAATGATACAAACGAGTAGATGCGATTTTTTGAAGGTAGTTTAATAAAATCGATATTTGACTCATTCGATGTCATACGATCTGATGCGAGGAGGCCAACTTAAGTGAATTTGTATAAATATGGGTACAGTACGCGGCAGGAAATATTGTACATCGACCTTTAGAAAGAGATACTGGTTTTGTAGAGCGTTATTTCTGTCGTTGAGACCGACAAAAAGGCACATAGGTATGAGTGATAGAAACAACGAAATACGAATCCAAAATCTCTTTTATTATTATTTAAGGGAAACGACAAGAATGTCTGAATAGAAAAAGAGAGAAAGAAATTTATTACGTCTAGCTTAAAAATTACGATAATATCATCAATATTGTTTATATTTTGTGAAGTCTAATATATATTCCCAGACCTCCATTACCTAATTGAAAGAGAAGCCTGGGACCATCCTTGATTAGTTTTGGACAGTTAAGATAATTTTTACAAAAGTATCCAAATTTTCCAATTATATTAAGTATTAAATTACCAAAATGGAAAACATCTTAAACAATTGAATTTTCATTTTATGTTTTTTAGTTTTTTTTAATTTTTTCTGTATGTATATACTATATATAAAAATACCTTAAACAATTAATAAGTAAATTTTGGAACAAATAAATAAAACCGCAATATTGTAAGAGCCAGATGTGGATTAATCTCAAACAGACGGAGGGACTTATTACTAAATTTTGAAGTAGTGTTTTCAACAAACTGATGCTGCATATCTGCACGGAACAGCCAGGCTGATCCTTCGCGCAAAGAATGAGCCAGGCACCACCACCATTGTGTCACTAGGTACTCATTAACTGCGGTGAAATGTCTCGTATTTTTTAGGGTTGCGTACCTCAAAAGGAAAAACGGAACCCTTATAGGATCACTTTGTTGTCTGTCTGTCTGTCTGTCAAGAAACCTACAGGGTACTTCCCGTTGACCTAAATTCATAAAATTTGGCAGGAAGGTGGGTCTTATAGCTGGCATTAGGGGAAAAATCTGAAAATCGTGAATTTGTGGTTACATCACACAAAAAAAAATTGTGGTCATAAACTAATAAAATTAGTATTTTCAATTTTCGAAGTAAGATAACTATATCACGTGGGGTATCATAATATGAAAGGTCTTCACCTGTGCATTCTAAAACTGATTTTTATTTATTTTTATGCATCATAGTTTTTGAGTTATCATGCAAAATGTCGAAAAAATACGACTGAATTGCGGAACCCTCGTTGCGCGAGCCTGACTCGCACTTGGCCGGTTTTTTTTTTCAAACGTTACAGAAATGTACCTGAATATTTAATTATAATATAATAGCCTAATCTTCATTCTCGTTTTCAGAACTTTGTCGTCCGTGTCAGGTTTTAGTATCTTTGTTATTAAAGTAACAAGATGCTAGGTACAAACTGAATTATGATTGATGAAGATACGCTTGTGTCATGCCTGAACTTTGAACTGAAATGTTGACAAAGCTTAATAATGGCAGAGTGAACTTTAGTAATGGTCTGTGACTAATTAGATTCCCTTCCTCCTCGTTGTACCACCTACTCGTTCTGCCAGTGGCACGGGAAGGAATGTCATTTCTCGTCGTTTGTTTCCCTTTAAAATCCCTCTATTATTATACCAAGTAAATGACTTTTGTCTCTAACACAATTTTCCTGTGACTGCAACTAGTAGGTAGTATGTAACTACTCGTAATTTTTAGGGTTCCGTACCTCAAAAGGAAAAACGGAACCCTAAGAGTCCCCGCAAACCACAAACTTTTTATCGGCCGATACTTTGGTCGGTTTCTTAATCAGTATGAAGATGTAATCGTTATAATTTGCGCACTTATATAGGTACATCTTCATACTGATTATCTGTCTGGTCTGCGGGGACTCTTATAGGATCACTTTGTTGTATGTCTGTCTGTCTGTCTGTCGGTCGGTCTGTCAGGAAACCTACAGGGTACCTACTTCCCGTTGACCTAAGTAGTTATGTTATTCAAACGTTATGGTGCCTGAAATTAATTTTGAATTAAACAGGCGATGTCCTACATAGCCTTATTCACAATTTACTTAGTCCTCTATCTTGAATGAATAATTCAAGTCCTCTGCGAAAGTACCCTCAAAATCAGTTCAGCCGTTTTCCCGTTTCTGCAAAATAGTTGAGCATTTGCAGATTTCTGTCCGGTTCTTCACGGGTAGAGCGTTAAAAACATATAGGTGGTCGTGTGAAGACTTTAATCTCTATATATAAAAATTAATCGCTGAATGTGTTGCTGATCGCAAATCTCGAGAACAGCTGAACCGATTTAGCTAATTCTTTATTTATAATATTTCTTGAGAGAAAAGTTTAAGATATTGCCTGGAAAAGAATCGACTGTTGGGCGGTACGAAGTTCGCCGGGGCAGCTAGTTGAAATATAAATGTTTATTTTACTTCAACGGGAACACAATTTTTATTGGATGGTGGAATCCAGTGTGAGAAAACCAAAAAAAATTACCGGAATCTGCTGGATCCTGCAAAAAGGAAAAGCTCGTATGAACGCTACGTTTTGAAACGTATCCACCCCTAAACGGGATGTTATGAAAAACCGTTCTTACAAAGATCGTATCGTGGGAACGCGCCGTAATAGTTGTGTCGTTTGTGGTTTTAATTATCGATTACAAGCTAGCCCTTGACTGTGATCTCACCTGATACTAAGTGATGAGTAGGTAAGTATTTAGTCTAAGATGAAAAAAGCTAATTTGGTAGGGATATAGAAGTTTTTATTAAACCCATACCTACTTTCCCCTTATTGGTTTCCACAACGCAACGTACCGGAACGGTAAATTGCATGGTGACACCAAAATGTAACTCTCGATAAGAGAGGCATACTTTCGCTACTTGTTGTTTTCAGTCATTTCAGCTGCGGCTCCCGGTCTTGATATGTAATTATGATGTGTGAATTATAATAAGTAAATAAAATACTCACGGAGAGTCGTGTTCGAGTTGGTACAGTAATGTCCGGGCCTTCAATATCGCGGGGGTCGCGAGTTCTTATCAGTTTGGTGAAGACGTTGTGGCTGTCGCGACGCACTGCCGCCCAGTCTATAGAGCGAAGACGCTGCATCGTCCTGTTGACAATAGAAAATTTCTCAAATATGACTAAAATAAAAATGATACTTTTAGTACTGACACAGAATTTTTACTGGCTCCATGGTATTAAAATATGCTATGCCTGGTTAAAAATGTACTGTTTACTTAGCTATTACACTGATCGCGAGCAATTTACTCCTATCCGAATGAGGAGTTCCATCATCTATCTTCGAAGATGTTCATCAGATCTTCACCAAAGTTATTGGAAGTACACCCTTTCAAACAACAAAAAAGAATTTTCAAAATCGGTCCAGGCATCTTCGAGTAATCGGGGAACATACATAAAAAAAAAAAGATTCCGACGAATTGAGACCCTCCTTCTTTTTTTGAAGTCGGTTAATAATAAAGAAGGTCTGGCGACAGCGGGATCTTGCTCTATATAGCGTGTCCACACATTCCTTACCATTGCTAAAGTCAAGTAAAAAATATATAATATGTTGCACGTGTAAATCTTTTCCTGTATTCACCCTTAATTTTTTAATGGTAATTAAAAAGTGTTATATATCATACCAAACACAAAAAAAAGATACGAGAGAAATCTTATTCGCGGTAAATCTTGTTGGGGTCTCGCGAGACCTAATACGACATCCTACGCAGTTTATCGCACTCTCCGCCAAAAAGAACTACAGTAGCTACTTAACAAATTTGTCACGTGACCTGCCAGAGCCCAAGGAAATGTGAGCCGATTGTATAGTTACTACAAAACCTACTTCAGAGTGCCCATTAAGTATTGTATATTATTTATATATTCCGCTTAATTTTTTGGTCCTAGTCAAAACCTAACAGTTAGCGGATCGTTATAATGTTATAACGGCACTTTAACTGGCGGGAAATGTAGTTATGATGCATTTGCATCTTACCAAGTAATAAACTTTATCTAACAATTTACCTCCTTAGAATTTTCAAAAAGTTGTTTTTACCGGATGTCTACGTCATAAGAGCTATATCTATCTCAAATTACAACCCAACCCGTCGAAGTTTGATCTGTGCGTTAATAGATCAGTCAATCAGTCAGTCAAATTTTCCTTTTATATATGTTTGGATGGATAGAGAGATGAAAGGGATTCAAAATTTCTTCTTTATGTTTGATGTTGTTTCGACCGATTAAATGATAATTTCAAACGAATTTAATCAAACTTCAATAAAAAAAAATTAAAACAATACCTACAGCTAATAAAATATTGCTTATAAAATAAAATGCTAAAGTATACGGAGTTTCTGGACGAATCATAATTGACACGGAAATTAAAAATAATGTAAGAATAAAATGTAGAATGTAAAAGCGAATGAATAATTTTATGAATATATTTTTTTCAACTGAGTTTTCACTGGTTTTATGTGGTTGGTGAGATAAAAAGATTTTCACATTACGTACAATGCATTAATTATACTTATTATAAACTAGATGATGTCCGCGACTTTGTGGGCGTGGTGGATTTAGGTATTTTTGTAAACCCCGTGGGAACTCTTTAATTTTCCTGGATAAAAAGTAGCCTTTGTCTTTCTCCGGGATGTAAGTTAACTCTTTACCAATTTCATTAAATTCGGTTGAACTGTTGGGCTGTGAAAAGCTAGCAGACAGACAGACAGACAGACACACTTTTGCATTTATAATATTAGTATGGAGGATATTGTAGCAGACTTTCCTCTATAATGCGAAGAGAAAGCTCGAACAATTTATTGTTTGTATATCCACTTTTTAATTAACTAACACTTGGAATATTTTTTAGTTTAATTATGCAGTTTTGTTTACTAAGTGAACGATGAGTTCTACGTAATACTAGTGTAAGTGCAAAAGCTAACTTTGCAGGAAAGTTATTTAAAGAACCTAACTTTTAATGTTTGTGAGTAAAAATTAGTAAACACCAATGTTTATTATTTTTAGGGTTCCGTACCTCAAAAGGAAAAACGGAACCCTTATAGAATCACTTTGTTGTCTGTCTGTCTGTCTGTCAAGAAACCTACAGGGCACTTCCCGTTGACCTAGAATCATGAAATTTGGTAGGTAGGTGGGCCTTTAGCCAGTATTAGGGGAAAAATCTGAAAACCGTGAATTTGTGGTAACAATACACAAAAAAAATTAAATTGTGGTTATAAACAAATAATTAGTATTTTTAATTTTCGAAGTTAGATAACTATATCAAGTGGGGTATCATATGAAAGGGCTTTACCTGTGCATTCGAAAACAGATTTTTATTTATTTTTATCATATCGTATCATAGTTTTTGAATTATTCTGCAAAATGTCTAAAAAATACGACTGTAGTACGGAACCCTCATTGCGCGAGTCTGACTCGCACTTGGCCGGTTTTTTTTAGTACTAAGTAGTAAGTTTAGTAAAAAGAAACGGATACTAACAAAAACTATACAAGTTTCAAGTGATCATGTCGACCCATATAGTTAGGACCATAGGCTACTTGAATATTAAAATATGCTAAACTAATAAAATAACGTAACATAAGTACTAACTTATTTATGCAATGCAAGTTGCAACGATAAGGTAACTTATCGTGCAATGTTGAATATAGGTCATATATAGGTATTTTGGAATTAATTTAGCTTATAGAGAGAGAGCTAGCGCGTGCCAGACCTTCATTATTTTATAAAAGGTGAAAGTTTCTCTGCGTATTATCCCCAACACCGGGAGGAACGTTTGCTTGGATCATGGTGGCTTTGACAGATAACCGATAATATATAGAAGATAAAATAATAATATTTTTTTAAACTTTGAAGGTGTCTGGGAGTTGCCAACATACTAAGTGTCTGGCAATGCATGACGTGATTTCTAATACTACTACGAAGACAATATAAAAAAAATAAGACTTTATGTTTTGACGTAAGATTTTTTACACCTTCATTACAATGTACGCTTAGTACGAGTTTTTATGTCTCACCAACGTTGATAGTATTCGACTGTTGAAACTCTCGCGTTTTATTAACTGGATCTTAACTGCCTTGTTATAAAGCTCAAGTTTATGTACACATCTATATCCAGCGCTTCAAGCGGAAACGTTGCGAAATTAAAATCAGTGGCATTAAATTTTTGACTTCGACACAGTTTCGATTCTCGAATTCTAGTAACGTTGGTGAGACGTAAAATCTTATACTGTTATCTCCCAAAGCCACCATGATCGAAACAAACATCCGAAAAAATGTTCCTCCCGGTGTTGGGGACAATACGCAGAGAAACTATCAGCTTTTATAACATAAAGGAAGGTCTGGCACGCGCTGGCTCTTAGGCTATAAAATTTCCATGAAGACACAGAGCTACGACATCGTGCATAATCATCTCGAGTCTCGACAATTACTTGATAGAATTTAATATAGTAACCCTATATTAAATTCTCTTTCGGTTGATAGCTTTTATTTTCTATAATAATAACAGTATGTTGACAGCTTCTCTCTAGAAATATCAAGCTTGAATAGCTATTTAACCTAAGCGAGACCTAAGCAGACTATACAATATACTTACAGTGAATTCAAAGCTAGGGTAGGCTATAGTATTAGGAATCACGTCATGCTTTGCTAGATATTTATTTTAGTATCGTGGCAACCCCCAGCCAGACACCTTTAAAGTTTAACAATTTATTAAAGTTTTTCTATTCGTAAAGTTTGTCAATTATCTGTTATATGGTTTGCGATATGCGCGGCCCACCCTCCCACTGCTACACATGTAGGAAAAGCCAGCCACCGAGAAAGGAATTTGCACCAATACCACACAACCAAACACCAAAACACACTTGACGCATTTTGCTCCAACCCCGGAGCATCAAACATACAAAGTTTAGTTCCTTTTATTTCATGTTCCCCAAAGTAACGCCTGCTTCTATAAAACATAGTAGCTATAAGTCTGAAGCTATGGAAGAAAACGGCCCGTTGCTCGTTAATATTATACGTGCGTATCAGCGCTGCCAGGCGCGTAGTATATTATCATAACCAACGAGTTGCCATAAATTAGAGTCAGCTGTTCCGCACATTGACCTCAAACTTGCTAGTGTGTACAAGGGCGGCCTATCATGCTGTTTCATCATGATCAACCCATCGCTGGCTCAATACAGAGCACAGGTTGCTCAGAGTGAGAACGGTTTTGGCCATAATCTACCACGCTGCCCATGTGCGAATTGGTAGACTTCACACACATTTGAAATCATTATGGAGAACTCTCAGGCAGGCAGGTTTCCTCATGATGACGTTTTCCTTCATCGTTAAAGCTAGTGATATTAAATTACTTAAAACGCACGTAACTCCGAAAAGTTAGAGGTGCGTGCCCGAGATCGAACCCCTGACCTCTGAATAGAAGGCGGACGTCCTAACCTGATATGCAGTAAATTGCAGTTGTTCAAGAGGTCGAGGGTTTGATCACCTCTAACTTTTCGGGGTACCTATATGCAATTTAAGCATAAAAGAACTGCTTCACTTTTTAATACAAAAAACCGGCCAAGTGAGAGTCAGGCTCGCGCAACGAGGGTCCCATACTTCAGTCGTAATTTTTCGACATTTTGCACGATAATTCAAAAACTATGATGCATATAAATAAATAAAAATCTGTTTTAGAATACACAGGTAAAGACCTTTCATATGATACTCCACTTGATATAGTATCTTAATTCGAAAATTGAAAATACTACTTACTTATTAGTTTATGACCACAATTTTTTTTTTGTATGATGTAACAACAAATTCGCGGTTGTCAGATTTTTCGTACCTGCCAAATTTCATGATTCTCTGTCAACGGGAAGTACCCTGTAGGTTTCTTAACAGACCGACAGACAGACAGACAGACAACAAAGTGATCCTATAAGGGTTCCGTTTTTCCTTTTGAGGTACGGAACCCTAAAAATAGTATTTAATGTTGTAATCACGAGGTTGAGGCGATTTTTGACGCCTTATGCATACATAATAAGAATTGGGCCTGACTGTAAAAGCTTGCTCCATCTAATCTAAATCAACTCTGTGATCATGAACGTTGTAGGAAGGGGTGTGTTCAGAGCTTGTCAGTGTTGAATGCAAACCAAGCAACAGTTTTATATTAAGTATGCTATACATCATATTATTATAAACATAATATTATTATACTCTTTGTCATGGAATGAATTATTTGTGACGAGTTGCGAAACTTATGTGGCAATCTGTACGTAATAAGTGTAGTTTGGAAAACCTAAAGACCTGGTATGGAACCTCCACCAAAAAGTCATGTTTCAATCAAAGTTGCAGATACATTCACTTAACGACTGTGAATGGGGTTTTCTCTCGTAGGGATTATCGTAGTAGGGATTTTCTTAAGGTAATAACGTGGTGGGTTCTGGGACCCTACTACCACCGCTAAAAAGTTATAATGTTTCAATATTGCTTTGACATTTTCATCCAAATCTATAAAAATGTCAGAATAATAAAACATTATAAGTGGCGCAAATTGCTATTGCGCTGGAACCATGTCTCATTAACACCGTAATAACGTCATTTGACGTATATTTAAGTAAAAATATACCATCAGCTCGAAACTTCAGTCCAGTGCTGACGTCACTAAAATGGTGACCACGCGCATTAGCAATTTGCGGGACTTATACTACTTACTTTAAACGGTGGTAGTAAGACACCTGATCCTTAAAAACTGACATTTAGGTTTTGACTACGAATTCCACTGTATACGCTACTAGCTGATGCCCACGAATTCGTACGCGTGAATTTAGGTTTTTATATATCCCGTGGGAAGTCTTGTCTACTACTATTTGAATTATGTCTTCAGGTCCTAAACTATACCCATGCTAAAAATCACGTCAATCCGTTGCTCCGTTGCGACGTGATTAAAGGACAAACCAACAAACCAATAAACCAATAAACCAACAAACAAACACACTTTCGCATTTATAAAATGGGTGTTGATGACGCCTGCGAGTGAGGTCGAAGCCTCGAAGTTTTGTTAGAAGCTAGTTAGATTTAGAGCTAGAGTAAAAGTTCACTAACTATGATGAACACTATTGTCAAATAGGTACTCGGTACTAATCACACCTTTAGAAATGGAAAATAATTGGCAGCTTCAGCTTTGTCTAGCGTTGATTCTGTCTTCTTTTATCAAGACGACGCTCTGCAAAACCGAAGCTTCAGAGATTTCTAAAGCTCAATGTGACATTTACTACCGGATACCTACTGTAATTGGTAATAACCGAGACCTGCTTTACGAGACAAGAAGGAAACAAAAAGAATAAATACGCACTAAAATACGGTATTTTACACCAAGCGAGCAAAATCTAAAAATCTATAAACAAGATACGTAGTATTAGCAATACTTACCTAAGTAATCGAAAAATGTTAATTGCAGTTTATAAAATAATATAATAAATTTTTTTAAATCTACAAATAACCAAAACGCATGATTCTGTAGCCGCCATGTTGATTCCGACTGTGACGTCACATGGATTGAAATTGTAATACATGTATTTCACTAGAAAACTCCGTTGCTTACCAATCCGTGTGACGTCATGACAGCCCATGAACCTAAAAAGATGACGGGTAGCGTTTTCGCGGTGATATATTTTACATGCAAAATTTAAATGCATGTTTATTGCACATATCGATAAAATAAAATTTTTGTTACTTTTTGGTACTTTATTATCCCTTTAGGATCAAATTAAGACACTTCAAAAAAAGGGTAAGATACCCTATTCTCAGTCTCCGATACTTGGTGTGTGTCCAGTATATATGCAGCAGACTGATAATATTGTCTGGCCTACAGGTCATAAAGGTATAAAAGTACTTACTGCTTATCTTAGTGCTACCCTGCTCAATTCTTATTTTTGATGTAGGTACCTATCTCGTAAGTAGGTATTTACCTAAAAATGCCTACGTAACTACCTATGCACCAAATCCTGTGCACGCTACTGATTGATATAGGATGTCTTACCGCAGTTACCGCTAGACATCTCTCCAAAGCAACAGATTAAAGGGCGCTGCATACATAAGACTGGGGGCACACGAGATGCGTTGCACCGCAAAGATTTCACCGTATCAGCGGGCACACGAGCGGTGCGGCGCCGCTCAGTTGTTTTTTTGTTGGCGCCGCAACGCATCGTGTGCCCCCAGTCTCACGTGGTTTTTTTTTCACGATTTCTTGACATCGTTGCATAAAAAAATATAGCAATAAAATTTACGGGACGGTACCTACACCCTGACCCGTTTTCTAGTTAACCAAATAGTAGTCCAAAAAATCCTCCCGTCCAGTCGTGCACGAGACAAAACACGTTACGTATGGTGTGAGTGTCACCTTAATATGGGACATCAATTACCTACAGTAATAAGATTTGCGTCCACAAAACAGTAATTCAACCATTGATTGATTCAAACACCCAGTAAATTGACACCCACGAACCAGAATGGTGATAAGTAATGAGAGACCATAATATACTGGCTAGAATGAACACTTGTTAGGGCTGTTCGTTGTAAGTTCATATCTATACTAATATCCAAACTTTTTATAATTTCTTGGTTCAAGGGACTGTTATCTTTTACTTACGTAACTAACCGTACGTTTACATAATTGCCCTGGCGTCAGAGTTTTGCGGTGACAAACGCAAAACGATTGCGTGCCGTTTGGCGTCGTGGCACGCTGCCCATGTGCGAATTGTGTGTGAACGCACAATTAATAGTGTGGCTCTAACGTGCGCGTGAAATGCATTATAGGATTAGCACGAGTCTCGCTGTTACTCAGCCTTTTAAATGCTGCATAGAGCATTATGACACATACACTTCATAAAATTGAATTCATGAGCACGTATAGATGTTACACAGTGTGCTGCTAAAATTGAAGTATTAGGTATAAAGGGATTATTCTATCCCATTTCCGAATTGAAGTAAAAAGAAATTACATTTAACACCTTGGTACTGAACTCCTACGTTCTCACTGTTTCTTAAAAGAAGTGTTAAGGTGTGAAATGCCCGTTTCGTGCCACATTTAACTTAAAAACCTTCAAAGCAAGAGTGAATCAGCATTTTCTAGGTAAGCGACAAATTGTGTGGTCTAGGTTGGAGCCCGCTTTTATAATATTGTCGTACCTACTCCTAGCACAAGCCTGACGCATAATTAGAGAGGAAAGGGGAATATTAGTCATATAACATGGCTAATATTCTTTTTAAAATATAAAACTAATTTCTTTAGGAACTAGGCACTGAAACATAAACAATGTCCCAGTAAATTTTTGTACGAGCTTTTATAACGATTTAGAATGTCAAATGTTTCTTGCTAAATAAAATATGCCGATATATTTTCATTAATCCCCTCTATGTTGTATTTTATACGAGAATTTAAAAAAGAATATCTGGTGCGTATTTGTGTCTTCTCTTAAAATTACTGTTCATTACTGACTAATTCCTAAAATAATTCCCGTATATAATAATTATTATCAGAGTAAATACTATGTTTGTCCGACAAGTTAACAAAACACATTTCATCCTGGCGCGCTATATTATAGAAACTCGTATCTCAGTCCAGAGATTCATTCAAATAAACGGAAACTCTCTCTGTGAATGCCTGAAGGGTAAAGTAAAACTTACAGGCTGGTATTTATATACGTACGACCACTTGTTGAGTATACTAATGACATGTGATATGAATTTGTTTTTTTTGCTGAGTTGTTCGAAAATAAATTCAAAAATTTAAGAGGGCGCAGTTCTGTGCTTTAATACACAACAAAATACAATTTTATTGGCAGGATTAGACTTTAATACTTGTAAATACATACAACACATTGATGGGTAATTGGTGATTCATGGATCTTTCATATTTAATTAGGTAAAAGCTTAAAAATCTGGCGAGAAGAAAGTGCTTCTTCTTCTTCTTTTCGAGTCGACACGGTCACCTCAAATACGGGCAGCCCAAAAAGTCGTAACCGCGATAGCTCGGTCGGTAGCGTCGTGTAGCTCCTCGTTCGTGCAGGTTGTCGGGCACGCAGGGCACGCAGTCATGTGCGCAATGGTCTGTCTCGGATGACCGCAGATGCACTCCGTATCATGTCCAGAAATGAAGCCCCACCTCGCTAAGTTTAACCTAGACTTCCCCACCCCTGCTCTGAGGCGGTTGCTGAAAGTGCGTTAATAATGTTTATACTTCTGGAATCCTTTGTTCTTTTAAGATATTTTCTACTAAATACTACAATAAAAAATGCATTAAGTATAAGTCAACCATTTTCCAGCAGCTTGTAAGTAGGTCATAGTATCTTTAATACCGAGATAGCGTGTCGCCGATGTTTCGCAAAAGTGAAATAAAACTAACTAAACAAAAACAGTTCTAAGAGACATTATAGCTTTAGCTTTAGCATCCATAGCAATATAAGTTAATGTAAATCAAAGATTGACCTTATTAATATGATTGAGCTTAGGGACCGGTAAAAAGGAGTTAAAAAAGTAACCATACTTGATACTTGTAGGGTAACTAAAAAATGCTTTTAAACAAAACGTAAAACACAAAACTATTTTAAACAGTTTGTTGTTTACAATTCCAATCAAAACCCACTTCGATAAAAAACACCTCGACAATCATTGTTTTAAATTTTTCTCAATAAACTCCCTCGAGCGCTCCCCAGAAAAAGTTTGATTTTTATTTAAATACTAGATGATGCCCGCGACTTCGTCCATGTGGATATAGGTTTTTGTAAGTCCCGTGGGAACTCTTTGATTTTCCGGGACAAAAACTAGCCTATCTGCATCCCCGGATTGCCAGCTATCTCTGTACAAGTTTCGTCAGTTAAACGTAACGAATGAGCCGTGAAAAGCTAGCATACGGACAATCAGACATATTTTCGCTATTATTTTAAGGATTATTTTATAGTAGCTCATGCTCGCGACTTAGTCCGCGTGGACTACACAAATTTCAAACTCCTATTTCACCACAGGGATTGCGTTTTCAAAAATCCTTTCTGAGCGGATGCCTACGTCATAATAGCTATCTGCATGCCAAATTTCAGCCCGATCCGTCCAGTAGTTTGAGCTGTGCGTTGATAGATCAGTCAGTCAATCAGTCACCTTTTCCTTTTATATATTAAGATTTATTAATCAATCAACTTAATAACATTTTCATACACGTTCTAAAGAAATTAATATCTGTGTCTGCAGTTTGCCATATTTCACTACAAATATGTACTTAGTTTCAAAGTTACACCAATTTAATTATTTAATAATTTTGTTTGTAAAGTTTGAGCACGAGTTCGTTTCGAATTACTGTACACAATTTCGCGATGAAAAATAAACTAATGAACGACTATTACAACTTTTTTATGCTGTTTGTTCTAGCAGCTGCAGCTAGTCCTTCGGGACGCTCTGGACCGTTATCGGATCTGTGGACACAGTTTAAAATATACAAAAAAAAAATACTTTATTATTAGTTTAGTTTAATAAAAGTTAGTTTAGTAAAAATAACGGTTACCTACTAGTTGATGTGCGCGACTTTGTTAGCATGGGTTTAGTTTTTAAAAATTCCCTGGTAACTTTTTGGTCTTCCGGGATAAAAGTAGGTTGTCACTTTTCAGAACTTTAACTATAATCATCCTAAATATCATTTCAATCAGTTTCTTTGCTGCTGATTGAAGGACAAACAGATACACTTTTACAGGCGTAGTCATGGCAGGCAGATGGCATGGCAGGTCGTTTGGCTAATAAGACCTATATATATTATAAATGCATCATTTGGATGTCGAATACTGTATGTAAAATTAAATTAGAAGCTGTCCATTTAGGACAAGTTGTATGTAATACAACGGAGGAGGAGAATTTTTTCGTGGGCTAAATATGGTCAAGGCTTTTTTTATCGCTGGGAAATGCGTTTACGCATCCCCCTGCTGGAAGCCAACCAGCTACCCAACCGGCCAGCCAACTGGAAAGAAGGTATGTGGGAATCGCTGGCCGAGAGGCGACCGGAATACCCACTAAAGCCCAGCGGCGCTCCTGCGTGCCGCCTGGCGACTTAGTCACGGGAACACCGAAGCAATCGACCGTGACCCAGCCAGCGACGTCCGTCAAGGCGCACCCTACACTGGGGTCACACTCACGAGGTCCCCCACCACACGTCCGAGGTGCACCAACGAAGTGCTTACCTACCAGTGTAAGTAAAATGTATCGTCGTAACTGGTAACCTACAATATGGAGTGATTATCCCACCAATACCCACTCCCATATTATCCTAAGTACCTATATGAAATACACAAAATGAGTATTTTATGTACAATCAATTTGTGACCCGCTGTTAGGTTAGTTGTGTTTCCCCATAATAAATGTGTTTAATAACATAAATAATAACTTCCGTGACAATCGATACAACACCAATTCTACAATAGGACTTATAATTAAAATATGTTCTGTATAATAACATGGTTTTGCTATTTCAACGCACAAATATTAGTTTTCGATTTGTAAAATAATATTTTCATGCATAATATAAATGGAACTATTGATTAATATTAATGAAGTTAAATTTTCAAAAATCCCTTCTTAGAGGATGCCTCCGTCATAATAGCTATCTGCATGCCAAATTTCAGCCCGATCCGTGCAGTAGTTTGAGCTGTGCGTTGATAGATCAGTCAGTCAGTCATCATTCAGTCAATCAGTCAGTCACCTTTTCCTTTCATAGATTTTTTTTAATTTTTTTTAACATCATTGGCACGTGATTTAACTAGGCAACCTATGTGCTACCTATGTATAAGTCCCGCAAATTGCTAATACGCGTGGCCGCCATTTTAGTGACGTCAGCACTAAAATGACGTTATTTCGATGATAATGAGACATGGTTCCAGCGCAATAGCAATTTGCGGGACTATATCTAACATATTATATTCTCTATGACAATTAAATAACAGATGAGGGTAGATATTCCGAATACCGGCTCTCTTACCTATAGAATGTGTCTACAAAATCACATCGAGTTTGGTTAATGTTCAAATGAAAATCAACCTACGTTTACATGGAGCAGATATTTTCAGGCAGCAAGCACTGATCTAATTTAGAAGAATTTCCCACAAAGCTTTTTCGCCTTACTGATATTATTTTGTAATTCTTGGCACACTCGCCGATAAAATAAAACAGCGTATATGAAATCTTTCATATTACAAGAAAAGTTATAATATTATGTGGCATGTATAACGTCGTAAAGTAAATGTCGAACAGTGTGGTTTGTGTAAATTTCGCTTTTGCATTTATACGATAACAGTACAATAGTAGTTGATAGGAAAGCTGTTCTCTATATAACCATCACTGAACCAGATAGATCTGTGATAAGCTTGATTGTAGTCTCAACAATAGAGCAGCAATTATTATTATAATGTTTAGAATATGTTAGAACAATAGGAGTGGCACTTAAATCTTCTTCTTTTATATATAATATACATAAAAGGAAAGGCTGACTGACTGACTGATCTATCAACGCACAACTCAATTTAGCATCACAGAGTAGGTACATTGAATCGGGTATCTGTCGAGCTAAGCCTGAGTCAATGTACCCTGTGCGATTTTGTACTGGAGCTAAAATGTACTGAGTGAAAAGACACTGTTTGTCATTCAAACAGCTACAAGTCCCGCAAATTGCTATTGCGCTGGAACCATGTCTCATTAACATCGAAATGACGTCATTTTGACGTAAGCCGAAATAAAAATATATCATCGCTCGAAACTTCAGTCTAGTGCTGACATCACTAAAATGGCGGCCACGCGCATTAGCAATTTACGACGAATGACTTATATTACGATGACATCGGCTAAGAAAGGGTTTTTTAAAAATTCTATCCCTAAGTGGGTAAAACAGAGGTTTGAAATTTGTGTAGTCCACGCGGATTGAGTCGTGCGGGCATAAGCTAATCCAACAATAAACAAGCTCAGCAAGTCAGCAAGCTCTTTCTACATTTGCTCCACAGTCTACACATACTAACCAAATCAATCGTCGAACTGGCCGACACGACCGACGCCACTGGGTTATTTTATTTTATTTTTATTTTTCATGTACCGAAATTGTAGTTACATATTATAGATGCCTTCAAAAATTGTAATAAGCTACCCGTGCGAAGTCGTGGTGGGTCGCTAATCACGTTATAAAAAAAACTGCTCGTTTTCGCAGCGGATATATTAGCTCCGTGTGACTTTTTCTTGGGAAACTGGGCAATAAAATAAAACTTCAAGATAAAAC
This sequence comes from Maniola hyperantus, assembly GCF_902806685.2. Classification (NCBI taxonomy): domain Eukaryota; kingdom Metazoa; phylum Arthropoda; class Insecta; order Lepidoptera; family Nymphalidae; genus Maniola; species Maniola hyperantus. Next base: position 5,367,434 of record NC_048564.1, read on the forward strand.
TTCTCTAACTCAAATGCTTTTAACCTTAGTAAACATCGTGGAAAATCCATTTAATATGTTCTTTCTTCTTATAAATATATAAAAGGCAAAGGTGACTGACTGACTGACTGACTGATCTATCAACGCACAGCTCAAAGTACTGAACGGATCAGGCTGAATTTTGGCATGCAGATAGCTATTATGACGTAAGCATCCGCTAAGAAAGGATTTTTGAAAATTCAACCCCTAAGGGGGTGAAATAGGGGTTTGAAATTTGTGAAGTCCACGCGGATGAAATCGCGAGCATGAGCTAGTTAAAGTATAAAACTGTTATACAAACAAATCGAGTCCAAGGGTAAGGCGCTTTATTTTTCAATCTGTTCAAGGAGGATTATAGACTGTACCTATTGAACTTCGCTTACATTTTATGGTGCAACTTAAGCTTGAAACATAATTATAAAATGAGTGAACCGTTGCTACACCGTGAAGCTATGAAAATAAATCAAAGTTGTTCCAGTAGTACAATGAATTGTATATTATACTCGTATTCGTCCGAAGAGATTAGCAGTTATGCAGTAGACGTTCGCAAAGCTCCGTATGGATCCTAGTCCCTACCCCTAGTATTGGCACCCTCAGCACTTTTATGGACAGCCTGACTGACTGACTGATCTATTAACGCACAGCTTAAGTAACAGGATGAATCGGGCTGAAATTTATCATGCAGATAGCTTTTACGACGTAGACATTTATGATAAAAAATGTTTTTGAAAAATCAACCCCTAAGGGGGTAAAATAGGTATTTGAAATTTGTCTAGTCCACGCGGATGAAGTCACGACTATAAGCTAATTAGATATGATGTGCTAAGTGTAAAGTATACTTAAATAAAATAATTCACGACGAAATAACTTTAATATAAATTAGTTTCAAGAATAATTGTTCGCCCAAATCGATTTCAGTCAACTTAATTAAACTTCAGTGCTAAAGAGTACCTTTTTCAGTCGTACAAAGCACATGAAGAGTAAAAACACAACACAAGTCGCAACAATATGTCCTCATATTATAGGTAACATTCTTTGAAAGTGAAACAGTGTGGCTAATTCCGTTGTACACAATCTCTAAACTAAACTAAAATGGCACGTCTAAATCTATTGCTATCCCGTTCATAATGTTGCTTGCGACGAAATTTTATGTCTCACCAACGTTGATAGTATTCGAGTATCGAAACAATTCCGCGTTACAGTAAACTGGATCTTAACTATTTTGTTTTAACGGTCAAGTTTGTCTACACATCTACAGCCAGCGCTCTAAGCGGAAACGTTTCAAACTTAAAACCAGTGGCATTGAATTTTTGACTTTGATTCAAGGCTTTTTAGGTCTATTTTACTTTGACGTTATTTGTCTTTCGACTCTCGAATTCGAGCAACGTGAGACATATACTCTTATACTAAGCGTACAGAACTACGAATGTAATCTAAAACTGCAACACAAATATTACTTTCCAATTCTCAATGTAATATCGCACCTAATAAATATTGTGATATTTTCAGAATTCACACGGAGTTCCAATGTCCGGTTCGCGGAAGCACTCTCCATGGCTAGGTATTATTACTTTCATAACAGCCAATATACAATCAGGTCAAATAGGAATTTAAAATATATACGTACTTCGAACATCCAGCAACTGTAATAGAAAAGATGATTGGAACCAATAACTGTAAGCATTCACCATGTTGACAGTATGCGAGAGCTTAGTTCTGAGTAGGTCGGGAACTGACTATAATTACTTAGTAATCATCATCATCATCATGATCAACCCATCACCGGCTCACTAAAGAGCACGGGTCTCCTCTCAGAGTGAGAAGGGTTTTGGCCATAGTCTACCACGCTGGCCATGTGGGGATTGGTAGACTTCACACACCTTTGAGAACACTATGGAGAACTCTCGGGAATGCATGTTTCCTCACGATATTTTCCTTCACTGTTAAAGCAAGTGATATTTAATTAATTAAAACGCACATAACTCCGAAAAGTTAGAGGTGCGTACCTAGGATTGAACCCCCAACATCCGATTAGAAGGCGGACGTCCTAACCACTAGGCTATCACAGCTTCTTACTTAATAATAGCCGTTAGTATTATTAGATATTCCGTGGTAATGGTGAGTATTCTGTGCTATAACTATGAAATAAGAAGAGAAGTTAACTATAAGTACGTCATACGTGACAGGTCAAGTTAGCAATTACGGACAGTCGCACGCACAGATGCACACACGCACACGCATGTGACGTGCGGGTGTAAGGGGCATCCCCCGTCTCACACCCCGATTGCCATCTCGACCTGTCGCGGAGCCCCTGTATCTTTGAAACTGCACATTTTTACTGGAATCTAGCAAACCGTAGACGCAGATATTTGTATTTAGAACGTATGTACAAAATTTGGTTTGATTGGTTGATATTCAAATGGGAACCAAACTACGTATGTAGGTATAGAGGGCGCTGGCGCGTGCTTCTATTAAGTTAAGTGTGCACAAAATTATCATTCTTCCTTAGTTAGAAACCATGGCAATCACGGTAACCCCGAGAATTTCCTTCTAAAAATCTGTCTCAAAGCACCCCGGAGAATAATGTTGGTCGACTATGCCCGGAAGGCCGCAGGAATTCCGAGTGGACAATGCGGTAATGATCAAAGAAACAGTCAACATGACTGATTTAGTGTCTCGACGAGTGTGTTTTGGATTTATTCCGCAAAAATACGTATATAATTGTTACCCCTATCATTCTAGACGTACGAAGGTACCTACTACTTTCAATTATATATATAAATAGCCTCAATAGCTCAATCGGTATAGGAGTGGACTGAAAACCGAAAGGTCGACGGTTCAAACCCCGCCCGTTTCACTATTGTCGTACCTACTCCTAGCACAAGCCTGACGCTTAATTGGAGAGGAAAGGGGAATATTAGTCATTTAACATGGCTAATGTTCTTTAAAAAAAAAAAAAAGAGAAAAGACTCGCCATATTGGATCTATGCATCAACAGTGGCATGCATGTCTAAAGTTAAGGACGCAATTAATTCGCAAACAATACACAGGAATTGTTGGTATATTTTCAATAAAAAGTTTTGAAATAGAAATAGAAACGTTTTATGTTTGTCTTTACTTTAAATTTACAAAGTGCTTTTGAAAGGTTAAGCGAGTTGTACCCTGTAACACTGAAAGTTCTTAGAATCAAATACTACTCTGTCTGTCCGTTTAACTAGATTAGATATCCGTTCAACTGATTTTGATATTTGGTATATCTAGAGCTTGCATCCTGGGGAAGGAAATAGGCTACTTTTATTCCCGGAAAATCAAAGAGTTTCCACGGAATGTTTCAAAAACCTAAATCCACATAGTCTTAACACAGAAGTCTTGGGCATCATCTAGTTTATTATAGGTATTTAGTTAAGTTTACGAGTTAGTTTTGTACATTTTTGCAATCCCAAACTGTTATAAGTCCCGCAAATTGCTAATGCGCGTGTCCGCCATTTTAGTGACGTCAGAACTAGACTGAAGTTTCGAGCTAATGGTATATTTTTATTTCGGCTGACGTCAGAATGACGTCATTTCGATGTTAATCAGACATGGTTCCAGCGCAATAGCAATTTACGGGACTTATATTATATTAAGCTTTGTGAATGGAACAGTTTAAAAATTGAAGAAAAATTAACTTTTTTAAATTATCGGTTTAAGTGATCGAACATACGAGAAAATGAACTTATTCGTAGCGGGACTTGAACGTCTTGATTTAAATGTTTTTTTTAAAGTGGTGTATGTAGCTTTTGAATATTCAGCAATGCCTCGCTGATGATTAATAGCGTAGTCACAGGCAGTTTCCGACTTCAAGTCATCCAAGAATAGGAATTGTTGCTCTTTTATTTCTTTATTTCCAGTAAAATTAGATTTTCTATTCTCTTGTCTGCCGTCTACTTGCGGAAATTAAAGAAAAGGTCGTAAGATATTCCCCGTATTAATGTGTTTAAGCAACAGTAGGAATTATTAGAGACATAAAACATATCTATGTAATAGTTGTTTGTTATGTAAGGCTGCAAAGTTGTTACTTTGTCACAAGAGTTTGTATAGAAATCTGAGACTCTAAGGTTGCATATATATAAATAATGATTCGATTCTGAAAATTCTTTTACAGATAGATAGCTACATTAATTTTCCCGAGTGATTCCCGATTCGTGGGCAAAAGCTAGTATGTTTATAAAGATCAAAAAACGAATCATAAAGATAAAGATAATGCAGCACATCATACGCGTATACACGACGTAATATATTAGGTATATTAAGTAGACCTACGTACACAACGTACTGTGTGGTTCGTAAGTATTGTACCCACTGTAAAATAAACTAATGTCAAGAAACTTTACCTTCAATAAGTAATAATTAATAACAAATAACCCTTTAAATTACTGATAAAAAAACAGCTTATATTTTGTGGTTCCAAAGATAATTAAGTTGTTAACCAAACACGTTGTTACTCATGTTTGATGATGTTTTAGATAGAGAATATATTATCTATTATAATACATTCGAAATGCAATTCATGCTCTAACATTAATAGCACTCAAATAAGTAGATTATCTATCCTGTATACTTATTCCACTTTCAATATTGCGCTTTAAACACAAATAGTAAACATTTCACAAAGCTGCTTGAATATGTAGGTATAGGTTAGTTTTTAAGCCAAAAATAATAATAATTATCGCCACGACCGGCCTCACCTAATTTTTAGGGTTCCGTACCTCATAAGAAAAAAAGAACCCTTATAGGATCACTCTGTTATCTGTCAGTGTGTCTGTCCGTATGTCCGTCGTATCTGTCAAGTAAACCTATAGGGTATTTCCCCTAGAATCATGAAATTTGGTAGGTAGGTATCTTATAGCACAAGTAAAGGAATAAATCCGAAAACCGTGAGTTTGTGGATACATCACAGAAAAAAATTTAAAATGTCTTCATGAACAAATAATTTGTATTTTCAATTTTCAAAGTAAGTACCTATTTTTCTATGATTTTACGTCAAAATAGCCTAACATTTGTAATATCGTCGACTCAGGATCAAACAAGATTCCCTCACTCTAGTTCACTCTGGTAAAATGTTGAATGTTCACAGAATTTCGGACAAATCCGCGACATCGGAAATGGGCAATTAATTAATGATAGTGTCAGACACAAGCGCTTAACCGCAGAATGGACGAGTGATGAATATTGGTGTTACGTACTTACATGCTTGGGAACATCGAAATGGTATAATTCAATGCTTGGGAACAAAGCTATACTGCAATTCCAAAATGTAACAAGTCGAAAATTCAGTGAGTTTGATATTATAGCTTTAGAAAAATTGACAATCAAGCTCATTTCTCACTACGGGATATAAATTATATTATAGTCCGGTCAATATTGGTGTTCCCAACAATCGTACCAATTATTAGCTCTATGTTAATCATTGTTACCTTGAATGTCTATTGGACCGGACTATAATATATTGTAACGTGCTAGGGGTTTGGATTAAAATGCCAGTCTCCGAAACAAGAACGTTTATTCACACATTGTACTAAAAGTCTACAAAAACTAACACTTGACTAATTAGCACTAATTAGCTTATGCTCGCGACTTCGTCCGCGTGGACTACACAAATTTCAAACCTTTGTTTCACCCCCTCAGGGGTAAAATTTTCAAAAATCCCTTCTTAACGGATGCCTACGTCGTAATAGCTATCTGCATACCAACTTTCAGCCCGATCTGTCTAGTAGTTTCAGCTGTGCGTTGATAGATCACTCAGTCACCATTTCCTTTAATATATTTAAACTAGCTTATACTCGCGACTTCATCCGCGTGGACTACAAAAATTTCAAACCCCTATTTCACTCTCTTAGGGGTTGCATTTTCAAAAATCCTTTCTTAGCGGATGCCTACGTCATAATAGCTATCTGCATGCCAAATTTCAGACCGATCCGTCCAGTAGTTTGAGCTGTGCGTTGATAGATCAGTCAGTCAGTCAGTCAGTCTGTCACCTTTTCCTTTTATATATTTAGAATAATACATTGGCGTGTAGAGAATGTATGTTTTACTACAGACCCTGGTGGACCTTGGTCTAAGCGGGGTGTAAGGATCATTAGTGTAAAAATAGCCATACAAAACATTTTTAGAACAGTATTTTTTATTTATACATATAAAATGCAACGTTAATGGTACGAGGTTTTATAATCAAATCCTTCCTACTTTCAGCTGTTATCACGCAGCACGATGGTTTAAAAAATACATGCCACCATTCTCCCTAGTTAGCGTGCCTTATCTAAACGTGTAGTAATGAAAATTTCATTTCAAATATATTTAATATAATGCGTGCTCGCTATCGATCTGCAGCATCTAAGGTAGGGGTTAGTTGGTGCGTAAACACATTGCATACACGCAACGTACAAACGCTGAATACTTGGAATATATTGGTATTCTGTTTGTCAGGTTCTGTTTATGGTAAACTAACGCTACGTTTAAAGCCACCAATATGTTCGTAACTTCTAAGTAAGACAGTGCTGACGTGTAGCCGGAAGCTATGTTTGCTTACATAGCATAAAATATAATATCCATTGGCTTTATAGATAAACCATGGAATAGGGAAGTATTTAGTTACTAGTACTTACCTAATATTTATTATAGGAAAAACTTCATACTAATATTATAAATGCGAAAGTGTGTCTGTCTGTCTGTCTGTCTGCTAGCCTTTCACGGCCCATCCGTTGAACCGATTTTGACGAAATTTGGTACAGCTATAGCTTGCATCCCGGGGAAGGACATAGGCTACTTTTTATCCCGGAAAATCAAAAAGTTCCCACGGGATTTTGAAAAATGTAAATCCACGCGGACGAAGTCGCAGGCATCAGCTAGTTTCAAATAATATAATCTATCACTGTTTTGCCTAGAAATGCGTTGTAGGCATTTCATAAGCATAAGATTATTATTTTTCCGGATTTTTCAAGAGCATTCGAAACGTTAACGCTAGATTTCTTTCATTTTCCGGAAGACTGGATTAGTAAAGGAATTGTTTCATACCCTTGCATTTTAATATAATTCCTTTCTAGTGAATAAGCGTGAAGCACGCAAATTCAAGTGGAAGAAGGGAGCTGCGTTCTTTGTAATATTAATTACTAGCTGATGCCCGCGACTTCGTCCGCGTGGAATTAGGTTTTGTAAAAATCCCGTGGGAACTCTTTGATTTTCCGGGATAAAAAGTAGCCTATGTCACTCTCCAGGTCTTTATCTATATCCATGCAAAATATCACGTCGATCTGTTGCACCGCTGTGACGTGATTGGAGGACAAACCAACAAACAAACACATTTATAATAAGGGTACTGAAATAATGGTACTGATCAACGGCATTAAAGTCAAAGTCAAATAATTTTTCAAAGTGCTTCGGTACTATTGTACACTTTTTGATTGTCGATTGTTTGATTAGTAAGATGATGTATGGCGATAATTAATTAAATAAACTTAAAACAACAAGCTAAGTACATTTCACAGGCTGATACCGTACGACTAAAGAACTGGAAATTAAGTTCACAACGCGATATTTTGATTGTTATTTTCCGGCAGCGAAATTATTTTATCTTGATAGGCACATATTGATATAATCTTTTATTTGGGACCATAGCGCACAGTTTACAATTATACAAAACACAACAACACCAAACAAACGTTTAGAAAAAAATACCAAAAAAACACAACAAAGAACAAAACATGAAGATAATAATATAATATCAATCGGATAACCACTAAGACGCAATAAAAATAGTATTATTATTTTTGATGAACTCTCATTTTCTCACGTTTTTAAGATTTTCCGCCATAGAAGATGCTGGAGTAGTAAAAAAACTTTTTCGATAGCATATCGCTTATTGTAATTGTTTTCTAGGCGTCCATACATTTCTGCTCTTCCTCCTTTAACTCTTAAGTTTCTTTAGTAGTACTGAGGCCAAACCGTTCTGCTGCGAGAAAATTTCGTGCTGTATATCACAGATGGGCTATGCTTTTCCCTCATTTCCCTCGTCAAGTAATTGTCTTACCTTCCTAGGAGAGGAAATGGGTTTTACTCAAAGTGGCTTCACTTGGCGTCAAACTTCACACTTCCGCGTTAGTCATAAAGTCTAGAATTTATGGCTCTAATAGTAAATTACTTGCCTATTAAAACAAAAACTTAAGCGGTTTACGCCTATGAAATATGAATACACATAATATATTCTATATATATGAAAATGCAAAAGTGTGTCTATCTATCTATCTATCTGCTAGCTTTTCACAGCCCATTCGTTTTTTTTTAATTCATTATAGGCGCAAGCTTGACCACGATCACACCAGATGGGAAGTGATGATGTGTCCTAAGATAGGATGCATTTGCCTAGAAGGTGCCTATTCACTCTTGTTTTAAAGAGATTGACTGATTCCGCTGAAATTTGGTACAGAAAAAGCTTGACACCTGAGGGCCTGCATGCGCCCCACGAGAAAAAAATGTGTCGACGCATTTTCTCGTGTTATTCATAGAGATAACACGAGTAAATGCAAAGATACAATTTTCTCGTTAGCGCATATTAGGCGTGCTGGCGATGGACACGGCCACTTATTATCGCGAAAAATTAAGGAGTTTAGACGGGGTTTTTAAAACACCTAAACCCACGCGGGTGAAGTTGCGGGTATCATCTAGTAATTATAAAAGATAACTCGCAACAACTTGTACAATAATGGGGATAATCACTTTAATCACTTTTATTAGTATCTATCACAAAATATAAGCAGATGTGCGAGTATGAGATTGTACATCTCACCAACGCTGAAAGAACTCGAGCGTCGAAACTGTAAAATCGTTGTCGTCTTCGAATTAGAAATCACGTCATGCATTGCCAGACACTTATCATCGTGGTAACCTCCTGCCAGACACCCTTAAACCCTGTCTGGCAGGGGATTAGTAGGTATCTGCCAATGCAATCAACAACAATTTTATTTTATTTAAATGCTATTCCCACGCTATTCCGATGAAGATATAAAAAAATTACTCTTTATAATTTGACTTAAGATTTTTTTACACGTTTGTTACATGTTATTCGCCAAAGCCACCATGATCCAAATTTCATAGTCACTAATCGATCCTCTATGTGTTGGGGACAATACGCATATAAACTTTCAGCTTTTATATGGCTTTTATAAAATAACGAAAATCTGACATTCGTAGGCTCTCTCTCACTCTCTCTATTTACTTCCCAAATCTATGCTCATGTAACACACAAAGTCATTTCATTCATAGCCAATAGCCTACATTTTGATAGGTGAAGCCTCGCAATTTTATTACGAGTTTCATAACAGTCGTGAACTGTTTCATAAGTTGTCACGATGCCTCTTGCCTACATGAAATAAATTCATTTAATTGAAATTAAATGAATGTTTTTATTTTCACACTTCTCATGCTGAGAGGAGACCTGTGCTCTGTAGTGAACCGGCTATGGGTTAATCATAATGATTATAAAAGTTAATGGTTAAAGAAAATGAAGACTTTAAATGAAGGCCTCAGTACGTGATACTGACACTTGAATTCTATCAACATTGATGAGATGTAAAATCCTAACTAACCCTACTGTGGTGGTTAGATTATGCGCCAAACGTATATAAATCTATGTATGACCCATATCTCAAGAGCCTGTCCAGTGTCTACTGTCCGTGCAATTCTATTTAAATCGTAGGCAATAGAGCGTGTAGCGCCAGGCTACGAGATAACACGTCCGGCTATAACTTTCCTTTTGCCCTGCCTTGTTTCAAATATATTGAAGTTTTCTAAAGACAATATGCAATATTATTTTATATAGGCACCATTAATATATAAACCACAAAAAAAAAGTTTCTATGTCGGTTATAAAATACTTGGAAACCATCCGACCGATGTGCCCCAAACCAGTCTCATTAGAAAGGCAATAATGACATAATGGTTATAGACAAAATAAATGGGAGCTTTTTTTAGCTTATTTTTTAGCGCCAGGTAACCTTATAAGTATTATCCATACTAATATTATAAATGCGAAAGTGTGTCTGTCTGTCTGCTAGCTTTTCACGGCTCAACCATTGAACCAATTAATGAAATTTGGTACAGAGATAGTTTGCATCCCGGGGAAGGACATAGGCTATTTTTTTTCCCGGAAATTTGAAGATTTCCTACAGGATTTTCAAAAACCTAAATCCACGCGGACGAAGTCGCGGGTATCAGCCAGTACTCAATATGTATAATATGAAGGTACCTTATTATTTATTCGACAGCCCGTTGAAAAATTTTTTATTTCAAGATAACCTGTTAATAAATTAGGGAAGAAATGAAAATGTATTATAAATTATAATTGTTATTATTGTTATTATTGTTGTAAAAGCATGTAAAAGTCTACTTTTTCCTGACCTTCTGATCGCGTCATTATTGGCACTTAGATGAAAGTTTTTGTCAAAGTCAACAGCAACGTACGGCATCCGTATTTTTCCAAGGTATTTTTATTTTCAGGGGCGATATCTATAAATAGATAAACTTAGAAAGTAAACCATTATCTAAATTTAAAAAATCATCCAAATGTTTGGCCCCTTTTCCAAGAAACCAATTACATATTTATTTAAAGTACATATAGGTTATTTTTATTTGACATTGCCCTAGAGCCAACAAAGCCCTGGCCCTGAAGCATCCAAGGGCATCGACTTTCGAGGTTAATGACGGCTGTTGGATCAAGTTACGAATTACTAAGTCAAATACAGACCTGTTGAAGATACAAAGGCCAGTCGTCACTATGACATATCTATCCACAAAACTGAATCTTAAATTATTGTAAAGATAAAAACTAAATCGGCTTTCAATTTTTTTTTCAATCCAAACAACGCTGAGAGTTGTTAAAAGAACGGTGAAATTCCATTTAATAAATTGTTTATAGACTAAACAGAACAGAATCAAGTAGAAGTACATCAAAGTATACAGACTTTGATCTATGTAATTTAGTTACATATGCTACACCGATGAACTTCAACTACTCGAGTCTTGACCTACGTTACGTTACGCGTATTAGAAGCTCGCGGCTTCCCTTCCCCTTCACCGTTTCCACTTCATAGACTTGCTCCATGATGATGCCCTTCAGGACATCTTACATCAATATATACACTTCTGGGACAGGCAAGACTGCATGGACCCGTAGAACTGGGTTGTGATATGGGGATTAAAGTTAACATTTTATAACTAGCTGCCCCGGCGAACCTCGTACCGCCTAACAGTCGATTCAATTTTTTTTTTTAAATTCTCCGTAAGAACCATCCCCGTACTTCAAGGAATATTATGAAAAAAGATTTAGCGTAATCGGTTTAGCTGATCTCGAGATTTGCGATCAGCAACACATTTAGCGATTCATTTTTATATATAGAAAAGATTTTTTGATGTTGCACATGTCCTAATATAATAATCGGCCCTAATGTCCGATAATAATAAATCACTTAACATCAGGAGACCCCGCTATATATTACATGAAAAAACCCTGAGGCCGACATTCTTGTAACTACTTCGTAGTAGACTTAACCTTTAATTATGTTTTGTATCTATTTATTGAAAAATAATGGATATCCAAATGATATGTCGTTTGAATATCAAGCTAGGAAACTATTAATATTTAATTTAACACACTAACTAGAAATCGTGTATTGATTGTCCAACGATATACTTAATATTATGTATAATATTATGAGGGTACCTTATTATTTATTCAACGGCCCGTTGAAAAAAAAAAAATTTCAAGATAAGGTTGACATATTGGTCCATCTGCAAAGCCTGTTAATGCACTAGACCTGCATGCTGGTTTACGCTGCGGACACTAAAATTTGATGTAGGTGTGACTACAATCACCTTATGTACAGTGCGACATGGCTCTCTTGGCACTTGAATGACATTAACAGGGGGGTGCTGTTGGAGAACGAAGGCTTAGAATAGTCAAACAAGACCAAAGAGGACATTTGATGGCAACGTTAGTTCCGATTTTCGCCACGCGCCAAGATAGCCTTGTCGCACTGTATTTGTGTCTGAGCATTAACGCTGGCATAATATGAAAGGTAGAGGAGGTATGTTACAAACTTTCAGATTTCATCAGGAATCTCCTCAATATAATAAGTATATTAGTCATGGTAAGCATAAGCATTATACACACCAATAGACAGTTTGAACTGCTGTTTTGACGTAGACTCCCACTAAGAAAGGATTTCCGGAAATTACACCTAAGCTAATAATAGCATAAACACAGTATAAATACGGAAAGAAATAAAGATTTAATATATACTTAAAAGTAGGGTTCGTATTATGCGAAATCAAAAATTAAATTTCTTAAAAGCATTCCTTTGTTCTATGGCCTTCGGGCTTTCACAAGTGACACGTACGAATTTCGTATTAGGTGGTACTAGCAATAGCATCTACCGTTTTTATACATTAGTAGCATATTCACGCATTGTTTTACCCGATCACGGGAGGGTATGTAAATTTAACAGTTATCTACATATATATAAAAGCAAAATACCACTCACTCACTGACTAATCACGAAATCTCATGAACTATAAAGCCTACTAACTTGGGATTTGGAAGGTAGGTTCCTTCTAGGACGTAGGTGTCAGCTAAAAAACGGTTTTGAAACGGGGGGGTGGAAGGTTAAATGAAAGTCCTATGTTTTTGAAGTTAGATATATGAGTAGGTAAGTGAGACCTTTTGCAGCGGGACAATTTCTAATCTCATGAGAAACCAGAAATTTTACGCGGACGAAGTCGCGGGCAACTGCTAGTAGAGGTACCTATAGAGATAACCTAAATAAATCAAAAGTATCGAATTGAATTCCGTTAAACAAACGTAGCAGTATAGACTGTAGGTCTTGTATCACTCCGCCGAGACCTGCTTGCGGTGAACCGTGATCGGTCACGTTATATCCGGGTCACAAGTTGGCAAGGTTTATTTCAGAAAATATATAAAACTAGCTGACCCGCCGAACTTCGTACCACCTAACAGTCGATTCTTTAATTTTTTATTTTTTTTAATACTTACAATTTTTTAAATTTATCACTACCACCTAACAGTCGATTCTTTAATTTTTTTTAATACTTACAATTTTTTAAATTTATCACTCCGTAAGAACCATCCTCGTACTTCAAGGAATATTATAAAAAAAAGAATTAGCGACATCGGTTCAGCTGTTCTCGAGATTTGCGAATCATAAAACTACTTATATGTATAACTACTTATATATTAAATATAGTCTATTTAAAGCAATTTTTAAAATGGGTCGGATAAGGAGATTTTCCTTTGCTTAGGTATGGTACAGTCTGAGGCTTGGAACTACTGGACGGATCAGGCTGAAATTTAGCAAACAGATAGCTAATATGACGTGACGTATACATCTACTAAAAAAGGATTTTAGAAATTTCAATCCCTAAAGGGGTAAAACAAGGGTTTGTAATTTGTGTAGTCCACGTCGATGAAGTCGCGGACATAAGTTAGTGTAATATAATAAACGTTTCTCGTGAAACGTTTCTTTTGACTCTTACTGAAAACCACATTGAAAATCCAATAAGAAAAAATCATACGCGAATAAAGAGATAAACACGTATTTAAAAATTTTATACTAGGTTATATATAGAATATGACAGTTTGCTATAGCGAACTAACCTCAAGTGAAAGAGCGTCATCGAAGAAAGCAAACGAGTTATGATTACGTAAATTAATTCGCAAAGAAATGAATACGTTTTTCCTACACCAAAAGACATTTAAAATAAATTGATAATGAGGAAGATTTCACGAAAAATCTTTTCAAAAAACATAATTCAAACGACACTACAAAATATATAATAGAAGTTTATGAAACGGTGACATAATAGTGATTATTAAAACTTAAGTGCGAGTTTAAAAACCAAGCCGCAGGCGAGTCGCTGCCGCAGGTGAATCACATGAGTGTTTAATACCTAATTAGATATGTATAGTACGCGTCAGGCGGGGCCGATTGCCATCTTGACCTGTCGCGTAGTTTCATACACCCACTTGGACACCACTGTGTTGGTGGTCAAGTCAAATATAATTATTGTTGTGTACCTGTTATACTTCAATGGTATAAGTCCCTCAAATTGCTAATGCTCGTGGCCGCCATTTTAGTGACGTCAGCACTAGACTGAAGTTTCGAGCTGATGGTATATTTTTATTTTGGCTGACGTCAAAATGACGTCATTTCGATGTTAATGAGACATTGTTCCAGCGCAATAGCAATTTGCGGGACTTATATGTATACCTACATAACTGCAGTTTAATCAGAAAGTGTTCTTGACAATTTGTGAAAACTGGCACGTAATTTCCTACGTTTCACTGCTGTCAAAATTTATTTAACGAAGGCACCCTGCTGCTGGTGTATTTAATTTGCAAACGTCGAATCATTTAAGAGGAACATGTTGTACATAACAATTGGAAACGCTATGAGAGAGCACATATACTGGACTAAGAGTAAGCGCGTGCCAGACCTCCGTTATTTTATAAGAGCTTAAAGTTTTTCTGCGTACTGTCCACAACACAGGGAAGAACGATTAGGGACTAAAAAGTATGGGTCATGGTAGCTTCAGGAGATAACAGGCAATAAAGGTGTAAAAAATGTTACGCCAAACTATAAATTATTTTATATTTTCGTCAGAATAGCAGTAGAAATTACTTCATGCATTGCCAGACACTTAGTACTTATCGTGCCAACCCCCTGAAGAAAATATAAAAAGTGAGACTTAATACTTTGATGTAAGATTTTTTACATCTTTGTTGCCAGTTATCTCCCAAAGCCACCATGATCCAAACTTCATAGTCAATGATCGTTCCTCCCTGTGTTGGGGAGACACTTTCAGCTTTTATAAAATAAGAAAGGTCTGGCACGCGCTGGCTCTTTTTCTCTATACGAGTCCAATAGCGCCATATAATGTTTCAGACAGAATAGGAATAATAATTTATCTACGTGGTTTTTTATACCACGACTAGCTTATGCCCCTGACGTCATCCGCGTGGACTACACAAATTTCAAACCCGTTTTACCCCTTTAGGAGTTGAATTTTCAAAAATCTTTAGCGGATGTCTACGTCGTAATAACTATCTGCATGCTGAATTTCAGCCTGATCCGTCCAGTAGTTCCAAGCCTCACACTGTACCATATCTAAGCAAAAGAAAATCTCCTTATCTAATCCATTTTAAAAATAATTGCTTTAAATATCATCATGCCACTTGGAACACACGTTTGAAAAGTTTCTGATCTTTGTTTGAGGAAAATCTGTTCAGCCGTTAACATTTTTTTCCTAATTATTAGTTTGGAGATCTTAGGAATAGGTTTTATATTATTGTTACAAATACCTTGTCCTTTAAGACAAATATGCCTCATTGTTTTAATTGTTTCGTAATTTTCGAGAACATTCATTTGTTTACATCACTTTAGCTTATACCTTTTTTATTGCCTTGTTTTGACTACTTGAAAAGTTCGAGGGTGTTACATATCCTAACGATAACCTAGTTCAAATCACTTACGCAGCAAACCATCTTTGAAGGCTAACTCACTAGGTCATGAGTCCAGCGCGCCGTCAGCAAGAAACTACCTCATTGCCATACGTGACTCCGCAACTAATTGGGATTTAACTATATTTTAACATTAAGGTATTTAAACCAAGTGAGAGATGTGAAGGGGGGCAGTCTGTCGTCACACCTCGACGCAGTCTCTTAGCTAGGTTAGATTAGATTAGATTTAGGTTGTCACAATGTAAAACTCTGCATCTAACCTCGGTGCAGAGTGCAGACGTTAGGTTAAGTTAAAATGTAAAGATTTAAGAATAAATTTAGTAAAAGCCTATCTTCGTTTCCTTCAAAAATCCTTCTGGTTGCCGCTTACGTAACTAGGGTCGTTTTTTTGTTTGTTTACCTTCCATTGAATTCAAAAGAAGGTTCGACAGGTGGTGGGGAATCTGTATATAAACGAAGCCGATATGGTGGGCGTGACGCTGTAGCGGCCTGTAGGGCCTACGTAGCAAAGTCAATTCGAAACAACACAAAAAACCGACCCCGGGCGCCCCGGGCAGTTAAATTCTTACAGTGATCGAAGTTAGTGATAAGTGAAAGCGAATCTAAGAGTGTTATTGTGTTCAGTGCAAGTTTTCATTAGTGGTAATTAATGCAAGTGTTAGTTTTTGTGGACTTTTAGTACAGTGTGTGAATAAACGTTCTTGTTTTGGAAACTGGAATTTTAATCCGAACCCGTAGCACGTAACATTATTTGGGATTTGGCTAACAGGGGATTTGCAAAAGCAAGGAAGGATTTTCAGAAGATCATGGTCTTTAGTCCGCCACTGATTGACACCCATAGGTATATATTCCACATATCGAGTCGGAAGTGATTTAAATTTTTAATTAAATACTTGTCTTTGTATCCTGGCTATGTTATCAAACACAGAACGAGTGAATAGTAATTAGCTAATTCTCAATTCAGTGTGATCAAAATTGTTCAAGATCTCAATCAGTACCCTTATTATAAATGCGAAAGTGTTGGTTTGTTGGATTGTTGGTTTGTCCTTCAATCACGTCGCAACGGTGCAACGGATTGACGTGATTTTTTGCATGGGTATATATTATAAAGACACGGAGAGTGGCACAGGCTACTTTTTATCCCGGAAAATCAAAGAGTTCGCACGGGATTTTTAAAAACCTAATTCCACGCGGACGAAGTCGCGGGCATTAGCTAGTTTGGAAATAAATTAGATGTAACACTTATAGGACGCTTCAGCGTACAAACTAATTAATCTATTATCTAAATTTAATTCAGACATCGATTTATCTCTTTATTATCTATGCTCAACACTCGATAGTGTAAAACATAGTCCAAATAAATTTGATTTGAAAGTTACTAAGGGCGTGGGTAACAAACAATATGGCGTAGATTGCGAAAAAATAGAATTCATATTTATTAAAAATTTATAAACCATCTCTCTCACGCCCCCCAATTGTGTAAGAATAACCATATCATGGCTATCGCAATCGTCAAGAATTCTGCCCTTTGATTGGCTGTGAAAAAATGTAAACAGCGAATCAACCAATCAAAGGGCAGAATTTCTTGACGATTGCGATAGCCATGAAATGGTTATTCTTACACAATTGGGGGCACGGTAATGTAACGAATGAAGCAAATAGATGTAGGTATAATACGTAAAAAATTACTTCACACGCGCCATTTTAACTTTTTGTGTCAAAAATCATGTCAAAAGTATGATTTTAGTCCTTATTTTAAAGGTGAACCGTACTTTTGACATGACTGTTGACTCGTAGAGTTAAAATGGCGCCTGAGAAGTCATTTCGTACGGATTATGTTTATGTTCTTGAGTTCCAAGCTTAGCAAGAACTAGCAAGTCTTTGTAATCATTACAAAGGGATGCCTTTAAGCGTTCCGCACCCGAATGGTACCAATGGGACCTTACTGCCTCCGCTAGATGGATGGACAGACGGATGCATGGATCATCCATCGAATTATTTGTCTGTCTGTCAGTGGATTTTACCTCATAAACCATAATAGCTAGATAGTGGAAATTTTAGTTTGTATTTTTATTGTCGCAAAAAATTATACAAAACTAGATGATGCCCTCGACTTCGTCCGCGTGGATTTGGGTTTTTAAAAATCCT
Organism: Maniola hyperantus; assembly: GCF_902806685.2. Classification (NCBI taxonomy): domain Eukaryota; kingdom Metazoa; phylum Arthropoda; class Insecta; order Lepidoptera; family Nymphalidae; genus Maniola; species Maniola hyperantus. Next base: position 5,385,165 of record NC_048564.1, read on the forward strand.
GTGGGAACTCTTCATTTTTCCGGGATAAAAAGTAGCTTATGTCCTTCCCCGGGATGCAAGCTATATTTGTACCAAATTTCGTCAAAATCGGTTGAACGGTTGAGTCGTGAAAAGCTAGCAGACAGACAGACAGACAGACAGACACACTTTCGCATTTATAATATTAGTATGGATATGGATTATATTTATAAGTGGCCGTCATGTTAATTAAAAAGTACATAGATAATCTTGAACGATGTATGCGAGTCCAACTCGCACTTGACCGATTATATTTAAAGCCTCGTGCATAAAGCTTGTTCATTATTTTACTCGATGGTTCTTTTCGTAAAAAATTATAATTCAACTTCTTTATATACGTTTATTAAATTGTATCCATTTTAAATGGACATTTTTGTCTTACGTTTTATATCTTTGCTTTGTTTTAAGGCTCGATCCAGATTGTTTATTAATGTGATATTTTTACACTACAATGATTATGATTGTACTCTATGAGGTAGGTGTTTATTGCCTGTTGCTTGTTCCACATTAGATAGTTGAAACCCTAATATATTCTTCTCAAGATAATGAAAATAAATTAAAGCTGACCATTTATATTTTGTCTTAAAATGTGCTTGGAATAAATAAACTTTGTCATAATAAAATAGCATTCATACCTCATTTATTCAATTATCTGAAATTGCGGCTTTAGATAACACGAAAGGATATATATTATGTAAGTACTGCAAATCCTGTATAAGTGTAAGAGCAAAGTAAAATTTTCACCATCTCCACGCAATTTACCCCATAGTTTCAGTAAAAATGCGGTCGCCGCGCCGTGCTACGAAAAGGAGTACGAATAAATTTCCCAGATAGAGATAATGGCTTAACCTCATAAAGCCAACACTGTCCATTTGGTAACCTATTTAAAACCAAGTGCGGCCTGCAATTCAATTTTAAACGCAACGCAATTCATTTATAAAAATTGAATAAAACAGTTCACAAACTTTTAAATTTCAATCTTCAAAAAAGTTTACATACTCTTTAACCCTTCAATAGTTTTGCACGCTTCAAAAGTTTGTAATAAAGTGTTTTGAATTATTTTACTCTTACTTGAAAGTTGATCAGTGGCCTTCGCAGAGATGAAAGGTGTCCGCAGAAGTGACTCGAGTGTTTGGTATACTCGCGGCAGGCGACTGAACCGCGTCGCGAAGTTCAACTCCGGGGCTAGAGGACGACTCTATACCACGAAGGAACGCACAACACTGCTTATCGACCCCTCGCTCCGCAACAACTCTGCCGCTAACCCCTGTTCGGATGTGGCTCCGCGCCTGCCTACGGCGCGTTATTGCCAAAATGCGAGGAACCTTTAAACAATTCATCTGTCATTAAGCCCGTCTTAGCGATCGATGACCACGTGACTCCGATTCACAAGACCGAATCCAGTCACGAACGCCCGTGCTTAGAAAAACTCAATGGTTGTAAGTCTACGCATCGATTTTATTTTTGGAGCCTATTTAAGAACGTCTGGCGCAAATGCTTATAATTGAACGCACGACTAAGTGTTTTGCTAAGAATTTGGTCTTGTATAAGTAATTTACTAAATATCATATTTTTAATTTAAAAAATGCTATAGGTACCTACAAACGGTTTTAGAGACTGAAGTTACATAGTTGAGTGACAAATAAATAGTGTTGGGTGGCTGAGGGTTGACACGAAAGACTCAAGCAATAATATTATTATTAAACCTATCACAAAAATAATTCGATCGTTCCCATAAGTCTATGACCGTTCCTAATGAGCATTAATCAGTTGGTTGAAGGGCTACGCTAAGACAAAGAAAATGAAAACTGTTGAAATTCCTGCTCTTTCTAAAATTAATTTCTGCTTTCAAAAGTATCCCCACAAAATAGCCGCTACGTCAAGCGTAGCGTTTTTAAAGGTAAGCAAATTAAAGTTTTGGATCACGTTTTCCCCTGTAGGTACTTCTGCTTATATAAATACTTGCGCAGTCTAAAACCAAACAAGGTATAACAACAAAGGCAATCAAAACTCGAATTCGCGACAAACGTTAAAACTTAGCTTTTTAGGTAAGTATGTTTATTTTCAGCAGTGATAGCCTAGTGGTTAGGACGTCCGCCTTCTAATCGGAGGTCGGGGGTTCGATCCCGGGCACGCACCTCTAACTTTTCAGAATTATGTGCGTTTTAATTAAATATCACTTGCTTTAACGGTGAAGGAAAACATCGTGAGGAAACCTGCATGCCTGAGAGTTCTCAATAATGTTCTCAAAGGTGTGTGAAGTCTACCAATCTGCACATGACCAGCGTGGTAGACTATGGCCAAAACCCTTCTCACTGTGAGAGGAGACCCACGCTCTGTAGTGAGCCGGTGATGGGTTGATCATGATGATGATGTTTATTTTCTAGTTACCTTGCTAGTTACTGATTCGTCGAGACTTCGCACGAGTAAGCAGTAAGCTTTTCTAATGCATATTATACTTCAATAACTTCAGTATGAAAATATTGCAGTAAAACATAAAGCTAGCCTTGAATGGTGCCAAGAATACTGGCTGCATTTCTGCGCTGGACAGCCAGGCTGATCCGTTGCACAAAAAATGAGCCAGCACTGCTATCACCAGATGAGCACATACTTGCCTACCTAATAGCAGTTCATAAACGAAATGGTAATCATAGGTAGACCGTGTTCCCGTGTTGTAATTCACACAAATATTATCCATACCTACTAATATTTCCATACTAATATTAGTTAATGTGAAAGTGTGTTTGTCTGTTTATCTGTCTGTCTATCTGTCTATCTATCTGTCTGTCTATCTGTCTGTCTATTTGTCTATTTATCTGTCTGTCTATCTGTCTGTCTATCTGTCTGTCTATCTGTCTGTCTATCTGTCTGTCTATCTGTCTGTCTATCTGTCTGTCTATCTGTCTGTCTATCTGTCTGTCTATCTGTCTGTCTATCTGTCTGTCTATCTGTCTGTCTATCGCTCTGTCTGTCTGCTAGCTTTTCACGACCCATCTGTTCAACCGATTTTAATGAAACTTTGTACAGATATAGCTTACATCCCGGTGAAGGACATAGGCTACTTTTTATCCTGGAAAATCAAGGAGTTCCCACGGCATTTTTAAAAACCTGAATCCACGTGGTAGAAGTCGCGGGCATCATCTAGTAATATTATAAAGACGAAAGTTTGTTTGTAGGTGTGTATGTTTTTTACTCAAAAACTTATTCTTTCACGCAAACTACTGGACGGATTTCGCTGAAATTTAGAATGGAGACAGGTTATACTCTGACTTAACACGTAAGCTACTATCCTGGAAAATTAAAGAGTTCCCGCAGGATTAAAAAACCGATATCCACGCGGATGAAGTCGCTGGTATTATCTAGTGGGTATATAATATAACCTTTCCCGGTGAAATTTTCTAAACGATGTTGAAAAATATGTGAAAAGCAGAAAACTGTATTTATTCAAATCTATCAAAAAATTTGGGAGCTCTCCGCGAGAGAATTTACACACAAACGTGGATTGCGATTTATTGTCGTTTAAGATCTCGTAGACATTCGTAGACCCCCTCGTAGACTATTATATCGCCAGAATATTTTGAATTTTAATCCTCATGGAACTTCAAATAAAAGAGTGAATATAGAGAGTTGTAATGTAAGTTATCGATCAATAAAACTTCGACTTTGATCGATAGCATTTTGTTGAATGTTTTATATAGAGAAGTTACAGTACGGTTTACTGTACAATAATACTTGATCATACTAAGTTTAAAGAAGTAAAAGTTTCACTTGTAGTTTGGCCAACGATAGGGGTTTGTAAGCTTGCCGAAGTCTTGGTAACACAGTTTGTAAAGATAACGCCCTGGTTATCGTTTTCAGTAGTATCTATATATACTTGGAGCAAAATCCCCGTAGCGCCCGATCTGCCTTATTTTGTAAGTAACAAAATGTATGGGATAGAGTAGTCTTTGTATGTATCTTTAACATTCCCATATTTGCTAGCTTGGACCAAGGGCCAATTTAAAGATATCAGCTGCTAAAGGTACGAAAAAATATTACTGATTTTTAACCGACTTCAAAAAAGGAGGAGGTTCTCAATTCGTCGGAATCTTTTTTTTAAATTATTTTATTTTTTATGTATGTTCCCCGATTACTCAAAGACGACTGCACCGATTTTGAAAATTCGTGTTTTGTTTAAAAGGGTGGTCCCATATAAATTTGGTGAAGATCTGATGAACACCTTCGAAGACAGATAATGGAACTCCTCAACGGATCAGAGTAGGTACATTGCTCGCGATCAGTGTAATAGCTTAGTAAACAGTAGATTTTTAACCAGGCATAGCATATTTTAATGCCACGGGGCCACTATAATTTGTTAAATAAAAGTTTTTACAAAAAATAAAAACCGACTTCAATACACAAACACTAAAAATTAAAAATAATTTAATTTATTACCGAATATATTATGTATACAAGAGTTAATATAGTTCCATAATAATATTTTTTGTCTCATAAAAATATGAAGTCGAGACGATTCGCGCAGCTAAAGCTAATTGGCACCGGCACCAAAAATTCAAAAATTCAATGCCACTGATTTTAATTTCGCAACGTTTCCGCTTAGAGCGCTGGCTGTAGATGTGTAGACAAACTTGAGCTTTAAAACAAGGCAGTTAAGATCCAGTTTACTATAACGTAGAAGTGTTTCGACACTCGAATACTATCAACGTTGGTGAGATATAAAATCTCGTACTAAGCGTACAGAAACAAACTTCAGCCAGACACAATAGGCTACTTGACTCATATCTAATTTCGTCCAATAAATGATTATTTATTATAGTATTTTGCTTAAGACAACGAAATATATCAATAACAATTTTTAAAAACGCAGGATGGATATATAAAACCAATTTTAAAAAATACAGTTTTTATTTTTATTTGAAACGCTGTCAGCCATGATGTGATGTCATTAAATATGTAAACAAAGAAATGTCATCCCTATGTCACGCGGGGACTAACGTAGTATCGATATAATATATAAAATTTAAAGTCCTGACTAACTTATATATCAACGCACAGCCTAAACATCTAAACAGCTGGTCCTAGATACATGAAATTTGGTGGGTGTGTTTTTTGTAGGTAAAGAGAAGGTATCCACTAGGAAAGGATTTTTTGAAATTCCACCCCTGAGTGGGTTAAATGGGGGTTTGAAATTTATGAAGTCCACGCGGGCGAAGTCACGAGCATAAGCTAGTTTTTATATATTTCTAAAAACTCATAGTAAACGTAAAAAAATATCGTTTTCTCTTTATAAATTGAATAAGTTATTAAGTAAGACTTACAACAAACGGATCTTTGCAAAAATAAATTTGGGTTGAAGTCTTTGTCATATAGGATCCCTTTAAGCAAGTCTTCGCGTGTTACGTATATTTATTTCACTGGGCACTCTAATCCACAACTTTCCTGTGGTCTTTATCGATGCGTTTTTTACATTCTCGGATGATACAATAACGATAATTACTATATTATTTTTCATGTAAACTAGTATAGAAGTCATGTTTATTAAACTTTGGGAGGTTATGCTGTTGTTTACAAATGCATGACGGCAGAGCACAGATAATCTATGGGCCAAACATGGCCGACAGTGTTTTCACCTGTCTAAGAAAAAAATATTTTTAAATTAAAGTTTTACGGTTTTTAGGGCGCAAAAAAATATAGTGTTAATTTTTTTGATCTAATAGGACAAATATTAACCATTTTAGACCAACTTAAAAAAAGTGTCAACTAGCCTATTCAAATGTCGCTGTGAATATGAACACGAGCGTGATAATTAGATGGTTTTATAACACAGTAACAGCGGTGATAGCCTAGTGGTTAGTACGTCCGCCTTCTACGGGAGGTCGGGGGTTCGATTCCGGGCACGCAGCACTAATTTTTCAGTGTTATGTGCGTTTTTAAAACAATTAAATATCACTTGCTTTGACGGTGAAGGAAAACATCGTGAGGAAACCTGTATGCCTGAGAGTTCTCAAAAGTGTGTAAAAAATTATGCAACATGTTTCATAAGACAGCTATTAGCATTCAGCACGTTAATACTCTCTTTATCCCTAGAAAATACCCCTTTTTGCATTAAAAGGGGGTGAGTTTATACCATTAACTTTAGCTTTAAGCAGGGGCGGATTTACATAAGGACTTATTGGACTATTGCTTAGGGCCCCGTGGATACAAAGAGCCTCCAGTCCCCATTGAAGACAAAACTGACAATATTGGCACAGATTCTGATGGGAACTAAATTTTAGAGTATTTGCATATTTTTCTTACTAATGTAGTAACAAAAAGACAGACAAGCTTAATTTAATTTACAAAATATGTCTAACTTCGTGACTGTTTTGACCATTAGTGTTTTTCGTATAGTAGCAAGCTGTAGTGTCTTTAATTTATAATTCATTTAGCAATATTAAAAAGAACGAGATGCGGTTTATAGTCTAATTGTAGTTTAGAGAAAGACGTCAGAGCCAACACCAAAGTGAATTTTTAAAAAAATCTAAGATTTTAGAAATTACTATCATAAGTTTGATATTTAAATGCAGAAAGGTTACTTTATATTATTTCCTATACCATGTAGGTACGTAGTACCTACCTACATCATTATCGAAAACAGTTTTTTGACAAAATATTACAGACATATTGATGTCACAGGCCCCCAATTAGTATTAGACGCCTCACAAACTCACTCCGTCCCTGGCTTCAAGGATTACTGTCTAGGTACTCATCGGTACCATTTTAGTTTGAATGCACTGTACGTTACAAGATGTTACGAGTATAAAGTCCCTAACGTTATTACTAACAACTTAATCTCCTTGATACGTTTCCGCAAAGACACCAGATACTTCCGTAAAGAGAAGTTAATCCGTTAGTTTCCGTTGATTAATCTCTTTGTGACGAAATTCGCATAGAAGTTAGAAGCAATCGGTATTGCAGATCGAAGTCGTGGTTTACATTCGTCATCGTTATCGTCAACCGATAGGGAAGTTGTAGGGAATTCGACATGTCTGCGTTCTGTGCCGTCTGTATCCAGCGGCTTTGTGCGATTTTCTTGGTATCTATCTATCTAGGAAAGATCTGCCAACGCTACGCTTTCCGGTGTGAGATCTATTTCTTGCACCTTGAGACACCAATGTCTATACACATACGGGTATACATACACATAAACACTAAGTGGTCAAGGGGGTATATGAATTAAGTTAATGTAAATTAATTGATTGGGCAGGTCGCTTGTTTGGGATGCAAGGTGTGTAGACACTATAGCTGCATCCCACATTCAGGCGACCTCCTCTATGGCGGGTGCAGCGACCATCAGCGCCGAACAGGCCAAGAGGCGCAAATATGAAAACCTCGATGGGAGCTTCATATTCGTGCCTTTTGGTGTGGAGACCTTGGGGCCGTGGGGCCCGGGGCTTGAGCTCTTTTTGAGGAAATTTCGAAAAGGGTTATCGAGTCAACCGGGGACCCGAGAGCTGGCAGCTACCTTGGTCAAAGAATTAGTTTGGCCATCTAAAGAGGGAATGCTGCCAGCATCTTGGGTACAATGCCTCGCTGCGGTGGTCTCGATGAGGTTTTAGATTTAATTTAATTTATTTTGTTTTTATTTTAATGTTTTTTTTAGATTTAAGTTTATGCCATAGAAAATGTATTTCCTGCTTTGAATAAATTAGTGTATTTTGTAATAATAGAATTCAATAATTAATTGATAATAACAGAAATCTAATCTAGTTACTAACATAGTTATAAGGTCTACTGTTACTAACACTTTATGGATGAAATTTGGATTACTCTGGTTCTTTTGCGAACCTCCTCATTCGAATTTTTTTATTTTTATTTTGATTCCTCATATTTCTGTACTCAATTTTGTACAATTTGATCTACCTACAATGTACTTTGCCAAAATCACACGCCAACGCCAAATTGAGAACTTCCTCCATTTTGGAAGTGGTTGAAATTAAAATCGATAGTCACAACAGGAATCCACCGCTTTACATTAAATGTAATTGTAATAATATCAGGGATCATTTTAATTGCAGATTCTAGAATCAATATCAGAAACTGTGTCAATATTATGATAAGAATCCAAGTACTATTTTAATATAATTTGTATAATAGCTATACTATGGTTCTTATTGCAGGACCAGTATTACTTTGTAGTTAGTTACATATTATTTGATTTATTCATACCTACTTATTTGTTTTCGGCAGCGACGATTTGACCCTGCCCTTCCAAGAGGGAAATAATGCTTTAATAATGAAACAAACAGGAGCGAAGTATGTGCGCAAGCTTTTTTTAATTTAGACTAGCTTTTTCCCGCGACTTCATCTGCGTGGACTACACAAATTTTAAACCCCTATCTTACCCCCTCAGGGGTTGAATTTTCAAAAATCTGCGTGCCTTCAGCCCGATCCGTCTAGTAGTTTGAGCTGTGTGTTGACAGATCAGTCAGTCAGTAACCTTTTTCTTTTATATATAGGTATATTATGAGATGATATTATGAGATTATAAGATGCTATTTAAAGTGAACAAGAAATCAGAATCTAGCTAGCGACGCGAAGTTTTTCTTCAATTTCATCAAGTCGCTTCTCGTTTCTTCCCAGTGTTGGGGGTCAATACGCAGAGAAACTTTCAGCTTTTATAAAATGACGGCTGGTACGCGCTGGCTATTAGTCCAATAGCATCGTAGCAAAATAAATAAGTAGGTAGACATGTAGGTAGGTAGGTAGTAGGTACCTACCTACTAGCATTTTTTTTACAAAGATTTTTTTTTTTTTTTTTTTTAAAGAATACTTATTAGGCATTTTAATTGACTAATATTCCCCTTTCCTCTCCAATTAAGCGTCAGGCTTGTGCTAGGAGTAGGTACGACAATAGTGCAACGGGCGGGGTTTGAACCGTCGACCTTTCGGTTTTCACTCCACTCCTATACCGGTTGAGCTATTGAGGCTCTGAAGGTTCTTGAGGTACAAAGCTAAGCTGATTGACAAAGGTAGCTCAAACTTAATCACATCAAAGACATTCTCAACCACCTTACTCGTAGCTGTGCGAGTATAGGGTTGCCTGGTCGCCAAACCTAATAGCCGGACAGACCAGCCAGTTTGGCCGGACATTTGGGTAGAAAGGCCGGACACCAGTGGCGTGCACAGGGTTTGAAGCCAGGGTATGCATTAGTTAAGTAGGAACCTGTTTACTGGCAGGTCATAATGAAAAATATGCATTGAGCTAAACAACTGGGGTAAGCAGTGCATTTATGCTTCTATGACCTGCACGCCACTGCCGGACACCCTACATTATTGCGGATTTTGTGTCTTAGTATTAGTAGGTACGACAAAAAATTGTATGTAAAATCAAGCTTTTTTATTATTGTCATAAACCTTGTTGTCAGGCGGCACTGCCGCCTGCGGGGGCGACCGACAGTCGACTCGCCTGCGCTCGGCCACGCTCGTTTGCGAAATGTAAAAAACCTAACAAAAGCCGGACAAGCCGGACACCGTTTATTTTGGCCGGACACGCAATCAAAAAGCCTACCTTTGTCCGGCATTATCCGGACGCCTGGCAACCCTGTACGAGTAATATCTCTTTGTAGATGTTGAATTCTCGTCCTAATTTGAACAGCGCGTCAGCACAGTCAGCCACATTTTCAAATGCACTAATGAATATGGTTTGTTTCTTCCTTTGAGGCTACGAATAACTATTGTCATACGTACCTTTGAGGTAATTAAATACAATTTCTATACAAATTAACAGTACTTAGCTGTGATAGATTCTTGCAACAGAGGCGTGGGTTTATATAAAACTAGATGATGCCCGCGACTTCATCCGCCTGGATTTAGGTTCTCAAAAATCCCGTGGGAACTCTTTGATTTTCCGGGATAAAAAGTAGCCTATGTCACTCCCTAGGTCTTTAACTATAACCATGCAAAATATCACGTCAATCGGTTGCTCTGTTGCGACGTGATTGAAGGACAAACCAACAAACCAATAAACCAACAAACAAACACTTTCGCATTTATACTATGGGTAGGTACTGATGGCAATCGCGGAGTCACGGAGTGTATAGTCCGCGACAGGTCGAGATGGCAATCAGGCCCCGCGCAGATTTTGTAATTACGAACTGTTCAATGGGTATGTTTGTTTGCGTGTCTGTTTGGCGTAATCATCCTAACGGCTGAAATAATTTTGTTTGTCACTCCCACTCCCACTCCTAATGGGGTAAAATGAGGGTTAAAATGTTATATAAAAGTATGTTTATGAAGTTAAAGATATGAAAATTGGCGTTCAGATATTCTTGGTTCCGTGTCATAAGGTGAGACTGAATGCGAAGATAAGTGAGGCCTTTTACAGCGGGAAAATTTCTGATCTCATGAGAGACCAGAAAATTTACGCGGACGAAGTCGCAGACAACTGCTAGTATTATATAAATTTAAGAGCTGATTGGCTGATCTATCAAGGCAAGTTCAAACTACTGGATGGATCGCTGACGTCTCTGATTGTGACGTCGACCTCCGCTAAAAAAGGATTTTTGAAAATAGGCTACTTGACAATTTTTTTAAGTTGGTCTTAAATGGTTAATATTTGTCCTATTATATCAAAAAAATTAACACTATATTTTTTTGCGCCCTAAAAACCGTAAAACTTTAATTTAAAAAAATATTTTTCTTAGACAGGTGAAAACACTGTCGGCCATGTTTGGCCGATAGATTATCTGTGCTCTGACGTCATGCATTTGTAAACAACAGTATAACCACAGTGTGGTTATACTGTTGTGGTCTTTATCGATGCGTTTTTTACATTCTCGGATGATACAATAACGATAATTACTATATTATTTTTCATGTAAACTAGTATAGAAGTCATGTTTATTAAACTTTGGGAGGTTATGCTGTTGTTTACAAATGCATGACGGCAGAGCACAGATAATCTATGGGCCAAACATGGCCGACAGTGTTTTCACCTGTCTAAGAAAAATATTTTTTTAAATTAAAGTTTTACGGTTTTTAGGGCGCAAAAAAATATAGTGTTAATTTTTTTGATATAATAGGACAAATATTAACCATTTAAGACCAACTTAAAAAAATTGTCAAGTAGCCTATTAAATAGGGGGTGAAATAGGGGTTTGAAATTGGTGTAGTCCATATCGCGGGAATAAGCTGGTAAATAAAAATAATTAGATAGGGGCGAAACCGTGAATATCGGACACGGGGTGAAAATCAATGTCATGCTGAAATATAGCTACATACGCCATCTACCGTAAGATCTTTAAATCATGTTCCAAACAGACAGCAAGGAAGCCTTTCCTGCGTTAGCTTGTATGTAATGTAGCGGTGTAGCGTACTTTCCACAGATGGCTCTGTGGTTCGAAATTTGGAAACACCTTGGAAATTATTAAATTTTTAAAAAAAGTTTTTAAAACCTAAATCCACGCGGATGAAATTGCGGTCATCAATAAATACAAAAAAGTGCGAGCAAAGCGATCACGAAACCGTTTCATGGTCCATCCTCTGAACTAAAATTGGGTACGTTTCAGAGATAGCTTACATCTCGGAAACAGATATTTTTATGCTGGAAAATAAAAACTACCAGCTAACGTCAAGTAAGCGAGGGAAGCGAGCGAGTTTTGATATTTATTTACAATTTTTTTTATAGAACGGCTTAACCGATTTTGATGCAATTTGGTACAGAGTCAGCTTACATTCTGGGGAAGGACGTATTCTTTGAAGGAACTCTTTGATTTTCCAGGATAAAAAGTAGCCTATGTCACTCTCCAGGTCTTAAACTATACCTACCCATGCAAAAAATCACTTCGATCCGTTGCTTCGTTGCGACGATTGAAGGACAAACCAACAAACACACTTTCACATTTATAATTGGGGTAGTGATTGACATTTAATGAAATTACTAGCTACCCGCCCCGGCTTCGCATGGCGGCAATGTAGATACTAATGTGGTGCCATTGAGGTGTCATTGCCTCGGAAACTCTCAAATGAGAGATTTTTTGTCCGACCTAATTCACATTATTTCGATTTCTCTAGGGATCTCTAATTTTTTAAGAATTAAACTATAGCTATAAACCTTCCTCTTGAATCACTCTATCTATTGGTGAAAACCGCATTAAAATCCGTTGCATAGTTTAAAAGATCTACGCGTTCATACACACAGACAGCGGGAAGCGACTTTATTTTATACTATGTAGAGATAACAAATATACTGCAATAAGTTAAAGACTGTAAAATGATGAATATTGATGTATTCAATAATTTGTAACTATGACAATAAGATAGTATAAATGGCTATTTTATTTATTTTATTTATTTTTAATCTCAGATCTCATAATTTCGCTGGAAAAAAAATATAATTCATTTCATTTCATTTATAAATAATTTATTGTTCCAAAGCGTTGGTACCAGGATAAGAATATTTTTCATGTTTTTAAGAATATGAATATAATTCGTTCAAATCGCAGCAGTGTTCAAGTTTAGTTCATGTTACACCGTGCTTCGTGCGGAAACAAAACTTTTGTAACTTTCCAGGTTGCGGCAGAGGTCACGGCATCGTGTAGTTAGGAATCATCCCTTTCCCTAACGGATTATGAAATTCCGAAAACTTCCCCCTGTTATACATATAATACACTGCACCAAACAACAAAATTTATCCATACTAGTCATCATATCTAAATATTATAAAAAAACCTGCCAAGTACGAGTCAGACTCGCGCACGAAGGGTTCCGTACCATCTTCTATAAATAAAAACCGCGCCCGCGGCTTCGTCCGAAATTTTCCCGCTGCAAAAGGCCTCACTTACCCACGGAACCCAGAATATCTAAACTCCAATTTTCATATCTTTAACTTCAACCCCCATTTCATTAATTAGGTTAGAATTTAGTTAGGTCCTTACTTATCTGTTACCTACCCCCCAAAAAGAACCTACGTTTCAAATTTCAAGTGAAAATAACAATAGTTAAAACTTTCCTATAAAAACTTTTCCCCGTATTTTACCACCCTTTGGGGGGGAATTTCTTATGGGGACTTATACAGTTAATACAGACGATGGACCTAAGTTCTATACAATATGTATATGTATCTTCTTTCCATATATAAAAATGAATCGCTAAATGTGTTGCTGATCGCAAATCTCGAGAACATCTGAACCGATTTCGCAATTTTTTTTATAATATTCCTTGAAGTACGAGGACAGTTCTTACGGAGAGAAAAATTTAAAATATTGCCTGAAAAAGAATCGACTGTCAGGCGGTACGAAGTTCGCCGGGTCAGCTATAGTTAGGTACCTATCTATAAAAATAGGAGCCCTCTTTTATCTTCTTTTTTATAGTATTCGCTGTTATAGCGGCAACAGAAATACATCATCTGAGAAATTTTAAATATCTAACTTACACGGTTCTTGAGATACAGCCTGGTGACAAACGGACAGACAGATAGACGGACAGCGGAGTCTTAGTAATAGGGCCCCGTTTTAGACTTTGGGTACGGAAACCTAAAAATGTGTATTTTTGTCAGCCCATCCGATTAAAGGATTTGAAGTTTGGCACAGAGATAGCTTGCATCCCGGGTATGGACATAGGCTATTTTTTGTCCCGGAAAATCAAAGACTTTCCAATGGATTCTTAAAAACATAACCTAACCTAACCTCACCTAACCTTAACGTGAATAAAATTACGGGCATCATTTAAGTAGTTGTTAATAAAATAAAAGTTACGTAGGTACTTTAATAAAACATCTTGATTGAAAAATTCCTTCTTGTCCGATTATATTTTATTATTATTGAAACGGTTCAATATAAGTTTCAATCTTCAGTTTTAAACAAGACTTTGCTTTTCATGTACAATTTCTCTTTTGGAATACTTAATGTAGATCTACCCCTTTTCAACACTTTCGAAAGTTTCGGGCTCGGTTAGGGATGGCTAAGTCCAGTAGGGATTTAGGAGAAAACGTAGCGGCGTCTGTATGAGATTGATAATTTACTTAACAGTTGATCCACCTGGCTTCACTAGGAGGAAATTTGACAAACATAATATATAACTTACTTGTTACTTCAGGATTTAATGGTGAAAGAATTATTAAAATTGGTTGAGTAGCTTCAGAGTTTATCGATTATAAACAAACAAATACATTTTTCCTCTTTATAACATTAGTAGGTATAGATTGATAGATTGATTGATGAGAAAAAACCAAAGGAACATTATCAGGGAAACGGCTGCTAGAAAGAAACGCATTTTGTACTATTAGGTAGGTAGGTAGTACCATTTCTAGATATATTATTTTATTAATTTTTCTCTAAGTTGTGGGAAAAATTCTAAAAATCTTTTCACCATATGAAAAATGTTTTCATACTTTCTTTGTTTTATAAATTATCACTTCTTGGTCAACGCTTTTGTTTGCGAGTGCAAATAAAACGTAAGCTACTTCTACGCAATATTTAATGATCTAGCGTAGCCGGAACGTAATCGAAGGAGGACACTCTAAAGCCAAGTTTAATCACCAAGTGAGGGTCAGTTAAAAAAGAGGCTCCCTAATCAGGTCCGCGAGCACGCGTTACGCACTTACATAATGAAAGGGGGAAGCGAGGGCGCCGGGGCCGGGGGCCGTCATCTGCGTACACCCTCAAACTCAAAGTCCGGCCGCCCGGATCGATACCTATACGTGTGGACTTTATGTAAAAAGCCTCCTGCACACCCAGAGGACGCCGACCATAAGTGTCGAGAAACGAGTCGCCCCCAGGGAGGAAGGCACGAAATATCTTCAATTTTGGAGAGAAATTTTCCAATGCGGGGGCGAGCGCCCGCGGCGGAAGGGCTGGCTCGCTCGTCCCGGACGCCTATGTCCGAAAAATGCGCTCCCCTTAATTGAATTTACAGATTTGCCTTTTGGAACGCACGCTCCTGCTATATTTATTGCGGACGCCTTGTGATTACCCTTTATGGCGGGAACTGATATGATTTTATCTTTCTTAGCTGCACTCAAACAAGGTCCATTGAACAAAGTCAGATTTTAATAGCTGGTACATCGTTACCCCCAAAATGAGAAAAAAGGGTCAAGTGTGAGTTGGGCTCGCACACGAAGGGTTCCTTACCACGGACTACCTATTTCTCTCCTCCGTGTTCCGTACCATCGTACAAGATAGGTATAAAACTATGTACTTTTTATTTTATTTGTAACTAGCTGATGCCCACGGCTTCGCCCGCGTGGATTTAGCTTTTTAAAAATCCCGTGGGAACTTTTGATTTTCCAGGTCCAAAAATAGCCTACTTCTGTGTCGGGGATGCAAGCTATAGCCATCTCTAGGTAGGTATACAAAATAGAAGATGCGCGCGACTTTGTGTAGGGTACATAAGGTTTAGGTTATTGTCAAAAAGTCCACAGCGTCTTTATAGCTCAACTCCGTTCCTTAAGATGCGCTTATACGGGCAATTTTTAAGCAATTGTTGCTCGGCAACATGTATAGATTTATCTGAAGCAATAAGTGAACCAATCAGGAGCAATTGTTTCGCATAACATTGCTGAAATTTTCAGATATTGCTGGGTATTACAGTAAATTGCTTCATGTGATTGTGACGTCATAATTGACTTTATTGCCTGGAATTGAGGAATTTTGATTGCCCGTGTATGTAAATATGTAAATAATAAATATACTTTCATTCAATTTGAAACTGCTAATTTTGTATGACATGAACAACCGCACATTCATCCGTAGATAGAATAATAGGTAGATTTAAGTACTGTGTAACCGCATATGAGATAGCGATAGCACGACGTAACGATGAATAACACGACAATTATTACCATTGTTTAGTAGTCAATATTTGTATTAACCGATCAACAATATTTGTATTAAACGTTTTTTATGTGAAAACAAGTAAATAACTCATGAGAAATACAATTACGCCACGAATTCTCAAAGTTTGTTTTGCAACTTCTTGTATATATTCTCGAAAAAAATCAGTTACACGATAAGGGACAAAAAATAGGCTAGCTGCGTCTCTGTTTATCACATTAGTAACTTTATCTGTGCTCTCTTTTTAGTGCGAATGAGAAAGCAAACGTTCCTGCATCTACCTTTATTACTCTATCTACGCATTCATCTCAATGCACAACACTAATCTACCTGGGGCCTTTACTCTCGCTAAAGAGACTGCATATATCATATCCCATTAAATTCTGTTCGAGTGGCGTAGGAGGTCTACGTCACTACGCCGTCGCGCGCCGCTCTGTTCCAAGAGTTTGAGGGGTTGTACGCTTGAAGTAACACACATTTTTTTTTAATTACCCTCTTCTTAGTCAAAGTTTGATAATTAATACGTTTACGCAGTTTAAAAAATAAAAACGGGTGTCGTAAAACATCCATAACAATTATTTGAAGTAATTGTTATTAATAATCATTCCTGAGCGTAGCGAGGAATTCAAAGGCTCAAACGCAAATAAATTTGCAGCCGTGCGAAACTCACAACTTTTCATCTCAGTACAGCTTAGTAGGTACGGAAAGCAGTGCGGCCGCAGCGCTACAGCCGCGCTACCTCCGCGCGGCATTTTGAGGCATGTTTGAATGCGCCCTAATAATGCGAAAGTATTGTAGGCATGTCTAGAAAGTATGGCTAAGTATGTGTGATAGTTTTCTCAGCATTCCGTTTAACGGAACGATTTTAACGTTTGGTAGGTACTGATACATACTTGCATCCTGGCTACTTTTTATTCCGAAAAGACGAAAAATTCCCACGGGATTTTCGGAAAACCTAAATCCACGCCGGAGCCACTGGCATTATATAGAGGAAATATAATTTAAAGTCCTTGAGAGCCAAGTTCGATAATAAAGCTTTGAATTCGACTTTTCATTGAGAACAATAATGTAGAATCTAATTAAGTTTCAGCTATACTCAAGTACGTTTTTACTCAGACTGGAGCGAGTTCCATCAGTGATCAGATTAGAAAGAAAGAAAGAAAGAAAGAAAGAAAAACGTTTATTTTTTAAGGCTGTACCACACATTACCATTATTAGGTTAGGTTATCCCGGCGCCTCTTATACTTGAGTAGTAAAGTCAAAAGACCTCAAGATTAGGGTTGATTTAGTTTACACTGCGCACGGGTCTTATAGTGTCGTGGCGATGCAATGGTCATTCGGTGATCCGGGACGTGGCACGGTCCAGCTTCAATTTGTTCATATTATGTATAATCATATGAAAATTCTTTCGACTGGTCCCCGTTCGTGCACAAATATGACCAAATATAAATCAATCCTAAGGTAACTTAGGCTATATTATATACTAGCTGATACCCGCGACTTCATCCGTATGGAATTAGGTTTTTAAAAATCGGGTGGGAACTCTTTGATTTTCCGAGATAAAATACTTTTTATCTCGGAAAATCAAAGAGTTAAGTAAGGTCTTTAGCTATACCCATGAAAAAATGACGTATCCGTTGCACCGTTGTGACGTGACTGAAGGACAAACCAACAAACCAATTAACAAACACACTTTCGCATTTATAGTAAGGGTACTGATACAGTCAATATATAGTTACATTATACTTATGTCTTAAAAATATACTGATCTCGAACCAAAATTGTAACAAAGATAATATTATTCCGTCAAAAGATTTTATAAAAGCTGTTGCAGAAGAAATTCTTTCTCAAATTATAGAATTTCATCCCTGACAGGGTGAATTTGAAAAGAAACTAATATAAAGTTATAGAGCATTACATATAATACATAGCCGATAGTATATCTTGAAAAATCGAACAAGCTCGCAGCCTCGCCAGAGAAACGAAAGTGTTCCTATTTCGAGGCTACGCAAAAGCCTCACAAATATATTCAGTTTCGTTATACCTACTCTGGAACCCTACCAATACGTAGGGCGGGCAGCAAAGTCCGTGCACATGTAAAATAGCTCTGCTCCGTCGGAAGTATGCTCCACTTTTACATTTAATTGTTAACTGTTTTTTAACTGTCCGATCAAATTCTATAACATGCTAGCTGCCCCGGCGAAGTTCGTACCGCCTAACAGTCGATTCTTTTTCAGGTTTTTTTGAAATTTTTCCCTCCGTAAGAACCATCCCCGTACTTCAAAGAATATTATAAAAAAGAGTTCGGTTCAGCTGCTCTCGAGAATTGCGATCAGCAACACATTCAGCGATTAATTTTTATATATAGAGACTAGCGATAGGTACCCGGCGTGTGCTACTACGCTAAAAAACCATTCTAAACCCGTCTTCTCATTATTGCTTTTTTAAAGAAACCAGTTTAGGCCACACCGGTAGGATGGTATATCAAAGTCGATAACAAACACAAGTGGGAACATTTTTTGTCTACACTAATATTATAAAGAGGAAAACTTTGTTTGTTTGTTTGTACTGAATAGGCTCAAAAACTACTGGACAGATTTTAAAAATTCTTTCACCATTCGAAAGCTACATTATCCACGAGTAACATAGGCTATATTTTATTTTGGAAAAAAATAGGGTTCCGTAAGATATTTGGGTTTTTCGGACACAAGATGTAAAAAATCAACCAGAAAAGTTACTTATTTTGCGTACGCTGCCTAAACTATAAAAGATAGAACCATAAAATGTTCTAATTAATTGTAGATCTTATAAATATCTACAAAAAAGTCCGCGACACACTATACCCATCTATGTCGAGTGAGGCACAGCAACCATTTTTTTATTTAAAAATCTTGAATTTTTTTTGGACTACATTTAAACGCGTTTATTTTACTCATGCTATTAATCCTTATCAAAATAAATGATTTCATCACTAAGAACAGTTTATGGAGATAATATTTGGTCTTTGAATGATTAAAATTGGACGTTTGGTTTTGAAGTTATGGCGAAATTAAAATATTACGATTTCTGCTGCACGGCCCGTTGTCTACACTAATATTATAAAGAGGAAAACTTTGTTTGTTTGTTTGTTTGTTTGTTTGTTTGTTTTATTATATAAAGAGGTAATGTCGTTAAGTTTGTTTGTAGGGGGTAATCTTTAGAACTACTGAACCGATTTTAAAAATTCTTTCACCAGTAGAAAGCTACATTATTCCTGAGTGACATAGGCTATACGGGATCTTTAAAAACCTAAATCTACGCGGGGGAAGCCGCGGGGATCAGCTAGTGTTTTATATATTAAGATTTTACACTAAAGAATAATAGTAGTGTTTTTACTACGAGTCAACATACACGTCGCTACTAAACGAAACGTAACATCGCAACATATCTGGCAACCCATCGCATGCCGATACAATGGATTAAAAACGTCGTGGCATGATAGTCTGGCGATAGAGATAGTATAAAATCAAATTCTAATAGCAAAAATATTGCCAGGCATAGCAACTTCTAGGGACCCGAGTCCCGACGCGTCTTTTTCAATTGAAATTACACACATTAGAAATTAGAATCCACCCCATTATCGCCTAATCATTATTCTGGCTTGTGAACTGGGCATGCCAATGAGTGCCATCACACCCAGTCTTTAGCTTTTTAGTTCAAAAACTTCCAAGTACCATTTTTTTCGACATTTCAACTTGTTTAAGGGCGCCACGCACTATGCTTATTCATGCTTACTAATTTGGCGATTTCCATTAGGACTATCCTACTCCAACTATCGCTCTTACGCCAAGCATGGCCTGACCTGTACCACTTAAACTTATCTACTGATGGTTTCGACTTTGCCAGTGACCATGGTTCGCTGTGGATATTTTCATTTTAAATCATATACTATCGATCAAGCTTATAGTGTCTGTATTATATTGTCTGTGTTAGTGTTGCGCAAAATCAGTCATGGTCTTGCATTTTTATAAGACCAGAACCAAGACTGACCGTGCAAGATTTGAGCAAGAACAAGACTAAGCCTGCAAAACTGCAGTTAGGCCTGAGTGTCGTTTCAGGGCGTGGACAGGCATAATTTATAATACAAGAAATTGACACAAAGAAAACAAACGAAGCAAAACAAAAGAAAGTAATATAGAATTTTGAAGAAGAAAATAGGAAGATGTAAAGTACAAATATCATATATACTATCAGTGCATTTCCGTAGAAGGGGAAATTTGCGCAGTCTGAATAAGTAAATATCAATAATAAAATATCAATCTCTTTCTAGACAGAAAATGTTCTTTAAAATACAGTCTAAAAAAGACTGCCTGCGTTGGACCCTCGAGTACTTCAGTCACATCACAAAAAAGGACGCCAGCAATGTTGAAAAACTCATAGCAGTGACCATGATCGAAGAAAATAGACCCCGTGGACGTAGCCCAAGACGTCAGTCAGATCGAATAAAAGAAGCGGTCGAAACACCTATCTGTGATGCAATCTGCGTGGCAAGAAACAGAGGGAAATAGAAAAACATCGTAGCAAAAATTGTATCTAAGGGCAGCCACGATCCTCAAAACTGAGGGAGCGACGCAGGAAGAAGATAAAAATAAAGAACAATAGTGTGTAAAGCTACATAGTTTGATTTATAACAGTGTCCACTGTCCATGTTTCAGCGCCATAACACGGTGATTTGATTTTTTAAAATTCTAAACCTAAAGTAGAGCATTCAGTAACTCGTGAGCCTAAAAGCAGGGTCCTGGGGGCTACTTCTCTGTTATATCTGCCCGTCCAAGATACATGCCTCGCATAGACGCACTCGTGTTACCGGCCGCGTTCGGCCAGCGGGGGAACCCCCCGGCGCCTCCACAGCCACCCGGTCCCCCTCTCGCCTGCGTCATCTAGTGCGGCGACTAGCGCTAGGGTTAATTCAAACTATAACAATTTAAATAATTTAAAAAATTTATCAAAATTTTAGCAAGCATAGTTATTTTTTGAGGATGCTTTTTAACGGACGATGTGAATGGGGAAAAGTGAAACTAACGTGGTTTTACATATCTATCTATTGGCTGGGCAGCTCGTATTATTTCCTCTATTAGTAAGCGAATAGGAGTGTAAGATTATACTTATATTCTAAGTATAAAAAGCTTCGCTTCTATCAGCTTTATTGTGTACTATATTATCCATACTTAATATTATAAATGTGAAAGTGTTTCTGTCTGTCTGTCTGTCTGCTAGTCTTTCACGGCCCATCCGTTCAACCGATTTTGACGAAATTTGGTACAGAGATAGCTTGCATCCCGGGGAAGGACACATGCTACTTTTTATCCCAGAAAATCAAAGAGGTTCCACGGGATCCTTAAAAACCTAAATCCACGCGTACGAAGTCGCGGGCATCAGCTAGTAGGTACATAATATTTATGTACGTTAGTTGTCATGGAGTGTAGAAATCTCGTCAAGTGACCTATGTCCAGCGGTGGACGTCCATCGGTTGAGACGATAATGAAGATGGCTGATGGGGAGACTACAATGTTTTAAGTCGGCGGTCTTTTTAACCTACTTGAAAAAAGGCGTATTCTAATACTCTGTATTCGACCCGTAGGTATTGTTCAATAAACCAATAATTTAGATGATTTTTTGCTAAGTTACCTAATCCACATACTTTCACAAATGTTTAGTATAGCCTGACCAGAAACATAAAAACTTGCTCTGAGGGCGCCATTATGGTAGTTATGTGGTCTATGGTCACTTATATTATCTGCTCTATTATAAATTAGTTCTTTATTTTTCTGATCAGGGTTTATATCATACATCTTGCTATCATCATCCTTATATAATACGAAGTAATGTTGACAGTATGGTCAAGGCAATTTGTTTTAGGTACGACAATAGAGCAACGGGCGGGGTTTGAACCGTCGACCTTTTGGTTTTTCAGTCCACTTCTTTACCTGTTGAGCTATTATTGAACGCATAGCCTTGGAGATGCGGATTCAAGATTTGAGTCCAAGTTTTGATATGTGACAGTGTAGGTTAACACTATAGGTAAAGAAATATATTGTATATAGTTTAGTATGAACGGCAGCCCTGCGTGTCCAAGTCGCAGCCCTGAATCTGTAGAACGTAGAACAGAGCGGCGTGCGTGCCCGGTCCGCTGTAAACAGCCTACCCTCGTACGTATGTAGGGCGGATGGACGTCTCCCCCCTCTCGCCCCCAGAGAAAGGGGTGCCCCCGCTTCTTCCTTGTTCCTCCTTGTGCAAATTCCCCTGGCGATGGAAATGTGCTCCGCCACATTTTATACAATTTCTAGTTCGTGCGTTCCAAAATTCGTTTGTCCAGCTACGCAATATTAAAGTGAAGACGCGAACGCGGTCGCTCGATCAAGACGCTCTATGAATGGCTTGGCCAAGTTATTAAGGTTGTTTGTTGCAAACAATTTCCCCGGCCATTGACTTTTCCTTTCATTCAGTAGGTCGCTCGTCTATTCTTAAGGGAGCTATTATTAGGGCAACAAAACATTAATTACGATGTTTTGTGTAATAAAAACTACTTCTGGTTTTTGAGTGGATGCGCGTAAAATTTTATATTAATGTAAACTCAAAGACTATCCAATAGGTAAAAAAAATAAGTATCATATGATTACTATTTACATTAACTCAAAGAATAAAGATCTTCAAGAATGAGCATTTTAAAGTTAATACTGTAAATACATATCTCTCCAGAGATATGTCATATTAATAGAGCGTACAATGTTCCTGTAAATGGTTTCAACTGGTACCTACAAGGAGACCAATCGTTCATTTTAAGCTAAATTTACGCTGGTAACTTTATCATATTCTTCTGATACAATTCTTGCAGTTATTTAATGAGTGAAAGAGTTGTATTATCATCACCACCATCTGAACCCACCGTTGGCACACTACTGAGAACAGGTCTCTTTCAGAAGTCCAAAATCTATGTGAGGATTTGGCAGACTTCACACCCCTTTAAGAACTTTATGGAGAACTCTCAAACATGCATGTTTCCTTACGATGTTTTTCTTTACCATTAAAGCAAGTGATATTTAATTGCTTAAAATTGCACACAACCGACATGCTAGAGGTGCGTACCCGAGATTGCAGATATTATATTATTTATTTATTTCAATAAAATTATTGCAATAAAACTTAAAGCTAGCCTTATCTAATTACTATATAAATCATGCCCGTGTGGAATGGTGCCAACAATACTGGCTACGTTTCCATGCTGGACAGCTAGGCTGATCCGTTGTGGACATATTACTTATTATGATCAGTTAAAAACGATATCACTTTGAACTTTCAAACTTACGTCCATTAATCATTGGGGCGCTTTATTGACGCCTGTTGTATATTAATTGCTCCTCTATTAATATGAAATCTCTACGATAAAGAGTCATCTATCTATCACGAACTGTGAGACGTAAAACCATGCAAGGTTATATGTTTGGTTGTTAGCAATTTGGGTACACCTGTTACAAAGATAATCTCATTTGATCATAAATCGTACCCGAGGAACTCACTGCTATTAAAAAAGTTTACACCACTGTCAGAGTCACTCAGCGGGCGACGGAGAGAGCTATGCTTGGAGTTTCTCTAGTGATCAAATCAGAAATGTGGCGATCTGCAGGAGAACTAGAGTAACCGACATAGCTCAACGGGTTGCGAAGCTGAAGTGGCAATGGGCAGGGCACATAGTTCGTAAAACCGATAGACGTTGGGGTTTCAAGGTGCTGGAATGGCGACCCCGCACCGGAAGACGCAGCGTTGGAAGACCCCCCTAGGTGGACACACGACATCAGACTAGTCGCACGGAGCCGCTGGATTACGGCAGCGCAAGACCGTGGCGTGTGGAAGTCCCTACAAGAGACCAATGTCCAGCGTCTATCTGTTGATGATGATGATGATGATGATGAGTCACTATAAATAAATACGTACGTCTGTACGATAAAAATCTCTCCGTAAATTGTTTTTATCGAATTATTAATAGTAGTTGTAAAATGATAGAAAATCACTGCACATAAGAAACAGTTATCATAATAGTTCATAAACGAGATTTATTATCGAAGTGAACATACCGCTATCGTCGATTCCATCTTTATAGGTCAGAAAACGATTCAACCTCCCCTATTTTAACGTGAAGTCGTCATCCACCATAATGTCAAACGTCTTCGCCATTTCCAACTATGAAAAAAAAAACCGGCCAAGTGCGACTTCTAGAGTCAGACACGCGCACAGAGGGTTCCGTACTACAGTCGAATTTTGCACGATAAATCAAAAACTATTACGCATAAAAATAAATAAAAATCTGTTTCAGAATGTACAGGTAAAGTCCTGTCATATTATGATACCCCTTTTGATATAGTAATCTTACTTTGAAAGTTGATGATACTGATATTTATTCAGGAACACATTTTAATATTTTTTTCATGATGTACCTAACCCCAAATTTACTTTTTCGGATTTTTCCCTTATGTCTGCTATAAGACAAATTTCATAATAGTTCAACGGGAAGTACCCTCTAGGTTTCTTGACAGACAGACAGACAACAAAGTGATCCTAAAAGGGTTCCATTTTTCCTTTTGAGGTACGGAACCCTAAAAATCTCTACAACAGATGTCTCTTTACTTTGCACTGGTAATGAAAATTAAGTATAGATAGATAATATGTACTTACTTACAAATAATTTTTATTTTTTATTCAAGTGAAATTTCGTACTATAAATAATAATTAGTGAATAAGTTAAGAAAAAAAACAAGTTTTAGTTCACGTTGAGTTTCAAACACTTCACTTTTTACTTGTTGGTACATAGAGAATGTCTGAGGATAGAGGTACCTCGAGCAGCAGATACTAAGTTCGTGGTCCTATGACCGTCTATACGAATTAATTAATATCCAAGACAATAATAACATAATACAAGTGGAAAGGGATGATCGATGAACTGCAAATATGATCGTCATCCTTTGATAGAAAAGGCTCCAAAAGAATAATAGAGAATATTCTACTTACCCTACCATACAGAACCGATCAACCCACTAATAACACAAAAACATTTAAATATTTGCGTTATTGACCGGAAATATCAATACCTATTTTCTGAGGCTCGGTAAATAACTTACAGGCAATTAATATAATCCTAATAATGTTATAAAATGTGAATGTTTGCATGTTTGTTAGGTACTCTTGCACGCCACAATGACTGAAGCGATTTAGCTGAAATTTGGAATGGACATAGCTTATATCCTGAAATAATAATTAAATAAAAAATTAATTAATGTATAGTCTATGCACTTTTTATGCTGGAGATCCAAAATCTGGCTGGTCTTTCAAAAAACCTATATCTACGTTCTAATTTCAAAATTTCACCTGTTTTCAAATAACTTACAACAACAAAAACGGCATTTAAAAAGTTTATTGAAAATTAAAAAGATTCTCAAGGCCTTAATTAAAAACTATTAACTAAAACTAGAGCATTAGAGCGAAATTCAGTTAGCACTCATCAGAGGTCGTAGCGGCTGTTGGTGGAATACTTGTCATGTACAGAATTTCTGGGCTTTTAATTAAAGCCCGAGTAATTTAGAGAGGGCCAGGGCGTTACCACCACGCATGGGCATGTATTAGGTACAGTCTTCTGCATACTCATTTGGAAATGTTTAAACAGAGGTGCCTTGTAGGGAGGTGGGTGGTGATGGTTAGTTCTCCTCTACAGATAAATTAATAATACCGCTTGGCTATACGTAATAGCACGCATGTCCGTAAGTTGGTTCACAGGGTGTTTGGAAACATTCCATTCATTTTATGACTTCAACTTTAAAACATCAAAATATCGTGTGTATCATTTCTGTTATTGTCCAAAGCTGATTGCGATTGGTCAAGGCCCTAGGCAATGCCCAGAAATGCCCAGTGCTCTTAGCACAAAGCCAAAAATTCGGCTTCTATTTAACGAGTTTCAGGTTAATATAGAAGTGTCATGCGGGTGTATGGGGCGTCCCCCGCCTCATATCCTGATTGCCATCTCGACCTGTCGCGGACTATATTTAGGGCCTCTGGTGGGAAACTAAATGGTGGTGGGAAATGGGGGAACAAAAAAGGTGACTAAAATTGATCGCATTTTTGCGTAGCTTGTTTTATATTTTTAAAATTAGATACCTGTATGTGATGAGTATTAGAGATGAGCTTCAGTATGGTATTCAAATACTAATCATCATCGTCAACTGATAGACGACCACTGCTGGACATAGGTCTGTTGTAGGAACTTCCACACGCTATAGTCTTGCCCCCCACCATCTGAATCCAGCGGCTCCCTGTGACTCGTTTGATGTCTTCTGTCCACCTAGTGGGCGGTCTTCCAACGCTGAGCTCTTTCTTCGATGTGGAGTCGCTATTCTTCTGGGGACCCCAATTTTAAAACTATGTGCCCTGCCTATTGCCACTTAAGGTTCGCAACCCACTGAACTATGTCAGCTACTCTGGTTTTCCTACGGATTTCTTCAAGTAGTTGTATAATTTTAAAAACTTTGGCAAACACTTGTAAGATCAGCCTGTATAGCTGAGATGCGAGATGTAAAATTTGAGCGGAGCACAACGTACACCTATTATGAAATTTGTGCACACATAGAGCGTCCACAGTACGCACACAGAGACAACGTACTCGGACTTGGCTACTGGGGTGGGTATAGAATCCTTGCGACTTCGACCCGGCTTAAATTCTCATATTAATATGTATCTCCTTTAAGCTTAGATTTCTGGAAGCCGATGTTCGTCGTAATTGTGTCGCCATTATAGACTTTGTTATAGATACCTTATCCTTCCAAATAGGTTGATAAAAATGTTATTATTCCGTTGATATACCTACTTAGTAAGGATACATAAGAAAATTCGAAAGTTCCTCAGAGCTTGAAGACCAATCTTCGAACAGTGCGTGTTGCCAATGACGATTCGATGACATAGATTCGAGACATAGAACTCTTAAGAAAGCGTAGATTCGCTCGGCGAACGATGGGGAGAGTTATATCTACCTATTTGGAGTTTCAATCAAATCAGAAACAAAGAGATCCGTTGGAGAACAAGAAGCTAAGCGACTTGCTAAGCTGAAGTGGGAATGGGCAGGCACATAGTTAAAAAACTGCTAGAATGGTGACCTCGCACCGGAAAGCGCAGCGTTGGAAGAACCCCTACTAGGTGGACAGGCGACATCAAACGAGGGATCGTAGGGAGTCGCTGGATTTAGGCAGCGCATGCAGTTTTCATAACTCCTAAAAGTTAGAGGTGCGTGCCCGGAATCGAACACCTGCCCTTCCGAATCTTAACCACCTCAGTAAGTCATAACCGCTATAGGCTGGCTCCACTCTATATAATAAAATAGTTTTTCTTGAAGATTTAAACATTTCAGCCGTTTTTATACAAACCTCCGCCTCCACTAACGCTTAAAATAATTCTTCAGCCACCTTCTCCCCTAATGGAGCACGTCACTATCATTTTTTTTCTTTCCCGACAGAAATAATTGCAGGCTCCCGTTTTCCTAAAAAGAAAAGCAATTTTCTCACCTTCTGCGAATCCATTTAATTTATCTACTTGTAGCTATTCTGTCGATTACAATATGTATCGAAGATCTCTTTATATATTGGTTGTTTTTCTACTATTTTATGATAATGAAACTCATACTTGTTGGTGTAATATAAGTCCCGCAAATTGCTGTTGCGCTGGAACCATGTCTCATTAACATAGAAATGACGTCATTTTGACGTTAGCTGAAATAAAAATATACCATCAGCTCGAAACTTCAATCTAGTGCTGACGTCATTAAAATGGCGGCCACCCGCATTAGCAATTTGCGAGACTTATACCACAGTTCACTCTGGTAATACAATTTTTATTTTCTATGTTAGTCAATAGACAAGTACGAAAGGACAGTAACTTTGTTTTACATCATCGTGATCCGCGTATTTATCACTTTTCTCGTCAACTCAAACTAAAGCTACATAATATAGACAATCGGGAGCGTATTACCTACCTGCTTATTTGTATACCTAATGCTATGGATGCTAATGCTAAGGATGTTAAATGGTATTGTTTCTTTTTATTGAATAGCAATTATTATGGTAACTAGGTAGGTACATTTGAAGTGTAGGTAAAAACGCTATCATAAAAATTACAAATTGTAACTGTAAGGTTTCTGTAAATTAGGAGCCTCAATAGCTCAACCGGTATAGGAGTGGACTGAAAACCGAAAGGTCGACGGTTCAAATCCCGCCCGTATGCACTATTGTCGTACCTACTCCTAGCACAAGCCTGACGCTTAATTGGAGAGGAAAGGGGAATATTAGTCATTTATTATGGCTAATATTCTTTAAAAAAAAAAAAAAAAATGAAAAAAAATTAAGGGAGGAAACTTTATTATATTATAAAAATATTAAAGCCCACAACTTTTTATTTTTATTTTTTGTAACTTTTCTTTCTATCTGTCTTTCGACCGTTCACGCATCACGCTGAAAGTAGCTAGGTATTTACAGTAAGAAATTGAACGTAATTTGGCTGCCTATACATAATATCTAAAAGTTCTAAAACTCAAGATTAGCATTTAGAATGAATAATACGGCCATCTTTGCTTACAATTGTATTAGTTTTTGGTTTTTGTGTTTTTTCTAGTTTTGTGTGCAATAAAAACTTTCTATCTATATATCTAAGGTTCATTCGGGATAGGTGATGAAATTTTTTGTAAACGTTACTCCATTAGGTAAGTACTCCATCTTAAAGGATGTACGTACCATTAGGTTGGTTTTATGCAGAAAGGCCGGAATTCCTCAACAGATAAAAGCATAGAGGAAAGTATTTTCAGAAGATCCATCCGAGTGACGCCGGGGCGGGTCAGTTAGTTAATTATATAAGCAAAAATGTGATCTGCCTGAAATATCGCAGACACTGTGGTCTACACGTGACGAAGTTTAGTTTTCTCCTGAATTTTTAAACAGCATTCTACCCTTTTCAATTACCCGTTGAAAGAGGGTTTGTTTCGCTGTCCAAGCCTGGTTGACAATCCTTTTTGGGTCGTTTAATTATTAACGGAAATTTCTTAATTTAGACGCAACTGAAAAATCTAAGCGTTGACAGTGTTTTGCGCTTTAATTGTCTAATATTCCTACCAGCTCTATCAGCTCTATCAGCTCTACCAGCTCTATCAGCTCTATCAACTCTTCCAGCTCTATAAGCTCTACCAGCTCTATTAGCTCTACCAGCTCTATCAGCTCTTCCAGCTCTATCAGATCTAACAGCTCTATCAGCTCTACCAGTTCTATCAGCTCTATCAGCTCTCCCAGCTCTATCAGCTCTACCAGCTCTATCAGCTCTCACAGCCCTATCAGCTCTAGCAGCTCTATCAGCTCTGCTAGCTCTATCAGCTCTGCCATTTCTATCAGCTCTGCCTACGCTATCAGCTCTGCCAACGCTATCAGCTCTGCCAACGCTATCAGCTCTGCCAATGCTATCAGCTCTGCTAATTCTATAACTCTTAAATATATATGTATATCTATTTCAAGCCAATCAATAATGTTGTTCCCCAGAAACAAAAGTTGCTGAAATGAACTGTCACTGTTATGTCAAGGTTTATTATGTCTAAGTAACAAAAACATGCAAAAATTGACTTGCTGTGAGTGCTTATGCAGTGCAAGTAATTTGACGTGCAAGTAACTTGCCAGAGCTAAAGTCTGTAAGTTTTATTGCTCGTAGACACTAATTGTTACTTGGCCTTAGATACCTATCATCATCTAAGCATCATATTCTTAACAAAATATTTTGTAATTGTAAAAACGATGAAAATATTTCCTGTGGAGTCACTTTTATCAATAACTAGCTGATGCCCGCGACTGCGTCCGCGTGGAATTAGGTTTTTCAAAAATCCCGTGGTAACTCTGTTATTTTCCGTGATAAAAAGTAGCCTATGTCACTCTCCAGGTCTTTATCTATAACCATGCAAAAAATCACGTGAATCCGTTGCACCGTTGCGACGTGATTGAAGGACAAACCAACAAACCAACAAACAAACACACTTTCGCATTTATAATAAGGGTACTGATTAAAATACATTAGAGGTTAAACAAAATGAAAATGAAATAAAGGACTTGCCCAGGATTTCAAAGCACTATCATTATCTTAAGTTTACTTCACTTGCTTACTATTTGTTTTGTAGCCATTAGAAGAAAATTAAATCCGAATAGAATCCCTTTATTGTTGAGTGCTAATAAAAACTCACCTTTATCTATCGTAAACACATTGTTTAGTACACATCACGTGAATTATACGAGCAGTCAAGGTCTTTCCAAGATTTGATGTCTGATTAGACATCTATCTCTTATCTTTTGTCTAATTTTTGCTGTACTTTGTTTTCTGAATAGTTTTGGTAACTCCCTAGCCTAGATTCCAATATATTTCTATTTTAGTGACTATTTTGGACTCGACTCTAGTGAGATCTTACCTTATAGACGATGTTTCCTTAAACTTGTGCATCAAGACTAATTTCAAGTTATGCACAATGACACTAAATAGCATCTGTTATTTGGTGTAATTATCTATCGCAAATCTATAATATATGTAGTTACAAATATCAGCCAAGTGCGAGTCAGACATCGTACAAGAAATACTCACTTAGCACTTCAATTAGGTATAATTATTTAATATTTGTTATCATTTGTGACTATAGCGGCAATTAGAAATACAAACTCTGTGAAAATTCTGTTCCTAGTACGGTTTACGAGATACAGCCCGCTGACCTACAGACGGACGGACGCGTGGACAGAGGGGGCTTAGTAATATGGCCCCGTTGGAACTATTTGGGTACTGAACCCTAAAAATGTCATAACTAAGCCGAAGCTTTAAATAAAAATAATTTCAGAAGTTCGCAGATGGTTTGTAACATCAATCTTTAGTTCTTATAAACTCAACGAATAAATACAATTACGTCTAAAAAATATTACTAAGGATATTAAAATTATTTCTTGATATAAAACTTCAACTTTCTGTGAATTTAAAATAAATTAAGGTTGATTGTCAGTTTACAGAATGTTTACAGTCGACTGCTACTTACTATATATTTTGTACCCTAAAAACTGAATGTAATTTAAACTAAATCAGATATTAATGTTTCCAAGGTAGGCTTGCTGTATGGAGAGTGTTCGAATCCATTTACTGTTCTAAATTATGCGTAAAACGTCCATTTGACGCTCACCCCTCTTCCCTCTTATCGCTTGGACAGGGAGCCTCGGGCGGGGGTGCCGGACTAGGGCAAATTGGGGGGTTTTGCAGCCCCCCAAGTGAGGGGGGTCCGAAGTCCTCACCCTTTAGCTACCCTGAAGTTCCATCTCTCACACCTATAAATTCGGCACACACACCCCATCGGGCGGGGTGGTCATGGCGTACCAATCCTTTCGCCGCGGCCGTGTCACATTCGCCAGGGCTCCGGTGACCTCCACTACAAATTAATATTCAGAAACGTTTCCGTTTCGATCGTTAATCATTGCTTTCTCCCGGTCTCCTCAGGCCTCTGCCCGTGTACGCGACACGTCACGCCTTTACCTGATTACGGCAGCAAACATTCAGCCATTCCTACTACATACATACTGAATATCGTACAACATACATACGTGTTTTCTGATCAGTGTACAGCTAACTTAACACAGAGCTAACTCAATAGAAACAAAAATAATGTATTTCAAAACTTTACCTGACGGCTTTGGCTTCTTGTGAGCAATCAACTTCAAAAGAATGTTTTCATCAACCCCAAATTTCAAGCAAAATAAATATTACTATTATGTAGGTACTGAGTTGGACGGATGGTTATATTTGTGTTATGTATATGCCAAAATATACAATATATGTACCTAATCGAGCCGTGTTGGTGAGAGTACGAGCACGAAGAAACCAATATTGTGTTTTTTCTGTTTGTGTGGAAAATAAAAAAATAAAAAAAAAAAAGTTCGTGACTGAGAAATGACGTCCACGGCTTTGAACACTGGCGAGAGCCGTGATAGCCTAGTGGTTAGGACGTCGGCCTCCTATTCGGGAGGTCAGGGGTTTCCGGGCACGCTCTTGTAACTTTTCGGAGATCGCTTTAACAGTGAAGGGAAACATCATGAAACCTGCATGCTTGAGAGCTCTCCATAATGTTCTCAAAGGTGTGTGGTCTACCGATCCGCACTTGGCCAGAACTTCTCATACTGAGAGGAGATCTGTGCTCTGTAGTGAGCCAGCAATGGGTTGATCATGATGATGATTATGATACTAAAATATTTGATTTAAAAAGTTCTAGGGAATCCTCATATCGTACCTAAAACTTAGAAATTTTACCTACTTCATAAACAACTTTTTAACTTGTGCGAATTGTTTTGTAGTAGCTTGCTTTGAACTAAGTATGTACCTAGAATAGCTCCGAAACTTCTCCACAGTCACAAATTGTGTTTATAGAAATGCTTCACGGAATTCAGTAACTAATAAGTTACAATAATTAATTTCCTTGGTTATAGTCACGCAAAGAAGTTGTTTCAAAATATGCAGCGCACCCTATAACTTCGGTTTGGTTTTGATTAGTACTTACCATGTCATCATCATCATGATCAACCCATCGCCGGCTCACTACAGAGCACGGGTCTCCTCTCAGAGAGAAGGGTTTTGGCCATAGTCTACCACGTTGGCCATGTGCGGATTGGTAGACTTCACAGTTCACACATCTTTGAGAACATTATAAAGAACTCTCAGGCATGCAGATTTCCTCACGATGTTTACCTTCACCGTTAAAGCAAGTGATATTTAATTACTTAAAACGCACATAACTCTGAAAAGTTAAAGGTCCGTGCGCGGGATCGAACCCCCGACCTCCGATTAGAAGACGGAAGTCCTAACCACTAGGCTTTCACCGCTAGTGACTACCACTATATAACTTACCATGTATAAATTTGCAATTTATTAAAATTCCATGTTAAGTGGTGATGCAGTGTTTCTACACGGCATGATACCGGAACGCTAAATCGCTTGGCGACACACCGGCAGAGGCAATTCAGAAATTATAATATCCCAAATTGGCCCTGCCGAGAATCGAACCAGGGATTTCCCACATACAAGACCACAGCGCTCTGCACTGCGACAAGGACGTCGTCAAGTTAAATTATTATTTTTAATTAGCCTTTAATCTCAACTTATTTATACTTTAAAAATCCTGTAGAATCTTTTGATATCTTCTACAGACTGTGAAAGCCGAGTCAAAATCGATTCAGTCGTTTTGAAATCTAGCTTGGACAAACAGAACGACAAAATATTTCGGTATAAATATATTTTTGGGTTTAGGGAATTCAAATAAGCATAAAAAATAAAAAATAAACAGTTCTTTAGAAATCACACACAGACACTTCAATTTTTATTTTATTCGTGCATAATAATATAGTATACTTAAATTATTATTAAAGATAGGGTATATCCAGATTTCGTTCGTCATTATTTCAAAATTAAAAAACCGGCCAAGTGCAAGTCAGACTCGCGCACCAAGGGTTCCGTAGGTACTTGAGTATTTTTTCCGACATTTTGCACGATATATTAAAAACTATTTTATGCATAAAAATGTTTTGGAATGTACAAGTAAAGGCATTTCATAATGATAGCCCACTTGGTATAGTTATCTTACTTTAAAATTTGAAAATAATTAATTGTTTCTTGACAACTAATTATAATTGAAATAATAATAATTAATTAACTTTAATGTCATTGGAAGTACCCTACAGACAGACAAAGAAGTTATACTACAAGGGTTCCTTTTTTAATTTTTAGGTACGGAACCCTAAAAATCGTAAATATATAATTATTATAGATGGGTAATTGTGCAAGTTTCATTTACCATTATTCTCAAATTTATTGCAAATCTGAGGTATATTTCTAAAGAATCTTAAAGTAAGTTCATAACTTCAGAAATTAGAAAAACTTGTTGACACCTAGGGGATGCGTTTAGCTGATACGGTTTATTTTATTAGCTTACGTAAAGTACATGGAATCTTCCTATTCTAGATTCGTATTAAAGGGATAATTTTACTGACTGACTGAAGTACAAAAAACGGGATATCCATTAGGCATTTTTAGGCAGGCAAATTTTATAGGTAGGTTTTCTCGATAAGTACATAGACCTCCACTAAGAATGAATTTTCATAAATTACACCCAAGAGAACCGCGGCGAGTTAGCTTGTTATAAGTATACTTATATAAATTTCATAATAATATGTATTTATATCAATTTAACTATTTTAAGCTTTAGATTTGCTCTCTGTTACAATTCTCGATCGATTAGTTAATTTAAATGTTTTACACATCAATGTTACTTTTCCACCTGAAACATTTTGGTCTAACGTTTTAACCGTGTTAGTCAACATATATTTATTGACAAAGCGAGACTTTTTATGGTTAGTTTGAATGTTCTGATCCTCTTGTTCCGTGTCAATCGCGTGCTGTGGTTTTTTATTATCTTCATAATCAGACATAGTGGAACTTGAACTGTAGTTACATACTACATCCACTCTTATCACTTGAAGTGTTGCGGGGCTCTCCGTCCTCGATATAGTTAGACTTTTTCTTTTT
Source organism: Maniola hyperantus (assembly GCF_902806685.2). Classification (NCBI taxonomy): domain Eukaryota; kingdom Metazoa; phylum Arthropoda; class Insecta; order Lepidoptera; family Nymphalidae; genus Maniola; species Maniola hyperantus. The sequence goes on from NC_048564.1 coordinate 5,419,634, forward strand.
CCGATTTTGTGAAATGCAACTCTGGTATCTTCAATGTTATCGTCTTGAAGTTTTTTTGTATCGTCTTCAATATTTATCTTGGAATTTTTTCTGTTGGATTTTTTCGTTTTGTTAAGGTCAAACTTATGTTTTCTTCTAGGGTCTGCGGTTCTTAAGTCTACTTGGGTAGCTTTATTTTCTTTAGTTTTATTATTTAAACAAAACAGAACGATGCTTGATTTTCCAGAAGAGGGCCGAGAGTTTTCATTATTTGAAAAGTATTTGGAGTAATCATCGAAATAATCACTGAGTTCTGAAGAACGGCTTTCCAATAGTGGATCAAAATCATCTACTACTTGCTTAACAAACATGCGGTGTTTTTGGTTGTTGGGTAAGGTTTTGTATTTAAAGCTGGTCCGCGGTCTACGCCGTTGATCGACGCTTCCTTGAAACTGTATATTTTGCACAGAAAGGAATAAGTCCTCGCGAAATTGGTGAGGCAGTCCACTTTCATTAATTGTCTCTGTTAATATATCATCATTCTCGGTATCGTTGCAATAGAACCTTAAAACCACAAAAACTAAATATAATTTAAAACTTAAACTACTTATATAAATAGTAATCAAAATAGTATCTTGTTAAATGATTTCCGAACCTATCGAAAATGTCAGTCCACTGTGTATCTTCCTCATGGTCTGGATTAACCATGCGTTTTTGACAAAACCTTCTAGGCTTTTCGTTAGTTAATTTGGTTCTGGATTTAGATCTGTCTTGGAGCTGCAGTTTTGCGCATTGCATTGTGTATAAGTCACTCTGGAATAGAATAATATATTTTGTTAAGATCACTAGTGAATCAAATATTGCGGCTGACAACAAAATAATATTCCGGACACGCACTTTTAACTTTTTTCAAGTAAATAAATATCACTTGCTTTAAGAAGGGACATGGCGATGAAATCTGCATGCCTGAGAGTTCTACATAATGTTTTCAAAGGTACGCGAAGTCGAAATGAGTCGATGGTGAAAAGATCGGAGGGATGCCTTTGCCCAGACTTGGGACAGTACAGGCTGCTTTAGATTAGATTAGATGTAGGTAGGTACCTAACTCCATTATGAAAGTGAACGAACGTGGTTTTAAAATCTACAAAAATACCTACCCACGTACTTACCTGTAAAATTCACGTTCTATTTTTAAAAACACCTACACAAAAAAGCAAACAGTAAATAAATTAGCAATTACTGCAAACGAAGACAAGCAAGCTTCTTCCTATTCTTTTTCAAAACATTGTTTAGTTCTATTCATTTTGGAAGTAATTATGTCGGTCGTCGCTTAGCACCTTCTCCTTCCTTCTTACTTAATTTACTCGGTATAAGAGAGAGATAGAAGTGCGCAAGGATTTTCTAAAGTATTGATAAAGCTACAATGCCGGCAGGATGGTGTATTTGATCTAGCATCGTAGCGGTCCACATGTTCTTGGGAATGGCTTCGCCAACGATGCAAAAAATGTTTCTCTGTATAATTGTACACAGCTTGAACGATTTTGATAGTTTACAAAATATTCACCAAAGAATATAATTTTTGGGTTTATTGGTAGATTTAAAAAGGGATAAACAATTATTCTATTTATTAAATTTTATTTTTGGGTTCATAATACTGAAGTTATTATGTAACGCAACTTTGTATGCGTGGATTTAGGTTTGTATAAATCCCGTGGGAACTCTTTGATTTTCCAGGATATAAAGTAGCTTATGTCACTTTTCATGCGCGATTGCGGGAGAATGACAGCTACAATGTCACGATCGCAATCATCTCTGATTGGTTAAGCCTTGCTCACTATTGGCTACAATGCATTGTTGCAACAAGAATCTCACAAATTCAGCCAATCATAACAATTGAGATTGTAATAATGATTGATGCAGGTTTTAGACAATCGCCCTAGTCTTAAACTATACCCATGCAAAAGATCTCGTCGATCAGTTGCCCCGTTGCGACGTGATTGAAGGAAAAACCAACAAACAAACAAACACACTTTTGCGTTTATTATATGGGTATTGATTATAAAGCCATTTGTTTTAAAAAACTATCCGTCATAATATTTTAAAAGTTGTTTCAGAAAGCGTATATAGTCCATTACATTCCAAACCTTAGTAATAGGTATGTCTGCAAGTAACAAGTTAACCCATAATTTTGATGGCTTAATTGAAATCGATTTATTTTTATTGTTTGCGAAAAATCGTAAAAATTACTTAATCGTGACTTGGTGATATCGCGTCACAGGTTTACTTTGCATAATTACTGAAACAGAATAAAAACATTTTCGCTACGTCTTTCGAGCCGCCGTCGACTGTATTTTTAGCAAGCTCAAATTTCTACGCGGCACGCAACCCTGTGAATTATACGACAAGTAGGACTAATTTTGTAAGGCAACATCTATCTATCATCATCATCATCATCATCAACCGATAGACGTCCACTGCTGGACATAGGTCTCTTGTAGGGACTTCCACACGCCACGGTCTTGCACCGCCTGAATCGTCGTATTAAAGTTAAAATACGCTCGGTTTTAAAGTTTCGCAAGTCGCGTGTTTGTGCGATAGAGATCTGTCTAATTAATCTGCCGGTAGGCAGATGCGTCTGCTGAAGACTTTCTTTAAGACCTATTGTCCGAATAGAACCAAAAAGTTATCTGCCCATTCCTACTCTCAAGCTCATGGAGGAGAGACAAGAGATGAAGCAATATCCAAATGGTTAAAAATAGTTATTGTTACATCGAATAGTTACCTGAATCCTCATTTTAATGATTGTTGTAACGTGATTTATTTATCTAAGCCTATTGGAATAACTTCTACCCTTATTCAACGATTTTATTGATCAAATAACAATTAAGCACAATTTAAGGCCCTGTTCTGTAATGATTGCTATAGAACATTGTCCAGAAATGGACATCTATCGGTTGAAACTATGAAGACGAATGACGAAATTCAGTTTTAAAAACATAGTCAGTCTCTCATAAAATATAATTAAAATTACAGATGAATGTAAAAAATCGAATGTCACATGTAATCTTTCTATTATATAAAAATGAATCACTAAATGTGTTGGTCATCGCAAATCTCGAGAACAGCTGAACCGATTTCGCTAATTCTTTTTTTATAATATTCCTTGAAGTACGTGAATGGTTTTTAGGGAGAGAAAAATTTAAAAAAAATTTAATCGACTGTTAGGCGGTACGAAGTTCGCCAGGGCAGTTAGTCTCTATAATTAAAAATGAATCGCTGAATATGTTGCTGATCTCAAATCTTGAGAATAGCTAAACCGATTTCGCTAATCCTTTTTTTATAATATTCCTTGAAATACGAGGATGGTTCTTACGGAGAATTTTTTTTTTTTTAAATCCTGAAAAAGAATCGACTGTTAGGCGGTACGAAGTTCGCCGGGGCAGCTAGTTACAAAATAAAAATAAATCACATGCCAAAACAACTAAAAGTAAGAATCAAGCTTGTTTATTCCCTCTATAATATAATACCCGCACACAGCTTCAAAATAATAGGCACAGCTGCTACACGACTAGACAAGCACACAAACGCATTTCCTCGGTGCATCCATCGCACACGGACATCTTGGATAAGAAAAAATGCATTATTATTATCCTGGAACCAGGACATCGATACCGGGTACTCAAATTTAACCTTTATTTCGGAAGCAATAAAGAATAAATCAGACAATTTTAATCCTGAAAGCGATTAACTTAGATTTTATCCTTAACGGAAGGAAAGCGTGCGATTGTAGAGCTTTTTGTTGCTGAAAGAAGATTCAAGATCGTTTGAGTTTGGGTAAGGAATTTAAGTTTAATAATGCTTGAAAAAAACGCTATGTATCTTAGTAGGCGCCAAATGCACGTTGCACAGCTCCTACGATTCTATAGAATTTTGTTAGACGTGATTTTTATTGCACGTGGAATATTATTGGTGTGCTATGTATTTTGCCTTCGGACAGTGCAACTCCCGTAGTTACTTTTTGTACATCGTAAAATAACATAGCAGATACTAGATACCTACCTACCTAAATACCTACCACTCTCATATGGAAGTTTTATAACTAGGTAGGTACTTAGACTTACACTATTAGGTAGTTTGGACAGTGCAATTCCCGTAGTTACTTTTTGTACATCGTAAAGTAAAAATACAATAGTAGATACTAGGTACCTACCACTCCCATATGGAAGTTTTATAACTAGGTAGGTACTTACATGTATTAGGTAGTACCTATTTAAAAACAACCTAAGTAGGTACTAGGTACCTACCTCGAGTAAACTTTATATAAGCTCGCTTGTTTAAGTGGAGCTACTGATTACTTTACAAAAACAATTCATTTTTTTTTTACTTTTCTCAAATTTCTAAGACTTCTTATTTCTACTTGAACGAGAAATAATAAGTAGGTAACAAAGGGCGCAGCTCAGTAACCATCTGAGACAATTGAGTAAATTAGAAAAGGCTTGAGCTTTCCTTGAAAGTTTATTTTGAAACGGTTTAAATTTCAACTTATTACTAGGTAGATAGATACACCTACTTTATTACCTACCTTTCCTAAATTTTAAATCATTTTTCGTAAGCTTATTAGTTTTATATTTAATATAATATTTAAATGATAAGAAAGCTTGGGAATGCGTCGCTTAACAGCTTTGTGATAGTTGTAATAGGTTTAAGTGATTTTGCAAAGTGGTGATAATAAAAAAATACCCGGCTGATTTTGTTCTGGGCTCTTCTCGGACTTGGCGCGTATCTTTAGTTATAAGTACGTAATAATTATCACCAATATACTATCATCTTACAAATTAACAATTTTGACCATCAGTAAGCGTAACACGTTACCTATTCTGAAAAAATAATTTGACTTGACTTGACTCGATTGAATTATAAGTAGACTATGTAATATTAATCTCTAATACAACATTTTTGTAATAACTATTATTATCAGCTCTTACTTTGGCTTTGTCACATCTATCACGTTATATTTTGTAACATATTAGCTATAGATAGCAAACTAAAGTAATATACTTATTAAGTAAGTAGGTACCTACTTAACTTGTAATTTCTGGAACACCGATGAAATATAGGTACCTATGTAGAATGGAAAGTGACTTGAATTATTTCCTTGAACGAACCTACTCATTTGTGGTAACTTGCTATCGATTATTTAAAAAAATGCTAACACCAACTTCGAAACAAGTTAGAATTATAAAGTTAAGGTAACAATAGAAATACCTGCGCGCGTCCCGAATCCCAACTGAAACGGGATATCCTTGACCTCCTTAAAAAATTAAAACCGTATATTCACTTGCAACCCTACTATGGTGAAACAGGCATGACCAGTATAATACAACCTGTCGCTGGGTCAAATATTACTATATAGGGGTCACAAATAACATCCCGTATTGATTTCACTACCGCATCTTTAGTCCTTTCGATATTATCATGACAAAGGCTGACCCCCTGCGTTTCTTTCAGAAATATAATAGCATCTCTGACCACGCCCGTTGCCAAAAGGTATCTTTTGTGTTATAAATTTAAAAAATAGGCTGATTTATGTTTTTTTTTCAGTACATTAATTTTGCTGTCTGAAATGCTTGAACTCCTCCTAATGGCGTTGAAAAGTGGATACTGATGACTGACAAGCACAAAATTGCGCATCGAAATATTCGCTTATGTTACGAGTCACCTGAAGGATAAAACAAGAAATAAAGAGATCTGAAAGAGGACAAAGATTACTTAATCTAAGCATTAGCAAGCTAAAGTGGCAGATAGCTAACCATGCTTGGCGTAGAAGCCGCTATGTGGATCCTACCTATCGTTGATTTAAGCACAGTCACATTGCAACTGGGTCTGGTAGTACTCATTAGGAAAGGGTGGTCAGCTAGCCCATAAGGCTAACGTGATAAAATGCTTTAAATTCTTTTTACTAGGAAAGTATGAAAAATATTTCCGTAAATGAAGCGTCGATACCCGGTCGTTGCACAATGTCTGTTATACTTATCATCAGTAAGTTCTATAGAAATTGCCCATATTCACGACCCCTTTGCTCTAAAATCTATCGCAGGCCAAACAAAGCCGTGTGCGCGAATATGTATCAGTGAGTAAATAAAGGGATGATAATAATAATACATTGTAAAGACTGATGTGATTAAAAAAAACTATTTCCCTTAGTGCTGTCAAGGTGCATTCTTATAAGTGATGCGTTTAGCGTCTCGTCGGATATCGATAAAATTTTAACTTGTCTTAGGTATGCAACGAAATAAATTAGTTATTCTTCAAAATTATTAAAGTTACTAAACAATTATTTATGAAAGTAAAGTTACTAGTAAGTTTCATTAGTATGCACATACGTTAAAAAACCACAAAAATGGTTCTTAATAACTAAACCAGAAAACATTTAATGTTATAATTTGGGCATTTGGGCGGGTGGTGGATCTGACTCATAACTAATTTACCTGTCTAGGATGTCATTTCCATTCCCGATGCAGTTTGCGGCAATACAAGTTTACCAGTTCACAGTTGACACTACTTTGTAGGTACTTCTAAATAAATCAGTTTTTTACCAACCTTTTGTACCAACTTTTTAAGATCTATTTTTTGGAACTTGTCATATGCGTTTTGTGATGCAATAAAGAATATACTGTACATAATATATACAGTTATATCCTGTCTATTACATACTATTTATTATATCCAGAATACCTACGACCTACGTCCTACATACTAATTGGGTAAAAAGGAAAACTTTGCTCTATCTCTTAGAGATTTATACCTTGGGCCCATTTAATTTTTTCAATTCATTCAATTCTTCATTTACCATCAAATTCAACAACAACTGTTAACAAGTTAAGCACTGTCAATAGCCACTATTGACACAACAATGTAGCTAATTCTGTTGTACACAATCTATCATCGTCATTGTCATCATCAACCGATAGACATCCAGTGTTGGACATAGGTCTCTTATAGGGACTTCCACACGCAACGGTCTTGCGCCGAGAGAATCCAGCGGATATGATTGGAGTTTCTCTACGTGATCAAATGAGGTAACCGACATAGCTCAACAGGTTTTTTTTTAAATTCATTATAGGCAAACGCTTGACCACAATCACACCTAATGGAAAGTGATGATGTGACCTAAGATGGGACGCGCTTACTTAGAAGATGCTTATTCATTCTTGTTTTAAAGATACCCGGGTTGTTATTTTTGCGCAGGTAAACTGGCAATGCTCAGGGTATATATTATTTTGAAAAACCGAATAGACATTGGGGTCTCAAGGTACTGGAATGGTGACCTCGCGCCGGAATGCGCACCGTTGAAAGACCTCCCTCTAGGCGGACAGACGGCATCAAACACAAACATACATAAAACTACAACGAATAATCTAAATACACTTTCTGTCTCCCTGCGGGAAATCTAGCACTACATTTAGACCTAATAATTGTTTATTTTAATCTAATCTAAGTGGTTTTTTATTTTTTTATTTTTATTGGGTACCTACCCTTTTCAAAGATGATTGTGTAGGTACCTACTACATTTTTTTTGTGTGTTGTTTCGGATTGACTATGCTGCGTAGGCCCTACTGGCTGCTACAGCGTCACCGGGGGGGTTGGCGAGCGCGAAGCTCCGCCTGGGGGTGAGCCCTAGGGCTCGAAGGAATTATTCGAGGGGTCGGGGGGCAACGTCCTCCTAAGGGCGCCTCCTGTGAGGCTCGGACCACGGCTTAGGATGACGTTGGGATGGGTGGAGTTGTTGGACTACTGGTTAGTCCGTACGCCCCCGAGGCCGTGGCGTGAGTCCACGTCCGGGTGACGTTAGAAATCGGGGATACCTACTACAAAAATAGCCAAAGTTATCTAGGTAGCTAAAATATTATATCGATATCGATAAAATTGTGCATCGTACCTATCTACCGATCCTCAGGTGAACGTAATCGTTGTGGGAACTATTTCTGCCGTCTCTTTTGAAAAATGTTTCCGTCCTTCTCTAAAATTGTTAGCGAGACAATCTTACACAAAGCGCATTCAATACGATAGATGATTGAATGAAGCTTCAGCGCTTGCATTATATCGTGTCAACGAAAATATAATAGTGCAAAATTTTGAATATTATTTATTACATAGGTACTTAGTTGTTAGGAGGTACTTGCTGCCTCGTTTGTCTAGTGGTTAGCGTTTTTAAGCGTTAGATGACGAGGTCCTGGGTTCAAATAGTTAGGTATTACATTTTTCCGTTAAGAAGAGTCAGGAAATTGACGGTGCTTCACCCCCGTGCCTCGGAGAGCACGTAAAGCCTTCGGTCCTGTCCCTGATCTCTCTCCGGTCGTGTCGAATCTCCGCCCCATCGGGCTTTGAGAGTGTGGGAATAACGAGTGCATCTGTGTTTGCGCACACACTTGTGCACTATCTCCCGCGCAGTTGGCTAATCTCTATGGAGATTGGCCACCGTGGCCGAAATTTAGTCGGGAGGACATTATTATTATTAGGTTTTTACAAGTGTTCCCTGATCCCGTTCCACACGTTTGGTGAACAGTGTTGGGGTCAGCGTTGGGGCCAACATGTGGAGTCGGCTTTAATAATCCTAATTTAAGTGACCCCAAAATCACTACCCATATTATAAATGCGAAAGTGTGTTTGTTTGTTGGTTTGTTGGTATGTCCCTCAATTACGTCGCAGCAACGGGTCGCCGTGATTTTTTGCATGGTTAAAGACATGGTTAAAGTTAAAGACCTGGAAAGTGGCATAGGCTACTTTTTATCCCGGAAAATCAAAGAGTTCCCACAGGATTTTTAAAAACCAAAATCCACGCCAACGATGTCGCGGGCATTAGCTAGTAAATTTAATAAAAGTAGGTGGGTATGAACATAACATGCCATGGTTAAAAGTCATTGATCCTATAACTTGACATACCTAATTAAAAATTTTCTTTAGGTTCTGTGTTCCATTTTGGCTCTTTTCGTCATAGAAAACTAAACAACGGCCAATCAATTGTGTACCTAGCTGTCTTTTGTTTTCACTAATTAAGAATCGCGTAAAAGCAATAGGTACAGGTTTTAAATAATAATTAGGTATAATAGAAAACGCGGCAGAAAATAATGTACCTTTTAGGTTAGGTAGGTAGGTACCTATTGGCGTTTTATATGGATTGGGACTTTTTCTTTTGAGGCCTTCCCTAAGCCAAGACGCCTGCCAAGTAACAAAATATCATTTACTGTATGTAGGTAAAATACCTAGTAGGTAGGTACCTAGATCATCTATTAAAAGTATTATTAACCATCTAACCTATTCTCATTACGCTATATAGGTAGGTACAATGCTTAAGCTATAAACAAGTACCTACCTAAAACAACAATATTATCGTGTAAAAAGCCTAATTTTTCATTATATTCAGCTGTAGTATACAATTTAGCTGAACAATATACTAGTGAAGCAAATAACAATGAGTTGTATTTCGGTGCTTTTGTCGGATGTCTTTGTAATAGTCAAAGGCGCCGCTCAATAGATGTCTACAAAATTTTACCTCGGGACCATTAAAAATCGCTTTCTAGGTGAAAATATTACTTGCAAATTGACTTACTAATGGCACATTTTACAAGCACGATGCTGTCAATGGGGTTTTGTTTATTCGATACGATTTTAGGCTAGGTAAGTAATAGACGTAAGCTATCTATAGATGGCTACATCAAAATTTTTAGCTCATTTACAAATTGCTGTACCTATGTTGAAAAAAAACGACTAACCTGCCATATTTTTTTTTTTTCAAAAAGTTATAGCCTATACCTATCACTCGGGATGATATTGTAAGGATTCTAAGGATAGTCCATACATCCAAATCTGTTCAGATTTAGAAGTTATGGAAGAAAACTACCTTTATCCATATTATCTACATGAACCCTAAAAATATTATACCTACCTACTCATTTATTTGTACAGACATGTAATTACCCGTAGTAGTAGGTACATACAATTTCTTTGAGGTATACCTACCTACCTGAATAAAATTGGTCTAACCATGTCTAACTGTGATTTTAACATAGACAGGAACTGTCAAAGTCAAATGATTTATTCAAAATAGGTAATATGTAAATTACTCTTTTCGATTGTCAGTTGTTGGATTTGTAGGATATAGTGGTGATAATTATTTGAGGGTTCCAAACGCGCCCAGGTCTGTTTTTCATATAAGTTTCTAATTTCATTATTTTGGTGTTATCTAAAGTTAAACAACAATTTTTATTCGTTCATTTTTCCAAGTTAATCTCCGAAATAGCTGAACCGTTTTTTCACGGGTTTACACAGGTGCATGGTATAATTAAGGCTACTTTTTATCCCGGTAAAACAGAGGGTTTGTAGGTACAAGATTAATCCACTCGAATGAAGTAGCGGAGAGGAACTAGTATGGTGCCTACTATAAAATTTACAGAAATAAGATACAGCTGGTAGGTTCCTACTTCCTACATTGTGCGTGCTGTAGCCTATGCCGGAAGTATTCGATGGACCCGAGTTATAAACGATAGTTGACCTTGATTTTACGAATTGAAAAGCCCTTTAACCCAATAACTATACCTAGCTTGCTTTGAATTATAAAAGCGGTGATAGCCTATTGATTAATACCTATACCTCTTTTCGGAGCTATGTGTTTTTTTAAACAATTACATACCTACCACTTGGAAACTTGCATGTCTGAAAGTTCTCAAAGATGTGCGAAGTATGCGAAGTTTACCACCACCCTCGGCCAACATGGTAGACCCCTTCTCATTCTGAGAGAACAACGGGTTGAAATGACAAAGTAGATTTTTTTGTAGTTACTAAGAAAAGAACAATTAAAGATGCATCTGTAACATTCATCGAACAATATTGCAGTCAGAAAGCACATATATAACTACTAGGTATATAATAGAAATAGATACTACATACGTAATTTTTAATTACAAAGCAGTTTTTCAACTATGCAGACCTACTAGCTATGCAGACTATGAATAAGACAAAGAGCCATCCCTTGACCGAAGCAACGTTGCAATGGTGCACCGTGCATCCTCCCCAATCACCTACCTCGTGAGTCAGCATTTAGTGAGGAATCTGCTGATATACTTAGTATAACTATGCAAAAAATTAAAGTAAATTTCCATGGAATAGAACATTTAAGCGTAATAGCGTAGCGAAGGTAAACTCTACTATTTTGTAGGTAGGTAGGTATTCTATAATATCCGGACAGCTATTTTCAATATGAAATAACTTTATATTAGGTATTATAATACTGCTACCTTCTAGACAACTACAATCGTAACTTTGTCAAGTAATCGTGGCGTAACATGTAGTGACGTGGTTTTTAAGGTCGATATCGTATAGCGCAAAAACAAATGACTTACATACTTTAGGAACCTAGGTATAATACAGGGTGGAACAATCAGGTCTGTAGGGGATTTTTAATTTCCCTAAGCTTAAGACTGCAGATGCACTTATAAAAACTTGAAACTACATCGCAATAATTAACATTGAGCAGTCGCTCATAATTTATGGTTTTGTCATATTTCAGTGTCATACTTGTAGTGCCTATCCAAATAATGACAGTCAAATCCAAATACATCAGTATTGGTAATACTGATGTATACTTGAGAAAAAAAGGCTATTCATTTCATAGGCTACCTAGCGTCAAATTAAAGTTTTCTTAGAAGAAAATATTAAAACCAGTTTAAGTTTATAAGTATCATTATATCTTATACACTAAGAGAATAAATGCCTGCGGACACTTTCGATTACACCATGTATAAAATCGAGCTTTGTTTAAGCGCGTATGAACGTTTTTATTTCAGATCCAAATCACCCATCATGAAAAGTACCTATTTATAGTTCCTTTACTGTTCCTACCAGTTAGCCAAAAGCCGTGTCCACACCGGAGGCAAGAGCTCAGCTGTTGGTGTGGACATGCCTCTAGACTTACTAACACGTTGCGGGCGAGCGTGGGTGACGTGCGTCACGCGCTATAGGTATAATATGTCTAAATAATAAATAAACATGAGCCCAAAAATAAATCTACACGTGACAAATCTAACAAAGAGAGTGATAAACAGTACCTACAAATAAACTGTAAACTGCGTGAGGGATTTTTGTACTTTCCTGAGATCATGACTGTCATAATAATTGGTACGTGTAAATATATTAGTGAAAAGTTAGATCTACACGTGACAAGGTAAACAAAGGGGATGTTACCGGGTGCGGGCGCCGCGAGCGTGGGGCGCCGAGCCCGACCGATGTCTGCGCAACGACTACGCGAATGTCGTATAATCATAACCTTTGATTGCTAAGCCGCGCTCTCATTGACACGATAATATACCAGTAGGGCGATTGCCTAAAACCTGCATCAATCGTTATTACAATCTCAATTGTTGTTATTGGCTGAATTTGTGCGATTCTTTTTGCAACAAGAATTGCACAAATTCAGCCAATCACAACAATTGAGATTGTAATAATGATTGATGCAGGTTTCCCGCAATTGAGGTGCTGAATAAAACAGAATAGGAATTTTTATTTAAATAAAATTTTACAAGCACTTTTGAATCATCAAATGCATCTGCCACAGCAAATGGTTCGGAATGCCTTTCCTAACGAGTAGAACCGGCAAGAAACTAGGTGGTTGCTCTTTTCAAAGATTCGCTTTCAAAGTTTTTATACCATGTAGCTATAAAAGTGATTGCAGTGCCGTGCTTTGCTGGAACTGCATGCCAAATCTACGCGATTTTATCATTTACACTAGCTAATGCCCGCGACTTCTTCCACTTGGATTTAGGTTTTTGAAAATCCCATGGGAGCTCTTTAATTTTCCGGGATAAAAAGTAGCCTATGTCACTCTCCAGGTCTTTGACTATACCCATGCAAATCACGTCTATCTATTGCTCCGTTGCGATGTGATTGCCCTCAATCACATCGCAACGGAGAACAAACCAAGTAACCATCAAACAAACACTTTCGCATTTATAATAGGGGTAGTGATTTAACATGAAAACATTTAAAAAATTTCATTGTGCACAAACCCTAACTTCGTGCTCGCACTTTCTGTTAAAGGTGTCCCACTTCTACAGTTAGGTGCTTCTATTTTATGTTAGGCTAGATTTGAAAATTATGTAAATTTTGAAGGTCATATTTACATGAAATACCTATTTTGTGGATAAAGCATGAATGTATAAAAATACTGTTGTTCGAATGGCTATATTTTACGCCGTAAAGCAAGAAATACTTTGAAACGTATAATACTTATCTTTCTTCGTTGACAAATAATTTTCAACAATCATTATCACATCACCCCTAGACTTTTCATCTTCAACTCTGCTACAGTATCCAGATTTTTTCATTGTAATGAAAAAAATGTGACTGAGTACAGTGTTTTCTGGCCAGACTCTCTCTAAGGTCTTCCACTGATGCCTTCTCTGCTTCTAACCTAAAGTTCTACTCTTCTCAAATTAACCCTGCAATTGGTCTGGTTCTAGTTCGTATTCCCACATTCTAGTTTTGATTTTTTATTTGAATTATTATCCTAATCTTAATACTAATTATTATTATTATTATTATTATATTATAAATGTGAAAGTGTGGATGTTTGGATGTTTGTTACTCAATCATGCAAAAACTACTGAACTGATTTGGCTGAAATTTAGAATGGAGATAGATTATACCCTGGATTAACACTTTATCCCGGAAAATCAAAGAGTTCATATGCATGAGCCCTGTTCGTTGCCACTTCAACTTCGCAACCCGTTGAGCTATGTCGGTTACTCTAGTTCTCCTATGGATTTCCTCAATTCTGATTTGATCTCGTAGAGAAACTCCGAGCATAGCCCTCTCCATCGCCCACTGAGTAACCCTGAGCGTTCTTATGAGGCCCATAGTTTGCGACCATGTCTCGGATAAGCTATCATTTACTTTAGTTTATTAATAAAACGATACTTTTAAATAAATACGGGCATTAAAACGGATTTTCCCAAACTGCTATAAACATAAATTGCAAATAAAAAACACGTTCGACCACCCATAATGCTGTAGCAACTATTTTTCCATCCCTCTCTAACACGGAACATGAAGCATACTTTGTTTGTCTGTTGTTATCATTGCTGTTTAGGGGTGGTCGTTTTGGTTTTTTCAACCTGCGTGTCACTTTTAGTTGGCCCTATAAGGTTATAACTTTTGAGTATAGGAAGCTACAAGCTATTACATTTTTATCGTATTGATTTGACTTTACAATCAAATGTTCTTGATTTGTAAGTAACTTATTAACTACTAGATGATGCCCGCGACTTCGTACGCGTGGATTGAAGTTTTTGAAAATCCCGTGAGAACTCTTTGATTTTCCATGCCTACAAAGTAGCCTATGTCCTTCCCCGGTATGCAAGGTATCTCTGCACTAAATTGCATCGAAATTGGTTGAACGGTTGAGCCGTGAAAGGCTAGCAGACAGACACACTTTCGCATTTATAATATTAGTACGGAAGTATGGATTAGCTAATCTATACCTACTTAAAATAAAACTATAAAATAAGAATTTTGAAAATTTTAATTGGAAGAGACGTTAATTAACAATCAATTGACATATTTGCGCTTACTGCTGGACACAGACCTTGCCGAGAGCACGCCACCATACACGCTCCTCCACCTTTCTTATGTATGTCTGTCTGTCCGCCTGTCTGTCTGTCTGCTAGCTTTTCACGGCTCATCCATTTAACTGAGTTTTATAGGATAGGATAAGATATAGGTAGATAGGCAATAAGACCTACCTGCCAAATTACATGATTCGCAAGTACCCTGTAGGTTTCTTGACAGGCATCGACAGACAGACAGACGGACAACGAAGTGATCCTATAAAGGTTCCTTTTTCCTTTTGAGGTACGGAACCCTAAAAATATATTGTATAGGTAAGCACCTAATATAAAATTTCCAGCAAAGATAGGTACAGCAAAGACAGCTCCTATTATCTTTCAAAATGGAGGGTTGCGGCTTTTATAATAACACTGCAAACACGGTCTTAGCTAAGGGCGAGTACACCTCTTTTGTCTGAAAATTTGCTTAGCGTTGCTTTTAATTTGGTTTATTTATTTAAGGCCCTTGTTTAAAAACCATTCATTGTGACTTTACATCATATCTAATAATAACAAGTATTTTTATTTTAGAGGCTGCGTACCTATAAGCAAGCGTTAGTTTGGGGCGCCCTCCAGCCCTCCGACGATAATAGAGGCTGGCGGGAAGTGGCTGGATGAGGGAAGCTGAGGACTGGATGTGGTGGCGCTCAATAGCCTAGGTAAGGCCTATGTCCAACAGTGGGAAGGGTACTGTACATAATATTAAATATTATTGATAGCGAATGTGTTATTGTGTTGTTGTGTATACTTTATTCGTTGTTTTCTCCACGCAGCAGCGAATCGAATATGATAGACAGGTGTTTTTATCTCTAAAACAAAAATGGTTAAGTGCGAGTCAGTCTCGCGCACCGAGGGTCATATTTTTCGACATTTTGCAAGAAAAATCAAACCTACTTATTTTAGAATGTAGGCAAGTAAAGCCCTTTCATATTATTATGATACTCCACTTGGTATACCTAGTAATCTTATGGAAAATACTAATTATTTGTTCATGAACACATTTTCATTTTATAGGGTTCCGTACCTCAAAAGGAAAAACGGAACCTTTATAGGATCACTTTGTTGTCTGTCTGTCTGCCTGTCTGTCTGTCTGTCGGTCTGTCAAGAAACCTACAGGGTACTTCCCGTTGATCTAGAATCATGAAATTTGGCAGGTAGGTAGGTCTTGTAGCAGACATTAGCTATATAGCAGAGGGGAAAAATCTGAAAACAGTGCATTTGTGGTTACATCACCCAAAAAAAAAATATGGTCATGAACTAATAATTTAGTATTTTCAATTTTCGAAGCAAGATCAAGTGGGGTATTATTTGAAAGGTCTTCACCTGTGCATTCCAAAACAGATTTTTAATTATTTTTGTGCATCATAGTTTTTGAATTATCGTGCAAAATGTCAAAAAAATGTGACCAGTTCGGAATCCTCGTTGCGTGAGCCTGACTCGCACTTGGCCGGTTTTTTGTAATGTAACCACAAACGGTTTTCGGATTTTTCCCCTTACGTGTGCTATAAGACTTTTCTGTGTTGGAGGTACTGAATCCTAAAAAAAGGTTTTTGAATGGAATGAAGTCACGGGCAGGTCGAAAACTTTTTAGTAAGTATAATAATTATTAATTATTATAGCTCAAGATTCGATTGTCATGATTTTAGTAAGACTGATCTTTAAGTTACGTAATAGAATGTAAATAGGTATGTAAGAAACGTAACTTCCAAAACTGTTCTCACCTGGTAGATATAGGTACCTCCTAAGGACATCCAGCATTAGTAACTTGAAGTACAAAGTTGAGGATGGGGCTGATGGCATAAGATACTTGATTACTACCCAGGGTAAGGAGCATACGGGACCATAGCCACCTACTCATCTATTACAAATAATATACCTATAAATAAAAATTGTACTATATTTTTGTTACCTTAACACATGTGTTTCTGGGTTTAGGCTGCGGTTGGCACGGACTAGCTACAAAGTGCTCGATATACACCTAGTTGTAACTTATAGTACTTATGCTAAAAGTAGATTTAAGGCGCCGCACATATTTTGCATTCGCGTGTATTTCACATTTTCATGTTACACCGTTGATATCAATTCCTGTAAATTCTTTCAAAAAGAGACGAAACTTCCCTGTTAGGTTTTTAAGGTTCCGTACCTCAAAAGGAAAAGTGGAACCCTTATAGGATCACTTTGTTGTCTGTCTGTCGGTCTATCAAGAACCCTACAGGGTACTTCCCGTTGACTTAGAATCATGAAATTTTGCAGGTATAAGGGGGAAAATCTGAAAACCGTGAATTTAGGGTTACATCACACAAAAAAAATGAAATTGTAGCCATGAACTAATAATTAGTAATTTCAATTTTCGAAGTAAGATATCTAAAGGAGTATCATATAAAAAGACTTCACCTGTGCATTCTAAAATAGATTTTTATTTATTTTTATGCAACAAAGCTTTTGAATTATCGTCCAAAATGTCGAAAAAAATACGACTGTAGTACGGAACCCTCATTGTGCGAGCCTGACTCGCACTTGGCCGGTTTTTTAAAATAATAGTCCCTTTACTATCTTAATATGAATAAGAAGCCTTTAATCGGGACCAACTTTTTATACAGCCTTGTTCAAACACCTACTAATTTACATGATGTGTGCAAGTCTTTATTGGATCTAATTGTCTCGTATAAATGCGCAGTAGGCAACTCTAGCTTTATTATACTTTCTGTTTGTACTTAACTACGTTCTATTTCAGTTATAAATTATTAAGCTTTGCACAAAAGCTTTAACAGAAATAACTTATTGTGGATTTTTACATGACTACGTTACACGTGCACTGGTACTAGTATTTTCGTGATAGGTGATTAGCCGTAATAGTATTATTATACTTGGTAGATAACATGTCTGAATTCTAAAGATGCAAACACATTACTGTGGTGTGGTGAGTCGTGATTACAGAACTCTAACAGCCTGGCCACGGGACATTCGCCGTAGCGTAAATTCGCGCGTCTAGCGACTAAAATAAGTGTATGGAAGTGTACTGATTAAGCCACGAATCAGTAAGTAATTTGGAGATTTGTAAGAAACGTAAATATAACCGTTTCCGTAAACCTCAAACACAAGTTGTTATCGTAATTCTGCAAGGCCCCATACCATACCTATAAATTTTGAGCATTTTGAGTCTCGTAATAAAGTAGACTCTGCTTCTGAGAATAAAAAGTCTCTAAATAATTTAAACCTTGCACCGGAAAATGCAACGTTGGAAAACCCCCTGATAGATGGATAAACGACATCAAACGAGTTGCAGGGAGACGCTGGATTCAGTCGGCGTAAGACCGTGGCGTGCGAAAGTCCCAACAAGAGATGTACGCCCAGCAATGGACGCCTATCGGTTGATGGTGATGGTTAGGGGGATATTACACTAACTTGACTACGATTTAAAAAGTTTACAGACAATGTATGCCGGGCCTTATTTAGCTAATTAATCATAGCTGTTATTAAAGTGAGGCAATCCGCAGGCAACAATCAGTGCTTTGATGCACTGATGCTCTGCGCCACGCAATATCGCGTTTTGCCCGTAGCATGATCACGAAATGTGGTGTTGAATTTTAAAAAAATATAAGGATTATTATACCTCTCTTCTGCGTCGTATTCTTCATTGCTGAGGGTCGTGACACCATGCATTAATCTTTGATCTAAATATATAAAAGGAAAAGGTGACTGACTGACTGTCTGACTGATCTATCAACGCACAGCTCTAACAACTGGACAGATCGGGCTGAAATTTGGCATGCAGATAGCTATTATGACGTAGGCATCCGCTAAGAAAAGATTTTTGAAAATTCAACCCGTTAAGGGGTGAAATATGGGTTTGAAATTTGTGTAGTCCACGCGGACGAATTCGCGAGCATAAGCTAGTCACTTATATAGGACTAATAGCGCAGTGATAGCGTGTCCGCCTCCTAATAATTCGGAGTTAGTATTTTCAGCAATTAAATATCACTTGCTTTAACGGTGAAGGAAAACATCATTAGGAAACCTGCATACCTGATAGTTCTCCATGATGTTCTCAAAAATGTGGGCAACCATCCTCACAGCAAAAAACCTTTATGTAATGCAATTTGGTTGAATATGACAATGTAGTCTGAATGGTCCCCTAAATAAGCACATATCTTGACTATGAATTCCAGTGATAGTCTCTCAAAAACAACCAATGAGCTGTAGTCACCGATGGCTGTAATACCAATAATTTGTCACTACGAATAGTCTATGCGTAATATTAATAATCCAAATAAAGTAAATGCAAAATTAACCAGAGCCTCAATAGCTCAACCGGTATAGGAGTGGACTAAAAACCGAAAGGTCGACGGTTTAAATCCCGCCCGTTGCACTATTGTCGTACCTACTCCTAGCACAAGCCTGACGCTTAATTGGAGAGGAAAGGGGAATATTAGTCATTTAATATGGCTAATATTCTTTTATAAAAAAAGAAAAAAAAAGAAGAGGAAAGAAAGTAGGCAAGGTATATTACAATGCCAATGATATATTTTGAAGTTGGTTGCCTGCTTGTGTGGTCTTAAATAATGCATGCAAATAAAATAAAACTATACGTCAGATATTCAAATTAAATCTCCATGGGAAAAAAACGCTTTGAAATACCTAACCAGCATTGGCTATTGCAAACTTTGATGTGATGGAATTCATATCTTAATTCTTAATACTCGCATATTAAAATGTGCATTAATTGAGTTACCTTTTTAGCGTTCCTTACGCGTAAGTAAGCTAGGTAAGTAAGTAAAAGCGGTGATAGCCTAGTGGTTAGGACGTCCACCTTCTAATCGAAGGTCGGGCGTTCGATCCCGGGCACGTATCTCTTACTGAAATAATTGTAAATATACTTAGAAACTTTTTACCTACGTAGGTAGGTATATGAAGATTTAAAACTTATATGGATTTTTTACTTATTTTTGTTTTTGTAATATAATAAAAGCACAAAAATGAGGATACAAGGAGCATGGATTTTATTTCGCCCATGACAAGAAGCTCAGGAACATATTATTACAGAAAGATTAAATATCTATTAATACTCAATCCATTTATAATGTAAATAATTTAAATATTCAATATAAAGATATAAAATTGATAAAAGGTATCTGATTCTCACTTAATAAAAACGTATAATAATTTATGATTGCGATAAATTAAATAAACAAAAAGCGTAAAATATTGCCGATACGGCAAACTATAGGCGAGAAGCAAAATACCTAACGAATTGTGCATTATAAGGGTCATTGAGAAGATGTATTTTTTAATATTACGAGTTAAATTGTCTGTCAGAAACCAACAACGCATTCGGCGTGGGCACCAATGACCTATGAGTAACCGAGTTTTTATTACTTAAGGTAGGTACTGACACTGAAATAAAAATAATATGCAAGTACGCTGGAAGAGGTGTGCCATCAATACCCTTATTATAAATGCGAAAGTTTGTTTGTTTGTCGGTTTGTTGGTTTTTTGGTTTGTTGGTTTTTACATCAGCTAGTAAAAAGTAACAAATAAACAGCGCCCCCACGGAGCGTACCGGGCATTAAAGACATCTTGAGACAAATGGTCTTCGTGCTGATAATAATATGCTGAAAGATCTGTAGGGCGATTGTCTAAAACCTGCATCAATAATTATTACAATCTCAATTGTTCTGATTGGCTGAATTTGTGCGATTCTTGTTGCAACAATGCATTGTGGCCAATAGTGAGCGAGCATTAACCAATCAGAGATAATTGCGATCGTGACATTGTAGCTGTCAAACAACCGCGGTAGAGCCACGAAGCTCGCTCACAATATGACGCTCACTGCTGCTATCAGTGCCAAAATGGCAAAAATCAAGTTGCTTCAAAAAAAAGGTCGGCAATCGGAGGTCCAGCGTAGATACCTGTAGAGGTCAGTAATTACAAACTACTTTGTTTAATAAAACCACACGGCTTAAAAAAATCTGGGATTAATTTATACAATTATGGGTTTATATTAGACAATAATACCTTAGAATAGATACAATACATACATACAATATTCTAAAGGTCCTGGACTTTGCAGAATAAGACAAAGTCTAAGAAATAATTTATTTTTGACCTAGTCATCATCCCAATTATAACTACAGTAGCTTATGCCCGCGACTTCATCCGCGTGGACCACAAATTTCAAGCCCCTATTTTACCCTCGTAGGGTTTGAATTATCAAAAATCTCTTCTTAGTGGATGTCTATACGTTATAACAGCTACCTGCATGCCAAATTCCCGATCCATTCAATAGTTTTGAGCTGTGTGTTGATAGATCAGTCAGTCAGTCACTCAGTCAGCCAGTCACCTTTTTCCTTTTATATATTTAGATTAATTAGCAGCTTTATTTCTTTCTTCTTAATTAGAGATCGTAGAATCGTTTCTTTGGTTTAAAAATATTTTACTCAATAATATTATATATCAAAAGGTGAACGACACCAAGTGATTTAATATTATTCGCATCTTAATTGTTACAACAAAAGATCCGAAGTAGTTGGTTGAGTTATGAAAAAAATACAAAAAAAAATCACGGTCACCCTGCCTTAAACTCGTATTCTGCATATTATACCTACCTATACCTACTTTCGTAATTCGACCATGCCGTCGGAAACGATTAAATATCTTAAACCAGCTGCCATCGATACTTAAAGGCTCGTACATATCTGTCCAAAATGCGACTACAACGATGCATGACTGTAACTGAAAAAGGAAAAAAGGAACCTCTATAGGATCACTTCCTTGTCTGTGTCTGTCTGTCGTGTCTGTCGGGTCTGTAAAACCTATAGGGTACTTCCCGTTAACCTAGAATCATCCATATCCAGGTCTTCTAGCACACGTTTAAAGTGAAAAATCCGGAAACCGTGAATTTGTGGTTATACATCACAAAAAATAATTAAAATGTGTTCATGAAAAATTGTTTATTTTATTTTTTAGTTTTCATTAGTATGTAAGATTACTATACCAAGTGGGGAACCATATGAAAGGGCTTTACCTGCACATTCTAAAACAGGTTTTATTTATTTTTGTGCATAATAGATTTAGAAAAATCCCTTTTATTTTCCAGGATCAAGAGTACCCTATGGCCTTCCCCGGAATGCAAGCTATCTCTCTACCAAATTTCATCAAAATTGGTTTAACGGATAGGCCGTGAAAAGCTGGCAGACAGACAGGCAGGCGGACAGACAGACACACTTTCGCATTTATAATATTAGTATGGAAGTATGGATTGCGTGACAAATAAAAGATATTTGAAATCATTATTTAGTAGGCAATAGATTTGCAATATTATAGTTTCTTACATGGTCTATCTGCCAATCCGCACTTGGCTAGCGTGGTAGACTATGGCTAAATCCCTTCTCATTCTGAGAGGAGACCCGTGCTCTGTAGTGAGCCGGCGAAGGGTTGATCATGATGATGATCTTGACATGGTTTATTGACGCACAAGTTGCGTTAAAAGGCTGATAATGAAGATTTTTCAAGGGACACAAGTCATAACTTTCAAAATAAGTATATCTATATATTAATTATCGTTTTAAGGCAAAGATAATGAACCGATAAATCCATGTCTGATATAGTTTTAGATCTAACGACAAATTTTTAAAATACTATAGTATTTTTATTTTTATAACTATTTTACGCCGAGATAATGTCGTGCTGTAAACTGAATATTGCAGTAGATGACAGTCTACCGACGCGGACACTCTGCACCACACAAGCAAATAACCTTTTCAGGGTTCCGTACCTCAAAAAGAAAAATGAAACCGTTATAGGAACAATAGAAGATATTTCTGGTACGTAGATACGGGAGCCAGTATATCAGCCAATAATATTATGTAACAAAAATACACCTCTATGCGAAAGCCGCACCTATTCTAATCAACGGCGTGGGAGGTCAGATCCAAGCAAAAGGATCTGTTTATTTATCACTATCTGCTCGCAGCGGTGTACAATTACTACATATGTACTATGTATTCCATTCTTTACCACGTACGGCTAATGGAGATTTAGGTCTAGATTTTCTTTCTTTGTACGGAGCTCATATTGATTTAGAAAATTGCATTTTAACATCGAACTATTATGGAATAAAACATATATTACCATCCATACTATCCATACTAATATTATAAATGCGAAAGTGTGTCTGTCTGTCTGTCTGTCTGTCTGTTTGTCTGTCTGTCTGCTAGCTTTTCACGGCCCAACCGTTCAACCGATTTGGATGAAATTTGGTACAGAGTTAGCTTATATCCCGGGGAAGGACATAGGACTTTTTATCCCGGAAAATTGAAGAGTTCCCACGGGATTTAAAAAACCTAAATCCACACGGACGAAGTCGCGGGCATCATCTAGTTGTTAAATAATATTAAAGTTGAGAAACCCTACTTTTTGACTATACCTGCTAGGTCTGAATCTACTCACTACATTAGTACCTACTAATATGACTGAAGAATGCGTAGTCTGCGCATCCGAATTACAAGACGGAATTGTTACCGTTAAAGCAAGTGGTATTTGATTACTTAAAACGCACATAACTCCGAAAAGTTAGAGGTGCGTGCCCGGGACCCTAAAACAAACAAAGCAAAGCCTAAAATAAACATAGTAGATAGGCACCTATCGAGATGGCAATCGGGGTGGGGACGCCCCGCACACCCGCACGGACCCCGCGCTAATGGTCATCGTGGGTGACGTGCGGGTATGCGAGGCGTCCCTCCTCCTCATACCCCGATTGCCATCTCGACAAGTCGCGTACTATGACCTATAATACCTAATGCATCTAATGTAAAAAAGTCTATTGTATCGAAATCTTACTACCTATTAAGCATATCTCTACATAGTATAATATGAAGTCGCTTCCCGCTGTCTGTATGTATGTATGTATTTAATGCGGTTTTCACCAATAGATAGAGTGATTCAAGAGGAAGGTATAGTTAAATATTGTTTTGTGCTAATTTGTTGAAAAATGACGATAATAATTTTTCAAGATTTCGGAAGAAATCAGCTGACTAACAGCTTTTATCGAAAATGCCATTGACATGCCTAATGACAGTGACAACATTAGTATCTACATTGCACCTCGTGCAAAGCCGGGGCGGGTCGCTAGTTGAGATAATTAATGCAGTGGGCCCGATAATTTTTCACTTCAGTATTTCACTGTACAATGTACATTGTACCTCCATGTAACATACATATGTAGGTCCCTACCTATAGTCCGCGACCGGTTGAGATGACAATCGGGGTATGAGGCGGGGGGACGCCCCGCACACCCGCATGTTACCCGCGCTCGCCTGCACTGGGTTACCACGGGGGCTGTGCGAGGCGTTCCCTCCGCGATTGCCGTTTCAACCTGTCGCGTACTATACCTACCTATAGATGTGAAAAAATAATGAAATAGGTACCTACCTGCCCTATTAACATCTCTGTCCTTGAATCTCAGACGACCTTAGGGCAAGTTATGCATAAGGAATCAAACGCTTAACTGGGGCTCGGGCAAAAACTGGTTGGTCCACTTTTGCGCCATGACGTCACCCGGCCGCACCGCGCTCGCTTCCGACGATCTTCATAGAAATACGTATAGAAAACGACAGTATTTCAGCTAACTGTTTTAGAATAAATCTTGGAGAACAAAACAACCGCAATAATATGGTTCTAATTGTGCCAAAATGTTGACTGACTGACTAACTGACTGACTGACTGATATATCAACGCACAGCTCAAACTACTGGATGGATCGGGCTGAAAACATACAGATAGCTATTATGACGTTAGACGTAGGCATCCGCTAAGAAAGGATTTTTGAAAATTCAACTCCTAAGATTTTTAGATCAATTAATCGAATGGTCCGGAGTCTGTTCGACAGCTTGCTCTTACACCGGAAAGAGATTGGAAGCCTAAGTAATATTTCGACACCTCCCACGTAAGTTGTTGTATCCCCAAAACCGCAACTTTTCAGTAGAGCGTTTTAAAGATACAAATTGAAATTAAAGCTTCATTTTTCAATATTTTTTTGTGAAATTCGGTATATGGTTATAATTTACAGTACTTTTAACTATTCTGAAAAATACTTTATAAAAATACTTCAAATTTCTGAGATTTTGTTCATACAACATTTTACGTGGTGTTTTATCTTTGGAAAATGTTGTATGTGATACTTACAACAACTTACAGGGGAAAACAAGGACTGTGTGTCATTGTATGTGTTAATTACAACGGTGTACGTTGCTTAAATTATAAAAATAGTATTGTATGTGTGATACTATTCATCATTTTCAACCAATAGAAGTCTTCTGCTGGACATAGGTCTCTTGTAGGGACTTTCAGTCGCCACGCTCTTGCGTCTCCTGAATCCAGCGGCTCCCTGAGACTCATTCGATGTCATTTGTATACATAGTGTGGGTCTGCCAACGCTGCGCTTTCTGGTGTGAGGTTCAAGTACTTTAGGACCCCAACGTCTATGAGTCCTTTGAATTATGTGCCCCGGCCATTGCCACTTCAGCTTCCCAAACCGTTCATGTCAGGTACTCTGGCTTTTGGACAAATATCCTCATTCCAGATTTGATCACGTAGAGAAACTTCAAGTATAGCTGTCTCCATCACCCACTTAGTGACTCTGAACTTTCTTATGTGTCTCAAATCCATAATATTATGTCATCACTGGTAACATGCGCTGTTCGAAGACTTTAGTTTCCGTACGCTGCCTAGCTGAATCGGACTCGGTGGCTGATCTGTTTCTCGAAATTGGACTTACCTAACTTGGTTGTGTGTCCCAGTTTTACACACTCTTCTATAATTTTGAGCAAAGAGCTCTCAAAGACTACTGGGTGGGCCGAAACATAGGTATTAGACATGCTTTTCGCCTTAGTCATGTTCATTGTCAGGCCCACCTGTTATGAAACTTTAATAAGGTCACTGTGCAGTACATCCGGTTTCCCAGTCTCTGCGATAACAACTATGTCATCGAAAAATCGAAGGTGAGTAGCTATTGATGTTAATGTCAAGTTCATTCCAATCAAGAAGCTTAAAGACGTGTTCTAAAGTAGCAGTAAAGAGCTTCGGAGAGTTGCGTCTCCCGTTAAGTGTTACTCTCTGTCACTGCAATTGGATTGGCCTCCTCGTCTGGCCCTGTATGTGGACTGACATGGTGGTGTTTTCGTACAGGTACCTACTTCAGCATTTGTATGTACCGGTAGTCAATCCGGAATCTCAATAGCGAACTTAATACAGCAAAAATTTCCACTGAATCGAAAGCTTTCTCAAAGTTCACAAACGCTTAGCAAAGTGGCCGATTATAGTCTTCAGTTATATGTATGTATAAAATGTTGCAGCTTCTGAATGTGATCTATGGTGCTTAAGCTATTTGAGAATCAAGCTTGTTCAGGATGCTGAAAGTCGTCGAACCTATAAGACTGACTTACGATAACAACAGCTTGTAGACATGTCTCTAAAGCGAAATGAGTCTATGTTTCTTCTTGAGTAATGTTTAACTTTGTAATTACAGTATGCAATAAACCAAATTAACTTGAATATAAGATTCACTATTAATTTGCACACCAGAAGGTACCTAGTAGAATGTGTAAGGTGACTCAATTAATACAAAAACTGCTTCTGTATGCAAATTCCAGTGAATAAACTATTATTTATTAAGGTGTTATCGCCTTTTTTGAAGAACAGGACCGTTACACTACAAACAAATCATCTTTTAAAATTTTGAAAATAAAATAATAAGAACCACTACGCTCCTGTGCCATGCTCTTATATTTTGCCAATATTTTTAAGCTCCTGCTCCACTCTATGATATCTTTCTTCTTCTGAGTCGTTCACTCTTGACAGAGTGGTCGTGGCTATGAATTTTTCACTGATGCTCGTGCGATCTCCCTCCAGCGACTTCTGTTGGTGGCATTATGTGCACACGTGGAGACAGGCGTGATGGTTGCGGAGTGGATTAAGTCTGTCCACCTAGTTGGGGAACGCCCACGTGGCCGTGTGCCCTCCACCTGACCTTATACCACGAGGTGTTCGATGGTACCACTCTTCCTCGTAATGTGCCCAAAGAACTTGGTATGGTATCTTTAATCCGGCGTTAAAGTTCCGAAGTTGCGTGTTTGTGTATCAGAGATCTACCGGTAGGCAAATGCATCTGCTCTAGATTGTAGTCACATTTGTTGTCTTTTTTCCATGAGCTTGAGAGTATGGTCATAGAAATTATTTATTATTTTCGCAAATGCAATTTGTAGGCAAATGCATCTGCTCCAGATTGTAGTCACATTTGTTGTCTTTTTTCCATGAGCTTGAGAGTATGGTCATAGAAATTATTTATTATTTTCGGACGATAGGTCGTAAAGAAAGTCTCAACCACCTGGACAGTCCCTACCAACATATTATTGGTAAGGTAGGCTCTGAAATAATACAATATTGTGTTGATTTTTGGTTACTTACATGATATCCTAGTGGTATTATAAGTGAGTACTTATTTCACTATCTATCATAGGTTTACATCGTCATCAATCGAAACTTTAGCTTTGTTTTATTGGCGTACAATGTTGTATGTAAGAAAAAAAAAATGTCATAGCAACGTAAAATATAGCATGTGATCATACAATAAAATTTTGAGTAACAAATGCCGATGTAAAATGTTGTATGTATTACTTAACACAAAAATCAATATAATTCTGCAACGTAAACGGTTGTATGTCATTATACAACACAGTTTTTTGTATCCTCAACGACGTAAATTGTTGTAAGTAATCTATACAATAGTTTAGCTTGGCATCACTATTAACTTAGTAAAATATGATAATAGAATAAAAAATGCGTAGACAACCGAGATATATCGGAGACTTGACTCACAAACCTGGTGTTTGAAGTCCGGCGTGATCTGTTGTATGTGTTACATACAAGGCGCAAATGCATGACCTCGTCCTACGTAAAACGTTGTAAAGGTCGATGTGATGTTTTACGTCGTCGTCGTTTGTTAAATACAACATTATACGTCTCATAAGTACCTTAAAAAATAGCATTTTTAGCATTTTTTAAATTTGAATGTGTAAAATAGATAAAAATAGGCATTGTTATGTAAAAAACGCAAAATGGCAATTTTGTGGCTTACAACAACTTACGTGGGAGGTGTCGATTTATTCTGTTCTGTTAGTTATCCAGCAAGCAGAGCAACCGCCGAGTTTCTTGCTGGTTCTTCTCGGTAGGAACGGCATTCCGAACCAGTGGTAAATTAAAACTACCTGACTATTCATAGGTACTTGTAAAAAGTTTACATGAATAAAAAAAACCGGCCAAGTGCGAGTCAGGCTCGCGCAATGAGGGTTCCGTACTACAGTCGTATTTTTTCGACATTTTGCACGATAATTCAAAAACTATGATGCATAAAAATAAATAAAAATCTGTTTTAGAATGTACAGGTGAAGACCTTTCATATGATATCCCACTTGATATAGTTATCTCACTTCGAAAGTTGAAAATATTAATTATTAGTTCATGACCACAATTTAATTTTTTTTTGTGTGATCTAACCCTAAATTCACGCTTTTCAGATTTTTCCCTAAATGTCAGCTATAAGATCTACCTAGCTGCCAAATTTCAAGATTCTAGGTCAACGGGAAGTACCCTGTAGGTTTCTTGACAGACAGACGGATAGACAGACAGACAGACAGACAGACAACAAAGTGATCCTATAAGGGTTCCGTTTTTTCTTTTGAGGTACGGAACCCTAAAAACATTCTATTCTATTCTATTCCAGAAAAAATCCGATCTGTTAGACTGCTCGGGCTGTATCAAAATTGACTAGAACTGTCTAGATTCTAATTCAAATCGTAATGTTCTAGACTCTAGAACATTACGATTTGAATTGATCAAGAGATTAGGATTACTTTTTCCAGATTTTTCGACAACTGAACGAAAAGAGGGGAACATTTTTTTAACCGACTTACAGGAGGTGGACTGAACTCCTAAGCCGTGTGGATTTGGAAAGTTTTGCTGGTGAATTGATATTTTAGGTACCAAGCAACGACTACTTACACTAAAAAGCTTAAAATAAAAATAATATAAAAAACCGACTTCCAAAACCACTACAAAGTAAAAAATAACTTTTGTTTCTAAACGTGTAGGTACCTATGTATGTTGAAGTCGGGCGAGTATAAAATAAATTAGAAATCAAAGCGTGAAGCTCGCCCGACTTCAACATACATAGGTACCTACACGTTTAGAAACAAAAGTTATTTTTTAAATCATGACTGATATTCCCCTTTCCCCTCCAACTAAGCGTACAGCTTGTACTAGGTTTAATTAGGTACGACAGTCGACAATAGTGCAACCACCGACCTTTCGGAATACTTATACCTATTGAGGCTCTCAATGTTACGATTCTGATCTGCTAGACCGTGCAGTTGATAAGACCGGTTTTTTCCGGATTGTTGAATCAGTCGAACAAAATCTTTAGGCGATCGAATTTTGGCTACTGCGGCCTACCTCAATGCAGAATGGCAGGAGATAGATACACAAATGTGTATGGAAACACTATACACAATGTCTTCTCTAGTCCCTTACTCTTGTTAATATGGCAATCAGTAGACAGTAAGTACCCTTATTATAAATGCGAAAGTGTGTTTGTTTGTTGGTTTATTCATTTGTTGGCTTGTTGGTTTATAGGTTTTTTGGTTTGTTGGTTTGTCCTTCAATCACGTCGCAACGGTGCAACGGATTAACGTGATTTTTTGCATGGGTACAGATAAAAACCTGGACAGTGACTTAGGCTACTTTTTATCCCGGAAAATCAAAGAGTTTCCACGGGGTTTTTAAAACAACCGCAATACCTTATTCTACACGGACGAAGTCGCAGGCATCAGCTTGTACATACACAATATTTAAAAAGTCCAAATGCTAGCCATATTCACGCACTGAGGGTTCCGTATTACAGTCGTATGTTTTCGTCATTTTTCACGATAAATCTAAAACTATATTGAAAGTTGAAAATGCTAATTATTTGTTCATGAACACATTTTTTTGTGATTGGTGTAACCACAAATTCACGGTTTTCAGATTGTCTTACCTACCAAATTTCATGATTCTGGGTCAACGGAAAGTACCTATCCTAGGTTTTTTGTCAGACACGACAGACAGACAGACAACGAAGTGTTCCTATAAGGGTTCCTTTTTACCTTTTTTCTCCTTACATATAAATAATAACAAACTATAGATAAATAATAAAAGTGTGTGTAAAAAAGAGTGTAAAAATGGCTGTTAGTGACCAATATTAAGGAACTAAAAGACTATAATAATAATAAGAATATACCTAATACATTTCTCTATTTAATTAATAAACAAACTTCAGTATTGCGTTATAATGTTAAGCGCTTAGTGGTTGGCTTTGTCGGCAGGCTGATTAAATTAATACAAGAAGACATACTTACTACCAACATCTCCATAACACGAGCAAAAAGAAACTCAAAAAACCAGCCAAGTGCGAGCTAGACTCGCGACCCGACGGTTCTGCATAATTAGCCAGATACGTGTAATTATTTTTAATAAATACTTTCATACTAATATTATGAATTCAAAATTGTGTCTGTCTGTCTGCTAGCTTATCACGGTTCATCAGGATGACGAAATTCCCACGAGATTTTAAAAACCTAAATCCACAGTTTCAAAACAGGTTTTTATAAAAAAGTTTCTGAAGAAAACAAAAGATAAGATGAGCTTACGGGCGGGTTTTCCGTCCGTGAAAACATAGTGATCGTGAAAATATTATCAGCTCAACCACGATTTTGCGTATATTTGTAATTTCGGCCATTTATGCTTTAATCATCAGGATAAATTAAGTCATAAGTTTTACAGTGCATGTTAGCATTACGTACCTATTATATATTTTTCTGCTTTAAAGAAAATGAAGTCGAAGCGACACTTTTCTGTCCGTTTTTTATGTATAGTTCTTGCATTTCACGAAGGCCACTCATGCTTGTGTTTAAGTCGTATCGGTATACGTAAGGTACACTAAATGCGTTTGTCAGCGCTTGCTCGCGACTGATTGGTCCGACATGCACGCACACTTACGCAACGACCATGTAAACGACGTCACCACAAGTAAAGTTCACCAGCCTTCGTGAATTGCAAGAATTGTAACTACGTATCTTTTCACAAAAGTAGCATACTTTAACCAAGGTGTTTCATATTTTACATTTAAGTACGGAACACTAAAAACACCATCACAGTGATAAATTGAGTACAAATCTAATGCATATGATGCGTCTTGCTTCAATATGGGTCAAGGAACGAGTCCCCTTGCAACCTCCTTGGGATGGCAAGGCCAATCACCATTAGTTGTAATTCTTGTTTTTTCTTCCGAATCAAATCATTTTTATTTACGTATCGCTTGACCAGCCGACTTGCCGGGGTTATCTGGTCATCAACAAGGACAAATTCAGTATTAGCAACCAGAATAAATGATAAAGCTAAGAATTGTTACTTTAATTATTTAAATTACAATAACCCAGATAATTATAAGTAGATACCCAGAAATTTGAGAGGATATAATTAGCACGAGTTATCGAATAGGGTAAAAAGAGAAGCACCTGGAACGAAGTTACTATAAACAATCACACTATATTATAATACTTATTAATTATTATAAAGGCGAAAGTTATATTATAATACCTATTATAAAGTTTGCATGTGTGTGCGTGTGTGTTTTTGTTACTATTTCACACAAAAATTACTGAACGGATTTCGCTGATATCTGGAATGGAGATAGACTATATAACTTTTTATCCCAGAAAATCAAAGAGGTCCGTTGGGATTTAAAAAACCTAAATCCATCCGAACGAAGTCGCGAACATCAGCTAGTAATTATAATTATGAAGACATAGAGATAATAGTTATGCATATTTTTAATTCAGAGGTGTGAAAAGTGTATTGATAATAATAATAATAATAATGGTGTCATTTCGTTTCCTTTACTAATTCAAGGCTAGGTCATTATGGGACCACCCACATAATACGGTATTTGACTGTCAAAAATAAATTATTTCTCATTCACAGTAATTTTGAAATAGAGAGTCTTACAAATTATTTAAGTTCCACCTTCTTTATTAGTTTTATGTGTGATAACCATTTTAAATTATCGATTAAAGTATAAAAAGGACGTCAAATGATTGTGACGGTACCGGTATTCCATAGAATCTATAAAAAGTTACTGTTTTGACTAGTTTCAAACAAATACCGGATTCGTTATTTGACGAAGACATAATTTTGATAAGTAAACGTAATGTAGTTATTTTTAAAACTTAAATAGGTATACAGGACTGATTCATCAACTCATAAGCAAAAAATCTAAATGTAAAAACATTAAATTCTAATTTACATTAAAGTTAGATTTAACTTCAACACAACTACGGCAAATAGGATATAATCTTTCATCATCATCATCATGATCAACCCATCGCCGGCTCACTACAGATCATGGGTCTCCTCTCAGAGTAAGAAGGGTTTGGCCATAATCTACCACGCTGGCCATGTGCGGATTAGTAGACTTCACACACCTATGAGAACATTATGGAGAACTCTCAGGTATGAAGGTTTCCTCGCGATGTTTTCCTTCATCGTTAAAGCAAGTGATATTTAATTAATTAAAACGCACATAATTCCGAAAAATTTGAAGTGCGTGCCCGGGATCGAACCCTGAAATTCGATTAGAAGGCGGACGTCCTGACCACTAGGCTATCACAGCTTTAATAATAAATAATCTTTAGGTACCTATTCAGAAAAAAAACCCCAAAATTACAGTCAATGTCCGGCGTTTACACGTAATGCAAACTAACGGTTATTGCACCAAAACCTTCTCAAACAGAGTTGTAAGAATCAGTAGTGTTTGCTGATCATATTTCCGTTAACTGTTAAAAAACGTAAAATGCAAAATGTAAATATTTTTACATCAAAGTATGAAATCTATTTTTGTAGGTATATCTTCAGAATAGTATTAGAAATCACGTCGTGCATTTTGACGTAAGATTTTTTACATCTTTATAACCAACCTGTTTTCTCCCAAACATCCAAATAAATCCCAGTGTTGGGGACAATACGCAGAGAAAATTTCAGCTTTTATAAAATAACGAAGGTCTGGCACGCACTGGCTCTCTCTCTATAGGGGTAGTTCCGACATCAATGGGCACTTTTTGGAAACTTTTGCTGATGAATGATTAACAGGTCAGTCTTCAGAGCCACACCATCCCATCCGAGCCGCCATCGGAACACTGGCTGTGACGAAAGCCCTGTTAATCGTTCATCTGTAGTGCCTGTCTTAACAACGGGGGCTGCTGAATTTTTCATGAATTTTTCATTATTATTGTAACAGTCAAGGTGAAGCGGAAATTTACAAAACATATGAAAGAATTATTCGAGCGAAATCGGTTGCTACCGCAATTTGGTACAATGCCTACGAACTATGTACGAGTAGCTACTGACGACAATGTAAAACAAATCCGTTTTAAATTCACTGACAAAGGTACTTTACATGTAAAGTTATAAAATAAATTCTAACGATGTTTAAATTAGGATTTCTTACAGTACGTGATCAAATCAGAAATGAGGAGATCCGTAGGAGAACTAGAGTAACCGACATAGCTCAACGAGTAGCAATGGACAGGGCACATAGTTCGTAAAACCGATAGACGTTGGGGTCCCAAGGTGCCGGAATGGCGACCTCGCACCGGAAGACGCAGTTTTGGAAGACCCTCCACTGTGGACGGACGACATCAGACGAGTCGTAGGAAGCCGCTGGATTCAAGCGGCGCAAGACCGTGGCGTGTGAAAGTCCCTACAAGAGACCTATGTCCACGTGGACGTTTATCGGTTGATGATAATGATGATCCTGTTTGTAATAGGACAAAATGACGCCAGCCCTTGCGCTTGACCACGTTCCAGTCTCGCCTAAGTTATAATTGCAAAACGTAATGGCGTCAGCGGCACTGACCTCCGCCGCCTCAAGTACGAGGGGTCGTTACCTTTGCAGCGCTGCACAAGGTATGCGCAAACTAGTAAAGGCTCGGGCAGACACATCGTGCGACGAGAACTACGCGATACGGTAACGGCAGAAGGCACTGAGTAGAGCTAACATTTTTTTTAAATCAGATACAAGTTAGCCCTTGACTGCGATCTCATCTGGTGGTAAGTGATAATGCAGTCTAAGATGGAAGTGGGCTAACCTGCAAGGGGTATGGCAGTTTTTATTAAATCCATACCCCTTTGGTTTCTACACGGCATCGTACCGGAACGCTAAATCGCTTGGCGGCACGGCTTTGCCGGTAAGGTGGTAACTAGCCACGGCCTAAGCCTCCCACAAGACCAGACCAGAAATTTAGAAATTATAAAATTCCAAACCCCTGCCGGGAATCGAACCCGGGACCTCCCACTAATAAGACCACAGCGCTTACCAATGCGCTAGGGAGCGCTGTGTGGACAATTATTGACAAAGTTATTATTTACTAGCTGCCCTGGCGAACTTCGTTCCGCCTAACAGTCGATTCAAATTTTTTAAATTTTTCTCCATAAGAACCATCCTCGTACTTCAAGGAGTATTATAAAAAAAGAATTAGGGAAATCGGTTCAGCTGTTCTCGAGATTTGCGATGAGCAACACATTTAGTGATCCATTTTTGTATTATAGACTAGCATTTTTTAACATTTTTTTAAATTTGAAATTAGATTTATTGAATCGTGAGGCGCATAACATCTGCCCCCAGAGACTGTTACGACAAAGATCATTGAATCAATTTTTTTAACCCCCTTTATTTTATCATGATATTTTTATCTACAACAAAGTAGTTTAAGATTTAAGGAAGCTTTAAGGTGAAACTGCCATATCCATTCCAAATTAGCCTGCTTTCATCTTTGAATGCATCATCAGTCATCACTTATAATACCACCACATACGAAATCACTCTGAAGGGCTGACTTGTAGGTATTGCAGAATAAAAATAAAAAGTACAAGTTTCTTTCCAGGAGTATTGAAATAATTAACTTTCATGTCCATAGAAATCGGTTTACTGTTGTGAAGCAAAATAAAATAAAAATAAATAAATGAATTTAACATAACAAACTTAAATTAAATGAGGAACAAGAAAGCAAAGAAGTAACAAACAAAGGTACACACTTTTAGATGTAGAAAAAATTAATAACCTACATAATATTAGTTTTATAAGTACCTACCTAAAATTGACGTCATCATGAATTTTACAAAATTCGATGACCCTTCATTTTGTTCGATTTGGAATTCACCTTGAACAAAATATCAACGACCATTTAACAAGGTCACCACCCTCGTTCCTAAAATACCTACCGTGTTGATTTTGAGTGTCTTAAATAAAATTGAAATTATCTAAACCAGTCTAAAAATTATTTTAAATTTTAATTCTGCGAGACAAAGGACTGCGTTATTTGATCGTATTACGTAGGTACCGAGGTCAAGAAATTAATTTGAGTACAGTGATGTGGTTACCTAGTATAATAAGTAATCTTTGAGTAGGTAATCGTAGAATTTAGAAAGCTGATAGCTGTGTACTCTTAATAAAGTTTTCCAGTAGGGCCACTGATTTTCGATTATAGATACAGCTATCAATTTCAACATTCTTCATAGTATCATCAAAACAGTAATTTAAGTAAAATCAGCCATCGTGTCTGTTATAAAAAAAAACCGGCCAAGTGCGAGTCTCTCGAGTTGACAGACCGACAGACAGGCAGACAGACAGCAAAGTGATCCTATAAGGGTTCCGTTTTTCCTTTTGAGGTACGTAACCCTAAAAATGCTTTTCTGAAAAAGTTAAATCTGCAAAATGGATTTATATTAATATTTTTATTTTATATAACATTTATATGACGTCTTTTTAGGGTTCCGTACCTCAAAAGGAAAAACGGAACCCTTATAGGATCACTTTATTGTCTGTCTATCTGTCTGTCAGTTATAGGATCACTTTGTTGTCTGTCTGTTTGTCTGTCCATCTTTCTGTCTGTGTGTCCGTCTGTCTATCTGTCAAGAAACCTACAGGGTACCTACTTCCCTTTGATCTAGAATCATGAAATTTGGCAGGTAGGTAGGTCTTATAGCAGACATTAGGGGAAAAATCTGAAAACCGTGATTTTGTGGTTACATCACACAAAAAAACCTTAATTGTGGTCAAGAACTAATAATTAGTATTTTCAATTATCAAAGTAAGATAACTATATCAAGTGGGGTATCATATGAAAGGGATTCACCTGTGGATTCTAACACAGATATTTATGTATTTTTATGAATCATAGTTTTTGATTTATCGTGCAAAATGTCGAAAAAATACGACTAGTACGGAACCCTCGTTGTGCGAGCCTGACTCGCACTTGGCCAGTTTTTTTATTTCTAGATAAGGCCACCTTGTGTGAATCCGAGGTGTTTCGTTAAGTTTATGATAATTTTGAATCTGCGAATCACTTCAATATACGCCACCGGAAAGTGATTAACATTTTATTGCCTACAACATTGAACGATTAAATTATAGCCAGCATTGAGATATTGATGGCAAGATTGGTTGTTTCTGCGAAATCCCACCGCATCAAAGCTCAGCCGCTCTGAGCACCCACACTATCAAACTTTGGATTTCGACTTATTCACTCATTAAAATGTAAATAAGTGTTTATCATCACCATCATCATGATCAACCCATCACCGGTTCACAACAGAGCACAGGTCTCCTCTCAGAGTGAGAAGGGTTTTGGCCATAGTCTACCACGCTGGCCAAGTACGGATTGGCAGACTTCACACACCTTTGAGAACATTATGGAGAACTCTCAGGCATGCAGGTTTCCTCACGATGTTTTCCTTCACCGTTAAAGCAAGTAATATTTTAATTACTTAAAAACGCACATAACTCCGAACTTTTCGTGCACGCAACAGTGCGTGCCCGGGATCGAACC
The DNA here is from genome assembly GCF_902806685.2 of Maniola hyperantus. Lineage (NCBI taxonomy): Eukaryota > Metazoa > Arthropoda > Insecta > Lepidoptera > Nymphalidae > Maniola > Maniola hyperantus. The sequence continues at coordinate 5,456,241 of NC_048564.1, forward strand.
CCCGACCTCCGATTGGAAGGCGGACGTCCTAACCACTAGGCTACCACAGCTTAAGTGTTTATATGTCGATGTATTTACTAAATTATAAAAAAAAACTAGCTTATGCTTGCGACTTCGTCCGCGTGGACAATACTTTCAAACCCCTATCTCACCCCCTTACGGGTTCAATTTACGAAAATCCTTTCTTAGCAGATGTTTAACGTCATACCTAATATCTGCATACCAAATTTCAGACCAACCCGTCCAGTGTTTTGAGCTGTTCGTTGATAGATCAGTCAGTTATTCAGTCAGCTTTTTTATATAATTATGTAGATTGAAGATTGATTGTCTTAATTAAATTAAAATACTTTTATATAGTTTACACTTAGTTTACACATTCACAGAACATCTCACCTTAAACCAACAAGTTAAACCAACCGGAAATTAACTGAATACCATATGAAAATGAAATAAAACAAATTGAAATCAGCGCGAACAGTACGCTTAGTATAAGATTTTACGTGTCGCAAACGTTTATAGTATTTGAGAGTCGAAACACATTATAACGTCAAAGTAAAATGGATCGTAAGATCCTTGAATTGAAGTCAAAAATTCAATATAAGTCCTGCAAATTGCTATTGCTCGAAACTTCAGTCTAGTGCTGACGTCACTAAAATGACAGCCACACGCATTAGCAATTTGCGGGACTTATACCACTGATTTTAATGTCGCAACGTTTCCGGTAGGAGCGCTGGCTGTAGATGTGTAGACGAACTTGAGCTTTAAAACAAGGCAGTTTAGGATCCAGTTTACTATAACGCTGAAGTGTTTCAATACTCGAATACTATCAACGTTAGTGATACATAAAATCTAGTACTAAGCATACAGGAAGAGTAGGCATTTTTGAGGTGTGTAATCACTTGCTAACTTTTACTAGCAGCTTTGCCTATACAATATGATTAATATCAATAGCAGACTAGCTGGACGTTGAACACAAAATGAGAAGAGTTTGGCCATAGTTCACCACACTGGCCATTTAAGCAGACTTTGAGAATATTTTTAGTTAGTAGTGTAGTTTAGTTAATTAGAACTTACAAACATGCAGGTTTCCTCACGATATTTGTTTTTCTTCACCGTTATAGCAGTTCACAACAGTTATGAAACTTCTAACAAACCCTCGAGGCTTTAACTTACTGAGCTGCAACTACACTGGAAGACATCAAAATGTAGGCTATGAAACTTTCATTGTGAGCGTGACATGGGACGTCTACTACGTAGAAATCCGGTATTAGGAATATCTACCCACATCTGTTATTTAATTGTCATAGAGAAAATATTATGGTAGATAATGGTACTGATTCTGAGCACAACCTATGTAATTTTAAAGTATTCGCATACTCTTCTTACTAATGTAATATGAAAAGGACAGACGCAGTTTGACGGTTTTAAATTTAATTTTTAGATGATGATTTTAGCGCACAGTCGCGTGCCTACTGTTAAAATGTGTAGCGTGCACTAAAATTTAGAGTCTTTAAATGTAAAGTTCATGTTCTGTCCCTTTTTAGCATTGTTAAAAAGAAAAGGATGCAGATACTCTAAATTTAATTTAGAGAAAGACAACGGAATCGGTGCCAATGTGTAGATCGATACATCGTACATAGATTGCTTAGCTAAAAATAAAATTAAAAAATATTTTTTGATCAACTTCCCTTATTAGTTATTTATGAAAGTCGAGCATTAGCTGAAAGATTATATCCTGAAGAATTGAAAAACAAAGGTTGCCTAGTTTTTCATCCGTGTAACTTTGGTGTTGCCAGGTATAAACAGATAAGCAAGCGTTATTATCATACCTACCCTCATAATATTAGTATAGATATAGAAGTATAGACTAGTATAGATTCTATTATAATATTTACTGTCGGGTATTATCCATACTAATATTATCAACGTGAAAGTGTGTCTGTCTGTCTGTCTGCTAGCTTTTCACGGCCCAACCATTCAACCGATTTTGATGAAATTTGATACTTTTGAGTTAGCTTATATCCCGAGGAAGGACATAGGCTACTTTTATCCCGGAAAATCAAAGAGTTCCCACGGGATTTTAAAAAAACCTAATTCCACGCGGACGAAGTCGCGGGCATCAGCTAGTACCTACCTAATATTTGACAGATTCAGCACCAAACTGAGACTCACACCCATATTCTTAATCGTAACCTCGAAAGCTCCTTGACTCCAACTTACTTGAGGGAACCTCAAGGAGTGCCTCGAACCCTCCTCAAAATTGGTATAGTTGTATGAGTAAGGAAATAATGAGGTTCCTCGAATGAGTATGAGTCGAGTGGAGTCGAGGCTGAGTCGAGGTAAAACTCAACAATTACGTCATTATTTAGAGGAATTTTTCATTTGTTATGCTGGCTAACCTTATTTTTAAACAAAGTTTTATCTGTAGCCAGGTAACTTTCAATGTCAAGGGTCACATACTTGTGCCAGGATGCTTATAATTCAAAATACAAATGAAAGCGAACACAAAAACAAACCTAAAATTTTAATAGGTAACCACTTGAAACAAAAAGAAACGTTTGTTGAAAAATGTGTGATACTTGAGAAGCTTTGAGAGAGCTTTTTTTTGAGAAGCTTAAGAAGAATTGCTTGGGACCAAAAATATTTCGTACCTACGTAGTGCTTCACTGTGTTGCGTTGCGTTGTCCTGTTACCCAAGTATTACCTATTTTTTGAAATGGCTGTAACTGGAAGACAGTTTTTCAATGAAAATGAAAAGATTTGTCTACAAGAGCTGGTTTTAAAATATAAATTAAACGCCATGGCAACTACTATAGGAAGTGCAGCAATTAAAAAAATTGTTCTCTCACTCTAGTTCACTTGAATCTATAATCTAGCCGATAGCGTATTGCTCGATATCCGATATCGGCTAACCGACGGGTTAGCTGACCAGCACGTGTGAGCTCTGATTCAGCCGTGACCTTCGAACGAAAGCGAAACCGGTGTGGGTCAACCTCCACTGTGCGATGTCCGCCCCCGCGACCCCGCCGCCGCGCTGCCCCGTCGACGCATTCGCTTTCTACATACAATACGCGACAGTTCCAGATGGCAATCGGGGAGGGAATATCCCGCACACCCCCGCGATATTACGATGCGGGCGGGCACAGGTGACGTGCGGGTGTGCGGGGCGTCCCCCAGCCTCATACCCCGTTTGCCTCAACATGTCGCGGATTACAGCTTGCACACCTTTGTTTACTAACTACTAACCGTACATACATGATCCCTCGCCTAATAAATAGTTTAGATAATTTTAGAACAGAACTTACTAGGATTACTAATTGACAATTATTTTATTAACAAACTGTAACGATCCCCATTTTTGATTTAAATGTAATTCGATATCGTAATAAGTGTTTCTATAAACAACTACACTTCATCTAAACCTTCGTGGTTCTTTTTTGCTGTGTCCAAAGCGGACTTGTTAAACATTCTGTATGTTGATAATAAAAAAAAACTAAAATATTCCTCGTTGGTCAAGTGGTTAGCATGTTCGACTGCAGATGTCGAGGTCCTAGGTTTGATTCCCGAGGCGGGCCAAAAAAATTCTCAATACCGAGCATGTAAAGCCGTCGGGTTTGCGCCTGATCTCTCTCCGGTCGTGTCGCATTTCCGTCTTATCAGGCTATGAGAGTGAGGGAATAGAGAGTGGAACTGTGTTCGCGCACACACTTGTGCACTATACCTAATATCTCCCGCGCAGTTGGCTTATCTCTATAGAGATTGGCCGTCGTGGCAGAAATTTGGTTGGGAGGACATTTTATTTTGAGTAACGAATTTTCCTAAAGATTTTCTTGCCATCTAATATAGTAGATATCATTTTGAAAGTGTGTCTGTCAGTCATTTTATTGCTCCTAAATAAAGAAACTGTACTCTTATGAGTTTTTGAAAACCTAAATCCACGCAAGAGGTCGCTGGCAAAAGCTACAAGTAGGTTTATATAAATGACTAGCTTATGCTCGCGACTTCTTCCGCGTGGACTACATAAATTTCAAACCCCTATTTCACCCCCTTAGAGGTTGAGTTTTCAAAAATCCTTTCTTAGCGGATGCTTACGTCGTAACAGCTATTAGCATGCTAAATTTCATCCCGATCCGTCCAGAAGTTTGAGCTGTGCGTTGATTAACTTACAATGTAACATATTATTTTAATGAATTGTGTATTGAAATAAGAGTTCCATTGAACAGCGGAAATAAAAGCTGACATTACAGTGAACAAATGAATGAACAATACACTAGTTGTTGTAATCTGTATATATAAAAATTACGAATGATTTTTTATTATTTTTTTTCTTTTTTTACACTTTATTGCACACAACACAAAGTAAACATTGAAAAAACACAATACAGGATCTTATTCTAATAGATGTAGCATGCAAAGGCGGCCTTATCGCTAAAGCGATCTCTTCCAGGCAACCTTTGACGAAAGGAATCACGAAAGCACGGGTTGGTGCGGCAGCCGAAAATGGCCCTAGTTATTATTATAAATTAGACTACATACACAGTACATTCAAATAATACACAAATAAATATAATTATATATACCCATATACATATCTCTATAATATACTACATAATTCTGTTTACATAGATAAATAATAGTTCTTCAAACGATTTTTGAAGGTGTTTAAGGATTTCGCCTGACGTATTTCAGCTGGGAGAGAATTCCAGAGCTTGACACTGTTAGTGGTGAAAGAGTTACCATAGTATACCGTGCGGCTGTGTGGAGTCATAAGCTTATTGTCGGTGCTGGAGCGGAGGGAGAACTGATGGTTCTCACCAAGATAGGAAAACCGTTCTTTTAAGTATGATGGTGTTTGAGGGTAGTACAGAATACGATATAGGAGCGACAAAGCGTGCATCTCCCTCCGCCGAGACACTGGCAGCCACTTTAGTTTAGCACGGAACTCTGATACATGATCATATTTTCGTAGGCCGAAGATGAAGCGAATACACATGTTTTGTAGTCTTTCCAGCTTGTTTAAAAGTTCTTGTGTCAGGTCCGGATAACAAGAGTCACCGTAGTCTAATATTGGCAACAAAAGTGTGTTAGCTAACGTAATCTTAGTTTTTATTGGCAGAAGATTTTTCAACCGTCTTAGGTATCCAATAGTGGCGAAGATTCTCCGCCCCACCTCCCCCACTTGTGGACCCCAAGAGAGAGAATTGTCCAAGATTAGGCCAAGGTTCTTGACTTTATTGCTGTATGGCAATGCTATACCATCGAAGCGGACTGCAGGTAGATTATGTAGCTTAGAGAGCATTCTGGGATTACCAATAATGATTACTTGCGATTTGATCGGATTTACCGCAAGTCCATAGCACTTACACCACTCGCAAACCTTGGCCAAATCTGAATTTAGTGTGTTAATTGCAGCTGGAATGCGCTCAACGGTTTCTGAAGTGTAAATTTGTAAATCATCAGCGTAAAAATGAAAGGAAGATGAAATAACCGAGGAGATTGTATTAATAAAAATAGAGAAGAGAAGAGGAGACAGGACCCCACCCTGTGGGACACCTGCAGAGAGCGGTGAGAGCGTGGAACACTTGCCATCGATTTTGATACATTGTTGACGTCCGCTTAGGTACGATCTGAACCAATTAATAACGTCAGAGGATACATTCAGGGAACTTAATATCGCAAGAAGTAGGTCGAAGTCGACATTATTAAAAGCGTTGCTGAAATCGAGGAGAATGAGAACAGTGACTAACTTGTTATCCATACCTTTCCGTATATCATCGCAGACTTTAATTAGCGCAGTGACTGTGCTATGGCCGGGTCTAAAGCCAGATTGAAATGAAGATAGGATGTTATTTTTAGTAAGGAAGAGACTCAGTTGTTTGTTAACAATGCGCTCAAGGACTTTGGACAGAAAAGGATTGCTTTGATTGATTGCTACATGTATGAAAAATCATCATGGACTAAGAGCCAGCGAGGGCCAGACCTTCATTATTTTATAAAAGCTTTAAGTGTCTCTCTCTGCGTACTGTCCCCAACACAGAGAGGAACGATCAACGACTATGAATTTTGGATCATGGTTGCTTTGGGATATAACAGCTGGTAATGAAAGTGTAAAAAGACGACAAAAGTGTAAAATCTAATTTTTATCTTTTCTTCGGAATAGTATTAGAAATCACGTCATGAATTAACAGACACTTAGAATGGTTGCAACCCACTTCTAAACACCTTTGAACTTTAACAATTTATTAATGTCACATTCGCAGATCGTTCTTCCTAGTGTTGGGGACAATACGCAGATAAATTTTCAGTTTTTGTAAAATAACGAAGATCTGACTTTTGCTGGCCCTCTCTCTATCACTTGAGAATGGCTCGACCAATTTGGCTCATTTTTTGGTCGTGTTTGTAAAGAACTTTTTCGGACGGGAATCGGAAAGGATGGCATTTTTGTATTTAAATCTCATTATCTTCATTATGTACTAAATTGCACCCATTCGAAACCAGAGCTAGTCGCTAGTTTGTGTATATATGTATACAAAATATTCTAGAAAGCTACTGAAATATTTTTACTAAGCTCTTGAAATCCACATTCAAATTCCATAAATACCTATGTATATTAAAATGATGACAAACTTTTTAAAGTTTGATTTTTAAATAGAAAGTACAATATACGTAATATAAAATAATAATTATTAAATAGTCTAGTGATAAAATAAAATTTTGCATAACTTTTCATAATATTAAGTAACAGTATTTTTACGAGAGTATAATAAATAGTTCGACCCCGTTGATGTCTTTTGTTAGGGCAATGAAATTATATGAAAATGTTAACGTTTGGAGGATACTAAACTAATCGAAGGGTACGGATTTCAGTTTCACTATAACTTGACCCCCTGACGTTATGTAGGCACCATTGCAAATCACACGATAATAAACGCTAATTTTCTACGCAATAAAGCAAACAAAGCAATAGTGCCAACTGCCAACATGACAGCAGGGGACAAGTTATAGTGAACGGTCGTTTCGAAATAAAGTCTTAACTCCTACAAAAAATAATGCGTAAAAAATGACTTCTCACGCGCCATTTTAACTTTTTGTGTCAAATTTCATGTCAAAAGTGCGATTTTAATCCTTATTTTAAAAGTGAACCGTAGATTGACATGACATGACACTCAGTCCATAGAGTTAAAATGGCACCTGATAAGTCATTTTGCACAGACTATACTTTACTTTTTTTAATAACTAGCTTGTAGGAACTTCCAGATGCCACGCTCTTCCGCCGCCTAAATCCAGCGGCTCCCTGCGACTCGTCTGATGACGTCCCTCCAACTATAGGGGAGTCTTCCAATGCTGCGCCTTCTGGTGCGTGGTTGACATTCCAGCTCTTAAGGACCCCAACATCTATCGGTTTTCCGAACTATGTGCCCTGCCACGCCACTTCAACTTCGCAACCCATTGAGCTGTCGGTTACTAGCTACGTATCTCCTCATTTCTGGTCACCAACATTATTTTGATAGAATTCGAGCACACGAACACAATAATTTCAGATTAAAATGGGTCTAGTCTAGTTTCAAGTTCTATCAACTAAGTCAGTACCTACCTACTACCGAATTTAATATCACAAAGTTTCCGCTTAGGCCTTAGAGCGTTGGTTGTATGATTGTTATGGATGAATTTGAGCTTTAAAGCAGCGAAAGTTAAGGTCCATTTTATTTTAAAGCGGCATTATTTCGACACTCGAATTCTATCAACGTTGGTGAGTGCTTCGAGCGAGTACAAACAATTCTCGCAAGCGATATACCTACTTAATCTATTATTCCTTAAAACGGAAATTAGCTTTTAGCTGAAATGTGCAAGAGGGAGGCGCACTATAATATGCGGCCCATAGACCTTGTTACCGCAAACTGACAGTGGAATCATGATATAAAACAACCTGCAATACCCTAAGTAACTCTAAAGGCAAACGCCGGGCAAATCGCGTCACGCGCGCGTTTCTCCGAGGTTTCAGTCAGAACTAAAATGGGTAAAACTTTAAAGTGGGAACTTTCAGTCACTGTTAATTATTATTACCTAGAATTCATCATCATCATCATCATCATCATAATAACCCATAGCCGGCTCACTACAGAGCACGGGTCTCCTTTCAGACTGAGAAGGGTTTTGACCATTTTCTACCACGCTGGCCATGTGCGGGTTGGTAGACTTCACACACCTTTGAGAACATTATGCAGAACTTTCAGGCGTGCAGGTTTCCTCACCATGTTTTCCTTCACCGTTAAAGCAAGTGATATTTAATTAATTAAAATGCACATAAACGCTGAAAAGTTAGAGGTGCGTGAGGGGGATCAAACCCCCAACCTCCGATTAGAAGGCGGACGTTCTAACCACTAGGCTATCACAGTTTTTTTCACAGCTCGCACACAGTACAGTTTATTATCACAGCTTTTTTGGCTAGAATTAGAGCTAATAAATTGTCAAAACTCTTCAGGTTAGCAAGCGAGCTAACACACAGTACAGTTTATTATCACAGCTTTTTTGGCTAGAATTAGAGCTAATAAATTGTCAAACCTCTTCAGGTTAGCAAGCGAGCTAACCTGAAGAGGTTTGACAATTTATTAGCTCTAATTCTAGCCAAAAAAGCTGTGATAATAAACTGTACTGTGTGCGAGCTGTGAAAAAAACTGTGATAGCCTAGTGGTTAGAACGTCCGCCTTCTAATCGGAGGTTGGGGGTTTGATCCCCCTCACGCACCTCTAACTTTTCAGCGTTTATGTGCATTTTAATTAATTAAATATCACTTGCTTTTCTTACATCTTAATACATTGCCCCTAACTTATCAGATGAGATGATCCAAATCCCAAAATGCCTTGTCCAGGTAGAGATATGTAAGTACTAATTTTATTTCATACTTACTCATTTCATACTTACGCAGCGAAGCACGGACCTCCACTGCGGTGTCTCCCGATGCACCTTGATATTTCCTATTCACCTTTTCCTTCATTCTATAAAATATTTACCAGCGTGGAAATGATAAATGCCTGCATGCACTTATATTTTTAGTAATTTATCGTTTAAACTTGATACTGGTATGGACACTACGTAGTCTAATTTTTCTGTAATCGATTTAGTCTGATAAATTAAAGATCGCTTATGTTTTTGGTGTGAAATAAAATATTATTATACTTTTAGTTTGAAATTAAAAAAAAAATATTATTGTTACCATTGATCTAATCTTATACTTAATCAATGCGGTTAATTCATTAAAATTCTTACTAGATATTTTTCCTCCGAGGTTAATTACTCAACCTGGTGACAATGAAATGGTTAAAATTTTTGAGCAAACGATCGATACGAACGATTCATAAAAAACTGAATAAATATGCACATTTAAAAAATTAACAGATCTCATAATATGAATTCAAGAAAAAAATTATAATCGTAGTTTTACAGAAAATTTATGTGAAAAATTCACCAAACGACGTAGTTCTGTATATAGGTACCAATCTCAAGTTTCGAAATACATTTAAATCATAATATTACTATCTCGTAAATTGATAAAAGACCTACCTACAGACATTTTTACTTTCCACCCTGTAAATTGTAAATATACTTATATAATATATCTATTAATTCCTTTCCAGTAACAATTTTTTATTCTCAACTCGTAAAAATATTTTGTAGTTTCAAACTTACAAAAATATTTCTTTAATTGAAATAATATGCTATTTTAATGAGACAATATGAACAAAAATGGAATAACCTGACTGTTTAGTTTGTTAATAAGTTAACTTGATATTTTTTTAATTATTCAATAAATTGTAATGTTTTCAGTTAATATTACTACTAATAATTTATTCTGATTTATTTCTTTGTATACCGTTGGCTTCCTATTAAATTGATTTAATTTAAATTTTGTTTTATTTTATTTTTTACTTTAAGAAGACTTTACTTTACTTACTTTACAGAAGTCGATATAGAAATTAGTCAACAATTTGTATTTTACTGATATTTTTATGAAACGAACAGGCTAATTTGAGTCATTCAAACTTAGGATAAGGAGTAAAATATTGAAGACACTTTTCAAGTATGAGGTTTTGGTCTAGATAATTATTATATAAAGCTGTGTAAGCTCATGTAACGCTGTCTGTAGAAAGGTAGACTTGTGAGGAACCACATGGAATCCGGCGAATCTGCTGTAAATGCTTTGCACGGTGGTTGACGGCTCATGAATATTGCCTTTACAAATATGTCATTGGAAACTATAAAGACACGTACTGGACAAGGGGAGCAGCGCAGCGGGATGATTCGCTAACTCAGTAATCAACACTGAATGAAAGCCACCAAGCTCATTTGACACTAAGTTTTGATCCATTGAAGGTTTTCTACGAAAAAATATTTTTACACCGCTCAGTGCAGCAGCAATGTAGAACCAACCAATGTCAAATGAGTTTGATGGCGTGATGATCACTTTAGCGATTCACCCCGCTGGACTGAAAAACAAAAGTAAAGTTTGTATCTACTTATAATCTGAAATCACAAATATTTGTACGAGTTGTATCAATAACATTATTAAATACCATAAAATTGTCACCGAAAACATTGTCATTTCATCTGAAAAGTTTAAACTTAGATGCATTAATTTCTTAATTAACATATCTAAGTTTCAAATCAACTAAATAAATTATATGCACAGCAAGAAATTCGCAGTTGGCAGCAGGGGTGTGGAAATAAAACAACATTTCTTTCACATTAAACTTATATATTTTACTGACAGACCTGAGACAGGAGAACTGCTATTGCAGTGGTATGTGTAAACAAATAAGTACATTATTAAAGTTAAGTCTTGACTAAAATGTGTCCATTTTAAAGAAAGGATCATTAATTTGATTTGCGTGTTATACATATTCGAGCCAAAATTTTGCCAACTAAATAATGAATTAAACAACGTTTAAATTGAAATCGAACGTATTTTGGCAAAATTTTAATATTAAATTAAACATCGCACAGCTGTGGTTTGGAGTTAGCGATACGTTCATATGAGTAAATAGCAAAATAAGTCAATTTATTCAGTAGTTCTTACTGCATCAGTCATCACCCATATGATCATATCAACGCATAGCAGGAGAAAATGTTTTTCGCAGTGGCGGTGTGACAGATCTGCCACTTATTACTAGAGTAATCTATTATCGAGACTTAATCTAGAATGATCCTAGGCAACACCAGAGTGACTTGAACAACAAATAGTGTTGCTCGTCGCAGTTCATGCTAAACATACCCATTTAGTATTATTTGAGAGCGTTTTATGTCAGGTAAAATTAATTTCTTTTGAACTCAATGGCGTCATTTCGGCATCACCTAGAAACAGTTTCAATTTCGCACTACGCTTAATAGTAAACAAATATAATTAAAAACCCATTAAAACGCACCTGTCGGCGTTTCCACTACAAACGTATCCAACCTACGAGGAGGGGATAATATTAAAAAAAACAACATGTTATGGTATTTATCCTCTCCAATTTTACTCAACTGAATGTAACAGAAATTATCTGGTAACTGATAATAATTAAATTAATAATATACACAACATAATCACGGAACCTTACTTTATCGTCCTTATAAACTATTTTATAAACTTGAAATCACTACGAAATTATTTCAAAATAAGTGTATCGATGAATACTATAATAGAATATGATAAATAACAAATTTACCGTTTAATATTTACATTAGTTTATTCCTAAGCGTTACTACTAGTGCTCATTTTAAACAGTACAAGAGAGACAAATAAGTCTGCTAAAATACATCAGATGTCGGGCGCTAGGTTGCGAGTGTACGGGGCATCGTAGCGCCTGCAGGAAACAAAGGGTCCGCTAGTTACATTGAAGGCAAGATGAGGTATTCGGTTCGGCACAGTCCGACGCCACGCCGCCCGCTACCTTCGCCCTCACAACACGTTCTAACCCTATTACTCGTTAAATGAGGTAGTTAAGTTCCATATTGTGTCACTATTATTGCTACGTGAAAATATTTCTGTCTTACAAAAAATTTCCCAACACTATAGTAAAATTATGTATTATACTTTGCATTCTGATGATATTAATTTTACATACTTTGCTATAAACTATATTGTTTTCATACGCATGTATCCGTATCCAATTATTTACAAACACATAATGTAGAAATTACAAAATAAATTATGAGAAAAAGATCGTAGGACAAAAATATGGATAAATTAATGATTTAAGGAATTTAATGGTGAGTTTGATATACAAAACTATTTTGTATACGAATACATGCTTTCAGTTAACAGGTGTATACAACTTGCTAACAAAGAGGTTCAAGTTTCCAAATATGATTGTTAATATCTATTAAAATTGTGTAAATATTTATATAATAAATGCGTTACATATATAAATTTTCCATTCTATTTAATTCAGAATTTCATGAGTTCGTTTGATAATAATTCATTAAATATTTATAGTCACTGATGAGGTAGATAGGCATTGTAAGTGTAATTCTATTTGTATAAAAATACTTCTGCAATATAATCAACAGTCAAATACAAACATTATCAAAATTAATTAGATACAATGTTCATATATTGCACATATTATATTTCCAATGAATATTCTGTTCTAAGGCTAGGTTGTTCACTAGCAATACAACTTGCAGAGATTATCTCTGGCAAGTTCCTTGCCCAGTGTACAACCCTCGCATCAAATCAACTTCTGCAAGTTTGTGTGCTCTACGCAGAAATTGACGTAGATATGATAATGACAGCTGATTTCTGCAAGTGTTTTGCTAGTGGACACTTAGCGTAAGGAATAGACTACAGATATGGTTGCGAGCTTGAGGCGCAGTAAAATATTTAGCTGGTTATTTAGAGCTAGTGAGCAATGAGTTATATGTAAATAAAGGCTGGAACGCGATATCCACGGTAGAGTGTAGACAGTTGACAAGTTCACTGTCTACAAGACTTCACGATGACACAGGAGCCTAACATTCATATCACGGTCAACCAAAAATAATAATAACGAGATGAACATTTTAAAGCGCCTGCAAAGTAAGTTCTTCATTTTACATGTTCATAAAGCGAGTTCATCTATACCTCCATATAAATATGTACAAAGTCAATAATGTCTCCCTTTGTTTACGTTCAGTACCTAAGTGATTTTTTAATAAACATGATTTTTTAATAAACATGATATTTTATTACTATACAAAAACATTTACATTATTAAAATTATTGCTAGAGAATTTCATTATTAGGCTAAAAATCATTAAAGTTAAATTGTTTCGCAACAGACAGTTGGCGGAGTTAATTTGGCAACGTTCAGGAAGACTACTTTCCTACCACTAACGAAACAGGAATGTTTAAACTAAATTCGTTCAAATACAATATTGGTAACTTAAGTTGGACATAAATTAGTTTTAAATTTTAAGAAAAAATCCGAATTTCGTCAACTATCTTATCATTAAAACAAATGTCAACAGACAAAATAATAATATAGGAAGCACCGGCAAAATATTTATAATAAGAAATAACTAATAGCAGAATTTAAAACAAAAACGACATTTAAAACGACACTTATAAATACTACACGCGTTGAGTGATGACGCACTTTCTATATCAAACGAAACGCAATGGCACATTATCATGAGGGCTTTTCACGTAACACAAAAACAGTTACTATAGTTTTGCTATCAACTTCCATCCTATTATAATAAATTATGTTCAACATCTACCTACTGATTTAGTTAAGTATTTTGCCATAAATTGATTAACACACCTGAACATCGTTATGATCATTTACTAATTTATTTCTCTAACTTCGGTCTTTTTGCATCCAAAATTATAACATTCATCCTATTTGAAAATAAACAAATTATAAACTTCTTAGTTGATCTGGCATCAAGTCCCAAATTAATTTATATACGAAAAAATATACTACAACACTCACATCTTTTACAGATATAAAGTCAACAATAGTAATAACTAATAATAATTAAAACATAGCTTTTAACTAAAGTATTTTCGGTCCGTAATCTATTATAAAAAGATATGTACTGGTTAATGTCGAAAAAGACAACCATTTCAATCACCTACACATTGTAATAAATCACCTGATATTTTTTATCTAACTAATACTATAATATAATAGTAATTATTTCATATGTAAAAATGATATGGATCGGTCTATAAATTATTGCGGAATAACACTCCGACGTCATGTAATTACATGCTTAGCGCCCAGACACCCAGACATGTAAAGTCACCTTGCACCGAACGCAAGGTTAGATTGAATGAACAACAAAAAATTGTAGCTCGCGGACTAAATGCATGCGTCGGAGTCGCTCCGCGGCTGCGCTAAAAGGACATAACAGATCTATAACAAAACGTTGCATTTCAACGTTATTAACTATATATAAATACATACCTACTTTCAAACAAAATATGCACAAGTTTTTATCTGACAATGCTCATAATATTATTTGTGTACAAAATTCGTCTAAAATATTTCCTCACCTTATACCTCATATTTTATGTAGAAGAAGAGGGTGATGAAGAGGAAACCGAAGAAGATGACGAACGCAAGTTTTTTTTCATATGGGTATCAAAATGCTTTACCATGTGATCTTTCCTTATAAATCCTTTGCCACAGTGATCGCATGCAAATGGTTTGCATCCAGAGTGTAAGCACATGTGCCGGCGTAAATCTGTTTTGTGATTAAAAGACTTAGGGCACTCGCTACATTTAAACGGTTTATTGTCTGCATGTTTTAAATAGTGACCCTCGTACGAAACATCATCGGAAAAACGCTTACCACATCGATCACACTTAAAGGGCTTAGCACCCGAATGGAAAGTTTTGTTATGCTGAGTAAGATAACAAGCTTTGTTAAATAACTTATCACATTCGAAACATTTATGCACAGTAACTGACACGATCTTTTTAAGCTGATTTCTTTCAGTTAGCGGCGTGCTTTGAACTGTGGATGAAATAGAAGGTGACCCATGGCTCTCATTTTCAGCTTTAGCGCTTTCTGGACTCGCTGGAGACTTCATCTGAGCTCCATAGTTTTCTTTGTTCGCATAATCCATAATATCCTCTATCTTTAAAATTTGAAGCTCGCTTGAGTCAGTCCGTAATACGTCAACTTCTCGTTTTATAGTTTTACCTCCAACAGCGTACCCATATGGATAAATTTTGACATTATCCTGATTATAGTTAAGGATGTTTTCTGATTTAATGGTTTTAGGCGAATAATTGTATTCATAATCTATTGTTTGTCCACCGATATCAATACTATTATACTGGATAGGAGAATGAACAGGATCCACAATTATGTAACCGGCGGTAGATTCGTCGGCAACAATTTGACCCCCCACGTTAGGCGATGTAATATAGTTAGAAACATAAACGCTGAAGCTCTGCGTCTGGAGTTGCGAAAAGCTCGGCAAACGTCCATTAGCAGGCTGATTCGTTTCTTGTTCCATAACTTCGACTTCTTCAGGTGTGGATTCACCAAAAGTAGCCGGATTGGCTATAGGCAGATTGTTGATAGCCATATCCATAACGTGGGGGGCCATCCCGTTTGGGTAACTCGGTGCTATAGTCTGTTGAAAATTCTGACCCAAATATAATGGGGTGTGCGTGGGGTCCGGAACCGAAGGCCCCAAAGGATCCGTAGACCTCGGACTGTACGGGTTGACACCCAAATGGCTGAATGGCGGGAGCGTGTGCGCCGTAAGTGCCGGCGTACTCTGGGTTAGAGCTGGTGCTGAAATATTGCTGGTTGATACTGATAGCAGGCCCCTCATATGGTGATTTTGAGAAACAGAGGGACCTGCTTCCCCGTTTGGGGGATTCGCACCGGTTGATATTGAAGTAGATTTAGAACCTTGAGGACTGTCGTTTTGAATTCCTATACCCGGAGGTTGATTACCTATATTAATTGGATGGGAACCGACTTGATGCTGTAAAGGGTGATTAGCTAAATGATTAGTACTGAAATTATTATCTAAATTACCCTGTTGAAGATGTGTATATGACTTGGACTGCATTGCGGCAACACGATGCGAGCGCTCGAAGCTTTGCGACGCGTAGGGCGAGTGCATGACACTCTCGTCCACGCTTCGGCTGTCGTCAGACGGGATGGGGCTTTGAGTGTTCGAGTCGGTGTTTTGCTGCTGAGCACCTCTTTGCAACGGTTCACGACTTGGATGGTGGTGACTTGAAATTGGCATCGAAGCTGGATCTGGTTGTCCTGAAGATCTTACTGCGTTCTTATGTAGTGTTGTATTATAATGCCTTTTCAAATGTCCGGAACTTGTAAACCATTTGTTACATGCAGTGCAGTTGTATGTTTTTGGCCTTCTTGCTTCGTTAGACTTCCAGTTAGCTCCCTTGCCTCCAATAGATGGAAGGTTTGATGATGTTGAGTTTGCAGGCTGTGTGCTCGTTATTTGAGGTGCAGTTGGGGAATCATAAGGGCGATAAGGCGGTTTCATTTCGGCATTACTTGAAGCGACTGTCCCAGCATAATCTGTTAAGGGTGGCATCTGTACACCAGGGTATACTTTTTGTTCTACATGCATAAACAGTTTTTGTTCATGATGTACTAAGAACTTTTCTTGAGTGTATCCAAATTTTTGATCAGGATGAAACATTTTCCCCTCTGTTGGATATACTTTTTGTTCCGTGAACATTTTTTGATCTTTAAACAAAGATACATCTCCATTTATTTGAGGATTGCTATACATTTTTTGAGTTTCCCATGGCATCATTGGAACAGTTCTGGTGTTTACTTCTCGAACTTGAGATGACGTGTCTTCATAGGTGGTAGGCTGTTGTTCACCTTCATTGCCTTGGTACACTACCTTTTGCGAATCTAAGTCTAATATATCAGATGACTCTTCGTGCTCTTCTTTAATTTTTATATTATCATTTTGATAACCAGAATTGTTAAATGATTTGCCTGTATATTGTTGAAATGGCATCGATGAGGAAGCGGGTGGAGCACTGCCGCCTGCATGAGCTGAGTTACAATGCTCGTTGAGCTGGACCGCTGAATCGCATACAAAGCCACATTTGTCGCATTGGTTTGGTGAAGGTGATGGAGTCGGCTGATTTAACGGCTGGCCGTACAATGGACTCGATGATGATACTTGCGACACACGTTCTTGTATATTATATGGATGGAAGCGATTTGATTTATGATAATCCTGGCTGTATTGGGATTGCTCCCAATTAATCTGATCTTGATGTTGATTTTGTGGAAAATTAGAATGAGGAAAATTGTTACCAAACTGTGCTCCAGGAGAGAAATTGGTTTGATCTGGGTTTTGATACGGCGAAGGTGCACTGTGGTAGCTCTGAGGAGTCGCCGGGTGCGGGAACTGCACCGTGGTCTCCGGCGTCGCCCGGTGCTGGAAGTCCGGGCTGGGCTTAGTGATCATGTTGTCACTCGAATCAGCCGGAGCCGACACTGTTGTCTCGTTCTTCACTTTTGCGCTATTATTATTTTCAGAATCATTTTGCGCATTCTGCGTACCCCACTTCACGTACAGGTTCTCCTTGTGATATTGTAAATGCACTTCCAAAGAATCCACAGTGTCTAGATACAGATCGCAGACTTTACAATGATAATCTCTCGACGGCAATGTCGACGACACGGCGTTGTTGTTAGCCATTTAAATCATTAATCTAGAGGAGAGCACCGTCTCCTCCAACGAAAAAAAAATAAAAACACAACACTCCTCTTTTCCACGAACATGTAGTCGGCGCTGCATAAATCAGGCGCTACAGGTTAAAGTCATGGTCGCGATCGCGTTATCTCCCAGGCGAGATAACTTACTTACACTAGGGCAGTGTTTTCCAAGAAAGTTTTTCGCGGCATCGCAAAGCGCGGGCGGGCGGCGCGGCCACGTGCGCGGCGTAAACACTCCGGCGATGCAAATAATGCCAAAACAAACTTCCACCGAAGGTCCAACTCACAGTGATGACTTGTCGTTGCACTGATAAATGTTTATATTCAAAAGTTTTAATATTTTGTCCGTTCAACTTATTGTCACATATCTAAGAAAACAATTTTTAATAAATCAAAGTCTGATGGATTAAAATCACAGAGTCATTTGTTTCGATATCTACTTGGCACTTGTTTGTAAACGCGGAAGAATGATGCGTTATAGTTTTTAATGAGACGGCTCGGACGCGTCGCGGGTCAGCCGCCGGGTACGGACGCTGTGAACGTTTACTAGCAACTGACAGCCTTCCCGAAGTCGCCTTCGGGGGCATGACTTCAATAACAATTCGCAACGTCGTCCCCCACCGTGGCCTAAGTGCGAGCGAGAGCGTCACGCGGTGATGAAGTTATCGCTCCTTCGTCCTTTTGTATGTCCCGAGTAGGAAGGAGACGGGGCATTAGGGGGGAGGGCGCGGGCGGGAAGGGCCCGGTCCTACGCTTTCTCAAAATTGAAATGCCCGGTCGAAATGTCCGGTGATGCTGCGTCCCGCGTCCGAGTAGGACAGCGATAGCACCCACCCTTACAATGCGGGACGCCCGAGCTCTGCGACCAAATTTTCTAAATTTCAAGTATCACTTTATAATATTATAGAACGGAAGTAGAAAGAACATAATCCAACTTCAAATTATTATTTTAAATCAAAATAGTTAAGCACACGTCAAAATTATTTTCTGAGCACAACTAATGTGTATTGAGAGATACAACACATTGAATGCAATATAAAACTGGTCATAGGTGTATAACACGTTGTGTTTGTAATTTTAAAATGTTATTTCCTTGTTCTAAGTCAATGACCCAAATAGAATAAAACTGATTAATACGACAACAAAATGTTCAAGGTTTTAAGAATAGGTAGGTACCTTCCCACCTACCTACCTACTAAAAAGAAAATAAAAACAAACCTTTTTACTGGAGGTGTCATGTCATGTAATGAATAAAGTTTCTTTGAAACACCAAATAGGTTCCTATCTACTATCTACAACAATTTATACAGAACCATAGGACAAAACAAAATATTTAAGTAGATTAAGTACTTATAGAAAATAGTAGGTAGGTAGGTACCTATAGGTCTATAAAAATAATTTACTTTTTAGTTAGGCAGGTATAGAGAGAGAGAGAGCCAGCGCGTGCCAGACCTACGATATTTTATAAAAGCTGAAAGTTTCTCTGCGTATTGTCCCCAACACTG
Organism: Maniola hyperantus; assembly: GCF_902806685.2. Taxonomy (NCBI): domain Eukaryota; kingdom Metazoa; phylum Arthropoda; class Insecta; order Lepidoptera; family Nymphalidae; genus Maniola; species Maniola hyperantus. The sequence continues at coordinate 5,475,452 of NC_048564.1, forward strand.
GGAGGAACTTTTGTTTGGATATTTGTTTGGATCATGATGGCTTTGGGAGATAACAGGTAATAAATGTGTAAAAAATCTAACGTCAAAGTATAAAGTCATTTTTTTTTCTTGGGATTTTATTAGAAATAATAATTATCACCACTATATCTTACAAATCCAACAACTGACAATCGAAAAGAGTAATTTATTACATATTTTGAATAAATCATTTGACTTTGACTTTGAAATCACGTCATGCGTTGCCAGACACTTAGTGTCGTGGAACCCCCTGCCAGACACACCTTTAAATTTTAAAATTTTAAGGGTGTCTGGCAAGGGGTTGTCATGATATAAAAATAAAACAACAATGGTCTGGCACGCGCTGGCTCATTGTCCAGTAGGTATATAATAAGGGAAAAGGCTCAAAACTAAATGTGCTGTTGATTAGACTGTTGACAATAGAGGTACCTTCTACCTATTTATGATGCAAATATTTTTATCTTTTAATTTTTGTATAATTCGCACAATGTTTTGAAATACTTCGCAGCTAGGCGAGTTCGTACCTACTACGTGTGGAGGGACCCTTAATTCTTCAATATTATTATAATTGATCAAGTGCTTGTAAGAATATGCATAAGGGGTTCCGTAGGTATTTATACTTATGAAAACCATTTTACCGTAAATCAAAAAAAGATTAATCAGACACAAAGTTATTTTTGTTGTGAAATATTTCTCTTACCATAATGATATACTTATATCATTAGGTCGACTATTGCTAGTTAGTTATTGGTCTCACAATAACACAATTAATAGTAATAACAGTTATGTCTATACTTTATAATTATTATGCACCTACTAGGTGCCTACATAATGTTTTAGAATTTATCACGACTGCACAAAAAAGCAGTGTAAAGTACTTAAATTTTGTCAGGGTTTTAGGGTATTTGAGTTTCTTTATTCCACCATAACTTCTAAATGCATGAACAGATTTGAAATTTATGGGGTAATTTTAGAAGCCTCACATCATTTCGAGTGGCATGAGCTATATTTTTTTGGCAAAAATATTATTATGGCGCATGTATGGCACCACTTTCAAATGATAAAAATATAACATTATAGTTCGTTATTTCGCTGGGCGTCGTTTTTTATATATTTTTTGAATAACGAGTTGTTATTTTTGACATTTGACATTCGACTTGAGTAGCTGCTACTTTGGGGCTTGTTATTTCGTTGTTTTTTCTAACTGTTAAAAACTCGTAATCAGTACCCTTATTATAAAAGCGAAAGTGTGTTTGTCTGTTGGTTTGTTGATTTGTCCTTCAATCACATTGCAACGGTGCAACGGATTGACCTGATTTTTGCATGGGTATAGATAAAGACCTGGAGAGTGACATAGGCTACTTTTTATCCCGGAAAATCAAAGAGTTCCCACGAGATTTTTAAAAACCTAATTCCACGCGGACGAAGTCGCGGGCATCAGCTAGTGGTTTTAAATATTTATCCAACGAGGTTCCACGTCTTGAGGGGGCAACGCAAATTAATTTTTCGACTCTTGCTTCATGTTGAGGAGGTAGCTACAGACAGACTTACCATATACCTACCTAACTCTCTGTAGTGGTAAAAGCATTTTACTTTCTATAACCCTACAAAATTTCAATTTTTTACAGTTCTGTATATTGGAAATGATCCGAAATTTTGAAACAGACCAACAGACAGATAGACAGACGGACCGGACGAAACTATAACTTCTTGATTTACTACGGTACCCTAAAAGTTGTGTACTTAGTGGTAGTACGAAAGATTATAACAGTTATTTTGAGGCCGTGTGGCGGCGCGTGGGTCAGTCGATTGCACTGGGTAAGCAACGTTCAGATAAATCGGTAACTGGATAAGTGACGAATTAAGGAGATGCAAATATTATTGAGAACTTTCAGACATGCAGGTTTCGTCACGATGTTTTCCTTCAGCGTTAAAGCAAGTGATATTTAATTACTAAAAACGCACATAACTTCGAAAATTTAGAGGTGCGTGCCCGGGATCGAACCGCCGACCTCCGATTAGAAGGTTAACGTCCTAACCACTAGGCTATCACAGCTTGCTACTACTATGTAAGCAACGAAATGAACCAGGACACGACCATCAGCAATGATTTTTATAAATATAAGATGATACCTACTGACTGACTGACATATCAACTAGAACACCAACCGCTGGGTCAAGGAGCTTGAGATTTTGCATATTATTGTGTAGGTACGCCGTACGAGTATGTTTTCTATAACCAAGACAGTAGACACCCACAAAGAAAGGATTTTGATTTTTGTGCAATGAAATCTTTAAAAACTTAAATCCACGATAATATAGCCTTAGTAATAAGCTAGTATTTTATAAGAACGGTAAAAAATTTCGGTATGGGGGCACTGGTCAGGCTCATGCAAACTATGAGGGGTGTCGACATCGATTTTCTCGGACGGTGCCGATCGCTTCACATCCTCCTGGTCCTCCCCACCGCTCTACACTCGGCTCGGACCACTCTTACCCTCCTATACATATTATAGATACTAACCTCTTTACACAATTTAAATAGTTTATAGGTAAGGTTTTCTCTTCATTCCAGCATTTTTGTCAAAGTCATAGCAATTTTTTCAAAATTGGTTCCTACCTTCCATTAAACACATTTTGATTTTATTGATGAAATAGCTTATCCCCAGGACTCGACGTCCGCGTGGACTAGACAAATTTCATACGCCTATTTTACATACCTACTTAGGGGGTAAATTTTCAAAAATCCTTTCTTAGGGGACGTCTACATCATAAAAGCTATCTACATGCCAAAATTCAGCCCGATCCGGCCAGTACTTAGTAAAAGTTGTGCGTTGATAGATCAGTCAGTCAATCAGCTTTTCCTTTTATATACTTAATACAATAGGTAGATAGATTTAAAAGATAAATGATGCAGTGGTGATAATTAATTAAACTTATTAATAAAGCTACGACGTTACTTAAAACTAAAGCTTACAAGGGTTTCAATTCAAACGCGCCCTGGTCTAAGAAGACCACAGCAAGGTAGGTAAAGGGAAAACATTTCTTTATCGACAACGAACTCTCGGGCGCCATATAACCTTAAAACCTATTTACCTATCCGGCTCTATAAGATAATATCTGTGCAATGCCAAAAGCTGCATCATAATCAGCCCATTAGTTTTTTGAAACTTTTGAAAATACTATTACAGTGCCTTCTTGTAACCCATAGCCGGAAAACATACCAAAGAACTGCTACAAAGTGATCTACGTACCTACTTAATGCAAAAACCCACATTAAAATCAGCTCAGTAGATTTGTAGGACAGTGCAATAAGCACACAATAATATGACAAAACAAAGTTGAGGTTGAGAAGTTAATCCCAACTCCCCTATCAGTGTCGTAAATAATAATACTTTCGACTACCTACTTTCGACCGAGTTATTCTAGCTGTTTCGACGTCAAAATATGGAGTCTCCAACACAAGAATACCTACTAAAAAAAGTTATTACAAAGATCCAATGTCATCACTCATCATCATCTTAGCCCATCGATGGTCAACTACTGAGTACGGATCTCCTCTTAATGAGAAGTTTAGAGTTTTAGACCAAAGGCTACGAAACTGGCAAAATGGTTAGTAACAAAAAACCTGAACTGGGAAATGCCCAGTCGACACTTTTGACCAATGTACCTAGTATATAATACCTGAGATAATATATTATTATCTCTGATAATACGTCTATCAATGAAAAAAATGGTAAAAAAAAACACTAATTTGTTTATGAAACTCGGACGAACTTTTGTAAATTATGTATAAAAAAAATCAGGTTGCCATAAAACAAAAATATAATATAATAGAAATGGTTAAAGAAATATCAAGTAAAAGGACTCGCACACGAAGGGTTCCGTACCTTTGTACAAGAAATAACACTTTTTTTTTTCTTGGCAATCATTTTGATTTTTTTATTATTTGTTGTTATAGCGGCAAAAGAATTATACACATTCTGCGAAGGTTTTAATTCTCTACCTATTACGGTTCACGAGATATAGTACAGACAGACAGACGGACAGCGGAATCTTAGTCTAATCCTTCGGGTACGGAACCCTAATAAACAACGTACCTAGATTTTCTCTTTTAGTCAGGCTTTTAATTCCGGTAGGTCCAAAAAGATACCAGCAATATATTAGTTAAGAGTTAAGACCCACATACTAAATTGATACATTTAGCCAATATGTATTCATGATCCACCCATCGCCGGCTCACTGAGTGTGAAGGGTTTTGGCCATAGTCTACCACGCTGGCCATGTGCGGATTATAGCCAATATGTTTTATTATCTTTAAATTGCCAACGCAATAATATCTTGCATCCAGGAGACAGCGATCATTTATTTTTATACCGGAAAATCGAACACTTCTCCTAGAATTTGATAAATTTGGACGAAGTTGTAGCTATTAGCTAGTCATCATCATGATCAACCCATCACCGGCTCACTACAGAGCACTGGTCTCCTCTCAGAGTGAGAAGGGTTTGGCCATAGTCTGCCACGCTGGCCAAGTGCGGATTGGCAGACTTCACACACCTTTGAGAACATTATGGAGAACTCTCAGGCATGCAGGTTTCCTCACGATGTTTTCCTTCACCGTTAAAGCAAGTGATATTTTTTAATTACTTAAAAACGCATATAACTCCGAAAAGTTAGAGATGCGTGCCCGGGATCGAACCCCCGACCTCTGATTAGAAGGCGGACGGCCTAACCACTAGGCTATCACTATTATACTATATCGGCTATTAGCTAGTAGCTGTTAATATTTCTATTGAAGGTTCCAACTAATTCCAACACAATAGTAAAAGTATTGGTGGTGCAAAGCTTATCTATACGAGGAAAGGGGCACTAAAGTTAGTCGATATTTAAGCCGATAACAGAGTGTTATCTGACGTCATTCACGTACTCCCAATGTGCATTTAAAAAGAACATCGATACATTTTTGAAGACAGCCAAGAGGTATCTACCTACAATATTATAATGGGGTCTTGGACTGTAGTAATAATTAAAAAAGCTGGTTTTTTCGAATTATTCTCTTTAATAAAGAAATCTAGCCCCATAAACTACCGCTATACAAAAAATCACTTCATTATATTACTACAATCCAAGACCCTATTACTTTGTAACTACAATTTTGGTACATGAAAAATTAAATTAAAATAAATAAATAAGTAGGTATAGAGATAAAACTATGTATATGAACGTCGACTACACACGTGAGTAAAGCCGGGACAGATAATATTTATGTATATCATCTTACAAATTAAAATTTTGACCATCAGTAAGCGTTAAAAAAAATTACCTGTTCTGAATAAATAATTTGAGTTTGAGTTTGAGTTTGAACATTAGGGTAGTATCTATTAGAGAACTCAGAGGACATAGGCTAGGTACCTACGCTTTATCACGGAGTTCTCAAAGGAGTTTTAAACCCCTATTCAAAGTCGCGAGCATCGTCCATTGATCGTCACAAGTAAAACACAGCATGCTTATAGATATTAGATACCTAGTTCTAGTTATTTCCAGTGATAATTCGGTAATTCTTGTCGGTAACTATATTTCAGATAGGTAATTACTAAATAGACTTAGGTTCTAAGAAAAAACTCACAACATTATTGCTTGCTCTCGAAATAATTTTATAACTCTTTTCAAACAAAAAGCTTTTCTTTGAGCGCTTGTGAAGTAAGATAACGCCTATTTATTAATTCTTGTAAAAGATAACAAAAGAAGTGAATTTTTTTTTATCTTTTTGTTCAAGGTAGGTACCTACCTAAGTACCTACCTACATAGAGATACCTAGGTGTTTAGCAAGTTTTCTAAAACGTCTATTTTTTTAGTTAAACTACTATCTCAACGAAGTTTATGTTATTCTAGTACCAACTAGAAACATAGTTTTTTTTAATCAATACCTAAACTAATAACTAATTGTTTTACGACCTCCCTGGCACAGTCTGTGGTCTGTTTTTTTGGCTTTTTTATTCAACAAACTTTTACAAGTAGGTACTTTTTGCATCGTCAAAATATGCTTCCATCATTGGTCACACAGACCATTTGTTCAGAATGTCTTTTTTCCTACCAAGTTATACCTAAGTGGGAGGTCACTGGTTCAATTCCCGGCAGGAGCAACGACGATGTCTTTGGCATCACCTAGTAGGTAGGTAAACAATATTATAACTAATAAAGAATTTTTGATTTGGCGTGTAGGTATGATGTATATAATTATACCTACTTCAAAAATCCTTGATTCGATAACAGTGGATTTTACGCTTTACACCTTTTTAGCAATAGTCATTCGATGGAATTCTTAGCGATGATAGTTTCACAGACATTAAAATTAAAACTTATACTTTATCGTGCTGCGTGCATCTCATACGATACAGAATAGCAATGCGTTAATTTCAACAGAAATTTCCCATCCATTTTATCCCGGAAAATGAAAGAGTTCCCACAGGATTTTTTAAAACCTAAATCCTAAATATGAAATATTTGGGACAATTAAATATAACGCGGGCCGCAGCAATCAAGTTAAGAGAAGTAACCCTAGCGCGCACCTAGCTTTCCACGGCCCACGCGATGAAATTTGATACAGAGTTAGCTCACATCCCGGAGAAGGACGTAGGCTACTTTTTATTCCGGAAAATCAAAGAGTTCCCATGGGATTTCAAAAAAACTTAAACTATGTTTGTATTATAATATTCAATAGTTTGTATGGATATGGCTGCACACCTGCACATCATCCGCGCTATCCCGCACCAGGTTAGCGCGGGGGCTGTGCGGGTGTGCGGGGCGTCCACACCTCGATTGCCATCTCGATTGCCATTTTCACCTGGCGAAAATCGGAACTAACGTTGCCGTCAAGTGTCCCCTTTGTTCTTGTTTGAATAGTCTAAGCCTTTGTTTCAAGTGCCAAGAGAGCCTTGTCGCACTGTAGCGGATTAATAGATACCTATACGTAAGAACTTGCATCACGACAACTCTTTGTAACCGGGTCTTAAAGTTTTTATTAAAAATAGCGATTAGTAATCACCATATAATAACACGTCTGGTCAATTCGAGTTATTCTGAAACGGGAGCGTTCGTAGAATCCGTTCCACCAAAGTGACCTCAGACACTAAAGTCAAATCGGAGACTGAATCTAATTAGAGCCCGAAGCGGCGATTTGTTGTCTTAGACACAATATTATTATACTGCATACAATTTATATAAATAACATACAATACTTAGTTACAGTTTTGTTCCGTTTGCTGTGGAGACCGTAGATGCTGGACTCAAAATTATAAGACATTAATTCACAGTGCGTTCCAAACGAACGCATATTACGCGACAGGTCGAGATGGCGATCGGGGTGGGGATGCCCCGCACACCCGCACAGTCCCCACGCTAACCCGGTGCGGGTGAGCGTGGGTGTGAGAGGCAACCCCCCGTCACATACCTTTGACGACCTCCCTGGTGCAGTGCTAAGCGCTGTAGTCTTATTAGTGAGAGATCCCGGCTCGATTACTGGCACTACTGGCAGAGGTTTGGAATTTTATAATTTCTAAATATCTAGTCTGGTCTAATGGGAGGCTTCGGCCGTGGCTAGTTACCACCCTATGATGCCATGTAGAAACCAAAGGGGCATTGGTTTAAAAAAAACTGCCATAACCTTTCCAGGTTAGCCCGCTTCCATCTTAGACTGCATCATCACTTACCACCAAATGAGATTGGAGTCAAGGGCTTGTATCTGAATAAATAAATAAAACCGACCAAGTGCGAGTCAGGCTTGCGCACCGAGGGTTACGTACACAATAAAACAAAAACTATGATGAAATAGGTAGGTACTAATTATTAGTTCATGACCACAATTTTTTTTTTGTGGGATGGAACCCTAAATTCACAGTTTTCAGATTTTTCCCCTTATGTCTGCTTTAAGACCTACCCACCTGCCAAATTTTATAAGTCAACGGGAAGTACCCTGTAGGTTTCTTGACAGACCGACAGACAGACAGACAACAAAGTGATCCTATAAGGGTTCTGTTTTTCCTTTTGAGGTACGGAATCCTAAAAACGTTTGTATGGAGCGATTAGCGGAAAATCCTCTGTTAGAAGGGCCGGCTCATTTTTGCGCAATGGACTGGCTGTCTATCGCGGAAATGCAGCAAGTATTCTTGGCACCATTCCATGCGGGCATGATTTGATACAATAATTACTATGGTAGGTATATAATAATTCGAAAAGGCTTTTAAACTTTTAACATCTTGAATTAAAAAAAAAACATTCATGCAATTTATTTGACAGAAGAAACCGGCTGAGGAAAGGTGTGTGAGGTCTGCCAATCCGTACTTAGCCTGCTGGCTAAGTACCGACCTAAAGTTTGCCTAATATCTAAACTCTCTTTCTAACAAAATTCTCATTCTAAGGAGGGACCCGCGCCCAGTAGTAGGCTGGCGATAGGTTGACGATGGTGATGACGCAGACTGCCACTAAGAAAGGATTTTGAGATTTTCCAACGGGATCTTCGGGCTTTGAAAAAAAAAAACACTAGTCGCGGGAACCAGCTAGTACTTCTTCTTCTTCTTCTTCTTCGCTCTGGGCTGGTTTCCGCACTTAAACGTTTCCGTCTGTTGTGCGTGCATTGCCCCTCCCCGCTGAAGTCTTCACTCCAGCCATCCAAGCTCACTCCAGAAGCCGAGTAGACCGCCCAGGTTGCCGAGGGCTTCATGGAATGAGGTCGGGGAACCCAAATGGCGTTCGCGTTGTTCTGCTACGCCCGTGCACTCTAGGACCACGTGCGTCGGTGTTTCGTCGACCTCCATGCATGCCCTGCACAAAGGACTGTCGGTGACACCTATAACGAAAAGGTGTTTGTTTAGTGGGCTATGCCCTGTTATGAGTCCCACCACCTTTCTAAGTTTACCTCTGTCCAGGCGGAGTAGTTTGTTAGTTTGCCGTTTGTCTATGTTGGGGAAAGCCTCTTTGGCTTGCCTGCAGTCTGTTGTGTTCGCCCATAGTTGGGAATGCTCTTTTTGTGTTAGTTCATGCAACCAGGTTTTATACTCACTGAAGGGTATGGGAACAATAGGTTCTGGCCCGATCACCTTCAATGTCGTAGCCTTTCGTGCTAGTGCGTCGGCCGCCTCGTTTCCCTGGTCTCCATCATGTCCTTTGACCCACCTTAGGGTGATGTCGTTTGACATGGCGAGTGTTTCCAGAGTCTTGTGGCAGTCTTGTATGAGTTGTGAGGTCGTCGAGAATCTAGCCAAGGCTTTAAGAGCAGCTTGGCTATCAGAGTTAATGTTAATTTTAAAGTTTGTTACCTGTCGATTGGCCACGGCTATAGCCGCGGTCATAATGCCCACACACTCTGCTTGGAAGACAGAGTTGTCCTTACCGAGTGCGTGACTTATTCTCATGTTTAGTTCTTGGCAGTAGGCTCCAGCTCCTGTGCCCGTTTTCGTTTTGGATCCGTCGGTGTACACTTCTATTGTGTCTTGTGCTGGCTTCGGATCTAAGTTCTTCTCTGAGTTTATCTTGTAGTTTTTGTCTAGTATGTGTTGTTTTTCGGTTCTGTCGCATTTCCACTGCAAACGTGGTTCTTTGTTTATGCTTTGCCCTAGAATTTTAGTGTGCATTGTGTTTTGTTCTTTCCAATGCCCTGAGGTTTTCAGTCTCAGGGCTGCGAGTGTTGCTTCTTCTTTGATGTGTATGTGTAGGGGCGGAATGCCCAATATGACTTCTAACGCTGCTGTTGGTGTGGTGCTCATGCAGCCGGTAATGGCGAGGCATGCTTGTCGTTGAAATTTCTGTAGTTCTTGCTGGGCGGTAGTAAGGAGAGTTCTTGGCCACCATACAATTGCAGCATATGTTAGTGAACATCTTACTACCGATAGGTATAACCATTTCATTATCTTTGGTTTTAGCCCCCATTTTTTCCCTAGCATGCGTTTGCATTGGTTTAGTATTGCTAGTGATTTTTTGGTTTTATCTTCTGTATGCCTTTTCCAGCTGAGTTTGCTGTCCAGTGTCACACCGAGATATTTTACCTCTGCGGACAGTTCAAGGCTTGTGTTAAACAAAGTTGGTGGTTTGGTTAGTTCAATTTTCCTTTTGTTGGTAAACAGTATCATCTCTGTTTTCTTCGGATTTACTGTAAGTTCGTTTTCATTGCACCATCTTTCTATTAAGCGCAAAGCTCGTTGCATGACTTCGTATAATGTGTTTTCTAGCTTGCCACTGATTAGGATGGTGAGATCATCTGCATAACCAATGGTATAGAACCCACTTTTATTTAGTTTGGTTATCAGGTCGTCAACTACAAGGTTCCATAGTATTGGTGACAGGACACCTCCTTGAGGACAGCCTCTCGCCACTATGCCTTTTGTGACTCCGTTGATGTCTAGTTGTATGATTCTCTGTTCTAGTAAAGCTCTTATCCAGCTGCGTATGGTTTTTGACGCCTTGTATCTTCCCAAGGCTTTGTCTATGCTATCGAAAGTTGTTTTATCAAAGGCTCCTTCAATGTCTATGAACACGCCTAGTGTCGATAATTTGTTTTCGAGGTCATGTTCGATTTTGGTAACAACAGAATGAAGTGCGGTTTCTGTTGATTTGCCCGTACTGTAAGCGTGTTGATGTGAGTGTAAAGGTAGATGTTTTAAGGTTCTGTCCCTGAGGGACCTGTCGACAAGTCTTTCGAGCGTTTTTAGTAGGAAAGATGTAAGGCTGATTGGTCTGAAAGACTTCGGCAATGTGTAGTCACTCCTTCCAGGTTTTGGTAGGAAGACCACTTTCACTTCTCTCCAGGCCATTGGTATGTATTTGTATGCTATGCAGGCCTTGTATATTATTTCCAGCCATGGTGTCAGTTGAAGTTTTCCCCATTGTAAAAGTGCTGGGAAAATGGTGTCGGTCCCTCCTGTTTTGAAAGGGTGGAAGGTGTCAATAGCCCAGCTGATTCTATCTCGCGTGACTATGTTGTTGGCAAAGTCCCAATCCTCTTCTATTGGATGGTGACCAAGGGTGCTTCCCCAGTTTGTTGAATCTACTATTCTACAGCCAGGGAAGTGTGTTTCGATGAGCGTTTCGCTTATCTCTTTGTCGTCCTTGGTGTATGTTCCGTCCGCTTTCCTCAGTGAGCCGAGTGTGCGGGTGTTGTCGTTTGCTAGAATCTTGCGTATGCGAGCAGCAGTATCGTTTGATTCTATGCTTGTGCAGAACTTATGCCAGGAAGCTTTTTCCTTTTCCCTGACGCGTTTATTGTATTGGTATTGGGCTTCCTTATAGTTGTCCCAATCTTGTTCTTGCTTGGTGTTTTTGGCTCTGTTGAAAAGATGTACTAGCTAGCAGCTAGTACTTATCTAAATATATAAAAGGAAAAGATGACTGACTGACTGACTGATCTATCAACGCACAGCTCAAACTACTGGACGGATCGGGCTGAAATTTGGCATGCAGATTGCTATTGTGACGTAGGCATCCGCTAAGAAAGGATTTCTGAAAATTCAACCTTTAAGGGGGGAAAATAGGGGTTTGAATTTTATGTAGTCCACGCGGACAGAGTCGCGAGCATAAGCTAGTTACTAGTATATATTCACATCCAAATGGTTTTCAGACCGAACGTCAATGACTTGCATTTGCGACACTTTATTGTTTTATTTTCAAAAGAGGATCTTGTTTTGGTTGTGTGTTGTTGTTGTGGAGGACATTTTTGGCCATACAATGAATATTAATTGGTTAATAAATACATTTAGGTATTTCTTAAATTAGGTGTCAAATAAAGAGATGTCAGTATTTCCATTAATTATTATGTACGAGGAATTCTGAGACAGACTGAATCAACTTCCGAATGATCAGAAGGTATAGTACGCGCCAGAAAATAATATACATCGACTTTTAGAAGGAGATAGCAGATTTGGAGAGCATTAAGTCTCTGTCGTTGAGACCGACAAATCGTCATTTAAGTATGAGTGACAGAGACAACGCTCTACAAAGCCGAAATGTCATTCTAAAGGCCGATGTACATTATTTTCTACAACATACCTACTGTTAGTACCTACATCTTCTGAATTCCTTTCAATTTACATGCCTATTGATAAAAATATCAAATATCCATGGATGACGAAAGTAATCTCAAAAGGTCTTTGCAAATGTCATAGATAGACATTTCAAGTATATTGACTCACTAGCTTATGCCCGGGACTTCGTCCGTGGACTACACAAATTTCAAACCCCTATTTTAGCCCCTTAAGGGTTGAATTTTCAAAAATTCTTTCTTAACCGATGTCTGCGTTACATTAACTATCTGCATTCCAAATTTAAGCCCGATCCGTCGAGTAGTTTAAGCTGTGTGTTGATAGATCAGTCAGTCAGCATTTCCTTGACAGCAGTTCCTTTTACGACGCAGGCACCCACTAAGAAAGGGAATTTGGAAAATTCACCCCCAAGGGGGTAAAATAGGAGATGAAAATTTGTATGGAAGTCAACGATCACGAAGTACGACTTAAGATCGCTTGGCCAGCATTCAAGACAACTCTACGAACTTCTCGGTTTCCCATTATTTCAGTTCTAACAGCCAAAATGCGCGACGTTGTCAAATTTCCCAGAGTGCACCAAAAAAATGCATCTAGCAACATCGCACCGCCTGCACCACGCACACGAGTGGAACAGCAGGTGTGATTGTAAAAGACGCGCGCACACCGGCGCAAAACTTGCACCCCTTATGAAACTTTTCCCAGAAATGCTCCTCACACAGACACGCTTTCGCGTTGGTGTGCAATTATCTATTAAAAAATCCCAGTGCGGCCACCCGGCACCCGAAAACAATAACCACGGGAATAGGAGCACTTCGTGTGCAATTTTAACTTTGTAGATAGCGTCATTTTAAAATGGTTAATTTTTAAGAAATTTCACGCGGATGAAGTTGCGGGCAACTGCTAGTTCCACCATGTAAATGTACCTACTGCAAATTGACGCACAATATGTTGTAGTTGCGAAAAATGAAAAATCATTAAAAAAAATAGCTTTTTGTATCGCTTATATTTTTGTTAATCCTCAATATAGGTACCTACCCACATTCTTATGAATTCTTAACTTATATTTTTTATATTATTTATTAAACCGCAAAACATCTGTTTATTCAGCCTTTAAAAATAATACTTATTTTACAAACTAAAACATTTGCTACAAGGCTTAGTGAAATATAGTAGATTTTTTCTTGATTTTAAGATGTTTAGATAGCTTCGTTTATTTATAATAACGTTTGTTTAAATAATCTATTGTAGTAATAGTTGTTTTGAAGCCATTTTGTGTGAATGTCAGGAGCGAAGATTTATCAATGTTTTTTCAAACTTATTTTAGTGTATTTAAATTAATGATAGGAACATCAATCAATTTTTGGAAGCTCGAACAATATGCAACTGGACCTTGAAGATGATTCGACGTATACCTAGGTAGGCTATATATACTTATTATATTACTATTTTACCTATTCCAGTTTATACCGGACATACAGTTATAATTGGCCAAATCTATTTTCAATGCATCATAGCTGGTATATCCAATGACCTACTCGTATATACATAATGTTAACACTAGAATTATTAATACTAGATTATTACCGCTGTAGTTTTCTTTGCATCCAAGTTGAGTTAGTTATAGTTTTTATAAGTTTCTTGGCTATTAATTAATGTACTGTAACCGTAGCTAATGGCCAGAGCTTAATGTCTATTAAGAAGATCTAATCGTCAACTCATAAGAAAGCTCAGAGTCAACCAATGGGCGATGGAGAGAGCTATACCTATTCGTGGCTTTTGTATGTGGTCCAAAATGGGGAGACCGTAGAAGAATCAGAATAACCGAGCGACGGACGGTTAGGACGGAGAGGTTGGGAAGTTGAAGAGGCAATGAATGGGGCACATAATTCGAAGAACTGATAAATGTTGGTGTCTCAAGGTGCTGGCATAACAACCTCGCACTGGAAAGCGCAGCGTGGACAGACCTTTCCTCCCACTAAGCGTACAGATGACATCAAATGAGTCGCAGAGAGCCGCTGGATCCAGGTGGCGCCAGCATTATTTAGGCGTCAGACTGCATAGTGTGGAATAAGTCCCTACAAGAGACCTGTTCAGCAATTGACGCCTATCAGTTGAGATGATTGACAAAGTTATGCTAACCCTGTGGTTTAACTTTTGAGCTGTAGGTTGGTATGTCAGTCAATCATTATGTTATCCTTATTCTTTTTACAATGTACCTATGATGATGAGATGACTTCAGTTTGTTTTATAATGCTGAAGTATTTCATACAACCAGATTAAAAAAGTTTCCTATAAGACAGTATGGTCCTATTGATTTGTACGCACGGTTCCCGCAAAATCTGTGAACTATAGAACTACATATATGGAAGCACGCGCACTGCGGATTTAAATCCGCATCAGTTTTTGATACATTTAAATTCAAATTTACGGATTTTAAAACGCACCGCAACTCGCCGCACCGTAGTGCACGCTAGCTCTAAGACCTAGTAAAAATTTCGATGTAATATTAGTTGAGAGACTCACGTAAGCACAAAGGGATGGGGTGCAGAGGAATGCAGTGGTAAAAAACGATTTACAGTTAGCCGCGGGGGTGGCTCTCTGGAACCGGTTTCTGTTCGACCCACTGTCATTTTTAACTTTGTTGGCCGAAATAACAACTTCGAAGCTAGATTCAACTTTATGACAAGGAGAGTTTAGCCTCTATACTATAAATCTTAGGACTTAGGGACCTGTTGAGGGCTGATTTTGTCAATTTTAACTCACGAATAGGTAACATTTTGACAGATTTACTAAAGATTCATTTAGATTTCCTGTTATAAATGTATTAAAAATATGCTAGATATAATAATATAGGTAAATATTTTAATTAGTGTAAAAGAAAAAATTGCGTTAAAATTAAAGTACTAAGTTAAATTAAATACATGTCTGTAATTTATTTATGTGACTAAATCTAAAACTATGAAGGCTGATCAGAAATAATTAATTTACTTACGAAGGGATCAAACCGAAGGCAAATTCGTAACAAAAGTTACCTTAGGTAGGTAGGTATCTATTTTAGGCCTTTCAGAGGGTTTGTATACAAATAAAGGAATTAGGAAGGTATCTACTAGTCCTTATCGAATTAAAATTTAATTTAAAACCACTTTATTGTTAACAAAATTACAGAGAGTAAGAATACATGATACACTAATTAAAAAACAAAGGGCGACCAGTAATCTGGGCGACTAAAGTAATCTCTTCCAGGCAACCCATACTTAAGAACTTATAGAACTATAAGACGGAGTAGCAATGCAAAATGTGTACCTTTTTAATTCAATCAATCAGCTTGTTTGCGTTTACTGCTGGATATAGACCTTCCCAAAAGCGCGCCGCCACACAGGATCCTCCGCCATTCTCATCCACCCACTACCCGCTACCTTCATGGTCAGTCCAGCGGGTTAGAGGTCGTGCCACACTGCGCTGCTGTACGCAGTGAGTGTGACCTACCTGTGATGACGTGATGACGTATAGCGCTGAAACAATCACTATCTGATCTATACTAATCTATACTATCTATACTAATAAATGTAATTGAAGTGTCAGTATGTTTGAACGGGCTAATCTTCGGAACGGATGAACCGGTTTTGACGGGGCTTTCACAGATAAGTAGAGAGTTAACCAAACAGTAACATAGGCTACTTTTTTAACCGACCTTTAAAAAAGGAGGAGTTGTGTTTTTATATCTATAAATACACCGAAATCATATAGAAGTCATATAGCATTATCTAGTTTTACTATAATAGGCAAATGTTCTAGTTAGAAGTTAAGATATCATACAAAATACTCCAGGCCTTTACATTAGATGGTAACAGAAATAAGCGCCCGGACATCGAAATTAAGGGCTCCGAAGAATCACCCATTACTCCTCGCATAGAAGCACGTTATCCCCCTAGCTCCCCTTCTTTACGTAATTTTGGGTGCTTTTAGGTACCTTATTAGGTTTCGTGTACCTTTTGAGCTAACTGAAAGAAATTTACATAGCACTAAATTTAATAGAAAAATTACGCCTCAATGTACCTAATAACAATTTAGTCACAAGGGAATATTAATGAGCGAGAATAAGGTTCCGAAGCATTTTACTTTAAAATACGATATGTGTTAAATTTGAACCGATCTCCCTGCGGGTGGACGGTCATCAATTTAGCGAGGGGTGCGCGGGCCGGGGAGCGGCGAGCTCAGCCTCGACTAACCCCTTATTTTACATTTCACACTCCGGGAAAATCGTTAGAGAAATCTGCGTAACGTGCATGTCCGAGACATACGCACACACGCAACATCCCGTAAGCGCGAGTCCGAACCTCCCCTGCCCATCCTCTGCTATATCGACCTAACTTCAAGAAATCCTCTTACCTATACATACGTGTGTACATGTAAATCCAAATCAGATGGTTTTGTAATTTAAATATTTTCGTGGTACCTATGCCTACATGAATTGGTGATGATAATGGATTTATGGCTTCGTGAAATTCTTACGTCTGGAATGGAAACAAGTTTGTTGAAGTAGGTACACTACAGTACAGTTCTTGCAATTCACGAAGGCGAGTGGACTTTACTTGTGGTTACGTCATATACAAGGGCATTGTGTAAGTGTGCGTGCATGTCGGACCAATCAGTCGCGAGCAAGCGCTCGCAAACGTACACATTTACTGTACCTTACTTATACCGATACAAAAAACTAGCCATTTTTTCCAACCAACCATTTCACACATCAAGAGACGACATCTACGACCATGGCCACGACGACGATATGATACGATATGGCCATTAGCCATGTCTAGTTAAGTACCAGTTACCACTCCATCGGCAAAGACGAGCCGCCAAGCAATTTAGCATTCCGGTACGATGCCATGTAGACAGAAGAAACTGATAAGGGACTGCCATACCCCTTCCAAGTTAGCCCGCTACAATGGTAGACTGCATCATCACTTACCACCAGGTGAGATCGCAGTCAGGGGCTAACTTATAATCATTGTAATGGAATCAAAAAACTACTTAAGTACTCGTGGATTACCCGCAATAAAAGCATTGATAGCCATAGTGCTAAAACGTCAACTTCCTATTCGAAGTGTCTGGGATTCAATCCCGAGCACGCACGTCTAGCTTTTTGAAGCAAGTGCGTTTTATTTAATCACTTGATGGGTTGATGATGCTCTTGACTAAGCGTAGAAGAATCATACAGGAGACGCGGGTTCGATTCCTACCGGTGCGCAATTTTGATATGTCTTTAAAATTATTTAGAAATTTCCTTGAAGTTTAGGTGAAACACTATAAAAATTATAAAAAATATCGTAAAAAGCAAATACATATGTCATTTCTCGTTCAAAGAGCTGCATTGTAATTATGGGTGATTATGGGCCTTAGAAAGTAGTTTCGATGACTGCAAAAGTGTCGCTACTAGATGGCATAAACAAACAGAACAACATATCACAAATTTCGTCACTGGCAGCAAGCGTACCGTAGCGTAGTGGTCAGAACGTCAGGTGCGATCCCAGGAGACGCGGGTTCGATCCCTGCCGGTCCGCAATTTTTGATATGTATTTAAATTATCATAAAACAAATAATTAAGAAGTGACGTTTGTACGCGGCATCGTATCGACACTCTCTACGCAATTGCGCCAGTGTGAACCAGAGTGAAGAAACTCTTGGTTTGATCCTGAATCGACGTTATGTCAAATATCGGCTATGGATGAGGTGAAAACAAAGTAAAATGGTCGCTTACCACTGAAGTCGAAGTCACGACGGTTCTTTAAAAATTTCCTAACTGTACGCTTAGTACAAGATTTTACGTCTCACCAAGCAACGTTGCTAGAATTCGAGAGTTGAAATACACTAACGTCAAACAAAAATGGACCTAAATAGCCTTGAATTAAAGTCCAAAATTCAATGCCACTGATTTTAATTTCGCAACGTTTCCACTTGAAGCGCTGGCTGTAGATGTGTAGACAAACTTGAGATTTAAAACAAGGCTGTTAAGATCCAGTTTACTGAAATAAAATGAAATGAAAAAAATCTTTATTCAAGTAAACTTTCACAAGTACTTTTGAATCGTCGGATGCATCTACCACTGGTTCGGAAGGCCTAGTACTACTATAACGCGGAAGTGTTTCGACACTCGAATATTATCAACGTTTAGAGAAGCAATTTAGAAAAACTGGGGGACCACTCACAAATGAAGCCACTACTCTCACAACTTCGCCAAGGAAATTCAATTCTAAGTCACTTGTGATCCATTCTGATATCCATACTAATATTATAAATGCGAAAGTGTGTCGGTCTCTCTGTCTGCTAACTTTTCACGGCTCAACAGTTTAACCGATTTGGATGAAATTTGGTACAGAGTTAGCTTACATCTTTATGATAGGGTGTAAATAGACCACGCAAAATAAACTTGAAAATCAATTATCATAGGTTTTTATATAATAATAATTTATACCTACGATCCGCACTTGACCTTCTTGGTGAATCCTACGACATGATTCAAAGGATAGGTACGACCTTTGTACTCTATTTCAAAGGTGACCTATAAAACCCCATGCAACACTGGTTTGATGGGTTCTTTTAAATAGGCTCAGATTGTTAATTTTATTTTAAACTAGCTGATGCCCGCGACTTCGTCCGCATGGAATTAGGTTTTTAAAAATCCCGTGGGAACTTTTTGATTTTCCGGTATAAAAAGTAGCCTATGTGTTAATCCAGGGTAAAACCTATCTCCATTCCAAATTTCATCCAAATCCGTTCAGCCGTTTTTGCGTGATTGAGTAACAAACATCCAAACCTCCAAACATCCAAACATCCACACTTTCACATTTATAATAAGTATTAGTAGGATTAGTAGGATTTTAATCTGCTATCGTTCCAACATTGCTTTGGGCCAACTTCGGCAGTATCCTTTCTTTCTTAATACTACCTTGAAACTTGCGAAATTGCGATATAATGTTACATTTAAGCAAAGATAAGTCATTCGGTGAGGACACGTCATATTATAATAATATGTGTAGGTGTTAAATTGGAAAAGTTAGTTTGTTCTTTGTTTCGGGTCGCAACGACATACTTTCTTTTCAATATTTATTTGTATTAAGGGCAGTTTTATGTGAAGAAAGATAGTGAACAAGCAAGTGAGAGCACGAGGCAAACAGGACGGCGCTAAGCCACGGAACAATTCGAGGAGATCTATTGGAAGAGGTCGACGCGGGGCGGCGAGCCTAGTGGTCACATACATTATTACCGTAGTGTCACTATGCAAATGTATGTAAGAAGGCTTTGTTCGTACACACTTACGAACAAGGGGCGGCGGGAGTTTTCTCCACATAATCCGAGTTCCCCCGACAGGCGCGAGGCTGTCGGTTCTGGCCAAAGATGGCCCTACGCATGTGAGTGTACACACGCGGCACTTTCTCTTGAAGCTCGCCACTGGCTTTTAAAGAGGGTGGCGGGAGGTAACGGGAAGCTGGGGCGGGCGAGCCGTTCCGACCGGGTGACCACGGTGGGCGGCGTGCGGACTGCCACGCGGACTACGTGGCGCGTAGTGCTACGGCACGGCGCCTCAGCACGCCGAGACTGAAGCCGACTTGCAACTAGCAGTTCGCTTCGCAGTCTTCTACGTACATAGCAAACGCAACGAAAACAAGTCCTTCCCGTTTTCGTTGCAGAGTTCTTCGACGGAATAATGATAACTCATTAACCGACCTCAAAAAAGGAGGAGGTTCTCAATTCGTCGAAATCTTTTTTTTTAGATATCTACTCGTACTTATAGGAACTTCTGTTTTAAAGTTTCAGATATTCATAGCCAAGTAGGTACGAAGAATATTGTGCCTTAATATAAGTTAGATAGGTACACAGTCAGTATTCTTTGCCTGCGAATGCCCAGACAGACGGGTTTCATTTAATTGAGTGTACTCAGTGCCCTCGCCAAATGATAATCCTCTGTTCCCGAAATATACCTGTAATAGATGTTAATTAGAGCTCCGTCTGTACGGTGCAAAGAAAAAATAATAATTTAAACAGGTCGTAATTAGAGATGTTTACATAACTGTAAAACAAATATTTTCTCAATTTTTTATATTTTTTTCTGGCAGAGGGTCGGGTTTAAGCATATTTATTTTACTCAAAGCTAGAGGAAAATCTAAAATTACATCTACAGGACGAATTTTCTGAAGAAACGGGGTCCCTGGCGGACGCTTGCGTCCATGCGTTCTTAATTAAAGGGACTGCGTAGCCGATTACAATTTTGATGCGATTTTTATGAAGTTCTGTTCTTGTTAGATGGTGTTAGTGACGTCATCGGTATGCATCCGGTAACGCATGAGCTGGAATGATAAAATTGAACGAGGCCCTGACGGGAGGCTACGGCTCGTTTGAATCGAACGCACGTCCGGACTCCTCGCCGGCCACCCTCGGGTGCCTAGTGGGCATTTCGCCCAGCTTGATATATATTTTCCATTCCTACCGATGCCTCGATGTAGGCTACTGCGGCTGTTGGTATACGAGTGTGTCGTAGCACCGCGCTGGCCGAATTTTCATGCGTGTTCACCCCCTTCATTGCCAACGCCACTGTACAAGTACCTTAGTACCACATATCGTGAGCGCTATTAAACTTAATTAAAATCATTCTTGCCTAAAGGGAAGCAGACCTACCCGCAACGTTACTCTTATTCTAGCCCTATCAAAACTTTAGAGTTTTACGACATTTGGCCGATAAAAATATTATCGCACAGATTGATCTACGAAGCCTTGCGGTAATATTCATTATGAACAGCATATTTTGAAAAGCTGTAGCTTATAAAGTATTTTTTACTTGCTACACTTCCAACATACTCAGGTACCTACTATTACCAATTATTACGATTATAAAAAAAAGTTATCATGGATTCTGCGACAGATATGGCTTGCCTACTACCATTTCAGCTTGCTAATTCGTTGAGCTAAGTCGGTCACTTTGGTTCTGCTACGGATTTCCTCATCACCCCAACATATCCCGCTCCATAGCACGTTGAGCAACTTTGATCTTGTGGCCAATTATAATGTAAAATAGAATAGCAGGAATTTTATTTTAACTTTTCAGAATTTTTTTACTACTTATACATATATTAACTCACAATAGCTAACTAATATATCAGGCTCCCGATCCTCTAGGAACTTACACGTAAGTATGAACTTACGCTTTTTTGACGTCGGTTTTTTTAAATATCTTATATCTAGTTTGATGTCGCAGATAGGTACGATGTTGTAGATAATTAGGAATCAGAACTACCTAGATTACATGTTTTTAGTAAGTAGGTACCGCATACCAAATGTCCAAGTTCGGATAGTTTTTGAAACTAAACGTTACAAATCAGTTATCACCGAAATTAAGGAGTTTTAAGTCCCGCAAATTGCTGATGCGCGTGGCCGCCATTTTAGTGACGTCAGCACTAGACTGAAGTTTCGAGCTGATGGTATATTTTTATTTCGGCTGACGTCAAAATGACGTTATTTCGATGTTAATGAGACATGGTCCCAGCGCAATAGCAATTTGCGGGACTTTTATGAGTACACACGCACTGTCCGGTTGCCCGTGTAGTGATGGCTAGCCCGTCCGGTTGCCCGTAGAATGCGGTTGAACTTGCGGCTAACGAATTGCGGGTAGCCGCAACATCCGTTTGAGCAACCGTTGCGGCTTATGATCAAACCGTTTTACAGATGGACGTGGAAGAAGTCCTAGTTGTTCACTACATTTACGTAGGAATATGTATGAAGAGGAAAAATCAGGGAAAAATACCGTGCATCCTTATTTACAAACGAGATGATAATAAGTGTAGATACCTATCGACATATATATTTATGTATTAACCTGACTCACCAGCCTGCAGCAAAAGAAAGTATTGCAACCGCAAAGTCTAAATCGGCCATCCTTTATCTAAAAAGCCGTCATCTGCAGAAAATATTTTTCTAACTACCGCCAAAAATGTGAGATTTTTCAAAACTAATGTCTGTAAAAAAGAATGCTACGTAGGACCCGTCATCGGGCCAAGGGTTTTAGTTAGTTTTAGTTTTGTCCTACAGAGCAAGCTTTTTTAGAAACTTGTTTTGCTAAATTCCCAATTTTTTGACGAGAACTGTTAAAATATTTTTGAAGTTAACGGCTTTTTAGATAATAGGACGGCAGATATAGACCGTGCGGCTGACCGGCAGTCGGCCGCTCCAATAAAATTCTCAGACTTGGGCGCGTTTGGAACCCTCGCAGCTTTAGTTTTAAGTACGTTATTATTTATCACCACTATAATATTATTTTACAAATTAACAATTTTGACCATCAGTAAGCGTAACATGTATTGTTAGCTTTTCTGAATAAACAATTTGACTTTGACTGACCGGAATGCTTTGCAGTCAGCCGCATCGTATGTGCGTACCTGTGGTGCGTACCTATGGAAATAAGCTTTACATACTCTGTAGATTTTTGTGCTTGCAATCAATCAACAGCTGTCCGCAATGCGCGTAACCATACAGTGCAATGCGGGTAATCAGATGAAATGTAAAGGACCTGAAAGATAGAGTAGAAGAGATTTTAGTTCTTGAGACATCCCTATGGAGTCGGGCATGCCTGAAGCACTGAGGCATACTCCTCCCCAACGGGAAAAAAACGTAGGCACAATATTTAAATCGATATCGCTAACTAGGACGATTCGACGTCCAATATATAACAATTTCCAAGCGTCCCTTTCCCAACCTGTTCCATTTCCTATTTCTGCATAATAGATAACTTTATATACCTACGCACATATGTAAATAAGCTCTCTATAGTAACTATAGGTACTATACGGACCGATATATAGTTTAAAGATATACATATACATCGGCTTGACAATACTAGCCTCCCCATACCAGGATATTTTACTTTCTCTGGACGAGACCCCTCAGGCGCGTCGAACGCCACCCGGGAAGGGGGCACCCCTATCGCCCCCTCGCTTCCTCGGACCGACCTTACGCATAGTATACACCATACAGAGAACTAATACCAGCCTCCATAAACTCATATGTATATGTAAACTTATTTAAATACGCAATTTGGAACGTAGGTACCCATGCTGGAACGAGGCACGTTCAGAACTCGATTTAATTTAGCATGGATTTTAGTCAAGTGATTAAATCTAAAGGGTCCAACTACAAGTTTAGGCCCTAACTGGCTTGCTTCTAATTTGATTTCTGAAATTGGTTTTATATTCAAGACTCATTACATAATAGACATTACATCATCATCATCATAATCAGCCCATCTCCGGCTCACTATAGAGCACGGGACTCCTCTCAGAGTGAGAAGGGTTTTGGCCATAGTCTACCACGCTGGCCATGTGCAGATTGGTAGACTTCACACACCTTTGAGAACATTATGGAGAACTTTCAGGCATGCAGGTTTCCTCATTCCTTTAGACATTACATACCAAGACTTATTTGAAAAGAATTGAATATTTGAAAAGAGCAGCCGTCGAGATTCTTGCTGGCGCGTCCAGCGTCTTGGTAGGAAAAGCATTCCGACACAGCGGTAATTCTTTTGACGATTCAAAAGATTGTAATTGTTTATTTGAATAAAAAATCTTTCATTTCTATTGATATTGTTTTTCGTCTTGTTTGTTTGAATCTAAATTTTTATCTTTATTAATTCAGCTGAAAATAGGTACCTAGGTACTTTATCCATCATTATCATCTCATGTTCCGGCCCCTTATTGAGGATGGGTCTCCTCTCAGGATTAGAAAGTTTTAGGCCAGAGTCCACCATGCTGGCCAAGTGTGAATTTACTTCACACACTTTTGAGAACATTACGGAGACTCTCGGTCATGGTCTCATGTATCTAGGTTCTAGACGTTTTTCTTCACCTTAGCTCCAGGTTCAGGTGCGTGCCCTAGATTATACCCCGAACCGCCGAAGCCTTAAACATTAGGCTAACCCCGCTCCACCCCCACAGCAGTACCTAGTAGGTTACCTATACCTATACCCTATAGCTTACCTACCTACCTATAGGTACAGACAGTGTCCACTTTGCAGCTTGAAATAGTTCCTGAATAATGCGTGTCTGTAAAACAGACACCGAAATGATTCGATATAACTGAGTGGCCCGTTTTTATGATTCCAAAATAAAATAAAAGTATTGTTATAGTTTCCTCCAGTTCGTATGTGTGTCAGTGCCATTTTATTCAGAAACTTTAAGGGCGTCTGGTAGGAGGTTGCAAGTGTCTGGCAATGAATGACGTGATTTGTAATACTAATCCGAAGAAAATATAAAATATGTACTTTGACGTAAGATATTTTTTTACACCTTTGTTACCTACTGTTTCTCTGCGTATTGTCCCCAAGACAGGGAGCAACGATCAGCGACTATGAAGTTTGGATCATGGTGGCCTTGGCAGATAACAAAGGTGTATAATATCTTACGTCAAAGTATGTTTTTTACATTTTCTTCGAAATAGTATTAGAAATTACATCATGCATTGCCAGACACGTAGTGTAGTGGCAACCCCTGCCAGATATCTTTAAACTTTAATATTAAAGTTACCTTAAGATTGTATACACCTTTACTTGTTATTTTATTTCAGTTTTATAAAATAACGAAGGTGTAGGCCCTCGCGGGCTCTTAGTCCATAATGTCTCATTATTGACTAAGAGTCCGCGAGTCTTGCCGGAGCCCCCCTGGTGCCAGTCATAGGTGCAGCAATTCCAGAGACGACTCTATCAAATGATTCAAATAGGGGAAAATTGCAGCTACATGGAAGGAAGGAATATACAAAGGTTAAAATGAAAGGCGATTCAGAGAAGAAAGATTTAATAAATAGATATAATAATTTTAATCTAAAACAGTATGTATGATGTATCAGAACTAGATCGACATTAAATCAATGATTGTTAGGAATTACAAATTGACAATACAGAACAATTATTTTTGACCTAAGTAATATGTTTTGAGCCAAACATTTGAAATGTCTATTAATATCGAACTTTCCACCCAATCTACAGAATCTACAACCTACTGGGAGTCAAATAGGCAGGAGCCGGTAGTCATATTATGTCTACTCGAACAAGGTGTTTTTCGAAAGAAATTTAAGCTTGATAACATTATATTGGAAGAGTTACAGGGTACAAGAGGAGCTTAGGTAGGATTAGGTATTTCGAATATAGAATTTATATCTCATATACTTATGTAGATACTTGTTACCTAGTATAGAATAAGTGAGACAAGCGAAAATTGATAGGTTCCATCTATCGAAGTACCTACCTACTAGGGCGTACTCATAGGCCGACGCGGTGCAACTCTGCAGATAGGGTGTAGTCTTGACATCTGTAGGCACATAGTGTCATCGACTAGGGTGCTATTATACAAACCTAAACTTTGTATTTCGACAATGACATTGGAATATTAATAAGCTGATATTCATTAGCGTAATCACGTAACATCGAGAACGTTAAGTTATAAGCGGATTGATATGTAATGGCATAAGGTTTCAGTAGTAGAAAACTACTGAAAGGTAACGCAGAAACATTAATGTACCGTTGTTATTGCGTAGGTACAAAAGGTAATATGTCTCTGTGTAAGAGTACCTACTACCTAGTCGTATTGGTGATTTTACTATGATGTTTCTCATTCATTATTAGGTATGTACCTACGTACTACAAGGGAACTAAGTAAAACTCTAATACCATAGATCGTAGCAACATATTTGACTATTTTGTGTACCTATGCCAAATGAACATTGTTTTGTCAAAATAATTAATATGTAATGTTACCACTAGAGTTCGAAAACAGTAAATGTCGGCATTATCTAGATAATGTTTACACTAAGTTAAATGGAAATTAACTGTGGAATATTGAGAAAAGTAGCGGATTTGAGATCGTCACCTGACACAGCTATCTAAAACCTAACGTATAATTTTAACTCATAATTTTAGCCTGTTTTGGGTATATTTACATACAGCTTCGTAAAAAGAAAGTACCTACCCAGTATTAAAGAAACTAAACTAAAATATTATGCAGGATAGGTAAGATTGAAGATGATTATGTTGATAATAATTAAAGTTGTGGCAGTGTCGTCACTATCATGTCATGGCAGGTCATAATGAATTGATTGACGAATTCATTAACGGGGGGCCCCAAGGGTGTTAAGTTTTTAACTACACCACAAAACTCACTCCGTCTTCCCTTCATTTAGCTTCACTTACTCGACCTTCGTCTTGCCATGGATTTAGCCACTTGCCCCATTCACTCGGTGTTCCGAGCTTTACCAAAAACACTCAAAAGGGTAGGAATACTTGAATTTGGCGCCCTAAAATTTCGTCCTACACCACAGAGACTTATTGCGTTATTTAGGAAAGAATCTGTTTTCTTCGCAAATGAATGATCGATTGTTAGACTACAGATTACCTAGCAAGTCTCAACCTTAACTAGTTAATCTGAAAAGTGAAACAAAAGCTTTAACGGACTCGATTAGTAACTTAACTGGTAGATCTCAACACTAACTGTTTACGTACTTTAGTGGTAACATACCCTCACAAAAAGGCGGTCGGGATATTTGCACCATTTTTTCGGTCCTACTTATGCACTAAAAAATAAAAACCCCGCTCTATACAAAACTGTCTGTAGGAACAATTTTATGTACTACCACCAAATATTACCTATTTGGTAATATCTCTGATCGAAAAAGCTAGAGACAATTTAACCACCTAATATGCTCCGAATAAAGTGAACAATAAAGAAGTGTTAACTAAATTTATTTAACAGCGAAAGTTATGCGTTTTTATCTTATTTAAAGATGCTGTGGCATAGCAGTAGGCACCTACTGATAACATTTTGCCGATACTTAGTGTGACATTATAACGTTTTATATAGAACTATTTATGTCCCATATGTGGCTACAATTACAGCCTACACGAGTTAATAGCACCCTGAAGTTACTAAACAAATGTTTAAATGATAACAAAATACATTATATCACTAATCATTTAAATATTAGTTATTGATACTTACAAAACGTACAGTTTACCTAATTAACCTTTCTTTAATCTCATATAGAACGTTTATGCACCATAGATTTTATAAGTGATTAATTATAATGTTAAAATAGTGAAAACCTTTAGAGCATAATACAATAATATAGCTTAAGTGGAGTAGCCAACTTTTCTAACTACGTGTTAAGGGAAATGTGTGTATCATAAGTCAAATGTACCTACCTATTTTAAAAGTAACAAGTATATTATACATGAAACATACATTTGATAAAATAGGATAAAATATAATCCAGGCTAATCGGGTCAAAGAATAAAATTAGCACCCGTAACATTCTAGCATTACTATCTAGTACGGTGCTGTCGAACTGTGTTCTAGACACGGTCCCTAATGTTGTAGATTACTAAAATCATTAAGGCCAAGGTAACAGCTTACTGTTTCTTTTCTCTTATCTTACTGGAAGACCGTAGGTAAAGAAAGCTATGTAGGATTAAAAACAAAACTATAGGGTACCTTCGTAATTTAATTTAATTATGTACCTATATTTAAAACTTAAAAATTATCATTCATACGGTTGTTATAGATTTTGATTTGGGGGTGTATTTGAATGCAAGATGTTCGCAACGGGCAACGACAGCACCTCGGGGTTGTGCGACGTTGCCGCTTCGCTGCCGATAGAGAACAAAAACTGCTCCTCAGTTGCCGGCTGAGTACGATCAACTAATTTTTAATGTCAGAGCAGATAATTATATTAAAATAACAAAAAAATTACCCGAGCACATACCTACCGTGTAATTTGTTTGCAACCATTAAGTCATTTAAATTATATTTTATTATGATTGATAGCGGGTTTATGGCACGGTTTTAGTGCACTTTATTTTGTTTCGGAGCGCCATCTCGGAGCAGAGAATGGAACTATGACACAAGCCAATACTTAAAATCCAAGTTTATTTATAGAAAGAAATAAAGAAGAAAGAAAATGCATTTAGTTGCTGTTGGTGTTACAGATAAAATGTAAACATTGTACAAATGTAACATTTTCATCTGTGACACCACCCCAAATGGGTGTACAGCTCAGCATAATGTCTTGTGCATCATATTATGCGTTGTTAACACACATAGGTAAGACGCAGGGCGCTGATTTTCAGCTGTGCTGTTATCCATATAATTGCGCTGTTAGATAACGGTATAACGCGTGAAATTTAACTCCTCGCGTTTAATATGCGCTGTACGGTATAAGCACTACGTTGCACATGTTTAAACTAACCAAGGGCAGATTCCTAATTGCTACTAACTTTTGTTTAAAGGCACCTTTATATCGGGAACAATTTAATTTTTATGATTTCATTTTTAACTGTTTACATTGTAATAAATATGATTAGTAAGAGTTTACTGATTAAATACGAACCTAGTTAGGTTTAATATTTGAAACAGTTTGGAGTCTAGAGTTGATTAAGTAGTCTCAAATATTTATGCGAATTGTTTCGAAGTGATCAAACCTGAGACCATAGAAGAAATAACGTTGGGATGATAACAGATATGAAGATAACGCAATATACCTACCGTTCCTAGGAGAATATATGCTATAGGTACACCCAATCATCCACATTATAGTTACATAAAAAATTTACGAACATCTAACAATTATTGATACACTGTTAAAATTATCTATTAAAATATTCATCTCTTTTACATAATAACATCGACTTTTAGAAAATTATTTATTGCAGAAGTATCGAAAGTAGTATTAAAATTCAACGACATGCAAAGCCCTATTTTACAATGATAATTAAATAATAGGTTTAAAGAAGTCTCTGTTTTCTACGGGTACATTTAGAAAGAGATTGAGTTAAATTTATTTGTGTCTACACTGGGCAATAGAGATCTTTAACAACATCCATTAACAATTACAGTCTCTGTATCCAATTTGTACTACATGTACCTATTTTTCTAGCATTTGCTAGAAATAATTGAACCGAAATGCAACTTATAAATTAAAACTTCCAAACCACAAGCGGATGTCCTCTTAAGTATCATCAGTGTTTTCATATAAATAACGAACGTAAAATAATTATCCACAAATGTAGTGGTCACTTATCCGAGGTACTTTTAGCCTGTAGCTCGATTGCGGTAGAATGACCGCTACGACATCACGATCGCAATCATCTATGATTGGTTGATGCTCATATACAATTGGCTATAATGCTTTGTTGCAACAAGAAAAGCATAAATTCAGCCAATCATAACAATTGCAATTATAATAATGATTTAACCAGGTTTTACAGAATCGACCAACTGGTCTACCAGGCTGTCATAATAGAAAGTGTGTTCCTATACCTACCTCACGTTTAAAATCGAATCACTTCAGTCGTAATAATTAAAAACGGAACACTCGAGCATCACCAATATTAAGCGATGCTGATTTGATTTATTAAAAAAAATTAAAATCTTTAAGTTTGAAGTCAAAAAGTGTATTCAGTTACACTATTGCTCCTTTACATAAAGCTTATTATCTACCTACTTATTTAATCTTGCCTTTTGAATTAATTTGTTACAATGATTATAATACATATTATATACCAAAACACACTTAATATTAACAAACACGTAAAAACGTCTTCTGTCATACTGAGATTAGTTTCAAAAAAATTGAGAAAATTAATTGCGGCAATATGGCTATTTTCATGCCACTTGCATATAAGTTAATACTCGTATATTTTGTATAATGACAACGAACAGAGATCTTCCTCTAGTTGTATAATAATAGATTTAACCCTAACGTCGTACACGATTATTTACTACGAATCTAGGTACTTATTAAAACTATACCGGTTGGTGTTATGGAAGTTAATGTTACGATAGTATCCCTTATTAAATATTTAAGTATGCTATTATGTTGATAAATACCTTCATTAAAACATGTACAGTTTACATTTAACAATACAATTATTTAGTCGGATGATAGTTTACTGCAGGTAAAAATATTCTTACGTATATGAAATAATGTTTATATAATGTTTTATTGCTGTTCTTAGATTTTATACGCTTTATACGTTCAAATATTACTTAATAAATCGATTACAACGTCAATTTCTGCAATTTAAGTTAGTAGATTATTATCTCCATTGAAGCCGCATCCGGAGTTTACGTCTTTTATGATTTATCAAATCTTGTAACATCTAAGGCTGGTTTATTTCTTACGCTGATCGTAGGCACTGACGATCTAGTGCCGACATGTCAGCATTCAAAGTTATGCAAAAACGCGTAGTGCTGCGTAGGTCGACCAATCTGATTTTTAAAGACGAGTTCTTCATTGATTGGTCGACTGAAAAAATCTCTTCGAGGATCTTCGTTAACTTAGCGATGTCACTCGCAAGCGCGGACCGGTCAGCGTTATCATTGTTCACAACAGTTAGGGAAATTTTAACAAAACGTCGAGCCTTCTACGACACCGGCAGGCGTCAAATGTTAGTACATTTGATGTAGGTAGCCCTAAAGTAGCCCTATTTTTCTATGATTTTACGTCACCATTGGATAATATTTGATATATCGTCGATTCAGGATCAAACCGAGAGTTCCCTCGCTCTAGTTCACTCTGGCGTTATTCAGGAACGCTTCGTATTGATCTGTCAGCGAAAACAATCAGCGCGAGAAGAAAGCCAACCCGTATGGCGATCCGGCCGGGTGATTACGTATCTCGCGACAGGCGTAAATCTCGCGATCATTGCTGTCAAACGTCCGGCTAGAGAGAGACAGTGATAGCCACAAAGCAAAATAAGAAGAAGAAGAGAGACAGCAAATGAACTGTCGGATTGCTACTGCTGTCGCGTTGCTGTCGCTAATGCAACGTTTTACGTTGTCACCCCGCGGATCTGCCTTTGGTATTTTATATCCCAGTGACGAATATAGTTATACAGATAGAATTTGTCATATTTATTTAAAAGTTTTGATAAAAATAAAAAACGTGATGAAAAAGCCTCCAATTAATGTTTCAATATAAATTGTTTTATTACCTACTTTATATGATATTATGATCATTGATGTATAACATTTCTTTTAAAAATAATTTTCTGTTCAAGTGACCATTCAAATCTAATAAGTTTCCTTTTTTAAATATAGTGCAACGAACATTTTTACACACAATAAACAATTATTATTGATTATGAATAATAATATATATTTTTACACTAATTTAATAATGTTTAAAAACGATAATAGATAGCTATGTTGACGTTTTATTAGGGTCTATGATACAACAATTTAATACATATATCACGTCTTTTTTTTCAAAATAATAAGCCATTCGTGTTTATATAATAATTATCAACGACTAACGTTATTTATTTCATTAATATTATTTATAGTTTAATACGCAGTGTTTTGAACACTAATTATTCATTTACTAAAAATGTTTCGAGATGTGTACATTATTGTTACAGTTATATATAGTAAATCACGTTTATTTCTTGCAAAATCGTAATTCATTCGTCATCAAACAGATCCAAACTTGTTTAATAGTAGTATTATACTAAACAGTTATTAATCTTACCTATAATAATATGGTTGCTATAGATAGGTACTTTTTGTTTAGAATCAGTTTTAGGTCTTAAGTTGCCATTTTATTGAATATTTTTATTACTCTATATGATATCATAATAATTAAAATATCACACTTTTTTTTCAAAAAAACCATATGCCATTTTGTTTAATACCAAGCAGATCAATCCTTCAAAAATAGATTAAGTGTAAAATAAATACAATACAATAGAAAGTGTAACTAAAAAGATGCCGAAGTTATAATTTAAATTTAAAATTATTTAGGTACATATTATTATCAAATCAAAAATAACACACAATAAATAGCATTGTGCGGCGGGAGATTGTGCATTTAGTTTTATTTATTTAGATTATATTATAGCGTAAGATTTAAATGTAAGCGAAACAACATTTATTATACTATAATAAAATAAAATAATAATATGATTAATAATATTGTAATTACAAAATGTCAATCAATGCAAGCAATATAAATCAAATAAAAATAACATAAATAAAAAATTAGCAATATTTAAAGTGTAATTTGAAGAAAATATTAAAATGTCCATCAATGCAAGCAATATTAATCAAATAAAAATAACACAAATATAAAAAGTGTAATTTACAGAAAATATTAAAATCTCAATCAGTGCAAGCAAAAAAGTTGCAAATATAAAAATACTGCTTATGTATTTGCTCATAAACCTTCGACGCAAGCCTCAGATACACATGCTCATTTCTAGCACGAAAGCATGCTTTTTTCGAGTAAATGCGATCTAGTAGCATGTGTGTAGGTACATGCTTTGCTAGAAATAAGCATATATGCTATAGAATTATTAGCATGCTCAAAAATCGACGGTCGTTCGATTTTGTAGAATTTTGAGCTTAAAATAAGTATGCTTCCACAAGCAAAATCTAAACAGTTAAAGAGCATGCTCATTTTAAGCATGCTAATACGCATGCTACTTTAATAACATGTCTATCACAACAAGTTGTAATACCCACGGTAACCACTTAGTTTGAAACAAAACTTAAAACTTTGTCAAAAACATGTCAAACAATAAACTTGTATTGTCATTGTTTCAGACATATTTTGTCTGTCTATAACAGATTGGAGAGACAAGTATTTTTTTTACAAATACATATTGTGCGAGTTTTGTAGTACAACTCCTGTCTGAATTTGTTTTTGGTGTAAACATAAAATGGCAACAATACATACTATAATATGTAGAACATGTTTTATACCTTGGTGTCAAAGTGGTGGTAGAAGACATGAAACTACTATACAACCGTCTTCCACTGGCAAAAATTTCTAAATTAATCATGTACTAAAATAAATCCTTTCTGTCTGCCATTTACCGGACGACCTACTTCTATATTTCGATACATGCATACTTCGATAAATTGACAAAGCGGTGGTAGGATAATATACAATGATTCGAATAAACGATTAACACGAACGTCAAACTGGGTCTTATTTATTGTTTTGAATAAAATTATTTAAATAAATTAATAAAACAAATCCTATTGAGTCGACAAATTGCAACAAAATAGCCACCTTACTATTCTTAAGAATTATCAGGTTTAAAAATAATTTAATAAAATTAATAGGTACCAATTAAGAAGAACGAAGATATATAATGCGTTTTAGGGACCCATAGTTAAACAAGGTACCCTTATAGTTTCGTCTAGTCTATCCGCCTGCCCGTCTGTCTGTTGTGTCACAGCGATTTTTAAAATATTGTATAGAAGCTGTAAAATTGTAATTTAGCAGTTATGCCACTAACCTATAATTAAATATATATATAGGTATACATATATTATAGTATTCATCATCACCATTATTATCAACCGATAGACGTCCACCGCTGGACATAGGTCTCGTATAGGGACTTCCAAACGCTACGGTCTTGCACCGCCTGAACCCACCTTAATAAATTATAATTTTAAGTAGATTGTTCCAGATTCCAGAATATGAAATGCGAAAAAAATGGTATATAAGTAGCGTTGAATAAGTACCTATTTTAAATTGATTACCAGATTACTAAGGCAGGTTTTGGAAGAAACTTCCGATTCAGATTTTAGAATAATAATATTCAGTATGTACTAGAAAAAATCGTGTGACACAACCAACAATAAGAGAGCAGCAGACGGTTAGACAATTTGATAACATGTTTTGTATTCTGAACTCATCGAAATATAATTCGATGTGTGAACTTGATACTTTTTATTAAAACATTATGTATACAATAAATATGTATAGATATTTTACAGACCTGATAATTCCTTTCGAAATAAAGCTTGGCTCATAAAGCAAAATAAATAAATTTTAGTACGTATTTTAAGTAAGATTATAAGAATGATGTTATTTTTTTTTTTGGTGAAACTGTTTTAAAATGATATTCTATATTCTGCTATTTTATTGATAAAACACTCTGTTACTGTATCTGCTGCAAGTCATTCAATCAATTCAGTAAATTTAATCGCTTAACTTTTCTAGTGTTTAAAAATGGCATATAAAACTATAACGAATCACGAATGTTATTTTAAGCGCGATTGGTATAATTGGTTCGGTGGTTTCCTTAATAAATCTATCTACTGGGGCATACTGTTAGCGATACGTCTTGTAACTTTTTTTTATCAAACTAGAGTTTAAAACTTAGGTACACTTTCTAGCAATTTACTAAGATTCTTCACGAAACTGATAACTAATTATATCATTAAGATTTACACGTACTGGTTATTTAATGTGACGTAATATTGTAAAGTCTCAGAATTTATTAAGGACTACCGACTACCGTACCCACATTACGAGGCAGAAAATAATTTAAACAGATCTTTAGAAAGAGGTTTTGTAGAGCGTTGTCTCTGTCGTTGAGACCGAAAAACGTCACAAAGGTATGAGTGACAGAGACAACGCTCTACAAAGCCGAAATTTCATTCTAAAGGTCGATGTACGTACATTATTTTCTGGCGCGTATTGTACACTCGTTTGAATTCCAGAATGCAAATTCCTCGTGAGAAATTAAAAAAATAAAATAAAATAAAAAGCCTATTAAATACGTATACCTATTATTATATAATATAAAATATTAGCTGTCCTGTTATATGTAAAATGTTTATTGTATACTAAGTGTAAAATAGCTGTCGTTGTCGGTTCGATCACGAGAGATGGTTATATTACAATAATCATGTGCGAACCATATGTGTGGGTGTATTGGCCTAAGAGCCAGCGAGTGCCAGACCTTCCATATATTATAAAAGCTGAAAATTTCCAACACTGGGAGGAACGTTTGTTAGGATGTTGGTTTGGATCATGGTGGCTTTGGGAGATAACAGGTAATTAAGGTGTAAAATATGTTACATCAAACATACAGATCATGCATTGCCAGACACTTAGTAAGATGGCAACCCCCTGCCAGACACCTTTAAAGTTTAATAAATTATTAAGGTTTAAGAGGTGTCTGGCTTAATTTCTAATACTACTCTGAAGAAAATATACAAAAATTAGACTTTATACTTTGCCGTAAGATTTTTTACACCTTTATTACCATTTATCTTCCAAAGCCACCATGATCCAATCAAACATCCAAACAAACGTTCTTCCCAGTGTTGGGGACAATACCCAGAGAAACTTTCATCAGCTTTCACAAAATAAGGAAGTCTGGCACGCGCTGGTTCTCTCTGTATAAGTCTACAGATATGATAAAATATCAGGACGATGCTATGCTGTAAAAACGTACAACACGCTCAATTTATTGCCACAAATACTCAAGAGGCTCGCACGCAATAGTCTATAACCACCAAACAAAACCAATTTGTTTGTCAAATAAACTTGGTTTTTTTCCGCAAAAATAACTACATGCATGTTCGCCCTTGCAAGTTACTTAATGTCACTCTTAAGTGGAACAATTGTCGACTCTTAAAACTATTGATAATAATAATTTACACTAAACATGGTATGTTACAATCTTCAAAAAAACCATTTCTTTAAATAATAAAATAGAATAATACTTAGACTGACTCATTATTAAAATAAACTTAAACGACTGATAATAAAACTAAATCTTAATAATATCAGCTATACAAATTCATTAGAACTGTGAAATCACACTCCTCATAGTTTGTTGCGTAAATAGTGGTGAGATTGTGCAGATATAGTATATCTGTATATAACGCGTAAAATTTATCTCCTCACGCGCCATTTTAACTTTTTGTGTCAAATGTCATGTCAAAAGTACAATTTTAGTCCTCATTTAGAAAGTGAACCGTACTTTTGACATGACAGTTAACCGATAGAGTTAAACTGGGGCGTGAGGAGTCATTTTTACGGACTATATACGTAGTAATTGTGTTGTCACATTATAGTAACCTGTACATGTTATTAGTCAAATTGCACATTCGACTACTAAAAGTATATGCTTACCCATTTAGAATAAAAGTCGTTGAGTTTTGGATTTTGTAAAATTTAAAAATCATACCGAACTATCATTACGTGGCTATGATTACTAACTGAATTGAATTTTACCGAATGGCATTCGTGTACATTTTGGGCAAACTCACTGGGACGCCCACGTGATTATTACTTTGACCTTACAGTACAAAGGTACAAAAAATATCTAAATTACAGCCTAAAATAAACATTTTTATAAGTTACCAACCTAATACGGTAATAAAACAGTCCGGGTTTTTCACAAAGTTCTAGTGAAATGTTGTTGTAGGTATACATATACCTACTATACAATAGCCGTCACTTTCGTATAAATTAACAATCATATAATATTAACTTATGAAACTACAGATCTTGATCGTTTCATAAAATTCTTAATTTTAAAGGACTTACAATAATTAAAGAAGACGTGATATTTACTGTCCTCTGAAGGACACTTATAATTTATGGTCATCTGATTGTTTTATTTAGAATAAGTATTTAAAGGCTGGGTATGTATTTTACTTCGCATTAAAGAGGTGTTAACCCTAAACTAGTCAATTAAAATACTTTTACCTTTATTGCTCTTTTTGTACAAAGCTTAAGAGTAATGTTTAAAGTGTAAATTTATGTATTTCTCTTTAGTTTATTAATACAAGAATCTCGTTTTAGGATTAATACCTCTCTACGGTCTTGAATAACGAAACTAGGCACAATTTTTATATTCTATGTAGGCAAACATACAGTACTTAGTCGATTCAAAATGACGATAAAACATTGATTTCCCACATAGATAAGTGTCCACATAATCGGTATTGACCGGTGATTGATTCAACTAGCCACAAGTACTTAACGTGCTTAATATAAGAGTTGTAAATCGTTACCTATTTGTAAGATCTAACTACAAACTGTATATAACACTATAACTATTAACTTATTTCGCATTTAGAATATCCGTTCTCAACTACGAATAGTCGTTTGAGTTATAATTTTAAGGTGCACTTGCAACAACCCGTTAAATGCTTAGATTGTTATTTAAGTTAAATTTCCCACATCTGTCATTTTCTTGTCAACCACGGAACAAACTTGTCAAAAAATAACACCCTTACAAAATTTAACTATGCCAGTTTAAGCAATTTGGTGCAAGTGGGCCTTAATTTTGAACTGTGGGTGGACACAATTCATTATCTCCGTGATTATTTTAAAGATAATAATCATTTTTGCATGCATCTAGAAAAATGTTTAAATCTATTATAGTGTGGGGAACATGATAATTAACTTAACAAGAAAGCACTATGTAGCAATAGGCTACTTGACTCATATCTAATTTCGTCCAATAAATGATTATTTATA
This sequence comes from Maniola hyperantus, assembly GCF_902806685.2. Taxonomy (NCBI): domain Eukaryota; kingdom Metazoa; phylum Arthropoda; class Insecta; order Lepidoptera; family Nymphalidae; genus Maniola; species Maniola hyperantus. The sequence goes on from NC_048564.1 coordinate 5,512,828, forward strand.
TAGTATTTTGCTTAAAACAACGAAATATATCAATAACAATTATTAAAAACGCAGGATGGATATATAAATCCAATTTAAAAAAATACAATTTTTATTTTTATTTGAAACGCAGAAAACGCTGTCAGCCATGATGTGACGTCATTAAATATGTAAACAAAGAAATGTCATTCCTATGTCACGCGGGGACTAACGTAGTATCCATATATATAAAATTTAGAGTCCTGACTAACTTATATATCAACGCACAGCCTAAACATCTAAACAGCTGGTCCTAGATACATGAAATTTGGTGAGTGTGTTCTTTGTAGGTAAAGAGAAGGTATCCACTAGGAAAGGATTTTTTGAAATTCCACCTCTGAGTGGGTTAAATGGAGGTTTGAAATTTATGAAGTCCACGCGGGTGAAGTCACGAGCATAAGCTAGTTTTTATATATTTCTAAAAACTCATAGTAAACGTAAAAAAATATCGTTTTCTCTTTATAAATTGAATAAGTTATTAAGTAAGACTTACAACAAAGTGATCTTTGCAAAAATAAATTTGGGTTGAAGTCGTTAGTCATATAGGATCCCTTTAAGCAAGTCTTTGCGTGTTACGTATATTTATTTCACTGGGCACTCTAATCCACAACTTTCCTGTGGTCTTTATCGATGCGTTTTTTACATTCTCGGATGATACAATAACGATAATTACTATATTTTTCATGTAAACTAGTATAGAAGTCATGTTTATTAAACTTTGGTAGGTTATGCTCAGTATATATAATGTACTCTGTGGTTATGCTGTTGTTTACAAATGCATGACGTCAGAGCACAGATAATCTATCGGCCAAACATGGCCGACAGTGTTTTCACCTGTCTAAGAAAAATATTTTTTTAAATTAAAGTTTTACAGTTTTTAGGGCGCAAAAAAATATAGTGTTAATTTTTTTGATATAATAGGACAAATATTAACCATTTAAGACCAACTTAAAAAAATTGTCAAGTAGCCTATTCACGTTATTGTTTGGATTTATTTTGACTGAGGATTGAAATATTTACTATAATATGCGAAGAATAACACAAAATCGAGATTCGTGGGGACATGTTTTTAAGTATCTCGTCTGAGAAAGCAAAAAGTCGAGATTCATAAAGATCGAAGGAAGGCAGCTGGTAAAATATTCATTAATTTATATTATAATCAAGGTCTCATTATAGGCACACGATTTATTTTGATAGTAGAGTTTTCAATGAAATTAACAACAGCTGCTGCAATTTAAACGCGGGAATCCTCTACCTCTAACCTACTTATGACGGATATATCATTTGAATGATTCAAATTTTAACTATGATTTTATAAAGATGTGGTATAGAAGTGTACCTACCCTTATTATCAATTATAAGCTTAACTTTTTGTCCCCACGTTTAATTGCCGATTCACTTAAAATAGCCTTATTAATTACAAACATTATCATGATATATGAATATAGTTAGCGATTCAGAGATAACGCAAAAGCGACAAGCCGTCAAACTAATGCACTGATCCATACCTGATCCCATTTCTCCTTTGGCCTAAACATTAATGGACTTATATTCAATCATATTTATAATAAAGCGAATAAAACGCGTCTCAATAAATTATTCTTATCTATGTAAACTCCCGACAATTTCGCTTCGAGATAAACTTTATGGAATACAATACTGGAAGCTTAAATACTAACCATGTCGAATCAAACGCTTTTACGCCAAGTCCAAATCACAGTAAATACCTCGCCAAAAGTTACAATAATTATATAATAACTATGTAAGGTAAGATATGGATAGAAAGGCTGCATAGAACACAAAAGAGGAAGAATTAAATAACAGCCAAGCAGCAGGCCAACTCTTGGATAGTACGCAGAACTGCGCGCTTAGCTTCTTAGAAGCACAATAACAATGCATAATGTACAATTACGTTCCTAGTTCTGGTTTGAGTTAACTGATTCTTGGTTGGACCGTAGTCATTTAGTATTTGAGGTATCACTGGGATTGTGGGTCGCACTGCAGCAGTCGGACAATGGACGGGTCACTCTTTGCGCCCTCGATAAACTCTTCCAGGGATAACTTGCCGTCCTTGTTTCTGTCCATCTGGCGGAAAATTTTATCGGTTCTCTTTTCTGGCGTCGATTCATCTTCGGGCATTTTCATAACAGATCCAACCATTTTGTATATTGCCTGGAAAAATAGACAACAGTATTCAAATCGAATCAAGCCCTCCTAAGTCCTAGCAAGCATTTACAGTACACGGCAGAAAATAATGTACATCGACCTTTAGGAGGAGATAGCAGATTTGTAGCGCATTATCAATATCGTTGAGACCGACAAAACGACATATAGGAAAAGGGAATACAATACAGAATAGGTTAGTGATAAAAATTAAGGATAATTAGAGCTTCACTTTGAGAACTAATCTAGAAAAACATAGTAAAAAGCAAAAAGTCACATTTTCGGTGAAGTCTTTCTTATTTTTAAGTGACAGTAATTTTTTGAGGTAATTCTTTTTATAAATTTTCATTGTTATTAGTTATTACAATCATAGCTGTTTATGTTTCCATAGACTCACACTGTGCAAATATCTGATCGGATAAAAAAAAACATTTTACTAGGGGATCATGAGTCCCCGTTATGTTTTGACATCCTAACTTTGAAGTTCCTATCTTAGGTAACTTCGTTTTTCGATGGCTGTGACTGCAGTAGTTCAGCAAATGTTGGTGCTAAGCTTGTTGGACTTGGCTACTGAATGTAAATGTAAGAAATAAGTTTAGATCAACTCACAGTAACGATTTCAAGCATTTCTTGTCGTGATATATAACCGTTGCCATCAAGGTCATACATGGAGAAGGCCCATTTTAGTTTCTGCTCCAGTTTGCCACGCGAAGTCACACTTAAAGCACATAAGAACTCCCGGAAGTCTATGGTGCCGTCTCCGTTTGCATCGAATGTTCGAAATACATGTTCGGCGAACTGCAACGAGATGTAAATTGAAAAAATTACTAAATGTCTAAGTGTACTCAATTACTAAATATTTGATGAAACATTCAAAATTAACTTTTTAATGTGTCTTCAACTCGAACATTAAAAAAGGAGGAGGAAACCAGTGACAGTCTAATAGTTAAGACGTCGGCCTTATTCAGGAGGTCGGGACTTCAGCTCCGGGCAGGCGTTTTAACCAATTAAATATCACTTTCTTTAACGGTGAAAGAAAACATCTTAAGGAAACCGCTATGATTGAGAAGTTCTCCATAATGTTCAAAAAGATGTATTAAGTCTGCCAATCCGCACTGGGCAAGAGGGGCCGGAGGGGGAGACTATGGCCTAAACCAATCTCATTCTGAGAGAAGACCCGTGCTTTGTAGTGGCTCGATGATGGGTTGATCATGATTAGCTTGAACATTACACTCTCGATTTCTTGGTGAATTATAATATTACAGCTACAATCAGTGAACGATAAAGCATAGAGATATTATTTCGTAAGCTCCATTATGACGAATCAAAATCTCTACCATGGTGGGTGGTGCGCACATTTACTCTACCGCGCGATTATTCAATAAAATGTCGTAGAATCTACCACGTAACCCAAACTACCACGTTGCGTGGTAGTTTGGTTACGTGTTATACATTACATGTTTGAGGTCGCAAGTTTGATATTTTGGAAAGAAAAGGTATTTGAAATGAATAAATAGAAACACGATTTTTAGGTTTTGTTATTCACTGGCTATAATTAATCAACCAAGATAATACGCATTTAGAAGAAGACCATGATAACCCGTCAGAAGATCTTTGATAGAAGTCTGATCGAGTAAGTCTCTTTTAGGATTGCCTAGGCAAGCTTTTTTGGTTTTGGGTTTTGTATCACTTACAAAAAGAAAACGAAAAATAAAATATCTCTATCTTACCTTACTCGCATCTCCATACGGAAAGAAATTCCCATATATTTTTTTAAATTCTTCTACAGATAAATGACCACGAGGGCAATCTTTTAAAAAACCTGTAAGAAGCAAAAATTTTTGTTATTATGGGCGTTAGCATGCTTAAAATTAACTGTGACATAAGTGAAAGCAGATTTTTTGCGAATATTTTATAGTATTTGAAATAACGAAAATTTTAAAGATTAGCAGTTATAATAACTTAAAATCAGGCTACTCTACTTAAGGCTTACTCTAGCTTTTGCTTTTTTTTATATTTTGTTTTCCCGGTAAGATAACTATCGTCTGTTCTTACCCAGCTAGTAGTTAGTTAAGCTTTGTATGCCTTGAAATCGGTTGAGTAATAGTTAAGAAGTAAAGAAGTAAATAATCAAAGCAACACACTTTTCCATTTCGAACCGACTTCAAAAAGGAGGAGATTCTCAATTCAACTGTATGTTTTTTTTGTATGTTTGTTACGCGATTACTCCATCAATTATTTGCCGATTTTGATGATTCCTTTTTGTTTTGTAGCACATACTTCAGAGGTGGTCCCATTTCAATTTGGTAAAGATCTGATGAATATGTTCGGAGATGGAGAACGGAACTCCTCAGTGGATAAGAGTAAATAAGAGTAAAATTGTGAAATAAAAAAAAGACAAATAAAACAGACTAATAACCACAAACACTAAAAAGTAAAAAATTAAAAAAAAATACCGAATATATTATGTAGGTATACAAGAGTTATTGTAGTTCTATAATAATATTTCTTGGAGTTCGTGCCAATGAGGTGCCAACTGCCAATGTGGAGTCACAAAATCATATTATGAATAGTAGGTAGACGGTTCGTGCGGCTAATTGGCACCGGCTCCAAAAATATTATTATAGAACACTACAATAATAATTCTTGTATATACAATATGTATTTGGTAATAAATTAAATTTTTGATTTTATTTTTTTTGCTTAAAAGTACAGATTTTGAAGTATTAATTATAAATATTTACCTTTATACCATTCTTGTATCTCCGCGTCTGAAAAGAAAAAGAATAAAACGTTATGTAACTATAAAATCCCGTGATTTGAAGTGGACGTAAAACACTTGGTAAAAAGGTCATAGTACCTGAAAATTCAGTATTTTGTTTCAGATCTTCTAAAACCTCAGGTTTTAGTTTGCTATTTTGTTTACCCATTTTTGTTATAATTTTAACCTTCCAATGAGGACTCTCAAATTACTGCACAGCCTTTTAACTTTTAGATGATTATTTTGCCCTGAAATAATTAAAAACATTATATTTTTGTTTATTATACCTACAAATCATTAGGAAGAACTTCATTTATTATGGATTTCAAAATATGAGAGGTATTAAATATATACATAGCTATTATAAGAAAAAATAAACATTTATGTATGTTAGGCGCAATACGTTCTTATATGTATAAGAAGAAATTTCATAAGATTAATTAGTGTGTCTGTCAGTCAAAATATTTTCATGAAATATTGGTAGATATGTGTTTTAGAGAAAAATAATATCAGACATCCACATTATGTGACAGACATATAATATCATATTATATAAGTATCTGTTTATTACCATTTATAAATTACATTTATTTTAATTTAAAAAAACACTGTTACCTCTTCCAATTGCTATGGGAATAATATAAGATGATGCATGATGGGTGATTCGTTAAATATAAACAAGATAAGAACTATTTTTTATAATTTGTATATTATACATGAATAGGCAAAATGTGAATCATTAAAAACATGTATTCTTCGAAAAAAAAACAATAGACATTTAGGGACAATATTAATTTTTCATCTATTACAAATGCCTATCAAACTAATGACGCTGGTAACACTGACATTATCTAAGACATTGCAAAATTCAAAATGTTTGTAAACATGTGCGTGTAACTTAGCACGGTAAATGTTTAAAAAATGTTACTCAGACTTGGAGGTCTATTGGAAACAATAATACTGAGCGCCTGGTTTTGTCAAGACATAGATACGTAAAGTTATCAATATAAGCTGAAAGATGTAAATCAAACTTAAAAGAGGTAATCTTAGTTTCTAGAGTAATACACCTCCAACACCTCAGATAGCATTATGCTCGAACGACTTTTCCAGGTCGAACTCATCCAGGTAACACGCGTTTATGATAAGAGTATACATGTAAAATATTAATTCAATGAAGGTTTATAAAAATAATATTAGTGTACTCCATCATATTTGTGTATTAACTTGGTGTGTTTTGGTCACAAGTAATATATAGTGAAACGTTAGTCGAGTTTTGTGCGACGCGCTAAAAAACTTGTATCTAACGTGCATATCTTAAAATCCTGATTATGAATTCACAAAGAGTGACCTAATTATATATTTTTTCATTTATAAACCTTCAATATGAAGAAAATATTAAAGAATTGTTTTGTTGACAAACTAAAACTGATATTTTTAATGAAAGTACACCGACGACCTGGCATACATGTTTTGCACGATTTTAACATATTTCAATATTAATTTATTTTATATTTATTTGTATTGCGTTTTTGTCGGTTTAAAGTTTATTTTTTATTTATCTATTTAGAAATCTTTATTGCACACACAAACATATATACAGAAAAGAAAGTTGTATTCTGAGTGAAGCTGTCTATTAAGTACAAAATACTGTGAAGATTTTAACTCCACCTGGCATTTTACAAGCAGCAACCACAACAACGAACAATATTTTATGTGCATGAATAAAGCATACGATAAAATATGTGACCAAGATTTTATGGATTGGATTTTAAGATATGAGTTTAGATAAATTAGTATATACCTATGTACGAAACTACACATAACTGGGTATTAAAACACTAGTGTGATAGGTACTAGTATAAAACTCGCCTGCGACTCGGTTTTAACTCGCACTCATGTTTTAATAATCCCTAATATCATGCAACCGTTTCATAAACTACTATTTGTGCTTTTTTGGTAGTAATAACATCTTTCAGCTCAAACAATACAATCGTGGCGGTCACCTAAGGAACACAAAATAAGTAAATTTAAAATAGGTAACATTGACATTAATAGCATCAAATAATACTGTTGTTATTTCTAAATTAAACATATCTTTTTACTATTCACACTTGAATATCGTATAGCCCGCATATATAATTTATATTAGCATCCATAATTTAGTATAATAGACATTATTCGGTGCCACCAAATCATGAAGATTCTGATAAACAACAGCTTGATTATTTCGCATTGTTTCACAAATTACTAAACTTACAAATTATCAGGAATTCTTGCAAATTTTACACAACTCATATTTGTAAAATTTGAATTATTACGTACTAAGACTGCATTGAATTCAACTACTTAGTAAATTTCCTAAACTGTTATAATTATACACTATGACACGAACTACAAGAATAATAATAGGTTAGATTGAATTGCGCTTTAAACCTAATAAATAATTAATAAACCTATGAAATAAATATCATATTTCACTGGTTCATAGCAATAACCGAACAAATATCTATTAGGTAGAGAAGAATCAGTACATGCTAGTTTATAAAAATAATGTAGTGATACGTAAATATAAACAACACTTCATTATATATTTATTCAGAATAAATAATACTGAAGTTTAATTGCATATCACACTCCCAATCGCAAACATCTTCTTTGTAGTCTTTAGCGAGATATTTAAATTAATAGATTTGTGGATTAATTGAAATGGTTCCAATTTACCTGATCTTCCACTCGAAGCTATGTTGATTAGGCGTGCGTTGCGCAATCACCTTCATGATTTAAGTCTTTATGTAAGAGGTATAAATGTAAATTCGGATAAATACATGTGCTGGATATGAAAAAGATATTTAAACTAGATAATACCCTACTACAAAATATTAGAACTCTATTAAGAAAACTAATACAACAGAATCACTGCATGTTATTTCAAAAGTCAATACAGTAAACTCAAGAATAACTAAACATACTAAACATAACAAATTAATAACAGAAGTTGTATATGGAAGAGCTACTTGATATTGAAAAGGATACCCGCACACGTACATTGCTTAAATTCTAAAATATGAAGACCACAGAGTACACAATTGACAGTAGTTATATAGCTCTTCAATTTAAATTTATATTTTCTAAACCAGTGTACGAATTAAATATATTAGGTAGGTGAACAATATAGTTAAATCATAAATAGTTCGTTAGTTTTACAAGCCCTTTTCCTTCCAATAATCAATATACCTACACTAAATAAAATTATAATTATTTATAACGAAAATATAATTATTTTACATGCTTTGGAAATAGCCGAATTGTTAACTCACCTGTACAACCGGGTTGCGGAACTCATATAATATTTAATAAAAAAACCTTGTGTAGAATTTAATTGCAGGAGAAAATCTAGTAATTTGTCAGTTGATTTCATTATAGTCAGAGTCTTAGAATGTTAGCCCGAGCCAAGATAGACAAAATATCAATGTCTGTGGCTGCTCTGAATTCTAGCCCGTCACCAGACTTACAATCTACCCCTACAACAAATCCATCCTATAAGATTAGTTCCCGATCTACTTATGGAGAGACCTGAACGGTTGTTGCACCCTTCTAACCCAAAACACTGTTTGCAAAGACCGAAGACGAGTACATCTCTGACTTACGCCTTTTTAACAAAAAAAGGTCATGTGCCCAGCGCCGATTTTTACGACCCCATTATTTTAACGCAGCGAATGCAAAATGGAAATAAAATTGGGCGGAGTTGTGAAAGAATTCTTCAAAAATGTTGCCCGTCAACACAGTCGAAGGCATTACAAAGTCGGCTACGCATATTATACAGCACACCTGATGTAACTTACTATTTTCCGCACTTAGTATTTTTAACGCAAGCGCAGAATTATCTTTTTTAGTTCACACTGCCTTGTACAAATCTTGTCTATACCTGCAGTAGCTACCAGTCAAATATATTGCTAAGCATAGTGTCAGCCTGGCAAGTGCGAGGTGTTCTTCAACCGGCAATGTTAAAATATTGAATGTACAATAACAAAATGAAATAAAATACGACATTTTAAGTTTTTGAGATCGGATCTAATTTACATTTTTTTCTTATTTATTTGATAATGATATTTTACTTTTCTCAAAGTACCTACTTAAAATATTATAATTTATATGAATAATGTTTATTTGATGTTTGTTAAACAAATGCAATTTGGTTCAGTTTTGGAAGTTGCAGAGCAGATATATATTTTTAATTTAAGTCGTTTTAATATTAATATAGTAAAGATTCTAGGATATCGTAAAATGGTATTAAAAGTAAGAAGCGAAGTGCAATATTATGTACATTACTATCTAGTATAATTTAAACTTAAAAAGGTTTTTATTTTAGTATAGATAAAAACTTATGGAATGTATGATAATTATGTCAAATGAGGGTAATCTTAGTTTCCAGTGCAATGCTTGGAATGAAAGAAATCTTAAAATTATAAAGATGGTATCCTAATGAGTTTCAAATAATATGAGGGTGTTAATTTTTTAATTATTTTTTCATTTTTAGGGTTACGTACCTCAAAAGGAAAAACGGAACCCTTATAGGATCACTTTGTTGTCTGTCTGTCTGTCTGTCTGTGTCTGTCAAGAAACCTACAGGGTACTTTCCGTTGACCTAGAATCATAAAATTTGGCAGGTAGGTAGATCTTATAGCTGACATTTGGGGAAAAATCTGAAAACCGTGAATTTACGGTTAGATCACACAAAAAAATTAAATTGTGGTCATGAACTAATAGTTAGTATTTTCAACTTTAGAAGTGAGATAACTATATCAAGTGGGGTATCATATGAAAGTTCTTCACCTGTACATTCTAAAACAGATTTTTATTTATTTTTAAGCATCATAGTTTTTGAATTATCGTGCAAAATGTCGAAAAAATACGACTGTAGTACGGAACCCTCATTGCGCGAGCCTGACTCGCACTTGGCCGGTTTTTTAAATAATTATGCATAATCTAAATTTTATAGCACCCTAACTGTTTATTTTATTTCATAAAATGTTTAAACCTATTTAATGAGTAGGTATATAAGTTCAATATTAATTAGTTCTCTTTTAGTATTGTGCGTTAAGCTTTCACGGCTACTTTAATATATCAAATAAATCATAATGCACTGAAAACTAGTCAAATTTAAATTATTTCTTCATTTACGATTCCCAACCTCCTCAAACACTATGGCTAACTTAAAACGCTTTACAAAATAAATTCAGCAATATTATAATTAATTTACTCTAACGTCTAGTAAATATACAATCTAAAAGATATGGGACTAGGACACACTAAATATTTGGTTCCTTAACTACAATTTTGGAAGGAGATTTGTGCATTTTTTGGCGTAAATATTAATTGAAATAATATTAACTGATAAGATAAGATAAGAGCATTAAATAAAAAAGTACATAAGAGTAGACATAATTCTTTGTATATTAATTTAACGAGAACTAGAAGGCACAGTATTAGAAATTAAATTATTGTTAAAAATTATAAATAAAAGAATTGTAGAACGAATAAATAAAAAGGTTAAGTGAAGAAAAAAGAATTTCAAAATTATCTTGATAACGCTTTAAATCAAATAAAAAAGCTAATAATTCTAGAAAAACTTTTGAACTCAGCCCAAAGATGAAATTTCTTGTATATGTGTTCAAGAAGAAAGTACATCGAATATGAATGATTTACAACACCGACGTCGACATTAGAATGTTAAAATACTTATTCAAATACGCATTTTAATAAAACTTACATATAATTCGACTTATCCATAGAAATGATCAGATTCTCTGTGCATTAATGTGTTTGCTTAATGCAATACATGCGTTTTGCGATATCATACCTACTAATCTGATCTGTTCTGTTCACAATACTATCCTAATTGTTTCCTTATCATTAAATAATAAAGTAAGATTAACATTTGTTTAAGTGCAATAGATCCATTAATTACCCATCGATAATTTTTGACGTAGAATATCCGAATAATCTGAGAAAATTTACCTAAGTGAACGGGTACGGACACAATACTTATTTATACATTAGAATAGAATGTGACAACGAAAATTAATGTAATCTGTATAGGTCAATGAATCTGTCCTATAAATAAGTACATATATATATATGTGGAGTTATTGTGAAAAACAATGTGTCTTTAAAGTTTTATGTCTATTAAATTCGGGTGTCTAGATTGACGCAAACAATACAATCGGACGCAGATAAATATGTATCGATCGCGCTTTAGAATTGAGATTTAGGTTGATCGAAACCATAGACTGCGGATCAAACGAGTTGCCCACACATTTAGAGCAGAATTCGATTAGCGACATCCTATATATACCTACGTGTATGTCAGCGTTCATATTTAGATCGGATATTTAGGATCATGCAGTTTGTATTTCACACGAGCGGAATTCGATTCACAAACTGTTGAGCTATGCAGTAGCGCAAATCAATACGATGCAATTAGGATATACGACGTTATTTGTGTATCTCACCATTATCAATTGGTAGACATCCACAACTGGACACAGGTCTCTTGTGACTTCTACGCGCCACTTGAATTCAGCGGCTTCCTGCGTCTTGTTTTATGTCGTCTATCCACCGACTCCAAAATAAAACTATTTTTTAATATTTAGTGTTTGCCTGTACATTTTAAAACAGATTTTATTTATTTTTATGCATAATAGTTTTTTATTTAATTTTTTTTATGTGGAAAAAACACGACTGCAGTACGAAACCCTCGGTGACTCGCACTCGGCCGGTTTTTTTAATGATTTTCAAATAGAAAATGAATAAATAACTGTTCGTTTATACTTTAACATTGTCTGAATAAGGTTAGTTTTACACTACTATGTATATTTTATTTTATTTTTATTGGTTCTGATAAAACAAAATAACGCTGATGTGATACTTTTCGTATCGGATTTTGTACATAACTATATGTATCTTGTCACAAACGTTTAAATCAATAATAAAGTAAGATTAAACATATCATACTATACGTTTGTTTCAATCCTTAATAGTTTTACAATCGAACACCTACGCTGAAATAAATAAAGCTTACTTTTAGAAAATTTCATTTGAAGTATTATATGCGACAATCGACACAGAAAACTTAAATGACACAATTTTACACCTCAAAGGGACATTGTTAGCGAATAGGGGTTTGTTTGAGGTATTGCAGAAAGTAGGGACGTGATGATATAAAGGACCAAATTAAGGCGCCAGCATTTTGGAAAGTTCCTCGTCCTGAAGACATCCTTTAAGAAACTCTTCCTGCGTGAGCTGGCCATCATTGTTTTCATCCATTTTCGCAAAGATGTTTTTAGCGCGCTCTTCGGCGGAATCAGCCGGTCTATTACTTGAGCACGCTCCCAGCATGTCGTAAATAGCCTGTAAATTACACATAAGAAGGCTTTGTATGCTGTCAATACTTCACAGAAATTAGCTAAAAGAATATTGAAAAGAAAGCAAATAAATAATGTAAAACAAATAAAATAAAACAATAAATAAATTGTATTAAATTTCATGTCAAAAGTATGATTTTAGTCCTTATTTTAAAGGTGAACCGTACTTTTGACATAACAGTTGACCCATAGAGTTAAAATGGCGCGTGAGAAGTCATTTTGTACGGACTATAATTAATTTTTTTTTACCGAGTAGTTAAACAAAGAAATATCAAACTAATATTTTCAAATTGCATACGCAAATCTCTTACCTGGACTATTTTGGTCATCTCCTGAATATCTATGACTCCGTTCCCGTCAACGTCATACATACGAAAAGCCCATTTTAGCTTTTCTTCGGGAGTGCCGCTAGATGTCACATGGATCGCTTGGAGAAACTCCTAAAACAAAAAGTTTATTTCGATACACAGTGACACTTCCCAGTTAAGTTTATAGGGAAGCTTTTTAATAACATAACACTGTTCAAATAAAGAATAACAATAATCATAATATTAGTAATCGATCAATTTTATTTTAGTAAGATAACCTCGCAGCATCGGCAAAAACAATATTTATACCAACAATTCGCAATAGCATGCACAAACATTGTTATTAAAACAACAGCTAAGAAACATTCGCAGAGTTCGCAATTAATAAATAACGTACAGATTGGTTTACACGCATAGTGTTACCTTAAAATCTATGTATCCATTCTTGTCCATATCGAATGTTCTGAAAACATGATCACAGAATTCGACTGCGTTACCAGATGGGAAAAACATCTTGTACATGTCGACGAATTTAGCCGGCGTCAGCCTCCCGTTAGGACAGTCTTGCTGCAAACACATAACATGGAAAACAATGTTAATCAACATCGTCTGTTTTCCCAAATCTAAAGCAATTTTCAGAAGTAGGTATTAGTCTAATGGTCTCGACCATTAGAAAGTGTACTATAAGTCCCCAATGTGAATAAATGATTTGATTATGCTGAGACGCACCTGGATGGCGTAGCACAGCACTGTACAGATTTTGCAGGGCATGGCAGCCTAAGCTCAGTACGTTCTTGCATTACAAAATCTGCTCTGATCTGTGGCTCTGCACTGCTCTGGACCACGTCGCCTGCGTCTCAACATACCTACGCTTAGCCTAACACTCCATCTGCCGTTTGCGCAATCACCAAAATTGGTGACTATTATAAATATACAACGTTAGTTTTAGTTAACGCAAAAACCGAAACACGTGTCGGATATTTTTACGTAAAGAATATATATACAAAATTTCAAAAACATTTAATGACAATTTACGAAGTTATAAGCTTGTTGTGTTGAGTCGTTGTCCTCGAAAAACATGGTCACCCCAAGCGAGCGGCTGTGAGCGAACGAGACGGCTGGCGTCGATTGTACGCGCTCTCGCTTGCGCGGCTTGAATCACCTGTAGGGCGATTGTCTAAAACCTGCATCAATCATTATTACAATCTCAATTGTTCTCATTGGCTGAATTTGTGCGATTCTTGTTGCAACAATGCATTGTGGCCAATAGTGAGCGAGCATTAACCAATCAGAGATGATTGCGATCGTGACATTGTAGCTGTCAAACAACCGCGGTAGGGCCACAGGTGCATGCGGTCATTCAACTAGGTGTTCAAACTTTTAAAGTATTTTTTGGTCAAAATATAACCCGTAGTAAAAACGATTGCATCGATTCTGTTACTGATTCAGAACAAACTACTTTCAGATTTTGCGTATACTAAAACTAACGTTGTATACATATTAGTTTCTGATAAAAGGTAGAGACTATTCTGAAAGCGTATCTAAAATCGTTATGAAAACATGAAATAGTTCTAGCTGGTATTGTTTTGAAGTGAAACTTTTTTATCGATTTTATGGAAATTATCTTATGTGACGGAAGTAATGGTGACGGATATAACAACAACTTTACTATAACGGCTTAGATACCACCGCAGCTTCTCAGTATTTCTCTTTATGTTGTCAACATATTTTTAGAACTACCGTGATGATTTTTTCTTGATTATCGATATGGTATAAAAAAATTGATAACTTTAAAATGAGGGTGCCATTTTGAATTTATTTGCTGACTTTTTCCTTTTTTTAATGGACCAAATCCTTTTAAAATTCTTATTAGGAGGAGATTACTATATAATCATAAATGTATTACCAAAAATTAACAAATGTCCGCCAAGTCATGGGTAGGTATGTATAGGTATGATAGACCAAAGAAATTTCAATTTTTTCGCGCATTACGCGAACGATACCGGTAAATATTTCTTACATACCTTGAAGCCTTTGTACCACTCTTTAATCGTGGTCTCGTCATAAGACGTATGAGTTTTGAGGAAGTCCATGTCCTCCTTGGTGAGCTTGTCTTTACTGAAGAAGCAGCCCATTTTATCTGTAACAAAATAAATTTCTATGAAACTTTCGTTTTCATTAAATATTAAATATTTTTAAATACTATAGTATTCAAGCCCATCACTATGAGCTAAGCTAATATACAGGAAGCTATGATTGACCGATCGAAGTATACGTTCGAGCGCATTATGAGACCTCATAATAAGTTTGTGAATACGAATCTACTTATGCGAACTTACATTAATCCGTATGTCTGTCCGTTTGTTACATCCTCCTAATGTGTTTTTAATGAACATTACTTCTACAAATTCACAAATGATTTAGGTAAATCGATGATCCAAACGTGGATCATTGATTTACCTAAATAATTACAAATTACAAATTTAAAACGTGAAAAAATTTTACTTGAGGGGACTCATAGAGGGCCCCACAGTAAATGGGGCCAAAAAATTACAGTTTTACAAAGACACGTGGGGAGGGGGGCTGTTGGGCTATTTTAGAATAGAAATAATACATAATAATATAATATAGCGTAGCCAATAGACCTGATATCTGAGTTCTAGTTGACCGATCAGCGCGTCGAGCAATTATTGTTGATGTTACTATTTTGCATGATGATAACCTAGTGAAAGCAGAAAAGGAAAAGTATCAAAATACTTGGACCTGGCTCACGAGATTACCGCCAAGTGGAGTGTTGACTCAGCGATTATTGTGCTGATAGTCGTATCAGTCCATGGTCTTATTGCGAATAGTTTAAACCAACATCTTAGGAAACTATTCGCTTAACTGTTGGATCAAGGGTAAGATACAAAAGGCAGTGGTTCTTGAGACGGCACGCATTGTGAGGAGGTTCCTCACTCTGGAGCCCTGACCACTGGCAGCTTGGGTCCCCGCTACTCATGAGACCCATTGTACCATATTTTTAATTTTTTTTTTTTTTATATTTCTCTCTTTGTTTTTCTGTTGTTTCTGTTAATTTATTTTTTATTCTTTCAGTTATTTTATTTTTTGTTGTTTCCGTTTGTTTGTGTTACTTTATTTATGTTTTCTCTATTATTTTACTTTTTGTTGTGTCTGTTTGTTTCTGTTATTTTATTTTTTGCTATTTCTAATATGTTATTTTAGTAAACATTTGTTCAAAATATGATAGCAACGAGATATGTAAATAAATAAGAAAGTTTTCTCTTAGTAAATAATTGTAGATATGAACTTATAGCAAGTACATGAGGTACGGTGCGAACCACTAGTATACATTAATACATTTTATAGCGAAGCATATATTACAATTTATTCAAATGACCACATACGGAGCTACAATTTACTAGCTACGTTTCTAAAAGCTTTTACAGGTACGTTGTAATTTAATTCTTATAATTACCAAAATCGATGTGATATTACGACAAAACATTTAAATCACAACGTTGTTCTATAGAAATACGCTTTCATTTACTTTGTATAAGGAACAAATAGAAACGCAGGCGGATAGACAAAGGCGTCTATCATGGGGAGCGGGTACATATCGCGTGTTACGTATCCTCATTAACTTGAATGACATAAATGCCACACTTTCTGTTATCTTTCTAAGGCTTGTGTTTGTAAATAAAAAGAAAAGAAAATATAATAAATATATATATTTGTACACAGGCATAGGTTGGTTATTTGTATGGCTGTTTGTATCAAAAGCGTATAAACTAAATGTAATGTCAAATTAGTAAGTACTTTAATTCCAAATCTATTCATTTAAATACTTATATTTAAAGTAATCTTACATTTTTAGGGTACCGTACTTCAGAATGAAAAAAAACAATACCCTTATACTCGTGTGCCTGTCTGTCTGTACTTCTGTTATAGCCAAATTGCTCGTAGGTGCGAATACTAATTTGAATAAAATAATGAAGGCACTGCACTGGCCGTGCCATCGCGTACAACTTTAAAACGAAATGTTGAAGATTATATTGGAGATGATATACAATTTGTAGAGGATTCTAGTTCCTTTCAGTTGTATTACTGTTACATCGCATCTACCTACCACACAATAAACTATAAATATGTTATGAGGTTGGGTCGAGTTATTTCATTTCTAGCTAAGAACATCGAAGATATTCCTCGTGACAATGGATGGTAAAAGCTCTTAGGGCGTGGAAATGTCACGGACGCCACGTCGATATAGATAAAGGCAGGCGCGCGCCCTTGCGGCCCTCGCCAGGGGCACCGAGAATCGTGTTCCCAATACGTAGCACCTGCAAAATTGGTTCTTATTTCCTAAATACTATTCTTTCTTTTTCTCTCAAGCAATTCTGTATGTACCACCGGAATGCTTTGAACACAAGAACATCTTGTCTGGCTACGCATTGACTTATATATTACTTCGTATGGACAGGGTTATTGAACAAACAAAATGGCACCGACTCATTGGTGCTTATGCACCAATGCAACCTCAGTGACGTCTGGATTTCAAACGGGTCGTTCATTAGTATCTAAGAGGTGGCGCTGATTTATTTGGTTTCTAAACCGGGAAAAATTTTGTTCGCTTGACCATATCTTGTCATTTATATCCATGCTGTAATTGTTTTTAAAACAGCTACTTTTCTACTTATATTTCGACGCTCATATAATTGTTTTACAACGTTTTTATCATTAATTTGCTTTCTTGTCTTTCGGTTTGTCACCACTTCATGCTTACTTCAAAACGAAGTTTGACGGTAATCATGCGAAAAACTATTCTCAAAAGGTCGCCTCTTTTAACTCCGGGTAACTAGACCACTCCCTTATATCGTCAAACAATATGCGTCTATGGTGACGGAGCTCTTTTGTTCTGTTTGTCTGTCCGCTACAAATTTTGCAATTGGTTTGAAATTGTCCGCTGAGCTAGAGATTCAAAGATGTTTATTATGATATTTTCCCATACTCGATTGGTTGTATCTAAACAACATTAATGTAGAACTTATGCTTCAAATTAAAATAAACATAATGGCGTGGAAAATGTTCGGGAGACTAGTGATGCAACCTAGATAAAGTTGACTCCCAGGTGTGAAATCCAAGGTTTGCATAGTTCGCCAATGTCACTTAGAAGTGGTGGCCTTCTACCTATTGTTTCGTGTCGCGGAAGTCAAACTATCAATAAGCTTCTTACAGTGAACTTTGCTTAAATAGGCTACTTGACTCATATCTAATTTCGTCCAATAAATGATTATTTATTATAGTATTTTGCTTAAGACACCGAAATATATCAATAACAATTATTAAAAACGCAGGATGGATATATAAATCCAATTTAAAAAAATACAGTTTTTATTTTTATTTGAAACGCAGAAAACGCTGTCAGCCATGATGTGACGTCATTCAATATGTAAACAAAGAAATGTCATCCCTATGTCACTCGTGGACTAACGTAGTATCCATATATATAAAATTTAAAGTCCTGACTGACTAACTTATATTAACGCACAGCCTAAACATCTAAACAGCTGGTCCTAGATACATGAAATTTGGTGGGTATGTTCTTTGTAGGTAAAGAGAAGGTATCCACTAGGAAAGGATTTTTTGAAATTCCACCCCTGAGTGGGTTAAATGGGGGTTTGAAATTTATGAAGTCTACGCGGGCGAAGTCACGTGCATAAGCTAGTTTTTATGTATTTCGAAAAACTCATAGTAAACGTAAAAAATTATCGTTTTCTCTTTATAAATTGAATATGTTATTAAGTAAGACTTACAACAAAGTGATCTTTGCAAAAATAAATTTGGATTGCAGTCGTTAGTGATATAGGATCCCTTTAAGCAAGTCTTCGCGTGTTACGTATATTTATTTCACTGGGCACTCTAATCCACAACTTTCCTGTGGTCTTTATCGATGCGTTTTTACATTCTCGGATGATACAATAACGATAATTACTATATTTTTCATGTAAACTAGTATAGAAGTCATGTTTATTAAACTTTGGGAGGTTATGCTGTTGTTTACAAATGCATGATGTCAGAGCACAGATAATCTATCGGCCAAACATGGCCGACAGTGTTTTCACCTGTCTAAGAAAAATATTTTTTTGAATTAAAGT
This sequence comes from Maniola hyperantus, assembly GCF_902806685.2. Classification (NCBI taxonomy): domain Eukaryota; kingdom Metazoa; phylum Arthropoda; class Insecta; order Lepidoptera; family Nymphalidae; genus Maniola; species Maniola hyperantus. The sequence continues at coordinate 5,531,657 of NC_048564.1, forward strand.
TTTACGTTTTTAGGGCGCAAAAAAATATAGTGTTAATTTTTTTGATCTAATAGGACAAATATTAACCATTTAAGACCTACTTAAAAAGAGTGTCAACTAGCCTATTGCGAAAATGTGTTTTAGATTGAAGATACAATAACTTGATGTTCTCTTGGTAGACAATTCATAATAATTTACATAAGACGGTTATCTTCTTGCTCAAAATTCGTCAGTGCTTGAAGACCAAAGTCTTCGAACAGTGCGTGTTGCCAGTGATGATCTATAGATCCGAGACATGGTCGCTAACTATGGGCCTAATAAGAAAGCTCGGAGTCACTCAGCGGGCGATGGAGAGAGTTTTTCTACGTGATCAAATCAGAAATGAGGAGATCCGTAGGAGAATTAGAGTAACCGACATAGCTCAAATCAAAGAAGCTGGGCAGGGCACACAGTTCGGAAAACCGATAGACGTTGGAGTCCCAACTCCCAAGGTGCTGAAATGGCGACCTCGCACCGGAAGTGACGTAGAGTTTGAAGACCGCCCACTAGGTGGACGGACGACATCAGACGAGTCGCAGGGAGCTGCTGGATTCAGGCGGCGCAAGACCGTGGCGTGTGGAAGTCCCTACAAGAGACCTATGTCCAGCAGTGGACGTCTATCGGTTGATGATGATGGTGATGAAAAAGACGGTTAGGGCTTCAGTCTCGTATTCAAAGGCCAGAAACTCGATATCCGGAATACGAACCTCTAACTTTAAAAAGTTATATGCCTTTTAAGCAACCAATTAAGAGAAGTAGGTAACCCTAGCGCGCTCCCCAAACCTTTATAAAAAAAAACTTTTTGGCTCTCATTTGTTTCTATGAACTACGTTGTATGAAAAGCGCTCTTACGGTGAAGGAAAATGAGAAAACCTGCATGCCTGAGAGTTCTCCATGAGTTCTCAAAGGTGTGCAGAGATTGTCAACTCGCACTTGGCCAGCGTGATGGACTATTGCCTAAACCCTTTACATTCTGAGAGAAGACCTAAAGAACTCATAGTGGGCCAGCGATGCGTTAAATGAATTAAATATAACTTGGTACTCTACAAATTATTATTATTCGTTAAGCCAGTCAAGATAGCCATGTAGCAATAAAATAAGTAAGAGAAATTTGATGAGATTTTCTATAGGTACCTACCATATTTTGCTTTACTGGAATAAAGCGATAGCCTACAACAATTACTCCTCTATTGTCATCCTAGATTGATGGATCTACGTAGAATTGTTACAGGAACGACATATTTGTGCAAAATTGATTTGTATGAAGAAAATTCATTTACTGTGCTGAAATTCATTTTGAGAGATCTTTTTACCCAGAAGAAATACGTGAAAAGGAAGTATTAACGTTCCATCATGATTAACTCAATCAATTTAGGGTAAGGCCATAATCTCCCATGCTGGCCTTTTGCAGATTTGTCAGACTTCACACACATTTGAGAATATTATAGCGAACTATCAAACATGCAGATTTATTCACGATATAATATAGATGTTTTCTTTCACCTTAACGGTGAATTCGTCGTAAAGGCGAACTTATGTGCTACAAGATGGTTACAAGACAAATGATATATCTAGTATGTATGTACATCATCGATGTTAAACTAAAGAAGCTGGACAAGTGGTCATATAAAGTACTTGATGACAATTTCTAGCCTGTCAAGCTATATAGCTGTACCAAATTTCATACTATAAGTTTTTTTATTGTTTTTATTTAACCCATCATGTTTAACCGATTTATTAAAATCGGTTAAACAGATGGGCCTTTAAGAATCCCATGGGAGCTCTTTGGATTTCCGGGATGAAAATTAGCTTATGTCCTTGCCTTGGGATGTAAGCTAACTGTGTACCAAATTTCATCAAGATCGATTAAACTGTTGGGCCGTGAAAAGCAGACAGACAGATAGACTTTCGCATTTTTATAATAAATAGTATGGATTTGGTACATTCTAAGCAATACAGTCGGATTTCAAATCGGTGTCTCGAATTGGATAAAAACATCACAAAAGACGGCGCGGCAGTTCAATATACAGCTACAAAGCCATCGAAATGGGAAAAGCTGGAGTTGAAATCTATAAGACTTTTCAGGAACAAAATGTAGCGACGTTTTACTTCAACATTCAAAGACTCAGAAACTTGTTCCACAGATCACTAATATTATAAATGCGAAAGTGTGTCTGTCTGTCTCAGTAGCGTGCAGGTCATAGAGGCATAAATGCACTGCTTACCCCAGTTGTAAGCTATTTATCATTATGACCATATTTTTCATTATGACCTGCCAGTAAACAGGTTCCTACCTAACTAATGCCTACCCTGGCTTCAAACCCTGTGCACGCCACTGGTCTGTCTATCTATCTTTCACGGCCTATCCATTTAACAGACCTTGACGTTTGGTACAGATATACCTTGCATCCCGGGGAAGAACCTATGCTACTTTTTACCCAGAAACTCAATGAGTTCCTAAGAATTTTTTGAAAAACCTGGATTCAGTTAGCCACACGAAATTGTTTTGTGACTCCAAATAAGCACTACATAAGATTTCTGAGTGTACTTAACGTAATTAATTAAGCGATTAAGGCACTCGGTTACATACTATTCGGTTCACTTTTCATTGAAGTCTTCTATTTATATAACAGATGAAACAGCAAGCAATATATAGCTAGCTAGCTAAATAAATAAGCTAGCTATTTCCCGCGACTTCGTCAGTGTGGATGTAGTTTTGAAGATAACGTTGGAAAAGGGTTTGACCATTTTAGTAAGGAACCTGGCTTACCTACTAAACCGCCATTTTGAAAAAACTCGTTTCGGCGGCCAGTGGTAAAACATTATGGATTTAGAAAGAAATAATTCTTATTAAAATAAAGAATAATTGTAAAACATGTGTTAACAAAACTGTTTAAACGTAGTATTTCTTAGTTAAAACTTTATTTGGCGATTGAAAAATCGTAGGTATTTAGAAAAAACTACCTACCCTTTTCTATTTATAATAAACACTGAGTCATCATTAAAACATAAATAATGATTTTACCAAGAGTGTTATTTAGCAAAACTGCGCTTCGTGTTGAAGAGGAAATTCGAAACATCCGACCATCGACAGCATTCTAAAATTGCCACATCATCCAACGTTCACGGTATCGTCTGTTTACAGGAGTGTATAGGTACGGTTTTTATGTTTTTCTATATAAGCTCCTTTTTACAGGAACCACTTTTAAGTATTAAGAACTTTTCACAAAATATATTATACTAGATGATGCCCGCGACTTCGTTCACGTGGAATTAGGTTTTTTAAAAATCCCGTGGGAACTCTAATTTTCCGGGTTAAAAAGTAGCCTATGTCACTCTCCAGGTCTTTATGCAAAATCACGTCAATCCGTTGCACCGTTGCGACGTGATTGAAGGACAAACCAACAAACAAACACACTTTCGCATTTACAATAAGGGTACTGATTAGCTTGAAAAATCTGCACCTTCGTCCGCGTGGATTTATGTATACAGACCCCGTAAGAACTCTTTCACTGTTCAGGATAAAAAGTAGTTTTTGCCACGCAAAATATTATATTTTAAACATTTAAATATTAAACATATGTATTATAATGGTACTAAGCATTCGAAATACTCTTCCACGATCTGTGTTTCCTACCAATTAAAACCCGGGTATTTTTAAAACAAGAGTGAATAACGGTACTCTATAAGGCTAGAATTCATTATTAAAGAGAGTAATTAAAAAAAACATGATTTTTATTTATTTTTCACGCTGTACGGAAGGTGAATAATGAAGCCACAATCCGTAAGCGACAATTTTTCAATTTTTATACATAAAAATAGAGTAATTTCTGCGGGAAAATATTATTCGATATTAGATTTATAATAATTATCTTTCATAATGAATTCTTTTTTTTTATTACTATAGTCCAAGTCGCGTGGTTTAGAAATACAAGTAGACACTTGGATTTTGTTTCAATTACAAGAGCCGTTCATTAAAAACGTTGCAAATATCTAGGTGCAAACTTGCTAAGCTTATCGATTCTAAGTATCTTTAGATTTAGCTGCCTACACACTACAGGTCCATTAATTAGCTAACACATCAACGGCCGCAGATACCTATGCCTCAGTACACATCTACAGTGTAAACTAACACTAAAGTTGCAGAAACATAGCTTACAATATCGAAGTATCGCATTTTCAGCAAATATAAAACTTTGCCAATATCTTACTTACTTAAAAATTTAAATTTAACAATTACACTTGTACAAGTACTTTTGAATCTTCAAAATATGCATCTACCACTGGTTCGGAACCAGGTAATTCAATTATTTTCTGACTGATTACCTGTATTCATATTCCTTTAAACTATAATCTTCTATAATATAAAAATGAACCACTAAATGTGTTGGTCATCGTAAATCTCGAGAACAGCTGAACCAATTTCGCTAATTCTTTTTTTTATAATATTGAAGTACGAGTATGGTTCTTACGGAGAGAAAAATTTAAAAAATTTGAATCGACTGTTAGGCGGAACGAAGTTCGCCAGGGCAGCTAGTTCAGTAATAAATCTATATAGTAGGTACTAGCTGCCCCGGTGAACTTCGTACCGCCTAACAGTCGATTCTTTTACAGGATTTTTTTAAATTTTTCTCTCCCTAAGAACCATCCTCGTACTTCAAGGAATATTATAAGAAAGAATTAGCGTAATCGGTTTAGCTGTTCAGCAACACATTCAGCGATTCATTTTTATATATAGAAGAAGATATAAAAGGAAAAGTCGACTGACTGACTTACTGTCAACGCACAGCTCGAACTACTGGACGTACTGAAATTTGACATGCAGATAGCTATTATGACGAAGACATCCGCTAAGAAATGATTTTTGAAAATTCAATCCCTAAAGGGGGTAAGAAGGTAAGAAGCTGTGATAGCCTAGTGGTTAGGACGTCCGCCTTCTAATCGGAGGTCAGGGGTTCGATCCCGGGCACGCACCTCTAACTTTTCGGAGTTATGTGTGTTTTAAGTAATTAAATATCACTTGCTTTAACGGTGAAGGAAAACATCGTGAGGAAACCTGCATGCCTGAGAGTTCTCTATAATGTTCTCAAAGGTGTGTGAAGTCTACCAATCCGCACTTGGCCAGCGTGGTAGACTATGGCCAAAACCTTCTTACTCTGAGAGGAGAACCGTGCTCTGCAGTGAGCCGGTGATGGGTTAATCATGAAAAGGGGTAAAACAGGGGTTTGAAATTTGTGTAGTCCGCGCGGACGAAGTAGGTATACGCCATACGCGGAAAACGGGCATACGCTAGTAAATAATAATTCCATACAACAGAGACAAATTTCATACTAACTTGATGTAGCTACACAAACACTGGACGCAGTACACGAAAACGTTACGTCATTATTATACTATAGCGAAGCATGATAGTTTATTTTCAGAAGTTTTTTTTATTTATAAGCCCTGAGGTGATTTATATATATTCGAACGTAGAGTTGCGATCTACCGAAATAGTTTAACGAGAAATCCGAAGGCAAGATTCTACTATTAAAATGAAATAGGCGATACGTCAGCCAAGCAAAACGTGCTGCTGCATATTAAATCAAACATTTGCATCTCACATTTGTCAGGATCTTAAGACACGGACAAACACAATGCATCTAGATAAACTGGGCTATCAATCCACGTTCAGTTAAATAAGAAGATTTTGAGTTTAAATAAATATTAAAGATTGCAAAAGTGTAAACATTTTTAAAAAACTACTCAAGGCCCATTTTAGCAGTAAAACTTAAACATAAATAGTAATCTTATGAAATTAATTGTTAACTTATCATGTAGAAACATTTTTTTTTGTTGTCACATCTAGTAACTAGTTGTGTATGAATCTATGTAATCTTTGCAGTGAATCAGCCGTGGCTCGCGTCGTTCGTCGATCGACCCGCGATGCGTCGGTATATTTTTGTTATGATGGTGCTTTAAAATTTTAAAACTACCTACTAGTATAATTATTATACTAATAATTATAAAATAATATTATACTTAACATGTACCTACTAGAAATTAGAAATGTATATAATCTATGATTACCTACTTAACCTATTTTAATTAGGTACCTACTATGTACTCACTGTGCGCTTAAAGATGAAATTTTGTAACCCAGTTTTTAATAGCCTGTAAGTTCCATGTAAGTGGAAATTTCTTTATGGAATAATAAATGTCTTAATACCTAAATAAGAATAATTTCTGAATAATGTGACAGACGGCGCAAGACAATACAATACTAATAACCATTTGCCTCATTTTGTAGTTTTAGTGATTTAGTATTTTTCAAACCCGCAATGTATAGCGTGCAAAAATCGGCTCAATGCTCCTCCTACGACGAGGCATTGACTCCTAGTGGCCTCCATACTGAACGTTCGTTGATCTCTAGCGTCAGTCAGATAATATTTTACTTGCAAGATATCGTTTTTCGATAATTTCACAAAATATAGGATTTTATTTTTTATTTTTCGCGTTTTTTTTTGTGGTATCATATCACTGATCATCAGTACTATCACCTGTCTTCGTTTTTGCCAGCGTTCTGGTTACACTCTATATTCAACAGCAAGTTTAGTATCCGATCATAGAAAGTATAGCCGATGTATTGACAGTTAGCACACGTACAAAACGTAGGTGCGCGGCCGCCATTTTTAGTTTGAGGTCGGTCATGCACACTAATGCTAGTCACGTTGAAGTCGGGTGCCTCTACAATTTCAAGAATATTCACCATTAATGTTGCAATTAGCAACCATTCGAGATTCGTGATGAGACAATTTTAGTTGAAACAGAAGGTTTATTTAAGGTCAGCGAATATTTGTAAATAGGTATGCTTAGGATATTTTACACTTTAAAAACTGGTCAAGTGTATGTCGGAACACGTTAGATATTTCCGAATAGGTATTCTAAAGGGACTAAGATTCAACAAAAGAAATACTAATATATCTTTCTATAACAATCTAGTGATTTTAATGCAAAGGGTAGCTACAGTTTTTATACGTCACCTAATAAAAACCCGGAAAAAAAACAGAAATCTTTTGTGGACTCTGAAGGTAGTTGCTTTCATATAAATGCTTACGGAATAAATTTAGATTTGCCATTATAAGTACTTTAAAACTGTGTAAACATTAAGTTGCCTCTATTATGAAATTAATGAATTCCTTAATGGCAAAGTTGCGTGGAAGGTGGTGGAAGCGAACAGCTGAGCTTTCAGTTGCAGTCACAAAATGGCGTAGTGTAGGTATTGTTACTTTCATAATGTTTTAATTTTTATGATTGTAAAAGTGGACTCTGCATTCCGAACAAATGAAGTATGCAGTACAAGATTTTATGACTCGACAACGTTTTTTTTAATCAGATACAAGTTAGCCCTAGACTGCAATCTCACCTGGTCGTAAGTGACGATGCAGTCTAAGATGGAAGCGGGCTAACCTGGAAGGGGTATGGCAGTTTTTAATAAACACATGCCCGTTTGGTTTCTACACGGCATCGTACCGGAACGCTAAATCGCTTGGCGGTACGGCTTTGCTGGTAGGGTGATAACTAGCCATGGCCGAAACCTCCCACCAGACCAGACCAGAAATTTAGAAATTATAAAATTCCAAATCCCTGCCAGGAATCGAACCCGGGACCTCCTATAATAAGACCACAGCGCTTACCACTGCGCCAGGGAGGTCGTCAAAACGTACGTTGATAGTATTGGAGTGTCGAAACACTTCAGCGTTATAGGAAACTGGATCCTAACCTGCCTTGTTTTACAGCTCAATTTTGTGTACACATCTACAGCCAGCGCTCCAAGCGGAAACATTGCGAATTTAAAATCAGTGGTATTGAATTTTTTTACTTCAATTCAAAGGTTCTTTAGGTACATTTTACTTTGACGTTATTGTAGTTCGACTCTCGAATTCTAGCAGCGTTGGTGAGAGGTAAAAACTTATACTAAGTAACAGTCACAGACGTAGCATAGGAGAAACTAGCCTACTTGAAATAAACAAATTTCGATTTTGAATTTATATTGTGTGGTAACCATCAAGCGCTAGTTTGACTCGCACTTGGCCGGTTTTATCGATATACACTCGGCGTCAAAAAAATCGCACCTTTCAAAAAATCTACTTCAAACAATTTTAAACCTTATTTGACATCAATAATGAGGCTCATGTTGGGTATCATTTGAAAGGGGATGAAATGGAGAGCACAAAAACAATTCAATTGATTTTTTTTCTTTTACTGGAAGAGCACAAAAAAAGAAGAAGAAAACACTTACAATTTTGCTTCTTAAGACAGCCGCTAGTTGCGCTACCTTTTGTAGGTATAAAATGGTCAATACAGGTACAATCGGGGTCATTCGCTATCTAACCGTTGAAGTGGACACACGAGAAGCTCATTCCCAAGAAAAATACCTTTGAAGATGGATACCACTATTGATGAGGCCGCCCAAGTGATTGCACTACTGCAATCAGGCATGCGGCAGTGTGATGTCGCTCGGCAACTCAACTTGAGCCGTTTTTCGGTTCGAAGAGTGTACCAGCGTTTCCTGGAGACCGGTGGCTTCGTCCGAAGACATGGGTCTGGTAGACGTCGCTGCACCTCGGAGAGAGACGACCGATTCATCGTAGTGACGTCTTTGAGAAATCGGTTCTTAAATGCTGTTGAGTTGCGACAGCAGCTCCAGACAACTAACAGAAGAACTGTGAGTGTGTCTACGGTTAGACGAAGACTGAGGGAGAAGAAAATAGCGGCGCGAAAAGCTGCTACGGGTCCCAAATTGACCGCAGAGCATCGGCGAGCCCGCTTGCAATTCGCTCGCGAACACGTCAATTGGACCCTCGAACAATGGAAAGCTGTTCTCTTCTCAGACGAGACGAGAGTGTGCCTTTTCTGCAACGACAGACGCAAAAGAGTGTACAGAAGACAGGGTGAACGATTCGCCCAAGCCTGCATCCAGGAGACGGTGGAATATGGAGGCAGTTCTTGTATGTTCTGGGGCGGCATGTCTGCCGACGGCAAAACCGACCTTGTTTGCGTCTCCCGGGCTCGAGGTGCTCGCGGGCAAGGGGTGACCCTTGCCCGCGAGCACCTCTGCCCCGCTGCCTTCGCTGAGGCCACATTACTAGCGATGTCTTTCAACATAATATAACCCAAGATTCGTGGTAAGAAGTTCTTACTAAGAACTAGTAGCTTGTCAAATATTTTGGTCAGCAGGTATATTGAAGGTATATTATAGAAGCAGTGATAGCCTAGTGGTTAGGACGTCCGCCTTCCAATCGGAGGTCGGGGGTTCGATCCCGGGCACGCACCTCTAACTTTTCGGAATTATGTGCGTTTTAATTAATTAAATATCACTTGCTTTAACGGTGAAGGAAAACATCGTGAGGAAACCTGCATGCCTGAGAGTTCTCCATAATGTTCTCAAAGATGTGTGAAGTCTACCAATCCGCACATGGCCAGCGTGGTAAGTAGACTACCTATGGCCAAAACCCTTCTCACTCTGAGAGGAGACCCGCGCTCTGTAGCGAGCCGGTGATGGGTTGATCATGATGATGATGATGAGATATATTGATTCGCGGAGAGTACCGGTGAGCAGTCAGTGATGACTGCTCACCGGTACATCACAGAGATCCTGGAAGAACATGTGGTCCCCTATGCCAGTTTTGTTGGCGAGGGGTTCATGTTGATGCACGACAACGCTCGCGCTCACACTGCAATTATTGTGCGCGAGTACCTTCAAGAGGTTGGGATCTCTGTCATGCACTGGCCAGCAAGAAGTCCAGACCTGAACCCGATTGAGCACCTATGGGACCATTTAAAACGCAAGGTTCGGTCTCGTGATCCCGCTCCTACGACTCTCCAGGAACTCAAAGATACTGTTATTGAGGAATGGAACACTATCCCTCAAGAAGACATTTTAAAATTGATAAGATCCATGAGGTATCGTATGGAAGCCGTCATCAGGGCAAGGGGGGGTAACACTAGATTTTAGATTATTTTTAAGATCATTTTTGTATTCTTTTTTGTATAATTAATCTGTTTTAAATTAAGGCTTAATTAAGGATTTTTACTGTTTCATAAACTTCTTTTTTTGTGCTGTTCCAATAAAAGAAAAATAATTAATTGAATTGTTTTTGTGCTCTCCATTTCATCCCCTTTCAAATGATACCCAACATGACCCTCATTATTGATGTCAAATAAGGTTTAAAATTGTTTGAAGTAGATTTTTTGAAAGGTGCGATTTTTTTGACGCCGAGTGTATAATATAGCTGTAATGACTCATGAGTTATCTTTGGTAGTGAAGACTACTATCACCTACTATAATACGTAAAGCCGCCAATTAACAACCTCGATACCCGCCTGAAAACAGACTAGGAACCGCCATTTTAATCTTAATATTAACCTCAAACATTAACTTTATTTTTCGACATTAACCGCTTGAGTTTGTCATCATCATGTAGTGCCATCTTCAAATGAAGCTCGGCGGAGAAATCTCTTTTTTATTTGATTTACTTTATAGATAACTGGCAAATTGAAAAAACCTCAGTAGTTGTTTACTATGATATAAGCTGCATACAAATCAATACCCTTAATGCGAAAGTGTGTTTGTTTGTTGGTTTATTGGTTTGTTGATTTGCCGTATATCACGTCGCAACGGAGCAACGCATTGACGTGTTTTTTTGCATGGGGTATGGGTATAATTAAAAATCTGAAGAGTGACATAAGCTACTTTTTATCTCGGGAAATCAATGAGTTCCCATGGGATATTTAAAAACCTGAACCCAAACGGACGAAGACATCAGTTAGTGTATACTCATTTTTAAACACCACATAAATCACCATAAATACTTATCAGCAAGTAAGTAGCGAGCGCTACTGCTTGATCGGTTAAGGCGATTAAAGCGATTAATTAATTACTCCCACGTTAGCCCGCGAACAATGTTGCAGCTAATGATCTAGTGTTTGCATGTACAGTCAGCAACAAAGCTAGGTTTTCACCCGCCAGTACAAGCGATTGTGGACAGGTGCAAACCTAGCTTTGTTGCTGACGCTACAACATTTTATCAATACGTATTTTATTTTTATTGTTTTCATATTTTTACTTAATGTGGTAGACTTCTTGCAAAAAAATAACACTAGTTAAAAAAGGGAAATTATTTTGCCCGCAACTAAAAACTTAAGCAGTGATTAAATAATTGTACCTACTACCTAATAAAATAAACTGGCACGATTAATTTTCTGCGACAAATAAATTAAATAGGCAGCTAAAGTTAGGTTTCATTGAAATATAGAAACGGCAGAATAATAAAGGCAGCAAATATAATACATAGTCTTACCCCTAGAGTGTTTATGCAAAGCGCGGAGCCAGAAGCTCGAAGGAGGTCCTGATTGAAGAGAGTAGAGAGAGTGAGCAGAATGAAGGGGCGACAGAGCGAGTCTTCTGGCGTAGCCCATTTGAAACTGATTTTTATTATTATCACCACCCAATCCCCCCCTCCCCCTCTCTTATAACGACAGCTTTTGAAATTTTTTCAAGTTTTGGGGAAACTTCGTAATGAAGCCATAAAATATCCTTTGTTCAGTTATAGGTATTACCGGTGGAGTTTACTGTTAAGGTACCTAGTTGTGTGACTTTTGAGGCTTCTTCGTCAACCAGTTTCGTCCAGTCCCGTGTATATCTGTGTGTCACAGTCATTTTCAAAATAAACTATAAGAGCGCAATGTTGAAATTTAGTAAAGATTAAGGAAGCTATTATCGGTAGTAGACATATTTAAAACTAGATGATGCCTGCAACCGATTTAAGTTTTTAAAAATCCCGTGGGAACTCTTTTATTTTCCGGGACAAAAAGTAGCCTATGTCCTTCCCCGGGATATAAGCTAACTCTGTACCAAATTTCATCAAAATCTGTTAAACTACTGGGCCGTGAAAAGCTAGCAGGCAGACGACAGACAGACACACTTTCACGTTTATAAAATTAGTATGGAAGTATGGATTTAAAAAATAAAAAAAAATTTGGTGCTAGAATGGCGGCTTCGCATACGAAAGTGCAGCGTTAGAAGACTCTGTCCCCGCAAAGCCGCTGGATTCATGCAGCGCCAGACCGTGGCATGTGGAAGTGCCTACAAGAGACCTATGTCAAGCAGTGGATATCTATCGGTTGGTGAATTTTTTTTTAAGAACTTCCTGAACATGAAAAGCATCAATCATCATCATCAAAAGGGGCATTGGTTTAATAAAAAGTACCATACACCTTCCAGGTTAGGTCCGTCTTAGACTGCATCATCACTTACTACCAGGTGAGGTCAAGGGCTAACCTGTATCTGAATAAAAAAATCTGTCAAAAAAAGTTTCGTTAATTCCCTCGAGTGATACTTTTCTAAATAGAGAATAAAACCCCAATTTTTTTCAGCAGTTTTGGTAAAAGAAACTGTATTTTTTTTTAATTGGGTACGGAACTCTACCTTATACGTGTTAATAAGACTCGCATCTGACCAGTTTTTTCAACATTTGATGTACCTATGTTATGTTTTTAAGTCATATCATAAACTGAATTACTTATGAAACAAATTTAAAGTATGCGTCTCAGATATATCGAGTATGTATATTTTTCTATGTGCGTCAGATTATAGAAAAGATTCTATGAATTCCAAATACCAATGATCGCTGAATGCAGAAATATGTAGAAGCACACCTACTAACTACAGGGTTTGTTTTCTTACTTATTTTGGGAAGTACGAGTAAGTTTAATGTCTATATGTATGGTTCGATTCCTTTGCGGGTCAAGAATGTTAGTATTGTATTCAGGATGCCAAAAAAGTAGTTGTATGCTAGCTACCTGTAGTACGCGACAGGTCGAGATGGCACAGCTCCGCGCTAACCCGTTGTGGGCGAGCACGGGTGACGTGCGGGTGAGCGGGGCGTCCCCCCGCCTCTTACCACGAATACCATTTCAACCTGTCGCGTACTTACTATAGGTAATATTGTAGTAGTTTAAACTTGTCTTTTAAGAAATGAGTTACCAAGAGGAAGCAGCTGTCCAATGATTTTCCCCCGCCCCGGCTTTGCTTGTGTGATATTTTTGGAAATCGTGAGGGGGTAGTTTCCAAAAATCTTGAAACACATATTCCTTCATTTTAAAAATACGAAATACCAATTTTCATGGATATAACTTTAAAAATCACGGATTTTCATGACAAATTTTTAATTTACTTTTTTATTAAGCCTCTTAGGGGTAGGCTTTCCAAAAATCCTTTCTTAGTGAGTGCCGCCGTTATAAAGGAAATCCACCGTCAAAATTTCAAGATTCTAACCCCGAGTTTAGGCTGTGCTATATATAAAAAGACTTGTCCTGACTGACATACTGATCTATGAACATGCAGCCTAAACAGCTGAGGTTAGAAAACTGTCATCTAAATATATAAAAGGAAAAGGTGACTGACTGACTGATCTATCGACGCACAGCTCAAACTACTGGACAGATCGGGCTGAAATTTGGCGTGCAGATAGTTGTTATGGAGGTAGGCATCCGCTAAGGAAGGATTTTTGAAATTTCAGCCCCTAAGCGGGTAAAATAGGGGTTCGAAATTTGTGTAGTCCACGCGGACGAAGTCGCGAGCATTAGCTAGTTTTGACATAAGTAGGATCATTTTATAACGTAGGCAGTACGGAGCTACTAAGAAAGGATTTTTGAAATTTCAACCCCTAAGGGGGATATTTCGATTGAGAGTTGAAAGGAGGGGTTAGGGGAATTGGTTAAAGGTATAGGTTAAGGGATGAATGTTTGTATAAAAGTTCGTCATTTTTAAAGTTACATCGATGAAAATTGGTACTTAGGCTTTCGTTTCAAAAAAATATATATGTATATTTCACGATTTTTGAAAATTCTACATTCAAGAGGGTTTAATAGGGGATGAAAGGTTGTATGAAAGTCCGATAGTGTTCGAGTATTAATTGGTATTTGAGTTTACAGTTACAAGTGAGGGTTTCAGGATTTTTGAAAATTGTACCTCCACGCCGGTCATCTAAATTCCATCCGAACGACGCCAGGGCGGGTCAGCTAGTTAAATAAAAACTGATGCGTCAATCTGCGAAATATTAATCCTATTATTCTTGACGCTTTTATCCAGAATAGCATTCCGGATAAAAGCGTATTTTGATAAAGCTCACCGTGTTGATATCAATCTACACTATGAACACTTTCAGTGTTTTTTTTCTGAACCCATATTTATAATATAAAAGCTAAAAAAAATGCTTCAATAGTCTCAACTTCAAAACTACCTTTCAATCTTAGATGACGGCTTTCAATTTAGGATCAAAACCTAAACGATCTTACGACAAAAAAAGTTAAGCATGAAATCATCAGTTGAACTCAACTGATGATTTCATGGTAATTTTGATAGTTTTTCATGAAAAAACTGCCAGTTTTATTATAAACACGCGTTTAATGCTTGATTAAATTTTTGTGGTAAGACCGCTACTGCTTAAATACCTGAAGGGTCTTATCCTGCACACTACAACCAATTCTTCCGGACTAGAATGCACACGTATGTTACACAGAACGTCCACTCTCACAGATAGCTCTTGTTTAACTGCTGAAGTGCTGACAGCACCTTGCGCACGCATACGGCGACCAACGGGGTGATTCGCAAGCTTAGTGATCATCACGGAATGAAAATGACCAATCACATTTAACATTTATTATTCCATTGAAGGTTTGCTACGAAACATTACTTTTATATCGCTGTGTGAAGCAGCAATGTAGAACCAACCAATGTCAAATGAGTTTCATTTAGTAATGATTATTGAGTTAGCTAAGCAAACCACTGGTTAAATCTTTCATTACATAATATATGCATAATATGATAGCTGAAGGACTATGGCGGATGGCGATAATAGTTATGGGCAACACCGAGAGCAATTGAGTGACCACTAAAATGATGATCTGAGTCACTAGGAGTTCTATTTGTGCAAATGCTACACAAACACAAAATTGTCTACCAACAGAAGCAGATGGAAATAATAAATCCATTCGAAGAGCTAAGGTGAAAGAGCTTCTTTTTGCGCTAAACACGTTTGTGTTTTGGTGGTATTAAGGTTTGACGAAAATACACAAAGTCAGTCAAGTTACTGCGATCCACCAAGACAATAGCAGCTCAAAGATCTCGGTAGCACTGGTTCGTGAACTTGACATGTATCTCTCCGTAACAGTAATGTCCTTATCGTGCCAGATTACCAGATTTAAGGGAATCGTTGATGTGCAACAGGAACAGTGTTGCAGAGAGACCAGACCCTTGAGCAGCACCGGCAGTTACAGCCATTAGGTCAGATAAGCAGCCGTCAACGATCACCCGAAATGGCCTCTCATTCAGATAAATCAGATACACAGTTGCAATATTTAGTAGACATTCGTATATCGGGATTTGATTACGGTGGCCATATCACAATCACACTGTGGACACTGAATGTAATAGATTCAGTGGTTTTTTTCTAAAACCTGTAACCTGTAATAGATCCAGAGATTTTTTTCTAAATAAAAGCTTAAAAAACGCTTTAATAAAGTTTCTTTAGAACTAGGATTAGGACTTTCAATTTAAGGTCAAAAGCTTTACGATCTTACGACAAAAAAGAGTGCCATGACAAACTCGTACACAGTCTAAAACCTTTAATATGTCGAGAGATAAGGAATTACGAAACCATTTATCCAGAAAAACGGCAAAAAAGCTAATATTCATCATTCGAGAATTTTAAAGTTATTTTTATTTATTTATTTTTCACCAACAACTTCCATACATGTAAGACCATAAAAAATTCAAATACACTAACAGTACGGTTGTCAATTACAGGTGAAAATGAATAGTAATAATAATCTAACACATCTTTCTTCTAAGTTCTTCTCTTCTTATTCATCCTCCTCCTACTAATCCAGAGTATTACTGGTATAATATTATACGAGATGTATACGAGTATCAAGAGTTTTATTCACTTGTTTTCGATATTTGAAAACTTAAAAGGGAGTCATGATATCAGCTATAGAGGAATCAAAACAGAAAATAAACAGTATCCGAATCGAAATACACCATAGCCAGCCATAACCCATATTGCTATAGCCATAGCTATAGGCCGTATTTGTAACCTACACTTACCAAATGCCTATACTTACTAAAATCGACACGTCATACTTTATTGGCAATTCGCCATTATTTTAAGGCCTTTCTGACTGATACATTGAATGTATCAATTCAGTGAATTCTCAGCTCAATTTATCATTATTTCATTAATATTATTTTATAGACTTTTAAATGTTTACAGTTGAATTTATTTTGTCTGATTTGACTTTGACTGACTTGACTTTGACGATATTACAAATATCATGTTATATTTAGGTATTTTTAAAATGGCAAACTACTTCTTTCACACTTTTTCGTTATAGTGGAGTTTTCGGAGATACGCCGCAGTAAAATTCAATAAATCAAAAACAGGTATACAACACGCTCGTTTTGTTATAACCGCCAATCTAGGTAGTGGTTCAGTAGCGAGATGCGGAATTTAATAAAAATCCCTCGAGATACGGCAGCTTATGAAATCGAATACCTATATAGAAAATTTTCAAAAGAATTTTTAAAATTCTGATGTAGGTAGGTACATGAAACAGTGATGAGCGAACTCCGCGGAGCAATGACGTGTATACTCCCCGCCCCCGCGTCATCGTCAATGCGGTTACGTTATAGAAACTGAAGTCTCCATTGACGAAATGGGCTTCCGGGTTCGGATCATACCTACGTTGAATATATACCTAGTTATTTAAGCCACTGAAGCACTCTGAAAAAATATAACGAGTTTAAAAGTATTTACAGTGCGAGCTGTCTTTATGACAACTTATGTAAGAAAGACTTCCGTTTGCCGTGGAGACCCTGGGGCCATGGAGTCTTAGTGCTTAAAAAAATTACGAAACATTTCTCCGCGATTAATAGCCTCATCTGGTGACAGAAGGGCTGGCTCATTTTTGCCCAACGGATCAGCCTGGCTGTCCAGCGCGAATTTAGACAGTACTCTTGGCACCATTCCACGCGGGCATGATTTGTATAGTAATTAGATTAGGCTAGGCTTTAAGTTTTATTGTAATATTTTCATTAAAAAAAGATAATAAAAATACAATAAGATAGACTTCAACTTTCAACACTTTCATAGATCTACCATCTATCTATCTAATCTGCAAACACAATCTTTTTCTTCCTACAAACGTGACCATTACTGAGATATTTACGAAAAAGCATTTGTGGTGATCTTTAAATTTTTAGCGGCACTCAGATCGATGGGGACTTTGACCTTTTGTTTAGAACAACAATGGGGCCGATTCTCTTGTGCAAAATCTCTAAACTAAACTAAATTAACAGGTCTAAATCTTGTGCTATGCTTTTCCGCAAGCAACATTATGAAAGGGATAGCAATAGATTTAGACGTGCTATTTTTGTTTAGTTTAGAGATTGTGTACAATAGAATTAGCCACACTATTTAGATTAATAATCATAATCCAGCTTTCCGAGAATTTTTCCGAAGTTGAGATTGAATATTTTTAAATCCTCTGGACTATGAAATAGGCGCGCGGATTACAACAGTAAACCCAATCTGAAAGGCTCTCAAAATAAAACTTAAACGACCTAGCCGCTGCAACCCTGAGTCGATGGAGTAACTAGCAAACTTAAACTATCCAGAAGTCTGAAGACTTGCTCCGACAGTTTGAGAATATTAAAGCCATACTGTAACAACAGTATTTTTTTATTTTTTTTTATTTTGTTTATTTGAAAGTAATCAACAACGTAAATATATAATTATTATTTAAATTTAAATCTAGGTATAACAGAAGGCCAAAAGAGATTACTTAAAATTATAATTAAACTATTTTAACGGAATAGAGTTAGAATAAATGTAGGTATATACAATAATAAAATAAAATTACAACAGTGTGTGTATGATTGTGTGTGTGTGTGTGTGTATGCGTGTGTGTGTGCTTGTGTGTGTGTGTGTGTGTGTGAGCGTGTGTGTATGTGTGTGTGTGTGTAACTGGGAGTGTATGATTGCATGCATATTTAGATGTTAGCTACTTCTTTTTTTTTTTTTGTTTTACGATGATAGTTTCTTAATTCCTTTTTAAATTTATTGTTTGATAGGTAAAATAAAATAAAATAAAGTAAATCACGTGCCTGCTTCAGGGTTGAAAAATACTTCTGTATCCAGTATGATATTATCCAGTATTCAGTATGAATAGCATTCCGAACCAGTGGTACAATTATTCAAAGTACTCGTCAAAGTTTATATTGTAATAAAAAATCTTTCCATTTTAAACTCTGCAAAACGACCAAATGAAAATACCGTTTGAAACTTTACTCGCAATTTTCGATTTTTGGTCAATTACACAATTACAACACAAGACCAAGCTCACAAATGCGCTTCACTTAGTTAAAATAATTAATTTGTTTTATCACAGGTAGCCACAGAAGCAATTACCTACGCGATTGAATGGACAAATGTAATGTTCAGATACACCAACTGTATTATTTGTTTGAAGTCAGGTAAAGTTCAATCAGAATATTGCTTTTGAACAAGACCATGATAAATTAAATTGTTTGCAATATAATTCAGCTATATTGAATCTTCGTACATTTGGTTGAATGTAGTTAGTTTATAAGTAATTGTTATTTAGCTTTTAATTAGATATGTGTGACGTGTAGATACCTAATGTTAACGGCTTCGGTATACGGAAAAACTCAAGCTTCGAGTTTATGATTATACCTGAATTTGTGTAACCTGTAAATATTTTTTCTTAAATAAATATATTTTTTATTATTATACTCTCATTTATTTATTATTATTTTTATTATTATTATTATTTATATTCGCTACGTTGAAAAAAATTAATACCGTTTTATTGGATTAGCAATACCAATTTCTTCACTAGCGAAGCTGTCACCTGCCCAGGTAAGTTGGTGACACTATGGTGGCACTGTAATACATATGGACTAAGAGCGAACGCGTGCCAGACCTTTGTTATTTTATAAAAGCCGGAAGTTTCTCTGCTTATTGTTCCCAACACAGGGAGGAACGATCAGCGACTGTGAAGTTTGGATCATGGTGGCTTTACCAGGTAATAACGGTGTAAATAATTTTACGTCAAAGTATAAAGTGTAATTTTTTATATTTTCTTCGGAGCAGTATTAGAAATCACGGCAGGCATTGCCAGATAGTATCGTGGCAACTCCCTGCCTGACACCCTTAAACTGTAACTATTTATTAAAGTATAAAGGGTTTGGCAAATATACAGAAACTGCAAAAATGAATACAAACACACACACATAGCTGCTAAGCATTAATCCTCCCGTAGTTGGGTAAATAATGGTCTTCGCGAGAAATGTATGAGCTAATATTGGAGAGAGGTTTACAGACCACAAAATAAATAAGTACGATATTAATTTCAAAGTACATTATTTGAAATAAGTACGTTATGTATTGTATTGCCAACCAAAATCTATTTGTTCATTCGGTGAAAGTTAGGACCCTTCAGGGGAAACTCTTTTTAGGGTTCCGTACCCAAAGGGTAAAACCTATTAATCTATTAATGTAACTCTGCTGTCCGCGTTTCACAGGTCTTTAGCTCATAGAATAAATAAATGAGTTATATACCTGAAATTTTGGTATTTGATGTAAAAGGTTGACCCGAAACCAAATATTTAAATAGATATTCAATAAAATTATTTTCGGGGAGCTCCCCCATTTTTCATTCATGAAAAAGAAGCAAAAAAAAATGGTTTCTTACCCTAGCGTGTAGGGTATCACATTGTTTAGAGCTCATTGAATAAAGTACGAATATATATTTCATATATTTTTATCTTAAAAAATAAGGAAATGGGGTCCTCAAAGTTGTCATTTTTAGTTCACTTTTGTGACGGGGGCTATCTCAAAAACTAAACTAGTTAGACATATGAAATTTCGACATATTATGTAAAATATACAATATTTAAACAAGAAATACTAAAAACAACGATTTATAAAATAGTTTGTAAGTGAACAAAACAAATGAACATTTTTTAGGGTTTTTCTTTCACGGTTTATTGCGATGTTCTAGCTTGGAAAATAAATATTTCATAGTACACCCAAAAAATTATGTTAATAATTATGTACAGAACCCTAAAAGAGCAACGCCCGCCTCGCACTTGACCGTTTTTTAAATTTTCAGATTTTGTCAACTCTACCTAATACAAATATAAATAAAAAAACGAGAGCATATATATTTTATACTGTACTAGCTTAATCCCGCGACTTGGTCCACGTGAACTTTTCAACCCCCTACTTTTCCTGTTGTTGTTGTATTTTTGTATTTGTCTGTCTGAAATTCAAAAATCCTTTCTTAGCGGATCCCTACGTCATAATAGCTATCTACATGCCAAATTTCAGCCCGATCCGTTTAGTAGTTTGAGCTGTGCGTTGATAGATCAATCAATCAGTCAGTCAGATTTTCCTTTTATATTATAATGTATGTATGAAAAATATTGAGTCTCTTGTTCGTTAAGTAAGCAACCAATTTAAAATCATCGGATTGTACTTTTTGCTGAATTGATCAGATAGGTAAGAATATATGGAAATCACTAGCGGGCTAACCATAAACTCCTACAGATTCAAGTAATATACTCCACTAGTGTATGCTCTGTAGTGAGCTAGCGATAGGTTGATCATGATGATGATATGTCACATCTATAGCATGAGACATCATTTATATAAGTCACACGACATGCTCATCGAGTAGGTACCCTGAGACATAAAATGTATATTAATACCATCGTTAAATTTCACGGCGGCCGTTAAAGTAAACCTTTTAACGCTTCGCCGCCATCTTTGGGTGATAATCCGCGTCTGCACCCCGCTACATCAAATATAAATCACAATAAAATATAGGTAAAAACGCCTACTTTACACAGTGGATTACATGAATATACAAAATATCCCGTCATCATGCGGCGCCATCTTCTAATTGAAGGTTTGGTCTTGCGCAATTTTCTTCACTTTTCAAGTACTTATGTCAGGCCTACTCCTACTACGAACTACTTCTTTAAAGGCCAGGTGGCCTTTTTCCGGCTACCTTGCCTTCGAGCTTCAACCGTGGAAACTCGTAGAGAGATCCTCGTTGTAGGTGATCGAAAAATACAATCTTCCTACGTACGTCATGAGCATCTGTTTGCAGTTCGCTCTTTGCAACGTAATATATTAATAAATGAAAAAGAATACCCGGCTGAGTTTGTTGAGGACTCTTCTCAGACCTGGGCGCGTTTGGAACTCTCGTAACTTTGGTTTTAAGTTTACGTTATTAATTATCACCACTAAAAAAGCCTACAAAACCAACTAGTGACTATCAAAAAGAATACAATGGTACCTACTTGATATTAACGAAATTTTAAAAACTATAGGTCAGCTCGATACAACACTAAAAGCACGGTAAGTAACAACATATCATCTTACTTTATTAGGCACGCATGTAAGGCTCTCATTACACCTCTATAAGTATTATTTTCAATAGGCCAATAGCAGAAGAATCCTTTCCGTCTAAGTGGAAAGAAGCTCACATTGTTCCGATA
This sequence comes from Maniola hyperantus, assembly GCF_902806685.2. NCBI lineage: Eukaryota > Metazoa > Arthropoda > Insecta > Lepidoptera > Nymphalidae > Maniola > Maniola hyperantus. Next base: position 5,553,306 of record NC_048564.1, read on the forward strand.
TACAAAAAGGATAATAAATGTCACGTTGAAAAACTATCGTCTTGTTTCTTAATTTTTTCGAGAAAATCTGTAAATCTGAAACGTATTTTAATATTTCGCTGTTGATTTTCCAATAAGAAATAAAATAAAATAAGAAATACTATGAATCAATGAATGTAATTTTGACGATTGATCCTGCAAGCATCTTGTAAGTAACAAATAAGTTTCAGTCATACCTCTCTAACAATAGGCTGCAAAATTAAACTAATGTTATTAAGCATTGAAATAGACCTTTGAACAGGGAGTGACAAAGTAGACATGGGCGCGTTGCGTCAACCCCTTTGACAAGGGACAAAACACCGACGAGACGAGCGTCAGAAACCGTTCTCAAATATAGGCTATGCCTACATCCAAGATGCCTACAGTCTAAATATAGATAATAGATATATTATAATCTGATAAACGTTTCCACTAAATTGTTTGAGACGTGCCTTTGCTAACTGGCAGTGCCTGTGCCCGGCTTGGTTAAAGGAAAGTTGTGGAAAGGAAGATTGTGGTGTGGAAGGGAAGTAATTCAAGCTGCAGTGTGCCAAGCCCTTGCGCACATTTGTAACGACAAAACCACGGCTTCGACACGGTGTCACCAGTCAAAATAAAAAGCAAACACGAGTTGGTCTAAATCAGTCGAGAATTAGAACTTAGTAAATTGATGCGACAATCTATCTTGTTGGGATTAAAAACTGAAAAGCGGGTTTACAAGACGAGACGATTCAATTTGAATGCAGACAGCAAGGCCAATAAGTTTGATAAAGCTCAGAAGCACGAATCGAAAGTTGAGCGGCAGAAATCATTAGCGATAATGAGCAATCAAGACTTCTCTTTTTATATAATATGTATTGATATTTGAACCTGAGTTCGATATCAAATTAAAGCTCTGATTGCGTAGGTTTCGAAAAATACATGAATTGGGAATATATTTATACAAAACGTTTGAAACGTTTTTCGTTTTGTATGAGAAGTATTAAAAGAAGATTGTAATAGATTAGTAGACTGATTTTATTTTTTAACTAGATCTTGTTTACAATCTATGTTTCATACACGTCGTAATAAATACTAATCATGCGGGAAACGTACCTACAGGTTGTATAATAAACAGAGCTAGGGAGCAGTCAAGTGAACACATTACAATGCACCCTACGGATAACAATAATGTATCTACCAATGAACACCTCCGTAATCGGTATCGATTAAGTAGTTGAGATGGTGTCCTCTGTGGCAAACTTGTTGATATCAATACCTACTAGGTTGAAAGAGACCACGCGGATAAAGTCGCGAGCATAAGCTAGATATATGATAACTGGAAGAGGTCACGACCGTCAGTTTTAAGAAATACGACGCAGAGAGAAAGAAACCATACCGCTAAACTACTATACACACAGCACAGAAACATAAGAGCTTTTATATTCTGATTTGCAATTGATTATGTACCAGAAACCATGGTCGCTGGGGCAGACGTGTTCTGGAGTGGAGACCGCGTATCGGCAAGCGCAGTATGAGACGACCTCCAACCCGCTGGACTGACGACCTTGAGAGAAGGTAGCGGGAAGTGGGTTGATGAGGATGACGGATCGTGTGTGGTGGCGCGCTCTTGGGAAAGCCTATGTCCAGCAGTGGACGCAAAAAGGCTGATTGATTGATGTACCATAAATGTTTTTAAAGACACTTAAATGTACAAGTTCTTAGCGCAAATTATCTCGAAACTCACCTAAAAAGAAGTGACTTTTATTTACTTTAGCAGAAGATGCGATTAGGGACGGCCGGCGCGGCGGCTAGAGTTGAAATCTAGTAATTACATGTAACATAGTGACATCCACCCGAGGCATACATGTACCTGCACTTAGCCCGCACTTGAGCAATACCTACTCGTACCAGTATTAAAACTACCATACCCACATATAGATGCAGTTAATCTCAAACACGTTTTTGCGAGTCCTAGTTAGCGAACATTATTCGATTCGATATATTATACTACAAGCTGATGCTCGCGACTTCGTCTACGAGCATTAACGTTTTTAAAAATTCCTGTGGGGACTCTTTAATTTTACGGGATAAAAAGTATGTCATTCTCCAGGTCTAACTATACCCATGCAAAAAATCACGTCAATCCGTTAGTCTGTTGCGACGTGATTGAACGACAAATCAACAACCAACAAACCAATAAATCAACAAACAAAAACACTTGCGCATTTATAATAGGGGCAACCCACCACCTTCCATGGCCCCACCAACCTTGCGCAGTGAATAATATAGGCATTGATATAAATAATATGGGTAGTGGTAAGAAGTAGCTCAGCTATATATTCGCATAAGAGTAGTAAGCTAATAATGCCGCTTCGCTTCTGTCGGTGCATTTTTTAAAGTTCTCCTAGGGCGTAGGTGTGTATCAGGTACACAGCAAAATCCGATGGAATGGCATAAACGCTGAACATGGATTTGATTAAAACGGAAACGCTTTGAACTTGCATCAAACAAGTACAAACTATATGCTAGTTTGTAATTGTTTGCTGAAAGTTCAAATACAAAGCGTTTCTGTTTTAATGGGCGTCAGAGAGGTATAATATTAGCTCGAGAGCCTTAGGTACATATAAATTAATTCAGCTTTTTAATTTGAACAACAGATGACAATAATATTCATTTATTTATTTATTTATGAATAATATTTATTTATTTAACCGCTCTTAAAACGGCTATTCCGAACGAATATGGTGCTCTATAAGGTATCAGACCATATAGTACATCAGGGTAGGTACATCTACATGACACTGGCCGTCAAGTTATACAAAGAAAAGGCTGAAAAAATTCAAGGAGTTCACCTACCCAAGTAAAGAATGTAGGTGGACCCACCTATCAATTCAGAATACCTTATTAAGAATTCTGTGCTATCAAGCCAAGTCACATATCACAGTCACAAATGTTTCCTTTACTTTAAAGCGCATTAAAGAAAAGACGACGGGTAAGCTGACAAAGTTGTCAATTCACAGATCGAAACTTGGCAGGCGAACATCTAAGTTTCCTCTGCAACGACTAGAACGCATTTCCGGTGGAAATTCACAACAAACAGACGACTAGGAGATTGTCACTTGTCGCAGGCACACAATAGACTCCCGTTTACAAATGGCGGCGGCATTTACCTGCTATATTTTTACATCTAGATTAAAAAAATCAAATTTTAAATGCCTCCTTTTAGGGCACCGTACCTCAAAAGGTAAAAAGGAACCCTTATAGGATCACTTCGTTGCCTGTCTGTCTGTCCGTCTGTCGTCTCTGTCAAGAAAACCTATAAGGTACCTACTTTTTGTTGACCTAGAATCATGAAATTTGGCAGTTAGGTAGGTTTTATAGCACACGTCAAGGGAAAAATCCAAAATCAAAAACATCAAAAAAAATTAAAATGTGTTCATGAACAAGTAATTAGTATTTTCAATTTTAAAAGATAACTATATATATATACTAAGTGGGGTATCATGTGACAGGGCTTTATCATTTCATAAGCAGTTTCGTCATCATAAGAAAACCTATGAGCGGACATATTATATAGTATCTACACTGCAAAACTCATAATAACCCTTCATACTTAGTTGGGTAAAATAACGACAACATATTGCATTGTATTTCGTTGGATTTACGAGGCAATAAAGAGCAAGATATCTACTTACATACACATACATACTTATCCAAACTCTAATGTATCTACTAAAATGAGCTTTACTTTGATAATAATAATTGTATTGTCTTTTTGTGCGTAAAAACATTTCCTTAGTTTTTCAAATTCAACAGTCATCACAAGGGATGATTTTAGCTAACACGTGGCGGGCGCGTGCCGTGCCACGTACGAAGCGTGGACGAGGCACGGATTCAAAACATCACGAACATTTTATATGAAGCATGAACTTTTTGTACATGAACATGACCTTTAAATCCCTCTTTTACTCACTTAAGGGTTGAATTTTCAAAATTCCTTTCTTAGCCAATGTCTACATCATAATAGCTATCTACATGTCAAGTTTAAGCCCGATCCGTCCAGTAGTTTGTACTGTGCGTTAATAGATCAGTCAGTCAATCAGTCAGTCCGTCAGTCAGCATATCCTGTTATCTAAATATATAAAAGAGAAATACCACTCACTCACTGACTGACTGACTGACTAACTGACTGACTGACTAATCACGAAATCTCAGAAACTATAAAGCCTACAAACTTGAAATTTAGAAGGTAGGTTCTTTCTAGGACGTAGGTGTCAGCTAAGAAACGGTTTTGATAAATTCCCCCTCTAAGGGTGTGAAAGGGGGGGTCGAAGGTTGTATGAAAGTCCTATGTTTTTGAAGTTAGAGATATGAAAATTGGCATTTAGGTATTCTGGATTCCGTGTCCTAAGGTGAGACTGAGTGAGTAGGTAAGTGAGGCCTTTTGCAGCGAAAAATTTCAGATCTCATGAGAAACCAGAAATTTTACGCGGACGAAGTCGCGGGCATCTGCTAGTATATATATAGAAGAAGAGAGAGAAGACAAAATGAATTGACGTGATTGTTAATTCACAAAGCTCATCCTCCCACACAACATTTCCACGAGTTTGCAATTTAATTAAACACCTACAGCAACAATTGACAAGCTCAAAGTGTTCACATAATATTATGTTCACAGTAGCATTATTAACCACACGATACTATAAATGACCGGCTCAGAGTGCTATCAAAATAATAATATCCACTACCCCATATGCCTATATATGTTTTTATACATCATCATGATCAACCCGTCGCCGGCTCACTGCAGAGCACGGGTCTCCTCTCAGAGTGAGAAGGGTCTGGTCATAGTCTACCACGATGTGCGGATTGGTAGACTTCACACACCTTTTATGAGAAAATTATGGAGAACTCGCAGGCATGCAGGTTTTCTCACGATGTTTTCCTTCACCGTTAAAGCAAGCGATATTTAATAACTTAAAACGCACAGAACTCCGAAAAGTTAGAGGTGCGTGCCCGGGATCGAATCCCCGACCTCCGATTAGAAGGCGGACGTCCTAACCACTAGGCTATCACAGCTAATGTTTGTTTTTATACATTTTGATCAATAATTATAATTATTTATACTTTTAATGACAGTGAAGGTATATATCCTCGCTTAGCAACGAGCCTATTTTATATTTTCGTTATGACTATAATAATAATAAACAAAATTCCTTCCCTTTCCTTGAATTGACTTAATTCACGTTGTACTAATAAGTTAGATTGTGCCTTTGTAAGTTTTGTAATATCTCGTGAATCCTACAAAATAATGGACCGTTCAGATAGTTCCCTCCGGTTCAGATAGATCGGCGCAGAGAACAAAGGAATTAAAACCTTATTTCAACGTCCTACAACTCAATTTTAGAATACTGTCTGTACTGTAATTATAGAATGAAGTCAGGTCTGCAAAAATAATTTGATCTTTAAAGAACTCAATGAGAAATTTTAAAATAAATTAGCAATATGTAGATCGACTAAAGTCGTAGAACGTACCTATATAGATATGAATATTTAGCTAACTTTCTCAGAGCTTTCTGAGCCCTTAAACCTTGTACGCCGTAATAAAAACAATCAACTTGGCGATGGAGTACCCAAAATAATAAAATTTGAACATAATATAATTTCTTTATGCTTCAACCAAGTCACTAATGGTTATTATGCTAATTTTGTCGGTTTACTTTACTTAATCGATCTGTCCAGCAATTCAGACAAATATTTTACTAATATATGCAGTATTAGTTCACTCACAATAGATTCAAACGAACACATATATATATATATATATATATATATATATATATGATATAACTAGTAACTACTCGAGCTGTCCCCTCGGGCGATAATTTGACTAAAAGCACGATATTATGCAACCGCACCGTTATCGCCCCAAATAGTGTTATAATATGACACGTTTCATGTGTGGTTTTCAATTTGAAAAAATGTTGAACAGGCTCGATCCTGAGTACCAGAGTACCAAAATTAAAAATAAAAATGATTTATTAAAGTTTGTTCTGTATCATTATTATGATCTCTGCAACTTGCATAAATGCGTATGTGAGAATAGTCACCACGACGATGACATATAATATGTCCATCATAGATTAATTATTGCAATAATCGCTCATAATGTCCATATTATTTGTCTAAAACTATGTTAAAGATAAAAAGACTTCTAAAACAGAGTTCCTACCCACCCCCAAATTAGGTAGGTAGTTTTCCACGGAATCTTGTCTAAGTATGTAGTATTTAGGCTTGTGGAAAGTTTCGACTGTAAATAGTACTTACAGGATTTATACTTTGCAAGCTTTTTGCAAATAAACAAGATACGCTTTAACTCGGAATATATAACAATATGAAGGACGAAACTACCCGAGTCATTTCGTATGTATTTAGGTAAACGCAAAATTATGCTAATACACGCTGGAACTAGTTAAACAACAAACTTCAATTCATGGTCCAAGCTACAACAAAATGTCCATATTTTATGAAAATAAAATTACAACGCCCCTTTTGCCCCAAGCCCGGGCTTTACTATGACAGATTTTCTGAAAATCTTTTCTTAGTGAATGTCTACGTTGAGGGAACCTACATACAATTTTTCAAGTTTCAAGACTCAGTGGTTTAAGGTGTATGTTGGTATGTCAGACAATATTATGTAGATATAGCTTTGCAACAGAATTCATGAATACTGCGATTTAATTTATTGCAGTATGAATAAAACTGTTTGATACTAGGCTATACCCGCGACTTCGTCGGCGTAGATTTAGGTTTTTGAAAAATCCCGTGGTAATTACTTTTCCGGGATAAAAAGTTGCCAATTTTCGGGACGCAAGCTACCTCTTTACTAAATCCATACTTTTATTATTATAAATATGAAAGTGAGTCTCTCTGTCCGTCCGTCTGTCTGTCTGCTAGCTTTTTACGGCTCATCCGTTTTGCCAATTTTGATGAAATTTGATACAGAGATAGCTTGCATGCCGGGGAAGGATATAGGCTACTTTTGATCCCGGAAAATCCAAGAGTTCCCACGGGTTTTTTAAAAACCTAAATCCACGCGGACGAAGTCGCGTGCATCTTCTAGTTTCATATAAAGCAGTTAAACGGGTGGGCCTTTAAGAATCCCTTGAGAACTCTTTGATTTTCCGGGATAAAAAGTAGCTCATGTCCGTCCCAGGATGTAAGCTAACTCTGTACCAAATTTCATCAAAAATCAAAATTAGTTAAACTGTTGGGCCGTGAAAAGCTAGCAGACAAACAGATAGACTCATTTTCACATTTATAATATTAGTATGGATAATATGGATGCAATATGAAACGGACTGAAGTTCTTGAAGTTTCAATACCTACATGTATATTACTTGAAAAAAATATTATATCACTTTATTTCAAGGAGATTACAGTCTTATATTTAGTATATTTCTACGGCTATACCTACTCACGTATCCAGTCGACGTTTGCCCGACTAGTTTCGAACCCATCCGGGGTCCTTTATCAAGGGGGTCAGTTCCACCCGCGACAGTGGATGGATGCTACCCTCAGCGTGGAAACCGCTTTTTGACGCTAAGACAAGGGCGAATTTACCCCCTTGATAAAGGACCCTGGATGGGTTCGAAACTAGTCGGGCTAACGTCGACTGGATACGTGAGTATGGCCGTAGAAATATACTATATACATATAATGGAAATCACTCACGATAGTTTAAACTCTAAAAAAGATTACAGTCTTAAATAAATCTATGTGTTTATGATCATGTGTAAGTACCAAGGCACCAAGGCACCCGCGTTCAAACTTGACGTAGGGCCGACGCTCACGCATGACGCAAGCTATACGTCACGTCATATAACCGAAGAAGCCAATGAGCCAATGAAGACAGCCATACATCAGGCGTAAAAAATGCCCACCGCATAGATATATCATTCATCCGAGGCCCACCGCCTAAAGAGATCCACCACAATAAACCAATCTATTTTACAGACTAAGACGTTAGGATGTTACTTCAATTCCAGTCAAGACGGTGCTGCTGTATCTGGCGGCCACAGGATTTGACAAGGAAATCGGAGACGGTCGCAGTGATTCAGGGATATCAAGGACCTGCATAGCCCCAAAGAAGAAGAAGAAGAAGACTAAGACAGAGTGAACTAAGTATACGTGCTAAGAATTTAAGAAGTATAATATGCAAATGTTACCTGTGTCTATGTTTATTAAACGATAAAAAAATGATTTTTGCATACACATTTGCATTCCCTATCAGTTATGTTCGTCTTTTATGCTAAATTTCATGTTCTGCAAGAAAGTAAATGATATCAAATAGTAGCAATAATATTACTTTCTAGCATTTTTTCAGACAAACTAGACTAGGGAAATTGTACAAAGAAACAACAAAATCTCATCAGATCTTGAAACTATAATCAGTTCTTAGTAGTATTCTTAGTAGTAGTCTGTAATCAGTTCTTAGTATTCAGTTCCGTTATAACAAAGAAAAAACAGGTAGGTATTACGCAAGCCGTAGTTTTTTACTGTCCATCGTGTCGTTTTTAGGGTTCCGTACCTCGAAAGTAAAAAAAGAACCCTTATAGAATCACTTCGTTGTCTGTCTGTCGTGTCTATCAAGAAACCTATAGGGTACTTCCCGTTGAAATAGAATCATGAAATTTGGTAGGTAGGAAGGTCTTATGGCACAAGTAAAGGAATAAATCCGAAAAAAAATTGTGGTTACATCACAGAAAAAATTTAAAATGTGTTCACGAACAAATAATTAGTAGGTATTTCCAGTTTACAAAGTAAGATAACTATACCAAGTGGGGTATGATATGAAAGAGCTTTACCTGTAGGTACATTCTAAAAACAGAATTTTATTTATTTTAATGCATAATAGTTTTTGATTTATCGTGCAAAATGTCGAAAAAATACAACTGTGGTCTGTGGTACGGAACCCTCGGTTCGCAAGTCTGACTTGCACTTGGCCGGTTTTTTGCGACGTAGTCCTAGCATGTTTTCTGTTGGCAGAATATCCAATACTACACATATTATATAGTTAGGTACACCAAAGGACAATAGGAAGACGAGATATAACTTTGCATTCCATTTCGCGTGAAAAAGTCCTTGTTTCAGTTCTATTTATATTTGACTAGGTGATGCCCGCGACTTTGTACGCGTGGATTTAGGTTTCAAAAAATCCCATAGGAACTCTTTTATTTTCAGGGATAAAAAGTAGCCTATGTGATATGTCCCTTTCCAGATCTTGAACCCATGCAAAAAATTACGTCGATCCGTAGCTCCGTTGCGATGTGATTGAAGGACAAATCAACAAACCAATAAACAAACACGCTTTTGCATTTATAATAATATGGGTAGTGATATACATTTTGTGAATCAAGTCTCTACCAATTACGGTTTACGAGAATCAGCCCGCTGACATACAGACGGACGGACAGACGAACAGCGGAGGCTCTCATTGGCAACCGTCGAGCACCCTTAAGAATCTGACATGGGGCGCTAGGTGCGGCAGACTATAAAATGGAAACGTTTAAAACAACGCTCTTTTGTTGTTTCTTTAAAACGGCTTTTGTTTCTGCAACCTTTAAAGGCTCCCACACACAGGCGCGTTATTATAGGTCGATAATATCGCATGCATTATTGCGATATCTGTTTTCAGTACATTTTGTATTAGAATGGTCATATAGTTACACACTGCTGCGATAATAACGCCGCAATGGAAGTAGGACGTTGCGTTTCTCCGTCCTGAGATATTCCGATATGAGTTCTAGAATGTTTTGTATCAGTACGCAAACAACCGTACACACACCTGTAGTACTTGTAGGGCGTTTGGTTTTATCGACAGTTTGAGAGTGGTTACATGACTGTGTGAGTGTCCTAAAAACTTTTGTATAATATGGATATAATAGATGACGAATGCTTATTACTAACAGTAGCAATGAAAGATGACCAAAAAAGACGCCAGAAACGAAGGTAAGTACAGCGTGGAATTACCGCAATCGACATTAGCAAAAGCCTAGACTTGGAATGTCATTCTAAACAATTTTCCGCGCTCTCTCGTAAGAAATATCGGACGGTAAAAACGCACCTGTGTGCAAGGAATCGGGACGCATTATCGCAATACCGCATGCGATATTATCGACCTATAATAACGCGCCTGTGTGGGGGAGCCTTAACTGTTGTCATGTTATGTCATGTTAAGAAACATGACACGGAGTTCGATTAAAATTTCATCCGGCTGTAGTTTTCCCGTAGGTATACGAACTGAACACCGTCGCTCGCTTTGAAAGAGGTTGTCACTCGTCTGATATTTTAAACAGGTTTTCAAAGAAGATTTCATGGCGACTCTATTTGGTATTTCTAGAACAAACTAACAAGCAGCAATATCATATAATTTTCACAGAATGTTGGAGAAATTAATTAATGTATAAGCCAAAGTTGCATTAGCTACCTACTAAATTTTACACGTAACACAAACTAATATATTTTAAACGTTAGAATATATGTAACTTAACATAACGCATTCAAAAATTTCATGGGTAAGTAAGTAGGTATATGAAAGTAATTTGTGTAAGTAATGGAAATTTTATTGAACGCGGTTTTGGAGGAATCCTCTTAACTTAAATAATATGAAACACATCTTATTTTACTTTTAGGGTTTAAGTGATTAAAAACGGAATTTCATTTCAATTTCCATGTAATACACTAGTATATTATTTATTATAATAAAATTACATATTGTATACCCATATAATATTTATATTCTATTTACTGAGTGGTACACAGAAAGATACAGAACGTAATTAAAATAACTTTTCAATATATTTGCTCGTAAAGTGGCGCCGATTCTGTTGTCTTTCTCTAAACTAAAAGAGTATCTGCATCTTTTTCTTTTTAATATTGCTAAAAAAGGACAGAACACGAATTTTACATTTAAAGACTCTAAATTTTAGTGCACGCTACAAATTTAAACAATAGGCTCGCGACTGGCAGCTAAAGTCAGGCGTTTTGACGGCTCTAAATTAAATTTGAAGGTGTCAACCGGTCAACAAGGTACCGAGAGTTCCCTCACTCTAGTTCACTCTGGTTCTGCTGTAAACAAAATAAAGTCAAAGCGATACATTTCCTGGCAGAGTTTGTATGTGACTACATATAATATACTTGAACCATTTTAAAAACGTGGCTTAACGGTGGTGTGGCATACTTTAAGTTTGAATTTGAAGAAAAGGTAACTCAAATTAAAAAATAAACCAGTGTCCTTATTATCATCAATCATTGGCTTTAAACTCAAGGTATAACACCGCTTGATCAAACAAAGCAGAAAATGTAAATGAAAACTTTTTGCCTTAAAAGTCAAAGGAAAAGTACTTATATCATCAAAAAAAAATTTTTTGACCTGAAAGTTTTAAACGACATTTATAAACTAGAATGCTCCATTCTGGTGGTACAAAGAGGCGAACTTCGTACAATTCTGCTCCTAGTCTTTTGTCTGTCCTATTGTCCGTTACAGCCTCCTCAAGTCTAAGCTGTGTAACCTAGAAACTTCAGTCCTTGTTCTACATAATACATTTCTAACTATAAACTAAAGATGGGCGTTATTGGCTATTTACGGCAACGGTTAATCAACAGTTACTTAGTTTCAATACCGATATTGTTAACCGTTGCCGAATATCAGTATCAGAGTTGTGTTTCAACTAATTTAATATGCGCAACGCGCAGCGGTTTCCGTAGTAGTAACTAAGCTAGCTGCCGTATCAATACCGTCTGTATAGCTAGCGCGCGCATATTCACTAAAATAAAACCAATTTTACTTTCATGTATATCGTGAAGTAATCACAACCTTAAGTTCATAGTCGTAAAGTTTAATTTGATCATTGACATAGGTCAAACTATAGTGGACGCCTGCACGAATAGTTTGCCACAGTCCAGTTAACCAAAAACATTTCATGAAGATTGATAAACCAAAGAGGACCTTATCTCTATTACTCTAAGGCTAACTGTATTTAGATTGACAGATCAAAGTGTAATGGACAAGTACTTGTACAGTTAAGCCTTAGCGTAATAGAGATAAGGTCGGCTTTGGTTTACCAAGTTCTTAGTTACTAAGCCGGTAGCCAATAACCGTTCCTTCTCAGCTTTCAGTGAAAGAAAGAAAGAGAAGGCATAATTATTGCGTTTCTAGTTACCAAAAAACCAAACAATGCATTGTCAGTTGCCAGTTGGAAGTGTTGCGTTGTCAGGTGGTTATAGATGATAACTGAAAACCGTTGCTAGCTACGACAATAACGCTACGGTACGCTATAGGCACGGCAGCGGTTTTCAGTTAAGTTAAGCTATAGCGGACACATGTCTACTATAAACTTTATAGTGCTTAACTAGGTACATTGTTTTAGTTTTTTTTTTCATTTAAATATTATCACTAGCTTATGCTCGCGACTTCGTCCGCGTGGACTACACAAATTTCAACCCCTATTTCACCCCCTTAGTCAAAGTGCGCTCTATAGATCTCAGCCTAAGTGTCGGGCAATGCATGACGTGATTTCTAATACTATTCCGAAGAAAATATAAAAAAATAGACTTTATACTTTGACGTAAGATTTTTTACACCTTTACAACCTGATATCTCACAAAGCCACCAATGATGGCTATAGATGATATGATCCAAACTTCATAATCGGTGATTGTTCCTCTCTGTGTTGGGGACAATACGCATAGGAACTTTCAGCTTTTATAAAATAACGAAGGTCAGACACGCGCTGGCTCTTAGTACATAAGATAACCTTAAACGTCACGGACACTATGCAAACAAATACATTGCAACAGAAAATTAAATTCGTCTGCACTTTAATACTCTTAATACTTGTAAAAATTCATGCACGTGGCTAACTGTGTGTGGCTCTTTCTAGCCAATTTAGGCACGTTAAAACGTGCTTCTGGAGTTATATTGGAGTGAAGAGGAAATGGCTCAAATGAAAGAAAAAGAATTGTATTAAGCTTCGCGGTAAAAAATAAGTTCACCGTGGAAGTTCGCAAAAAAAAGTTAATCTAATCTAAATCTAAATAGGTATATAAAAGGAAACGGTGACTGACTGACTGACTGATCTATCAAGGCACAGCTCAAACTACTGGACGGATCGGGCTGAAATTTGGCATGCAGCTAGATATTATGACGTAGGCATCCGCTAAGAAAGGATTTTTAAAAATTCAACCCCCAAGGGGGTGAAATAGGGGTTTGAAATTTGTGTAGTCCACGCGCTAGTCTTTTATAAGTTGATAAATTACGCAAAATGTAGCGCAAATTTTCCCTTTTTAGGGTTCCGTACTCGATGATCGGGCCGTGCTACGAAGACCAAGAGAACGCTGTGCTGCTGATACTTTGTTCTGAAGAAAACACTTCCGTGAGATGGGGGCTCGTACAGTTATTTGTATAAGTACCCGTTTTTTTTCAAAGGAGAGTATTGTTTTATTCTTGCAGTGTGTTTATTTATTTATATTTTTTATTGGCATGACACAGAACCCTTATACGTATTCCGAGGCACACTTGCCCAGTTATAGACAAAGCAGTGGGCATTTTTGTCAATACAGACTGAGAATAGAGAGATACAGATCTCATAGCTTAAGAAAAGCATCTTCTTTGTAAAGATAAGCCTATTGTTTTTATTATACTTTTAAATAATAGTGCTATGACAATGCTACGAAGCTGAAGGTAACAAATAATTATTTTTATTAACTTTATCTATGAACGCTCATTATGACATTCTACAATATACTTTATATTAAGGAATTTTATTAGGTAGGCATACCTACTAATTAATTTCAGAACATTTTATGTGCGATATAATCAAAAAATTATTACTACCAATCACGTCATAAGGCGACAGTAAATTTAAATTCAGTCATGCGCAGTAAAAATATCCAAATCTGTTATCGTACCACACAGCTAAAACTCGCAATCAACAAAAGACAAATCCATCTAAACTTATACCATTAGTCAAATAGAAATTGAAAATGAAATAAAAACGCTCTACAAACACCTAGACGATTATTTGGGGGTTTACGATATCACAATCTAACTTTAGCTTTTTAAACCAGATGGCCAGCTAGCCACATGATTCAAGAACCACTTTACGCATTACAGATACAGTACGCGGCAGAAAGTAATGTACATCGACCTTTGGAAAGAGATAGCGGTTTTGTAGAGCATTTTCTCTGTCGTTGAGACCAATAAAACGTCACGTAGGTATGAGTGACAGACACACCGCTCTACAAAGCCGAAATCTTATTCTAAAGGTCGATGTACATTATTTTCTGCCGCGTACTGTACAATCAATGGTGTGTATAGAGTTATTATAATGGTAGGCGAGAAGTACTTTTAGTAGATGTATTTAGTAGGCTAGTAAGCTAAGAGTAGAGAATAGTAGGCTAAGAGTTGCTATCTATATTCAATATCAATATTAAAAGTCTGCTGAATTTGCAAATGTTCAAACATGATAGATAGAGCTTTTTTTGTTCGTATAAATAGCAAAGCGGTCTGTTACAATATTAAGCAAACAATTACGCTACAAATAAAAAGTAACTTAGAAATTAAAAAAATTCGCCGAAATGCATTAAGTAGGTTTATATAAAATAAAAGTTAACAATAAAGAGAAGTTACAATTTAGAATTCATAGCTAAGTACTTACCTAAGTTTCGCTGCTCGGGATCGATTCAAGAAGTTTGTTGAGCCTAGTAAAGCTTCCAGGTACACTTGCAATTGCGTGTACCACGTTATCAATTAGCTCAAGCGAACATGATCGCGCAAATGAAATAGGTATATATAGGACTCGTAAACAGTGCAGCAAGGCCGGCGCCGACGGCGACCGCTAGGCGAATATCCCGAGAGAACGTCGTGTTCGAGCGGCCACACGATACGTTCAGATCGATACCGGTGTTACCGCGCGCTTCCTTTCAAGTGTTTTGCTAAATAGGACCGGCAGAACGCCCGCTCGATCGTTCCGACAACACTGAGGAGACTTTACGAGATATTACAGGGCCAGTTGCATTAAACAGATAACTAGACTGATACGTCTGACCAAGCGCAGGGATGATATTTGACTCCACATATCATTTAAAATGCTGAAATGGAGGAGTATCACGAATCGCGTGGAGCATGCGCGGTGGAGGTAGGCGCGGCGGCGGAGGCGGAGGAGGTGTCGACTGCCGGTGGATGGCGGCGTGCGGTGTGCGAGGAACAAAGCGAAGGGCCGCCGCACCACAGTCGAAGACCGCAGCCGAACCGTGCATTCGCGAGACTTTACCACCGTCAAGAGCACGCAGTACCATCGATCACCGACACGCATACACGACATTTTACAATGCTAAACGTAACCTATTTCTAATTTAGAATGCCAAATCATAATATGATGTAAAAAGCGTTGTTACAAAATGTTTCAAATGCAATCTCTATAGGTACTTTAATTAATGAAGTATTAGATGTTAGGAGTAACATTTGTCTATAGTGGTCATTTTATTGACTACCGAAAAACCCTTAAAGGAGCCTGTAGAACTTCAGCTTTCTAGATCCAGAGTTCGAGCTGGGCGTTGATACGTCAGTCAGTGAGTGAAAGCGGAAACAAATAATCGGACGCGGCTGAAAGCCACGACTTATCAATAGATTTATCTAGAAATTCTAGATGATACATAGTACACTGAACTGTGCAAACTGTCGAGAGTAAAGGCGGAAACAAATTAATATAAGAAACTTTATAATTTGTTACGGCTTATGGTTTACCCAGATACAGGTATCTGGATAATACACGCAGGTACAATCAAAGGCCAAAACTCGCTTAGCACATTAATGATCAAATTCACTTGCACTGCACGGCACGGTTGTGTGGCGTGTTTATAGAAAAATAAGTGCGACTGGTTTTTGATTCAAGTTTTGCGGAATTGCTACTCGAATTAGGCCGACCGTATAATATATAGTACACTGAACTGTGCAAACTGTCGGACGCAAGTCGCAGACGTAACCTTGATATCTCGTAAGCCGCTTTCCGAATGATTGTGCACACCTATCAGTTGCGGCTGTCAACCGTGTCTTACGGACGCGTTCCTTAATTTGTTTCACGCTTTAGTCAGGATTTTTATTTTTACACGACTGCCAAAAAAATGTGTGAAATGTTTCAGGATTCTGTATGTATGCATATATGTATGTATATAATATATACATATGTATGTATTTATTTATGTGGGATTCCACTTTAACCTCTAAATGCCTAAATGTGTCTGTTAAAACCAGTCAGGGGAATCAAAACCTAATAGGTTACGTCCCGTTGACAGGATTACATACGAATTTATGTAAAAGTAAAGAGAGAAATCCGAAAACTATGAATTTTTTAATACATCACAAAAAAGTGTTATAACTTGTACGATGGTACAGAACCCTTTCGCACTTAACTGGTTTTTGTAAAGAAGTTTGTTTATTTAAAAACAATGGCATTTTTGTGGTTTTTCAATTCACTATAGAATTTGTTTCAGATATAGGTACCTTCTCGATAAAGCTAAGGAGGTAAAATCATAAAAATGTATTAAGAAGTTTGTTTATTTCTAAACAACGACATTTTTGTGGTTTTTAGGGTTCCGTACCTCAAAAGGAAAAACGGAACCCTTATAGGATCACTTTGTTGTCCGTCTGTCTGTCAAGAAACCTACAGGGTACTTCCCGTTGACCTAGAATCATGAAATTTGGCAGGTAGGTAGATCTTATAGCTGACATTTGGGGAAAAATCTGAAAACCGTGAATTTAGGGTTAGATCACACAAAAAAATTAAATTGTGGTCATGAACTAATAATTAGTATTTTGTAACTTTCGAAGTGAGTGACTATATCAAGTGGGGTATCATTATTATTTATTAATTATTATTATTATTATTTATTTATTATTTAATTAGAACGGCTATAAAGCCAATTACACTAATTAAAATACGAGTACAAACTAACATAAACATACTTACAAAAATTAACAACTTAAAATTATAAATTTTAAAAAGCAAAATTATAAATTTTCACAAAAGTGCAAGATCTGACCCATGAGGTCAGCCCATTTGTCAGCAAATATGTCACAGCGAGGGGACTCCTTCAGCAGTGCGTTGAGCGCAGCCAAAGTGCGCGGTATGGGTGACCTGGAACGCGCTACCGTGCGACTAAACGGACTTACGAAAAATTTGGAGCGGTGGCGGAGATAGCTGTAATTAGAGGGTGCATAAACGCAGCAGAGCTTGTTGTGTAGTTCAGAGCAGTCAATCACACCCCTAAGAATCTTGCAAATTGTACCAATTTGGTCGCAGTCTCTTCGGGTTTTGAGCGAGTGGAAACCCAAGTGCCCTTGGAGAAATTTTGTGGGATACATAAATGGGTAATACCCGTGCAATTTTTTATATAAATACCTTAGAAAGGCTTTTTGAACCTTTTCAAGTAGCAAGGTGTACGTGCTTTCATATGGATTCCAAATACAAGCGCTGGTTTCTAGCTTGGCACGAACCAAAGCGTCAAATCATATGAAAGGTCTTCATCTGTACATTCTAAAACAGATTTTTATTTATTTTTATGCATCATAGTTTTTGAATTATCGTGCAAAATGTCGAAAAAATACGACTGTAGTAAGGAACCCTCATTGCGCAAGCCTAACTCGCACTTGGCCGGTTTTTCAATTTGTTTCAGATATAGGTACCTACTCGATAAAGCTAAGGAGGTAGAACCATAAAACTTTGTAAAGGAGTTTGTTTATTTCAAAACAATGGCATTTTTGTGGTTTTTCAATTCACTATAGAATTTGTTTCAGATATAGGTACCTACTCGATAAAGTTAAGGAAGTAAAACCATAAAACAAGTATATTGCCACACGATTGTCGTGATATTTGTTTATATTTTTTTTAAAGACAATGTCACAATGTTCTAGATTCTAGAACATTTTAATATAATAGTTTAAAAGCTAGGGGAACAGATCTAGTAAAATTCAGCGACTTTAGCGCTTAATAGACGAAAACACCTATTCGATTCATTCTAACTTGTTATCTTCTTGTTTCTCATTTCTGCTTGAGAGTTCATTATCGATTTAGACTGTTACAAACACCCGGTCCGCCCAATAAAGTTTGATCCTAGCAAATAATAGATGATACATTAGACTTTAATCTCTTATTTCTAATTTATTTTTATACTCGTCCAACTTCACACATCCCCAACGTGTAGAAACAAAAATATATTTTTACTTTGTAGTCGCTTCGGAAGTCGGTTTTTCGAAAGCAATTTTTATTTTAAGCTTTTTAGTTTGAGTAGTCATTGCTTGGTACCTAGAATATCAATTCACCAGCAAAAACTTTCCGAATCCACACGGCTTAGGAGTTCAGTAACTTGCAGCATCAGGATTGGAATTCAATAACGAGATAGAATTTTCTTTCATTTGAGTCTTTTCTATTTATTTCAATAGCAGAAAACCGTTTGAAAGTGCAATTTAAAAAATTGCCACAGCTAGCCTCAGAGCATGAATTTACGAGTACCTAAGGCGCTATCTCCACGGACGAGAGAATCGCGACGATAGTCTCGCCGAGTGACACCGAATTCGATACAACTCTGAGGCGCCGTCCTATTGTCATCGCTCGTGCGATGATGCGTGCGTCCGACGAAAATGATCGCGCGTCCCATGCGTTCAAACAAACTGTGTTCTACTGAATGTCCTATTGAAGATCGCGCGATCATGCGATGCGTTCATATTGTATTTCATCGCACGATGAAATCGCATCGCATCATCGCGCTAGCGATGACAATAGGACGGCGCCTTAGATATGTACCTATATTATATAATATATATAATCGTTTGTATGGATGTAGTTTTTTAAAAGCGCATGGGAACTCTTTGATATTCCGGGATAAAAGTAGCCTGTGTCACTCTCAAGGCTTTAAGACTATATCCATCCAAAAATTACGTCAATCCGTTGCACCCCTCACGCCTCCCTATCCGCCTTCTCCACTCCTGTCTCGCTAGTGAATAAGTTTAGAATAGAACAGAATTTTCAAAAGAGTGCGCGGGATTTTTAGGGTTCCGTACCTACCTCAAAAGGAAAAACGGAACCCTTATAGGATCACTTTGTTGTCTGTCTGTCTGTCTGTCAAGTAACGTACAGGGTACTTCCCGTTGACCTAGAATCATGAAATTTGGCAGGTAGGTAGAAGATCTACCTAGCTATATTAGCTGACATTCGGGGAAATATCTGAAAACCGTGAATTTGTGGTTACATCACAAAAAAAAATTAAATTGTGGTCATGAACTAATAATTAGTATTAAATAATTACTAATAATTATTAGATAACTATAGCAAGTGGGGTATCATATGAAAGGTCTTCACCTGTGCATTCTAAAACAGATTTTTATTTATTTTTATGTATCATAGTTTTTGGAACCCTCGTAGCTTTAGTTTTAAGTTTGCGTTATAATTATCACCACTATATCTTACAAATCTAACACCATACCAGACCATCAATAAGAGTAATTTATTACCTATTTTGAATAAATCATTTGACTTTGACTTTGACTTTGACTTTGAATTATCGTGCAAAATGTCGACTGTAGTACGGAAACCTCATTGCGCGAGCCTGACTCGCACTTGGCCGTTGCTCTAGAAGAAAAAATCAAAATATCTTCAATGTTCAGAATTAGACCTATTACAGTTTTGTTATAATTATAGAAATTACGAATATCCGGCGTTATTAATCGTCGGCGATTCAATCGCCGACGATGGTTGGTCGAAAGTCTGCGATGCTATCACTCGAGGAGATGGCGCCTTAGTATAACTTCATAGTCACTGATCGTTCTGTGTTGGGGATAATACACATAGGACCTTTCAGCTTTTATAAAATAACGAAGGTCTGGCACACGCTGGCTCTCAGCCCATAGCATACAACTTGTGTTTGAATTCAGCCGTAAAAAAAGCAGTTTACATTTAAACAAGGTTCATTTTAAGATTATGCCTCGGCACAAATGGCTTGAACTCTTTATAAGTCTAGACAGGTATTCCTAGTCTATTATAGGACGAGCAATAACATCTAAAATAAGTCTAAGAAACAGATTCCTTGTAATAAAATTTGGATGAGCAAAAACCGGTCTCTTGAACTCGAGTTTAATTCCTTGCAATAACAAAAAATGGAACAACATCTTCGTTTAATAAAAACAGTAGGTGTTGCGCTATCGTAAAAACTGAAAACCCATATTACATACCTGTAGACTATAATAGGGACAGTAGGTTGTATGTGTAGGTCTTGGATGAATAATTGTGTAAGTATGTAGAGCCAACGAGAGATTGCGTTTTTGACGTTTCTTGGAAGACCCCCACTAGGTGGACGGACGACATCAGCCGAGTCGCAGGGAGCCGCTGGATTCAGCCGGCGCAAGACCGTGGCGTGTGTAAGCCCCTACAAGAGATCTATGTCCAGCAGTGGATGTCTATCGGTTGATGATGATGAACTTTCAAAATAAATATAATTTTAGTACATTTATTACTGTCGGGCATAAATAATGAAGAAATAAATCAATCATTGGCTAATTTTAACTCTACAACAATAAATAATAGAATAATCGGAACAATATTTTGTGTGGAGCGCGTGTGAGTTGTAAACCCAGGGGAACAATACGTTGAAGCGACGTCAGATATTACGTATTATTATTATTATTCTGTGAGAAGATCATGGTCCAATCAACAGATATTTACTATTCAGTTCCCCTATGGCGAAAGGCTAATGAACGATGACCGCAACACTGCTCGTTGGTTCGAGTAACAATGTTGGAGTGTTTAACTCTCTAGGGCTAGGCGACAACAAACATGATGTCTATAGGTTGGTCTTTGTACTGCTAAACAAATCGCAGCGTTAGTGTAGGTATCCTTAAATTAAGGTTTTGGGTTTCTGTTACAATGGTTACACTAGGGTGAATGAACTTAGTCTATTGTCCGGAAAGAAACCAGTCCTCGAGTCGGGAGGCCCACCTTCGTGTTCCTGATGCGCCTCAGACGGTGTGTAGGGATTTTATTGGTCGCCTGAGGTGGGTCCTTAGCAGGCGCCGCTGGCTGGGTTGCGCGAACGTGTTTGGCGATGCGTGGAACATCGTGGGGTTTTAGTCGGTAAGAGTCCGACATAACCTCCGTACCTCCCCGGGTGCGGTGGCATTCATGAGGATTTCCCCACAGAAAAAAAGGGTGAATGAATGAAAGTTTGTAAAAGCAAAATATTACCCGTCACTAACCCTTCACGAAATCTTGGAACTTTGAAATATTGCTTGTGTATATATATTGTGTAGATCACGGTCTAGGAAAGCATTTAACGAACTAAAGTTAATCGACTTTTATAATAATATCCATACTAATATTATAAATGCGAAAGTGTCTGTCTGTCTATTTGTTACCTTTACACATTCCGGACCCGTTGAACTGATTTTGACGAAATTCGGTGCAGAGATAGTTCACGATAGAAGATCCAACTCTTCTAAATTTTTCTATGGGACAATGTCGCAAAGTTTAAGTAAAAATTGCACAAATCGGTTCTGAAATCTCGGAGATTTCTGTGACAACTGCGACAGTTAGAAACTGTGCAAGTGGAGACTGGAGAGTGGCAAAGGATACTCTTTCTCCCAGAAAATCAAAGTGTTCCATCTGATTTGAAAACATAAATCCACGCGGCATCAGCAAATCTTCGCGGGCATCAGCTAGTAGATAATATAATAAATGCTACGTATCTACAAGTATTCTATACGATGGATCAAGCTAAAGACTTTTGATTAATTGCAACGTCTCGCACAACCAAATACAAATCCCCTATATTTACAAATCTCTTAAGGTGGAAGACACGGTCTGCCCGCGAAATTCAAATTTAATTTGGTTTTTCGCAATTTGTAAACTAATACGACAAAGTAGACTCTGGCATTTAAATTGAGCCCCTAGCATTATCATCTTCACACGCTTATTAAAAGTCTTTACTTGAAAGTGTCCAGTTTAGGATATTTGTCAAAATAATGAGTTTGACGTGAGCTACTTACAAATTAGTCATTATTTTGTTTACAATTTGTGAAAAACCAAATTAAATTTGAATTTCGCGGGCAGACCCGTGTCTTGAGCCTTAAGACAAGTTAATTAAAAGCAAACACGTTCCTAACACGTGTGAATGCGGAATAATATAAATTTCACACTGCTAAAATTAATTTTGCATTTAAGCTCTAATGAGAGAGTGTCAGCCAAGGAAAGATGATTGCGAAAATATAGAAAAATTACACTTTGACGTAAGATTTTTTACACCGTTATTACCTGTTATCTCCCAAAGCCACCATGATCCAAACAAACGTTCCTCCCAGTGTTGGGGGACATAAATTGTGTGTATAAAATAAGGAAGGTCTGGCACGCGCTGGCTCTTAAGCCATATTGGTTCATTAACTTGAATTGTTAGGAGAAACTGTTATACTCGTACCTGTAGACAAAAGGAAATGATATTAGTTTACAATCATCATTTAGTTATAACAACTACATAATATATTATGGATTTAAATCTAAATATATAAAAGGAAAAGGTGACTGACTGAATGAGTGATATATCAACGCACAGCTCAAACTACTGAACGGATCGGGCTGAAATTTGGCATGCAGATAGATAGGTATTATGACGTAGGAGTTTTGAAAACTCAACCCCTAAGGGGGTGAAATAGGGGTTCGAAATTCATGTAGTCCACGCGGACGGAGACGCGAGCATAAGCTAGTAAATTTTATAAAAACAAAATCTTGAGGGTGATTTATATTTTGTTAATAAAATAAAATGAACAACGGACATTCGAAAAGACGGACGAACAGGTAGAATACTTAAGTCGAAAGTATATATCTTTTGCATCGCGCTAGTATTTCTTAATTCAGATACAAGTTAGCCCTTGACTGCAATCTCACCAGGTGGTAAGTGATGATGCAGTTAAAGATGATTATGATATTTTTTATAAAAATTTGAAACGTTAGAAGTCAGAACACCATACTATAAAATCCTTAAAATAATATTTATTAAAAATTCCATTTCACATCTTCATTTAAAGAGATATAGGTATGAATAGGTCCCGCAAATTGCTATTGCGCTGGAACCATGTCTCATTAACATCGAAATGACGTTATTTTGACGTCAACCGAAATAAAAATATACCATCAGTCTAATGCTGACGTCACTAAAATGGCGGCCACTCGTATTAGCAATTTGCGTGACTTATATATATCGGATACTTGTAGTCACAAAACAAGGGCTCATTTCGTGCGAAGCTTTGAATAGCGAATCAGGTTTTCTCAAGATATCGATTCGACCTGTATCGCTGTAAGTTCGGCTGCCTGGCTCAAGTCTAAGGTCGGACGTGTATAGGTATATAGGTATAACTGATACTCGAGTAAATCGAAACCGCCTAGCTACTTGGGTTAGAACTTAGACGACACGTATAGTTTACCGGAAGCATAGTTGGTACGGAATCGACTACACATTATATTTTAATCTAGGTATACAATCGTAATACCATATAGGTACAAGTAATACGTAAACGAGCTTGACGGGTGTACATCGGTACCATCATCATCATCATCAACCGTTAGACGTCCACTGCTGGACATAGGTCTCTTGTAGGGACTTCCACACGCTAGTCTTACGCCGCCTTAATCCAGCGGCTTCCTGCGACTCGTCTCCTGTCGTCCGTCCACCTAGTGGGGTGCCTCATAGACGTTACGACAGTTATACCTAAGTCTCACTGTACTAACAGGGCGACTCCCCGTCTTACCGTTTTATAAGTTCTTAAGTATGTACCTGGAAGAGATTATACTATAGTGATAAGGTCGCCCTTAGTTTTTAAGTCAATACTGTATTTTTTATTCTTTGTCACAGTTAAGTATATTTAACAGTAAAGATGTTTAAATAAAATAAATAAATAAGGGCGATGATACGTGTAGTAGTGTCGTGAAGAGAAGTCGCGGGCATCAGCTAGTGGTCAATATATTAAATACCAAATCAAATATATGTTTACAGGAAGGTTTCCGTATATTTATGAAGAATAATACTCTGATTCTTAGTGGTATGTCTTAACTTTTAATGTCTTAGATCGGTTACCATCAAAATGAAAATGGGCAGACAGATGACAAGAGAAGTGTTTAACAGACCAATCAAATTATAGGAAGTTTGTCTGGTGGGTTGGCCGTGGCTAGCTAGCACCCAACTGGCAAAGCCGTGGCACCAAGCTTAGCGTTCCTGAGCGAAACCAATAAGGGGTATGGGTGGAATAAAAACTGTCACTGCCTTCCAAGCTTTGGCATAAACGCTCTCATACTTGATCATATTTTTGAGTTAACATCTCTTTGGAGATGCATGACCGGGATCAAACCCCCGACCTCCCGAAAAGGAGGCCAACGTCTTAACCACCAGGCATGACTGCTCATATATTACCAGAGGCAGATTATACCTAAGACAAACTAGGCACGTGCCTAGGGGCGCGAGGTTACGAAGGGGCGCGCGCGATCATGTAGAGTTCAATTACCTGGCCTACCTAAAAATCCCTTTTTATAAATTATCTTGGAGTGACCGAAACTGCTTCTTCTTTAATATAGCAAAGTGTCATGATGTGATGTTCTTCACTCGTTCACATAAATAGTATAATCAACAACAACCAGCTATGCAATGAGACGATTCCGCGTTCTTTTGAAATAAGTTAGTAAATTTTCGAGGGCGTCGTATGAGGTGCTTGCCTAGGGCACTCTCGACATTTGATCTGTCTCTGTGTATTACTATTAAGTTTATTAATGTTACACAATAAAATAATGAATGAATGAATGAATATATATTTACCAGATTTATTACATTTTGACTTAAATGGAGCCCTGGCCCCTAAACTAGGAGATCCCGTATCTTAGGGGCCAGTGCCTTGCCATACATAGTGGTTGAATTTAAACTTAATTAAGTAGTAACAAATACAACGGTTGTGTGTGTGTGTGTTGCTGTGTGTGTGCTAGTGAGCGTGTTCGTGCGTGCCTGTGTCTGTTTTAGGATCAGATGATATTTTGTGTAATATACCTATATAGGGGTTGAATTTTCAAAAATCCTTTCTTAGCGGATGCCTACGTCATAACAGCTAACTGCATGCCAAATTTCAGCCTGATCCGTCCAGTAGTTTGAGCTGTGCGTTGATAGATCAGTCAATCAGATTTTTTTGATAAAAAGTAGCCTATGTCCTTCCTCGGGATGTAAGCTAACTTTGTTTCAAATTTCATCAATAATCAGACAGACAGACAGACAGACACACTCGCATTTATAATAAGTATGGATTTTATTTTTACACGTGACGAACACGCAACTGAAGCCATGTTTTTCAATACATAAAATTCCAATCGACAAACGCAGTAGATACGGGCTCATTAAAACTAATAAGTATGACAGCGTGGGTGTGATTCCCTGCACCACTGTACGACTTACTTTATACCCCGATTGTCAATTCAAATGTTATGTCATTTTGTACAAAAGTTTCCTTTTACACAGGTAGTATGCATGAAGATGATTGGCGATGGCACTTCTACGACACTGTCAAGGGCTCAGATTGGCTCGGCGATCAGGTAAGCAAGTAACTAATTTAATGATTAGGTAATAACTGTCTAATATTACTTATCGATCTTCTTCTTCTTTGTCGTTACAACAAGTAATAGACACGTTATAATTTTCTTATGACTCTTACATCCAAATACATTGTATGAAGTACAAGCTTGGTGTTCTCTATATTATATAAAAAAAAAATTACAAAAAAATAAAAACCGACTTCGATACACAAACACTAAAAATTGAAAAATAATTTAATTTATTACCGAATATATTATGTATACAAGAGTTAATATAGTTTCATAATAATACTTTTTGGTGCCGGTGCCAATTAGCTTTAGCTGCGCGAATCGTCTAGACTTCATATTTTTATGAGACTCCACAATGGCACCTCATTGGCACCGACCCCAAAAAATATTATTATGAAACTATATTAACTCTTGTATACATAATATATTCGGTAATAAATTAAATTAGTTTTCAATTTTTTGTGTTTGTGTATCGAAGTCGGTTTTTATTTTTTTTGTAAAAAAAATTTATTTCACAATTTTTAGTGGTCCCATGGAATTATGCTATGACTGGTTAAAAATCTACTGTTTACTAAGCTATTACACTGATCGCGAGCAATTTACTCTTATCCGTTGAGGAGTTCCAGTATCTATCTTCGAAGATGTTCATCAGATCTTCACCAAATTTAAATGGGACCAACTTTGAAGTATACCCTTTCAAACAAAAAAAGAATTTTCAAAATCGGTCCAGGTGTCTTCGCGTAATCGGGGAACATACATAAAAAAAAATAAAAAAAAAAATAAAAAAAAAAATCCGACGAATTGAGAACCTCCTCCTTTTTTTGAAGTCGGTTAAAAATGAATCGCTGAATGTGTTGCTGATCGCAAATCTCGAGAACAGCTGAACCTATTTCGCTAATTCTTTTTTCATAATATTCCTTGAAGTACGGGAATGGTTCTTACGAAGAGAAATTTTTTAAAAATCTTGTTTAAGAATCGACTGTTAGGCGGTACGAAGTTCGCCAGGGCAGCTAGTCAGAAATATTTAAATGCTTATAACTTTTTTGTTTCTTGATCGATTTAATTAGTTTTTTCAGTTTACGTCATCATTTTTATCGTAGTTTATAATAAAGTAAAAAAAAAATTGGATTCAAATACCCAATTAACCTACTGTTGAAAAAATTTAGAATTAGCAGCTCCGCAGTCCCGTCGTGACCACGACTCATGTAACTGGATCATTCAAAATCATCGTCTCAATCGTGGTACGTACTTATTCACTATTTAACTACATTATATTATGTCGTTAAACCACGAAATAAGCCTAGAATTATTTGCTGTACCTACCTAGTAGTATTTAAGGAAATATTCACGGCAGTTCCAAGAGTAGTAGCATAATATACGTAAATGTTATAATAGACACACGGCGTACCTACCTACCTACTGATGAATGAAAATGTCGCGTCGGTAAACGTCTGATATATATCCCTGGAATTTAGTGACACGCTTGGATCAAGAAACGTTGTGTTCACAGATGAATCCTTTGCATTTTTTTGTCAAATTGCTGTCGTTAATATCATCATGTTTACTGTGTACCTACCTAATAATTTAGTTGCTAAATGTTTGATATGTTATATTCGTTAGGTCATATTTTGGTAGATAAAAAGTTTGATATCTACGATCTAAGACTTTTACGTCGCACTCTTATATAGGTTGGTTGACCTGAGCCGGAACGTTCGTATTATTATAATGCCCGCGACTTCGTCCGCGTGGATTTAGGTCTTTAAAAATCCCGTTGGAACTCTTTGATTTTCGGGGATAAAAAGTAGCCTATGTCCTTCCCGGGGATGTGAGCTAACTCTGTACTAAATTTCGTCAAAATCGGTTAAACTGTTGGGCCGTGAAAAACTAGCAGACAGACAGGCAAATTTTCACATTTATAATATTAGTATGGATTATATCCCTAAAAAAACCTAGCATTATGTGATTAATGGAAATGGGTCACGACCCTCAGCAATGAGGAATACGTCGCAGAGAGATAAGCATTGTGTAAATTTGTATAAGTAAGAGCTCTACTAAATGATAATAACCATTTTATAGTGTTCGCAGCAAAAGCTTTCAAATAAGTGGCTTTTAATTAAACCTTTCAGTTTAAATGGTCTGAACGTGCGGAATATGTAATTATATGCACTTAGTCCTTGGAAGTGAAGGGGGCCTCTTTCCTAAATGGACGTTTCGAGCTAAGGTTGTACTCAAAGCAAAGAGGAAATGGATGTTTTCGAAGTAATTGAATTGTACGGTGTCTTCCAACTTGGCAATCTTCTTCTTCTGATGTAATTGTAAATATTTTTATTTTTAACTAGCTAGCATCAGTGACTTTGTCCGCAAGGATTTATATTTATAAAAATCCTGTCGGAATGTTTTTCGGCAAAAACGTGCCATATGTCTGTTTCCAGAATGCAAGCTATGCTTAACGTCAAGAACGGTTCAGCGAAGAGGTTCTCAAACGGACCACACTTTTGCTAAATTAGTACTAATTTCACTAGTACGTAATTACTTATATCATCATCATCATCATGATCAACCCATCACCGGCTCACTACAGAGCGCGGGTCTCCTCTCAGAGTAAGAAGGGTTTTGGCCTTAGTCTACCACGCTGGCCATGTGCGGATTGGTAGACTTCACACACCTTTGAGAACATTATGGAGAACTCTCAGACATGCAGGTTTCCTCACGATGTTTTCCTTCACCGTTAAAGCAAGTGATATTTAATTAATTAAAACGCACGGTAGGTATAACTACGAAAAGTTAGAGGTGCGTGCCCAGGATGGAACCCCCGACCTCCGATTAGAAGGCGGACGTCCTAACCGCTAGACTATCACAGCTTTATATTTATACATAACTAACTTATGCTCACGACTTCGTCCACGTGGACTACACAAATTTCAAACCCCTATAGGTGTGGAACCCCTAGGGGTTGAATTTAGTAGATGCCTACGTCATAATAACTATCTGCATGCCACAGGTCAGCCCGATCCGTCCAGTAGTTTGAGCTGTGCGTTGATAGATCAGTCAGTCAGTCAATCCTTTTATATATTTAGACTAGCAACCCGCCCCGGCTTCGCACGAGTAGCTTATTACATTTTTCGTATGGATCTCTAATTTTTTGAAAATAAAATATAGCCTCTATCACTCCGGAATAATGTAGCTTTCTACTGGTGAAAGAATTTTCAAAATCGGGTTCAGTATTCCAGAGATTACTTCCTACAAACAAACTTACAAACATTACCTTTTTACTTAATTAATTTTTTTTAAATGCGCAAACGAGTATGCGAAGCCAGAATAAGTCAGCTTTAATATATAAAAGAAAAACCTGACTGACTGATCTATCAACCAATCCAATCCAATCCAATCCATCAGCCTGTTTGCGTCCACTGCTGAACATAGGCCTTTCCAAGAGCACGCCACCAAACACGGTCCTCAGCCTTTCTCATCCACCCGCTTCCCACCACCTTACCGTAATCGGGAATAGCAGGGCTGCCGGGAACTGGGGGCCTTTGTCCGTTGGCGCTGCTCATTAGAAGTAATGCCCATACTGACCACGCCGGGCAGGCGGGTTGGTCAGCGCAGGGCTGTAGGCCATTTCGCACCAGTGACGCTGCTGCCCGTCTCTGGTCTGTGTTATTTAAAGCCAAGCCATTTGGAATGGTTATCCCGCCATTCTTCGGTCGTCATATCCTCGTTCGCTGATTCGCAGGGGGCACCGCGTGCAGGTGAGGTTGACATTTCGGGTGTTAAGATGTTAGTGCACCCCCTTACCCCCCAATCAACGCACTATCTATCACCGCACAGCTCAAATTACTGGACGGATCGGGCTGGGCATGCAGATAGCTATTATGACGTAGACATCCGCCAAGAAAGGATTTTTGAAAATTCAGTTTCAAATTTATGTAATCCACTCGGACGCGCGAAGTCACGAGCATAAGCTAGTCTATATATATAACACTATACAGCATTTTAGTATTAGGGTGGATGGTACTATGTAAGAAACCTTCAAGCAACTACCGATACATAATCGTAATTGTACAAATCAACAAAATGGGTTGAACGATACGTAAGCGTATACGTAACGAACAGACAGACAAACATGATTTTTTATATAAAATATTTTAATCATCGGTAAGGTTACCTAATTTTCCAGATCTGTTCCATTGAACTATTAATACTTTCACGACTTACAGAGGATTCTACGTCATAGTTGCATATACTTACTTTATTGATTTTTCAGCCTCAGGTAGTTCTGATTTACAATATAGGCCAAGTTTTTTCGCATTGGAATATTGACATTTTTGAAATGAAACATAATCTTTATCCGCGTCAAAAAACTATATAATATACTAGCTGCCCCGGCGAACTTCGTACCGCCTAACAGTCGATTCTTTTTCAGGATTTTTTCAAATTTTTCAACCAGTCACATGGTAAGAACTATCCTCGTACTTCAAGGAATATTATAAAAAAAGAATTAGCGAAATCGGCTCAGCTGTTCTCGAGATTTGCGATCAGCAACACACTCAGCGATTCATCCATACTAATATTATAAATGCGAAAGTGTGTCTGTCTGTCTGTCTGCTAGCTTTTCACGGCTCAACCGTTCAACCGATTTTGACGAAATTTGGTACAGCGATAGCTTACATCTCGGGGAAGGACATAGGCTACTTTTTATCCCGAAAATTTGAAGAGTTTCCACAGGATTTTAAAAAGCTAAATCCACGCGGACGAAGTCGCGGGCGTCATCTAGTTTTTATATATAAAGATAAGAACACATGCGTGCGAACATAGGCGTCGAACAACTGGTAGTATTTCGTTAAACTGTGCTAGCAGGCATCAAACGTTACCTTAGGATTTCACGTCATCCTTAGCGTTATTTGATAGATGTCGATTTCAAGATCAAACGAGAGTTTTTTCACTTTGACGTCGAAACGAATTAAAAACATGTGTTCTCTTTGGGCAAAATGATTAAAAAATGTACTCGCTTCGCTCGCGCTTTCTCCATTAAATGTAAGTTGTGAGGTGCAAAAATTTCACAATCAGTGTGTAAGGATATCTTGTAAGTACATACTAATCAAACAGAAATATAACTGTAACCAGTGAAATAAATAGTGAAAAGGAAACTTAGCTTTTATTAAATAAACGATTTTATTAAATAAAGATTCTTACACCCTTAAACTTTAATAAATTGTTAAATTGTTAGAGCCTCAATAGCTCAACTGGTAAAGGAGTGGACTGAAAACCGAAAGGTCGACGGTTCAAACACCTCCCGTTGCACTATTGTCGTACCTACTCCTAGCACAAGCCTGACGCTTAGTTGGAGAGGAAGGGGAATATTAGCCATTAAACATGGCTAATATTCTTTAAAAAAAAAAAACTTGAAGGGTGTCGTGCAAGGGATTGCCACGATACTAAGTGTCTGGCAACGCATGACGTGATTTCTAATAGTATTCCGAAGATATAAAAAATTAGAGTTAATACTTTGACGTAAGAAATTTTACACCTGTGTTACCTGCTATTTCCCAAAGCCATCATGATCCAAACTTCACAGTCGCTAATCCTGTGTAGAGGACAATACACAGAGAAACTTTAAAATAACGAAGGTCTGGCTCTCCCGGGCTCTTTCTCTATTTGTATATACAACCCACATTATTCATTTACTTAAATATATATAATTATATGTATATGTATCTTTTAAAATACAAAACAGCTGAGCGATTGCGCTGTGTGTTGAACAAAAATTTGCAAAACAAAGCTCGTAAATTATTTACTTAAAGGAAGTTTCAGAATATGGTTTCCTATTTAACTTGATTTTACGAAATCAGTGAGTTTTATTTAGGCATAAGAAAACTTTCTATGAATTACCTTCCCACATTTTTAGGGTTTCGTACCCAAAGGGCAAACCGATTGTGTAAGAATAACCATTTCATCGCTATCGCAATCGTCAAGAAATTCTGAACTTTGATTGGTTGATTCGCTGTTAACATTTTTTCACAGCCAAACAAAGGGCAGAATTTTTTGACGGTTGCGATAGACATGAAATGGTTATTCTTACACAATCGGGGGGCTGAACCTGACATATAAATATTATTAATTAAATATTTATGTAACTATCTGCTGTCTGTTTATCTGTCCATAACTATTTCTAGATCATAGACATTCGATCCTGATCACGCACCTCTTTTGCAACTTGCTTTAACGGTGAAGGAAAACATCGTGAGGAAACCTGCATTCCTGGGAGTTCTCCATAATGTTCTCAAAGGTGTGTGAAGTCTACCAATCCTCACATGGACAGCGTGGTAGACTATAGCAAAAACCCTTCTCACTCTGAGAGGAGACCCATGCTCTGTAGTGAGCCGGCGATGGGTTGATCATGATGATGATGATTGTATTTTGCAAGCCGCGTCTCAAACGACTGTGCACACCTATCTGTCGCGGCTTTCTGCTGCATCTTGCGGACACGACATATTTTTACAGAAACCTGACAAACCACAGGATTTTTTTAATTCACTATAGGCACACGCTTGACCACGCACACACATTTCATGGGAAGTGATGATGTGGCCTACGGGACGCGTTTGCCTAGAAGGTGCCTATTCACGTTTGATACCCGGATTGTAATAATCGGTAGGAAATACAGATATTGGTCTCTAGAGCGTGTCTAAAAAACTTCGCTTTTGTTACTTAAAATATTCAATTACAAACAAACTTCGTTTTTATGCAGCGCGCTCGGAAGACAAGCAATTATAAAATACGTTACAGACGTTACAGTAGATATTCAGAAAACTATTCGATCGCTGTGTCGAAAGAAACAACGGAAACAAAGAAAGTGAGTTGTAACTAGAGTAGCTTCAACTATTTCATATTGTTAAAACGTTTTATAAGGCGGGCTTGTTGGTAAGTTGTCTTTCTGCTGCAATAAACGTGCAATAGTGACGTTGTGTTACATGGTGTCATCTATTGGTGACTTCGACCAATAGAGTGTTCAATAAAATTGAAATTCTATTTTTAAAAAATATTGAATATTAAAGTTTTACATTGAAGAAGTATTATTTAATAGTTACTGCCCCATATAATAAACTTGTTCTGTGTTCCGTATAGTGTCATTCATTAGAGCCTTGCCCTTATATAACACAACATTCATATAAATTACTATCGCAAATATCTACAAAACTATGTAACAATGTAACAGTAAAAGTAGACACGTTTGAACGCCCAACGTTAAACTCGATAAAACACGTAGAGACCCTGCAAAGCCGAAATCAATATTCGCCCCAAAACACTGGGCCTAGCACCAAAGTTAGACAGCCACAATGTGTTGCTCGCAATAACCTTTAATTGGCTGACACTCTCTCGTGATTGGATAAAATGCACAGTTACAGTATTATTATACTGTCTTTTTATTATTTTGCGTTGCGTTTCACAGGGAGGCTAGCAAGGAAATTGTAATTTTAATCATCACATTTTACCATTACCTTTCAAGACTTGCCTGCGTATAGAGTAATTCTGAGTGAATACTGCTTTATATTTTCACTTAGTAAACAAAACATACAAGCAAACTATGGATCTTCCGAAATGTGTGGGACTTCTACAATTTAATAAAATAGTAGGTACCTACACCCGCGCCTGCCGCCCTTCCAACCCACCGGTTCTGGTTTTTTGCCAGATCTTGCTTGATATTGTTGTGTGAACACATATTATTGTATTGCAATACTATTACGACCAAAACAGCATTTTTTAATACGACCGGATCAATTTTTGTAGGAAGGAAAACATCGTGAGGAAACCTGCATGCCTGAGAGTTCTCCATAATGTTCTCAAAGGTGTGTGAAGTTTACCAATCCGCACATGGCCAACGTGGTAGACTATGGCCAAAGCCCTTCTCACTCTGAGAGAAGACCCGTGCTCTGTAGTGAGCCGGCTATGGATTGATCATGATGATGATGAACTATTTGGTACATACATAGAACATTTGTCATGTTTTATGATTTATCAAACACGTTGTACATCCAGGCAGGTATACAGATTTGTGCACAGATTGGACACCATTTGTCTCTCGCAATCAAGAGGGATCAAGTGCTTTGAGCTTTGAGTTTGTGCCACACAAACGTAACTGTGTCACTTCCTCACAGGAGATCGATAGCTGTAAGCCGTTACAAATTGTCTCTACAACTACATCCTTGGCAGGAAGATAATAGTTCGAACAAATGCCAACAGAAATTAATAAAATCAAAAGTGTTTTAGTCAAGTCAAAATTATCCAAATGCAGTCTATTTGTCACGTTAATAATTATACTAATACTTGCTTATGCTTGCGGCTTCGTCCGCGTGGACTACACAAATTGCAAACCCCAGATTTACCCCCTTAGGGGTTGGATTTTCAAAAAAGCTAGTCTATAGACTAGCTTCCCGCGACTTCTTTCGCACGGATTTTGTTTAAAATCTTTTTGAATAGAAGTCCACTGCTGGACTTAGGAGGTCTTGTAGCGACTTTTATTCGCCACGGTCTTACGCCGCCTGAATCCAGTCACTCTCTGCGGCTCGTTTGATGTTGCCTGTCCAACTAGTTGGGGGCCCCAACGTCTATCAGTTTTTCAAACTATGTGCCCTGCTCATTGCCACTTCAGCTTCGCAACCCGTTGCGCTATGACGGTTACCCTGGTTATGTTATGAATCTTCTCAAATCCGAATATTTTTTTATTTAATCACGTAAAGAAAAGATAATTTTACTAAAAGACCCAAACGAGATATAACTATTCCATCTAACGCTTTATAATAACACTATTTTGTATACTTAATTACAATAAGAAGTAAGAACTGAAACCTAAGTATCGACTTTTGCAATTCCCGCCAGAGGCTCATCTTGTTAGTGCATTTCCGTCTAACAAATAAAACTTGTTGCACTCCAACAAGTGCAACAAGCTGAGTTTTCAACTCAGTCTACAGTTAGTTGGAGTTGGTATTTGAAGTTGTATGTACGAGAAAATCACGTCTTAGGCCCGGACTCCACCAGAGCGGAGACGAGAGGAGAGGAGTTGTGATTTAAACAACCAATAGAATTTCGTTATTCTCGCTTCTCGTCACCGCTCTGCTTCAGTGGATACCACTGACATACAGTATCATATTTGTATGGTACGATAGATGTGGAGATGTAAGTTGTGCCTGAGCTGGGCGGCGATACAAAGCGGAGATGTGAGCTGTCCCTCGCAAGCTGGCGACGGCGCGTAGCGGAGACGACAAGAGATGTGACCGCCGCACGCAGCGCAGTTTCGCTCTAGCCAGCAGACATCTGCGCTCTAGCCAGCACATATCTCCGCTCCAGTCTAGCCAGTACGCATCTCCGCACAGCTTCGGTGGATACACCCTTGCTGAAAAACATCTCTTCTCGTCTCCGCTTCAAACATCTCCACACATCTTGATGCTAAACTCCACCCATTTATGTCAAACTAGATGCCCGCGACTTTTTTAAGTTTTAAAAAACCCTGTGGAAACTTTGATTTTCTACAGGTCTCAAAATACAAAATAGATAATGCTCGCGATTTTTTTTGAGTCAATTAAGGTTTTTTAAAATCCCGTGGGATCTATGTACTTCCTTGGGAAGCAAGCTCTCTCTGCACCTACCAAATTTCATCAAAATCTGTTAATGAGACTTTGCTAGGTATGTAGTGATGGGGAAACGTCGTAAATCGACAAAAATATCATAATACCTTAGCAGACTAAGCTGATAATCTCATCGTCGTCGTCGGGAAATAAAGCTTAAATGTTTCACAAATGAGAGAACACCTGAATAATTGCATAAATTTTAACAGTAATGAAACATAATATATCCAGATTTCTCTTTGTATATCCTGTTGTGAAATTATTGTTTTTGCAAATGGCGTTGATGCAACGAAGCGGCAAATATTCTCGTTCAGTTTAAGGGATGATTTATGCCAACACGTGGCGGGCACGAGCCTTGCCACGTGCGAGGCGTGGACGAGGCACGGATTCATCAATATATAGGAACTAGGAACTAAAATTATTTGTGTCTGTGGTTTGACAGTTGAAAATATCTTTTTTTTTTTAATAGAGATAGCGAGCAAACGCCCATGAACATTTGCAGCACCAGAGAAACTACCAATGCGTTGCCGGCCTTTTAGGAATTTGTTGGTCCGCCCCTTGAATAACCCCATGTTGTAATCTAGTGGGAACACCGCCGCTGAGAGTTTTAAAGTTACACGTGTTTAAAGATTTGTATGTAAATTATTGGCTCCGTGTAACTTTAAAACTAAATAATTTAAGGGAAAGGAAAGGACAAACATATTTCCTAAAACGTACCTACAAAATGTTGTTGCAGATAATCATTATGTTTGTTTGGAGTGCACTATACGATAAACTCCTCTTAAAACTTAAAAGAACTACGTACGAAGCTAAAGGTCTAACTCTGACTTTTTTACTTTATAATATTATCTTCCGCCCCGGCCTCCTCAATAATATGATAAGGTGTTCAGGGTGTCTTGAAAAGACGATGGATAGCGTGACTATAAAGTTGGAAAGATTAACTTTCTAAAATGTTATTATTTTGCAATCTTGAATATTATTCTTATTTTTCAGGAAGGTACTAAAAAAACTTAAGACATTTTAGTGAAAGATTCGTACGGGCAAATAGGGTTGGCTGTAGAGGATATATTTTGGACCACTTCAGTAAATTCAACGCATTATAATTGTGTGCTAATTTAAACGTGTCCTCATACAGAGAGCTTTAGTTAATAGGCTTTAATGCGGTAGTGGCACGGTAATGTTATCATACAGTATTGTAACTCTGTCGTATCTTTGAAATAAATACCTACAGCAGCGCGGTACGTAAACATGCGATAGGGCTGCCCGCCTTTCCAGGTAATTTAAAAAAACTTATCTCTGGATGCGTTAATGAAGAATTAATGCAACCAAAAACAGCACAATATTTCTTACTTGTCATACTAAATATGTACTTGAACTTATTTTAGTGGAAAAATCGCGCGGTTATTAAAAAACAAAACACCATCCGTTCATCACTGCGGCACAGTCGCGACTGGCAGTGTCCCGAGCACATCCCGAGATCGAGGCGCGTAGATATAGCTCACGTTTCTTCCGTTTGTATGAAGTTGGAATACTGTATGATAATATTACCGTGGTAGCGGCATGAGGATCGGTAAGTGAGGCTAAGTACTAATTAGACCTGAGCTAGGCTGGATTGCCGTACGAGTAAGTACTGAAGCAACTACCTACACGATGCGCTGTTATGATTGTTAACCTGAATTTCAGATGTTTGACAAAACTTTACCCTTGTTTGCTAGATTTATTAGA
The DNA here is from genome assembly GCF_902806685.2 of Maniola hyperantus. Classification (NCBI taxonomy): domain Eukaryota; kingdom Metazoa; phylum Arthropoda; class Insecta; order Lepidoptera; family Nymphalidae; genus Maniola; species Maniola hyperantus. The sequence goes on from NC_048564.1 coordinate 5,590,330, forward strand.
CAAATGTTGTCTGTTGTGTGTTGTGTGTTGACAACACTGCTGGGAGGAACGTTCGTTTGGATGTTTGTTTGGATCATGGTGGCTTTGGGAGATAACAGGTAATAAAGGTGTAAGAATTTTACGTCAATGTATAGTCTAATTTTTTTATATTTTCTTCGGAATAGTAGTAGAAATCACGTCATGCATTGCCAGATACTTAGTATCATGGCAACCCCTGCCAGAAACCCTTATAATTTAAAAGTTTCATGTATCACAACTAATTATTATTTATTGGTTTTGAGACGTATAACGAGTATAAGAGCAAGAAATACGAAGCCGCGCGCCGGTCGGTCGTGTGATGTTACAACCTTTACGATTCTGACAAAAAATTAGAGCAAAACGTCGCGTATTTTCATTAATAATTCAATCGTTATAAAAATATTAGAACAGACTTTTCTTGTCATTTTCAAGATTTTGCCAAGATCATTTTGATATCTCTAACCATAATGCGTAAAAAATGTCTTCTCACGTGCCATTTTAACTTTATGAGTTAAATTTCATGTCAAAACTACGATTTTAGTCTTTATTTTAAAGGTGAACCCACGTACTTTTGACATGACAGTTACCAATAGAGTTAGCACGCCGCGTGAGAAGTCATTTTGTAAGTACAAAAATTGATGGCCAGACTCATCGGTGTACAACTCAAGAAGTGAGAGCGAGTACTAAAATTAATGGCCAGACTCACTGGTGTACAACTCAACAATTGAGGACGAGTACTTGAAACATTGATGGCTGACATGGCTGAGATGGCAAACATGGCTTTAGGGGAAAAATCTAAAAACCGTGAATTTAGGGTTAGATCACACAAAAAAAAATTGAACTGTGGTCACGAACTAAGAATTAGTATTTTCAATATTCGAAGTAAGATAACTATATCAAGTGGGGTATCATATGAAATGGCTTCACCTGTGCATTCTAAAACAGATTTTTATTTATTTTTATGCATCATAATTTTTGAATTATCGTGCAAAATGTCGAAAAAATACGACTGTAGTACGGAATCCTCAGTGTGTGAGCCTGGCTCGCACTTGGCCGGTTTTTTGTCAGAAAACGTCTCTATGCCAGATGAAAAGGTAACAAACAGAAATCCTTAGATAACGGAACAAAATAAATCAGACAGACCTCCTATTATTCACTTTTGTAATATTAGTGAAAGAGAGGTTTTTAATAAAACAATCTGAGCAAATCAAGCACAAAGGATCGTCAGCGTAGTTTAAAATCATTTAAAACTCTTAGTAAGTAGTACAATTCTCAAATATTTTCTGTATTTTACGTGAATAACTTTCCGTTATACTTTTCTTTGTAACATTGAAACATTCTCTTAATGATTGTGTGTACAATTAAAATGGTAAATGTCATATTATATCATTATAAAGTTTAAAATAACTTTTTCTATTCCAGTACAATCTTTGCGAGATCTGACTAACTATGAACTATGAAACGAATGTGAAGGACATACCCGGGCAAGGAGTACCAAATTTGAGGACTGAAGGACGAGGTCATCTCGCTGAGCCAGAGCCAAGGTCGACTGAAATGACCTCTTTTAATACACTGCTAACCTGACCTAATTCATTACGGCGAGTCACGCATCTGCAAATCTTGCTTTTAGGCACACGTGTGATGCCGATTCTCTTGTACACAATCTCTAAACTAAACTAAATTAACAGGTCTAAATCTAGTGCTATCCTTTACCGCAAGCAACATTATGACAGGGATAGCAATAGATTTAGACGTGTCATTTTAGTTTAGTTTAGAGATTGTGTACAAGATAATCAGCCCCATTATGAGTCTAAATATCAGTTCCAATTGGGTATTTGACTACATCAAAAATAAATTATTTCTCAGTGATGATTAAATAGAGGGTCTTCCAAAAAACATAAATCCACGTCCTTTCTTAGTTTAAAGTATAATAAACATTTTAAATTATTGATTAAAGTAAAAAAGTACGTCATTATTTATGTGACGTCACATTCCAGTATTTCATAGAATATCGCATACTAAGTGCGCATTTTGACGTTCGATAAAAAGTTACTGATTTGACTAGTTGTCAAATACCGTATTGTTACCATATTTTTATAAATAAGAAGATAACACGATAAATGAGACCTTGCTCTTAAAACTACTTTTTTAACACAATTTATGTAATAAGACGGTGTGAAGTCTCAGGAAAAAAGCTAGCATAGAGAATACATAATATTATAAGTAAATTCGCACTACAAATCTTTTTAGAGGTCAGTACAAGGCAATATCAAATCCAAGTGAACAGAACGAGCGGCACCTATGAAAACGCGCGCGAAGCTCTATGTGACAGAGCTACTTTAGTACCACGGCAGAGGTCGCTTTAATAGAACCAATATGGTTCTGAATTCTTCACTTTAGCAAGCCCGAGACAATAATTGACAAAGCCCCGAAAAAACCCTCTAAAAACATGAGTTTGAAAAAAATGTGGTGCGATAATTTACATAAAAGTATGTCCTAATTAAATTGTAGGTCCTACGTACTCCTAAGTACCTTCTACAATTTTTTCTCGTAAAAGGATACCTATAGGAGTGTTAAAAGTTGGACGCAAAAGTAGTATCTGTTTAGAGATAAGCATTTCCAATGTAACTTAATTTATTATTACTTTGTAACTACAATTTTGGTACATGAAAAATAAAAATAAATAAATAAATAATAATTTGTATTTCCTTTACCTGACTATTGGCTCTATTCTATCTATATTCTATACTAATATTATAAAGAGGTAGAGTTTGTAAGTTTGTTTATAGGAAGTAATCTCTGGGACTACTGAACCGATTTTGAAAATTCTGTCACCCGTAGAAAGTTACATTACTCCTTAAGGCTATATTTTGTTTTCAAAAAATTAGAGATCATTACCAAAATTGTAATAAGCTACCCTTGCGAAGCCGGGGTGAGTCACTAGTAAGGTATAATTATATAGAAAACATTTAATTTATCCCAAAATATTTTCAGTTAGTTAGTTATTTGTGAAATTTGATTAAAAAGCAGTACCCTTATTATAAATGCGAAAGTATGTTTGTTTATTGGTTTGTTGGTTTGTGGGTTTGTCCTTCAATCACGTCGCAACGGTGCAACGGATATACGTGATTTTTTGCATGGGTATAGATAAAGACCTGGAGAGTGGCATAGGCTAGGCTGGCTTTTATCCCGGAAAATAAAAGGGTGCCCACGGGATTTTTAAAAACCTAATTCCACGCGGACGAAGTCGCAGGCATCACAGCTAGTGATATATATTTTTTCGTTTGAGGAAGAAAACAATGTGCTTACCTTTAGATGAAAGCATAATTTTGTTACGCCGACTTGACTACAACTAACGAACAAGTTGAGCGATCAAATAACAAGTATTTTTATCGATTGTCATGTGTTCGAAATAGTAGGTAGGTAAGTCGAACATGACGTGTTGACAATGTTTAGCTACAAATGAAACGAAAATAGAAGTTCACAATCATGCAATGCGGGAGATATCGGGGACATTCTCCTTGACATTTCATGATGCACTTTTTACCGTAAGTAACCCAACCAAGAAGAAGTTGTGATAGCCTAGTGGTTAGGAGCTAGGACGTCCGCCTCCTAATCGGAGGTTGGGGGTTCGGTCGCAGGCACGCATCTCTAACTTGTCAGAGTTATACGCGTTTAAGTAATTAGATATCACTTGCTTTAACGGTGAAGGAAAACATGGATGCCAGAGAGTTCTCCATAAAAAAAAATTGAATTTCTCTATAAAGGTGTGTGAAGTCTGTCAAATTCACAGTTTCGGATTTTATCCCCCTACGTGTGCTATGAGACCTACCTACCTGCCAAATTTCATGATTCTAGGTCAACGGGATGTACCCTATAGGATTCTTGACAGACACGACAGACAGATAGACAACGAAGTGATCCTGTAGGCCTCCTTTTTTTTTTTTGAGATACGGTAGGTACCCTATAGATTAAAACGTGTGTGCGAAAAAAATAATTTTCTAAATCACATAATATAGAAAGAAAGCGCAGTCTGTCTTAATTTTACAGAGTGACATTTTACTGTCTCGCTTCACTACTCGGTAGGTGTAATCTGCCCATTAGCGAGAGCATGGCTGAATTTACGACTAACGTCCGCCATCTCCCTTATTTGGATACAATTTTATTAGGTACCTACACAAAATACACGAACTCTGCATACGTCATTTACATAGCTATCTATGATACAATTATCTCGCGGCTAGGCGACGGATTTCAAACCTTTAGGTACAGGTTAGTTTTTTAATGAATTTTCCTTATATTTTTAAGTAGATTGTAGGCAGATTAGATTCTGAAAAATATATTATCTGTTTTTAGCATGCATTTTTGTACACCAACTTTAAACAAGCAAAGGAGACGGTCCATTTTGGATGTACTCTTGTACCCTATAATGAGTTCATTAAAAATGCCGTGAGTTTCAAATATATTGTGACAGATTACGACAAAAAACGTGAATCCGTCCCCCATTATTACGTATTTATAGCTTAGTTATGTTGCGTCACGTTGAGAGAACAAATAATATTACCACAAAAATGAAGATGAGTTCATCGATTTGATCAATCAAAAATGGTTTAATATTTTACTTTATCTTATTTATTACTGGTACTTGACCAGACCCACACTCCACAATTCTGGACCGTCTCCTTTACCAATAACAATGACGTAATATTGAACGCAAGGAGTTTTTATTGCAAATTAATGTGAAGACAACTCTTGCTACACGACAAGAATACAAATAGTGGACTCCTTGGTCTCCTTGTACATCCATGTTAGCACGCGAAAACTGATGGCATTGTTCTGTAATACTTCAAGATAGTCGTATTTTTATTTTGGCTAACAGACGTGTCTAAAATTTCAATTCTCCAAAAGCAAAAAATCAACTTTATTTATTACGGTACTAGCTAATGATGAATAGACTAAGCTACTCACGTCTTCGTCCGCGTCTCCTAAGCTTTTAAAGTTCCATGGAAACGTTTTGATTTTCAAAGATAACAAGAAGCCTATGTCACTTTCCAGGTCTTTAACTATATTCCATGAAAAAAATCACTTTGATTCGATTGTTCCATTGCGCATGATTGAAGGACAAACAACAAACAGATACACTTTCGCATTTATAATATGAGTAGGTAGTGATAGCATCTCAAAAAGTGACTCAACTTGATTCCAGTTCACACGTCCTACCTACTATCAATCTACTCAGCGTTGTTTTCATAAAACAATTTTCAATCTATGTTAAGGTAAATTAAGCTGAGTTTAAGTTATTATCAATAAAGACGTTGCGGTTCAGCTTCACTCCACTTTGCAGCTGTGCGTTGCGCCTTAGATGTTTCATAAGAGCGTGCATACGATTACACACGCGAGCGAACAAAGAAAACTATTCTGCCTCCCGCAGCGGCTCTTGCATTCTTTTTGAAGGTAATGGAAAAAACATGTATCATATTATGATTTATCTGACCCTCTTAGAGACCCTATTTTGTAAATAAAACGATTTATTTATAAATTCTGACAATATGAGATAGGTTGGCAAGCAAGTCCTACATCAGTGCCAAATTTCAAGTTTAAAGTATATGTACCTACTAGTACTACAACCTAGTCACTGAAATAAGACGCTATGACACAACCGGACTATGGTGTCACGAAATAGATTCGCATGGTTTGCTCAACACAAAATTCATTGCTATTATTGATTTGTTTTTGATAAACTTTATTGTCAGGGTAGAGCTAAGCTGAGGACGTTTTCAAGCGAATGGCTGGACGCAGCTAAATGCAAGCGACACTAGACCTTACATCAGTTAATAGGATTGCTCAAAACGATGAAGTTCCTCTTTATTTAATTAGATATAATTAATTAGTTTTCAAAGCAAAAGTAATCATAGGACAGTTACAAACTAGTATACAAACATTTAAACGAGTTACGGACTCTACCAGCGCCAACTAACTCTTAATTTAATTTAAAGTTTGAATGAAACAGTCGGTCTCTGTTTGTCAAATTCCATTAGCTAGTTAAAATTATTTTAATGCTCAAGATATTCAAAGGTTTAAATTTCGAGTGCAATAGGTAGTGGAGAGGGAGGCAAGACAGGGGTAGCGGCTTTATATGGCGAGACAACTGACTGAATCAGGATCCCACTAGTGCATGATGATGCGCCGTCATGATGATGATCAATTATAGTGACTGGCTAAACAAACGGTGCGATTTTTATTTAATTACAAAAAACTGTTTTTGTAATTATAGCTTGGCATTTTTGTACTTCACTTTTGTGATTCGTGTTTATTGTCTAAATATCACCAGCACAGATACGGTGTAACCTATTTGTGTCAACTACCACGACAACAGATACGGACTTGTTTGTTTTCATAAATGTATAGGGGCTTTGTTTTTTTTAATGGTTTTCCAAAGGTAATTGGAAGAAACTATTAAAAAAGAAGCGGATGATGCTAAACAGAAAAGAAAAGCAATAAAAGAACTAAAGAAAATGCAAAAACTTTGTACAATCGCAGTCGGCACTTGCGTGAAGTTTTTCACATAGTACTATCGACGTACGTGGCACGATTCAAGAACGATGGTGGGCATGAGCTAGTAGCATACACAGCATCATTAGCTGTCATCACTTTATGTCAATGGCCAAATTAGCGTTGGTGAACTGAACTTTACATTTGGCACAAGAACGTGTTGCGCTATTACATTAAAAATATTCGGCGTCACAATCGAGTCACAGTAGATCAACGTCTCTACGAGCTGGCTCATTTCCAGGCGAGACGCAATTACATCTACTATACTCAATCGCTGGTGAAACTAAAAGAGCACATCCCGAATAGTAATTTCAAAGATTTTCTCGAATTACTCCTGTATAGTTTTTGTGAAAAATATACTTATTGTGATTTTGAAAAGGAATTTTATATAATCAAATATTCAGTTGACTGGCAGCGACCAGTCGCTACTCGCTACTAGAAATATGAAATAAACTAGCTGAGTGTATGCTACGATTTATAGAATTCGTCGACGGCCTTACATTTCCTGTAGACTCGACTGCGAGACCAGTTATATATATGAAAAACACTGCTTATCTACATATAGACGAAACGTCATTTGGACGTCGAACAGGCCACATGCTTCAGGCATTGGAGTGATTCATTTTCTCTGTCAGCAATAATTAATTGGCACTGTGCTAAAAACACTAGTGACGCACTTAACGACGTAATAAACGGTCATCATAGCAACGTGAGAATCGTGTTCGTAATTATAATCAACACGAACGCGCCTGTACAGTGTGCAAGTGTAAATAACTACTACCTGATGGGTAAACTGAGTTAACGTTGCGTCCATGCGTCCATTCGACTAGTTAGGTGCGTCTAGACATCTACCAATTTGAGTTAGCGTAGCGAGGTTGTCACACAATTTCAAGTTCTTATCTATCGCCGTCCACCCCTAATTGAGTAGGTATCTAGTTGCAAACGCAAAAATTCGCTGAGACTGAGTCTAAAATAAATACATAATGTTGATATGAATTAAGAATTGGCCTTTTGTAATCATCAAATTACTTAGTAGAAATTTTAGTAATTTCCTTGAAGTGTAGGTAAAACACTAAAAAATTATAAAAAATACGTAGTAGAAAATTCAATAGACCTGGGGTTGGTGGCGCAGGGAGTGAGCGAGGAGATGCCTGGAATTTGATGACGCACATGCTAGAGAGTGAAGACGAGTGGCAAAAGTATAATAGGTGCGCGTGGCGTGTAGGCAATTATAATGCGGAAAAAGGATAGAGAACGAGAGATAAAGAAGAAGCGTGAGAACAGCTAAATGATCAGCACGAAGTAATGTAATTGAGGTTTCGGCCTGACCTGGAGACATGAGGAGATTGTTTTGGTCCGTGCAAGTCGTACACGCCCTGCCAATAGATAGAATTTCGGAAGGATTTTTCCAAGAGAAAAAGAAAATTAGGTAAATGATTTTTTATAAGAGGCAGAGCAGGATGTCATTAAGTTTTATCTTAGGTACCTTAGGTACTTAGTTTTATTAAAATTCATTTCGTAGTAGAGTAAAAATACGCAGCTTCAAACCTAATTGAATGTCAAGGCCGACCAGCTCTAAATTTACTTTAGTACAGAAATTATAATCTCGAAGATCTAATTAAGTAAATGTCTAGTTTAGCCATTGCATTGTTCGCGCTATCTATCCAAACTAAGATTTTATACAGATTCTATATATTAGATTCTATAGGCTCTATATAAAGCTTCTTCAAAAAATTATACAAAGAAATCTCTTGCAAAAAATATGCAACTCTTAGCGGCGCCTTTTCGGCGTTAGTTAGTTAGTTAAAATAACATAGAATGGAATAACGTTCCAAAGGCATCAAATACCTACTTGGATACAGGTTAAAAATTAGTAGGTACTTCATTAAATTATTCTAATAGGTATTCTGAGTTAGTAACAAATAGTACAGAATACCTACTGACTATGTCAATACTATGATCCATAATAATTACTATAATGACATGAAATGAAATGATGAAGACTGAATGAAGACAATAAAAAAAACTAACCTCGATCACAATATCGAAATATTTCAAGGAAGTAACAATACAAATCTCTACAAAATCGGTGAATCACAAGAATTGTCGGATTAGAAATACCTAATTCCGAGTCGAAACAGATGATAATGGCAGACAAAACTGATGTCATACTCAGTCGCGTATAGACCAATGTGTACCACTTGTTATAATGTGACATCACACTTGAGTTTATTTTTAGGGTGAGCTTGCTGGCTTGTTTAAGAGCTTATTTATATCTATTTGATTTTCAACAACAAAAATGAATAATATTGTCAACAGTACTTGCTACCTATTAGATCTTGAACGATATTAATAAAAAAACATTCGCTAACTTCTTACTAGCTCAAAAAATAGTACTTAATTCTCATTTTTTAACTGACGGAAAACGAATACAAGTTTTCATTCTCTATCTAGAAAGAGTCCCATTGCTTTTTGGAATAATAATAAAGACTATCCGAAATGTTAGCTGAGTTGCATTCAAATCAGTTTCATCAATTATGCTTCATCCAATTTAAATTTTCAAAATACGCTTATTTAACCATTGATGACGAACCCAGCCCACAATATTTTCTGTGTATTTAACAGATACAGAAATCAACCCAGTATTCTTCTTTTATACTTAACTAGCTTATGCTCGCGACTTCGTCCGCGTGGACTACACAAATTTCAAACCCCTATTTCACCCCCTTAGAGGTTGAGTTTTCAAAAATCATTTTTTAACGGATGATTACGTCATAATAGCTACTTCATGCCAAATTTCAGCCTGATCCGTCCAGTAGTTTGGGCTGTGCGTTGATAGATCAGTAAGTCAGTCAGTCAGTCACCTTTACCTTTTATATAATATTTAGAGTAAGTTTATACTGAACAAGTAAAAATACCTGAAGCAAATAAATACGACAACATAGATATTCTTGCGTAATATCCTTAGGTTGGTAATATACCTACTCAAGCAGGTATTCGCATTTCCGTATCCGCCGCTAGCCAAATGGAGCTGCCTTTACCACGGAAATTACAATAAAGATTAAATGTGCTACATGCACGCGACCAACTCGAGGAATAGTTAATTATTGCAGAAAAAGTACACAACTATGGAAAAATAGACGCACCTTATTGCAGGTTATTTTATAACAAAGAGATCGATCTTTACAATGCATCCAAAACGCATTTTTTTAAACTAACAACAAAACTTAACTTTCAATTAATATAATGAAGAAGGCATGTGATAGCCTAGTGGTTAGGACGTCCGCCTTCTAATTGGAGGTCGGGGGTTCGATCCCGGGCACGCACGCACCTCTGACTTTTCGGAGTTATGTGCGTTTTAATTAATTAAATATTACTTGCTTTAACGGTGAAGAAAAACATCGTGAGGAAACCTGCATGCCTGAGAGTTCTTCATAATCTTCTCAAAGGTGTGTGAAGTTTACCAATCCGCACATGGCCAGCGTGGTAGACTATGGCCAAACCCCTTCTCACTCTGAAAGGAGACCCGTGCTCTGTAGTGAGCCGGCGATGGGTAGATCATGATAATGATGAATGAAGAAGGCTCCGGGGTTAGTTAATTCAACTTCTGAAAACAACAAAATCTGGAGCTTGCAGTCCACATAATTTAAGCATTTTTATAACAAACAAGATGATGCCCACGACTTCGTCCGCGTGTATATACCTAGGTTTTGTAAAAATCCCGCAGGTAGGTACTCTTTGTTTTCTGTGATAAAAAATTTGCCCTTCACCATTTCCAGGATGCAAGCTATCTCTGTACCAAATAGATGATGCCCGGGCCATTATTAAGTTGGATTTAAGTTTTTAAAAATTCCGTGGGAAGTTTTTGATTTTCCGGGACAAAAAGTTGATAAAGTTCCGAAAAACACATACCTCCGATAAAGCTGAAATCTGAGAGCTAGACAATAATTCATACTTGGTACGTTTGATGACTGCCAAGGACTTGTCCTTGGCAGACCTGATCCTGAAAATTTCAGCATTAGACAGACTTTACAGACATCCTTCCCCCATACGAGGGGGTGGAGGGATTGTGGATGGATGAGGGAGGGTGGATTTCCAATTTCCTAATGTTTCTATTGTTTATATATTTCTCATATATTATAAAACTTAAAGCTAGCCTTATCTAATTACTATATAAATCATGAACGCGTGGAATGGTGCCAAGAATACTGGCTGCATTTCCGCGCTGGACAGCCAGGCTGATCCGCTGCGCAAAAAATGAGCCAGCCCTTCTGTCACCAGTTGAGGCTATTATTGCAATTCCTAGCCTACACGACAAAGGAGAATGACAGATCCTGACCCACCAATTTACACACAATACAAATTAATGATAATTATCCTAGTATTAAATAACCACTTAAAAAATAAAAATTGTGATTTTTACTTTCGGATGTTTTTATTAGTTTCACAATATTATAGGTAAATTGCATATAACCTAGAATCATTGTGACTTAAACTTAGATTTAATGAAAAACCGCAAGTTCTAGAGGTGTTAAATCCTATGTTTAGTTATCAGTGATGAAACAGCAACAAAATGCTGCATAAAGCATACGCGTAAACGACTTTTATATAATAAAATATATTAAGTTTTTTTCGCTTAATCTGTGATATGAATAACAGCGCATTAAAATTATTCCCATAATATTTGACTGATCAAGTTCTCAGAATGTACTTGGATAATCTTGCTAAGTACTTACTTGAAACAATAACCTCTATATTATAGAACACTCGTCCGTCTGTCATCTATCAGCTATGGCTATGCTAGTGTCTATGTCTATGAAATCTTCATCATTATCGTGTTCAACCCATTACTGACCTACTATCCATGGTTCTCCTCTCAGAGTGAGGTTTAGGCCGTAGTCTGCCACACTGACCCAATGCTGATTGGCAGACTTCACACACTTTTGAGAACATGAAGAACACTCAGGCATGCAGATTTCCTCATAATGTTTTTTATTCAACATTAAAGCAAGTGATATTTAATTGTTTTAAAAACCCCCAACCTACCGAAAAGAAGGTGGATGGCTATGAAATAAATGTACATGATCATGATCAACCCATCACCGGCTCACTGCAGAGCACGGGTCTGTTCTCAGGGTGAGAAGTGTATGGCCATAGTCTACCACACTGGTCATGCGCATATTGGTAGACCTCACACACCTTTGAGGTCATTATGGAGAACTCTCCGGCATGCAGGTTTCCTCACGATGTTTTCCTTTACCGTTAAAGCAAGTGATATTTAATAATTACTTAAAATGCACATAACTCAGAAAAGTTAGAAATGTGTACCTGGTATCAATACCCCAGTCTCCCGAAAAGAAGGTGGATGTCTTAACCACTAGGCTATCACCACAATGCACTATCAATGAAATAAATGTACATAATTACTTCAAATTCACAAATAATATGTATTATGTATAATGGCCCTGAGCCAAACAAATACTAATGTTAGTTAAGTATCAGTAGTCAAGTAAGAAATAAAATTAGTTATAATACACTTTTCACTTCAAAAGAAAGGTCGTGCCTGATTTTTCCCTACAACAAATGCTGTTTGATAAACAGCATAAAAACACACAATTCGAAGACGGTTCGATCCCATTGGATCTTAGTTGCATGTGAATCGCTTTATGAATCAATATGATAGTATTACAGTAAGTAATATGGTAGATAAGTAGTTATCAGCTAAATTTCAACTAAATATATAAAAGGAAAATGTGACTGACTGATCTATCAATGCACAGTTCATACTACTGGACAGATCGCGCTGAAATTTGCCATGCAGATAGCTATTATGACATAGGCATCCGCTAAGAGAGAATTTTTGAAAGTTCAAGCCCTAAAGGGGTGAAATAGAGGTTTGAAATTTGTTCAGTCCACGCAGACGAAGTCGCGAACATAAACTAGTTTTAATATAAAAGCATTTGAAATGTGAAGATTGTTTTAATAATAAACAAGACCTATTACATAACATAATATTATAACTTCAAATATCGTAGTTAGAGAGTAATTGCAGATGTACACATAAAGTAAATAAGTAGTAGCAATTTAAGTAATGAACCACTAAGTAACTTTCATTGAAATAACTGAATTTATAGGAAATCTTAATAGGTCAGGTTTGGTGGAAAAGTGTCAATCTTGTGAATATTACTTAAGTATAAGTTGTAACATAGGTTTGATAAATAAGCATGTTCTCACCTGAATCCGCTGTATCTTGACCGAGTCCATGTCTACTCTTGAAACACACATTATGCTTAAACTGTCACAATTCACCTATTAGTCTCTAATATTATTGCATTACAAAACATTCTTAAACTCTACTTACTTTAATTACACTAGTATCAATTCCTAAACATTTCCCTACAAATAACAATCAGCTTGTGTATGAAGGAATAACATAATAACCAAAATATTAATACCTACTTACAAATATATCTAGGAAAAAACTGGTGTAAAAACCAATTGATATTATTATGTCTTGACGAAACAGGTACTCAGTAAACAATTAATGTTAGGTATACCTACATGACATTGCTGTTATAGAAAAACAATTGGTAAATTATTTATGATATTTAAGATACAATAAATGGGTAGAAATTAGAAAATGTCAGTAGGTACCTAGTGATTTTGATACGCATGTAATAAATATACATTTTTTCCTTTTACCTACATTGCGTAATATTCACATTTCACGTTAAAACTTCGTTTTATTCACAGAGATGAGTCTTATCCTAGATACATGTCTTTTTATTTAAAATTCTGAATTGACAACTGTATAAATTTAACTACCACTGCATTTTGTTGAAATCTACGCCATATTTGCAAAGTAGTTTTAAATGTTACCAGGACAAAAAAACCTGTTTAAACTTTTCTAATTTTAAGTTTTAACACGTTTAAATATTATAAGTCGCTTTCTTGTCGGTCTGTTTGTTTGTCACTTCCCATTATAAATTTTCCCATTTTAAAATTAAGTTCCCAATAAGTTAGAGAGTTGATAAACATAGCTCGGCATTGGAACTTTCTTGTCTGATTGTTTGTGAGTTTTGCTCGTCGGCAAAATCGATTTTAAACTGATTTCCCGATGACCTAGCGACTTGAAATTTAAAACATAGATTGGACAACGGGCGCTACGGGTAGCCGCACGCGCAGCTCGCCGTCACAACCGCGACGCGTGCGCGAACTGACTCCCTTGAAAAAGGCCCCCGGATGGGTTCGAAACTAGTCGAGCTGACGTCGACTAAAGATTGAAATTGGATGACAATGCAATGTAAACTCGCTTTCTTGTCTCTCTGTTTATTTGTTTTTGATATTTTAGGTACCTATCTAGCAACGGCCTCATTCACCACACTCCAAGTCCGAACTCCTCAAACCTGATATCATAGCTGAAGCATATCTTGTCATTTAGGTATATCGATGTTTTAAACTAACATTCGACATGCTAGCATCATGCTAGACATTTTTAAATTTTAAATTTTACATACTTATTAAACATAGGTAACTAAGTAGGTAACTACTAACATAATTTAATGAAGCGTGAAGAGAGAGAGACATCAATAAATCTATATAAATATATAAAAGAGAAGTACCACTCACTCACTCACTCACTTACTCACTGACTAATCACAAAATCTCAGGAACTATGAAGCCTACAAACTTACAATTTGGAAGGTATGTTTACTTCATGTATGAGGGTGAAATGGGGGGTGGAAGGTTATACGAAAGTCCTATGTTTTTGAAGGTAGAGACGTGAAAATCGACATTTAGATTATTAGCTTTAAATAATACATTCATGAATATGTAGTTTCAGAAAATCCCCCCCGAAGGGTGGTAAAATAGGAGGGGAAAAGTTTATAAGGGGAAGTTTTAACTATTGACAATCGCCAGTAAGCTAAAGTTATTTTGGAAAATCACCTCTTAAGGGTAGTAAAATAGGGGATGAAGGTTTGTAAGGGAGAATTTCAATTGTTGCTAACTTGACATTTGGAAGTTAGGCTTTTTTAAAGGGGTAAGTAGGTAAATATCCCCCAAAAAAAGATTTTGCGAAAATTCACTCTCAAGAAAGGTTATATGAAAATCCATGTTTTTGAAGTTAGAGATATGAAAAATTGGCATTTAGGTATTCTGGGTTCCGTGCCTTAAGGTGAGACTGAGTGAGTTGGTAAGTGAGGCCTTTTGCCAGAAATTTTACGCATACGAAGTCGCGGGCAACTGCTAGTAAATAATATAACTAAAAAGAAAACAACATCAATTATAATTATTGACCTACTTAGTTAAATAGATGTAATAAAATTAGAATTACTATAGGTACTACCACATTTTTAAAACGGACTACACAACTAAAAATAATAGTAACACGTTGCGAGATGATTAATCCAGTTTTAAAACGTGGTACCTACTTAAAAGAAAAAAAAAATCTGTAGTAATTTTTCAATAATTAACTTGACCGACTGCATTTTCTTCACGATGTGTCATCAGGTACCAGGTGAACGCTGCATCTAGGAGTGGTAACTTTACCCACGTAAGCAAAGACACGCCAACAGTGGTGGAGTTACCAAGTCCAGATACAATCGGAAGAATACCATCTATATTCCTTTTGCACACAAAATATGGCATCTTGAATATTATCTTCTGACTCCCACTTGCCATGTTCGAATCACGTATTGACCTCTTGAGTAGGTAAGTTAATAAATTCAGTTCTTCCCGATGAGCAAAACGCTTAAAATTATTGTATCTTGTCTTTCTTCGTTTAACCGACTTTATTTTTCTTCATGATGCAGCAACGCGAACAACAAGGCAAATATCGCATCAAGGTCCCGCAACTCTGCCCCCACTGGCAGTAGGAAATGCCAGTGTGGGTGGAACTGCAAGGCCCAGATACTTTCAGAACAGCATAAGCTATCTTCTTTATAAACGTGGCATCTTGAACATATTATCTTCTTACTTTCTCTTGTCAGATATCGACATATTTCGGCAACGCAAACAACCAGGCAAATATCGCATCAAGGTCCAGCAACTCCGCCCCCACTGGCAGTAGGAAACGCCAGTCTGGGTGGACTGGCTAGGCCCAGATACGTTCCGAAAAGGATCAGCTATCTTCTTCATAAAACGATTCATCTCGAACATATTATTATCTTACTTCGTCTTGTCAGACATTGACATATATAGAGTTTTCTTTCTCCCTCTTGTATGTAAAATATAGCAGGACATGAAGACCAACTTGCTTCTTTTAACATGTTCGAATCACGTATTGACCTCTTAAGTAAGTAAATAAATTTAGTTCTTCCCGATGAGCTAAAAGCTTAAAATTTGAAACTTACTCGTAGATAGTCATTTAAACAAAATAACTTTTTAAAACCACATATTTTAAACAGTAAGAAATAAATAACAACATGTTCGAATCACGTACTGACCTCTTGAGGAACTAATTAAATTCAGTTCTTCGTTTAACTGACATTATTTTTCTTCATGATGCAGCAACGCGAACAACCAGGCAAATATCGCATCAAGGTCCAGCAACTCCGCCCCCACTGGCAGTAGGAAATGCCAGTGTGGGTGGAACTGCAAGGCCAAGATACGTTCCGAACAGCATCAGCTATCTTCTTCATAAACGTGGCATCTTGAACCCAGAACATATTATCTTCTTAATTTCTCTTGTCAGATATCGACAATATCTGCAACGCAAACCACCAGGCAAACATCGCATCAAGGTCCGGGAACTCCGCCCCCATTGGCTAAGAAACGCCAATGTGGATGGAGTTACCAGGCCCAGACACGTTCCGAAACATAGCTACTAAAGAGAGAAAATAAACAACAGCAAAAAAATCATTATTTAACCAAAAGTTATTTTTAAATATACAACGTATTTAAAACGCAAGAAAAAACATTCATCATCATCATCGATGATGATGATGATGAATTCGTTTAACCGACTTTATATTTCTTCATGATGCAGTAACGCGAACAACCAGGCAAATATCGCATCAAGGTCCAGCAACTCCGCCCCCACTGGCAGTAGGAAACGCCAGTGTGGGTGGACTTGTTAGGCCGAGATACGTTCCGAAGAGCATCAGCTATCTTCTTCATAAAACGATTCATCTCGAACATACTATTATCTTATTTCGTCTTGTCATACATTGACAAGACGAATAGAGTATATAATAATAGAGTTTTCTTTCTCCCTCTTGTATGTAAAATATAGCAGGACATGAAGACCAACTTGCTTCTTTTAACATGTTCGAATCACGTATTGACCTCTTGAGAAAGTAAATAAATTCAGTTCTTCCCGATGAGCTACAACCTTAAAATTTTAAACATACTCGTTGATAGTCATGTAAACAAAATAACTTTTCAAAACCACATATTTTAAAAAGTAAGAAATAAATAGCAACATGTTCGAATCACGTATTGACCTCTTGAGTAAGTAAATAAATTCAGTTCTTCGTTTAACCGACTTTATTTTTCTTCATGATGCAGCAACGCGAACAACCAGGCAAATATCGCATCAAGATCCAGCAACTCCGCCCCCACTGGCAGTAGGAAATGCCAGTGTGGGTGGAAGTGCAAGGCCAAGATACGTTCCGAACAGTATCAGCTATCTTCTTCATAAACGTGGCATCTTGAACCCAGAACATATTATCTTCTTAATTTCTCTTGTCAGATATCGACAATATCGGCAACGCAAACCACCAAGCAAACATCGCATCAAGGTCCGGGAACTCCGCCCCCACTGGCTAGGAAATGCCAATGTGGGTGGAGTTACCAGGCCCAGATACGTTCTGAACAGCATCAGCTATCTTCTTCATAAACGTGACATCTTGAACATATTATCTTCTTACTTCCTCTTTTCAGACATTGACACGTATCAGCAACGCAAACAAGCAGGCAAGCATCGCATCAAGGTCCGGGAACTCCGCCCCCATTGGCTCGGAAACGCCAATGTGGATGGAGTTACCAGGCCCAGATACGTTCCGAAACATAGCTAGTAAAGAGAGAGAATAAACAACAGCAAAAAAATCATTATTTAACCAAAAGTTTTTTAAAATATACAACGTATTTAAAACGCAAGAAAAAGAAGAATTCGTTTAACCGACTTTATATTTCTTCATGATGCAGTTACATGAAGAACCAGGCAAATATCGCATCAAGGTCCAGCAACTCCGCCCCCGCTGGCAGTAGGAAACGCCAGTGTGGGTGGACTTGTTAGGCCGAGATACGTTCCGAAGAGCATCAGCTATCTTCTTCATAAAACGATTCATCTCGAACATATTATTATCTTATTTCGTCTTGTCAGACATTGACATATATAGAGTTTTCTTTCTCCCTCTTGTATGTAAAATATAGCAGGACATGAAGACCAACTTGCTTCTTTTAACATGTTCGAATCACGTATTGACCTCTTGAGAAAGTAAATAAATTCAGTTCTTCCCGATGAGCTACAACCTTAAAATTTTAAACATACTCGTTGATAGTCATGTAAACAAAATAACTTTTCAAAACCACATATTTTAAAAAGTAAGAAATAAATAGCAACATGTTCGAATCACGTATTGACCTCTTGAGTAAGTAAATAAATTCAGTTCTTCGTTTAACCGACTTTATTTTTCTTCATGATGCAGCAACGCGAACAACCAGGCAAATATCGCATCAAGATCCAGCAACTCCGCCCCCACTGGCAGTAGGAAATGCCAGTGTGGGTGGAAGTGCAAGGCCAAGATACGTTCCGAACAGTATCAGCTATCTTCTTCATAAACGTGGCATCTTGAACCCAGAACATATTATCTTCTTAATTTCTCTTGTCAGATATCGACAATATCGGCAACGCAAACCACCAGGCAAACATCGCATCAAGGTCCGGGAACTCCGCCCCCACTGGCTAGGAAATGCCAATGTGGGTGGAGTTACCAGGCCCAGATACGTTCTGAACAGCATCAGCTATCTTCTTCATAAACGTGACATCTTGAACATATTATCTTCTTACTTCCTCTTTTCAGACATTGACACGTATCAGCAACGCAAACAAGCAGGCAAGCATCGCATCAAGGTCCGGGAACTCCGCCCCCATTGGCTCGGAAACGCCAATGTGGATGGAGTTACCAGGCCCAGATACGTTCCGAAACATAGCTAGTAAAGAGAGAGAATAAACAACAGCAAAAAAATCATTATTTAACCAAAAGTTTTTTAAAATATACAACGTATTTAAAACGCAAGAAAAAGAAGAATTCGTTTAACCGACTTTATATTTCTTCATGATGCAGTTACATGAAGAACCAGGCAAATATCGCATCAAGGTCCAGCAACTCCGCCCCCGCTGGCAGTAGGAAACGCCAGTGTGGGTGGACTTGTTAGGCCGAGATACGTTCCGAAGAGCATCAGCTATCTTCTTCATAAAACGATTCATCTCGAACATATTATTATCTTATTTCGTCTTGTCAGACATTGACATATATAGAGTTTTCTTTCTCCCTCTTGTATGTAAAATATAGCAGGACATGAAGACCAACTTGCTTCTTTTAACATGTTCGAATCACGTATTGACCTCTTGAGTAAGTAAATAAATTCAGTTCTTCCTGATGAGCTACAACCTTAAAATTTTAAACATATTCGTTGATAGTTATGTAAACAAAATAACTTTTTAAAACCACATATTTTAAAAAGTAAGAAATAAATAGCAGCATGTTCGAATCACGTATTGACCTCTTGAGTAAGTAAATAAATTCAGTTCTTCGTTTAACCGACTTTATTTTTCTTCATGATGCAGCAACGCGAACAACCAGGCAAATATCGCATCAAGGTCCAGCAACTCCGCCCCCACTGGCAGTAGGAAATGCCAGTGTAGGTGGAATTGCAAGGCCAAGATACGTTCCGAACAGTATCAGCTATCTTCTTCATAAACGTGGCATCTTGAACAATGAACGTATAATCTTCTTAATTTCTCTTGTCAGATATCGACAATATCGGCAACGCAAACAACCAGGCAAACATCGCATCAAGGTCCGGGAGTTCCACCCCCACTGGCTAGGAAATGCCAATGTGGATGGAGTTACCAGGCCCAGACACGTTCCGAAACATAGCTAGTAAAGACAAAGATTAA
Source organism: Maniola hyperantus (assembly GCF_902806685.2). Classification (NCBI taxonomy): domain Eukaryota; kingdom Metazoa; phylum Arthropoda; class Insecta; order Lepidoptera; family Nymphalidae; genus Maniola; species Maniola hyperantus. The sequence continues at coordinate 5,610,026 of NC_048564.1, forward strand.
ACAACAGCAAAAAATCATTATTTAACCAAAAGTTATTTTTAAATATACAACGTATTTAAAACGCAAGAAAAAACATTCATGATGAATTCGTTTATCCGACTTTATATTTCTTCATGACGCAGTAACGCGAACAACCAGGCAAATATCGCATCAAGGTCCAGCAACTCCGCCCCCACTGGCAGTAGGAAACGCCAGTGTGGGTGGACTTGTTAGGCCGAGATACGTTCCGAAGAGCATCAGCTATCTTTTTCATAAAAGGATTCATCTCGAACATATTATTATCTTACTTCGTCTTGTTAGACATTAACATATATAGAGTTTTCTTTCTCCCTCTTGTATGTAAAATATAGCAGGACATGAAGACCAACTTGCTTCTTTTAACATGTTCGAATCACGTATTGACCTCTTGAGTAAGTAAATAAATTAAGTTCTTCCCGATGAGCTAAATGCTTAAAATTTGAAACATACTCGTAGATAGTCATTTAAACAAAATAACTTTTTAAAACCACATATTTTAAAAAGTAAGAAATAAATAACAAAATGTTCGAATCACGTATAAACCTCTTGAGTAAGTAAATAAATTCAGTTCTTCGTTTAACCGACTTTATTTTTCTTCATGATGCAGCAACGCGAACAACCAGGCAAATATCGCATCAAGGTCCAGCAACTCCGCCCCCACTGGCAGTAGGAAATGCCAGTGTAGGTGGAATTGCAAGGCCAAGATACGTTCCGAACAGTATCAGCTATCTTCTTCATAAACGTGGCATCTTGAACAATGAACGTATAATCTTCTTAATTTCTCTTGTCAGATATCGACAATATCGGCAACGCAAACAACCAGGCAAACATCGCATCAAGGTCCGGGAGTTCCACCCCCACTGGCTAGGAAATGCCAATGTGGATGGAGTTACCAGGCCCAGACACGTTCCGAAACATAGCTAGTAAAGACAAAGATTAAACAACAGCAAAAAATCATTATTTAACCAAAAGTTATTTTTAAATATACAACGTATTTAAAACGCAAGAAAAAACATTCATGATGAATTCGTTTATCCGACTTTATATTTCTTCATGACGCAGTAACGCGAACAACCAGGCAAATATCGCATCAAGGTCCAGCAACTCCGCCCCCACTGGCAGTAGGAAACGCCAGTGTGGGTGGACTTGTTAGGCCGAGATACGTTCCGAAGAGCATCAGCTATCTTTTTCATAAAAGGATTCATCTCGAACATATTATTATCTTACTTCGTCTTGTTAGACATTAACATATATAGAGTTTTCTTTCTCCCTCTTGTATGTAAAATATAGCAGGACATGAAGACCAACTTGCTTCTTTTAACATGTTCGAATCACGTATTGACCTCTTGAGTAAGTAAATAAATTAAGTTCTTCCCGATGAGCTAAATGCTTAAAATTTGAAACATACTCGTAGATAGTCATTTAAACAAAATAACTTTTTAAAACCACATATTTTAAAAAGTAAGAAATAAATAACAAAATGTTCGAATCACGTATAAACCTCTTGAGTAAGTAAATAAATTCAGTTCTTCGTTTAACCGACTTTATTTTTCTTCATGATGCAGCAACGCAAACAACCAGGCAAACATCGCATCAAGGTCCGGGAGCTCCGCCCCCACTGGCTAGGAAATGCCAATGTGGGTGGAGTTACCAGGCCCAGATACGTTCTGAACAGCATCAGCTATCTTCTTCATAAACGTGGCATCTTGAACATATTATCTTCTTACTTCCTCTTTTCAGACATTGACACGTATCAGCAACGCAAACAAGCGGGCAAACATCGCATCAAGGTCCGGGAACTCCGCCCCCATTGGCTAGGAAACGCCAATGTGGATGGAGTTACCAGGCCCAGATACGTTCCGAAACATAGCTAGTAAAGAGAGAGAATAAACAACAGCAAAAAAATCATTATTTAACCAAAAGTTATTTTTAAATATACAACGTATTTAAAACGCAAGAAAAAACATTCATCTTCATCATCGATGATGATGATGAATGTGTTTTCTTCTCGATGAGCTAAAGATTAAAATTATTGTATCTTGTCTTTCTTCGTTTAACCGACTTTATATTTCTTCATGATGCAGTTACGTGAACAACCAGGCAAATATCGCATCAAGGTCCAGCAACTCCGCCCCCACTGGCAGTAGGAAACGCCAGTGTGGGTGGACTTGTTAGGCCGAGATACGTTCCGAAGAGCATCAGCTATCTTCTTCATAAAAGGATTCATCTCGAACATATTATTATCTTACTTCGTCTTGTCAGACATTGACATATATAGAGTTTTCTTTCTCCCTCTTGTATGTAAAATATAGCAGGACATGAAGACCAACTTGCTTTTTTTAACATGTTCGAATCACGTATTGACCTCTTGAGTAAGTAAATAAATTAAGTTCTTCCTGATGAGCTAAAAGCTTAAAATTTGAAACATACTCGTAGATAGTCATTTAAACAAAATAACTTTTTAAAACCACATATTTTAAAAAGTAAGAAATAAATAGCAACATGTTCGAATCACGTATTGACCTCTTGAGTAAGTAAATTAATTCAGTTCTTCGTTTAACCGACTTTATTTTTCTTCATGATGCAGCAACGCGAACAACCAGGCAAATATCGCATCAAGGTCCAGCAACTCCGCCCCCACTGGTAGTAGGAAATGCCAGTGTGGGTGGAAGTGCAAGGCCAAGATACGTTCCAAACAGCATCAGCTATCTTCTTCATAAACGTGGCATCATGAACCCAGAACATATTATCTTCTTAATTTCTCTTGTCAGATATCGACAATATCGGCAACGCAAACAACCAGGCAAACATCGCATCAAGGTCCGGGAGCTCCGCCCCCACTGGCTAGAAAATGCCAATGTGGGTGGATTTACCAGGCCCAGATACGTTCTGAACAGCATCAGCTATCTTCTTCATAAACGTGGCATCTTGAACATATTATCTTCTTACTTCCTCTTTTCAGACATTGACACGTATCAGCAACGCAAACAAGCAGGCAGACATCGCATCAAGGTCCGGGAACTCCGCCCCCATTGGCTAGGAAACGCCAATGTGGATGGAGTTACCAGGCCCAGATACGTTCCGAAACATAGCTAGTAAAGAGAGAGAATAAACAACAGCAAAAAAATCATTATTTAACCAAAAGTTATTTTTAAATATACAACGTATTTAATACGCAAGAAAAAACATTCATCATCATCATCGATGATGATGATGAATGTGTTTTCTTCTCGATGAGCTAAAGATTAAAATTATTGTATCCTGTCTTTCTTCGTTTAACCGACTTTATATTTCTTTATGATGCAGTAACGCGAACAACCAGGCAAATATCGCATCAAGGTCCAGCAACTCCGCCCCCACTGGCAGTAGGAAACGCCAGTGTGGGTGGACTTGTTAGGCCGTGATACGTTCCGAAGAGCATCAGCTATCTTCTTCATAAAAGAATTCATCTCGAACATATTATCTTCTTACTTCCTCTTTTCAGACATTGACACGTATCAGCAACGCAAACAAGCAGGCAAACATCGCATCTAGGTCCGGGAACTCCGCCCCCATTGGCTAGGAAACGCCAATGTGGATGGAGTTACCAGGCCCAGATACGTTCCGAAACATAGCTAGTAAAGAGAGAGAATAAACAACAGCAAAAAAATCATTATTTAACCAAAAGTTATTTTTAAATATACAACGTATTTAAAACGCAATAAAAAACATTCATCATCATCATCAACCGATAGACGTCCACAGCTGGACATAGGTTTCTTGTAGGGACTTCCACACGCCACGGTCTTGCGCCGCCTGAATCCAGCGGCTGCCTGCAACTAGTCTAATGTCGTCTGTCCACCTAGTAGGGGGACTACCAACGCTGCGTCTTTCGATGCGAGGTCGCCATTCCAGCACCTTGGGACCCCAACTTCTATCGGTTTTACGAACTATGTCCCTGCCCATTGCCACTTCAGCTTCGCAACCCGTTGAGCTGTCGGTTACTCTAGTTCTCCTACGGATCTACTCATTTCTGATTTGATCGCTAGAGAAACTCTTTCCATCGCCTGATGGAAAGAGATGGATGCCTCCACTCTGAGCTTTCTTATCAGGGCCCATAGCGACTATGTCTCATATTCATAATATGCCTTATGTTTGATCAAATCGACGATATGTCAATTAATATTAAGCTATAGTAACGTGAAATCAAAGAAAAATACTTTAGGGCTACCTAGCGTCGAGCGTAGCGAGACCTTAGATGAATGATAGCGAGACCAATAATAATAATTAATCTATGGTACTAACATTTTACGCCTGCCAGTGGCATCGAAATTTTCACAGAATGTGTATTTTTATGGCCGCTATCCGCTATAACAACAAATACCACCTACTAAAAATTACAAAATGGCCGCCTTTAAAACAAATGTTATTTCTTGTACGATGGTACGGATTCCTTCGTGTGCGAGCCCGACTCGCACTTGACTGATTTTATGTTACCTTTTGACCTCATTGAAAAATAATCTTCAACAATTTTGCATTAAACTCGTTTTTACATTGATTCTGATTTTATTCTTTGGCAAATAGCATTTGTTAGAATTTTCTACCTGGTCTCTTTGTTGTGTAATTTTTTTTTTGATTTTATTATTTTTTCTGTAATTTTTTGTACCAATGGATAGCTAACAAAACGTAGATGTTTTTAAAATAATCCGCCGGATAAGTACCATAGTAATTTTTTACAGAAAATTAGCAAGTTATTCAAAGAATTAAATTTAAAAATCGAAAACTTGTACAGTTTTTGGTGTAACTTTAAAATGCTTGAAGAGTTTTCTTGTTTTATAACTGTTTATTATTAACAAGTATATAAAAAAATCTGATGAAATAGTTACATTGTTCTTTTTTTTATTAATTTTTAAAGTGAAAACACCAAGAAAAAAATAAAAAACTGAATAACTCGAAAACGATACACTTTTGCATAAGCACTTTAGGGGTCGTTTGATAGATAAAGTCCTGTACTATAACCCCTTAACGGGATCGTGTCCTATTTTCCTGTAACCCTGTATATTAAGCTTTTATACCACAGATATGTCCAGATTTGTAACTAGCGTGGCCTGCTCAGTCCCACTCGCTCAAGCAGAGGTACTTACTTGTGAAATGTCATTCCTTCTACACTTCACGTTGTTTGCCAAAATCTCACGTACAAATACATTTTGGCAAACAAAAAAAAAAGTGGCCACGGTGATAAGGACAGAACATAATCATTTTGTCACGTTCTAATAAGAGCTTAAATGCATTTTGCTATCTCGCTCTAACAGTAAGTGTCACAATAGGGCTACAAGGCTACTTCTAATAGTCCTCATTCTGAGTTTTATACTAATTATTGCTGTGAAAAGTGAGTTATTATTCTGTGGTTACTGACCTGTGTTATACAACTACATCCATCTCATACAAAAAAATCTGTAGTGTTCGAACCTTCGCCTGCCTAGTGAAACTTGAATAGTCTAAACTAAGTCTAAACTGGTCTAAACCATAGAGATAATCATTCATCCAAGTCTAAACTAAACTCTAAGGTGAAACCTAAGTACATATACATAATAATGTACTCTGTGCATAGTATCCCCTAATCCCCTATCTATAATTAATCTGTGACTCTGTGGTGACTCTGTCATAGTGTCTGATTAGCGTCGTTATGTGGTCGTTAGTGTCGTTAGTTTCCATATGTAAAAAGTACTCTGTGTTAGTGTCGAACCACAGATCAATAGGGACACGACGTGTCGAACTTGTATTATTTTTAAGTAGGTACCTATTTTCAGAATTTCGCTTTTGAATATTTTCATTTTTGTGATCATGGGTAAGTTTAATTATTAAAGTATATATGGTATTTAAAAAAAAAAAATAGTGACGGTTTCTTCGGTATTTAACGGTATTTATTTTTAATTTTAGACAGCATTGCTGACGATCAAGAAAACTTGAGAGATTTTCTCGAAGAAGCAGAGCTTCAGCAGTATTATGAATTATTTAGGTAAACAAAAATCTGAATTATTATGCGTTTCATCATCATCATCATCAACAGATAGACGTCCACTTCTGGACATAGGTCTCTTGTAGGGTCTTCAACACGCCACGGTCTTGCGCCGCCTGAATCCAGCGGCTCTCTGCGACTCGTCTGATGTCGTCCGTCCACCCAGTGGGGGGTCTTCCAACACTGCGTCTCCCGGTGCGAGGTCGCTATTCCAGCACCTTGGGACCCAAACGTCTATCGGTTTTACGAAATATGTGCCCTGCCCATTTACATTTTAGCTTCGCAACCCGTTGAGCTATGTTGGTTACTCTTGTTCTTCTACGTATCTCCTTATTTCTGATTTGATTGCATAGAGAAACTCCAAGCATAGCTCTCTCCATTGTCCGCTGAGTGACTCTGAGCTTCTCCCCATTAATTTTACCATTTGCAACTGTAATTGTCTAAATATATAAATGGAAAAGGTGACTGACTGACTGATCTATCAACGCACAGCTCAAACTACAGGATGAATCAAGTTGAAATTTCACATGCAGATAGCTATTATGACGTAGGCATCCTTTAAGAAAGGATTTTTGATAATTCAACCCCTAAGGGGGTGAAATAGAGATTTGAAATTTGTGTAGTCCACGTGGACGAAGTCACAAGCATAAGCTAGTACTTAATATTTTATAAATTCTCTCATTATTGTAACAAAACTGGGCAAACCTTATTTAAAAATATTCCAAATTTCAAGCCAGCATTAATAGTTACTGAAGAAAGCAGGTATGACAGATAAACAGACTAAGTTGCACCATTATGCTTTCTTTTCTACCATTTTGATAGGAAATCCTAACAAGTGGCTTATGAACATAGTGATTTAGTCCTGAGAAAAAGTTTTATGTAAACCTAAACTAATGTTCATAGTATAAACTATAATGTGTTCATGGTATTTGTAACTTCCTGGGATAAAATAAACAGTGATAATATTGTATTGCCTGTGAATTCACATCAGCATCTTTAAGTCATAACAATAACTACCTTTTTAAATAATCTTTATGTAAACATACCTTTAATCTAAAGTTATGATCTATAACAGTACTTACTTTGTAACTCGCATGCCTATCTTTGTTTTGTACACCCAGCAACAAACAAAATAGCTTGAATTATGTTTACCGTTCAGTTTAAAAAAGGTATAAGAGTCCACACTAATATTATAAATGCGAAAGTGTGTCTGTCTGTCTGTCTGCTAGCTTTTCACGGCCCAACAGTTTAACCGATTTTGATGAAATTTGGTACAGAGTTAGCTTACATCCCAGGGACAGGGAAGGACAAAAGCTACTTTTTAAAATCCACGCGGACGAAGTCGCTGACATCATCTTGTTTAAAATATATAAGCAGTTCAACAAAGAAACCTTAAAATGAAAAGCAAGACATTAATATTACATGTATTGTGTAAATTAGAGCTGTGATAGCCTAGCGGCTAAGACGTCTGTCTCCTATTCGGGAGGTCGGGGGTTCGATCCCAGGTCTGTAACTTTTCAGAGATAGCTAGCTGTAAGGGTGAAGAAAAAAAAATCGTGAGGAATCAATCCTACACACCGGAGAAATCTACTTAATGTTCTCAAAGGTGTGTGAAGCCTGCCAATCCGCACTGGACCAGCGTGATGGACTATGGCCTAAACCCTTCTCATTGTGAGACGAGACCCGTGCTAAGTAGTGAGCCAGTGATGGGTTGATCATGATGATGTTGATGTGTCAATTATCTTATTTGAATCCTACATGATACCTACAAGTTTCTTTTGCAACATTGAAGTATTTTTTTATTATAAAGCATAATTAGATGATGATGATGATGATATATTTTATTGACTTTTGAAAATCGCATTTCATTTTATTTTTAGCATTAATCATTGTGAATAAGCTAAATATTTATTTCTACTCAACAACTTGAATGTTGCACTATAATATATCTATTATATATATGCACTGGATGGTCATTCCGAACAAATATTCTTGTGGGTTGCAACTTGCTTCTGCTTACTTGATGTGTACCAAATCTAGATATATAAAAGGAAAAGGTGGCTGACTGACTGACAGATCAATCAATGCACAGCTCAAACTACTGGGTGGATCGGGCTGAAATTTGGCATGCAGATAGCTATTGTGTCATAGGCATATTAAAAATTCAACCCCTAAGGGGGTGAAATAGGGGTTTGAAATTTGTGTAGTACACGCGGACGAAGTCGCGAGCATAAGCTAGTACAACATAATATACTAAGTACTATAATCATTTTGACATCTTCACAGAACACAATTTGAAATAGGTACCCCCGTCTATTTAGTCTGTACTGATTTAGTCCAATGTTTCTGTCCGTTTGGTTTTTAATTTAGTTCTCTACTGAAGTGTCTACCAGTTTCGGTATTGATAGTTCTAAAGCGCCACAAAAGTACAAACAAACATAAGTATAATATAGTAGACTTATGAACACATAACAATTCCTTGCATTTAACAGTTGTGTAAAAATTGACTACTATTAACATTGACTTATATTTTACTTCATATGGCCAGGGCTATTGAACAAACAAAATGGCATCGACTCAGTGGTGCTTTAGCACCAATGCAACCTCAGTGACGTCTGGATTTCAAACTGGTCGTTCATTAGTATCTAAGAGGTGGTGCTGATTTATTTGGTTCCAAAACCGTGAAAAATTTTGTTAGCTTGATCATATCTTGCCATTTATATTGATGACTATTAAGCTATATATATATTTTTGTTACAGGGATATTCTGAAAGTTAGTAAGCTATCACAGTTGAAGTTTGTTGCAATTGAAGACTTGGCACAAATAGGTCTATCAAGGCCGGAACAAAGAAGATACAAGAAAGTTTACTCAAAGTTCTTCCCGAACTCCTATATAACTAAGTTAAAAAAACTACTTAATGTTAGCAAGAGAAGTGAACTGGTAAGTTGTTAACAGTAAAGATCTATATTATAAAGCCCTAGTTACCCCTACTGTGTCGTTAAAACTATTCAAAAAATTCGAAATTCAAATAATTTATTCACAATAGGTAATAAAATTACGCTTTTTAACCGACTTCAAAAAAAGGAGGAGGTTCTCATTGATTGTCAGTTCTTGGATTTGTAAGATATAGTGGTGATAATTACTACGCAAACTTAAAACTAAAGCTGCGAGGGTTACTATATAATAGAAATCGGAAGATTGTCATTACCTACCCATATCATGAATGCGAAAGTGTGTTGTTTGCTGGTTTGTTCTCCAAACACAATCTCGTTGCCACGGCGCAACGGATCGGCGTGATTTTTTGCATGGGTAGGTTTATCCCGGGAAATCAGAGTTTCAACCATGATTATTTTAGTGTGACTTAATTCAGGTACCTATAAGTATATAAAACATTACTATTTTGCTTATATTATCTGATTCTGAACATAAAATATAGGTAAAAGTGGGTTAAAATGCTTAAATAAGTAAATACTTACCTCGATCAAATAACTTCCGTCGTACGGATGACACCCGCCATTGCAGCACCGCTTGCGCCGATTGGTATTACATCCAATAATGGAATGAAAATCCCCAAAAAAAACATTCACTTTTATTGGTTTTCACACACTTCACACTATTTTCGTACATATTAGCATCATATTTAATGATCAACAATCGATTTGAACAAACTTTTGAGTTTTTTTCCGAATGGACAAAGTTTTACTAGCAATTATGTAGCTACGCGACATTTGACAATAAAATTGTAAGTACCTTCCTAGCAAAAGCTGTTAAATTTTTCTACTACCTACCTACCTCCAAAATGTTTTTAGAAGCTATCGACTTGATATTGATGTGATTGATAAATACAACTTTTCACCACAATAGCACATATCTACTCATGTGACAATAGTGAAAAAGGCTCTATTAATCTATTATGAATAGTTATTTTCACGCGACTTATCTGTAAAAAAGTTTTATTCAGCGTTAAACACTAATTCTTACAAAACTGATAGTGTAAAATGATCACAAGATTCACTAATTTTGTTACTTTTTAAAATTTTACAACATTTTTATAACTTTTATAATTGCAAAGAAAATAGGGACCTTATGGCTACCTACTTGTACCTAAGTACTAAGTAGTAAGTAATAGACAATTTTCTCTTGATTTCTTTTTCTCTGCGTTCGGAATTGCGTCATTCATAAAATAAATAAAAATGTAACTTTAACTACTTAGTTATTATTTTTGGTTTTAATGTTGTTTTTCAACTCATAAAATCTTAAAAACACATTTTAATCAAAAGTTGATAGTTGAAATAACAAACAAAGAGTTTAAAAAATATTTATGAAATAAAATGTTGTGTAAATACAAAATTTCTGAACGTTTCGGAAACAACGACGAATTTACCAATAACAGAGACAATCCTGAGCGTTCTAAATTCAAAATTCACTGGATGAGCAGTTTTTGGCGACAAAGGCGCACTTTTGAATTTTTTAAGTATATATTTTTTTTTGATTCTGGTAGGTTTATTATTACTGATTATCACACTGATTATTTATTATTATAATGAAGCACATAATTTTATGGTATGCTATCACTACCCATAAAGCTAAAAATTGGTACGAGTGTTGGGAACACCAATATTGACCGAAGTCTAATATAATTTATATCCCGTATATTGTTTGTCTGTAGGTTTATTGGTGTGTTGGTTTGTTCTTCAATCACGTCGCAACGGAGCAACAGATCGACGTGGTTTTTGCATGGGTATAGTTAAAGAACTGGAGAGCGATATAGGCTACTTTTAGTCCCGGAAAATCAAAGAGTTCCCATGGGATTTTTAAAAACCTAAATCAAAGCAAACGAACTCGCAGGCATCAGCTAGTAATAAAATAAAAGACAAGCCCATACTTTTTATGTTTGTTATATAACAATAAAGCTTTAACCCTAGGTTGAAGTCGATATCTGAGGTTCCTAGTGTTCATGAAATAGGAAATTGTTGTCCAAAAAGTAGACGCCATTTTGAAATTCTTTGCTATTATTGGACCGATTTCTTCGATAACAGAGTTATCTTACATCAGTACTTTTGATTACTGCACTACTCCTTCCAGGTTAGCCCGCTTCCATCTTAGACTGCATCGTTACTTACCAGGTGAGATTGCAGTCACGTCAAAAACGGCTACATATTAGAAACTGGAACTTGTGTATAATTTCGTTTATATCCTGTAATTGAACAATAAATACTATAATTAGATAAATATTATAAAGAATCGAATTTCATTTTTAATGAGCATCAGAATTTTATACATAACTTCACAGTAATGTGCATAGATGGCGCTGTTAACATAATGTGAAGCAATATTTTAAATTCAACCATCTCCAATATAATAATCTTTTATTTTAATTTAGAAATTTCTTTGCAGTGTAGGTAAAAGACACTATCATAAAAATTATAAACATAATAATCTTTAGCTCTTATTGCGTCTTTTACTACTAATTACTTTATTTTGTTTCAGAACAAACAAGGCCAAATTTTTATGCCTATGGACTTTCAATCCTTTACCGACTTGAATGTAAAGGTTCCTACTAAGCATATAATATCTATTGAAGATATCACAATCAACAAAGAACTTGGTATGGGTCAATTTGGCGTGGTCCAACAAGGCACTTGGACAACTGGGAATCAAAGAGTAAGGAATATTTTGTAAAAAAAAAGTTATTAAGACTAGTTTCTGAAGATGTAATCTATATTTATAAAATGACTAGCATTATGCCCGCGACTTCGTCCGCGTGGACTAGACGAATTTCAAACCCCTGTTTTACCCCTTTAGGGATTGAATTTTCAAAAATCCTATCTTAGCGGATGTCTACGTCATAATAGCTATCTACATGCCAAATTACAGCCCGATCCGTCCAGTAGTTTGAGCTGGGCGTTGATAGATCAGTCAGTCAGTCAGTTGATATAAATTTAAGAGAAAACAGCAGGTTTGTGTTAAATTTATTCCGACATTTGTTGTTTTTATTGTATATTATTTTAAATTATTATTGTATTTGAATATTATTTTTGTATTTTTCCTTGCATACTTATCTATCAACAGCAAAATAATATGATGTTTATGTTGCAGCTGCAAGTTGCGATTAAATGTTTAGGAAATGAACGTATGACGTCCAATTCGACAGAGTTTCTCAAAGAGGCCGCAGTGATGCATAGTATAGATCACCCCAACATTGTGCGACTTTACGGCGTTGTCTTGCACCTAGACTCTTTGATGCTGGTTAGTATTTTTTGCTTTATTCCTTAGAGCTTAGGGTTTATTATTGTATGAACTGCAATGGTACCAACATGACGGCAAGGGACAAGTTATAGTGAACGATCCGTAGACGTACCTAAAGTTATTTTTTTTAATTTATTTCCTTCGGAACGAGCAAACATCACAGACTATACAGCCTCGTATGTCGTAGATATAATTTTTCTTGTGTAATTCTATTATTTCTTTAAAAGCCAACATTTGGAAATTGAATCGATCTTCACCTGTGCATTCTAAAACAGACTTTTATTTATTTTTTGAATCATAGTTTTTGAATTATCGTGCAAAATGTTGAAATAATACGACTGTAGTACGGAACCCTCGTTGCGCGAGAATGACTCGCACTTGGCCGGTTTTAATATTTATAAGCATGCTTAAATTACAAATTTTTGGGTATTTTCACACATTTAATTTTGGCATTTTGCGTTTTTGGTGTTGTGCGTCTGTATGATTTCAGTCATTCTCTTTCTTCTATTTGTGGAGTTAAAATAATGAGTGCGTCGTGTGCAGGTCACTGAGCTGGCACCACTGCGATCACTCTTGGAGTGCCTCCGCGAAGTCACCCTGCGCAGTAACTTCTCGGTGGTGGTCCTCTGCAATTTCGCGGAACAAATCTGTGATGGAATGACTTATTTGGAGAATAAAAGACTGATACACAGGTAAATACTGATAAAACATCCCTCTAGACAGACATAACGTATATGGACCTCAACCCAGTAAGGCTAGCCTTACACGGGCAGCTTGAAGCAGTCAGGATTGATTGCTTCAAGCTGCGGCTGCTTAGTGAACTATAGTACCTGACAGGTTAAGATGGCAATTGGGGTATGAGGTGGGGGAATGCCCCGCACACCCGCAAACTGGTTGGCGCGGGAGCTGTGCGAGCGTGCGTGGCGTCCCCACCCCAATTGCCATTTCGACTTGTCGCATACTATGCAGTCTTCTATCTGCATACATACGTGGAATCGCTCGAGCAGTTGCGCAGCTCCGAGTTGCTTGCAGCAGTCATCAATGGCAGCTTCAAGCTGTTTATACAGATGTCAACTGCAATAAAACTGCACCCTAATACGGTATTTTACATCAAGTGAGAATATAGAATACCCGAGTAAAATAAGATTATTATATGGTTTGCAGGGACTTGGCGGCGCGGAATATACTAGTGTTTAGCAAAGATAGGGTGAAAATCTCAGATTTCGGTCTGTCCCGAGCCTTGGGCGTCGGGAAGGACTACTACCAGACTAACTACAACGTGAATCTCAAATTACCTGTCGCTTGGTAAGTAGGTATATTTAAGGCTCCGAATGGGAGCCTTAAATATCGGTTCGGATATTCGATCGCGAAAATTAGTAATCAATCTTATTAAATTAAAAATTGTATAGTTTGTATGAACTTTTTTGACAAATAACGTAGGTAACTTATCGACAGATTATTATTATAGATGAATTGATCATTAATTTCGACTGCAAGTAACTTATTGACATATTACACATACCTAAATTGATTGTTAATTTCGGCTAAAAGCCAGGGCATCACGTAGTTCTTTCTCCTTTATAGTCCTATTCCTCAATTCTGAGGGTTGTGACGCCTTTCCTTTAATCACATAAGTTCTCTTAAGACAATAATGCGGTGGGTTTCCAGATCCTTCCGCATAGTCACTTATAGTGTGCGACAGGTCGAGATGGCAATCGAGGTATTAGGCGAGAGGACGCCTCTCACACTCGCACGTCACCCGCGCCGTCCCGCGCCGGGTTAGCGCAGGGGGTGTGCGGGGCGTCGCCACCTCGATTGCCATCACTTGCCGCGTACTATATGTAGTTCATCATCATGATCAACCCATCGCCGGCTCACTACAGAGCACGGGTCTCCTTACAGAGTGAGAAGGGGTTTGGCCATAGTCTACCACGCTGGCCTTGTGCGGATTGGTAAACTTCACACACCTTTGAGAACATTATGGAGAACTCTCAGGCATGCAGGTTTCCTCACGACGTTTTCCTTCACCGTTAAAGCAAGTGATATTTAATTAATTAAAAGTCACATAACTCCGAAAAGGTGCGTGCCCGGGATCGAACCCCCGACCTCAAATTAGAAGGCGGCCGTCCTAACCACTAGGCTATTACAGCTTTGTGTACATCAGTACTCTAATTACCTATAGTTCTTGCATTTCACGAAGGCCACTGACTCATGCTTGTGCTTAAGTCGTATCGGTATGCGTAGCGTACACTATGTGTGCGTTTGACAGCGCTTGCTCGCGACTGATTGGTTCGACATGCACGCACACTTACGCAATGACCACGTAAACGACAAGTAAAGTTCAGTAGCCTTCGTGAATTGCAAGAACTGTAATAGGCTACTTGACAATTTTTTTAAGTTGGTCTTAAATGGTTAATATTTGTCCTATTATATCAAAAAAATTAACACTATATTTTTTTGCGCCCTAAAAACCGTAAAACTTTAATTTAAAAAAATATTTTTCTTAGACAGGTGAAAACACTGTCGGCCATGTTTGGCCGATAGATTATCTGTGCTCTGACGTCATGCATTTGTAAACAACAGTCAAACAACAGATAATCTATCGGCCAAACATGGCCGACAGTGTTTTCACCTGTCTAAGAAAAATATTTTTTTAAATTAAAGTTTTACGGTTTTTAGGGCGCAAAAAAATATAGTGTTAATTTTTTTGATATAATAGGACAAATATTAACCATTTAAGACCAACTTAAAAAAATTGTCAAGTAGCCTATTGATTGCAAATTAATGTCGTAGGTGTGCACCAGAATGTATTCTGTACTTAAAATTTACCTCTTCGAGTGACGTGTGGGCGTTCGGCGTGTGCTTGTGGGAAATGTTCACTTACGGTTTCCAACCGTGGGCTGCCTTCTCCGGCCAACAAATACTTGAAGCCATAGATGTGCCCAATTTCCAGGTAAATGCCCCATTTATTTGAATCTCCCAAGTATTCGAAAGGACGCAAAAACGTTCAAAGAGGCACATGAGCGGATATATCGTGAAGAGGGCTCTGTTAGGTAATAGGTTGTAGGTTGATCGACAATAATCGTCACCCCATTTATTTATTTATTTATTTGATACACAATATATAGAGCGGCATTTTAAATTTAAAAAAAATTTAGACTAGCGCTTGGTTGCAATTATACCTGATGACGTAGACATCATAGGCATCTATGATGTTGTGCGCTTGCCTAGACAATGCCTATTCACTGTTGACTGTTGTTGAAGGTGCCTACATTAAAAGCGGAGGGGAAAACTAATGCCGCAAGGGCGACATTGCTACCTACCAAATTTCATGATTCTAAGTCAACGGGAAGTACCCTAGCAGGTTTTGATTTCCTTGAATTGACAGACACTAAAAACAGATACACAACAAAGTGATCCTATAAGTTTTCCTTTTGAGGTACAGTTCTTGCAATTCACGAAGGCGAGTGGATTTTACTTGTGGTTACGTCGGATACACGGGCATTGCGTAAGTGTGCGTGCATGTCGGACCAATCAGTCGCGAGCAAGCGCTCGCAAACGCACACATTCAGTGTACGTTACTTATACCGATACGACTTAAATACCAGCATGAGCCACTCGCCTTCGTGAATTGCACGAACTGTACGGGACCTTTAGAATTTCGTTTTATTTCAGCGTTTAGAGAGACCGGAGTGTTGCCCCGACGCGTATTATTCGTTAATGTTGGAGTGCTGGTCGCATGATTTGAATAATCGGCCGAAGTTCAAAGACTTGTGCACAAAGTTACGCCAGATCAGGCCTGACGAAGTAAGTGTTTGACGACACCCCTGTAGCGTTAGTGTAGTCTTATAAGCTAAGCTCCAAATCACCCCTTCCGGAAATTGAATCCAAGGCTTGGGATTCAATTCCTGGCAGAGGTAATTTGTTATTAATTAATGTGTTATTGATTTCTAAATTGTCACTGGTAAAATTAAAATAAATAGGTCATGCAGAATTTTGAAAAGGATGTATGATGTAGGAACACTAAAGATTGGGATTTTTTTTCTTTTATTGAAAAAATAATTACATTATTTAAATCCTAGGTGCCAAGTTATTATACTATTCCAATTCTAGTTGATATTCAAAACAGCTTTCAAGCTTGAGAAAAACTAGCTGTTCCGTTTGGCGGTCATTTTCAGCGAAAGTCACGCTTTGTTATTTCCGTCTGAAAAAAGATTAAGTTACCCTCAAGTCCCGTCTAAAGAAGTTTTACATAAATCCATGCTGGTTATTGTTTGAAAAAATATCAAATTTTATGTATTTTCATTTATATTTTATATGTGATTGCTAACCAGGTTCAAGCCACTGTCAGTTACAAGAAACCGGAAGATGGCAGACGATCTAACTTCCTCGAATACAAAGTCGGGCAAAGGATAACCGTCCTAGCAAGGGAGTAAGTTGTAATTAAAACCCGGCTGTACTCACGTGGTTAGTCGACGTAAGCCCGACTAGTTTCGAACCCATTCAGAGTCCTTTTTCACAGGGACTCAGCTCGCAACGCGGCGCGATTGTGACGTCAACTAACCGACATGAGTACACCCGGGGCCATCTATATATTTTATAATGGAAATCACTCATTATCATTATCATAATGATCAACCCATCGCCGGCTCACTACTGAGCACGGTCCTCCTCTCGGGATGAGAAGAGTTTAGCCATAGCCTACCATAATGCAAAATTGCGGATTGGCAGACTTACACACCTTTGAGAACATTATTATTAAAAACATCGAAAGGAAACCTGCTTGCCTGAGAGTTCTCCATAATGTTCTCAAAGGTATGTGAAGTCTACCAATCGGCCCTTCTCACTTTGAGAGGAGACACTGTAGTGAGCTGGCGATGGGTTGATCATGATGACGATGAGAATATTATGAAGAACTCTCAGGCCTCGAGGTTTTCTCACGATGTTTTCCTGCACCGTTAAAGCAAGCGATATTCAATTACTTAAAACGTACATAACTCCGAAAAGTCAAAGGTGCGTGTCCGGGGCATTTGTTCTCGGGTACGCACATCTAATTTATGTGACTAACTAACTATCTCTTTTGTTAAACAGTTTCCTATATTTAATTTGAACCTTGCGAAGAGTTTTCAATTACTTGCTAAATCGAGTTTTATAGAACTTGCTCGTAGAACACGTTTTTCCTTATGCCAATACAATCTGTATATGTAAAAGGAAAAGATGACTGACTGATCTATTAACGCACAGCTCAAACTACTGGACGGATCGGGCTGAAATTTGGCATGTAGGTAGTTATTAAGACGTAGGTATCCGCTAAGAAAGGATTTTTGAAAATCCCACCCCTAAGGGGGTGAAATAGGGGTTTGAAATTTGTGTAGTCCACGCGGATGTAGTCGCGAGCATACGCTAGTATCATTATGAGATTTTCGACTTCTGTTCAATCTTGATGCCGTATTGTCCGATCGAGAGGAGTAGAAATCTGCTGATTGGAAATCGATATTGTGAATGATCCATCCCCACCACGGTCACCCAGCGGTTTTTTTACCTGAAACAAAATGTGTAATGAAACATAAAAAGACTATAGACTTTGTCTTTGTCATGAATTCTGTCTTTTTTGTCTTGTTTAGTTGAAATCTAAAATGTTTCTAGGAGTTTCACTAAATCTGCAATGTGGTACGGAGTTCTGCCTGGTGGTGCTTGCGGCTTCTTCGATCCTAACCACACAAAATCGTACTTCAATAATGAGGTAAGGAAATCACTAAGGCGCTAGGCTCATAGCACTTGGGACCGGAAATGTTTGTGTAACTAACTTTGTGTAAATCATACGTGCCACAGAAATCCTAGTACAGTACCTACGCTGCAGAAAATATTGTAGACCGTCCTTTAGATAGAAATAGCGGTTTCTTTGAGCGTTGTTTCTGTCATTGAGACCGACAAAACGTCATATAGGTATGAGTGACAGAGACAACGCTCTACAAACCCGAAATCTCATCCTAAAGGTCGATGTACAATATTTCTAGCTGTCTACTGTAGGTATAGTTATTGCATTTCACGAGTGCGCAAGTCTTATCAGTACGCTTAGTATAAGATTTTACTACTCACCAAACGTTGCTAGAATTCGAGAGTCGAAACACAATACGTCAAAAATTCAATGCCACTGATTTTAATTTCGCAACGTTTCCGCTTGGAGCGCTGGCTGGATGTGTAGACAAACATGAGCTTTAAAACAAGGCAGTTAAGATCCACTATAATGCGGAAGTGTTTCGACACTCGTATACTATCAACGTTGGTGAGACATAAAATCTCGTAATAAGTAAAGTTTACGAGCGCTTGCTCGCGACTGATTGGTCCGCACGCACGCACACTTACGCAATGTCCATGTATACGACGTAACCACAAGTAAAGTTCACGCGCGCTCATAAATTGCAAGAACTACTACTCTGCGAGCCGTAACCCTGACCTTTGCGAGTACATACTATTCGAAGTTCTAGTGTGTTCACCACAGTTATCATAAAGGTAACTGTGATTGTGGAATCACAGTTCAGCTGTAGTACAATTTATCCTGCGGGGTGATTCGCTAACTCAGTGTCTAACACTGACTGATAACCACTGAACTCATTTGACATTGGTTGGTTCTACATTTTTTGTAGAAAATCTTCAATAGATTAAAAATAAATGTCAAATTAGCTCGGTGGTCATCATTCAGTGTTAGATACTGAGTTAACGAATCAGAAGGTTGGCCCGCTATTGCTCTGGACCGCCTTAACCCCAGTCGGTTCTAAGCTTAAATCTCCATTTTGTGTACATTTCGCAACATTCATTATTGCTTTAATGACGTTTGTTTCTTTTCCAATATTTAAGTCCAATTAGATTATTTGGACGGCATTCATTTCATTTTTGTGTGTATGTTTCTTTAATATTTTGTGTTGGCTGCATTTATCGTGACGTGGGAGTTACATTATTAATAGGGATTATATTATTGTTTTTAGCTTTATTTATATAGCTATAATTGCCACTGTTATATAATATATGGTCATGTCCACACCAGGCCACTGGGTACGCACGGCGCATATTGTCTCGGCCGATCATGTACGAGGCAAAACCATACCTACCGAGCAATAGTCATGATTTACATTGCTCGCAAACCAAAGACAATTTCTATAATTTTACATAGCAAAGTGTAACTAATAAACTCTGTCTTCATCCTCTTAAAGCACAAATTTGCGCAGAAAAACTTTGAGAATGCTCGAGAATTCTCGCAAATTTTTTATGAAGTCGACGTGCGATGCCATGTGCTTGTTGTGGACACGGATATAATATACGACATTTATCTCATCTCAAAAAATATTTATTTGCAGAAAATACTACATCAATTTTTCAACAGCTATCTACATTTCTTATACATTCTCACATTCTCTTTTGAATACTTTTTACTACAATTTTAAATTCATCTCGTACATTCGAATTATTTCGAAGATGGATGGAATCTACTTCGTATCAACTTTATCTAATTGTTCAACTGGTTACGAAAACATTTAACCGAAGACCAATTTTATCTCATGACGGCTAAATGGTTCAAAATTTAATGCTGATCACAATATATAATCGAACTACATACTGGTTCTTAGTATTGAAAATCAGACCCAAATGGCTTGATTTGGTATTTCACTAATAATGAGAATTTCTCAAGGTTTAGAGGCCCAGGGTGGACCGCCGCCTCCACCGCCTCACCCTAAATCCTCCACTGTGGATCTGCCACATGGTCGCTTACTATGGGAAAATGGACCTCATAAGAAAGCTCACAGTCACTCTGACCGTGTTCATAATAAAATAGTACACGTTAAAGTGTTATTTGAGGAGTAAAAGAGCCTTGTAGTAAAAAGTGTTACCATCATCTTTGCATATAGCGCGGGGCTTTCGTCCCTGGTTCACTGTCACCGCATCCAAATCGCAACTCCTCACGATCCATTCGCTCCTCGTTACTGAGGAGTGACGTTAAGCGTCACACATTCACGGGCAAACGCACTATAGAAAGGAGCATGATATCGAGTCCGCAGGGCGACGTCAAGCACACAGGTCACGTCGGTCTCGACGGCGCTTACTTCGGTGATCTATCTTTCTTGGATCCGACTGGATGTGTAAGTATTTCAGCTGCTTTTTACAACATTAGCATTTGCCTGCCATGTCTGTCTGAGAATGAGCGAAATTCAAGTAGCATCCCTGGGGCGCTTTGGATACTCAAACAAGTTTGATCAAAGTTGCGCTAAGTTTTATCGAAATCGTTTGCGTATCCATTGTATGTTTTGTCTTATTTATATTTTTTGAAGCGAAGCTTTTTACGGAAGTTAGGGTTCCACCGCCGGGCAATAAAAATAATGAACAAAAACATCGCCGTACAGTCAACTTCCTCGAAAAATCGCGAAAAAAAAGTCTATAATTTTTTATTTAAAAAAGACATACGATGATAGCGAAACTTCAGATTTTTACTTCTTCGAGTTGACTGACTGACTCATTGAACTGCACCAGACCGGTCCGGCCCGGTCGAAATAACTTTTACTTAAAAATGCGTAGAAGCTTCGCTTCTGTCGGGTGACCCTCGACGCATAACATTTTTTGGGTCGTGACTAATTTCATTAATTGGTTTAAAAAAATGAAAATTGTTTCTTCAACTTTCTCTAAAGGGTGCCTTTAAATTTGCCGTAAAGTGCCGTGCTGCTTTGTAAATCCATATAAACAAAAACGCGCGACTGCAGCACAACACCCGCGCTGCGGCCGCGCATCTGTTAATCGATCGAAAGTATATGGATTTACAAAGCAGCGCTGCAGCCGCGCCTCTTCCGCGCGACACTTTGCAGTTAATTTGAATGCATTTACTAGTGGTATTTATTGATATTAGAACAATTGCAGCCTCCCCGTCAGATCGTAACTCCATACAAACCATCCGAAGACTTAGAAGAAGTTCCGCTCATCAACCCCAATTCCCCATCTCATTTGACTGCGACGACGGCTACCTCACCGTATCCTCTACTGAGCTCAAACAAACCTAGAAACGATTGCGATGAAGTCGACTTGTCTTGTAAGTAAATCTATACGAAATAGTGGCTACCCCACCATACATTAAGCTTATTTCACACTAAACTTGTACGAGTACGTATGTGGGGAACGCCAATATTTACCGGACTATAATATAATTTATATCCCGTAGTACGTAGTAGCTACAAGAACGCGACGCGCGACGGTGATACTTGACACTTGAGTGTCGCGCGATCATCTTATCTAGGATTTTCTGAAATTCTATCCGAGCGAAGCCGGGCCGAGTCAGCTATCATCATCATCATAGTGATCAACCCATCGCCGGCTCACTACAGAGCATGGCTCTCCTATCAGAATCAAAAGGGGTTTGGCCATAGTCTACCACGCTGGCCATGTGCGGATTTGTAGGCTTCACACACCTTTGAGACAGTGGCGTGCAGCTCATAGAAGCATAAACGCACTGCTTACCCTCATTGTAATAAATCAATGCTTATTTTTCATTATAACCTGCCGTAAAATAAGTTCATACCTAAATGCATACCCTGGCTTGAACTCCTGTGCACGCCACTGCTTTGAGAACATTATGAAGAACTCAGGTGTGCCGGTTGCCTCACGATGTTTTCCTTTACCGTTAAAGCAAGTGATATTTAATTACTTAAAATGCACACAATTCCGAATAGTTAAATGTGTGTGCCCGGGATCGAACCCCCAACCTCCGATAGGCGTCTTAATCACTAGGCTATCACAGCTTCTAGTCAACTATAGTCGGCTCTAAATTCTTTTCCTTCTTTTACCAGATAATAATTATTGCATTTCAGACGATGACGGAAGATCCAAAAGTTCAAAGAAGCCGCATAAGTCAATTTTAGAATCTACAACTAGTAAAAGTCTCCTCAGCAAGGTAAGGGCAAAGTATTAGTAATAATAATAATACTCTTCCTTAGCTGTCTCTTCCTAAAGATTAAAATATTTTTATGTTAAAATATTGGAAATATTTGTCGTTTACGCAAAATGACGTCATTAATCGCTTTCCGTTGCAGCGTGACGTTAATAAAAAATCTCTTCTCTCATGAACTACCACTATACAAAAATCATATGATTTTATTACTATAGTCTTATTACCCTATTCCGTCATTCATTTATTACCCTATTTGACTGGTCGAGGTTACTTATTAAGTAGGTATTCTATAGACATTTTAATAGCCCGACTGTGGGCAGTATTATACGTTATTATCACATTGTTTTAAAATAGTTCATTACGTTTTAGGTGAAAAGCGCCACACTGGGACGTTCGCATAAAAGTGATGACATTACGAGAAACGATGAAGTTCACGAGTACCATGAAATATCTGATACTGACACGGTAAGTTGTGTAGTACGTAACGGGGTGGGGGCGCCCCGCACGCCCGCACAACCCCCGTATTAACCCGTTGCGGGCGCTGTGCTTCTCATTCTGAGAGGAGACCCGCAGGGTGATTACGTATCTCGCGACAGGCTTGCGACAGGCGTAAATCTCGCGATCATTGTTGTCAAACGTCCGGCTAGAGAGAGACAGCAAATGAACTGTCGGATTGCTACTGCTGTCGCTACGGCAACGTTTTACGTAATCACCCCGTCGCGCGTGCTCAGTAGTCTATTATGATGATAATATAATAATTGTTGCAGGAGAGTCTAGCGGCAGAAATGAGAGGCGAAGGATATCCTGAAAGTCCCGGAATCGTAAGTAAACAACTTTCTCTTATTTACTCCTTTTCGCCGTATATGAGTCAAATCCATATCCATACTTAATATCATAAATGCGAAGGTGTGTCTGTCTGTCTGCTAGTTTTTCACAGCCCATCTGTTTAACCGGTTTTGCAAAATTTAGTATAAAGATAGCTTGCCCGGGGAAAGACAGTTTTGATCCCGGAAAATTAAGGAGTTCGTCAAAACTTGATCCACGTGGTTAAGTCGTGGACATCATCTATTTTTTTTATACAGAATATTAGCCATGTTAAATGACTAATATTCCCCTTTCCTCTCCAACTAAGCGTCAGGCTTGTGCTAGGAGTATAGGTACGACATTAGTGCAACGGGTGGGGTTTGAACCGTCGACCTTTCGGTTTTCAGTCCACTTCTTTACCGGTTGAGCTATTGAGGCTCGGTGATAGCTTGCATCCGGGAATTATGGGACTATTTTTATCTCAGAAATCACAGTTACCGCGTGATTTTTGAAAAAACTATCAAATTAAAATATAGCAAGCGACAGAAACTCAATTTTACTATAATGTTTCAGCGTTTATCAAGAGATCGTAGTCGGGTTTTAGTTTCAACTTTATCTTGTTTTAAGTAAGAAAAATTTATTGATAGGGAAATTGCCTGTTTTACAGAAGGGATGTACCGACTTCAGTCAAAGCTTACTGGATGAGATGGAAACCATATTCAGGAATCTTGATCACAGGCAGGATGATGATGTGAGTGTTTTTCGAATATAGCTTGAATATACACACACACACACACACAAGCACACACTCGCACACGCATACACACACACACACACACACACTAGCATACACACACTTAATTTTATTATTGTATATACCTACATTTATTCTAAATCTATTCTGTTAAAATAGTTTTAATTATAATTTTAAGTAATCTCTTTTGGCCTTCTGTTATACCTAGATTTAAATTTAAATAATAATTATGTATTTACGCTGTTGATTACTTTCAAATAAACAAAATAAATAAAATAAAATAAAATATGGTAGAAAAATTGGAACATACAAGCGCGCGACTGAAAGTGCACATTGA
Source organism: Maniola hyperantus (assembly GCF_902806685.2). Classification (NCBI taxonomy): domain Eukaryota; kingdom Metazoa; phylum Arthropoda; class Insecta; order Lepidoptera; family Nymphalidae; genus Maniola; species Maniola hyperantus. The sequence goes on from NC_048564.1 coordinate 5,634,115, forward strand.
ACGCGCGTGTAAACGTGTACGATTTGTAAAGCTTCATTTATGCCAGAGCAACATAGTGCGGCATTCCACATGTATGGTACAATAATCTAAATATATAAAAGGAAAAGATGACTGACTGTCTGACTGACTGATCTATCAACGCACATCTCAAAGTACTGGGCGGATCGGGCAGAAATTTGTGTAGTCCACGCCGACGAAGTCGCGAGCATAATCTAGTCCTAATATATAAAACAAAAAATGTTTCTACCTATGTCTGTTATAGCCTTTGAAACCATCCAATCGATTTGCCCCAAACCGGTTGCATTAGAAAAGCAAATATTATTTTAGACCACTAAAAATACATTCGGCACATTTTTTTGGCGTAGTAGCATACGCCTGGTATCCGCCAGTCTGAATTTTAGCATGAATCGTTGGCAGACTGTCGTACAGTAATATTCCTATTTTACAGCACGATGTTGTCTCGGCATAAAATAGATTGCCGCATGCTGCTTAAGTCCGTAATATTAATGTCTCAATTTGTAGCATGCTGGAAGCCCGCTGTTCTGGCGTAAAACAGCCTTAATAGAAGGAAGTTGAGAGATTTTTATAATATAAAGTGCGTGTAAAACAAATAGTCCAACCTTAACACGAGGCTTGTGACTGCGCGTTGTAAAAAACATATCTCAGCCGGGCTTATGTTATTAATCCTTAGGGTTGATTTATGCCAGCACGTGGCGGGCGAGGGCCGTGCCACAAACGACGCGCGGACGAGGCACGGATTCAAAACACTCGCAACGTGCTAGCATAAATCATCACTTAGTCCTGCGCAAACCATGTTTCAACTTCAGATTGGACTACTTGTATTGTGCGGCACTATACTTACATGTCATATAGTTCCTTGTTTTAAGTCTTAGGAGTCGCATTGGGCACATCCCCGTGTAGACGATTCAGCCTAAAACGTGGTATTTATGTGAGGCTCATGTAAATGATTTATAACTATTTTCTTAGCGATTCCATTCAGAACAACAACAAAAAATCCTTTGCGGTTAATTTCATAGTCCAAAAAACTATTCCCATATCTAATAATATTTTGCAGAGCTCAGATGAAGAAATCACAATATATGGATTCAAGTCGTCCCATTACAGATTAGCTTACATTTGAACTTTCTATAAGTTATAATCTATCAGGATTTATAACATTTTTTATTTTTATTTGGCATTGATTGAATCAGGCTCTTTTGTATTTTCGGACACTGGGTAAGAGATGACATAATGTGATCAGTGAATTTTGTGGAGTGCAATGTTTTGCTAGCTTTAGATACCTACATCATCATTCATAAATATTAACAACTAGCTGCCCCGGAGAACTTCGTACCGCCTAACAGTCGATTCTTTTTCAGGAATTTTTTACATTTTGCTCTACGTAAGAACCATCCTCGTACTTCAAGGAATATTATGCAAAAAGAATTAGCGAAATCGGTTAAGCGGTTCTCGAGATTTGCGATGACCAACACATTGATTCATTTTTATATATTAGGAAATAATATAAAGTATTAGTTTCAACTCTATAAAACTTTTGACCTATTAATCAAACTCCCTATCATGTGTATACGTAGTTTTTGTAATTATGTGTGTTTAATTCGTGATCTTATGTAATTTTGTAGTGATCTTTGTTGTTAACGTAGCACCTTTAGCTAAATATTTTAGCACGTTGTTTAAACTGTATGTTTAACATTTTATTTTAAGCTGCTCGCTTAATACTAGACGAGTACTCGCGGAACATGGATTTTGCATCTATTTGGCGCCTCGAACGCGGGGGACTCGTGCCCTTAACGTTTTTTGCATTTTCAGCACGGAAAAATTGGTTAAGTGCGGTCAAAATACACAAAGTAGGATGGAAGAATTGCTTAGCTTTGCTTGCTAAAACTTTTGTGGTCATTATTTCTTACACAGTATTTTTTTAAACTGTCTCAGAAGTAATATACTGATTTTAAAATATCTAAATCACGAGGTATCACTTGACGGGGAATATCAATTTTTTTTTTCATGTTCAAGAAAAGTGTTCTGGAAAAGCGTTTTTATTCCAAAAAATGTCTCTGTGTAGCTGTAACAGGTTTCTGTAACCGTGCTCAATTACAATTTTACGGCTCTTATAGTTTTACTTTACTTTTAAACTGACTGTGACTCACAGGCAGACATTCTGGATGAAACTATAAGGATTCCTTGCTATGGAACGCTACAAAATGTCTTGTAAATGAGCGAGCAACTAAAAATAATTGAGGAGTCTATAGCAGACATATTGGCGGCACGTTTTTCCGAATGCAATGATTTGTTATTCTGATTCTGTAGATAAGATTTGAAATATTTACATAATAGATATTGTGTCGTTATAAATATGGTTGTGTTTTCAGGTCAGAACTAAACAGAGCGAGATTGAAGCGGCACTAAGGTAAGTGTCTGGTTTAGAACTCGGCGTAGTTCAATAAAATGAAGTGATTTTTTTGGTAGTTTGCGGGGCTAGAATTAAAGAAATAAATAAAAAACCGGCCAAGTGCGAGTCAGGCTCGCGCAATGAGGGTTCAGTAATACAGTGTAGTTTTTAGACATTTTGCACGATAATTCAAAAACTATGATGGATAAAAATAAATAAAATTCTGTTTTAGAATGTACAGGTAAAGACCTTTCCTATAATACCCTACTTGATATAGTCACTCACTTCGAAAGTTGAAAATACTAATTATTAGTTCATGACCACAATTTAATTTTTTTTGTGTGATCTAACCCTAAATTCGCGGTTTTCAGATTTTTTCCCAAATGTCAGCTATAAGATCTACCTACCTGCCAAATTTCATGATTCTAGGTCAACGGGAAGTACCCTGTAGGTTTCTTGACAGACAGACAGACAACAAAGTGATCCTATAAGGGTTCCGTTTTTCCTTTTGAGGTAAGGAACCCTAAAAACATGTTTTTTATTAAGGTAAATTTTATTGTTACGACAAAAATAAACTTTTTTATAGGAATATCTTAAAAAATTACCAAAACAATGAAACTAAAACTAAAACCTTAAAAAATATAATATTATAACTAAAATATATTAATAAAAGGAGTCCCTTTAGGAAAGGTTCTGAAGATACTGACAGCGTTCCCCCTTTGTTTTTTATTTATTTTTAACATGAACGTCATGTTGTACGGAAGGTGAACGACGTCACAATCCATAAACGACAGTTTTTTTAATTTTTTTAACGGAAAATCATAAAGTTCTTATGTGATTTTTAAAAAACTGAAACTTGCGCGGGTAAAGTTGCGGGAACTATCTATTCATTAATAAGCTCCACATAAAAGGTGTTTATAGAGATATGTAGATAGTTAATAAATAGTAAATCTTTCAGAGCACACACTCTAAGTAAAAAGAAAGGTTTTTCTGGTACGATGAAGCCAATGTCAGCGCACGATGAAAAAACCTTGGAGACAGCTGTGGCTCTAGCTAATGAAATAACCTCTCGGTAAGTTAGAATTTTGCTTCAAATTGTATGTATTTTAGGACTATATGACAAATGTCTTTGCCAGTTGATATGCTTGTATATTTGTCGGTTTATCGAGACATGATCAGGGTTGAAAAAACAGTTAAAAAAAAACAATTGTTGTTTAAAACAAGATAATGATCTGTTTTTTTTTTATTTTAAATTTAAAATATGTACCAGTTACGGGTTAGGGTTTATTTTAAGTTGACAGGAATTTAGGGTTAAATCAACCTTCAAATGGTAACCCTGTGTTTTATACAAATAACCCTATGATGTATAAAATGAATTGTCAGTATTCCACGGAATCAAAAATCAGCCTATGGAAGGTACAATGCATTATGCATAAGTTAAATATTAAAGTTCGGAGCTTAGGCGAGTGATGCGGGAGGGGTGTGATGATGTGACACGAAAGCTCAGTGATTCGTCAACTTGTGACAACTGTCACTTCTCCCGCAAGCGCCACTACCGCAGGAATTTACTCGGTTATACCACAGTTCACGACAGTTAGGGAACTTCTAACAAAACGTTGAGACATCACTGGCAGGTGTCACATGTTAGTACATTTGACGCAGGTAGCATAGTCAAATTTTTCAATGAGTTAACGTCAAAATAGCCTAACATTTGTCATATCGTCGATTCAGGATCAAACCGAGAGTTCCCTCACTTTAGTTCACTCTGGTTATACGCCTTTAGTATGTTCGCGCCTTGACAAGTATGTCTAGTCTGACCCTACCCCCATTCCGTAGGTCTATGAACGATTTGGAAAGTGACCAAAAACCCCTCACGTCGCCGTGTGAACGATCCAAATTCCCGTTCAAGTTCCCGCTCGTATCATCACTGCATCATGTCACTAGTCACGATACAGATAAGGAGGCCTATGGTGAGTATATGAGCTGGGCACAAAACGACGTATAAATAGAAGTAGATAAGAAACGCCTTTTCAGTCTGAGACAAGACACGCCAAATGCGTCGTACAAGAAACCACAAGCTTGATATTATAAAAGGAAAAGGTGACTGACTGGCTGACTGATCTATCAACGCACAGCTCAAACTACACTACGGATCAGGCTGAAATTTGGCATGCAGATAGCTATTATGACGTAGACATCCGCTAAGAAAGGGTTTTGAAAATTCAACCCCTAAGGGGGTTGGTTTGAAATTTGTGTATTCCACGCGGATGAAATCGGGGGAATAAGCTAGTTCGCTTTAAAGGTCATCGCATCAGCGATCATAAAAATAGGCTCGCGACTGGCAGCTAAAGTCACTAGGTTTGACAGCTCTAAATTAAATTTAAAACTGGCCAACTGTGTCTGTCCTTTTCATATTAAATTAGTAAGAAGAGAATGCGAATACTCTAAAATTTAGGTGTGATTCTGAATCAGTACCTTTAAGATTTAATTTAATTTAACCGATAAGATTTAATAAAACTGCGCTTCCAAGTTAGCTCGCTGCCATCTTAGACTGCATCATCATATACCACCAGGTGAGATCGCAGTTAAGGGCTAACTTGTATCGGAATTTAAAAGAAAATCTTTTTGATATAGTTATGATGATTTGTATGGTTTCTAAGCGCTTTAATTTATGTTGCAGATAAAGCTGAACGCCGTAATTTTAGCGAGGAAGCTAAGAGCGTCCCAGACATTCAGGTACATCAAATATATACATAAAGAACCTGATAGAATTTGAGCTTAAATATTGCGAAATTAAAAACAATGATGCTGAATTTTCGACTTTAAATCAAGGACGTCCAGGTCCATTTTACTCTGGCGTGTTTTGACGCTTGACAGGAAAGTTCACAAATAATTAAAAAATACGGTTTTCCATGCATTTCTAGTAGCTCTAATAGATAGTAGGTATACGTGTATAACAAAGGCGGCGATCTTCTCAGCTGAATTGTATTGAATCACAATTAATCTGATAAACCGAATGCGTGTCTGTGGCGTTAGAATATCCCAAACAGGCGATCACGTCAGCGTAATGCTGTAGTATAAGTCCCGCAAATTGCTAATGCGCGTGGCCGCCATTTTAGTGACTAGACTGAAGTTTACAGCGGATGGTATATTTTTATTTCGGCTGACGTCAAAATGACATCATTTCGACGTTAATGAGGCATGGTTCCAGCGCAATAGCAATTTGCGGGACCTATAGTGTAGCTAACTATCTGAACACTGATTTTCAGGCAACCGCTGAAAAAAATCTGCTTGACGTCCCGGACCGGTCTGGATTTAATTTAATTTAAACACTGGTTTTTAATGTTGTTTTTTCTCCTAGGCCACGATAACCAAGGAATGCAAACAAGCGTACGAGAGTTTAATCGAGAAACCTACGCCAACGTCGTCTCTGATCTCGCAAATAAGCCAAGACTTGCCAAAAACTCTGCCAAATATCGACATCAAATTGTCGACAATACCGAAGCCTGCGCCGCGACAGAACGTCGGGCAATTCCATTCTCTACAGATACAAATTCCATATAAAACCAGGTAAATTTGATTATACAGGTGGGTCTAAAAATGGATATTAGTATAAGCCCCGCAAATTGCTATTGCGCTGGAACCATTCTCATTAACATCGAAATGACTTCATATTGACGTCAGCCTAAATAAAAATATACCATCAGCTCGAAACTTCAGTCTAGTGCTGACGTCACTAAAATGTTAGCCACGCGCATTAGCAATTTGCGGGAATTATTAAAAATGTCGCTCACAGAACCAGATTAAATTCGCTCAAAATTGACAATGACGTCTTTTTGATGTTAAAGAGACATGGTTCCAGCGTAATAGCAATTTGCGGGGGCTTATGTAACTTTTTTTATTTTTATAACTTTGTTTTCAGGAGTCTTGCTGCGGAACTATCAGAAGCTCTTTCAAAAGACGATGCTTATGTAAGTTGTGCTTAATGTTTAACTAGATGATGCTGGCGACTTCGTCTGCGTGGATTTAGGTTACAATCCCATGGGAGTTCTTAGATGTTCCTGAATAAAAAGTAGCCTTATGTTTTTGAAGTTATGATATAATCTATCTCCATTCCAAATTTCAGCCAAATTCGTCTAGTAGTTTTCGCGTGAAAGAGTATTAAACATACACACATACCTACAAACTTTCGCCTTTTTAATATACTAGATGATGCCCGCGACTTTGCATGGATTTAGGTTTTTTAAAATCCTGTGAGTAGGTACTCTTTGATTTTCCGGGATCAAAAGTATCCTTTGTCCTTCAAGCTATCCCTGTAACAAATATCATCGAAATCGGTTAAACGGATGGACCGTGAAAAGCTAGTAGACAGACAGACACACACTTTCGTATTTATAATATTAGTATAGATTCAAAATTCAAAATCAAAATACCGATTCATTTTCAGAACGTTAACCTGATACCGCTACCGCCACGAGGAAACAAACCAAAACTAGTCGACAAACCAAGGCATTTTAGGAAATATCCATTAAAATTACCCACCGAACCCGTTGACACTGTCAAAGCACCTGTAATTACACCTGTTCAAGAAAAAGTGCCACCAGTCATCTATCAGAACACAGTTAGCTGTTCCATTCCTCTGAGCAAGGTCGAGGCTAGAACTTCAGAACGTAAAGTACCAGCAGTTAATGCTGGTGTCGACGTCTTTGACGGTCCCGAGCCCGTCAAAGTTCATACAAATCCGTTCACGGCTGGCCCTAACAGTGAAAACGTTTCGGAGAACATTCCCGGGCCGAGTTCAGTAAATCCTTTCAAGTGCTATCTCGAAGAGGATACCTTTGACCACTTATCGTCTGGTGACGATACTGAAGTGGAAGACAATGCTGAGAAGGATTTTGAAAAAGTTTCACTAACTAAAGGTAAACACAATGTTAAAAAACCGGCCAAGTGCCAGTCAAACTCGCGCACCGAGGGTTCCGTACTACAGTAATATTTTCTCGACATTTCGCACGATAAATCAAGAACTATTATGCATAAAAATAAACAAAAATCTGTTTTAGAATGTACACATAGCCCTTTCATATAATACCCCACTTGGTATAGTTATCTTACTTCAAATATTGAAAATACTAATTATTAGTTCATGACCACGATTTCATTTTTAGGATTCTGTACCTCAATAGAAAAACGAAACCCTTATAGGATCCCTTTGTTGTCTGTCTGTCTGTCTGTCGGTATGTCAAGAAACTTACAGGATACTTCCCGTTGACTTAGAATCATGAAATTCGGCAGGTAGGTAGGTCTTATAGCAGACATAAGGGGAAAAATCTGAAAACCGTGAAAACAACTCCAAGTCTACCAGCAACAGCAATCACATCGAGGCCTGTAAGACGGATGTAGCACAGCGTCGGGGTACAATCTCTCTCTGGTGCTGCAAATGTTCATAGGCGGCGGTAATCACTTAACATCAGGTGACCCGCCTTCTCGTTTGCTCGCTATTTCTATTTAGTACAACATAAAGGTCGTTGGAGTTTATTTGACATTTTATATTTTACAGATCACGTGTCGGTTGAAGATTTACTGGAGTTTGCCGATCAAAAACCGTCAGCGAGGCAACGCGGTGTTGAGTCGGACGAAGTTAGAATTATGAACAAAGTGCTTAAACAGCAGGTATGTCTACAAAACTAAATATATAAAAGGAAAATGAGACTGACTGTCTGACTGACTGACTGATCTATCAACACACAGCTCAAACTGCTGGACGTATCGGGCTGAAATTTGGCATGCAGATAGCTATTATGACGTAGGCATCCGCTAAGAAAGTATTTTTTGAAAACTCAACCCCTAAGGAGGTGAAATAGGGGTTTGTAATTACGACCGCGGGGACACAACTTACAAACCCCTGTAGGCGGGTCACCTGATGTTAAGTGATTACCGCCGCCCATGAACATTTGCAGCACCAGAGGAACTGCCGATGCGTAGCCGGCCTTTCAGGAATTTGTTGGTCCGACCCTTCTATGACCCCATGTTGTAATCTAGTGGGAACACCGCCGATGAGAGTTGGTTCCACAGTTTGCGTGTCACTTTTCAGGTGACACCCGAGGAATGCCTCCAAGCTTTAGAATTCAGCGATTGGAACGTCCACATAGCCATTAAGCTGCTAAGGGTCAAGATATCGGTTGGCGATGCTGCGCCCGTGACATTCGAAGATTGCCGTCGAGAGCTGGAAACTGCTGACGGCGATATAGTTAAGGCATCTACTGTACTTGTGTTGTGTAATAAAAACAATAAGAACTAGCCCAACGTTTAATTTACAATTTTTACCCATACCAAACCTGAAATGGACAATATACAAACAAGTACAGTACGCGGCCGAAAGTAATGTACATCGGCCTTTTGTCGTTGTCTCTGTCACACATAGCTATATGACGTTTTGTCGGTCTCAACGACAGAGACAGTGCTCTCCAAATTGCTATCCCCTTCTAAAGATCGATGTATATTACTTTCGGCCACGTACTGTACGCTGGAAGAGGTGTGCCGTACAAAATGACAGTTATTTTTTGTGTCGGATTCGAAGCGCCCCACCGAATGTACCGGGAATTAAAATTATGTCAATTTAGTCTTCGTGGTCTGCTTCGTGGTTACACTATGTTGACAGGTGTCTTCTCACTAACATTTAATTCCGAGTACCTACGCTTACATGATAGCAGCTATCAGCGCCAAAATTGACGAAAATTAAGTTGCTTCAAAAACAGGTCGGCAATTGCAGGTCTAGCGTACTTGTATTATTAATCAGGTCAGTGCCAGAGTAATTAGGTCCAGTTGCATGACAGGCGTTCAAAGTTACGTTACGGTAACCATTAAATTTTGGGCGTTAGACGTTCAACAATATCTTCTCTTCGCTCCGCTTAGGTGGAGACCGGGCCTTGTCTCTTGTAGGGGCTTCCACACGCCAATGCCTTGCAGCGCCTGAATCCAGCGGCTCTCTACTTGTTTGACGTCGTTTGTCCGTCCAGTAGTCTTTCAACGCTGCGCTTTCTGGTGCGAGATCGCCATTGTAGCACCTCGAGACCCCAACATCTATCGGTTTGTACTACTAACTATAATCCGCGACAGGTCGAGATGGCTATCGGGGTATGAGGGCGGGGGGGTGCCCCACATACCCGCACGTCACCAGCATCGGGCTAGCGCGGGGGCTGTGCGAGGCGGTCCCTCCCCGATTGCCATTTCGACCTGTCGCTTACTATAAGTACGATGCCATTGTCCATTGCCACTTCAGCTGTGTACGCATGTATTCATACTGATATATAGTAGCTACTTAACAACAACGTAACGATAAACAGAACCCTCTATATTGAAATCGATTTCAGGCGAAAATGTTACGCCATCAATTTTTATGAAGTATGCCCAAAGACCGCAATAATGTTTTAACCTTGGACCTTCGATCTCATGATTGTAAGTTCAAGAAGAAAGGGAAAGCCCGGCAAGATATTCAATGAATAGAACAATATACTTAAGGGATCAAAAGGGGTTTTGTCGGTAGGATAAGAGCGATAGGGCACGAACTCTTCGCTTGTACAACTCGGCTGGTTTCTTACGAGTAGATTTATTATTATTATTACCTATTCTACGGACTCAATGTGAATAATAAACCCCTTTGCAAAAAACCGGCCAAGTGCGAGTCAGGCTCGCGCAATGAGGGTTCCGTACTACGGTCGTATTTTTTCGACATTTTGCACGATAATTCAAAAACTATGATACCTACATAAAAATAAATAAAAATCTGTTTTAGAATGCACCGGTGAAGACCCTTCATATGATACCCCACTTGATATAGTTATCTTACTTAGAAAATTGAAAATACTAATTAGTTATTACTTCATGACCACAATTTATTTTTTTTGTGTGATGTAAGCCTAAATTCACGGTTTTCAGATTTTTCCCCAAATGTCAGCTATAAGATCTACCTACCTGCCAAATTTCATGATTCTAAGTCAACGGGAAGTACCCTGTAGGTTTCTTGACAGACAGACAACAAAGTGATCCTATGAGGGTTCCGTTTTTCCTTTCGAGGTACGGAACCCTATAAACAGGTGGCTTTAATTTTTTGTTTATAGCTAACATAGAGTTTTCAAGTAATTTCAATGTACAAAATGTGTCAAATACACAACGCGGAGAGGGCAATTCCCTCCACGTTCTCCATCCTCAACATCTTCCACGCCCGTCACCAAACTGAACGGGCGAGAAACCTGTGGGGCAGCCAGTGATTGAATAGGTGATGATACACTCATCACAGCCACACCCTCCGTTCCTGTTCCATACCCGAAGCTAAAAGAGTAGCAAGTTGAAATAGGCAGCTGTAGATTGAGAAGCTTTTCGGATGATGATCACCAAGCTTCGTGTTGAAGATGACACGAGATGATGATGATGAAGACGTAGTCAAGTTACATAATTTGCTTTATTAGAGCTTATAATCTAAATAGCCGTAGTAGTACATCCCAAACACGCATGCGCGATCTTTTCGGCCTAGTTCTTGGATGAGGCCGTTGCCTCAGTGTGTATGAACGTGTACAATAGTAGGTCCTTGTGTATGTGTGCGTTTGGCACGTAGGTCGCGGTGCTCGACCTAGTTGGGCCGCTTACTCTGTAATTTTAAATAACGAACGAGTTTACCAGTATTTAGATTAATTCGTTTTTAGGTATAGGTACTTGAAGTAATAAAAAACCATTATTACTTCAAGTATACCTTTAAACATTTATCATTATTACTTATTTTTAACTACTTAGATAATGCCCGTGAAACGTAGGTAAATCTGCGTGGATTTACGTTTTTTAAAATCCAGTGCGATTTCTCTTTGATTTTCCGGGATAAAAAGCCAATTAGCCAATGTCCGTTCCCGGGATGTAAGCTAACTCTGTTCCAAATTTCATCAAAATCGGTTAATCTGTTGGGCCGTGAAAAGCTAGCAGACAGACAGACAGAAAGATAATCAGACAGACACACTTTCGTATTTATAATATCAGTATGAATGGTACCTACTTAATCATTATGACGTATCTTTCTACGTTTTGTTTTTGTAAAATTGTACGCCATTCTGTTGTATGCGTAGCCAAGATAAAACTTTCGTAGCTAAAAAGCCGGTCAAGTGCGAGTCAGACTCGCACACGAAGGGTTCCGTATTATCGTACAATAAATAACAAATTTAAATTTTTTTTCGACCATTTTGAGATTTATATTAAGTAGGTATTTGTTGCAATAGATATACGCAATCTGTGAAAATTTTCTTCTTTCTATCTGTTACGGTTCACGAGCTATAGCCTGCTGATAGACAGACGGACGGACGGACGGACCTACAGCCGAGTCTTAGTTAAAGGGTCCCGTTGGTACGTCCTTCAGATACGGAACTCCAAGAACCGGTCAAGTACGAGTCAGACTCGCACACGAAGGGTTCCCGTCCATGCCATCGTACATTGACATTGGCATTGCGGTCATTTTAAAATTAGCCATTTTGGTTTTTAGGGTTCCGTACCTCAAAAGAAAAAATGAAACCCTTAATAAGATCACTTTGTTGTCTGTCTGCCTGTCCGTCGTGTCTGTCAAGAAAAACTATAGGATACTTCCGGGGTGCCTACCTCATAATAGCAATCTGCATGCCAAATTTCAGCCCGATCCGTCCAGTAGTTTGAGCTGCGCGTTGATAGATTTGTCAGTCAGTCAGTCAGTCACCTTTCCTCTTATTTATATTTTGATGAACAAATCTTTTGGTTTCTATTTCTATTTCAAAAGTTTTAACGCGAGTTCTAATTTCTAACCACAAAAACTAACCCCAGTAGGTACCGTAGGTAGGTACGTTATCATAACGTACATAATTATTATACAGGTACTGTAGTATAATATGGATAGAAGGAGGATGAGTATGTACCTGGTAAAGTAATGTAGTATGTTCCTATAACGATTAAATTTAGTTCATCGTTATCTCCACACTAACGCTAGTTGGCTAAATGGGTTATAAAAGGAGGACGCGACACTTATGCGCTACGCGGCTTGGATATAGGTCGACTTGATTTGACCTGGTTTAGCTACTCGCTTCAAAGGATGTTGATAAATGCATACTTAATCAAATAGAGTCGCTTTTCTATGTAGCGTGAGGATCTCGAATGAAGAAAAAAAAAAACCGGCTAAGTGCGAGTCAGACTCGCGCACCGAGGGTTCCGTACTACAGCCTTAATTTTTCGCCTATAAGTAAATCAAAAACACGATAAATCAAAAACTATTATGAATAAAATAAACAAAAATCTGTTTTAGAATGTACAGGTAAAGCCCTTTCATATGATACCCCACTTGGTATAGTTATCTTACTTTGAAAATTGCAAATAGGTACTAATTTTATCTTTTCATGATCACAATTTTTTTTTCGTGATGGAACCACAAATTCAGGGTTTCCGAATTTATTCCGTTACTTGTGCTCTAAGACCTGCCTACCTACCAAATTTCATGATTCTAGGTCAGCGGGAAGTACCTATCCTACAGGTGTTCGTGACAGACACGACGGACAGATGGACAGACAACAAAGTAGTCCTATAAGGGTTCCCTTTTTCCTTTTGAGGTATCTGTGTACGTATCTATTTCTATTGCCACTATAAAATTAGCAAAAATTAAAAAGTGTTATTTCTTGTACGATGGTACAAGATGGTACCTACTCTTCGTGTGCGGGCCCGACTCTCACTTGACCGATTTTTTTCTTTTTCTTCTTCTTCTTCTGTCCTGGATTTCGTTTCTCCGTTCGTTCTCGATACCTCTGGGTGCAGCTCTCCGCCGGATCACTTCAGCCTGCCGAACTCACTCCAGATTTTTTTTTTCTTCTTTTTTTTTCAAGCACGCCTCCTAGGTCAGTGAGGACCTGGTTAGCATCCACCTCTCGTTATTCCAGTTCCTGCCATGACCTGCAAATTGTGACTCTTTTACTTGCTGTAATTCATTAAAACAATATAATAGTGTTATGGGGCTCTATTCAATATTTTTAAGGTAATACCTACCCAGGCTGTAAATTTGTGGGTATCAGTCAGTCAGTCAGTCACCTTTTCCTTTTATATATTTATTGATCGGTAATCACGTCCGCGTGGGTTTAGGTTTTTAAAAATCCCGTGGAAAATCTCTGATTTTCCGGGATAAAAAGTAGCCTTTGTCCTTTCCCGGGATGCAAGCTATCATATCAGCAAGTATGGGCTGTGAAAGGCTAGCAGACAGACAGACACACTTTCGCATTTATAGTATTAGTATGGATTGTAGATACTACGACATTTAGAATACGATACTTTTTCGTTATCTTTTGTGGATCTTCTCTTGAGAAAAATCTTATGAATCTCTTAGCCTAATATCTCCTCGGAATAAAATATTATGGCTCGGAGAGTGTTTCTTTAAGTAGGCAAGTAATGAAGTAAAGCTTAGGAAAGTGGGCTAAAGAGTTAAGGTTCGTAAGAAATAAGCGAAAGTTCGTGTTCTTTTCACTCGCTCTCGATTTGTAATTCTTATAATGGACTAAGAGCCAGCGCTTGCCAGACCTTCGTTATATCATAAAAGCTAAGTTTTAGAAATCACGTCGTGCATTGCCAGACACTGTCGTGGCAACCTCTGCCAGACACCCTTAAACTTTAATAAAGTGTTAAACTTTAACAGTGTCTGGCAAGGGGACACTATTATTTTTTACTTTGACGTAAGATTTTTTACGCCTTTATCTTGGTTTGGACACCTATGCACGCCATTGTAGGTAGATACCTACCTATATTATTTAATTGTTACCGAATATTGTCGGCGACATTGAAATCGAGATTTAGGTCTACGTTATATTCTTATTGAACGCTTTGTATGACCTGACCTACGTGTCTGTGAAAGTCTGTCATATTTTTTCAGTAGTTTCCATAATTCTTGCCATAATTAGCCCGGATAAACTGACAGATCGACAATAACTAGACAGGCAGACATTTAAATTTTTTTGTCGTCAAGTGTGTGTCAAGTCATATTATTAGGTAAGTACTCGTAATACTTAGTACCTAACTCAAAATAAAATTAACACAGCTTGCGTTTCAGCAAAAATAATAATTGCTTATTTAGGTAGGTATTTAAAAATTTGATTATATTATGGAGTGCTGACATGAGCAAAAATATCTTTGATTGTGGGTTATGCAGAAAAAATTGAGTTTTATAAAAACTGTCGTTCTAGTGGTCGTATATTATTTTGTGTGCTATTTATAACTTGTGATAGCCTAGTGAGCCTGAGGATGCTCCGGTGTCGGGGCGAAACATACGTCGAGTGTGTAAAACTTAATGCACAAATATTATAGGTACACAAATATTATTCGATCCTCCAAAAATCTAATGTATCTAAATGAGTACTAACATACCATTCATTTAAATCTTTCGTTTTAGTTCATATAAGAAAATGTGAACAAAATTATCAACTGTTGAGTTAAATTGAATAAACTGTCTACTTTAAGTTGACGATAATAATCGACATCCCTAGGGGGACAATGGAAGTATAGGTATACCTACTAACCTAGCAGTGGCCTGCAGTAAATAATGTAATGTTATGTCTACCTATCAACTAAATAATTAGATGCTAGTCAATTAGTAAGAAAAAGTTTTATTTACATTATAGTATACCTACTTGATAATTCCCGCGACTTCGTCCGCGTGGATTTAGGTTTTTGAAACTCCCGAGGGAGCTCTTTGATTTTCCGGGATAAAAAGTAGCCTACTTCCTTCCCCGGGATGTAACCTAACTCTGTACTAAATTTCATCAAAATCAGTTGATCTGTTGGGCCGTGAAAAGCTAGCAGACAGACAGGCACACTTTGCATTTATAATATTAGTATGCATAATAACTACCTACTCTACGTAGAATTATAGGCTATGTTGTAGAGCATGTAGGTACTCTGAAACTGAAAATTAGAAGATAAGTAATGTTCGCCAAGTGATTTTGAGATTTGCTTACGTAGGCTTACCACGTTCATTTATACACTTCAAGCAATAGCTCAACAGTTTTTGGGCCCGAACTGATATCCAATAAATCACAGGATCTCTTAAACTATAGACCCATAGACCCATTGTCGTATCCACTCCGTCGTCGTAGCTCATAGCATTAGGAATCAGCTTTATCGTAGCACGAGGTCTACGTTCAGTTGAAGGAGAAAAATCTAAATATGATGATATTTTTAAATCTCTGACTTCAGGAATCATCCATACTAAAATTATGAATGCGAAAGTGTGTCTGTCTGTCTGTATGTCTGTCTGTCTGTCCGTCTGCTAGCCTTTCAACCGATTTTGACGAAATTAGGTACAGATATAGGTTGCATCCCGGGGAAGGAAATATGTTACTTTTATCCCGGAAATTCAAGGAGTTCCCACGGGATTTTTTTAAACTTAAATCCACACGGACGAAGTCGCGGGCATCATCTGGTTTGAAATATATCGTGCAAGAAGGTACCTACATGTTACACTTATATATATAATTCCGTAAATAGCAAAACTTCCGCTTTTTATTTCGAGTACGGAACAACAAATAAAAAACTAGCGAAAGGGAGTCATTGTTTAAAACTAATCAAGCGGGCCCCAATTCGTGAGACAGAAACAAAGCCAATGTTAGCGATCCTCAAATATTTCATTTACAGTGCGATGGAAAAGCTGCTATGTGCATTGGGGTTCGGAAGTAGGGCACCTAGTTTTAAACCCCCCTTTCCTCCCAACCTGGGGGTCCGAACTCCGACCGACCTATATCTTGTTTTCTGCTTTACAAGCGCCTTGCTACTCGTTCAATAGTTTTTTTGTTAATTAATTCATTTTTAAAGTTTCGGACTTATACGGTCTACTATTTCGGACTTACACAACGGGATGTACCCTCTAGGTTTTTTGACAGACAGACAGACAAAAAAGTGATCGTATAAGGGTTCCGTTTTTCCTTTTAAGGGGCGTAAACCTAAAAAGAAACGGCTTTCAATAGAGAAGGCATTTGTGCGTTGACCGCCAAAGTTCATTTCAAAAAGAGCACACGATGATGATGTATTATGAGAAGTATAAGGTGGTATAAAGCCTGCCTTCTGACAAGGTATTTTCAAGCTTATTAGAAATATTAGATTAATCATTTAGAAGATTTCAGCCATAATTTCACTTCATCAAAATTGGTTATACCTACTGACTGGGTCACGAAAAGCTAGCAGACAGACAAGACACTTTCGCATCCATAATTAGGTACAGTACGCGGCCGAAAGTAATGTACATTGGCCTTTAGAATGACGTTTCGGCTTTGTAGAGCGTTGTCTCTGTCACTGATACCTGTGTGACGTTTTGTCGGTCTCAACGTCAGAGACAGTGCTCTACAAATTTGCTATCTCCTTCTAAAGGTCGATGTACATTACTTTCGGCCGCGTACTGTAGTAGGTATAGATTGTTTACTCGAATATAACTTTGCATGCTCGTTCATGCATTTCTATAATACGTAGGTACCTAATCATGCTTTTATTATCTCCATAATATCGATTACATCTTTTTGAAAGGAGCACACGTATTTGAATAGGTACCGAGTAGGTACCAACATCAAGAATTGAGACCGAGTGAAAGTATAAAGTTGAATTGAGTTAAAATTCCAAATGCTACAGCGGCGATTGAAACTTTCGCTTTCACGCACAGAACACGGCGGGCGTTACAAAACAAAATTAGTGGTGACCCAAATACGACATAATGGCTGTGAGCCTGCATGAGACAAAAAATCGGCCAAGTGCGAGTCAGGCTCGCGCAACAAGAGTTCCGTACTACAGTCGTATTTTTTCGACATTTTGCACGATAATGATAAAATTCTGTTTTAGAATGCACAGGTAAAACCTTTCATATGATACCCCACTTAATATAGTAATCTTACTTTGAAAATTGAAAATACTAATTATTAGTTCATGACCACAATTTAATTTTTTTTGTGTGATGTAACTACGAATTCACAGTTTTCAGATGTTTCCCAGAATGTTTGCTATAAGAACCAACTACGTGCCAAATTTCATGATTCTTGGTCAATGGGAAGTACCCTGATGGTTTCTTAACAGACCGACAGACAGACAGACAACAAAGTGATCCTATAAGAGTTCCGTTTTCCTTTTGAGGTACGGAACCCTAAAACTCGGTCAAGTGCGAGTTGGAGTCATTCACCAAAAGTTCCGTACCTTGGAAGGAAAAGAGCGACCACCGAGTTTCATGCTAGTTCTTCTAGGTAGGTGATAGGCATTCCGAACCAGTGCACTGGTAGATGCATTTGACGATTAACTAAAATTTATATAAATCTCTATTACAGTCCGCGGCAGAAAATAATGTACATCGACCTTTAGAAGAAGATAGCGGATTTGTAGAGCACTGTCTCTGACGTTGAGACCGACAAAACGTCACACAGGTATCAGTGACAGAGACAACGCTCTACAAAGCCGAAACGTCATTCTAAAGGCCGATGTACGTTACTTTCTGCTGCGTGCTGCAACTGTGTTTTAGATTTTTGTGTGTTTTGCAACTTTGGTACCTACGGAACTCTAAAAACGTACCTACGTAGACTAATATGGCCGTCGGACATGGTAACCAATATCAACATAATATAATATAATATTACAAACGCGAAAGTGTGTTTGTTTTTTATTGTATTTCAATCAAATAACCTACTCGGTACGCTCTCAATTATTATCACATCACATGACAATAATTTTGGAAAAATCTTCGGTAGGCTGGCTGAAATCTATAGAGCGCACTTTGACTTTGCTCAGACTTAAGTTTGAGGTAAAACGAGACAGATTTATGTCAGAGATATATCTCTGCTCTGCCTCACGTCTGAGCAAAGTCAAAGTGCGTTCTAAAGATCTCACCCTATTAAGTCCCATGATTAAGCACCCTTCGTGTACGTATTTTTTATAAGATGCTATGCGTACGATCCATTCTACTTGTAAGGTGTGCCCCTAAATATATTTTACAGGGCCATTTTTACCCGACGGTTCAAGGGGTGCGGTGCACCCGGGCGCAGACTCCTAGGAGGCGCAAGGCGACCTAAACTACACACTACTACACTGAGACCACAGGAGCGAACCTGGAACCTGGAACACTGGAAACACTGGCTGTGCCCACGGACACAGCCAGTGGTTAAAAATAGGGTGACAATCCGGGAAAAATACCGCGGGCCCACGGACCAAGATCCCCATAGCCCTCGAGAGCAGGGGGGGGGGGGGGGGGCGCAGGCTATTTTTCGCACCGTGTATTTATTAGATAGATAGAGCTTTAGCATAAACATAATATATTCTAAGCACTCAGTGCCAGCTTTTAGTGCGTAACGGAAAGTGGTACAATTGCCAGTAATTTGAATCGTTAAGGCAGCTCAGTTCGGTGCTTTCTTCATACAAACGTAGGAGGGAAAATACAACAATATTCGATATTGTACGCACAAAACTAAGAATTATATCGATTTATCTCGTCATTATCTAGGTTCAATGATATCTAAAACATTGAAAAAAATATTGATTTAAAAGTTACGAGCCTCAAAAGATTCCTATTTTAACACTAAATTTATGTCAACTTTGGGCGTAAATAAATAAGATTAGGAATAGGAAAATTCTAAAAAAAATTATCATTAGACATAGTTTATTTATTCATTAGTTGAAATAACTTTACTTTGCAAACCTAAATTCAGTAGTTTTTTCTCAAAAATACTTTTCCCAAACTACTGTTCAACCCTTTTCAAGCGCTAGATTTCGGCTAAAATCATCATGCTTCTCACCCCAAAACATTAGACACCGCGCGGGTGGCGGAGGGAAGGGCCAGCCCAGCGGCGCGCGGCTGCGCGTGTAATATTGTGGTTTCTATGACGACAACTGTTGTTATTAATATGTTTTCAAAAACAAAAGTCGTAATGATTTTATAAAATTAATTTTTATTCAGTGGCTATGCAAATGTGTAGAAGATTGAGCAGAGCAGAGTCAATAAGTCCTTCAAATACTTATTGCATTTTGTACATTGACCTCTGGAATTTGAAATTTGGACACCAATTTTATTCATTGGTTTATTGACCTGACTTTGTTGTTGAGGTCCTAGTAGGGATATCTACTCGTGTGGTCCTAGTACAATAGGTAAGTAACTTTGTTTAGTTATTTATTTTATCTAATTTTAAAAAACCGGCCAAGTGCGAGTTGCTCGCGCACCAAGGGTTCCGTACTCAGGTATTTTTTTGACATTTTGCTCCATAAATCAAAAACTATTATGCATAAAAATAAATAAAAATGTGTTTTAGAATACACACAATACAGTAAAGCCATTTCATATAATACCCCACTTGGTATACTTATTATACATTGAAAATTGAAAATACTAATTATTTTTTCATTAACACACTTTAATTTTTTTTTGTAAGTTGTAATCACAAATCTATGGTTTTCGGATTTATTCCTTTACTTGTGCTCTAAGACCTACGTACCTACTAAATTTCATGATTCTGGGTCAACGGGAAGTATCCTATAGGTTTGTGTGACAGATACGACACAGACGGAGAGACGGACAGACAGACAGACAACGAAGTGATCCTAAGGGTCCCTTTTTTCCTTATAAAGTACGGAACCCTAAAAAGGTACCTGTATATGTATAATAATATAGGTAGGTAGGTACCTACCTGGTGGTATTTCTTTGTATTTTTAGGGTTCCGTACCTCAGAAGGAAAAAACGGAACCCTCTGTCTGTCTGTCTGTCGGTCCGTCTGTCCGTCCGTCCGTCTGTCCGTCCGTCCGTCCGTCCGTCCGTCCGTCCGTACGTCCGTCAGTCCGTCCGTCCGTCCATGCGTCTGTCGGTCCGTCCATCGGTCCGTCTGCCCGTCCGTCTGTCCGTCTGTTCGTCTGTCGGTCTGTCCGTCTGTCTGTCTGTCCGTCTGTCTGTCTGTCCGTCTATCTGTCTGTCCGTCTTACAAATAAAGTACGCAACGCTTCGTACAAATAGTACTTTTTTATTTATTTACTAGCTGACGCCCGCGACTTCGTCCGCGTGGATGTAGGTTTTCAAAAGCCCGTGGGAACTCTTTTATTTTCTGGGATAAAAGAAGGCAGGTCATGCCTGTCGTAGAGGTGATGGCCGTTGGAGCCGGAAAGTTCTTGAGTGGAGACCGCGTAGGTATAAGTAAGCGTAGTGTGGGACGCCTTCCAGCACGATGGACCGACGATATACAGAGGCTGGCGGGAAGTGGCTAGGTGAGGAAGGCTGAGGACCGGGTGTGGTGGCGCTCTTTAGGGAAAGCTTATGTCCAACAGTGGACGACCGCAGGCTGATGATGATGGAAAAAATCACGTTGATCCGTTGCACCCCTCACACGTCCCTATCCGCCTTCTCCACTCCTGTCACGCTGGCGAATAAGTTTGGAATAGAACAGGATTTCGATGGAGTGCGTGGATTTTTGTGAACGGAGTTCAACCATGTAGTCGTGGTTTGGTACAATAGTAAATGGTACAATATTAATTCACCAACAACAGTTCCTAAAACCCATAGAATAGGAGTGCAGTACCCTGCAGCATCAGTATTGAAGAGTTGGAACTTAAAGTTCAATAATGGTATATATGTTTGGCATCTACAATATTATCTCACAATCAACAGTGGCTTAGGAGTGCAATACCCTGCATCATCAGGGTTGAAGAGTTGGGATATCGAGTTGAATTATGAAGTCGTTGCTTGGTACCTAAACCAGAGATAGTTTATTCTAAGCGTACCTTTAATATCAATTCAACATCAACTATTCCTAAAACAGCTGATTGAAATCCAAAAGTACAAAAGCTACCCGTGATTATTATGATGATGGTTGAGAAGTTGGCACTTGAAGTTTTAACATGTATGGTTTCTAACAAAAAAGAATGAATGAAATCGGACTACGCGTTAATGAATTACAGCTCAGTATACATTTTAACTTTCAACCCCTCTCCTAAGGGAACCATGCTGAATTTCGGGATAAAAAGTATCCTATATCCTATATATATCCTCATAGTATGACGTCAAATCGTACCAAGTTTCATTGGAATCCATTCAGTAGTTTCAGCGTGATGCGCGGCCGTGATACAGATAGACAGACAGACAGACAGACAGACAGACAAAAATGAAAAAAATTCCAGTTTTGGGTTCAGTATCGATTATAGAGTGCCCTCGAAAAAAAAATTTCAAAATATCTTCAATGTACAGAATTTCACCTGTTACAGTTTTATTATAAGTAATAAAATAATAATAATAATATTGATTCAGATACAAGTTAGCCCTTGACTGCAATCTCACCTGGTGGTAGGTGACGATACAGTCTTGCTTACGACTATTTCGGATCGGAAATTCTTGGATTCAGGTTAAATGCAGTGCAAAAAGAGAGATCATTAGGATTCCGTACCTCAAAAGGAAAAAGGAACCCTTATAGGATCAGATTGTTGTCTGTCCGTCTTACAAATAAAGTACGCAACGCTTCGTACAAATAGTACTTTTTTATTTATTTATTCAGATACAAGTTAGCCCTTGACTACAATCTCACCTGGTGGTAAGTGACGATACAGTCTTGCTTACGGCTATTTCGGATCGGGAATTCTTGGATTCAGATTAAATGCAGTGCAAAAAGAGAGATCATTAGGATTCCGTACCTCAAAAGGAAAAGGGAACCCTTATAGGATCAGTTTGTTGTCTGTCTGTCTGTCTATCTGTCAGTCTGTCAGTGTGTCTGTCAAGAAACCTGTAGGGTACTTCCCACTGACCTAGAATGATAAAATTTGGCAGGTAGGTAATAACAGTTATAACACACGTAAGGGGAAAAATCTGAAACAATGAATTTGTGGTTACATCACGAAAAATAAATAAAAATGTGTTCATTAACGAATAGTTAGTATTTTCAACTTTCAAGTAAGATTAGTAAACCAAGTGTGATATCATATAAAAGGACCTTACTTGTACATCAAAAACCGATTTTATTTATTTTTATCCATACTAATATTATAAATGCGAAAGTGTATCTGTCTATCTGTCCGTCTGTCTGTCTGCTAGCTTTTCACAGCTCATCCATTTAACCAATTTTGATGAAATTTGGTACAAAAATAGCTTGCATCCCGGGGAAGGACATAGGCTACTTTTATGATAAATAAGATTTAGTGGATACCGCTATTTTTCTGGAAATAACGTTAGATGCGAAACTTCAATGGGGCTCTCATATAAATAACTTATCGAACAGACAGTTCTGCTGCATATGCGGTAAAAAAGATTCGCCAGTTGACAGACATAGAAACGGCGAGACTAGTATATTTTAGTTACTTTCACAGCATTATGTCATATGGCATATTATTAGAAAAGAAAAAGAAAGAAAAGAAAAAACGTTTATTTTTTAAAGCTGTACCACACATTACCAGTTACCAACTGGTTAGGTTATCCCAGCGCCTCTTATACTTGAGTAATAAAGTCAAAAAACCTCAAGTAGAAGAAGCGCCGGAATAAAGTATGTCATGTGTGGCACAACCCAAAAAAAAAGGTCCCTACTCAGCATAAATGCATATTGTCTTGCACAAGTACAAAAACATACAGCGCTGGTTTTCAGTAGAAACCCTGATTCAGATGGCACCACGGAATTATTATGGGGTAATGCTGCTGATATAAATTCTATTTTTGTGCTGCAGAAAAGGGCTGTTCGAGCCATATATAGTATGGGACCACGAGAGTCGCTGAGAACTAAATTTAGAGAAGTTAAAATTATGACAGTGCATAATCAATATATTTTTGAAAATTTATTGTACGTATATAAAAACATAAATAAATTAACAAAAAAAGTGACTGTCATAAGTTCAAAGTGACTGTCATAAGTTCAAAGTTTTCATAAAACGTAAACTAATTAAAAAATCCTATTACATTGTAAAGGATTATTTAAATGATAAGCAAGCTTGGGAATGAGTTGCTCGGCTTTGTGATAGTTCTAATAAGTTTAATTTATGATTTTGTAAAGTGGTGATAATAAAAAGAATACCCGGCTGAGTTAGCTGTGGGCTCTTCTCAGTCTTGGGCACGTTTGGAACCCTCGTAGCGTTTGCGAAATAATTATCACCACTATATTTTACAAATCCAACAACTGACAATCGAAAAGAGTAATTTATTACCTATTTTGAACAAATCATTTGACTTTGACTTTTGATCCCGGAAAATCAAAGTTCCCACGGGATTTTTAAAAAACCTAAATCCACGCGGACGAAGTTGCGGGCATCATCTAGTGCATAATAAATAGTTTTTGATTTATCATGCAAAATGTCAAAAAATACTATTTACCTATTTATTTATTTTTATTTTTCACTAGCTGCCCCGGCGAACTTCGTACCGCCTAACAGTCGATTCTTTTTCAGGAATTTTTTAAAAATTTTCTCTCCGTAAGAACCATATTCGTACTTCAAGGAATATTATAAAAAAAGAATTAGCGAAATCGGTTCAGCTGTTCTTGAGATTTGCGATCAGCAACACATTTAGCGATTCATTTTTATATGTACCGAAATTCTAGTTACATAGTAGTAATAAATTAAGTTACATTGTAAATGCTTATCTCTAAACGGAGATTTAGAGATAAACATTTTACTATTGTAGTACGGAAACCTCGGGGCGCGAGTCTGACTCGTACTTGGCCGGTCGGTCTGTCGGTCGGTCGGTCGATTTATTTTAGAATGCATCGTATCGACAGCTGGTGGTAGTAGTTTACATATATCCTACTAATATTATAAACTAGGTGAAGCTATGATAGCCTAGTGGTTAGGACGTCCGCCTTCTAAACGGAGGTCGGGGGGTTCGATCCCGGGCACGCACCTCTAACTTTTCGGAGTTATACGCGTTTTAATTAATTAAATATCACTTGCTTTAACGGTAAAGGAAAACATCGTGAGGAAACCTGCATGCCGAGTTCTCCATAATGTTCTCAAAGGTGTGTGAATTCTACCAATCCGCACATGGCCAGCGTGGTAGACTATGGCCAAAACCCTTCTCACTCTGAGAGGAGACCCCTGCTCTGTAGTGAGCCGGCGATGGGTTGATCATGATGATGATGATGAGGTGATGCCCACGACTTCGTACGCGTGGATTTAGATTTTTAAAAATCCTGTGGGAACTCTTTGATTTTCCGGGATAAAAAGTAGCCTATGTCACTCTCCAGGTCAACCATACCCATGCAAAAATCACGTCGATCCGTTGCTCTGTTGCGACGTGATTGAAGGACAAACCAACGAACCAACAAACAAACACACTATCACATTTATAATAGGTGTAGTGATGTGTGTGTGTGGATGTTTGGATGTTTGTTACTCAATCACACAAAAACGGCTGAACAGTTTTGGATGAAATTTGGAATGGAGATAGATAAAAGTGTTAATTTAGGGTATACCCTAAATTAACACATAGGCTACTTTTTATCCCGGAAAATCAAAGAGTTCCCACGGGATTTTTAAAAACCTAATTCCACGCGGACGAAGTTGCGGGCATCAACTAGTAATAAAATATAATTTGGACTTATCCGAATTCCGAAAGTCAGGGTTGTCAAATCACACTTTACATTATAAAGGCGAAATTTTGTATCTGCGTGTGTGTGTGTATAGGTTTGTTACCCTTTCACGCAAAAAGTACAAGACGGATTTGGCTGAAATTTGAAATAGTGATCGCTTTTGAAAGAGTTCTCGCGGGATTAAAAAACCACTATATCCTCGCGGACGAAGTCGCGTATATCATCTAGTTACAAATATAAGTATGTAGGTCATATTGTGTGCTTAGACAATTTAATTATATACTTGAGTTTTCGTGTAACAGAAACAAAAATGGATTGGCGGAAGAGGAAAAAGAAACGGTTTAGACTCGCAAAAGCAAATCCCTTGCAAAGAGGAGATCTATTAAAATTCATCAGAATCTTTCCAAACCATAATATTATCTTGTGATGATAATGCCATTACTTTTTCGGGGTTATTCCTGTGAGTCACACCCGACGTGAGTAACAATGTGACTCGAGGGGAATTTTATTTGACTGAATATGTACTTTTCCGGGATGCTGAATTTGATAATGACATTTATTTTCAAATCCAAAATAGCAGACATGCACTTTTCACAAAAAATAGAAATGGGTGTCGTTTTCAGGGTTTCCAGGATGCTGGTTTTGATAATGACATTAATTTTTTAATCTAAGATGGCGGGCCAGCACTTTTTATAAAAAATAGACGCGAGTGTCGTTTTCAAGGTTCTCCAGGATGGTGAATTTGATGATGACATTTATTTATTTTTAATAAATACTTATATATTATACTTCTATTTTAGTGGATCACGGGATTTTCTTTGGCAAGGAAACGACAAAGCAAAAAATCGAATTGAATTAGATTATGATGCTATCACACCGTACCATTTAGAGCCAGCTTCTGAAAGTTTGACACTGTGTTTGTAAGTTGATATTATTTAGATACTAGCAAATGCCCACGACTTCGTCCGCGTGGGCTACACAAAATTTCGAACCCCTATTTCACGCCCTCCAGAGTTGAATTTTCAAAAATCTCTTCTTAGTGGATGCCTGCGTCATAATAGCTATCTGCATGCCAAATTTCAGCACGATCCGTCCAGTAGTTTGAGCTGTGCGTTGATAGATCAGTCAGTCAGTCAGTCAGTCAGTCAGTCAGTCAGTCAGTCAGTCAGTCAGTCACCTTTTTCTTTTATATATTTAGATTAGGAATTAGGATTAGGATAATATAATTATTATGTTACTAGCTGCCCCGACGAACTTCGCACCGCCTACAGTCGATTCTTTTTCAGGACATTTTTTAAATTTTTCTCTCCATAAGAACCATCCCCGTACTTCAAGGAATATTATCAAAAAGAATTAGCGAAATCGGTGCAGCTGTTCTCGAGATTTGCGATCAGCAACACATTCAACGATTCATTTTTATATAATAATATAGAGATTTACTATTTGTTGTCAGATTTGTCAATGCTGAATTATGTTGTATTTTAGTGACTCAAGACATTCCTTTTAGAAGAAAACAAGGAAAATAAAATGAATGTGCCCAATATACGTACCACTGAAATCCAACATGATGCTGCAACATTCAATTCCGTACTAAATATTGAAAGGTCTACCCATACCATACTTGTAAGTTGTTATGCTATGTTTTTTGCATACATTCTATATAGATAATACTCACAATATATTTACGTTGATTGTATGTTTATTAATTCCAGAAATGAAATGGAGAGCTTCAATAGTTCTGCGTCGAATGATACATCTAATGTGACTGTTGAAACAGAAAATGATACATATTGTGTTTATGTGTGTAGTGGGCTTTTAGAGGGAAATTGAATTGTACCTACTTCCTACTTATAAAAATAAAATTTTCATTTTTGAGATCAAAGTGGAATTTATTTAGACTTTTTTATACACAAGTAGATGGTATATATAGTTTTTAGTCGCTACTAATAGATAAGTGTAGGCAACAAAATTTATTTTCACAGACAAACGAATGTGTAATCATGTGTTCCTAAAGGTTCGTACGCACCTGAGCGGCGCGGCGCGGCGCTTCAGTCCGACTGCAGAACGCGTCACCTCAGGCCGCTCGACGGTGCCTACCGCACTACAACTTCAGTACGCGGCACCTCGCGTCACTTGCGCGTCACTTTTATACCCGTTCGCGTACGAGCGCGAAGCGCCGTGCCGCGCCGCTGGGTATGTCGCACTAGCGTCACTGCACTGCGCGTCGCTTCGCTGCGCTTCAAAATATTCTCTCCAGCCGTGCCGCGCGGCAACGCGCGGTGAAGCGCCGCGCCGCGCCGCTCTAGTGCGATATGCGCCATACAAAATGATAGAAATGATATTTTGAAGCTCTGTGCCGCGACGTGAAGCTCACTGAAGCGCCGCGCCGCGCCGCTCAGGTGCGTACGAACCTTAATAGGTAATCCGCCAGCACAGAGAATTCAACTCCTAGAGTACGCATATACAAGGATTTACATGAAAACAAAATCGTAAAATGTTGGCGGGGGACAGGGGAGAATGCTTTGTTGTGATTGGTGGACTGACTAATAAAAACAATGTGCGGAATGAGGGTACCGAACGGGCGTGGGCGATGATTCATTTAAAATTCCGTGGGATCACCACGATTTAGCAATGCAATTCCTTAGGTACAGCATCAGGGTCGAGAAGTGGGTCTTCGAGTTCAATGATAAAGTCTTTACTTGGTAGATATAGGTACCTACCTCTCAATATCAATTTATAACCGACAGTTTCAAAATCCCATAAGTTTTGGTGGTCATGTCCCCTGCAGCATCAGGATTGAGGAGTTGAAATCCACATTTTATATAGGACAATGTTGCAAAGTTTCTTTATCAATTAAAAAAAATACGCAAATCGGTTCAGAAATCTCGGAGATTTCTGTGTACATAGGTAGAAAAACTCCTTTTTTAAAAGTCGGTTAAAAAAGTATCCTTTGTTAATTCTCTACTTGTCTGTAAAAGTCCCGTCAAAATAGGTTCTGCCGTTCCGAAGATTAGCCCGTTCAAACTTCAAACAGACAGACAGACAGACAGTTTTTAAAAACATTTGATTCAGCTGTTATGGTACAGTTCAAATAACAATATTATGAGCTTGCGGTAGTTATTTCGAAATTACAGACAGACACTTCATAGAAGTATGGATTTCTATAATATAATATAAGTACGAGTTGTTTATTACACGCTGAGGTAGTAGTTACCTAATAGGTATGTATGTAAGTGAGATTTTATAGTATTCATCAAAAGATAAGTAGGTAATCATTATCATTCAAAAAAAATTTAAAAATATCTATTTCAGTAGGTAAAACAATTTCACATAGTGCGTAGTAATTGGGACCATCCCAGTAAGTGTTTTAGTATTGCTACGAGTACTCGTGGCAGGCGACCCCGCTCTTCCATAAAATCTTATACAATAATAATTGAAATAAGTAGTTCCTTCATAAATCATATATTTACAAAAATTCATCGGTGACATCTGTCCAACTATCTGTGTGCCATCATCAATATATCCGGACGCTAGTGTGAGCGCATGCACTCGCTACACTGCTCATCACTGAGTCTATTTCTTTCTATCACAATGTTAGGTGAAATAGCATACAGGTTACCCACGTGGGCCGAGCAGTTCGGACGTGCATCCAGCGTCACCAGGCCGTCAACGAGCATTATTCGCGCATACTTAGCTAGATTGGAGCTAGATAGACAGGCTAGGTATTGCAGGACTATAAACGAGGAGCGACAGTATATAGTATATTTTCTACTATTTTCTTCGTCACTAAAAATTGTGAACGTATGTTACGAACGTACCTATGTTATATTCGAAGCGGGCTAACCTGGAACGCAGTTATTTTATTAAACCCCTTTGATGTGCACGCAGCATCGCACCAGAACGCTAAATCGCTCGGCGGCACGATTTTGCCGGTAGGGTGATAGCTAGCCACGGCCGAAGCCTCCCACCAGACCAGACCAGACCAGAAATTTAGAAATTATAAAATTGCAAACCCCAGCCGGGAATCAAACACGGGATCTCCCACTAATCAGACAACAGCGCTTACCACTGCGCCAGGGAGGTCGTTAAATAACCATCCAACCCCCATTTCACTCCCTTAGGGAAGAATTTTTTGAAGCCGTTTTTTAGCTAACAGGTAGGTATACGCCCTAGAAGGAACCTGCCTTGCAAACAAGTTTATAGGATTTAAGTACGTTTCCTGACATTTCATGATTAGTCAGTTAGTGGTATTGCGCTTTTAAATGAAATGCAATTTAAATTCAGACTTTAATCTTCTATTTAGGTAAATATATATATTATCTAGAAACTCAAATTGCATGACTGGCCTGAAATTCTCATTCCAACCCTAAATGCCAATTTCTACAAAAAAATATTTAAAATCTGAAAATAGGTAGGAGCGGGGAGTTGACCTAATACTAGAGGCAAAGATCCCATAAAATTACCTCAACCTAACCTGGTGCAGTGAACTTCATCTTGTTCAGTAGGACCAGTCGTGTTAAACCTGTCTTTTTCTCTTTTGTCATTAATATCGCTATCTCAATATATAAATGAGCGGTGATAGTCTAGTAGTTGCAGGCCCCGAAGGTAGTTCGGTAGACTTGTAGCTCGGGGTCATTATTGCCGATAGAAGGAAAATCCTGGTAGGAGAATTTCCCAGTCCAAGGAGCCCTGAAATGTAACAGACAGGGGGGGAGCTAAATATCCGTGTATCAACAATCACCATCCCCAGCGCATCCTGAACTATTTGCGAAGAGTCCAGGTTTAGCAATTGTCGATAGCGACAGACTAACACTTCAGATTACTAAGTAGAACCTAAAAAATCTAGGGTTAGTAAGGGCTCGAAAGGCAATGTAGTTCTTAGAGTAAAAATTACCTACTCTAAGGTGTACCAGTTACACTTCTTATCAAAACAGTTTTTTTTCTTCATTAATCTGGAGGTTTTTGGCCCACTAAGTAACTGTTACGGACCACGGTTACTAAGTCTGAATACGTCACTGAATATGGACTCATTTCCAAGCAAATTGGTCTGAAATTGTGCCTACTAAAATTAGCTGAATTGAGTAGTAGTGAATAAAATTATGTAAGGTCTGCATCTCTATGGTATACAACTCCATGGATAGGATTAATAATAGCAAGGTGAGTGGGGGTGTCCGAATGGTTTTTTGATTAAATAAGCAGTGTTGATTGGAACTCTTGTAAATTATAGGGACTCATATCAAATGCAAAAAATGTTGTTATGAGTAAAATTGTAAAGTCTTGTGATGTCCGCACGATCTTGCCAATATTAAAACAATTCAAACATATTAGACGCTATTTTTTCTTTTTTACCTTCACCCATTTTTAAGGTTCCGTACCTCAAAAATAAAAACGGAGCCCTTATAGGATCACTTTGTTTTCTGTCTGTCTGTCTGTCTGTCGGTCTGTCAAGAAACCTAGAGGGTACTTCCCGTTGACCTAGAATCATGAAATTCGGCAGCTGGTAGGTCTTATAGCACACTTAAGGAGAAAAATCTTCCCGGCTGAGTTTGCTCAGACCTGGGCGCGTTTGGAACCCTCGTTGCTTTAGTTTTAAGTTTGCGTAAAAAAATAATTAAAAGTGTTTATGAACAAATATTAGTATTTTCAAATTTCAAAGTAAGATTAAAATACCAAGTGGGGTATCATAATATGAAAGGGCTTTACCTGTACATTCTAAAATAGATTTTTATTTATTTTTATGCATAATATTTTTGATTTATCGAAAAAAAACGTTGAATAAATACGACTGTAGTACAGAACCCGCGTGAGTCTGACTCGCAATTGGCCGGTTTTTAGGGTTCCGTACCTCAAAAGGAAAAACGGAACCCTTATACTTGTTGTCTGTCTGTCTGTCTGTCAGTTAAGAAACCTACAGGGTACTTCCCGTTGACCGAGAATCATGAAATTTGGCAGGTAAGTAGATCTTATAGCTGATATTTGGGGAAAAATCTGAAAACCGTGAATTTAGGGTTAGATCATACAAAAAAATTAAATTGTGGTCATGAACTAACAATTAGTATTTTTAACTATCGAAGTGAGATAACTATATCAAGTCGGGTATCATAATATGAAAGGTCTTCACTTGTACATTCTAAAACAGATTTTTATTTATTTTTATGCATCATAGTTTTTGAATTATCGTGCAAAATGTAGAAAAAATACGACTGTAGTACGGAACCCTCATTGCGCGAGCCTGACTCGCACTTGGCCGGTTTTTTTATCTTACCCCTTCTCATTTCATGTACTTTCGTTCACCACGTGAGCACCTGTCTGTCCAGCAGGTAACAAGCTAAATGAAAATGAAATGCATATAACAATGCCACAATTGTTAATTATTTTCCGTTCTGTAGTTTTGAGTGACGTGCGGACAGCATTTTCCGTTGAAAGGTTTTGTATATAAGTAGGTAGTACCTAAGTTTCTATTTACTACATACCTACCTACCTATGAGTGTAATCATATTACGTAATTTTCATCTATTGCTCTTGTTCGCCATATTAAAATACTTGAAATTTTCTTATTGGAATCGAGTTAAAGGAAAAAGGTTTCCGTGCATTTTCTTTGTCATTTACAAGGACATAGGTAATTTAATCCGAAAATAGGTACTTTGTAACAATATGTATCTTGAGGCCTAAACCTATACCTGGGTTGCCTAACCATGGCTCAGGGTTGGCCTAGGCCTCAATATAGGTACCTTAATATGGGCCTGCCTCGACTGTAGCACAAGTGCATCCTTCAGTCAGGCACTGCGTGGCGACCCGTTTACAACTTTAGAGCAATCAAGCTGCCAAACAAAGCAAAATCTAGCAAGTTATACAACTATACATATATATGTATATAAGCTGTGATAGCACAGATTAGAGAATGTGATAGCCTAGTGGTTAGGACGTCGGCCTTCTCATTGGAGGTCGAGGATTCGATCCCGGGCACACAAACTTTTCGGAGTTATGTAAATGTCACTTGCTTTAACGGTGAAGAAAAACATTGTGAGGAAACTTACATGCCTGAGAGTTCTCCATAATGTTCTCAAAGGTCCACCGTCCAAAGGTGTGTGAAGTCTACCAATCCGCACATGGCCAGCGTGGTAGACTATGGCCAAAACCCTTCTCACTCTGAGAGGAGACCCGTGCTCCGTAGTGAGCCAGCGATGGGTTGATCATGATGATGATACAAACTTAGTTCACTAGAATTTAGGTATAAAACTTGCTAAGATATTGATAGAGTAAATGCGTGAATTTCTATGGCAAAAGTTCGCCAGTTAGAAATACATTCAAACCATATTATTACCATACTTATTCAACTGTTTTCTTATAATAATATTATGATGTACCACCTCGGTAAGTATTATGCAAAAACAAAGATAATAATTGATAAAAATCTTTTTAAGTACGAAAACTTATATTCCAATAAGAATTTTCAACGGTTTTCTCTTAGTTGGCTACCTGTTACGAATTATTCGTATTTCGTAGTATTTTCACGTTCGAATCGAGCAGGTTTAACTCGTTCGTTTCGTTTTTCGGCAGGGCTGAGTTTAGGCCGTCTTTATTCGTTAGAGTTGATATCGTGTAGTCCGTAGCTGTAGCCTGTATAGTTGGGTGCCGAACATAGCAGGCCGAGGCGGGGAAGGGGACAAGCGAGAAGTTCTTCCGCGCCTATACGTATAATCGTATAGAACACAATGCGGCAGCGCTCTGCGTCGACGTGAGCCGTGCGCCCGCGTACTAGCCACCGCAACACTTATAAATATTATATAACAACCCATGCTGGCAGCAGATTCTGGCATATCACCGCCGGCCGAAGCCCGAGATACCGCCGCCGACCACGAGGGTGAATCAGGTGAGTGACGCTGCGCGCCGTAACTAACCTGAAAGCTTCAAAACCTTATCATTGCGATTTTCTTTGTTAATTTTCTGCTGGCGACATTTTCCATGCCTCTTATCGCGTTCTTATCAAAGCTCGTGAGCTATTGTAACTCCGCAGTAATTTGAGGCAAATTCGACACCGTCAGGATGTACCTATTGATATACCTAAGTGCCCGAGGCTGGAATCTGCAGCAGGTTTATCCGCTTGATCCATAATTTAACATTATACTTACATTCTACATCCTCGTTGAGTTTAGAACTTTAGAGACATTTTAGAGGTTTTCAGTTCCTATCAGGCAATTAATTTTGTAGTGAAGTTTTGAACTTGAAAGTTTTATGAACTTAGAACTCTTCAATGTCTCTGAATAAGTTTTGTGATTTGTGTATAATTATTTAACCTGATAATCCTTTTGTAGTGTTTACTTTAGTTACTTATAATTAGAAAACAATTAATAGGTTTTTTATTTATTGATCCTTTTTTAACCTACCTATAACATCTACATTAATTTTGATTAATACCTATAATTCGCGACAGGTCGAGATAGCAATCGGGGTATGAGGCGAGGCGAGGGAGGGGGGGCTCCGCACACCCGCGCCGACGCTATCCCTGGGGCTGTGCAGGTGTGCGGGGCGTTCGCACCCCGATTGTCATTTCGACCTGTCGCGTACTGTGACTATACTTAACCATTCATCCTCTACATATGAAAAATCTGCTTTAGAATGTACCTAGGTACAGGTAAAGCCCTTTCATATGATACCCCACTTGGTATAGGTACATACAGTAATCTTACTTTGAAAAGTTAAAATACTAATTATTTGTTCATGAACACATTTTAATATTTTTTTGTGATGTAACCACAAATTCACGGTTTTCGGATTTTTCTTGTGCTACCTGCCAACTTGACAAATTTCATGATTCTAGGTCAACGGGAAGTACCCTATAGGTTTTCTTGACAGACACGACTGACGGACTGACGGACAGACAGACAAAACAGACAACGACAAGACAGATAGACAGACAACGAAGTGATCCTCTAAGGGTTCCTTTCTTCCTTTTGTTCCAACTTCGTTGTCTGTATGTCAAGGAAACCTATAGGTTACCTATTACCCAGAGCCGTCTTTACCCGGGGGTTCAAAGGGTGCGGTGCACCCGGGGGCAGACTCCTAGGGGGCGCAAGGCGACCGCCATAAACTTTGATAGGTACCTACTACACTGAGGCCATGCGAGCGGACTAGCTCTGATATTACAGTTGACCCTAGGAACTATACCATGAGCCTCGCACCCCGGCGCCGAATATGCTTAAGCCGGCCCTGCCTTCCCGTACCCGTTCACCTAGAATCATAAAATTTGGCAGGTAGGTAGGTCTAATAGCACAAGTAAGTAAAGGAAAACATCCGAGAATTTGTAGTTCCATCACAAAAAAAATTAAGATTTTTGTTCTCGAAATAATTAGTAGGTATACTAAATCACATCAAGATGGTGTGGCCCGACATTAACTTGCAAATTTTTAGGGTTCCCTAACTCAAACAAAAATACTGACTTCCAAAACCTCTACAAAGTAAAAAATAACTTTTGTTTCTACACGTGTATGTATGTTGAAGTCGGGTGAGCTACACGCTTTGATGTCTTGTTTTTTTATTATGCTCGCCCGATTTTTGGTTTTAAGTCGGTTTAAAAAAAAAACTTTTTAGTGTAAGTAGTCTTTGCTTGGTACCTAAAATATCAATTCACCACCAAAACTTCCGAAATCCACACGGCTTAGGAGTTCCTTGCACCTTGCACCATCAGGTTTGAGGAGTTCGGACTTGAAGTGTAGTCATGAAACCGTTGCTTGATACCTAAAATATCAATTCACCATCAGAAATTCCCGAATCCCCACGGCTTAGGAGTTCAGTACCTCGCAGTATCAGATTGAGGAGTTGGGATCCGAAGTTCAATGCTGTAGTCTATGGTTGGCACCAAAAATAATAATACATCATCAGCAGTTCCTGAAGCACTATATAGTTCAGGAGTGCTGTACCCTATATCATCAGGGTTGAGGAGTTGGAACTTTGACTTCAAGCATAAAGTCGTTTCTCGGTACCTACAATATTAATTCACTATAAACACTTCCTGAAACTGAAAAAAATTAAAAACGGAACCCTTATAGGATCACTTTGTTGTCTGTCTGTTTGTCTGTCAAAAAACCCATAAGGTACTTCACATTGACCTAGAATCATGAAATTTGGCAGGAAGGTAGGTCTATAGCAGACATGAGGGAAAAAAATCTAAGAATTTGTGGTTACATCAGAAGAAAAAAATTATAATGTGTTCAAAACCAAATATTGCTATTTGCAACTTTCAAAGTAAGATTTCTATACCAAGTGGGATATCATATGAAACGGCTTTACTTGTACATTCTAAAACAGATTTTTAGGCGTACCTAAGAGTGTTTGATTTATCGTGCAAAATGTCGATAAAATACGATTGTAGTACGGAACCCACACTGCGCGAATCTGACTCGCACTTGGCCGATTTTTTATTATTATATTGGTTTGAGATTTCTTGTAAGATTGTGCGGAACCACTCGTGTGCGAGTCTGACTCGCACTTGTCAGGTTTTTAAAGCTTTGGCTGGCAGGAGCTAGATGCTTACGCGATATTAGCCAATATCTAGTCTCAGGTACAAGTTTATCTCCTAACTCGTTAAGGCAACTAAATACCCTATTTAATTAAATCAATTATTTACAAAAAAAAACCGACCAAGTGCGAGTCAGGCTCGCGCAATGAGGGTTCCGTACTACAGTCGTATTTATTCGACATTTTGCACGATAATTCAAAAACTATGATACATAAAAATAAATAAAAACCTTTTTTAGAATGTACAGGTGAAGACCTTTCATATGATACCCCACTTGATATAGTCACTCTCTTCGAAAGTTGAAAATACTAATTATTAGTTCATGACCACAATTTAATTTTTTTTGTGTGATCTAACCCTAAATTCACGGTTTTCAGATTTTTCCCCAAATGTCAGATATAAGATCTACCTACCTGCCAAATTTCATGATTCTAGGTCAACGGGAAGTACCCTGTAGGTTTCTTGACAGACAGACAGACAGACAGACAACAAAGTGATCCTACAAGGGTTCCGTTTTTCCTTTTGAGGTACGGAACCCTAAAAAGCATTGAGTACAGTGATACTTGATAGTAACTTGTCCCTATTTATCAAAATCGTTTAATTTCAAATATCCCTGCTCCGGGTCAATCACTATACTCACACACAATACTACTCACTCATTCACTCACTGACTGAATGACTGACTGACATAATCACGAAATCTCAGAAACCACTACCCTACAAACTTAAAATTTGGAAGGTAGGTTATTTCTAAGAAGTAGGTGTCAGCTAAGAAACGGTATCGAAAAATTTTCTCCCTAAGGGGGTGTAAGGAGAGGAATCTATATTTAGGAAAATTCCTCCCTTAAGGGTGGTAAAATATGAGATGAAAGTTTGTGAGGGAAAGTTTTCATTATTGCTAAGTTAGGCTCTTTTTAAGTTTCTTTTTAAGTAAATATCAACTAAAAAAAGATTTCACCACCAAAAAGATTTTCCCACTCCTAAAGGGGGTAAAACGGGGGTTGAAAGGTTATATAAAATTCCTATGTTTTTGAAGTTAAAGATATGAAAATCGACGTTCAGATATTCTGGGTTCCGTGCCATAAGGTGATACTGAGTGAGTAGATGAGGTCGCAGGAAAATTTCTGATCTCATGAGAAACCAGAAAATGCATACTAAGCGCGCGTTTTGACGTTTGATAAAAAGTTACTTATTTGAATAGTTTTCAAATACCGTATTATGAAGTCTATGTTTTCTATTCACGTGTTATAGTAGGGGAGCCCAAGATGCTAAATAGGGATTTACTCGAGCGTCGTGGGGATTGTGAAGCTTAGATGCTAAAAAGAAAAAACGTTATATTATGATGTAACCCCTTTCACTGGTGGGGAGAGCGCGTACAATTTTTCAAAAATGTAAAAAAAAAATATTCACAAAGAAATACTCGAGCGCTTTTGATATTGATAGTAGATATATAATTCGCCCAAAGTTTTTATCACAAAAATATTTATCTGCCGGTTTGCATGGTGAGGGTGGACGAAGGTGTGGAAGGGGGCGCCCAATCTTAGGCTGCATTATCACTTCCCACCAGGTCTAATTGCAGCCAAGCGCGAGTCTATAAATTAAAAAAAAGAAAAGAAAAAGAAAATAGACCCAAAAATATATATCGAGCGCGTCAGATATTGAGAAGGGATGTTAAGTGAATCCTCAAGTAGCTCCTATTCAAAAAACTGACGATTTGAACGTAAACAAAACTCAAGGCCGATTTTTGAAACTTTGTGACTCTCCTATTTCCTTATTGCACGCTCAAATTGTCAGATGAATGAAATGCACACTTTTCTGCATCTAATTAACTTACCTACCTTGTCTTAATCTGTTGAGTTAATCCCAAGATCCCCTCTTGGGCTCCCCTACCATTAATATATTAATATATATATTTTTTTTCAAATAATTTTTTTTCAAAATTGTAATAAATGTTTAGGTATTATCATAATATTTTTGTTATTAAGTTATCATTTACAAATTAGGTAGGTAACATGTAGGTAGATATTATAATATGTATTTAAATTTTCATGTAGATATCGAGTGCGGTTAAAACTAACTTTATCAGCACTGGAAAACACGAGTAGATAGGTACGAGTAGGTAATAACCGGCTATAAAAGCGTGTGAAGGTACGTACGTTATGAAAGGGAAACTTACCTTATTTGTTACTGGTGTATAAATAAAAGTAATACCTAATGGGTTTTAAGTTTTAACCGGAAATAAGTCTACTTAACTAATATTTACGTGCATAGAGATCGTTGTCCAAATGTTACTAAGTAGGTATTTCTAATTAGCTCGATATTTAAATTAATGGGATATAATAAATCGTGCGGAAGACAAACGGAACCCGTCGTGTGTGAGTGTAACTGGCACTTGACGGGTTTTACCGGTAATTGTTAGTAATTGCATCTCACTTTTGGTAAATGTATATCCAGCATATTATACCTATTTGCCAACATCTAGTTAGGATACATTGGGTTAAGTTAGATTAGAACCATAAAATAAGTATAATCATGTCAACATGATAATTTTATGTTCTAAATATAGTGTGTGCTATAAAATTGTCGCAAATATAGATTTTTTTTCGCATGATAATTTAAACATAGTATCAATAGCGTATTTTCAAATCACCGTTTCCAGTATTTTTAATTGCCCTCACGTTTTCTCACATTTCAGTATTTTTCAGT
Source organism: Maniola hyperantus (assembly GCF_902806685.2). Classification (NCBI taxonomy): domain Eukaryota; kingdom Metazoa; phylum Arthropoda; class Insecta; order Lepidoptera; family Nymphalidae; genus Maniola; species Maniola hyperantus. The sequence continues at coordinate 5,672,285 of NC_048564.1, forward strand.
ATTCCAACTTCGTAAGTACAACACTAGCTTTAAAGTTGTAAGGTGGTTGTTAGTTCAACCGGATGAACGATGCGTGAACGCATAGGTTTATTACAACCATAGAAATAGAAACACCTATTTTCTATAGACATGTCATTTCTCAAGGTTTATCTAAGTACCTATGACAGTTGGTAGGTACCTATTTGAGGTTTTTAATTAAACCCGGCCAAATGCGAGTCAGACTCGCGCACTGGGGGTTACGTACTACAATCGTATTTTATCGACATTTTGCACGATAAATCAAAAACTATAAATAAAAATAACGCCTAAAAATAAATAAAAATCTGTTTTAAAATGTACAAATAAAGCCCTTTCAAATGATACCCCACTTGGTATAGTAATCTTACTTTGAAAGTTGAAAATAGTAATATTTGCACATTTTAATTTTTTTCTTTTGATCCTAACCAAAAAATCAGTTTTCAGATTTTTTCCCTCATGTCCGCTATAGCTTATATTATCGCTTAAGGGGTTGATACTTAACTTACTAATAAAATGAGTTATTTTATAAATAATCTATTTTTCATACAACGCATACCTAATTATCGCGTGAAATTGAAATTGTTTGAACGTAACTATTGAGTTTTAAATATTGGTAGTAAAAAAGGAATAGGCGTAAGTTGTAAGTCAATTCTATGTTAGAATCACTACCATAATCTTTCTTACTACCGCGGAACTGTTATACCTATCTATAGTGCCATTAGTATATATAACTTTTCTATGAAGTCATTATGGGCAAGTACAAATGAGTGAACAACTATTACTATGTTGAGTATCCTGTTTACAAATTCCAATAGTTAGGTACTTACATATAATTATAAGAGTAACAATTTTTCCAAGCCTTTGTTCTTTCCCTGAAAATTATAATGCCTTAGTCCACTCAGCTCTTTGTCATCTTTATAATGTTTTCCTCGTACAGAAAATTATTAGTCATTGCGTAAAAAATATCAGTAACAAATTCTCAGATTGATCGAATGGAAGCACTAACAGCGATGATTTGTTTGTTTTCGTTAAAAATAGGTCATAGTAGGTAGGTATGCCCTCAAATAGTATTACCTATAGGTAGTAGGTATTTAGTCTACTTTGACCGAGACTAATAATAATGCTTGGTGAAATACATTTTTGCAAGTTACGATTACAAAAACTAATGACCATACGACTGACTAGAGTCTGACTTCATTTCCTTTGTTCTTTTTGCGATTTGAAGTTAATATTTTATCTTTTTAATTTAGCATATTATTATGAAGAGTTAAGCTGTTTTTGAGCATGACAAATCCAATATTTACTTATTAGTATCATCTATATGATTTATTCTTACTTTATTCTTTTTCGGTAATTCATTTGAATTTCTAGCTAGACGGTGGTCCATAGTCTGTATCGATAATGTTTGGTATTCCCGCAAAACTTATTTTACGTACTTAGATACCTATCTACCCTAATTTTACAGAGCAAGCAGTTAAGTGCAAATAGTCTTTTATCCTGCAAAATCCAACATTTCTATTCATATATGTATATCGTAGGTAGGTAGCAATCCAAGAATATTTGTACATATATTTCCGCACGGCAAGAGGTCGATTTCAGCAATACGGTAACCAGCGTCACTTGATCCATGGTCCAGCATCACAAAGTCCCATCGTTCAATGTTGTGAGTATGCAGCTCTAAAGGACGGGTCTCTGTGAGATGGTTGTGGCACGGACTTCGAATTGCGTTAGCGTCTGCGCAGTGACGGTGCTCTAGTTATTTCGGGTGCTGTCCTAGATCGGAACGAGGTCACCCGAAGCGAGGTTTTCATCATCATTTTATTCGATGGGGCCGCGGCGGGCGGCGTGACCTCGTAGATATGTTCGAGTTAGATAGCTGACGCTCACAGCTCGATAACGTGACTCGCTTCCGAATGATTCGCCGCTCTTCTCTTCATTGTTCTCTAACGGTATTTTTCCGAATGTCTATTACGTAAACGTCAACCGTGCACGTGTTCTTTGTAAATTGTGGGGAGATAGCCTATAGATAGGTATTGAGAAGAAGAAAATTAAAACTAGATGACAGCCGACAATTTATAGATGTTCTTTGTAAATCCGTCAATTTTACAGGTTTCTTTGTGGATACAAAACTACTGAAAGGCCAATTTTAGATACGATAAATACTTAAACAACAAAAAAGGGACAGACGACAATTGAAACTAGTACGCTACATGCAGTAAAATTGTCATTTTTAACTAACACTAGAGTCGCCATAAAATTAATTTACAAATATATTATTAGAAGCAAACGAACTATGCGAAGCTAGCAGCGAAGGGGAGGTGCCATTTGGTCCTAAGTAAGCCAAGGCCGGCTTGGAGGGGATAACGTTTACACGTGTGACCTACATAGGAACCGAACGCTCACGAATTGCTACGATCACAACCGAGTGGCAGTTCTACTCGCTATTTGCTATTCTTTGATCAATATCCGGAATTCTAATATATTATCACAGCACCGTTTTAATTATTTGCTGGTTTCTACAGTTTTTTCCTCTTTTTTATCGAATAGCACGCTGCTAGTTTGGAACGAACACTTTTTAGATGTACACGTGGATTGTAGCGCACACATGTGTCAGTGATAGGTCACTGACCTACAGCAAAAGTCATTTTTAAAATGTTAGCTAAAAAAAATTACACTCCTTACGTCGCGTGAAGCAACCAAAACGTCATCAGTAAACGTCGATGATATTAGAAATAAAACTGATAACCTTCGTGAATAGAGTCGTCGTTCGTGGCGAGAACCACGATAGTTGCGTCGCACGAAGCGGAGTGCATCGATCGCGATTACATCACCACTTGCGTCCTTTCTCTGCGCGCGCAGCACGCCCCGCACCCTCCCCCTTCACTCCCCCCTCGCCACCCGCTCTCCCCTCTTGCGATGATCGTCACTACGCCATAGCACTCCGTTACGCGCTGCCATTCGCTGTTTGACCGTCGACCGTTTTAGTCATTTCTACGAGTTCTTTACTCTTTGTGGAAGTTTGAAATTTAACTTAGTTTATGTTTTATTGATACCGCGTCTGATGTATTAGGAATTTTTAATAGTGATAATTTATTTAGGAAGTGTTGTTCCGCTTTTAAATATTTCGGTTAAAATTGTGTAAGCGCATTTTCAAAACTTTCTAAATTTTTTCTAACACCAACAATAATTGTAAAATCCATAAATTTCCATGTATAAAATTAAAAAATCGTAGTTAGATAATTTTTTGTACAATTTGTATTAGTCATCTTTCTATAATAGTATGTGACTCGCTCGCTTGCTTCATTCAACTTTTGGCGGGAACGTGTGCTTCTCTTTTATTTGTTTTAATTTCAGCAGCAGAATTTGAATTTAAAGCCGTTATAGAAACAGGAAGAATGAAAACAAAATGTCAGTCGTGTCGGTGGGAGGAATTGACTTGGCTTTTATTATCAGTCAGTCTTTTTCTCTCTCCTATATGGTCGGCATACAATAATCATCGTGAAAATCGTGTTTGCTGTGTCATCGAGTTCGACCGGTTATGTCCGCAGTGACGTCGGAGATTACGCAGACTGTTTTATTTCAGCTGCGGAATCACTGAATTTTCTGCACGTGACATATCTACGCTAAATCCTCTATCAGCACTAATCAATGTGAAGAAACCAGCAATTATTCATCGATCAACGTCGGGAAATGGCAAAGTCGTAATTGTTCGGTTTAGTCATCGCACTTTATGACGAAATATTCGCGTGCACTCGGTTCGCGGCGGGAATTGGGCAATCCGCGAGCTAGCGGATGCGTGCCCGTCCCCCGCGCCGCGTGCTGCACCTCTCCTCGCCTGCCGAAAACTTCAACTATTGCGTCGGTTGAACGCGATTTCAACCGAACAATTACGACAGCGGCCTCTTCCATTTTCCTTTTTATTCTTCCAGCCCTTTTGTCTGCAACGTCTTCATGGCCACCACGTTTCAAAAGTTGCATTTTATTGTGATTGCATGTTGCGACTGATTAAGTTTCTGTTATTTGCATTTTGCGATTGATATTTTATGCAATGCGATTTATTAAAGTTTACAGATGGATCGAATTAATCGTTTTTATTACCTACTTATTGTAGTTATAGTAAGTTATTATTAGTTCCTAATAAAATCTAAAATCTGTTCTATGGAGTACAAAATAGACTTTAAAATATTATAATGCTATTATATTAGGACTCATTGAAATAAACCTGACACTCTTATTACCTAGGTACCCAAATTTACATCGGACCAAGAACTTATAGATAGGTATCTTTTGTTGAAACAATTATTTTACCTCCCAGTGTAATCGAACAGATTACTTAAAACTATTTTTGTCCTCAATAAAAAGGTCTAACGGAATATCAACCTACAATACATAAAAATCGTTAGTTTAAAATCATGGGTACCACCCCCGATCCGCCCTCGCACTGTTTCACCCAATCGCAGGCATGGGGCCTGCTAGTCCTTTATGACCTTCAAATCTTACATCAAATTCTTATTCGACAAAAAAAAATAGGGTCTGGGCGAATAAAATAAACACGTCGTCTTTGCGTGTTCCTATTACAATCAATGTTTCTCGTGTCGTAAATTATGATTTAATTTCGAAGTAGTCTGTACCTACCTAGACAAAAGTTAAAAGCAGTTAAAAACAAAACAGAATCCACGTGGGATAAGTTATACAGTTTGCCCACGTGGTTTCCTGCCTTTCGATAACCGATATACCTACCTATATTTTTTTAGAGAAATATCGTAAAATCAGTTACGACGTTTTAATTTAACCTGTATAATATTTATTATATTTCACTTTTTTTTTAATAAATACCTATCTACTATTATTGTGATTATATCTAATATCAGTAAGTGAGAATGGGACCTGTTCTATTAATATAAACCTGTGTAGGTTAAATTACGTACCTACCTAATAAAAGGTTTCTATGTAAAGAATAATATGGGCAATTACGATTTGCCTGCGTTTTTTTAGCTTAATTTATTTCATATATTACCGCTTTGCCTAATAAATATCTTTGAATAATAAAAGCCTAACGTCGTATGATGTACGTACGATAGGTAGGTAGGTACGAAATTCGGGGTTAAGCAGCCGAAATTCGAAGCGCGGTACAAATTAACGGTAAACATTTTAGAAATTTCTACACTATTAAAGGCTAAAGTTGTATGACTAAATTGCTATTTACTGATTAGGCTGCTTTAAGGCTTATATAGTTAGATATACGTCCTTTGTAATTGTGCTTAATGTTTAATTAAGTAGGTAAGTGTAATAATAAATTGGAATCCTAAAGAGCTCACGTTCTGGGAACGGGTAGGGAGAATTTAGGAAAGGATTGTAAAAATAACCGGTCATCTGAGTATAAGGTAGTCAGTAGGTATCTTACAATTTTTTAGATTTTTTTAATAAGTATTAGTAATAAAAGTTATGGCACACATAATAATGATAGGTATATATACCTAATTCTTAAGAAAAGGACATAAAATTTTTAAATTTTTTTCGTAAACAGTACCTAGGTTTTTTTTTTTAAAAATTGTGCATAAAACCTTATAATGATCTTCAATTATGTACCCACCTATTTAACGAGGTCCCATAACCCATTCGAACGATTGTCAATTTTTTTTAGGGTTTCACTTTTATTAAAGTAGGTACCTAGTAGGTATATACTTACTTATATACCTAATCCTAAAAATTTTTTACTTCTGAATATTATAGTTTAGGTAGATATGATAATCTTTAGCAAATTTTGCACTTTAGAGCTCTAAAAATTTATTTTTTAAAATGGCGGTGACACATGGAAATGCGTGAACAGATGGATAGAAAAAATAATAATGGACAGATGCACTGGAAAAAACTATATTGGACAAAGAGCCCGTGAGGGCCAGACTTCATTATTTTATAAAAACTAAACGTTTCTTTGCGTATTGGCACCAACACAGGGAGTAACAAAGACAATATTTAAAATCTTTCGTCAAATTATAAATTCTATTTTTTTTTCTTCGGCATAGTTTCGTTACTTTGGTGTATGGCAAGGGCTTGCCACGACACTGAGTAGGTATCTGGCAGTGTATGACGTGATTTTTAATATTATTCCGAAGAAAACATAAAAAAATTAGACTTTACACTTTGACGGAAGATTGTATACGTCTTTGTAAGCCGTCAAGTACCTATCTTCCAAAGCCGCCATGATCCAAACTTCATAGTCACTGATCGTTCCTCCCTGTGTGCCTAGTTATGTCCCCCGACAAGCGCAGATAAACTTTCAGCTTTTATAAAATAATAACGAAGATGTCTTCACAGGCTCTCCTTCTATACTTGTTTTATTACGAAACCTTAAAAAGGGTATCATTAAAGTAATTGTATGCCTACATATAGATACTATATAGATATAGATACTACTTACATAGGTATACCATAAAAGTAATACGATGGATAATTTTTGCTAATCAGTCATTAGATACTCAATTTTCGCAGTGGTCTACTTATTATTTAATGCTAAATCATTTAAATAATGCCTAGTAGTCGTAGGTCATTCACCTACTTAGGTGTTTAATTTCTGGTCGGTTCATAGTGATTTTAAAATTGTAAATAGGTACTTATAGTAGGAGAGCCTAAGAGGCTAAATAGGGATTTATTAGAGCGTCGTGGGGACCTATTGGATTGTGAAGATTAGGTGCTAAAAAGAAAAAAAGGTTATATGATGTAACCGCTTTCACTGCTTGGGAGAGCGCGTACAGGTTTTCAAAAATGTAAAAAAATATAGGTAGGTAACTATATGTATTCACAAATAGATACTCGAGCGCTTTAGATATTACCTAATAGTAGATAGGTATATAATGCGCCACACGTGTTCTGTCGGTTTGCATGGTCGTACGAATATGTAGAAGGGGGCGCTCCAACTTAGGCTGCATTATCACTTGCCACCAGGTCTAACTGCAGCCTAGCGCGAGTCTAGAAATCTAAAAAAGAAAAGAAAATAGACCCAAAAATATTTATCGAGCGCATCAGATATTGAGAAGGGATGTTAAGTGAATCCTCAAGTAGGTGTTATTCTAAAAACTGTAGATTTGGAAGCAACCAATGTCATGGCCAATTTTTGAAACTTTGTGAGTCTCCCATTTCCTTATGTCACGCTCAAATTCTCAGATCAATGAAATACACACTCTTCTGCATCTAATTAACTTAAGTACCTTGTCTTAATCTGGCGCGCTCGAGTAAATCCCAAAATCCCCTCTTGTGGGCTCCCCTACCATTACATATCAAAAATTGCAGAACCACCAGCAAGGTTCGAACATGCGCGGCGTCTCTTTTAGCTATCACGCACGGAGCGCCTTTGAGTAGGTACCGATGAGGCCACTTCCGAAATTTCTTTAAAGTGTACTTAGGTAAAATCCATACTAATATTATAAATGCGAAAGTGTGTCTTTCAGTCTGTCTGTCCGTCTGTCTGTCTGTCCGTCTGTCTGTCTGTCTGTCTGTCTGTCTGCTAGCTTTTCACGGCCCATCCGTTTAACCGATCTTGATGAAAATTGGTACCAATAGAGATAGCTTGCATCCCGGGGAAGGACATAGGCTACTTTTGATCCCGGAAAATTAAAGAGTTCCCACGGGATTTTTAAAAACCTAAATCCACGCGGACGAAGTCGCGGGCATCATCTAGTACTTTCATAAAATTATAAAATATATTCTATGTAATGGAATTTCCTTATTGAGCTACTTATAGGTAGGTACCTTAAAATGACGTCATGCAACGGAAGTTAATCCCGGAAAACTTTCCATGATTGAGTACCTACCAAATGATTGAAGGTACCTACCGACTTACCTCTAATAAGTAAATAAATACTATAAGTCCCGCAAATTGCTAATGTGCTTGGCCGCCATTTTAGTGACTTCAGCACTAGACTGAAGTTTTGAGCTGATGGTGTATTTTATTTCGGCTGACGTCAAAATGTCGTCATTTCGATTTTAATGAGACATGGTTCCAGCGCAATAGCCATTTGCGGGACTTATATTCGTATACATTCTCACGCCTGCCTATTCTGTAGGTATACTTAGGTAGCTACTTGACTTTAATAAACAAGACTCTCAATCAGCGCAATAATTTATAGTAAATAATTAAATACACGTAAAAAATTTGAACAAACCTTCGAGCATTTCGGCAATGAAAGTTTATAAATTTGTTAGTGATTCTCTCAAATTGATATAGTTTTAGGTTTAATTATGTAGTTCGATTTTAATTTAGTTTGTAACGATGGGGCTAGCATATAGATTATCTGTAAAAGCCCCTTATAAAATAACAGATATAAATAAAAAAACATTGCAACATTGTCACAGTACCTATTATAGTATCTACTGACGACATTCTAGTGAAGCAGATGCTTTATAATAACATCTCACTTGTCGGAATCCTACAGTATCAACAGGATACTGTTATTATCAGCAATGATGTTATTATTAAGTCGGTATAACAGTGGTTCTTCTTACTTAAGGGTATTTTTCCAAAGCTAAGCAGAGTAGACTTTGAGAGTAGATCAGCCCATAGGCACTACGTTCTAAAGTGCCTAGAATCTAGATGTTACTTGATCGTCACCTTAAACTACTTTTCTATCTACCAAGTACCTAGACCAACCCGACCTATCTTCTGATCTACCTTCGCATAAGGCGGATTCCATGTACCTACTTAGACTATCGTATCCAGTGATATGAATAAGTCGATCGTATCTGACAAAATATTTCTAAACTACTTTTCTTTCTGAAATGATTATCATTTCCAGAAAGAAAAGAAATTAAAAAATATCAAACATTTGAAATTTTTCAAAATTAATTAATTACCTACGATACAAAATTTAAATCGTTTGAACACGTAGGTAGGTACGAGTAGGTACGTAATATATATATATATATATATACAAAATACTTAATAGACGACTGTTTACGTAGTCGATCTATCGATGTAACGTAGGCGCACCAAGAACTATGAATCAACTCAGCGCGCCATCAGGTGCCATCAGCATCGAAGAGTAGGTACGTCGATTCTTCTAGAGTATCTGCATCTTTTTCTTTTTATATTGCAAAAAAAGGACGGAACATGAATTTTACATTTAAATACTCTAAATCCTAGTGCACGCTCACGCTAGTGAATGTTCTAAAATATAGTTGTGCTCAGAATCAGTACCAATATCTACTCACGAGGCGCCGTCAGTGAATACGAAGAGCTAAAAATACCTAGGTACCTACTTATTCTGAACAATTTTTAAGGGCTAATGGAAGTTCGCATAATTTTTACAATTGGGTACCCAACTACCATAAAAGGCAGGTGTTACAAGTTACAACACCCACAAGGTGGGTTTCAAGAAAGGAATGGTTATAATAACTAATTACTTACTAACAATAATAATACTTGTCTACTTCAAGCAATTTCGATTTGTTTCAACACTGACTTATGTTGTTGTTACCTAGATAAACATCCACCCTACGAAGTAAAGCAAGGTGTTTTTCATTTTACAGGTGGAAATTCAATCATTCGTAGGCTTTACCTACCTATATTACCTAATAATAATTAATAGCACATAGGTAAAGGCACTCAATACTATTTTCATTACCTATTACCTGTTGTTGTTCTGTACCTCAAAAGGAAAAACGGAACCCTTACCTATAGGATCCCTTTGTTGTCTGTCTGTCTGTCGGTCTGTCAAGAAACCTACAGGGTATTTATCGGTGACCTAGAACCATGAAATTTGGCAGGTAGGTAGGTCTTATAGCAGACATTAGAGGAAAAATCTGAAAATCGTTACAAATTAACCTTTGACTGCAATATCTCACCTAATCTAGTGGTAAGTGATGATGCAGTCTAAAATGGAAGCGGGCTAACCTGGAAGGGGTATGTATAGGCACAGCCTTGAAATATAGTAGTAGTATTTCGTTAAACTGTAGTATAGGGGTAGTTTTATTAAACTAATAATAGCCCTTTTGGTTATACACGGCATCGTACTGCAAGGCTATGTTACGGCTGAACCAAACCAGAAAAGATAAAATTTAGAAATTATGAAATTCCAAATTTTTCCAACCGGGAATCGAACCTGGGATCTTCCCCTAAGACCACAGGGCTCACCACTGCGCCACAGAGGTTTTTAAAAATTCCGTAGGGAATCGATTCCCCAGGTTAAAGAGTGCCCTATGCCCGTTTCCCAAAGCTCTTCCGCTCCACAGAAGACATGAGGGAAGAAGGAGACGTTCTCTCACCATAGCAAATACTTAGGGGCATACTTGTGCCTGTTCAATGTCAGGACGTCCCCGTCGCTTCAATACCCGGATACTCAGATACCCGGGATCTTGAAATGCATCATTCAAGACGTGGACTGTGCCGCTGGAATTTTTAGTGAGTAGGTATCCGGCAGAGCCAGTGAGTCCCACATACCCGCTTTTGTCCTAGAAGCGTAATTGAAATCCACAGCAAAAAAATTTAAGCAATGCTATCTCCGTGCATTTCAGCGGTCGGGATCGGACAAACAAAATAAGTACAAATATCTAGACACTTTTCTGTATTTTTGATATTAAATTAAGTAGGTACTTATTGATTAATTTTTATAGACAACTAGCTTACTCTCGCGACTTCATTCACGTGGAGTACACAAAATCTCAACCCCCTATTTCACCCCCTTAGGGGTTGAATTAGCAAAAATCCTTTCTTAGCGGATGCCTACGTCATAATAGCTACCTGCATGCCAAATTTCAGCCCGATCCGTCCAGTAGTTTGCCCTGTGCGTTGATAGATCAGTCAGTCAGTCAGTCACCTTTTCTTTTTATATATTTAGATATGCAAAGGTGTCTGCATTCAATATCAACAATAATAATTAATTTCAATTCCTTCACAAGTCATTGCAGGTATTAATTTTAATCCGTGGTGTGAAGGAGTTTATTTCAGAAGTTTGACTGAAACAGACGGACAAAGTGCAAACTCATCCAAATAGATGGTAGCTCGTTTCGATCGGTCAAATTAATGAAATTATATTTATCTCTTAAAAACCAACTTCACCCCTTCAATCCACTTTGAAACCAAACAACATCCGGGGCCCTGGCCACATGAAAAATTCAGGTATTCGCTTTTAGGGTTCCGTACCCGAAGGGTGCCAACGGGACCGTATTACTAAGACTCCACTGTCCGTCTGTCCGTCTGTCTGTCTGTCAGCGGGCTGCATCTCGTGAACCGTAATAGGTAGGCAGTGTATTGAAGTTTTCACAGAATGTGCGTTTCTATTGTATCCGGTATAAGAACAAATAATAAGAAGTTCTAAATAACCGCCGTGAAAAAGAAAATTGAAAAGTGTTATCCCTTTAAATACGTGGGTACGGAACCCGACCGATCTTTGTTAATTCAATTGCATGGATGCTATACAAAGATTGTATAATAAATATTATATACCTATTACCTACCCTTTAATCTCCGGATATAGGTACAAGATAGTGACAGCAGATAATTTCTGAAGTTCTTTGTGACGTAGATGTCCCTAAACTCTGAAGACGCACTGAAGCTTCAATAATGTACTTAATCGAAGGGAACAGGATGAATAATTATATCTATCTAATGGTTAGTGATGTAAGTAGATAATTCTGTGGGAAACCTGGCTACCATGCCCAGTCGTTAAAAGGCATGGATGACTTCAGGAAGAGAATGGTCACACATACGGTTGTTAGGCCCAAAAATACAAGCTGCACTCGACATACTTACCTTTATATTGGCCTATCAATATACCTAAGTACCTTATTTATAGCTGGAAAGCCATACCTACGTTTTCAAAGCTGGAAATATCTATTATAATAAAAAATTCGGTAATTGAATCGACATATTCTACACTAGATGATAGCCGCGACTTCGTCCGCGTGAATTTAGGTTTTTAAAAATCCCGTTACTCTTTGATTTTCCGGAATAAAAAGTAGCCTATATCCTTCCTTGGGAAGTAAGCCAACTCTGTACCAAATTTCGTCAAAATCGGTTGAACGGATGGCCCGTAAAAAGCTAGCATACGGACAGACACACTTTTGCATTTATAATATTAGTATGCATTGGCATGAGACGACACAAGAAAGCGGTGATGAACTATAGTGGTCAAGATGTTGGCCTCCTAGTAGTGGGGGTCCGAAGTTAGATCCCAGGCACGCACCTCTACCTTGTCGGAGTGTTATATTATGTGATAGGTGCCTTTTTAAGAAATTGAGTACTATCACTTTAACGGTGAAGGAAAACATCGTGAGGAAACCTGCTTGTCTGCGAGTTCTTCATAATGTTCTCAGAGGTGTAAAATTTGCCAATCCGTTGTGGGCCAGCGTGGTAGACTATGGCCACATCCTTCTCAATCTGAGAGGAGACCCGTGCTCAGTAGTGAGGCGGCAATGGGTTGATGATGCGCATGATGATTCTACATTGCTTTGGTCGCTCTGCAGGTGCTGTGTGCAACGCGCTACACTGGCAAAAGCTGTAACAAAACCCGGATAAGTCGGGCACGAAAATATTTGATCGGACAAGACCTTATTAAGTCAAACATGTCCAGCTAAAGTCGGTTCTTTGGCAACCTTAGTCAATCTACCAAGTCTTCTTATTCTTCGCGTGGTACGGAACCCTGCGAGTTGTACCTCGCAATTGACGGTTTTTTCCATTTAACTGAGAACATCCAGCTCTATTATGTTATGCCTGGTAATTGAATAATAGCGTGAACACGATGCATGTCAGTTGCAGTTGTTTGATAGAATAATACCGGATCTCTAGCGTGCTTAGGTACCTAATATCCTGCTACGAGAAGTGAGGTGTGAATAATATCATAGCAAAATAGGTTATTAAATAACTAGCTTATGCTCGCGCCTTCGTCGCGTGGACTGCACAAATTTCAAACCCCTATTTCACCCCTGGGTTCAGTTTCAAAAATCCTTTCTTAGCGGATGCCTACGTCATAATAGCTATCTGCATGCCAAATTTCAGCTCGATCCGTCCAGTAGTTTGAGCTGTGCGTTGATAGATCAGTCAGTCAGTCAGTCACCTTTTCCTTTTATATATTTAAATAAGCATACATACTCACATGCTGTAGTATTCTGAAGAAAATAAAAAGAAAATGTGCTAAAGCACCACTGAGTCGGTGCCATTTTGTTTGTTCAATAACCCTGTCCATACGAAGTAATATATATATTATAATTCAATGCTTCATGCATATTTTGACGTGAAATTTTACTGTGGTGCTCAATAATTTTGTCCCGGGCTCTACGGTTCAATTAATTTGTAAAGGAAATCACAAAAGCCTTTGAAGCGGTCAGTGCTAAAACCAACATAAACATTTCATGCCAAATACACCATACGAGTTAATTAAAATGTCTCATTTATTTGTATTCATTACCTAGTGAATAGCCCTCGTTGAAATTACATAATTGGACGCCGCCATGTACCTAGGTACACTTATATTACATCACGAACAAGTAATACTAGGTAGGAATAGGTAATCATAGATAGATGTCCACTGCTGGTCATAGGTCTCTTATAGGGACTTCCATACGCCACGGTCTTGCGCTGCCTGAAACCAGCGGCTCCCTGCCGGGGGTTCACCTAGTCAGGGGTCCTCCAACGCTGCCTCTTCGCTACCCAAAGGGAGCCAACGGGACCCTATCACTACCTAAATCAATTTCATTAGTCTGAAAAGAAAGCATACAGAGTGCGTTCATAGATACCCGTCGATAATACTAATAATCTCCTCCCGACCGAATTACGATCACGGCGGCCGCCAATCTCCATAGAAATAAGCCAACTGCGCGGGAGATATTATAGTGAGCCTCCTGAGGCCCGGGAGTGACAAACTGTCACCTTCCTAACTCTTTTTTTTTTTTTTAATTCATTATAGGTATACGCTTGACCACAATCACACCTGATGGGAAGTGATGATGTACGGCCTAAGATGGGACGCGTTTACCTAGAAGATGCCTATTCACTCTTGTTTTAAAGATACCCGGGTTGTAATTGGTAGGAAACACATATCGCGGAAGAGTATTCCAAACCTTAGCCATACGTATGAGGAATTTCTTCAGAAAAACCCAATAAGTGCTTATTTTTAACCCGGCCCGGGGAATCGAATCCAGGACCTAGTCATTCACAGTCGAACATGCTAACCAAGATCAAGAAGCACAGTATATAATATCTAAATATATAAAAGAAAAAGGTGACTGACTTACTGACTGACTGATCTATCAACGCACTGAAATTTAGCATGCAGATTGCAGATAGCTATTATGACGTAGGCATAGGGGTTGGAAATTTGTGTAGTCCACGCGGACGAAGTCGGGAGCATAAGCTAGTTGTAAATAAATTTGATCACAAAAATCAGCAAGTTTTTGCAACGAAGAGAAAGTATTTGTCTTTATTTCGGATAGAGGCGTTTATGGACCTTTAAAAATTCGCGGCATATACCTACACGGATAGAATTACACACCTTCTCATGACGGCATAAATTACGCTATCGATAGCCTATCGTATTATTATCCGAGCATTTACTAACTCAGGTAAAATTATTTAACAATTATCCTTTTTAATTTTGCCTTTACGTAATTTTGTACCAAACTTCAACAAATCTCTGTAGATAGCTTGCAAGTTGCATCCAGGGGAAGGACATATGCCACTTTTTGGCGCAAATATCCTAAATATTAATTAAAAACCTAAATCCACACGAATAAGTCACGGGATCATCTCGGAGACAGAATTATAGGCTACTTTTTACACAACTGCGAAACGCAAAGGAGTTTTAGATAATATTAATTCTTAGTTATCCAGGAAATCAAGGAATTCCCACGGATTTTGTAAATACTGAAACTGAAATTTACGCGGACATCGTCTAGTTTCCAATAGGTTTTCCAATATTTCAGTTCAATTTCAATGTGAACAGATCAAAGGCGGTTTTTGATGACATATCCTTTGAACTATTTTTGGATTCTGGACAAAAGCAAGTCCAATATGGAATTTTTGTGTAATAAATGAATTGTGCAATACTCGCCCGGGCATTGTTGACGTTATAGGCTGCACGCTTTGCCCGGGCAGACAACAATGCATTTGGTAATCAACAAAATATTTTCCACATAGCGAAACCCTTTGAAATGAAGCCTGGTATTTTACGTGTCCCTTATTTCGCCTATTCGTTTAACTATCATCTCGTATAGGTATGTATTTAGCTTTTCGATGATATATAATCGACTGCAGTGACGGCCATATCATATTGATCATTGACTTATATATTTTTGTTCGCTTGACCATATCTTTTCTTGATATCACTGTCCAACATCAAAACTACCTATTTGAACAAGTTCTAATCTGCCCTGCTGTCTGCTGTATTCAATTTGCTTCTAAATATTTATAGCCAGTGTCACTCGGGATGATATAAGGACTCTAACGTACCCCACATACATCCAAATCTCTCCCGGCATTTAGAAGTTATGGTATAATAAAGAAACTCACATACCTACATAGGTACATGAACGCGGAAACCGCTCCTTTGTTGGGCATCGGGTAATAAAGTAGAAAAAACCACAAGGTAAATTCGCTATGATCCGCCAAAGCAGACAAATCTGTTTGGTACAGTAACATGCTACATGCGTAGGTACCTAACGCCCACCCTCTCACTACTAAAGAGACAGGAAAATCAAGCAATAGTTGCAACATGTCGGCAATGGTAGGTAATAAGAAAACGAAAAATAAGCCTATGCACAAAGTAAAACATTCCACGATCCCACGACAAAAGTTTCGGCAACAAGTTTCGTCAACCAGTTTTAACAACAAATTTCGTCAACTAGTTTCCGCAACAAGGTTCTGCAACAAGTTTCGTCAACCAGTTTCAACAACAAGTTTCCGCAACAAAGTTCTGCAACAAGTTTCGTCAATAAGTTTCCGCAGTAAGTTTCGTCAACAAGTTTCCGCAACAAGGTTCTGCAATAAGTTTCGTCAACAAGTTTCGTCAATAAGTTTTAACAACAAGTTTCGTCAACAAGTTTTCGCAACAAGGTTCTGCAACAAGTTTCGTCAACATGTTTGCAACAAGTTTCGTCAAAAAGTTTCGACAACAAGTTCCTGCCCATCTATCGTGTCTTAACAGACAGATGGACAGACAGGCAGACAACAAAGTGATCCTAAAAGGTTCTTTTTTCCATTTGAGGTACGGAACCCTAATAAAGCGTGAAGCATCACAAAGCCGACTGAGGTAAGTACCTACTACTTCACTCGGCTTATCATGGCTTGCTTTTATTTACCAGTTCAAATCAAATGATTATACAAGCGAAAGTAGGCAGTGCCACCAGACTTTCTTTTTTTTACCGATACGGTAAAGTTTAAAACAAATATTTTTTAGGGTTCCGTCTCAGCAAAAAAAATTGTAGAGTTCCGTGGGATTCTTTACAATACGTACCTAGGTAATAATAATAAATAATGATTATAACTAAAGAAATAATTTGGTGAGTTTGTGTAGCCATACCCACCTACGTAGGTTTGTGGAAGGTAAAATCCGCCACTACTGCACCAATTTGAACATTCTTTCACCATTTGAAAGGTAAGTACCTAGTAGGTACATTTCAGATAGAGATAAAGTTATATATTACCTGTTTCATATTCCACCCGAGTGAAACCGGGTGATTCAGCTAGTAGGTACGGATAGGAAAAATACAATGCTTCATTATTGCAATTTGTGATATACATATATTACATAAACTTGTAATATATCTATTGTTTTCCTTCCCTTAGCATATTTCTTATTATAATGAACCAGTATTCGCTGCTCGTAGGTACTACTTCTAACTTGTAACCTTTATTTGACAGACAACGTTGATTCGGATTACGAATGCCATCCTGAACTTCATAACCGGTTAGGGATGAACCAGTAGCACGGGTTTAAAATAATTATTATCTACAGTCCACATGTTACCCAAATAGGGTCAACGATTAATATCAGATATTATTCATAATAAGCGTATAAAACTTGCTCTTCCAGACAGGGAGAGAAAGTCTAGCCCTGACCCCTGACAGTAATGACCCCACGAAAGTTCCGATACCTATTAAGTACCTACATTACAGTTTCGAAACATAAAATCAACCAAAATCCAAAGGCTGTTTCACATTTACAACTGCTTATCTAAAAACACATCGTTGCGTCCGTTGCTGCGCATGCAAAAATAGGAAAAAAAGATAGGTTTTCAGGAGAAACTAGGTAGGTAAGTAAATATTAAACTAATTTTTTTTTTTGAAAAATATTGCTTTAAGATTTACATCAAAATTACTTAGGTACCTATCTCTTGAACTAGCACACACGCTGTAGAAGGGGTTTTGTGCATACACACGTGCCTTTTAAAACTAAATGACATCAAAAACACAACTTGTAAAAAATCACATAGCGGATTTTTTATGTGCAGCGGTGATACATAGGTAGGTGCTTAGCCTAACCTAACTCGTCGTTGAGAGTCGCTGGCCTAAATGCGCCGGATAACCGAGATGTTCCAATGTCTACAATTTTTTTTTTTTTAATATTAGCCATGTTAAATAGAAATAAATAAAGAAAGAAAAGACGTTTATTTATACAATTGTGCCACACATCACAACTTAAAGCTAAGAGCTGGTTATTCCGGCGCTTCTTCCACCTGAGAACAAGCAAAAGAAGCGCCGGAACAAACTGTCATATTGTGTGGCACAACCCGAAAAAAGGGTCCCAGCTCAGCATTATGCTGTATGCCTTGTTGCACAAGAACATACAGCGCTGTTTAGTAAATGACTAATATTCCCCTTTCCTCTCCAACTAAGCGTCATGCTTGTGCTAGGAGTAGTTACGACAATAGTGCAACGGGCGGGGTTTGAACCGTCGACCTTTCGATTTTCAGTCCACTCCTTTACCGGTTGAGCTATTGAGGCTAGTTAGTTGTCTTGCATGTTCCCATATCCTTATATAATATTATAAGTCCTTTTATATAGGTAGATAATCAATGAAACACTCATCTTATAGGATTTCGCCTTGAAAATTAACGCGGTAAAATCCACAACTCTTCGCATTAGAGCCGGCGATAGACCTTAGCTAAAAAATTCTTTTAAAAACTGCCCGTTTTCGCTATTTTTAGAAACCTGTCCAACAAGTCCAGCCCTGTCTGGAATAGCCGACTACCAAATAGCATTTGGAGGTGAAACGTGTCAGAGGGAGACGAAGTGATGGCTCTAAGAAGGGCAAAGGAGGATAGGTGATCGGCTAAATTCTTGCATGTCAATATATTGTGGTCGGCAAGCGGTGTGTGCCCCGCTGCCGCTGGCGAAATGCGAACAGTTATAAAAATTAACGAAATAATTACTTGCTTTGGACGAGCTTTCGTTTAGGTATAAATTACTTAAGCATTAAGTAAATGATGCCTGTGACTTAGTCCGCGTGGATTTCTTTCTTTATACTAAGTCGTATTTCCTGATCCCATCGGTGACGGTGAAGGTCGTGACTCCTTCCCATTAGTCACTTATTGGCAGGAGTATTCTCCGGATAACAATGCGGTGGTTTCCAGATGCTTCCGCAAATAACTCAATAAGAGAAAGAGATTTCGCCTCTTAGCTTTTAACATGGACAGAAAGAAACGAAAAGGCCAAATTCAGAGTTCGGACCTCTAAAGTCGGTCACCCATCCAGTTACCGACTTGGGTCAATATTGAACAGTCGCATTGGAAACGTCCGTCCGCGTGGATTTAAGGTTTTTTTAAAATCCCGTGAAAACTTTTTTGATTTTCGAGGATAAGATGTAGTAGCCTACCGTGTTCGGGATGTAAGCTAACTCTGTACTATTTTTCGTCAAGTCGGATAGTAAATTTTTTGATTTTTACTTTATATTTCACCATCCTAGTCTATCTTCTCTAGGTATGTATAAAAATGAATCACTGAATGTGTTGCTGATCGCAAATCTCGAGAATAGCTGAACCAATTTCGCTAATTCTTTTTTATAATATTCCTTGAAGTACGAGGATGGTTCTTACGGAGAGAAAAATTTAATTCAACTTCCCTCTCAATTTTCTAAACTCCACCCGAGCGAAGCCGGGGCAGGTCAGCTAGTAGGTATAATATATAAAAGGAAAAGGAGATGGACTGACTGATCTATCAACTGAGCTCAAACTACTGGACGGATCGGGCTGAAATTCAGCATGCAGATAGCTATTATAACGTAAACATCCGCTAAGAAAGGATTTTTAAAAGTTCAACCTCTAAGGGGGTAAAAAAGGAGTTTGAAATTTTTGAAGTCCACGCGGACGAAGTCACGAGCATAAGCTAATACTTACTAATATCATGACAGAGGATTCAGTAGTTCCTATGACTGTCTAGCCTCAGGCATATTGTATGCCTGGGTATATTATCACACCCCGCTTCGTTATTCCCAACAGCTAGGGCGCCGCTTCATCTAAGTTGAATAGGTAAGTAAGTACGTAATCCATCTTAGTTTTTCGGTCAAGACAAAAACACCTGTTGCCAATTCGCCCCACCGGTCGCCACAGTATTCTTCAATGCCAAAAAATGCCCGTTCACCAAACCGCCAACTTTCACGCCCGTGAAAAAATGTAACCTTTCTAACAACTATACAAGTTAGCCTGTGCAACTATTGTGTCGCAACCGGCAACAACAGCCGAGCCGATTTCTAATGACATGACATGGACTACCACCTAACGAATGCTGCTCAAATATACTTAGTACTTACGTGTTATTTAGAACATTTTATAGGGTTCCGTACCTCAAAGGAAAAACGGAACCCTTATAGGATCACTTTGTTGTATGTCTGTCTGTCTGTCAAGAAACCTACAGGGTACTTCCCGTTGACCTAGAATCATGAAATTTGGCAGGAAGGTGGGTTTTATAGCTGGCATTAGGGGAAAAATCTGAAAACCGTGAATTTGTGGTTACATCACACAAAAATAATAATTTGTGGTCATAAACTAATAATTATTATTTTCAATTTTCTAAGTAAGATAACTATATCAAGTGGGGTATTATATGAAAGGTCTTTTTCTGTGCATTCTAAAACTGATTTTTATTTATTTTTATGCATCATAGTTTTTCAGTTATCATGTAAAATGTCGAAAAAATACGACTGAATTACGGAACCCTCGTTGAGCGAGCCTGACTCGCACTTGGCTGGTTTTTTGTTTACTTATGTAAGTACTTACAAGGTACTAAATAGAATAGAAGTATTATTTATTCCAATAAGCTTTTACAAGTAACTATACTGACTAGTCTTTTGAATCCTCAAATGCATCTATATTCTATCCCACTGGTTCAGATCGGAATGCCTTTCCTACTGGACTAAGAGCCAGCGCGTGCCAGATCTTCGTTTTTTTTTAAAAGTTTATATGCGTATTGTCCCTAACACACTGGTCAACCCAACTATCAGCGACTATGAAGTTTGGATCATGGTGGTTTTGGGAGTTAACAGGCAGTGATGTGGTTACTCTATGTTAACACTTAACAGGTAATAAAAGTGTAAAAAAAATTACGGCAAAGCACCTATAAGGTTGCGGTTCGTTAGCTAAAGTCGTTCTTACCGTTTTACTTCTGTAGTAGATACGGACCCTCGGTGCGCGAGTCAGTCGCATTTGGCCGGTTTATTTTACTTTACGTGGCATTGCAACGCATGCCGGGTACAGCTAGTAGTCAATAAAAATCTAAATCCAAATATAGATAAACTATATTCTCTTTCATTGGCGTCAATGTGTACCTACCTGCTGTGTCTTTATGAACAGGAATCTATAGCGACAAATGCTGAAATGTTATTCAGCTAATAATGGAGCAAATAAGGAAAATAACTGAGAAAATTACGCCGTCGACGATGGTGAATAGACCTACCTGACCATTAAGTTGAAAACATGGAGTAACAAATAAGGTGTCGAAAAAACGCGCCCACTTAATGATCACTTGGCGCTGACCTAGGCTTCTTCGCATAAAAATAAACCAGTTCTTCTTTTACCAGTACCTAAGTATTGTCTATTTTATAAATGTCCTCATTTAAATTTTTTTTACACCAACATTACTGTAAAAGTTATATATTTTGAGCCATCTTATATCCTTACTTTAGTTTATTTTACTATTGCTACATTACTATAAAAATTGTAGATAAAGATAGCAATCCGTTGAGAGAGAGAAAAATTAAGTCCACGAATTTATAATAACTACGAAAAGCGTGAACTTGACTACCAACTAAGTACCACCAGCTACGAGTAAGTAACCAGTCAGGTTGGGTCAATTCCACACTATGTTGGCAAAAAGGTAACCAAAAGGCAAAATTTTCATGATTACGGTTAATTAATATTTTAATCGTTAATCGTGATTAAAATTATATGATTAAATACATATTGTTGTACAAGTAGGTACATACAACAATCATTTTTAACCGACTTCAAAAAAAGGACGAGGTTCTCAATTTAGAGTGAATGTTTTTTTCTTTATAATATGTGCACCGAATTCTCTGAGATTTCTGAACCAATTTGCGTCATTTTTTTTGTAATCGATAGAAGAAGTGTGCGAGATGGTCCTATAAGAATTCTGGTTCTAACTCAACCCTGATGCTACAGCAGCGGTGCTGCAAAGCTAAATTGCGGTAATTTCGGAAACTTCGAATGTGAATTGATATTGTAAATGCCAAGCATAATATATACTTGGCACTTACAATTTAAACAGCCTTGTATTTTTTTCTTGTTTTAAAAACTTACCTTAATCTGTACAAAATATTAATTAAATTAACGATTAACGATAATTTTTTAAAATTGCGAAATTAATTGCGATTAACTTAATTACGATTATATAAGTTTAATCACGTTTATTTTAATCTGATTAAAGTTAATCAAATTATCTATAAATATAAATTAAATCGATTAAAAAAAATTAATGCCAACACTGACTCCATATTGCGAGTTATTGCTGCTCTAGTAATATAATGAGAACACCTCTGCACCATCAACCAACCAGGAAAACGATTTATCGGATCAATAGAAATTATGTTGCCCTCGGCGACAAACAACTGCTATGATAGGTACTGGAATTCTCTTTTATATACGTCTTGTACCTACCTAATTGAGTATACAATTACAAAAATATTGTTCTTATAATGATTGATGGCAATCAAGATACTATTGAAAGTCCATCTCATGAATTTTACACTCGAGATTATTTTGTTAGAATTTGGTTGATTATTTACAAATATTGCTTACTTATAATTATTTATTGGATTTTCTTATGATTTATTTATATTATAGAATTGTAGGTACTATGCGACACGTTGAGGGGGCAATCTCTATCCCGCACAACTCCCCCGCTAACCCGGTGCGGGATAGCGTGGGTGGTGAGCGGGGCGTCCCTCAGCCCTCATTGCCATCTTGACCTATCGTGTATTATATCTACATAGTTAGATCCTTATATATAAGTCCTTATAAAATAATATCTTATAAATAGGTATATAGGTAAAAGGAAAAGGTGACTGACTGACTGACTGATCTATCAACGCATAGCTCAAACTACTGGACGGATCGGGCTGAAATTTGGCATGCAGATAGCTATTACGATACGACGTAGACATCCGCTAGGAAAGGATTTTTGGAAATTCAATCCCTAAGGGGGTAAAACCGGGGTTTGAAATTTGAGTAGTCCACGCGGACAAATCGCGGGCATAAGCTAGTTATTAAAATAATAATGTAAAATTGGCTTGTATCAAAAGTTGGCCGTTGTCACCCTTCGGGTACGGAACCCTAAAAACTTAATTCGCTTAAGAAAATCTACTCAACTGATTCTTCAAAATGAAGGCACACGAAATACCTAGCTGCCCCTAAAGGAAGCCGCAATAACTTGCTAGTTATGTCGTTATGTGAGCGAAATGAAAAGAACAGTTGAAAAAGTTTTTGTATGCGATCAACGCACACAACGCTATGAATCACGAACTTTTTTGCTTCGCTTCGCTTGTAAAACGAACCAAGCGCCACTGTTGCTATGCCAACAGCCACCACTTTATTTTATCCTGTTTCCTTATTAAATATTTAGTGACCGGTACAACTATAGGCTCTTATAGAGAGCGCGCCAATTTGAATTCAATCAATTAAAATCCGGTGCGGAATTAATTCCGGAGTGCGCGCGCTTCTATGTAGTTCTATAGTTCACAGATTTTGCGAAAAAAAAATCGCATGGAAATTTACCGTGGTGCGCGCTAGGTCGTACTATAAGAGTAATAAAACGCACTAATTGTAGTTTATTTGGCACATCATCATCATCATGATCAACCCATCTACTACAGAGCACGGATCTCCTCTCAGAGTGATTTTTGGCCATAATCTATCACGCTGGCCATGTGCGGATTGGTAGACTTCACACACCTTTGAGAACATTATGGAGAACTCTAAGGCATGCAGGTTTCCTCACGATGTTTCCTTCACCGTTAAAGCATGTGATGTTTAATTAATTGAAACGCACATAACTCGGAAAAGTTAGAGGTGGCGTGCCCCGGATCGAGCCCCCGACCTCTGATTAGAAGGCGGACGTCCTGACCACTAGGCTATCACATCTTATTTGGCTCATGTCTGTATTCCATGTACCTAGCTAGCACAAAAATTTTGATTATTAAAGTACTTTGAAAATAATGATCGTGACACTGGCGAAACAATCTGTGCCCAGTTGGCATACCTAAAACCCAATAATTGGGAATTTAATTGAATTGAATTGAAAATAAAAATAATAATTTGATAATTATTACAATTAACTTACTAGATGATGCCATCAATTTCGTCCGCGTGGATAATGATTTTTAAAAATCCTGTGGCAACGTTTTGTTTTCCGGGATAAAAAGTAGGAACTTAGCCTGTCTCAAGCTTTCTCTGTACTACCTATCTATTAAATTTCATCAAATCGGTTGAGCAGATGTGCCATGAAAAGGTTACAAGCAGACAAACACAAACTCACGGTTTTCGGATTTTTTCCTTTACTTATGCTATAAGACCTACCTACCTGCCAAATTTCATGATTCTAGGTCAACGGTAAGTACCCTATAGATTTTCTTGACTGACACGAAAGACAGACAGACAGACAACAAAGTGATCCTATAATGGTTCCTTTTTCCTTTTGAGGTAGGTACGGAACCCTAAAACTACTTAATGTTACCTACTTACTTAATGTGTTGTATGTAATGGGAAGTGAATAAGTTGTTAACAGTAAAGATCTGTAACCCCTAGTGCGCTATGATCACAAGCGAGACTTGTTGGACGGCAGTGGTGTCTTTCTGCGAGCAAGTGCTCGCATTAAAGGAGGCGGCTGAACGGGAAGGAGAGCTGGAGCCCAACGCTCATCCCATACGCCGTAAACGCCAAGGGCAAAGGAGGCGCCGATATGCTCACTACCTCGGGCCGTAAACCCGAAGAGGAAAGCGGGGGCATCCTGTAGGGAAGCCCTGTGAGGTATAGCTGTACCGCTGAGACGGCATAGTAGTATGCAAACTGCGTTCCTGTGCCGCCTCATCATGGCGTTGACGGGTCCGCTGGGTTTTATTGGGTATTCTGGCTTTACAGTGAGTCCCACATACCTCCCCGGAAGAAACGTGGTCAGCTGCGTTTCTTCCGGGGAGGATGCGTAAAAGCATTTCCCAGCGAAAAAAAGTATGTGGAGGCACGTAGGTACTTATTAGGTTGCGAACTATTTTTTTCGAGGGCTATAAAATATAGCCAATTGACACTTAAACAGCATAATAATATGCTTATACGTAAATACCTACTTAAAAATAAATAATTCAGTATTTAAATTATAGAGTTAGATATCGCGAAAAGTAAGAATGGGACGCGCCAACCTGTGTGCCGTTATGATTTGATCATACTAAGGACTTTTTGTCTCATAAAATTATTTATAGTAGGTAGGTAGAGCAGAGCTCAGCCGCTTAATTTCACTCAGGTGAAATCGCTCTGGGGGTGAACGATATACAGAGAAGTTTCATGGAAAATATCAAGAAAATTCTAGATGCACCGTTGAGCTGTCAGTCAGTAATTAGTTCCCCCTTTTATGAGTAGCGACCGTTCGTTCGTTCATATCCCGTCAAAATTTTGAAATATCCTGCCATTACCTATGACGACGGTAAAGAGCATTTTATATGTATACTGCACGCGCATTGCAGCTTCAAACTTTCAGCGAAAATTTGTCCAAAGTTGGCCTACTCCAGATTTAGCCAAGTACATTATATTTCAGCCGCATTGGGAACCCTCCTAGCTTTAGTGTTAGCGTGATTAAAATGATTACCATTAGGTACATTTTGGACAATCAAAGAGTGTTCAGTAGTCAGTAATTGATACTAAGTACTAATTTAAATAAATGGCTTAGACTTTGACTTTAGAGTTTTCGTTATGGATGACCCAAGTAAGTACGCATTTCTTACTGTATGAACTTCTCCCATCCTCTCTAGATGTCAGAGCCAGCGTGATTAGGCCGAGGACGCACTGAAGAAAAAGAAAAAGAAAAAGAAAAACGTTTATTTTTTAAAGCTGTAGCACACATTACCAGTTAGGTTATCCCGGCCACCCCATGATCTGTATGATGTTTAAAGGAGTTTATTTTACCGGAATCCTTGTCGCGTCGTCGACGCCTTGCCGGTGCCGCCTCGGCCTTACAACCAGTGGCGGATTTGCAGCCTTGGCCGCCCCAGGCCCGGGGCAATGTAGTAAGTACCTAGGTAACAGCTGTCCCTTTCTCAGCACCCATCATAATATAATGGACTACATAGTAAATTTACTTTACTGCCAACTTGAATCTTTTTTTTTAGGTTAGGTTAGGATTGGCCGCCCCTTATATCTGGCCACCCACCCAGGCCTACTGGGTCTTAGGGCAAATCCGCCAATGCTTACAACTTTTTATCGAGCGACATGTTGCTAGTATGGTCTTAGGCTATTATCGCCGTGCGAGCCCGTCGCCCGAGCCGAAAATCGTCGGTGTCATCGTACTTGAGTAGCCTAGTTACAGCGATATTTCGGTTTAAGTGGCCACGGCCGGCCCCGCACCTCGCCATCTTTCGATATTTTGCCACTTTTGTAGTTTATTTATTTAGAGATGTGAAACAAAGGTATCGATAAAAAACTTACCGATTTATTTATTTACTTAAGTACCTGTATCGGAATGGTAGGGGTTTCTATTCCAGTATCGGATAAAAGTATAAAATAAAAATCTGTAAGTAATATTTTAATTTATAATTATAACTAAAGTGAATGAATCCTTGTTTGCCCTAAGCATTCACTTTATACGTAATCGTTCATTCATATTCATACTTGCCTGTTATGATAAGGATAACTCTGTACAGTTGTTGTTGGGACTTGTGGAAACGTTTCTGATATGTTAATCGACGTAAAATAAGTGACGCGCGAATCGTTCATACAACGAGGCATTCTAATTATAACGCATGCTTACATCGATGCATGTTAAGCATAACCTAGATGGTAGGTATACCTAACTTGGATTTAAAAATAAATAACATCCTGGAAAAGTGCACAATCAGTTAATACTTGATACACGCGCAATAATATGTATTTATGTAGGTGTGACACAAGGTGCCAACATGTTCAAAAAATTCGCGTTTTGTAACATTGTTACTCAACGGGAATGTTTTGAAATTGTTGGCACCTTGTGTCACAGTGTTACACACGGGGGTGTGACTCAACGGGAATAACCCCTAGTGCCTACTAGTAGTATATTTACTCAGAAAAGGGTAAGTACTCTACGTGCCTAGGATCGAGCCCTGAACCCTCCAAGGAGTCCGAAGTCTTAAGCATTAGCTATCACAGCTTCCTACGTCAATATCAACATTACCTAATTACCAATTTTGCGTAAGTACGTACTAAAATCTGTTACACAACAAGTCTAGATAAACCGAGCATAGACGGCCGGCCCGTCCCTAATGTATTTACCTACTAGGCAGATAGGTATGTAGTGAATCTAGGACGTTGATAACGATAGATTACCTACTTGGACATGACGTATACTATTACATTACTATATTAATTAACATGGGAATGTATTTACACCCCTTGGAATATTAATTAATATATGAATAAAAAAGCGTCTGGCGGAAATTACCACCGACAAGAAGTGTCTGGCAGTATTTAATACTTTGTAAAGTGGACTGTAGTGATAATAAAAAGAATACCCGGCTGAGTTTGTTGTGGGCTCTTCTCAGACGCGTTTGGAACCCTCGTAGCTTTAGTTTTAAGTTTGCGTAATAATTAACACCACTATATCTTACAAATCAAACAACTGACTATCAATAATTTATTACCTATTTTAAATAAATCATTTGACTTTGACTTTAACTTTACTAATTATTATTAGTAACAATATTCTGAAAAACGTACATGAAAATCAGCAGTCATAAATTTTGAAGTAGGTACCTACTCTCAGTAGCTGATGCCCATAAATTGGCCCACGGCACACGCTAGCAGATATGCGTTCGTTAGGGAGTAGGTAGGTACCTGGGGATTCCAACATCAATGGTAGGTACACACTAACAGTAACATTTTTACACTATCCCACACAGTTTGAGAAAATAAGGAAGGCCTGGTGGCAGTGGGATCTTGCCCTATATTCGTTTTGGCTTTTGAAAAACCTTTAGTGTAGTTTGTTTCAAGAATTTTGAAAAGACAGCAGAGATTTTTTTTATTTTTTTTAATACAATAAAACTTAAAGCTAGCCTTATCTAATTACTATATAAATCATGACCGCGTGGAATGGTGCCAAGAATACTGGCTGCATTTCCGCGCTGGACAGCCAGGCTGATCCGCTGCGCAAAAAATGAGCCAGCCCTTCTGTCACCAGTTGAGGCTATTAATAGCAGAGATCGGTATAATTAGTATTCATTAATATTTCAGTTAGTTCGCAAGCTAACTTTTTTGTGAGCCATTCTATTTGTAGCGCGACGGACGGGCGAAACCGAGTTTAGCACCGCGACGGACGGGCGAAACCGAGTTTAGCACAAACTTGTTAGATAGCCGTTGGCCAGTTTTCGCAGGAATGGGCACAACTTCATTACGTTTTATCATTAATGCATAGAGAGTTTGTGGTATCTTTTGAGGAGGTACTTTATATATTTTGCTGAGATAATTAATTATTAATATGGTTTACTCTACCTTGCTGATTGTAATAAACAATACTTATCTGGCAGTACGAAAATCGTTTTTAATTCGAACCGCTAAGATATGGAACGTCCTTTCGGCATCAATGTTTCCCTTCAATTTTAATATGAGTACCTTCAAGTCAAGAGTGAATAGGCACCTTCTAGACAAGCGCGATATACTTAGCCACCTTGGGCTGCATTTTCACTTGCCAGCAGGTTTAATTGCAGCCAAGCGCTAGTCTATAAATTAAAAGATATATTTTGAAAACGTCACACTAATTGAGCTGTAAGTATCTAGGTAAGTATATTGGAGTAATTATGCGAATTTGTGGTAAATGCAGAAGTTCATTTTTTCGACCAATATGAGCGTTATTACACTGATAGGATAAACAGGCTAGACGTCATCTTTATTGTCCTTGACACTCCAGGCGTAACAAATCGTAACAAGGTGTAAAAATGGCAGGAGAACCGCAATACCCAGCATAGCAGTTTTACCTAAATTATGTATATCTATCATAGACAGTTGGCAGGTCTTTATTAATGTCTTACTTAGCCGCAAAAGAACCACTCTTCTGTGTGATTCTGAACCACACATACTTTAGGTAAATGAACTTTCAGCTTGTACAAGTGCCACCTCACAATTTCTGTCAACCTCTTGGTCTATAAATAGCGTAGCGAAACAGGTGCTCTGGCATACAATCTGGCATAATCTATATGTGTAGAAGTTTTAGCGGCGAAAAGTCTACTTCATTGAAATTAATTCTTCTTTGAAAGTGGAAAATACTAATTATTTGTTCATGAACACATTTTTTTTGTGATGTAACCAGAAATTCACGGTTTTCGGATTTTTCCTCTTAGGTGTGCTACAAGATCTACCTACCTACCAAATTTCATGATTCTAGGTCAACGGAAAGAATCCTATAAGTTTCTTGACAGACACGGCAGACAGACAACAACGACGTGATCCTATAAGGTTCCTTCTTTTTGAGGTACGGAACCCTAAAAATGGATAAACGTAAAGCAAAATGGTAGCTTAAATCTCTTTTTTCTCCTCTGTAAATACTTAAGTAAGTATAGATAAAACAGGCAAGGTGTGAGCCAAACTCGTAAATTAAGGGTTTCGTAGACCGTAACGTAGTAGGTACTATTATATATTCTGTGCCGTAACTCAATAATTATTCCACCTCGCCAAAAACAAATTCCTTTGGGACCTCATTATTTAAGATTTTTCGCTTTGTAAATTTTGGAGACATTTTGACAAAAACCATGCAGTAAGTAAGTAGGTATATAAAAAGAAATAAAAATGGGTTTTTCCTTTTTACTTCTAAAAATATTACGTCTATTCCATTTAGATATGGGTGCTAGACATAGCATACTTTTTGTACCTATACCTAGCTTTTTTAAAATATGGCATTCGACGGTTGAAGAAAACGGTACTTAATAATAAATTTCCTAATTATAATTTTCACGGGAACACGCATGTGTCGCCCGACATTTTGGCGATGATCCAGTTTTATATTTAAACGGAACAGTTACAACTGACATTTTATGAAAGTGTTTCAAACCCTCTGAATCCCACCATCTTGATCAAATATTTTTCCTTTGACTCTTTTATTTTGTATCGTTTTGTTGATATTATAAAGATCCAAAACTTGTGTGGTGGAGGTAAAAATTAATAAAATTTTGAGAGATACGGTCCGAATAACATGGAATTTTATATTATTTTAGAGTCTGTACTAGCACTTTTTCAGTACTGAAAAATGTCGCACTTTGTCGATTGTCGATACAAGATTTTTAGTCAAAAACGGAAAGTGAAAATTACAAATTGACGTTAGGAATTACGCCTATTTTTGGCAAAAGAATATATTTTTTTACACAAACTAGAGACATTTGAAATGATTATGAAGTAGTGTGCCATGAAATTGTTACTTTTCCATTTTTATACTTTCTTATATAGTTTATTTGCGTACGAAGTTGCCTCAGAATTTGCCCTATAATAGAGATATTTCAAGGGCCAAAACTTTTGAAATAAATACAATTTTACTGTATTAAATATGTTAGGGCATAGATAATGGAGAGATAAATCGATATACGGCTTAGTTATAGATCTAGGACAACGACAAAAAAAAGAATAATAGGCGTAATATTTTTTTATTTATTTAATACGTTTGTATGGAGAAGCGCGTAAGAAGGGCCACCTTAACACACAGTAGCACGAAGGACTTTTTAAACCATGTCGATTGTCGACCGTGAGAGACGGATGACGCGTTGCAGATAGATATGGAATGACATCATGGTACTAGTTCGGCCTATATTATGGACATAATATAGGTAGGTACATAGATTCTAAGCTCGATGCGGAACTTTTATGGCCTCGTCATTCTCTCATAATGAAATACAGTGTAAACTCTATATTGCGAACTTCTATTAATTAATGAAAAAAATAAGCTGTGATAGCCTAGTGGTTAGGACGTCTGCCTGCTTATCAAAGGTCGGGGGTTCGATCCCGGGCACGCACTTCTAACTTTTCGGCGTTATGTGCGTTTTAATTATTTAAATATCACTTGCTTTAACGGTGAAGGAAAACATCGTGAAGAAACCTGCATGCCTGAGAGTTCTCCATAATGTTCTCAAAGGTGTGTGAAGTCTGCCAATCCGCACATGGCCAGCGTGGTAGACTATGGCCAAAACCCTTCTCACTCTGAGAGGAGACCCGTGCTCTGTAGTCAGCCGGTGATGGGTTGATCATGATGATGATCATGATGATGATCAATTAATGTAAAACTCCTATAAAATTTAAAGCTAGCCTTATCTAATTCCTATACAAATCATGCCCGCGTGGAATGGTGCCAAGAATACTGGCTGCATTTCCACGCTAGACAGCCAGGCTGATCCGTTGCGCTAAAAATGAGCCAGCCCTTCTGTCACCAGATGAGGCTATTAATCGCGGTGAAATGTCTGAAGTGTCGAGCAACCAGTACCGGAAAACGGAAAAACCCGGAAATGGGTTTAGGTATAGGTACGTACTATAGTCAAAAGTCAAGTAGGTACAGTAGGTTTATTTATAACCAACTTTAGTACTAACTTTATTTACCAACAACACCAGAACTTCAATGTAATCGCACTCGTTAAAACTTTTCTGTGCACCTTTACTCAAACTCAAACTCAAACTCAAATTATTTATTCAGAATTGGTAAAATTTTACGCTTCCCGATTGTCATAAATTTATTATTTGTAAAATGATATGATATAGTGGTGATAATTAATACGTACTTAAAACTAAAGCTACGAGGGTTCCAAACGCGCCCAGGTCTGCGAAGAGCCCACAACAAACTCAGAGAAACTTTATTAGAGAAGGAACAGAAATTTCGCAAGGGAACAATGACGTAATGCTTAGTACCAAATTATATACCATTCAAATACCACTACGAAGAGCCTTGACCAAGTTTTTACTACTCAAGTTAACTAGCCTTGGACAACTTCTAACTACTTGCCTATCTGCTAATCAACGGAAGAATATGAGTAAACGACACTTATACCAACGAGATAGAGTTTAATTTTCCTTGACCGTTTTCTTATTATGTATAAAAGTTGACCTTCTACAGTCTACACCAGCACCACTGATCAACGATCACAGTGTGAAAACAGTCTTGTTCATTTTAAACTGTTTTACAAATAAAATATGATTGCAATTGGCAAGATACCCAGTGCTTTATTAAGTAAGTAAGTAGGTAGGGTGTGATGGTCTAGTGGTTAGGACGTCCGCCTCCTAGTCGGAGGGCGGGAGTTCAATCCCTGGCACGCCACCTCAAACTTTTCGGAGTTATGTGCGTTTAAGTACCTAATTTATTATCACTTGCTTAGCGGTGAAGGAAAATATCGTGAGGAAACCTGCATGCCTGAGAGTTCTATATACTCGTACCTATTAATGTTCTCAAAGGTGTGTGTACTACCAATCCGCACATGGCCATAGCCAAAACCCTTCTCACTCTAAGAGGAGACCTGTGTTTTAAGTACCTAATTAAATATCACTTGCTTTAACGGCGAATGAAAACATCACTAGGATTAATAGAAAAGAGTCATGACCCTCAGCAATGAGGAATTAAGACTATAAAGAAAGAAAACATTAGGCCCAAGACACAGAGCAGATTATAACCTACTATAATAGGGCTCCGTACCTCAAAAGGAAAAACGGAACCCTTATAGGATCACTTTGTTGTCTGTCTGTCTGTCCGGCTGTCTATGCGTCAGTCAAGAAACCTATAGGGTAGGTACTTCCCGTTGACCTAGAATCATGAAATTTGGCAGGTAGATAGGTCTTATAGCAGACATTAGGGGAAAAATCTGAAAACCGTGAATAAGTGGTTTTCAGATTTTTGTGGTAAGATAACTATATCAAGTGGGGTATCATATGAAAGGGCTTTACCTGTAAATTCTAAAACAGATTTTTATTTATTTTTATTAATCATAGTTTTTGATTTATCGTGCATAATGTCGGAAAAATACGACTGTACTACGGAACTCTCGGTGCGCGAGCCTGAGTCGCACTTGGCCGGTTTTTTGTTAGTACCTCGAGGTCACCGTTGTCACGCCCGTCCTACCTAACCTTGTCGTGTTTTGTGCTCGTAGAGTTCGTACCTACCTACTAATAGTTCGCCTCATTGAGCAATTTCCAAGTCAATATTGAGAACATTAAGTTATAAACATTACGTACGATACCTTGTGTTATATAAACACATTGTTCTCAAATTTTAAGGTCTGGTAGGTATATGGACGCACCCTTTATACCAATTCACCAAGGCACATGCGTAGGACGATAATAATGAACGTAAAGAGAAGATATGTAAAAAAAATTGCCTGTAGATGTTATACTTAGAATAAACTAGCTTATTCTCGCGACTTCGTCCGCGTGCACTACACAAATTCAAAACCCCCATTTCACATTCTTAGGGGTTTCATTTTCAAAAAAAAAATCTACGTCATAATAGCTATCTGCATGCCAAATTTCAGCCCGATCCGTCCAGTAGTTTGAGCTGTGCGTTGATAGATCAGTCAGTCAGTCAGTCACATTTTCCTTTTATACGCAGTGCGGAGACCTTGTTGAGGCTTGTCAGCCGCCTATCTAGCGACACGCACACCCCTGCATTGCTGAAGAGGTAGGTACTAGGTACATATTTTGGGCCTTTTATGGTACGATGCGGATGGTCGGTGCGGATTGCGGACTAACGTGCGGAGTAGGTACGAGATGCAGCAACAGGGTCATATTAAATAGCATAAACTGAACAAAATAGGATAAAAGGCGGATAACCTAATAGGTATTATACCCACTTCTGTTCCGTGGGTATACCTACCTACAGAAGGTTAGCATAATTAGTTTTTATCCTATTATGGTGTAGGTATTTATGGTGTAAATAGAATGATAAAATATGAAGCTGTTAAGTTTGAAAGGGGCGTCTTAGCCAGCCAAACTATGTTAAATTTATATTTTTTGTGTATATCCTAGGTTACTCGGACGTAAACTACTTATGTAACTATATTTTTATTGTTAAATATTAATAAAGACTTTTTCAAACAAACAAAACTAACAGTCGATACAATGTAGAAGTATAAGTAGCCAACTGTTATAAAATTCAAAAAAGTCCTCTGAAATATGAGAAACTCAAGTAGCGGCTAATTACTGGAAGATGTTCCTTGTTCACCAATTAACAGGCTCGTATTATTTGCTAAACATTTATATTACAACATCATTACAAAGTGACGCAGTAGCCCACTAGGTAGTAGGTACAGAAATCGAAACTCGATATGTGGATGTTGAAACAAAAGTAACGTACATTAGGTTAGGCTTTATTGATAGCAAAGGGCGTCATGGGAACGAAAACATGGACTTTCTAGTAGGGTACAAATGGCACGCCAATGGCCTCTATGTATAGTCCGCGTCGAGATGGCAATCAGGGTATGAGGTGGGGAGACGCCCCGCACACCCGTACGACACCCGCCCTCGCCTGCACCGGGTAAGCGCGGGGGCTGTGTGAGTCTGCGGGGCGTTCTCTCCCCAGTTACCATCTCGACCTATCGCGTATTATACTACGCAATAGATGGTTTCGTCTCATGTCACTCCGAAAAAAATTATCGTATTTTATGAAGCAGTCAAAATTAGTAGGTAGGTACACACCAATGAAGCTAGGAAGCAGCATAGCTAAGTAGGTATAATATTAGGTTATTTGTGAACGAGCCGAACACGCCAGCAACATTAATCGATTTGCAAACAATTTTATTCGGAATGACCTAGTTCCTCGCATAAAATACCTATATTTCTGGGTGCACATTGACTACTATAGTCTGAGTACCAACA
Source organism: Maniola hyperantus (assembly GCF_902806685.2). Taxonomy (NCBI): domain Eukaryota; kingdom Metazoa; phylum Arthropoda; class Insecta; order Lepidoptera; family Nymphalidae; genus Maniola; species Maniola hyperantus. The sequence continues at coordinate 5,706,806 of NC_048564.1, forward strand.
TTTCTAGCAGACCTTACCGTCTATAAAAGAGCTCCCGCTTCTATATAATAACTATGTATCTACGCATGCGGCAATCCGAACTATGGGCTATGCACTAGACTGTAGACAAACCAAGGAGGCCTAGCCCCTTGGACGATTTATCGTCCAAGCCTAGCCCCAACCAACAGTATACAATAATTAAATTCAGCAGTGCACTGTGCATGCTCTAAAAAGCACTGTCAATTTATTGTTCATCATAAAAATTATTAATAGATAAATATCTACTCGTATTTACGAAGCCCTTGAACGTCAAGGGAAGCCATGTTGGTAACAGCCGAACAGTGGAATAATTTTGTTTAGTATCTCTACCTAATTAAATTATTATTGGAACGTGCCCTGGCCCCTGATTCGAAAGTCTCATCGTCGGAAAATTTCCTTTAATTTCTCTAGATTTGGGAAGACATTGATTTCATTTAAAGGCCCTTAGTGATAAAAAAGAAACCTTGTAATATTAAAAACCGGCCAAGTTCAAGTCAGACTCTTTTTCGACATTTTGCACGATAAATCAAAAACTATGATGCATAAAAATAAATAAAAATCTGTTTTAGAATGTACCTACCTACAGGTAAAGCCCTTTCATATGATATAGTTGGTATAGTTATATCTTACTTTAAAAATTGGAAATACTAATTATTTGTTCATGAACACATTTTAATTTTTTTGTGATGTAACCACAAATTCACGGTTTGCCTGTCACGTGTCACCTGCCAAATTTCATGATTTCCGTTTTATAGTTTTTCTAGACAAATAAACCAGACGGACAGACGGACAACGAAGTGATCCTATAGGTAAGGGTTCCTTTTTTCCTTTTGAGATACGGAACCCTAATAAGTAACGAGCTCAAATTCGGTCGTTCATGAAGTAGTCTACCTACCTACCTTCTGCAGCCGGGATATACGGGATGGCTCTGCGGGCTCAGCCAAGCTGAATTTGGTGCATCGTGCTAGAATTCTAGCTTAAAACAGATCAAGGTTACCTGTCTGTCGGTATTCTACAAGATTTACTAAAAACTATTCGATGTACCTAGTTCCCCCTTCACCATTTAATTATCGAACCGCGAGGCAAGGCAAAGGTCTCCACGCCTTCGTCAAAATTCCACAGAGTCGTACAAAGCGATTCGCTTTCTCGTTTCTAACACGCACTGCTAGCTTAGGCACGCTGCTGCTGCTGCTATGAAAATGTCCTTCCGCTCACCTTTTCCCTCACTAGCTTAGGCACGTTCTACACAGACGCTCTCCACCTTAGGCTGCATCCTGCATATCACTATCTACTGTTTGGTGTGTTTACTGTCAAGCGCAAGCTTATTATAGTTAAAAAATAACCACAGAAATCTAATTAAGGCAGTAGTATAGTTCCCGGCAGTTAAAAGACCTAACAATGCGAGTGTGAGGTCACGCAGATGTTGTTCCACGCGCTCGTGTACTATGTATGGATGTAGCACTCACACTAATGCAGATGGTGAACGCGTGGTGCAACGTGTCGTGAGGCTGGTATGTTCCGCTCCCTCGCGTAGCGCGCCACACTACGTCTAAAAATACTATTGCGACGCGTCTTGCGGTTAACTTCAGGAACGACTATTTAATTGGCGCCGACTAGGTATATCTGCTCTCCTTAGAAGTACAGTGCGTTACCGATTTTTAATAGCTCACTCACACAAAAGTAATTCCAAATAACATAGATCTAGCATGCAAATTAAATTGAACTATAATGACATACAAGTAGGTACCTACATACCTACAACTGTTTCACAGATTCATTACACATCTGCATATTATATTTTCTGAATTATTTAACTCATTTCTGGCACAATGTACTTATACAGTGTGTTTTTGTAAAAAGGGCCTACTAATTGGATTCCCTTTTTACATTAAAATTTATTTCAGTCATTGCGACTCAGTTTTTGAACAAACAAATCGCACCTCGTGTCATTTTAAAGTAATCACTAGTAACTCTAGACAGACAATTTTACAGTAAAATGTGGGTCGCGATGCATTAAAGCTATTCAATTAAAAATGTAAGCTTGCACATTCAAAAAAATATCATGACCTAGTTCCCTGAGAAGCATTCTCTTGAATGCTTTGGTGGCAACTAGAATTCTATACAAAGTGCTGAATAGTAGTGAACCCTTGAATATGAAGGACAATGTGGAGGGGCTTTCGTATAGAGTCAAAGCTTAATTAGCCCGCCACGTAAAAGTGCTTTAGCCAGTTTGGGAGCTGAAGCGTGAAGCTAGAAAAGGTTAATTTGTAATGTTGTCGTATATAGGCATTAGATGTACCTAGCTGCAAGTATGAATTATATTGCAAACTCTACACAATACTGTAGCTGAAGGGTTGATGTAATGAAGAACCAGCTACATATAGTGATGTTTATTTTACACTTTACAATTGATATGTTATGTACAATACAGACGGGCTCACGAGCTTTATATAATACAATGGTAGAAGATGTTGACGTGACGAGCGGATGATAGGGAATGTGGAATCTCGTAACGTGCGTGACCAGGAGGATTCTCTACTGCGTTCCAAATTTGAATATTGTTGTGTGGCAGCTGCGAAGTTTTCTTAATAGCTGCCAGCCAAGTAACGGTAGAGGTTGCACCTCTACAATACGTAGGCATTTAAAAAAACGAATCTTAACAATTGAACATAAAAATTACATATCGAAAATATCATCTAAACCACCGCAACGAGGCAAGGTGCCCAGAACGCTGGCAGCGTTACCTCGTTGAAGACCTCGGCCAGACTAATACCTATGCTGACCGAGGTAGCTGCCAGCCCTCCGGTCCCCCTTGGATGCCGCGAGACGGGATGAAAGGTCCTTAAAAAAGGATCTAGCATCCTCGCCCCACGAACCCATGGTGTCCACCCCAAAAGGCACAAATATGAAACTATTTTCTATATTCTCATACTTGCGCCTCTAAAGGCCTTTAAAAAAACAAAATAAGTAATAGTTCCAAGAATTTGACAGATATATTTTCATACAGATTTTCTTGGTGATGAAAAGTTTTAGATGATGAAAAGTAATAGTAATTTCCATTAGTCATGCAATTATTATATTTTAGATAGATAAGTACTTACATTCCATCGCATGGGCTCCTATCTAGGCCAAGGGCCGCTCACAGGCGATAAACAAGCATGTTATCGAGGCATAACGAGGTGACCCATAAAGGTGGTTGCACACAAAAGATCAGCAGGAGGCGCAAGAGCCGCAAACCACATGAAGCCACATTTTTCCATACAAAAATCACTATTATAATCGTTAACCATTTTGTTTCCATAGAGATAAGATGATAAGCTTCTCTAAAGTAAAGCTCTCTAACTTTAGTTTCAACCTTTCTCATCCAATCATCTAATCATTTTTCGGGCCAAAGAAGCTCTAGGTTATAAAGAACGTTGAATTGACAGTGGCGGATCATTAATGTCGGAGAACCGATGGATGCTAGTCGAAAGGTATTAGAGTGGAGACTAGGGATTAGACAAGCGTAGTAGGGCCTGTACAGATTGGGTGGAGCGATGATATTCGAAAAGTATCTGGCATTGATTGATACTGAAACCTAGAATCTGGAGCTTGAGTGGACTTCAGACGGAACGAAGAAATGTTGACTTTCTCGGCACTAACGACGCGGCATTTGTACTCTATACCCGCATTTTCTTAAGGTGACTACACAAGAACACACTATTACCTACATATAAATACGTATGCTTTACAAGTCTGCATTAATAAAAAATATGAACGCATGCTGTATGCTTAAATAAACTTGCAACTTGCAAATAAGTAAGTATTATCAGTTATGTGTGTACAGTAGCTTGCATTAACTTGTAAAGTATACGTATGTATATGTAATAAAGTGTGCTTGTGTTCCCCAGATTTTTCCCCAAAGGTCAGCTATAAGACCTACCTACCTGCCAAATTTCATGATTCTAGGTCAACGGGAAGTACCCTGTAGGTTTCTTGACAGACAGACAGACAGACAACAAAGTGATCATATAAGGGTTCCGTTTTTCCTTTTGAGGTACGGAACCCTAAAAAGTGATAAAACCTCCTCAAAATGTATACGGATCTCGATGCCGATATCATAGGTTAAACGCTAAATTGGTTGTGATTGAAATGCTCCAGATTTCAGCGCATGGGTACCTGCATGCCTGTCTATCATTACGTCAATTTAGTGCAGCTATTCAGCCACAGGAGTGTGAATTCAATATCAAGATACGTGTAACTACATATGTACAACTTTACCCTTTACTAATAAACGTAGCAAGTATTGCTACGTTTATATTATTTAACTTTTTTTTACTTTAGGTATCTTAGGTTTAGGTTTCATCATCATCATGAGCAACCCATCGCCGGCTCACTACAGAGTTCGGGTCTCCTCTCAGAGTGGGAAGGGTTTAGGCCATAGTCTACCACGCTGGCCATGTGCGGATTGGTAGACTGCACACACACCTTTGAGAACATTATGGAGATCTCTCAGGCATGCAGGTTTCCTCGCGATGTTTTTTTCACCGTTAAAGCAAGTGATATTTAATTAATTAAAACGCACATAACTCCGAAAAGTTAGAGGTTCGTACCCGAAAACGAACCTCGATTAGAAGGCGGACGTCCTAAACACTAGGCTATCACAGCTTTAGGTAGGTTTAGGTTTGAAGACATTTAATTATCATAAAAGACATGTCAAAGAGAAAGTCACTCCATAGTCACTCACATGCAATGAAATTATTTACCATCTTCATCTTTCGAATTCAAAATTACTTTTATGAGTGATGAGCAAACTTACTATTGGCAAAACCTTGTAATTACCTACAACAAGAGTGAACTAGAGTTCGGGAAATGGTTAAGTAGGTTGACAAAAAAATATTCATACGTAGGTACCTACTAGGTACTCACAGATGAAAAATGTCACACAAAAGATAACCTGATGCCGCTGAATTTCACGCTTTTTATTTACTGCTGCTGCTAGAATCACTCGCATTTTTCATAAGACATTAATTTTTAATAAGGCGCCTGTCATGGTTTTGGTGGCAAGTGCGCTTTCAGGACGTTTTGCGGCTGTGGCTGTGTGCGATTACCAAATAGGTACCATTATCATCACTACCTAGAAATGCGTTTGCCTACCAGTTGTTTTACTTTTAATTGTAGGAAACTCGTAGAGCGCTCTCTGTCGTTGAGACCGACACCGACAAAACGTCACATAGGTGTGTCAGAGACAACGCTCTACAAAGCCGAAATCTCATTTTAAAGGTCGATGTACCTACAATTATTTTCTATCGGCTACTGTATTTTCATTACTGACTAACTGCTCGAGCTGCTCGTGTGAGGCCGGCTCCATGACACGGAGCTAGTTCGAAGATTATCTAATGAAAATTGAAATTAGTAAAACCTCAGTGAAGAGGAATGATTATGTAGATGAGATTCGGATTACGCTGCTGCTACACATCGATGGCTGCTACACTCCATATTGTATTGACAAACTAAACATCTTACACAATTTCTCATAATAGGTGGAAAACTACCTACAGTGGAACTTTCCACCTACTTTCCTTTGCCTTAATTTTATTGGTAAGCCGTTAAACTGATAAACCACTTTTACTCCTCATAACTCATGAGCCTGTTGCCTTCCGTAGTCGGCTGTGTATAATTTTATTATAGTCAAAAGATCCTATTTGTATAGTCCGCAACAGGTTGAGATGGCAATCGAGGTATGAGGAAGGGGGATGCTCACGTATCCACACGTCTCCCGATCTCGCCCGCAACGGCCAACGGGTTAGCGCGGATGCTGTGTGGGTGCGCAGCCCGTTCCCTCTCCGATTGCCATCTTGACCTGTCGCGTACTATAAACGAGGTCACAGAGTTCGCACCTTGCAGATTGGTATATACTTTTTTCGTACCACTTGCTCAAAAAAGTGACATTCAATGCCACAAAAAGCGAACATAACAATAGTCATTTTTAATCTATAAAAACAGGGAAAGAAAATTGTACTGAATTTCATTCATCCCCTAGGGAGAGAATGTGATTTAAATTTGGAATAGGCTTACCGAAATTTATACTTATATTTATAAATATTACTTGCTTTAACGGTGACGGAAAACATCGTGAGGAAACCTGCATGCCTGAGAGTTCTCCATAATGTTTTCAAAGGTGTGTAAAGTCTACCAATCCGCACATTGCCAGCGTGGTAGACTATGGCCAAAACCCTTCTCACTCTGAGAGGAGACCCGTGCTCTGTAGTGAGCCGGTGATGGGTTGATCATGATGATGATGATGATGCAGTTATGATTATTAAATAAAATAACGAAAACCGACGAGGCCGTATGAGCTTGATGCCTTTGCTTTTCCGACAAAAAAATATTAGTCTAGGAATTTGCCACGTTTTTGTTTTCTTCAAATACATAAACGTTAAGTTTATTTTAATTTTTTTTATAAATACGTTAATGTTCTAAAAATAGGTTTAATAAATGCATATCTCATATTATTATTGTGTTAATTTTTTCGCAAATGGTACGAAAAGTAGAGTATTTACCTCGGTGATAAAGCTGTCTTAATCTTGGGTGACAGAAGACACTGCTTTATCCCCTTGGTTAATAATCTACTATTACCTACCAACAATTTTTAAGTCATAGTGACTCATGAAGAAAAAATGGGTCAAGTGCGAGTTGGATTCGCGTACCAAGGGTTCCGTAGACCATACCATAGTACAATAAATATAAATTTTTTGCGATAGGTATAAGTATAATTACAAAAAAAATTATAATATGTGCTATAAGAGATTGTCTGTCCATGTTTTTTTTTAAAGAATATTAGCCATGTTAAATGACTAATATTCCCCTTTCCTCTCCAACTAAGCGTCAGGCTTATGCTAGGAGTAGGTACGGCGGGGTTTGAACCGTCGACCTTTCGGTTTTCAGTCCACTCCTTTACCGGTTGAGCTATTGGCTCTAAATTAAATAAAATAAAAAAAAATCTAGGTCAACGTCAAAATGGAAGTAGAATTCTGATTCTTGAATCCTTGACGGATCTTGACAGACGACAGACAGGTAGGCGACGAAGTGATCTTATAAGGGTTCCTTTTTTCTTCTGGAGACACGGAACGCTAAAAATAGACTTGTATGTATGCCCTACTGATAGATACTGAACTTTGGTAAAAGTGTGCTGTGGACTTTATACAAAGTCTTGTAAGTATGGAATGTTACGAGTAGATCACGTGTTAGGTACTGTACATTTCCATAAGCTTAGTATAAGTTTTCACATCTCGATTCTCGACAACGTTGGTTGATTCCAAGTACCTATCGAAACATTAAAATAAGTAATAGAGAGAGAGCCAGTGCGTGACAGACCTTTGTTATTTTATAAAAGCTGAAAGTTTCTCTGCGTACTGTCCCTAACACAGGGAGGAACAATCAGCGGCTATGAAGTTTGAACCATGGTGGCTTTGGGAGATAACAGGTAATAAAGGTGTAAAAAACCTTACGTCAAAGTATAAAGTCTACTTTTAACTAAGTCTACGAAATCACGGCATGCATTACCAGACACTTAAGTATCGTGGCAACCCTCTGCCAGACAACCTTTAAGCTTTTAAAATTTAGAGGCGTCTGGCAGTAGGTTAGTCCACAACGTCAGAGCAAAATGAAAGTTTATTTCAAGCAACAAAGGCTCATTTATTAATGGACAGGATAAATAATATTATAAGGAAAATAAAATAAACTCGTCTTTTATGTGAGCCACTACTGCATATAGTTTCTACTTTCTATACCACCTGAAAGCATGCATAAGTATATCTAAAAATCAGTCAAATGCAAAAGAATAATTAAGAGTTATCGCCAAAAAACATAGGTATTAAGAAACAAGGTTGAAAAATGCCATAAACTCGAAATCTTTTAACGCTGTCTAGATGTGCCAACTCGTACGAAGCGATAGGTAGGTGGTAGGTAGTCGAAGGTAGCAGCGCCTGACGCAATACTGATGTCATTTGCCAAGCCTTGCTTTGCACATTCTAGCGAGATATTGAGTACTTACCTAAGTCCTAAACCAGTAAGAAACCGTTTAAAGAGTTAGCTGAATAATTACTGCACGCACCTTGTAACAGAGGCATACTGCGTAATACAAAACGAGTTCTCACGCGCCTTTTTCACTTTATTTGTCACGTCAAAAGTAAAATATTAGTCCTTACTTTAAAGGTGAACCGTACTTTTGACATGACAGATTGTAAACATAGAGTTAAAATGGCGCGTGAGAACTCATTTTATACGGACCACACCTACCTACCTTCTCAATTATTTGGCCTACCTTCAAGTCAAGAGTGAAGCATCTTTTAGGCAAGCGCACTCCATTTTAGGCTGCATTATGACTTGCCAGCAGGTCTAATTGCAGTAATAGCGTTAGTCAATAAACTTAAAAAAAGACCAGAGCCGTCAGAGCCAGTTTTAACTAACTATACTGAAAATTAATTTTAAATAATGACATTCTACTTATCAACATACCTACAGCTCAAATCACTGAGTGTCGCGGTCGTTGAGATTTTGCACGTTGTGCCAGATCCTTTTTTCCACGCACATGCTAACTGTGGAATCAACTCCCTTCAGAGGTGTTCCCATTAGATTACAACATGGGGCCCATCCCATTATTCCAGGGGCGGACCAACAGATTTCTGAAAGGCCGGCAACGCATTGGTGGTTCCTCTGGTAGGTACCTACTGCAAATGTTCATGGGCGCCTGCTCGTCATTTTTAATAATAAAAACAAAAAAGTTTTCGTTGTAACGTATACCCAGCACTCAGAAAGGATTTTGAGTAATCCCAACTAAGTAGGTATAGTTACAAGGATTTCTATAAAAATGTTGGTGTACGTAACTACATGTTGCGGAAAAAAACCAGTTGTTAGATAAAACTTTATCAAAAGTTTGCCAAGTGAATTTCGTGAGTTGGCATCAGTTGCTCCGTATTCGTGAGACGAGCGAGTAGGATCGATACGGCTTCATCGAGTGGTTACCATGGTGACAACGCCTTGGTGACCGACTTTCAGTCGACGCCAAATGTGCACGACCTCCCCCGTTAGGCGTCGCGCAAATGGGCCACCGAACACAGCCACCGGCGGCGGCTATTTTATACTTAGTTCGTAAAAAATGACTCCACACGCACCATCTTAATGGGTCAACTGTCACGTCAAAAATACGGTTCACCATTAAAAAACCAACCAAGTGCTAGACAGACTCGCGCACCGAGGGTTCCGTACTACAGTCGTATTTTTTCATACATTTTGCACGATAATTCTAAAACTATGATGCATAAAAATAAATAAAAATCTGTTTTAGAATGCACAGGTAAAGCCCTTTAAATATGATACCCCACTTGATATAGTTATCTTACTTGGAAAGTTGAAAATAGTAGGTAATATTAGTTCATGACCACAATTTTTTTTTGTGTAACTCAAAATTCACGGTTTTCAGATTTTTCCCCTTATGTCTGCTATGTAAGACCTACCTACCTAACTCCGTGCCAAATTTCATGATTTAACGGGAAGTACCCTGTGGGTTTCTTAACAGACCGACAGACAGACAACAAAGTGATCCTATACCTAATGGTTCCGTTTTTCCTTTTGAGGCACGGAACCCTAAAATGGAGTAAAATCGTATTTTTGACATAATTTTTTTCGAAAAAAGTTAAAATGGCGCGTGAGGAGTTAAAAATACGCGTATATCTACATGATTTTGAACACGTTTTGTATGGAATCGCCGCACACGTGTGTGTGTAGCGTCCACATGTCACCGTTGTTGCCAGCCACTCGCTACTTACAGTCTGTAGGAGAATGTTACAAATTGTAGCGGCCACTGACCACCTTCGTTTGCGCGGTACCAAAGGACGTGGCGCGCGACAACCACCCAGTGGCCCATATGCGCGAAGCCTTACTGTCAGCCGTTCCTCACGTCATGATCTCATGAGTGACACATGGTGTTTCGCTAATGGCGTTGAGGAGACATACCTATACAAATTTCAAACCCCTATTTCACCCCCTTAGGGGATGAATTTTCAAAAATCCTTTCTTAGCAAATGCCTACGTCATAATAGCTATCTGCATGCCAAATTTCAGTTCGATCCATCCAGTAGTTTGAGCTGTGCGTTGATAGATCAGTCAGTCAGTCACCTTTTTCTTTTATATATTTAGATTAATATTCTCGTAAAATTTTGAAGAACCTAATCTCTAATAAACCTGAATCATCCAGTCACAGTTTTATTGTAAGTCATGGACGTATTACCAGCTCACTACAGAGCACGAGTCTCAGAGTGAGAAGACTTTTGGTCTACCACGCTGGCCAAGTGCGGAGTAGCAGACTTCACACACCTTTGAGAACATTATGGAGAACTCTCAGGTATGCAGGTTTCCTCACGATGTTTCACTTCGCCGTTAAAGCAAGTGATACTTAATTACTTAAAACCTTAAAACGCACATAACTGTAAAGTTAGAGGTGCGTGCGCGGAATCGAACCCCCGACCTCCGATTAGGAGGCGGACGTCCTAACCACTAAGCTATCAAAGCATAGTAAATATAAGTAGTTATAAATAATGAATTCTTATTATATTATGATTATAATAGAATAATATTTAATATCTTCAAACAAAGAGATTACAAAGTAGACTGTACATACATAATTAGTTAAACTAACTGCTTTTCACTCATATAAGGAACTTTTCAGTTGTTTTAATAATTTAATAAAATATTGCCAAATTCTAGTGACTATCCTATATACATAAGATTGAGAGTAAGTCATTTCAACTTCACATACAGTTGCTCTCTGCAAACTATCTAATACTGTTGTGTAGAGAATAGACTGTCTTGTGGCCGGTTTGCATATTGACAAGTGATCAAGTGGGAGTTGATAAAACACTCCACGACCCAGGTCTGCAGAATAAGGTTCCACAAAATGCACAGGAACTTTGAATGCAGTTATTAAAGTAGGTAAAGTTTCTGCAAAGCTAATAGTTTCCCAGTTGAATGTGTCAGCATAATTTAGAAATAAATTATGTAGTTTAAGCAATTCTGGAGAATTCTCTTGTAGTTGTTTGACATCTTTTGAAGGCCACAGAACAGAGGCGGCAGCACGGGGCATCGTTGCTAATGAGCTACCCCTATGTGGTGTACTGTAAAATAACACAGCCTTTGTTTTTTGACACAATCTTTTAAGAGCTTCATCACTTTGTTGGGCAGAATTAACCAACAGCTGTTTCACAATGAGACCACCCATCGAGTGAGCCAGCCAAACCACATTCTTTGTTCCAACTTGAGCAGCTATCAGTGCAGAAGCCAGTTCTTCAGCACGGGCAACTATGTCTGCATTCTGTAACGGGCATCCTTCTAACCAATCGGAAAGCTTACTCCAATAATTGAAACCCAGTATCCTTATGTTACTGCAATCTTTAGGCAGCCAGTCTTTAGGCCAGCAATGTGTATGATTACATTTGTCTTCATCCTCTTGTAATAATGCTAACCTCTTAGTCTTAGCCATGAGCATAGCATCAGCTGCATCCCTCTTGGCCTCAATCGGAATGTCATTCAAAACAACTTCAAAACTTGACAAAAGAGATTCATCTTGTAGTTCTTTCAATTCCTCTAGAACCATTTCAAGTTCAGGATCTAAATACCTATTTTTGTTCTCAAATATGTTTGCTTCACATGACTCACAATCTATATCCGATATGGTGACTTCCATGATTCCAACTGGTTCTGCACACTTTTTGTCTCTCTGGCGCCACGTGACAAACACACCACCTCTCAGCCCATGAACAAGAAGCGTGTCACAAGTGTGGATTGTTCTTGTTCTATATAATGGATATAACAGAAATAGGCCTGGTCTATAACAGAAGTCCCCGGAGAGATTGGCTAAGCAGACCGCAGCAGAACTGGCTAAACGAACATCCTTTGATTTTAGTAGCCGAGCAAGTTCTCCAATAAGTCCACTTTGATAAAACTCATTCACTAGCTCAGTGTACAAACTAAAGACTGTTAATACTTTTAATACTGCAAAATCAATTTCTGGATCATTTTTATGCCGCAACATCAACTCTGCCAATTTTGGCAATATCCCCATTTGAATCAACGTTTGTATAGATTTGTCTTTTTCATATAAGTAGTGGTTAAATAAAAAAATATGGTGATGAAGAGCATCAAGACATAGAATGCAAAGTTCTTTCTCAGTAAGATTGTCTGGTTTCGGAGGAGAGCTGTCCAATTCTCCTATTTGTTCTTGCAAATTAACAAAATATTTAGACAAGAAATGTTGAATGCAACTATGGGGATTTATAATTTGTACATTGCTGATCATATCCTTAAATTGATATGATAAAAGCTGGGATGTTAAAGCCGCTCTTCTGACATGTATGGGAGGAGGTAGGAAATAACGTAAATCAACACCTTGTGTATGAGCCAGAAGGACTGCTGTGTTCTTATCTAGGGCTTGAGCGATTCTCTGGCAGTCCCAAATCTTATTATCTTTAAAAGCTGCTAACTGCTCTATAGCTAAATTTCGTTGCTCCTTACTTCCATGACGACAGACCCACAACAACTTCCAAGCCAGAGAATGTTTTAAACTTTTCCAAATTCGGCTGAGGCCCACAGAGTTCGACGTTTCTCTGCTGTGTTCCACCTTCATTGTTGCGTTGTAAGAAGGATCGTCTATGTAGATGTACTCAGCGGTGAATTTTTTTTCAACGTCTAAGACGTTGGTGTTCACGATATTCTTTATATTTTTCTTTATTTCGCGAAAATGATATGTTATGATCAAAACACTGCCACCACATACTGAAATTATTTTCAATATTTTAAGTACTGGTTTCAAACGGTCTTGTAGACTCATTCTATATAACTTCCAGTTTCCAACAAGGTATGTGATTCAGATTTGTGGTTTAGATTTTCCATCACTGTGTGTGCAATATAATAATATTATGTTGCAGAAAAGAAATACACTGTAGTAATTATAAACTCTTTGAAAAGAAAAATATATTTTTGTAATTTGTTATATTTTGGTAAATAGCACGTAAATAGCCATAGATAATACACTATACCTGCTGCTGCGTAGACGGAGTAAAAAATCTAGACAAAGGAACGTTTGCTTTCTCATTCACACTAAAAAGAGAGTAAATAGTATATAAATTTACTAATGTAAAACAGAGACGCAGATAACCTATTTTTTGTCCCTTATCATGTAACCGATTTTTTTCAAGGAATACAACTTTAGTTGCAAAACAAACTTTGAGAATTCGTGGCATCATTGTATTTCTCATTAGTTATTTACTTTTTTTCAAATAAAAAATGTTTAACAAATGTTGTTGATCGGTTAATACAAATACTACTAAACAATGGTAATTGTCGTGTTATTCATCGTTACGTCGGGCTATCGCTAGCTATCTCAGGCGCGGTTACACAGTACTTTAGTCTAGCTTTTTTATTCAGCCTACGTGCTGCTGTAAATAGCCAAAGAGTATAATAGGAATAAATAACAAAGAATATGTTTAATCACTAATTTACCATTGCCATCTATGTCTGGCGCTGTGAAGTGCAAACTTTTCCAAAGATGAAGCTAGTTGATATCTACAATACAAATACAAACCATTAGTCTGTGGAAAAATACATATTTACTCTATGGAAAAATATTTAAATTTAATTTGTTGTTCATTTCTTAAATTTCTGGTCGGTGGTTAAGTTTTAAAAAACAGAATTTTGCTAATAAGTTATGAATTAGTAGGTAGTTTCAGAAAAATCTGGTATCCGAAGTAGTAGTATAGTTTCTATTTATTAGATACGCTCACCAGGTGATTTTGTGCTTGTGATCTAATGAAAAATGAATACAAGTGGTCCAAGTGCTTATTATGAAGACATTCCACCAGAACATCTTAACGAACGCGACTTCTTTTGCACAGAAAAGATAGTTCCTAGAAAAATAAAGCCCCAAAACCTTGTGTTAAGACTCATGGACCGGGAGACATATGGTTCCAGGAATCCAGGATGTCATCTGCATGTAGTTCGAGAATTCTACCAGAATGTCTTTCCTAATTTGACAATAGTAAATGTGGAAAAACCACCATGTTTTCTAAGAAAGTTTAGCCCGGATGGGAGACATTTTATAGCTTTTTCGGCCGACCAGACTTCACTTGAGGTGAGTACTCTTGGGTAAACAACATTTTCCCTATATCTTGTAAAAACCACTAAACGTATAATAGTACATTACTGCACGAGACCGGGAAGTAAGCGTTTTCTGGTCGAGTGCGAGTTAGACGGCCGAGCCTTGGCGAGGACGTCTATAACACGAGGCCAGAAAGGCACTCCCGGTCGCGGCATGTATTAGTGCTTTTCTAAAAAATTAAACAAGTAAATTATTTAAAAAGTATAAATTATATTTTGCTAATTCAGCCTCCGCTCTCAAATTAGGAGTTGTGCCATGAAATTCCGTTCTATCCTCACTTGAACTCATTTTATCTAGTACTTAAGTATAGTAATCAGGGAGGGCTGCCCCGTGAACCCACACAGCCCCCGCGCTAACCCGGTGCGGGCGAGCGCGGGTGTTCGGGGCGTCCCCCGCCTCATACCCTGATTGAATTCTCAACCTGACGCGGCTATAACTTGTTTCTTACAGCTCTCGCATCGCTCTAAGGCCTCGTTTGCGGAGACGCGGGGCGTCGCTCGTCGCGTGTGGCGTGGCGTCTCGCGGCGCGTCGTACGTTTTTTTTGTTTACGGTGAGGCGGCGCGTGAAGCGGCACTTAGCATCGCACGCGTAATCACAAACATATGACAATATACGATGTTGTTCATAGAGATGCGAGGCGGGAAGAGTGGCGGTACCCGCCGCTGTGCCCTCGACATTGCACGCGGCGGGCGCGTCTACGTTATGCGATTTCCAAATAAAGACTGACAAAAGGATTCCTCTGCGCGCATCGCTTTATCGAGAATAGCCGCCGCGTGCGCCGCCACGATGAACGCCGCGTGGGACGCGTCGACGCCATCCGCGGGCTCGGCCGCAAAAAACGCTCCATCTCAAACAAACGCGTATAAAATTGCTTCTCCGTAAACGCACTCCTACAACGCCATATTATGTTTGAATTCAGTGCGGGCCGCGCCGCCCATCGCAACGCGCGACGCCCCGCGTCTCCGTAAACGAGGCCTATGAAATCCGATACGGATAATCATACTGTGTGCTTAAAGCGCTATTCGGTAGAGTTCCGAATTCAAATTATTAATTAAACTAAAACAAATGAATATCAATACGAGATATTCAGGAAGAAAGATTAATTATTCCAAATTCAAACTTACTTTCCTGGACAGCTGTAGTAATACCACACCTACTGTCCAGAAATGAAATTCCATACTTACTTTTCTGGACAGTAGTAATACTGTAGTATAGAAGCAGGCGTTACTTTGCGGAAGTCCATGATATACAATGAACCAAAAGCTTAATTTGCTGTAGTAATACTGTCCGGGAACTTTTACTTTTGAACCAATCTACAGGGTATGATATGTGCACTTTTCATATAATTTTTTTAGAAAAGGCTATTTGATAGTAGATAATAGAAATGTATATTTTTTTTAGATTTATGAGTATAGAGGAGCTGCTGCAGCTGGCGACCTCGTTGCTGGGTACCCCTCAGACCTGCTAAATGCTGACGCTGATGCACATCATGGAATACGTACACATATATTTTACAGATTTTTCAAGGTATGAAATATGATATAATATATATTATATACTAGCTGACACGCCCCGGCTTCGCTTGGGTGAAGTTAAAATAGCTGTATAGTGTGTCTACAATTTTTTTCATATTATTTTAAAACAAAATAACTTTGTAAATTAAATCAAAATGGCACATTCAAAACAATAAACCTTTCTTATATTTGCCATTTTAAGGTATGTAAAGAAAAGCAGCGATGTACAATAATATATAATCTTATCTATAATATAAAAATGAATCACTAAATGTGTTGGTCATCGCAAATCTCGAGAACCACTGAACCGATTTCGCTAATTCTTTTTTTATAAGCAGATCTTATAAAAAGGTAATTAAAAATCAGAATGATGATGAATTAAAATTAAAAAATAAAATCTTTTAACAGTAAAAGACTGAAGAAAGTTTACTGTAGAATGCCCCAGTTTATTTTGTAATCATGATTTTGTGAGCTACAACTTTTTCATTTATGAATACTTTATCTGTCTTATTCCTAGGTCTATTTCTGGATATACATAGGTTTGTTATAATTTTAAAATCACTACCCCACAATAAATGCAAAAGTGTGTTTGTTTGTTGGTTTATTGGTTTGTCCTTCAATCACGTCGCAACGGAGCAACGAATCGACGTGATTTTTTGCATGGGTATAGTTTAAGACCTGGAGCGTGACAAGTTACTTTTTACCCGGGAAAATCAAAGAGTTCCCACAGGATTTGTAAAACCCAACTCCACGCGTACGATGTCGCAGGCATCAGTTACTAAATTAATAATTTAGGTTAGCAACAATAATTTATCTAGATTTTTCAATGTACTATATCTATATTTAATTGAAGAATGTTAATTCTTCAATCTTATCTGTTTCAGCCAAAATTTACAGTCAAGGTGTGCCAACAAAGACTATCGAACTCAGACGAGCTTCCATTTATGGAGCAGCAATTAAACAGAGAATGTAGCCTCTTCACTGAAGATGGGCGCTTTGTGATTGTGGGCTCTGCAGCGCACATACCGGATGACTATAGACCCCATTTTTATCAAATACATAGTAATAATGAAGCAGTGACACCAACTATGAGGTAAATATGAGCCTTAGTTTTTATATATGAGAAATGTTAATTGGCTATTATTAACAAGAAAAACATATTCTCTCCATACAGGTCTGCCCTTGAAAATTATTCTCTCCATTTAGTGGATCTGCACCAAGGCAAATTATGTGATACTAAACATTTTAGGGGTGATAAAATCTACCTTTCTCATAACCAAGGCATTTATCTTTACAAAGAAGTGCTCGCTGTTCTATCAGTACAACATCAAACGATACATTTGTTTCAAATTGTAGAAGGAATGTTGATAGAAATCAGGAAAATTGGTAGATTTTGCTACGATGATGATCCATTCATTGTCAGTCCTTTTATTGCTCCTTTGGTGAAAGAGCGACCTTATTGTGAAAGAACCATAAATAGCTTAAAACACAGACTGCTAGTGTTTCTATTCAAAAGGGCAAAGTCAATAAGCGATGAATCGAATGATCCTTTAGAATTGAGAAAGTTTTACAAACATTTTGATATGTTCAAAACTTTGAGGATGTGGAAAATGCAGTTGTTAGATGAAGATCATTTGTTCATAAAGTATGCTAGCGAGGAAGTAGTGACGTTAAGGGTGGCAGAACCGAATAGCCAATCTTCATTTTTTGCAATTTACAACATCAGTGAGAGCAAAATTCTAGATGTTTATGAAAATACTTCTGAAGAGCTGTTGCAACTGTTTGAAAATTACTGCGACTGTTTTAGAAATGCCAGATTATGTGCAGATTCCCAGTTTACGTGTTCTCCTTCAAACAATCTGTATGCAAGGCTGGCCCAACAGCGGTTCAAGCAGACGATAGTGCGGGCCATATTCGGCGGCCGCACAGAGGCCACGAAGAGGATACTGGCGCAATTGCCAATAAGCGCGCAGTCCTATAGTGGCTCACCCTACCTAGACTTAGGACTCTTCAGTTACGACGATAAATGGGTCTCCGTTATGGAAAGACCTAAAGCATATGGAGAGTATCCCATACGGTATGTAATATTGGGACCCTTGAGACTTGTTAATTCCTTATTAACTACAGTAGCCGGCAAGAAATATTGTAGGTACATCAACTTTTACCTTGAGATTTCAGCTTTGTAGAGTGTTGTCTCCGTCACTCTTTCCTATGTGAAGTTTGGTCGGTCTCAACGACAGAGACGACATTCTACAAAACCACTATTTGTAATATATTACAATATTATTTACAATATTTCCTGCAGGATACTGTCATCCATTTTTCCATACTAATATTATGAATACAAAAGTGTGTCTGTCTGGCTGCTAGCTTTTCACGGCCCATCCGTTCAATTTGATGAAAGGTACAGAGATTGCATAGCTTGAAACCCAGGGACAGATATAGTCCAGCAGCCACCGCCTGTTTTCGTTGCGATTAATACGTGAGTAGGTTCAGTTCAACAAGATGCTCAAGATTTTTTCTGTGAAAATTCTCGATAGAGATTCTCTATTTTAGTGTGCAGGTATAGTTCGGCCGGCCGGCTAAAAACTAAAAGCCATAAAAGTTAACTAATTAGATAAACTATTCCAAAAGATCATAAGTCACTACTTGCACATTCAAAACATTAATGTAACTGTTTGCGTTAAGGTTCAATGTCAAATAACGTCATTAATAATTACAATAGAGTAACAAAATTTTTACAACAGGGTTGCAACAAGCCGAACTTAGAATTCCGGAAATCCCGATCAGTCCTCATTTAGAACTGACAAAATAACCACGCACCTATTTAAACTTAAATTATAAATAACTAGATGATGCCCACGAATTCGTCCGCGTGGATTTTTTTGAAAATCCCGCAGGAACTCTTTAATTTTCCGGGATAAAAAGTAGCCTATGTCCTTCCCCGGGATGCAAGCTATCTCTGTACCAAATTTCGTCAAAATCGGTTGAACGGTTGAGCCGTGAAAAGCTAGCAGACAGACAGACAGATAGACGGACAGACAGACATAAAGACACACTTTCGCATTTATAATATTAAGTACCTATGGATTATATTTCGCCCGCGGGAAGAAGCAAATGCAAACAGTTTTAATTGTGTTCGGATTCATTTAAATCCTCAGTCTAAACTGATAGTAAAAAATGTGTACAGTGAATTTTTTAGAGAAATAGGACCCAGTGCATTAAAAAAAGACTGCTGGAATTGTAGAAAAAATTCCGAATAGTATTTGGAGTGTTTGTTTTAGACATGTCGAGAGCATTGAAGCCACTTTTATTGCCCGAGACCAACAACAGTTCAGGTACATATTTTATTTGACAACCCTATGCAGGCGTAGAATCTCTTTGTTTGCGGGAAATAATGATAATTTTTTAGCTTTAAACAAGTAGTTCTTAGGTTGAATTTTACTCGCACGCATTAGGACTTATGACTGTTCAAAAGACAAAACTATTGTTAAAAAGTTTTATTGCTTCTAGCTCTTATCCGGCCGGCTTAGCTATATAAAACATGTGGTTTTAGTGGAGTGTCGAAATTGACTGAATAACAGTAGGTAAGTATTTTTTTTGAGTACTGAGACAATTGGATTTTTAACTCAGGAAAACAATTATTGTCCTACAAAATGGAGCGTCCTCCACTGTGAATAAGTCCAAATAACGAGGTCACTGATTTTTTGTATGGAGCTTAGTAAATATTTGAACAATTAAATGGCCACATAGTCCTACAAATTTAGTGGTACATTTTCACAATCCTACGCTTAGAAGTTGTCCATTTCACTGTAGCAATTTTATCAATAATAACATCTGGACAATTGTTTTTAAGAGTTTATTATCCAGTTATCTCAATATTCAAATAGAAACTTACTGTTATTCAGACAATTTCGACACCCCACTGAATCGACATGTTTTATACCTGCGCATTACAATAGGCACCTCGATTGAGAATTTTCACAGAGGTAAACTTGGACGTCTCGTCGAACGGAACCTACTTACGAAGATTCAGCCTGTTTTATTATTTATTAATCAATGAACAAAAGCTTAATTTGCTGTAATGCGCTGAAACAGGTCGAATCTGTATGGTGCAACATGCAGCATGCGAAATGCACCGCCCGCCCTCCCACTGCTAAACATGCAGGAAGAAGCAGCCACCAGGCAAGCAATACGCACCACCACCACGCAGCACCACACAAATCCCAAACACACTCGATACTTTGTTTCAGCGGATTACAGCAAATTAAGCTTTTGGTTCATTGTATATCATGGACTTCCGCAAAATAACGCCTGCTTCTATACAACATTTATTAATCACTAAAAATCAGGCGACGGCTGCTGGAGCACTACTTTTATAGCGGAAAATCAAAGAGTTCCCACTGGATTTTTAAAAGCCCATCACATCTGCTTAATCGATTTTGACGAAACTTGGTACAGAGATATAGCTTGCGACGACGAAACACGTTTTATCCTGAAAACCGAAGAGTCCTTTTTCATAATATGCATTTACATACCTATGACTGATATTGATATAAATGACAAGATATGGTCAAGCTAACAAAATTTTTCACGGTTTAGAAACCAAATGAATCAGCGCCACCTCTTAGAGATTAATGAACGACCCGTTTGAAATCCAGACGTAACTGAGGTTGCATTATTGCATAAGCACCAATGAGTTTGTTGCCATTTTGTTTGTTCAATAATCCTGTCGATAAGAAGTAATATAATATAAGTCAATGATTTTAACAGGTTTTATGCTCGAGATTCTGGATTACTGAAGTTCAAAATTTATGCAGGAGTATTGGGCCAGTTCGTGCCGGCGAGCGCGCGACGCCTGGTCGCCTTCACATTCCATCCAACTGACCCCTTCGCGATAAGCGTGCAAAGGACAAACTCTGAATATATTGTTAACTTCCACATAAGAAATGCGGTCTTCAGTCAACAATAATTTGCTATTTTATACAGTGTATATTGGTACTTATTCTGAGCACAATATTGAGTATTTTCCTATACTTTTGAATTTGATAAATATTATTACTTTATTATAAACTAGGATAAAGATAATGACATAGGTACGCTGAAAAAAATATTAAAATCCAACAAAGATTTACAAAGTTACAGGCATTTTAATTTTGGAGTGGGAGGGTCTTCTACCCCTTTCTCGCAAAACGAAAATTCGTATGAAACAGCACGAAGCTACTATGGTATTAGTAAGGTGTGACGTCAAAATTCTATAGCGCTATCTCTGTCTAATCAGAAATATTTGAATGCTTATAACTTTTTTGTTATTTGATCGATTTAATTAGTTTTTTCAGTTTACGTCATTATTTTTATCCTAGTTTACAATAAAGTAATAAAAAAATTGGAGTCAAATACGCAATTAAATTTTAAAGCATTCGCATCCTCTTCTTACTAATTTATATGAAAAGGACGGACATAGTTTGACAGTTTTAAGTTTAATTTAGAGCCGTTAAACCTCGCGACTTTAGGTGCCAGTCGCGAACGTGTCGCTTTAATTTGTACCATGCACTAAAATTTAGAGTCTTTAAATATAAATTCAAGTTCCGTCCTTTTTTAGCATTATTAAAAAGAAAAGGATGCAGATACTCTAAATTTAGTTTAGCAAAAAACAACAGAATCAGCGCCATTGGGGCCGATTCTCTTGTACACAATCTCTAAACTAAACTAAATTAACGGGTCTAAATCTGGTGCAATCCTTTTCCGCAAGCAACATGAAAGGGATAGCAATAGATTTAGACGTGCTATTTTAGTTTAGTTTAGAGTTTGTGTGCAACGGAATAAGCCACATTCTTCGTCGTCTTTCTCTATACTAAATTTAGAGTATCTGCATCCTTTTCTTTTTAACAATGCTAAAAAGGGACAGAACATGAACTTTACATTTAAAGACTCTAAATTTTAGTGCACGCTACAAATTTAAACAGTAGGCTCGCAACTGTGCGCTAAAATCACGGGTTTTACCATCTAAAAATTAAATTAAAAACTGTCAAACTGCGTCTGTCCTTTTCATATTACATTAGTAAGAAGAGGATGCGAATACTCTAAAATTAGGTTGTGCTCAGAATCAGTACCATTGTACATATAAAGGAGATGGTCCAAAATTGCCCCAGAGTCGTATAGTTATAAATACGAAGAGATCTAACTATATAAATGTAATAAAATTACTTTACAAATAGTATTTTGAAAGACATAAATAGAAACCTAGAAACTAGCGGGGTTTAAAAATCATTCTAAGAAGAAGTATTTCCATTTTCTGTTATTGTTTAGGTACTGCCATTTTATTTACAGCTACTATATAGTAATAACTCCACTATCTAGGATCAAAAATATTATTTATTATTAAGAGGAGGTTTACAAATTTACGCTCGGCCATACAAACGAAGCCATGCGTGGCTATTTATAGTAATTTAGAGTTTAATGTTTATAATTTTTTATGCTTGATAAAATAAATGGATTGTTACCAAAACTATACAAATAGATTTGTTAAAGAACAGTTGATTTTGATATAAATTTTTGGTTGAATTTATGTTTTATTCAATACAAAAAGTTGTCTTAAGCTAGCCATATGATTCGTGAAAATTGGCAACAGTTCTTTTTTTACCCAGTAATGTGATTAAAAATCCATATTCTAGTACATTATAAGTCAATAAGACTATATTTCTGATATTCAGGTTTTTTTTTTCAGTAAATTAGATGATTTTCAAGGACAGATTTTGGGCTTCAAAGTTGAGTCTGTTATTTATCTAATTAAAACTAGGTGCGGGAGATTGGACACTACAAAATAAATAAATAGTAAATATGATACATTAAAGGTCAATACGAAAGATTGATTTATTTTAAACATATATTCTATTACAAGAAAGTTCGTCCTATGATGGTAAATTTGGAGCTTGAAATCTTAGAATTTCATAGTTTAAGTGATAGAGGGCCCTTAACTAGCTGCCCCGGCGAACTTTCTTTCGGTATTCTTTTTCAGGATTTTTTTAAAATATTTCTCTCTGTAAGAACCATCATCGTAGTTCAAATCGGTTCAGCTGTTCTCGAGATTTGCGATCAGCAACACATTTAGCGATTCATTTTTATATATAGAGAAGAAGATTTACACAGGAAAACCAATCCAAAGGTAAAAGTTTCATCGTGATGCATAAACTTTTTTTTCTGTGGCAAACAAAGTGTTGGGGAGTGGCCATCTCCTTTTAATAAGTACCTAATCATATAAGTTGTAACTAGGTAGGTACAATAAAATTTATTATTTTGGATATATTTGAGTTTTAAACCTGTATGATAATCCTAATCCATACTAATATTATAAATGCGAAAGTGTGTCTGGCTGTCTGTCTGCTAGCTTTTCACGGCCAAACCGTTCAACCGATTGTGATGAAATTTGGTACTGAGTTAGCTTTTATCCCGGGGAAGGACATAGGCTACTTTTTATCCCGGAAAATTAAAGAGTTCCCATGGGATTTTCAAAAAACTAAATCCGCGCGGACGAAGTCGCGGGCATCATCTAGTAATATTATAAATGTGAAAGTGTGGATGTTTGTAACTCAATCACACAAAAACGGCTGAACCGATTTAGATGAAATTTGGAACGGAGATAGATTATACCCTGGATTAACACATAGGCTACTTTTTATCCCGGAAAATCAAAGACTTTCCGCGAGATTTTGAAAAATGTAAATCCACGCGAAGACGCGGGCATCAGCTAGTTTCACATAATTTAATGTCGTTGTTTGTTAAGTAGGTATTTAACAGATTTTTGGCGCAATTTTCAAAATTATTTATATACACCAACACAAGATAGATAAGAACAGGCGGAATGGAATCTTTTTGGTGTGCGTAATCCCAGCAAAATAATCTTGAATTTCAGGATTTGAGTTGGATAGATTTTTAGTGCGTAACGTCGTGTAATTGTGCGTGAAAGTTTTAAATTTGTGCGTCCAACCAATAAGTAGATATTCGAAAAAAACGCGTTTTGGTCGAGTATTTTATGAGTTGGCTAATTAAAATTTCTACCAATAATTATTGATGCAATTGCAGATGGATAAATGAGCTGACGCACTAATTATTGGTAGAAATTTTAATTAGCCAACTCATAAAATACTCGACCAATTAAATGTCGAAAAATATCGTAGTCCTGTCGTAGTAATTTTCTTCATAATTCAATAAATACTTAAAATATTCCAATGAAACTTGATAAGATACTGTGGGCCGTTATAAGGGACAAATCAACGGTATAAGTTTATCTTTAGAGGTCATATTTAAAGTACTAGGACCTAATAACGTTATTTTATTTTTTAATTATAAAAACTGAACGGTAATTTTTTTTTAAATTCTGTTTTTACAAACATTAGGTACGCACAAATTCATAGCAATATGTGTAAAAAAAATCACGTCTATACGTTTAACCGTTTAAGAGATATAAGAAATGGTTAAACGTCATCCCAGCAAAAAACTGAATATCTTCGAAGTGTTATGACGCACAAATTTAATTTTAGCACGCACATTTACTTCTTAAAACGCACTAATTCATGGACCTATTTTTTTTCTCGTACGTCCATTGGGAAAAAAATGTGTAGCTGGGATGACGTATTCCTGGCAAAACGCGTTTTTTTCGAATATCTACTTATTGGTTGGACGCACAAATTTAAAACTTTCACGCACAATTACACGACGTTACGCACTAAAAATCTATCCAACTCAAATCCAGAAATTCGACATTATTTTGCTGGGATTACGCACACATCTTTTTGATAACAACTTATTCTCTATAGTCATATAAGTCCCGCAAATTGCTATTGCGCTGGAACCATGTCTCATTATCATCGAAATGACGTCAGCCGAAATAAAAATATACCATCAGCTCGAAACTTCAGTCTAGTGCTGACGTCACTAAATGGCGGCCACGCGCATTAGCAATTTGCGGAATTTATACTACCTAGTGACATAAATAAATAACCTCAAACACCAGACTCAAAAGACTAGAACCCAAAGCCATGCGGTGCCAGGTTGTCCTTGGCACTTGAATGACATTGACAGGGGGGCGCTGTTGGAGAAGTCAATCAATATTCAAACAAGAACAAAGAGGACACTTGATGGCAACGTTAGTTCGGATCATTCTTTGTTGTTATCTATTATTTTATTAATATTAATTTATCATGAATTGCATGAACAGTTAATTTATGAAATAACATTTTAATACAAACTTTACTTCTGAATAAAATTTAAAATTTGTTGGACGCAATATTTTTTACTAAAAATGGAGCAGTTGGAAAAAACGTTGCTTTCGAATTCTCTTGCGGCGGCGTCGTCCGCGTCCGTAAATTTTTTCTTGCAGGTAAAATATATTTTTTTGTTTGTATTTTATTTTCCTTGTACACTGGAGAAAAAAATACAAACTTAGGTAAACGAGGAAAAAAAAAACAAGTCAAGTCCGAGTCGGACTCTATCACGAAAGATTTAGTACCATTGTACAAGATATCGCCGTTTATATTGTGATTTAGTAGATTTTTTTCCTAATCACATTTTTTTTAAAGTATTATAACATAACCCTAATCTACGACATTTACACCCGTATTCACAATCATTACTATAAGGTCTCACAGTGCGCTTGAACGCACACCAATCAGATTATTGTGTCACGTCAATTTTCGATAATCTTATTTGTGGAATCCACACTATGCGTTCGAGCACACTGTGCGACTTCACAGTTATAATGATTGTGAATACGGGTGAGTATTGCGCCCTCAGGAAAAGGTGGGGGGGGGGGGGGGGGGGTGTAGGGTAAAAGGCAAAGGGGTAAACCCCCCTGCAAAGGCAAGCCGTCGGCGATTCATAATAGCACAATAGTTTCCGAGATATCAATTTTTTAAATGAAAGTGCCGTTTGCCTAATCAATCTGTTTGACGGGCGCATGAAGCGCTTGATGCGCCCGTCAAGCAGCTTGATCAAGCAAAACAAAACTTTACGTGCTTGACGTCAAGCCGTTTGACCGCCTCGAGAGACCTTTGCTACCTTATTCACAATTTTCAAGTCCTATAATTTAGGTATCTATCAATCTTAGCGACAATCGACGAATCATAATAATAGCCTATAAATCATATCATAAATATATAAATCATATCACAAATCATAAATATAGGCTATAGCTATACTGAAATTGCCAGCAATCTGCACCCTATCTTCTTATAAATACTTAAGAATAACTAAGTACGCGTAGGTTTAACTTTTTTATTTTTTAGAAACCTATGGTGAAGAAAGGGGAAGAATTAGCTAATTACGTTTGCTACTTCTGCAGGAAAACGTTTAATAATGCAAATGCTCTACAAAACCATAAAAACATGCAACACGACTCGAACAATTCCGGCAATGGAGACTATCAACCAACCATGAATGGATTTGAACAGGTAGGTACTTAAGCACCTACTTACTACCAAATACAGTAGAGATAGAGACAAGGGCAGTGACGATGCAAGTGCGAGCTCGCGCAGGTATTGTTTCACGCGCTCGTGTACTGTGTTCGGATATAGCACTCACACTAATGCAGATGGTGGCTTATCTTTATACCAGAACGACTGATTCACAAGTTACTAAGCAAAACAAATAAATTCTGCCTGTTTATATACCTTAATCCTTTACAGAATAAACGTTTTTTTCAGACATTCGATGTTCTCCGTGATTTCCAATTTATTCCTTTAAAAAAATCCAATGAAGATATTATAAAGTTAGAACGAGATGGGATCACAAAGCGCACCTACGGCGAAGGCACGAGCTATTTGATAGTCAAATACAAGAGCTATGAGACCGCCCGAGGGAAAAAACTACGACTGAATAACATGATCAAGAAAATGCAATTGAAACCTGAAAAAAAGCCGGTGGACTTGGGGTAAATCATTATCATATTATATTATATCATGATCAACCCATCGCTGGCCTAGACTATTGAGCACGGGTCTCCTCTCAGAATGACAAGGGCTTAGGGCAGGCCATAATTTGCCAAGCTGCATGGCCCAGTGCGGATTGGCTGACTTTACACACCTTTGAAAAATGAGAACATTATGGAGAAGTCTCAGGCGTGCAGGTTGGTGAAGGAAAACACCGTGAGAAAACCTGCACGAAATAATGGTTACGAATTATGCTGAACGATGCAGAAATTTTTATGGTTGACCTATTTGTATGGTGGTTTTGTCATAGAACGACTAGTAGTTCAAGGGAAAGTCAAAGGCATACGATCATGCGGAGGTGCGGAGATGTAATAAAGTGTACCTATTCAATTCATTTATTTTTAGTTTTTTTCACATTATGTTATTCCAAAGAGAAAGTAAAATGTATTAATTTTCAGGGGTCCGTTTACTTGCACCTTACCTTCCAACGTGTATTTAGGTCAATGTCGCCAGATATTCTTCAATTGCTGCGAGTATTCCTTACATTATAGAGAAGAACACACGAAGAGACGTAAGGCTGCTTTGCGCTGTCAAGTTTGCGAGAAACGTCTGGACAGGAATCTATATCCGACTAATGCGTTGACACCTCAGACCCAATCGACTAACGTTGTTACATTTACATGCCACGCGTGTGGACTGAGTTTCTTCGATAGCACCCAGTACGATGAGCACAGACGTATCGTGCATGCGAAAATAAAACCTTACCAATGTTCAATTTGTTTCAAGCGCTTCACTCAAGCCGGTGGTTTGCAACAACATATGCGCATGCACAATGGTATTCGACCGTTTATATGCAAGTTTTGCGCGAAAGCTTTCACCCAGAAGGCGGGTCTGGATCAGCATTTGCGGACCCATACGAAAGTCAAACCGTTCAAGTGCATAATTTGTTGCAAATGTTTCTCGCAATCTGTCCACCTCCGTCAACATATGCGGACTCACACGAACATACAGCCATTCGGGTGTCCGATGTGCAAGAAGAGGTTTAAGCAGAGCAGTCACTTAAACTTCCATATGCGATCTCACGTAGGCGAAATGAGCGCTTTGCTAATGGAACAGTACACTCAGACTGTCCATCAACAGACTTCAAGTATGGACTTTCTTAACTTGTCCAATGTGCAACCCGTGCAAGATGGTGACACTCTTTACTACGCGGCGCAACTGACCTCGGGACCCGAGTCAACTACGTCGGCGACTACCCCCTATTTTCCACCTGGTGCCTTCGTTTCCAAATAATTCACCTTCAAAATGTTCAAATATAGGCATAATTATAAATTTCATTACGTTACTACTTAACTGTGCAAAGTAATTGACACAGGAAATTTTGTTTTATCGAATAGAAAAATACTCATTAATTTATGTAAGTAATTAAAGTTATTAAAACTTATTTTTATTTGTATTTAATAACTCTCCTTTGGGCTTCGCCGCAGGCGGGTAAAAAAGAGGATCGCGGGAGTAGCTCGATGAGGAATGTTTAGGGCCGTGTATGACAGTGCTAAAAGGCATGGGTGACCAAGGGCTGAAAATATTAAATGATGATGAATTGTATAATTTTTATTTTGTATTCTGATTGGTATGACACCTGGTGGTAAGTAATGATGCAGTCTAAGATGCAAGCGGACTAACTTGGAAGAGGTATCAGGTATGGTTGTTTCGTTAAACCCATACCCCTGATCGGATTTTACGTTCTGAGAGAAGATCCGTGCTCAGTAGTGAACTGGTTATGGATTGATCATGATGATGATTTCTGTGACTACCAACTACCTAGGATAGTCCGCGACAGGTTGAGATGGCTATCGGGGTAGGGGGACGCCCCACACACCCGCACGTCACCCGTGCTTGCCCGCACTGGTTTAGCGCGGGGGCTGTGCGGATGTGCGGGGCGTTCCCTCCCTGATTGCCTTTTCAACCTGTCGCGTACCTATAGTTCTTGCATTTCACGAAGGCCACTGACTCATGCTTGTGCTTAAGTCGTATCGGTATGCGTAGGGTACACTATGTGTGCGTTTGACAGCGCTTGCTCGCGACTGATTGGTCCGACATGCACGCACACTTACGCAATGACCATGTAAACGACAAGTAAAGTTCAGTAGCCTTCGTGAATTACAAGAACTGTACTTACTATACCTCGGTAGATTTTTAATATAGTTAAAATAATAAGCCAAATGGTTTAAAAGTTTACTAATGAGCAGTCAAAATACGGAGCTAGCGTGTGGCCACGGCGCGGTTACATTTCGAGGTTTGTATATTTTGTTAGAGCCGCGCATAGCGCAGGCGCAGGGAAAACAAAGGGAACGTTGATGGCTGTATCCTGAACATTGAACAATGCATGATCCCTTTGTCTTAGAGCATTCAAATATCTAAATACTAGCGACCCACCCCGGCTTCGCATGGATGCAACGTAGATACGTGTGCGTAATCCCAGCAAAATAATGTCGAATTTCTGGATTTGAGTTGGATAGATTTTTAGTGCGTAACGTCGTGTAATTGTGCGTGAAAGTTTTAAATTTGTGCGTCCAACCAATAAGTAGATATTCGAAAAAAACGCGTTCTGCCAGGAATACGTCATCCCAGCTACACATTTTTTTCCCAATGGACGTACGAGAAAAAAATAGGTCCATGAATTAGTGCGTTTTAAGAGGTAAATGTGCGTGCTAAAATTAAATTTGTGCGTCATAACACTTCGAAGATATTCAGTTTTTTGCTGGGATGACGTTTAACCATTTCTTATATCTCTTAAACGGTTAAACGTATAGACGTGATTTTTTTTACACATGTTGCTATGAATTTGTGCGTAATGTTTGTAAAAACAGAATTTAAAAAAAAATTACCGTTCAGTTTTTATAATTAAAAAATAAAATAACGTTATTAGGTCCTATTACTTTAAATATGACCTCTAAAGATAAACTTATACCGTTGATTTGTCCCTTATAACGGCTCACAGTATCATTGTACTACGCGTTCATACATACAGACCGCACTCGCCAATGAGGTGCCATTGTGGAGTCTCATAAAAATATGAAGTCTAGACGATTCGCGCAGCTAAAGCTACTTAATTGGCACCGGCAAAAAGTATTATTATGGAACTATATTAACTCTTGTATACATAATATATTCGGTAATAAATTAAATTATTTTTCAATTTTTAGTGTTTGTGTATCGAAGTCGGTTTTTTTTTTTGTAATTTTTTTTTATTGAACAGAACATTATGGAGTGCTGTTAGGTTTCCTCATGATGTTTTCTTTCACCATTAAATCAAGTGACATTTAATTCCTTAAAACGCACATAATTCTGAAAAGTTAGAGGTGCGTGCCCGGAATCGAACCCCCGACCTCCCGAATAGGAGGCATATGTCTTAACCAGTACAATATGAACGCAGTATTAAGACTAGGTACCTATAGTTCTATCATTTTCTGTATGATACTTTGTGAGAGCTGGATACCTAAGTAGATACGTGACAGGTCGAGATGGTAATCGGGATATTGCGGGGGCTATGCGGGTGTGCGGGGCGTCCCCACCACGATTGCCATCTCGACCTGTCACTTACTATACCTACTTCCAAGACTGCGATCTAAGCGTTCATCGTATTTTGACTTCCCTTAGACTTGATAGAGTGAAAACGAAATAAATTTATATACTTGCTTATAAGGCGTGAAATTTAACTCCTCACGCGCCATTTTACCTTTTTGTGTTAAATTTCTTGACAAAAATTTAGAGCCACCAGCGTCTTTGACGTTTGACGCGTTAGTAGTTTCCTGAATGTCGTGAACTATGTCAGAGATAAATCTGTCTCGATTCCTTTAAGCAAATCTGAGCAAATTTCAGCTAGCAATGTACCTATTATATCAAATATCTCAACTTTAGATACTTATTTCAATTTAGTTTAAGTAGTTCTGTGTATTATTGGAAAAATGTTAACAATAAAGGAGAACTATTTATGATTTTCGATTACTATGTATAAGTATTTACCTAGGTATTAATATTTATTTTGAGATTTAACCCGGTAATTTATAGCTAAGGCATGCCCAGTGTGCACCTGTTTTGCACACACACACAAATTGTTTGTACAAACATACTGATGCAATTTTGACGATGGATTACCTACGGTCGTTTTCGGCGTTCGTTCTCACTTATTTATAACTTCAAACTATCAGTTTAGTGATCTGGCTTGTTTCTGCGCAACTCGCACCCGGGCCACTCTTGTAGATATCTCGCCAGACATGTTGTAAAACATCAGCTTTTTTCTTAGCTTCATACCAACTGCTAGGTTTTTTAACCTCGGCTAACGCACATGTGGCCGAATGCGCCAGGCGTGATTTACTTTTGTCTACATCCGCCGTCCGAGGGTTAATTTACCTTCGCGATGGAAGGGTTGGATCCTAAAACGCCGCACAAAAAACTTTTTGTAACTTAAAACGATCTGTTGCTTTTGTTTTTAAGATATCGATAGGTAGGTATTACTTACCTAGTTTTCATACCTACGTTTCAATATCTTTGCTGAAATCTGTAAAAAGTAGTGGAATTTTTTAGGAATTATCTGTGAAGGTATAGGTGCTTTATTTCGGGTGAAATTTTACAAAACGCAAAAGTAGAGTTTTCAAATACTTCGGCTAGTTGGCGATCTAATTTTTTTGTAGGTACCTACTTAGAAATTCCCCATTTCTATATTATATTTCTCTTACGAGAGTAAACGTTTGATGTATGATTACCAATGAATTCGACTCTATTTCTAGAACATTTTTGCGTTTGTTTCTTTGATCTCGGGCACTGCAACATTCCTCGGAATGAAATTAAAATAATTTTTAAATGCGCAAATGTTTTACTTTCATCGAGAAAAATATTAGATGCGAATTGAATGGTAAAGAACGGCATCTTGTCTATTCTGCAACCAATATCATATTATGTAGGATTTATATTTAGGTACCTACAATCCATCAAAAAAGTAGGTAGGTATAACACGTAAAAAACTACTCCTCACGCACCATTTTAGCTTTTTATGTCTTTAGTCCTTATTTTAAAGACTCAACAGAGTTTTAGGATGTCAAGCGTAAAATTGTATAATTAATTATTTGGCTAAATAAAGAATTAAAAAAAAAGGTGAACCGTACTTTTTACATGACTGTTGACTCATAGAGTTAAAATTTTGCGTGAGGACTCCTCTTGTACGGACTGTACTTAGGTAGGCACCTAATTGTAATAATACTTTCGTATTTATGATAAGTATACGATTTTGGCCAAAAGTGAAAGTAGATATATTCCGATCGTTACATCTACTTACTGTCATTTCACCGCAGTCGACCACCACGGGCTGGACTACGGTTAATAGTAAAACCATATTACATTATTTATTACTCAGTAAAACATAGAAAAACAAGTCTACGCGATAAAATGGGAGCTACAGTGTGACGATCGCATTCACCTCTGATTGGCCAACACTCAACTATATTGGCTACAATCAATGCCTTATATGTATACCATATAAGTCATTTTCTACAATGCATTGTTGCAACAAGGATTCCGTATAAATTCAGCTAATCGCTGTAATAACGATTGGTGTTCCGGATACGGACTAAACCGTCCGACCGCCGACGATTAGCGAGTTGGCGAGTAACGAGAAGCGAGTGTGTACTTTTGTCACCGCTGTGGTTTTGTCAGGCGAGTAGGTACCTAATCGCTCGACATACAATCCCAGCGCAAACTCCGCGAGTGTTTTGAGTAATTTGACCGCCAAAAGATCTATGAACGAAGTCCTAAAATATAAAATCTTCTTGTGCGGCATGTACAAAAAGCTTTTCGTAGTCTCAGTTGCTGTGAGCAATGTCTTTAAACTTGCCGGCCGACGCTGCCGTTGTTTACATTAGCCTACGTCTTGTAATGGATCTCTATAACTGTGCTCCGTGCGAACTGCGAATGTAGCGTTACTATAGTCCAGTTATTATCTAGGTGCAGACTTGGTCATAAATCATTCGAGTGTTTCGCTCTCTTTCCCACTTACACGGGCATATGGCACGGCTCACGGCTGTGCATTACTGCAGTCGATGAGTAATATCGATAGTTGTTTTTTTGTAGGTAGATATCTTTATAAATGGGTGATGGAAATAAAAAGACTTATTTTTTTTAGACTTTTTATTACCAATATAATTAAAACATAGCATATTAAATATATATACAAAAGAACGTATAAATACGTACGAAACGAACGTAGAAAAGAAGTATATATAAAACTAAAAATACAAAATTAAAATTCTATGTCTGACTTATCGTAATCGTCATCATCATCAACATGATGAACTCTTCGCATAAATGTGCTTTTCTCAAGTCTTCATCTTGGAGCAATTCTGCATGCTCCACACATTTTTGCCAATTTTCAACAGAGACATCGATAACGGCCTTGCGCGCGCGCAACTAGCGCACATCCCTAGTCCGATTATGATAAATTTATGACCGAGTCTGCACCGAGATAATAACTGGACTATAGTACCTACCTACATACAGGCCCGGTGATTCCTGTAAGCAATTGTAATTAAATGTAGAATGCTGATACCTATCATAATCATCAGAAAGCGACTATGTGTTACTTTGATAAGTACTGTAGCCTGTAGGCATAATAGTGACAGGAAGGAGCTTTTTGATTACTTAACTGAACGACATTCTTGATACGGCAATCTCAACGGAGATTAACCAACTACGAGTAGGTACCTAATTGAAAACCCACTTGCCATATTTGCTCTGTGTCAACTGACATATCAAAAATACGGTTTATCCGGTTTAGCCTTGGACTACAATATATTCCTTAATCTGAGCTTGAAGCCCGGGTTCCAAGATTGATGTTAAGCACATAATTTTGTTTTGCTTGCTCAAGCGGCTTGATTAAGCAGCTTGAGCCCGCGAAAGGCAGTTTTCTCATTTCTCGAATACTTTCCGAACGTCGCATCATCATCATGAATCACGATCAACCCATGACCGGCTCACTAGAGAGCACGGGTCTCCTCTCAGAATGAGTAAGATTTTGGCCTTTGTCTACCACGGTGGGACAAAATGTCACCAATGACAAAACAGCCCTAATTACAAGTAGACTCAAGAGTCACTTTGAAAACCATTAGAATAATAAGACTGAAGATACGAAGGGACAAACACCACCCAAAAAGTAAGAATTCCGTACACTGCCGACGACTACGGACAGCCAAGTACCGTGACGTACCTACTACCTACCACGCAAAAGGTTCGGACGACGACATGTTAGCACTACTACGGATGATATTGTACCCACGGTGCGTCGGTGCGGGCTGGTCTACGTCCGTCTGCAATATCACGCAACGTGGGAAGCCGGTATAACAGCACCGTTGGCTGTCGTGCATGAAATTCGGTCAGAAGATTGGAGAATTGTTATTCTCTTCCTCAAGTCTGTTTCGTATTAAAACAATTGCCCACAATTCTCAAAGCTCATAAAACAGAGTCGCGTCACGTCGCGAATTGCGCTCCAGGCTCCAGCTACGAGGCCAGGGCCCGGGGGACGTCGATGGACGCGATGCACATGGCTACGTCGTCATAAAATGTAATTTACCGACGCGCTTTATTTGGTGTACCAAACGACTGGAGTTTTCCGGACATTTCACATAAGTTAATTTTTATTCCGGAAAGTCAAAGAGTTCCCGCGGGATTTTGAAAAACGTAAATCCACGCGGACGAAATCGCGGGCGTCAGCTAGTATGCTATAAAAGTTAGACTTTATACTTACTTTGAAGTAAGATTTTTTAAGAAAGGTCAAAACTCAGGGTTGCCACGCTTTAAAGTTTGGATATCACTTTGTACGTCATCTGTGACCACCGATGAGTAAAATAGTCTCTGTCTGTGACAGATAGTTACACTTTTACAATTTTAAGATGAGTAAGTAGGTACCTACTTATTTCACTTTTGAAAAAAAATCCGTTGTCAAAGAAAATGTTCCGCTCTGGCTTTCACGGTCTATTTTATTCATACAAGTAATACCTACCTAACAAAAAAATATTCCCATCATAATATCATCATACTCGTACCCACAGATAACGGAAACAATCATCTGTGATCGCACTTATAGTGGTAGTAGGTATCCTAAAACTGTGGTAACAGCACATTTATATTTTATCCATAACATTTTTGGATTTCTCTAAACATACACGCTGAAAATTTGATGTTTGTTTTCCCGAAGCGAAATGATTTTGTCGTGGTATTACTATTGATTTATAGATATAAAAAATTATTAGAGTAAAAAATGACAAATTTACAATCGAGAAAAACAAAAATCGAATGAGACCTCGATACCAATAGTGATACCGCGTGCGTGCAGGCTAGTTTATGCCGTATCACAACGCGCGAGAGCTTATTTTGCTCTAAACTTTTTCACTTTATTAGCAGCACGGTTCGAGTGGATGTACCTACCTACTATTCACGTTACGTCTAGGGCGTTACTATTGTTTCTCACACGTTCGAGTTGTCGATTTTTTTTTAATTATTTCAAAACAAAGACATTTTTATTTTTTAAGTTTAACTCAAAATTTCGATAATACTACTGAGGGCATTTCGTTCTGCCGCGGGAAGACAACCACTAAAATTTCACCGTGTATAAAAGGAAAAGGTGACTGACTGACTGACTGATCTATCAACGCACAGCTCAAACTACTAAACGGATCGGGCTAAAATTTTACATACAGATAGCTACTATGACGTAGGCATCCGCTAAGAAAGGATTTTTAAAAATTCAACCCCTAAGGGGGTGAAATAGGGGTTTAAAATTTGTGTAGTCGACGCGGATGAAGTCGCGAGCATAAGCTAGTTTTGTATAAAAATATAACCAATTTTGTCCGGAATTCTCTTGCATCAGTTTGGTTATCCTTCGCTTCACTTGCTCTAATGTACGCCTTCGCCTTTTGTGCCGTAAGTCATTGCGCAGGGATTTGGAGATCAAACTAACTTTCAACACGTGAACAATAGTCGTTTTTGGTACAAATTATGTCAAGTAGGTAGCTATAGTACGGGAAGGCTCTTTTGGCACTTGAATGACATTGACAGGGGGGCGTAGTTGTAGAACAAAAGCTACCAGCAAATAAAATCTCCTCAATTTTACGGAATATATTGAAAATGTCAATGTCTAAAATCGAGTATTTCTATCTAATTTAAACTGAATGAGAAATTGGTAATGCCGTCCCTGTTTCCAAATCGAGAAAGAATAATAAAAATCATTTATAGGCCATGGACTTGCAACTTATGTTCGTCTGCTGAAATACTATATTTACCTAGTGCTAAATATAGTTATAAGATTCAGACACATTTATGCTGTACCTATTATCAGGGTAAGTTTATCGTGATGTTATGTAAGTATGTGGAATGTCTTTAATGTTAAAAAAAATATGAATTAGGTGCTTGACGCTAAGAATAGAATAGAATAGAATATGTTTTTATTCATGTAAACTTTTTACAAGTGCTTATGAATAGTCAGGTAGTTTTAATTTACCACTGGTTCGGAATGCCGTATAAATAAGAAATAAGCCGCTTGACCGTCTCGGAAGCTCTTAAAGCAGTTGATGAAATTATGATAAAACTAGTTGATTGAGTCGATTCTTTTTCAGGATTTTTTATAAAAAAATTCTCTCCGTAAGATCCATCCTCGTACCTACTTCAAGGAATATTATAAAAAAAAAGAATTAGCGAAATCGGTTCTGCTATTCTCGAGATTTGCGATCAGCAACACATTCAGCAATTCATTTTTATATATAGAAAAAAGATATCACCTACACTAACGGAAGTTAGGTTAGATGTAAAGAGGTTATCAAACCCTACTTTTAAAGTTAACTTACTAGGATAACAGAAGCGCTAAAGAGATTAAACCTGGACTAAGCGCATGCGTAGTTTCTGGGCGGAGCATCAGTATAACCTTCAGGCTTTGTTCAGACAGCTAGAATGCTCGCCAATGCACTGCAGTTGCAAAAGCTAGGTCCTTCATGGCATACCTATGTCTCGTACTAGTTCTTATAACTTATGCATAATGCGTAACATGAGAAAAATTTTGGGACAACATAATATTTTAGTCAATCGTTTTTTTAAAGTTTTATTAAAAACTAGCTGATGCCCGGGACTTCGTCCGCGTGGAATTAGGTTTTTAAAAATCCCGAGGGAGCTCTTTGATTTTCCGGGATAAAAAGTAGCATATGTCCTTATACCAAATTTCATCAAAATCGATTGAACGGTTGGGCCGTGAAAAGCTAGCAGACAGACAGACAAACACACTTTCGCATTTATAATATTAGTATGGATGCTTTACAATAGGCATTCGATAATAACTAGATAGGTACTGGCAATCAGTTAACAACTTTACAGGATAAAGGAATTGTTTCCTCATATTCAGCTAAATACCTACCTAGTGATTGTATACGCGCAGTGTAGGTCAAGCCCTCGCTAGTGTCCATGTCTTTAAATTTTTTGTTCCAAATTATCCTACTAACTAAAACTAGTGTAATAATAAACTGTGATAGTATAAATAATTATTATAAAACATCTTGCGTACTTATCAAATTTTTGGCGATACCGAGAAGTACCGACAATGTCAATAGTGCTGATTCGCTAAACGGTTAGCGGTATTGCGTCTATTTGCCATTTCGAAATACTTACAATAGCTACACTGTAAAGGATTATTTACTTAATTGATAAGAAAGCCTGGGAATGAGTTGCCAAACAGCTTTGATAGTTCTATTAACTATAAGTATAGATTTTGTAAAGTGGTGATAATAAAAAAAGATTACCCGGCTGAGTTTGTTGTGGGCTCTTCACAGACCTGGGCGCGTTTGAAACCCTCGTTGTTTTAGTTTTAAATTCACGTAATCATCGATGTTATGGGCTAATCGATCTTTGGGGTCCCAAGGTGCTGGAATGGCGACCTCGCACCGGAAGACGCAGCGTTGGATGACCCCCCACTAGGTGGACGGACGACATCAGACGAGTCGCAGGGAGCCGCCAGATCCAAGCGGCGCAAGACCGTGGCGTGTGGAAGTCCCTACAAGAGACGCAGTGGACGTCTATTGGTTGATGATGATGATGATGATGAATCATCGATGTATAATACATTATCCCCACTAGGTACATAAATGTATTGCAAATTCAGCGATTGACAATCAGAAAGTGTACTTATACAATACCCATAGAGTTATGATATCACTGACAATACCTAATATAATACCTACGCAATCTGAATAAAGGATTTGTGGAGTTTGAAATAACTGCTTATATAGCTTATTCTCGCGACTTCGTCCGCGTGAACTACATCAATTTGAAACCCCTATTTTACCCCCTTAGAAGTTTTATTTTCAAACATCCTTTCTTAGCGGATGTCTACGTTATAATAGCTATCTGCATTTAAATTTCAGCCCGATCCAGCCAGAAGTTTGAGCTGTGTGTTGATAGATCAGTCGGTCAGTCAGTCAGCCGTTCTATCACAGCACTGTGTCATCAACATCCTATCCACTCGCACATGAAACGTTTTTGTTCGACCCCTATCTGAACCTGAATTCATATGGTTTGGAACGCCGCCCCTTTCGTCGTCTCTGTGTCCTGCCACGTAGGAAACTAGCTTAAGTAGGTACCTACTTCAAGGCAAGAGTGAATAGAACATATTTTAGAACGTGCTTCAACCCAGACATTGCTTTACTTAAGGCATGATCGTCGACAAGGGTAAGCTTATCCTAATTCCTGTAAATTTTTTTCCTCGAAAAATTAGTTCTGAACTTGAAATTTTACGAAAATTTCAGACATGAACTGGTTTCCAACCGAGACCGACAATCAATTTACAAGGAACTATAAACGTCTAATTGCATACCAATTTTAAAGCGAAACCGTAAAAACCTCAAAGCAAACATAGCTGGCTCGTAAATGGTGATGAATGGAGGGTTCAAGATCACTGATCAGTACCTACCCTTAGTACGATTTTACGTCTCGACCACGAGAATAGATTTCGAATATCGAAACGTCAAAGTAAAATAAGCTATAGTTCCTACGCGAAAGGTCGAGATGGCAATATGATGACAATGAGCGATAACTGACGAACATGACCGAGCGTTACGCAGTTTACTGCTTTTGCATTCATAATTATACTTAATAAAACTTTTCGTTAACGTAACCTAACCTAACCTAACCAAACCGACCATATACTCTTTATGCCGTACGTACTTGATACGTAAACACCCACTCTGAGCGGCCGAAGTATTATACTTTTCCACTACACGTCATGCACGTCAATGTGGCTAATTCCTTTGTACACAATCTCTAAACTAAACTAAAATATCACGTCTAAATCTATTGCTATCCCTTTCATAATGTTGCTTGCGGAAAAGGAAAGCACTACATTTAGACCTGTTAATTTAGTTTAGTTTAGAGATTGTGTACTAGAGAATCGGCCCCATAGTGTTAACGAAAAATGCAGTCTGACTTCACGTATCAACACGCTACAGTCGGCGGCTGCCGTTACATTAGGTTTGAACGCTTAATAAATCCCTAAGTTTCCGTTTGGGTCGCTGACTGTAGAATAAATGACGAACTATTTGCCTTCAATATTTAAACAAAACAGTTTAGTTTGAGGTACATGGACACTATACCTACTCGAAATTTATCAACGCTGTCGAGATGTACAAAGACTACAAACTCATACTGTGCTCATACTAAGCCTACAGGGGAGCATGCGCGCACGCTGCCGTCCGTACTACCACGCCATCTTGTGGGCGGAGCCTGGTGTCTCAACGTACACGTCATAGAACGTCTTCCTCTCTTTTGGCTACAGTATCTAAATTCGAGCTAGAGTGAGAAAAGTAGATCCACTTTAATTTATTGTTTCTGCATCAAGATTTCCCGATACCTACCTAATTTCAATTCGCGCAAATGCAGTCGTAGAAAATGAATTGCTGTACTCTATCGCGAAACAATTTTTTTTACTTAAAACGATTTTTTTTTACTAAAAACTAACTTTTGTCGGTATTTTGATTTTGGCCTGTGGGTGTGTTTAGGTCAAGCTACCTACCCTACACCTATCTCAGATTTTACTCAACTCAATTTTTATCGATGTAGCATAAGCAATGGAATATTTTAAATACGAAAGTGTGTTTGTTTGTTTGTAGGTTTGTCGTTCAATAACGTCGCAACGGAGCAATAAATCGACGTGATTTGGGATATATGAGTTTGGCTAATATACAATGAACAATCACTAGGTAGGTATTTAGCTGAATACTTATGAGGAAACAATTTCTTCATCCTGTAAAGTTGTTAACTGATTGCCAGTTCACAGACAATTTTTATACTTATATACCTACCTATCTAGTTATTATCTAATGCCTATTGTAAAGCATCCATAAATCATCCATCTACTAATATTATAAATGCGAAAGTGTGTCTGTCTGTCTGTCTGTTAGCTTTTCACGACCCAACCGTTCAATCGATTTTGATGAAATTTAGTATAGAGTTAGCTCTTATCCCGGGGAAGGACATAGGCTACTTTTTATCCCGGAAAATCAAAGAGTTCCCACAGGATTTTTAAGACCCTAAATCCACATGGATGAAGTCGCGGGCATCAGCTAGTGCGTGCTACATGTGCGTGAAAAAAAGGATCTAGCACAGCGGACGGTCGAAGGGCACCAGACACCCAGGTGGTGAGCGTGAAATCGCTTACGGTGGCGTGCGGTGCCGTTGTAGAAAAAGGAGGGTGGAATGAGGTCAAAAAGTTCTTCAGGCACTCCCTATTATTAAGGCGATAGTACACGCAAACAGAGCTTACGTCTCTGCGGTGGTCCAGGCTTTCCAACCATTGGCTTAACACATAGACTACTTTTCATCAAATCAAAGAGTTCCCGCGGAATTTTGAACTTTCTACCTATTACTATTCACAAGATACACACTGCTGACAGACAGACGAACTGATGGACGGATGGATGGACGGACGGACATCGGAGGCTCCTGTGGGCACCTCTCGGGTACGGAGTTCTAGAAATGTTTGGTGAAAGCTTGTTTCAGCCATTTCCAAGACTGCCCCGATCAAATAAGCAGACAGACAGGCAAAACTTTTAATACAATATTATATAAGTATTAATTAACATAGGTATGTAAAATCAAGACACTTTAGATTTATTTTTATGTAGGTACATAGAGTAATAAATAAGTAAGTACTTAGATGTTAATGTTGTAGAGAATCTGCAGGTTGATTTTTTGTTTAAATTTATTAGAAGATGAAAGTCGTAAAGAGCTTAGGATAATGTAATATCATCAAAGTGCTATAGAGGTATTGTTTACTACAGACGGCGCGACTGTTTACAGCAGAGATCAGCAACCCGAGCGACCCCGCGCCTAGCTTCGCGCCCCGGCTCTGTCGACACCAGGATTCTATTTTTAGATGCGCTAATGGATTATAGCTGCATGGAAATATGTCTAGGTATAGGTATTAGAAATGATGACTTTTTCCGAGGTATCTGATTAGGGCTGTGGTCCTTTTTTCGTAGGGAAATCCGTCATGGGTACCACAACCCTCGGTGTCCTCATCGCCTGCTGGCTGGGACGGATGGGATCGAACTCGTTCGCTCAGCCCAGCCAGCGGCGTCTGCCGATGTAGATCCGGGATTACCTAATAGATCCGTCAGGATTCCAGGAGTCAAGACTAATAAAATGTCCATACACACCGTCTGAGCCTATGAGGCACACCAGGAATATGGTGGTCTCCTCCTCTGACTCGAGGACTATTTTCGTATCAGGTGACAGAATCCCAGTGTCTGTCTCAGGGAAGCAGTTCCTCTTTGAAGGGAATGGGTGGGTACGCCTGCTCCTGAAACTCTCACGATGAGTGAGATGAGAGCCTGCGTCATCCTGTCTCATCCGCTCTGCTGACTCCTTCTGGGAAATTAAGAACTAGTAAGTACCTAACTTGCAAGTTGACGTGACCATCAGAGTTCAAATCTGTCAATTAGTATGGACGACCAAATGTCGTGATTTAACGACAGATAATACGTAACGGATGATGATGATAACGGAGAGAATTCACTTCAAACGCTCGTGTATTGGAAAGAGCGAAACGCAAACGGGTGCTTAGTGCTTATAACAACCGTCGTCGCATTTTTCAGTCACCTACAATGAGAATGTATGTACGAATTTCCACGGTTGATCCTCGAAAGAAATATAGCCGGAAAAGAGGGCTACGTTACGTATCTACCTACTTAGTAGGTACTTAGTGTCTAAAGTGACTTAAAACTACGACACTTGGCTCATCGCTATCTCTTCTACTCTCGTGCGTTTTATATCTTCTATCTTACTCATCACCAATCACGAATTTATGCCAATAAATATTATGAACGCATCATGGGTTTGTTATTAAATGTCATTGACTGTAAACCTAAATCTTACGAACAAAAAAAAGTTTGTTTGCTACAATGAGTTCCCCATCGAGTAAGTTTAGTTTATCCTCTCGTAGATTTGATCATTAGTTCCGGTAATTTTTTCTCTGAAAAATGGATCCGTGCGTGCTGGATATAAGGATGAAAGTCCCTTGCCGCTTCCCGTTTACACTAGCGTGTGTAAATAAATCGAGCAAGTTTAATGCAAAACTTTTGGTTTACGCTTTATGGTAAATATTTGGTGTACGTCGTATAACTGTTTTATAGATCTAGTAAAATGTTTGGTTTGATTGTGCTAGGTCAAGAGCGGGCATTCGACAGGCGTCCTTGCGACGGGTAAATATTATTGTCTAAGCGGGTTTTCCTTCGTTTATATTGTACAAGTTTGTGAGTGAACCGGGCTGGGAGAACCGGCCGGCGCAATGACCGCGACGTCTCTACGCTTCTTTTTAACGGCAATAATATACCTTTCTTATAGCACGGTGACGGCTGCGTGGTTCCACCGCTTTGTCCCATGGTGGGTCGACGGTAGGTATGTAGGTATACCACCATTTCGTGACGGGTCCGTGGTCCCACCGCGTTTTGTTTTACAGCCTATTGATTCGCTATTTCAGTGTTAAACGCTGAATGATAGCCACCGAGCTCATTTGACATTTATTTTTAATTCATTGAAGGTTTTCTAAGAAAAAATATTTTAATATAATATCTTAGTGAAGCAGCAATGTAGATTCAACCAATATGTCAATGAGCTCGATGGCTATAATTCTGTGTTAAACACTGAAATAGCGAATCAATAGGCTGTAAAACAAAACGCGGTGGGACCACGGACCGAATTACCCCGCTCTGGTGGTACAAAATATAAAATAAGTAGTTGGTACTATCTGGTGGGTCTACGGTATATCGTACCACTATGTACTCGTGGTCCTACTGGGGAATCTACGGTAACCACGGCCCACCATTTACCTAACTACTCATCAACTTGTGATCCCACGCAGTTTCAGGACATTCATTGGTCCTTAAACCGCCCCATAAGAATTTATATTCCGTTGCGCAAAAAAAAAGTCAGCCTTTTTGTCACTAGATGAGGCTATTAATCGCGGTGGAATGTCTCGTAATATTTTTTTGCACTAGGACGCCATGGCTCCAGGATCTCCACGGTAAACGGAACCAAAATGTACTTAATGCTCTCGATAACAGAGGCATACCTACCTACTTGCGCCGCTTGCCGTTTTCAGCCATTTCTGCTGCGGCTCTTGATGCTGTCTCCCTGATATGACACGGGGTCAACGCACGTTGCGTGCCACATTAACGCCCGTCCCCGATCCCAGAGAACTGGCGTCAATCCATCAGGTCTCTTGCCATCATCCCGACTAATCCCTGCCGGATCGTAATTCGTACCTATCGTTAAGAGAGCCATGTCTAATTTCCTACCAGAGCTCTTTTGGCAAGAGAGTCCATGAATTCCAAATTTATCAACCTCTTTTCCACACGGACATCTGTGTTTATGGTGCCAGTGGTGTTCCCTGTCTGAGACCTAGAGCCACACGAAAACTTTCGTTATTTAAAAATGTGCCAAGATTTTTGAATGCCAAGGCATGAAACCAATACCCAGATTCCTTATCAGATAATGCTAGTAGCCTGGTATGATCTCTGTCACTTGTAAGATTTTGAAGCAAATTCAAATGTGTCAGCTGAACCAATGGCAAATCCTTAAGTTTTTGTGTAGTACGTTCCTCTGGGGACTGGGATGTCTTCTTACAAGTATAAGTAAGTACATTACCAATCCCGTGTGAATGGTGTTTCTTAAAAACCAAGGAACTTAAAATAAAATTAAGATAAGTAAAATCGTACCTGTAGGTATAGGTATCACGAACAGCGTATGGGCACGTTTTTGAGTGAATTTCAGTTTGTTCTTATAGCAAGTGTATTGAACGTGTTGTGGCGTGGGTAGCTATGTGTGTGGGTGTGGGTGTCGGGCTGAGTCGGCGTCGGCAGGACGTGGGGCGCGGCGATGGGCGGCGCGGGCGCAGCGCGCGTGCAGTGGGCGGCCCGCACTGTTCGCCGGTTTGCGCTGCGACGCGCACGCATGAAGCCCAAG
This sequence comes from Maniola hyperantus, assembly GCF_902806685.2. NCBI lineage: Eukaryota > Metazoa > Arthropoda > Insecta > Lepidoptera > Nymphalidae > Maniola > Maniola hyperantus. The sequence goes on from NC_048564.1 coordinate 5,751,002, forward strand.
GAGCAAGCCGCTGAAGACGCGGCGCGCCGCGCACCCGCCACGCGCCGCCAGGAAAAGCCACCCTTTTCCTACATAGCCCTCATCGTTATGGCGATCCGCCACTCGCCTAACAAGCGCCTGACCTTGAGCGAAATATACGCGTTTCTGCAACAGCAATTTGCGTTTTTCCGGAGTTCCTATCAGGGATGGAAGAATTCCGTGAGGCACAACCTCAGCTTGAACGAGTGTTTCGTCAAGCTGCCGAAGGGCCTCGGCAGGCCAGGGAAGGGGCACTACTGGACGATCGATCCGTCTTCGGAGTTCATGTTCGAAGAGGGATCTTTTCGGCGGCGGCCGCGCGGTTTCCGGCGCAAGTGTCAAGCCTTGAACCCCCAGTTTGGAAGTGGTGGATACCTATGTGGCGGAATGGGCGCACTTCCTGCGCCTCAACCGCCGAGCTACGAGCTCGCGAGCGGCAGCGGCGCGGGCGTCGGCAGCGCACCGGCTATCGAGTACGGCACTTGCGCCTACACGTCCAGCCAGCAGCTGGGCTACGGCGGCGAGTACTGCGCGTACGGCAACATGGGCGAGCGAGAGTGGCCGCTCGCGTACGGGCCCATGGAGACTGCGTACCGACCGCCGCCGCCGCCCTCGCCGTCTCGACAAAATATACAAGATATCATTCCTTCTTATCAATACCCTGTCTCCAATGAGCATGGTAAGTTTATTATTTTTAAAAGTCTTAATATAATTTAAAAGCCTAGAATAATCCAGTCCTAAAAGCAAGATCTAAAAGATCACGTTTTTCACCTAATTTTTTCACCTATTTTTACTATTTTTTTAAAGTTATTGCCTGCACCTTCATAAATTATGCTATTTGAGGTAGAGCTATTGATTCATTAACAAACATGCAGAATAATAACAAACAGCAACTAAATACCTAATAAACCTAGATCCATGATAGTGAGCTAGTCTCGGTGTGCTTTACTTCGAAATACTTACCTAGTTTGTTCCGTGTTCCGTGGAAACCCTGGGGCCATGCAGTCTTAGTGCTAAAAAAAATTTACAAGACATTTCACTGCGATTAAAAGCCTTATCTGGTGACAGAAGGTCTGGCTCATTTTTAGCGCAACGGATCTGCGTAGCTGTCCAGCACGGAAATGCAGCCAGTATTCTTGGCACCATTCCACGCGGGCATGATTTGTGTAATAATTAAGTATTAGACAAGGCTAGCTTTAAATTTTATTGTAATATTTTCATTGAAAAAGTGGGACAATTACTTATATCTATTTGATTTTTAGTACTTAGGTATCTTCAAAATTTCTTTGACGACATTATTCTATGTAAGGATAATATTACAAGTCATTTGGCTTATCCATAAGTACCTACTAGTATCATAAATGCGAAAATGTGTCTGTCTGTCTGAGATATCTTTTCACGGTCCATCTGTAAAACTGATTTTAAAGAGATATAGATATAGCTTGCACCCCCGGTATACATAGTTTACTTTTTATCCCGGAAAATTAAAGAGTTCCCACAAGAGTCTTAAAAACCTTAATCCATCATGTAATATTATAATACATATAAGTACGCAAATCTGAGACGAGTCAACAAGTCATTGCTAATCAAAAAAACCGGCCAAGTGCGTGGCAGGCCACGCGCAGTGTAGGGTTCCGTAGGCACAACTTAGCCATGATAGTTTTCCTTTAAAATTGATTATATATACTACTGATGTGTGTAACTTTTTCACGTTCCTATATACTACCATTTGGCTGATAGGGAGAGTGGGGATACTTTGACTCATATTGTACAAACGGATCTAGAAATCGAAAAACGATGTTCCAACACCCACAGTATTTTTAAAAGACCTATTCAACGATACCCCACACTATGGGGTAGATGAGAAAAAAACATCATCCCCACTTTACATGTAGGGGAGCTACCCTAAAAAAATATTTATCACAATTTTATTTCACCACTTTGTCGGCGTGATTAATATTTATACCCATGACAAATAACAGATTTCTAGCACTAATAGTCTCTGAGATTAACCAAGGACGGACGGACGGACATGGCGAAACTATAAAGGTTCCTTGTTTACTATACGGAACCCTAAAAATCTTTGAAGGGAATGTGCTTAAAAATTCTCCACACTTGAGACTCGAGAGCGCAAACAGCAGCTACTGACTCATGTCAAGTGCTCCTTATCTGAGGCGATGAATAGCGATTACCATATTATTTTAGAGAGGGGTTGGCCTTCCAACATCAATGTTTTAGAGTATGTCTTAAGGTGCTGATAAACTTGAGCATTCACTTGAAATAGAACATCGAGCATTTGCCGTTTTTATTTTTGTCAAACTGAACAACGAGCTGAGCCAAGCATAGAGCCAAATCTTGCTTCAAACATCTTGAGCATTCTAGCGAATGCTCGTCTATTCTTCATGAAGATGTCAGACTTGACGGTCGCGTGTGCTCGCTAGAATAGAATGCTCGCCACAACGCTCGATAGAATGCTCGCTAAAAAGTTCTCGTATTTTTCTGTGATATAACATTCGCACGAATGCTCATTACAAGTGAATGTTCAAGTTTATCAGCACCTTAACGAAAACTAAAGAGGGAAGGTGAATATTTAGCGTTTTTGGAAATCTGCAACACTACGGATACACTTGTTTTGATATTAGATTTATCTAAATAAGCACCTACATAAAAGGTGACTGACGCACGACGACGAACGGATCGGGCTGAAAGGTACCTATGCAGATATCTATTAAAACATAGATATCCGTTAAGAAAGGATTTATGAAAATTCAACCCACTTAAGGCATAAAATAGGGATTTATATAGGTATATATATAATTAAATAAACGTAAAACATCAAATACCTACGTTTATTCCTTGTAACATACAGTCTCATACAGAGATACACGACTTACATTTTTTTGCAGCCATTTCTCACATTCAGCTTTCACTAGACATAGGTACCCTACCTTCAAGATCTTACAGTAGCTGACGCGAGAGATGCACGCGAGATAAGGCCAGTTGACGTATGCTATCGACTACGCCGTAAATCATGTACATTTTAAAAGCTTTGACTACGGTCTTTAAATATCCATAACCGTTTTAGGGCTCCCTTACTAAAATGAAAAACCACTTTCTCCAGCAGAGCATAAATAGAAAGAACTTTGAACTTTACCCAAATTATCCACAGGTAATATTGTAAATGAGAAAGTGTCTGTCTGTCTGCTAGATTTTCACGGCCCATACGTTTAAGCTATTTTTCCGAAATTTGGCATAGGTACTGGTTCGCGTTCATCTGATTATATAAAACACCAGTTAAATGCGAGTCGGGCCTCGCTCTTTTAGGGTTCCGTATATAAATATGAACAACATATTTTAGATATATGAAATACTTCATACTATCATAGTATGACAATATGAACCGTGAAAGAAAAACGCAAACAGTATTCGTTTGTTTAGGTTACAGCTTCAAATTATTACATAAATCTTTGTTTTCAGTATTTGTTGTTTAAATACAGTAGTATACAGGACTTAATATACCGAAATTTCATATTCCTAACTAGTTTAGTTTTTGAGATAGCCCGTCACAAAAAAAGGTCGAACTAACAACTTTGACGGCCCCCTTTCCTTATTTTTTAAGATAAAATAAAATAAAAAATGTTAGGGTTGTTAGGGTAAGAAAAAAGATTTTTCCCAGCTTTTTATTATTATTTTTTTTTTTTTAAGTATCTTTTTTTTAATACAATAAAACTTAAAGCTAGCCTTATCTAATTACTATATAAATCATGAACGCGTGGAATGGTGCCAAGAATACTGGCTGCATTTCCGCGCTGGACAGCCAGGCTGATCCGCTGCGCAAAAAATGAGCCAGCCCTTCTGTCACCAGTTGAGGCTATTAATCGCGGTGAAATGTCTCGTAAAAAATTTTTAGCACTAAGACTCCATGGCCCCAGGGTCTCCACGGCAAACGGCACAAAAATGTAACTCTCTATAAGAGAGGCATACTTGCGCCGCTTGCCGTTTTCAGCTGTTTCTGCTGCGGCTCCCGGTCTTGATGCTGTCTTCCTGATATGACACGGGGCCAATGTGTCAACGCAAGTTGCGTCCCACATTAGCGCCCGTCCCCGTTCCCAGGGAACCAGCGTCAATCCATCAGGTCTCTTGCCATCATCCCGACTAATCCCTGCCGGCTCAATGAGTGCAGGAATATTTATGGTGGCAAGAGCTCTTTTAATTGTATCGTTAAGAGAGCCATGCCTAAACAGCCTACCGGAGCTCCTTTGGCAAGAGAGTCCGTGGATTCCAAATTTATTATTTATTTATTATTATTAATTTAATTGAATTTCTAATTCATTATTTTGGTTTTGTTAAATACCAAAATTTCAGGGTTTTTTTCCAGCTTTTTTTTTCATTCAGGTCTAAATCCATGCATGCGAAGTTGCTGGATTCATCTAATTTTTTGATGACTTACGGATTTTAAAAAATCGTTCGAAATATAAAATTACGTCAGTAACTAGATATAGGTACAACAGCGACAGGTAGGAAATAGTTACTAGGCTTCCAGAAGGGTTAAGAGGTGATAACCACCTGGACTAGAACGTCAGAGCAGACAAGTATTGTATACCTATAGGTCAAAGATCAATCACTATAACGTCATCACTTTCACTTTCAGTTTGAAGTCAAAATTAAGCTGATTGCACCCTGCGAGAGGCCCCGCGGGCAAAACATTTTTTAGTAGGTAAGGGAAATGCGTACCTACCTACTTAGTGCGAACTGCCGATACCTTACCTAAAGTGATCCGCATTTCATTCGCAAATTCGAATTTTAAATTTATTTCAACGACCTCTACTAAGTCTCTACCAGAGTGAACTAGCTCTACTAAATCCATTTCAGTGGGTACCACCTACCACGAACAAGATCAGTCATTCCAAACAATTTTTTTTTTGTTTTTGCTACCTGTAACTTGGTGTCCAGTTTGGCAGCTTCGTGGAACACATTTTTTACCCGACTACGGCAAAGCCAAAAGGAAGGGTTATGATTTTAGCAGTGTATATGTATGTATGTATGTTTGTAACTAGGTATATTGTGTGTTTCACTGTAGCGGCTAAACTACTGGACCGATTTGAATGAATGAGGTGTCAATTGATTCGTTGTTATAGGCTGGGGGTATTTTAAAAGGGAAGTTGCAAGTTGTCTTCCAGAAGTTTCGGTCATTTTCATATTGAGAATGTCAATTTATGTAAGATTTTTCTAAGCTTTTTCCCATCTGGCTTTGGTGTAAACATGACCTATTTCCGTTATTTCCGTTCCATACGATGCAGTTTACAGTTGTAGTTGTAGTGTATTGTATCGATCGATGTGCATCTAGTTTGAACACCTCCTCGAGCTTATCCAATGCTGGTGAAGTTGCATCGTATTTGCAGGATATAGGTTACTCTAGTTATATTTTTTTCACACCCCTCGCTCTAGAATACTTTATATTACAGACGTGTTAGCTAAGGGTAAAGTTAGTCATAACATTCCTATGACTTAGCCGGGTTGTATTGTTGTATCCATTACGGCTTAAGGGGTGTAATGTTGTACTGAAATCCATTACGTCTTAAGGGATGTAATGTAATTTGAATTAAAAACATCCCGCACCCGAAGCAAATTCTGTTCCTTACAAGGAGTTTTTAGTTCAAGCTGCTACTGCTGTTTCGCTACGACTCATGATGGCGTCCCTCTCACTCACCATAGCCTCATAGAGTATTTCACGTTCCTATATACTATGATTTGGCTGATAGAGGGGGGGGGGGGGGGGGGGGACGACGACGACACTTGACTCTAATAAAAATTAGCACTTTAAACATCATATTTTACAAACGGATCTAGAAATCGAAAAATGATGTTCCCACACTCACAGTATTTTTAAAAGACCTATTCATCGATACCCCACACAATGGGGTAGACGAGATAAGAAAATTCGTCTCCACTTTACATGTAGGGGAGCTATCCTAAAAAAATATTTATCACAATTTTATTTCACCACTTTGTCGGCGTGATTAATATTTATACCCATGCCAAATAACAGATTTCTAGCGCTAATAATCTCTGAGATTAACCGAGGACGTAGGACGGACACACGGACGGACATGGCGAAACTAAAAGGGGTGCTTGTTTACTACGGAACCCTAAAAATGAGAAGTGGTAGGAACCTTTTAAGCAGAACAGTGGCATTGTTGGATGGAGTGAGGATGCGATATCGATTTACAGCTGCACTAGCTACGTCACCGTAGCACAGTTTACGACGTAGACTTTGTTTGTACCTGCGCCGTAGATGCGTAGTTGGCGATATTGAATTTTCACACTATTTCGCGATTTGAATACTAGAACCACATGAATTCAAAGATCTTTTACACCGGTTCACAGTTTAAGGGTACATTTCCACTGACGCGGAGCTAAGCGGATTGGAGCGGAGCGGACCGATAATTGGCCAATCACAATGCCGTGTGATTGACCAAATCAGGGTCCAATCCGCTCCTCTGCGCCTGATGCGTCATTAGAAACGCACCCTTATTTACAGGTGCACTAGGTTATAAAAGAGCACAGTTCACGACATCAGTCAAAGAATTTGTTACAAAATGTCGAGGCTTCGACGTCACTGGCAGGCGTCAAAAGATCCTATTCCTACAATTGACACCAGGTAGCCTATGAATAGTCTATTTTTTTTACTAAACGAATTCACGTCAGCCATTTGACGTATCATCGATTCAGCATCAAACCGAGAGTTCCCTCACTATATTTTCACTCTGACCAGAGCGAACTATTACTTACCACTCTCGTAGCAAGCTCGTAGCACATAATTTATGGACTTGCGCTACTTGGTCTTGGTCTTGGACTTGGTCTTCCCAAATACGTGAAATCCACATCCTTCGTTAGTTTTAAGTGTATTAACCATTTTCAATTATCGATTAAACTAAAAAAGTACGTTATTATGATGTAACGTCACATTCTATTATTTCATAGAATTTGGCATACTAAGTGCGCGTTTTGACGTTTGATCAAAAGTAACTGATTTGACTAATTGTCAAATACCGTATTTTTGACAAATCGTGTCGATTCAGGACCAAACCGAGAGTTCCCTCACTCTAGTTCACTCTGTGTGAACGGTAAACCTAAGACCTAATGAAAAGGGTGTGATCTATAGAGCGCACTCTGACTTTGCTTAGACTTAAGACAGAGGTATATCTCTCACATAAATCTGTCTCGTTAGCTCTCTCTCTTAGCCTAAATCCTCAGCAAAGAGAAAACGACGCAACGGGAGAGAAACCAAGATTCTAAGATGCCACATCCTAGAGTCTCTTCTTACATTGCAAGCGGTAAAACTAAAATTGTAAAGCGCATGGTTACAGCTATTGATTTATTAAGAATCCAAGGGACTGAAATACTAGAATCGCATGAACTAGAAGAAGCATTCCTTGTATCTCATATCTCTTTCTATTCCCATCAGCCTCTCTCGTCCTTAATTTACCTACGATACGAAGAATAAGTAAGTAGGCCCCGTTTTAAATAGATTTTACTTTCTTTTTCCAATAATCCAAGTAATTTTACATATACCTATTCATATTACTTAGTACTGATTTCGCCAACGTCGAGTTACGTTTAACCTAGGAATAAATTGGGCGTAATGACAGTTTTTGTATTGAAAACCTGCCAAAATGTCAAATCTACTCTCGGATAAGACTTAATTTACGTTGGTAATATTGGTGCTTAGTAGGTAAAGGTACATAAGTTGAATGTACATTAACTACTTTTTTTCTTTATTTTTTATTCAGATACAAGTTAGCCCTTGACTGCAATCTCACCTGGTGGTAAGTGATGATGCACTACGTTCGCTTGCGTTTACGTTGCACTTCAAAAGTTCATTTATTTTACTCTATTTATTCACAGTTTGAATAGTGCGTGTTGCCACAGTGGTAACTTGGATCCGAGAATAGTCGCTAACAGCTATGGGCCTCATAGGAAAGCTCAGTGTCACTCAGTGGGCGATGGACAGAGCTATGCTAGGAGATTATCTACGTGATCAAATCAGAAATGAGGAGATCCGTAGGAGAACTAGAGTAACCGACATGGCTCAACGAGTTGCGGAGCTGCAGTGGCAATGGGTAGGGCATATAATATGTAGTTCGTACAACCGGTAGACATTGGGGTCCCAAGGTGCTGGAAAGGCGACCTCGCACCGGAAGACGCAGTATTGGAAGACTCTCCGCTAGGTAGACGGACGACATCAGACAAGTCGCAGGGAGCCGCTGGATTCAGGCACCGCAAAACCGTGGCGTGTGGAAGTCCCTATAGAAGAGACCTAGTATGTCCATTGTGCAGCAATGGACGTCTATCGGTTGATGATGATAATAATGATCTATTCACCCAGTTCGATAAATACATTCAATTTTTTCGTCTCATTTTCATGTAGATAGGTATACCAATCCGTGTCTGGCAGGGGGTTGCCACCATACTGTCTGACAATGCATAACGTAATTTTATTTTATTTCATTTTATTCGTTTTTTGCAATCAACAGCGATATATACAATATAATTTTACATAATAACAGACTGAAAATAAGGCCAAATAGGATTACAATTTTTTACAGATTACTTAAATAGATATGAATTATATATTTATAACAGTACGTTTGATAATTTAAACAAGCTTTACAATAATATAATAATATGAAAATATAAAAGTCAATTAAGTAGTAAAAATACCTAGTAGGTGATTCACAACATATGTATGTATGTGTGTGTGTAATTTCTAATACTATTCCGGAGAAAGTACAAAAATTAGACTTTACTCTATACTTTAGACGAAAGATTTTATACGTCTTTGTTAGCTGTTATCTGCCAAAGCCACGATGATCCAAACTTCATAGTCACAGATCGTTCATCACAGTGTTGGGGACAATGCGCATATCAACTTTCAGCTCATATAAAATAGCAAAGGTCTGGCTGTTATTGGCTCTTAGTCCAATAGTTGATAAACTTTTAATAAAACTTAAACATGTTTATGTTAATCTCCTTGTAGCTATGCAGTCTTGGTTTATGGCTTGAGTTTCAGCGGCTAGCAGCTTAGGCAGAGTGAACTCTATGGGCTTGGTTTAGGAACGGACCAATATAAATAAAAAAATCGGCCAAGTGCGACTCAGAGTCGCGCACCGAGGGTTCCGTACTACAGTCGTATTTTTTCGACATTTTGCACGATAAATCAAAAACTATGATGCATAAGAATCTGTTTTAGAATGCACATGTTGAAGCCCTTTCATATGATACCCCACTTGATATGGTCATCTTACTTATGTCCCCCTTATGTCTGCTATAAGACCTACTTACCTGCCAAATTTCATGATTCTAGGTCAACGGGAAGTAGACAGACAGACAGACAACAAAGTGATCCTTGGGTTCCGTTTTTCCTTTTGAGGTACGGAACCCTAGAAATTGAAAAATATATGTTGTTTATGCCTTGCGAGTGGCGACGTCATTAATCACTTTACAGACAGCGTGACATTGATATAATTACTTAATTAAGTTAAAAATAAATGAAAATCATGATTTTTTAAATTATTCTGTTTAACAATGAATTCTAGCCCCATAAATTACCGCTATACAAAAATTCACATACCTAATTATATTCCTACAGTTCCTAAACCTATACCCTAAATTGGTTTTTAGCAGCTGCTACTAGAGATGCTCCGGGGCCATTACGGTTTCCGAAACAAACATTTCATGGCTGTTGTAGGGACGATCGTGCAAGCTTTTTATTCGACTGCTCAAAAAAGGAGTGTGATGTCCACAGGATTCATGTATTCATATTCTTCTTCTTTCTAATTTTAATTATTTTCTAAATGCCTGTAATGATTTGGATGTATGGGGTTGGGGTATCGTTAGAATCCTTACATACCCAACATTGGCTATAAATTTTTGAAAAATCAGTATGGCCGTGGCATAGTGTATTTTCAAATTTTGTTTTTTCAAAATTCTAGTTTGTTTTTTGAAGGGACAGTCATGTTTTTTTTAATTAAGTGTACAATTTGTTAAAAGCTTTTTAACAATAGTAGTATTTGAACTTTGGACATAATATTTTGTTTTCATGAGTAAGTTTCAATCGTTTACAAGTACAGTAAGTAAGTATCCTACATCACAAAAAACTTTGACTTTAGAAAGTTTTTTACTTTTAAGTTTCAACCTATTTAAACGTTGTGGCTGCTATAGCGGCTACAGAAGATAACAATCAACATAGGGACAGCCTTATTGCATTATTTTATTACCTACTTCGTATTAGCCTACGTTAAGTACTTTGTTCAATTTCTGAATGATAATTTTGAATCAGAAAGTAGATATTGAATTGATCCTACCCGTCATAATATCGTGTTGACCTACTTATCTTTAGGCAGTTACCGAGCACTAGATTGCATATGCAATTATACCTCTTTTCAATCATGAATCCTTAGTGATATTGCATTGTAGTTCTAGAACTAGGATACAGCTTTTTATATGGCTATACTGCTTGCTATACGATTTTCGTGTTTCGAATAATATTTTTATGGGAAACCCTTGTGATTTTTCTAATTTAAATTACGTTAAATATAGTCGGGAGAATAGTACCTAATACGTTAAGACAATCCACTCATTTTCTAACAGTTCAAAACCCTACTTGACCTAAATGAGCTAAAATATATTGGTTGAATATAGGTACACACGCCGGCAGAATAAACAGAACACTAAAAAAGGATTAATGTATTTTTTTGTGTAACACTAGGTCCACTGGTCGGTTACATTACTTTTTTTAATTTTAGGTCTAATTTGAAAACTGAACATTAGTCGACAGTAATTTTTTTCATTCGTTTGTTTTAATTTTTCATTCACACATCAGAAAGTCAGGTTTAAAGTTCTGTAAGTCCAAATCCTTGAGCCCGTGTTACTTTGAAACTAAATAATAGTTTGACGCAAATCTAGCAAACTAAAGACACAATAATTATATATTTTAGTTCCAAGTAATATCTTCAATTGAGTTTTATTGGTTAATTAATATTCATTTTGTTTGTTGTTCGCAATACGAATAAACACATATTAAGTTTGTCAAATAAAAAGTAGAAGTTATAGTACAAAATGTGGGTTATAAGTAAAGCACAAAGTCATTCACTCTGGTATTATTACCACGTGGAGCCTGGAGGCTACGGAAATCCAGAGAGGCGGTAACGGAATGGGATCAACCTTATAATAAGAATACATAAGGTTATCTTACTCTAACCCATATATTTGTCTCTTTCAAAGAGTGTCCACCTCAAACCACTCAGTACTACCCGGACACATTGGAAGGGTAGGTACGCTTCCTATCAGTCCGAGTCCGAGTAGATACCTACTGTACAAAATGAAAAATGCATCTCCTTGCATTCATGAAGTATTAATTACGTACCTGAAACAACAGGCTGCGAGGCAGACCTTTTCTCGGTCTATACCTTTTCCTAAACGAAGTTCTTAAATACGAAATATTATTATTAGGTAGAGATCCGGTATTAGGAATATCTACCCTCATCTGTTATTTAATTGTGATAGAAAATATAATATGTTAGATTGATACATCGCACATAGATTGCTTAGCTAAAAATAAAATTAAAAAATATTTTTTCGATCAACTTCCCTTATTAGTTATTTATGAAAGTCGAGCATTAGCTGAAAGATTATAACCTACTCCAAGGAGTTGAAAAAAAAAGTTGGTTAGTTTCCCTCCACGCAACTATGGGGTTGCCAGGTATAAACAGATAAGTTAGCGTTATTAATAAGAGGAGAGAGGAGACCCGTGCTCTGTAGTGAGCCGGTGATGGGTTAATCATGATGATTTCTCAATATTATATATACTAAATATAAGTTTTTAAGATTCCAACATCAATGGTTTCGTATACTTAACGAAGCCAAGTGTAGTGGGGCTAGTCCCTACTGGCCTGAAAAAAGACGGGCGATCTATTCTCGCCAGCGCTGTTAGCCAGCGCTAGCTTGGCTTGAAAAACTGTTTCGTGACTTTAAAAAAAATCACATTCATTAAATAAAGTGTAGCAGCGTCCATGTTTGAAATGAGGTCATTTTAACGCCAGTGTAAACGACATTGTAAATGGCATTAGACGTTAACTGTTTAAGTGTGGCCACTCAGATCAACGCGTCCTTTACCTACCGGCGAAAATTATCACGTTGTTTAAGGCGTTGCTGTTGTTGGGCATTGTAGCCGCACCATAAAGATCGATGTTCAATAAGTACGAGTATTTCTTGTCGGCTACTGTAGCAACAGCAGCTCTGAAGTTTAACTGAGCTTTGGTGTAAACATGACCTATGTCCATACGTACCTATTACGTGACAGGTCGAGATGGCAATATCGGGGTATGAGGCGGAGGGATACCCCGCATACTGCACGTCACCCGAATTATCACACACCAGGTTAGCGCAGAGCCTGTGCGGGTACTGTGTGGGGCGTTCCCACCCCAATTGCCATCTCGACCTGTCGCGTACTATACCTATGCAGTTAGTTGTATTGTATCGACCGATGCACGATGTGCAGATTGAACACCTCCTCGAGCTTATCCAGTGCTGGTGAAGTTGCATCGTATTTGCAGGTTATAGGTAGTTAACCCCTGTGTATTTTTTGAAGCGATATTCTTTGCAGTATCAAAAATGCGAGTGTATCTGGATGTGTGACTAACGCCGACAACCGGAGAGAACTCTGGAGAGCCCAGAGGGAGGTAAAGGCTCGCCTTGCCGAACTTCGCGACGAACAATGGGACAGGAAGCTGAGTGAGCTCAAGTCATCGCATGTAGCCTACTACAGCCTGGCGAGAGCTCTCTAAGCCGACCCTGTTTCGGCCACTCCTCCGCTTTTACGTCCCAATCAACCGCCTGCCTTTGAAGATGTCGATAAGGCCGAATGCTTGGCCGATAGCTTAGAAGCCCAATGCTCCCCGAACACCATCTCTGTAGATAACTCCCACATAGAACTAGTCGAAAACAAACTAGCATCTATCTTCTCTTCCGCGTCGCGGCTGATGAACGCGTCTGTCAACTATGCTAATCTGTATTCTGTATAAACAGCACCAAACCACTATCTACTCACCGAACACCGCATATAAATTTCCCTATATCTATGCGTCCGTTAGGTCTCTACTCTTTACATTTGTCAAAAGCCAGTAAAGAAAAAAAAATCTTATTATCATATTATTTTATATTTAATTATCATCATACTTACAAATCGATTTAACAAATCTACTTTGGGACACAGCAAAAAACCACGATTTTTTTCCAATTTTTTTGGTATGTACTGGGTATTCACTACATGAATCTGTACGCACGAGTAGCAACGGCAGCTCTGCAGTTTAATTGGGCTTTGGTGTAAACAAGACCTGTACATATGCAGTTGTATTGTATCGATCGATGTGCATCTAGTTTGATCACCTCCTAGAGCTTATGCAATGCTGGTGAAGTTGCATCGTATTTGTAGGTATGTTATTCTAGTTGTATATTTTACTGCCAAAATTTTTTTTTTAATAATATATTATTTAATAATTACTTGAAGATGGAAACAAATAAACTATTAATAAACTTAAATCTAAAAAAAAAAAGAAAACAATATTAAATTAAAACTAAAATAAATTAAATTAAATCTAAAACCTCATCGAGACCACCGCAGCGAGACATTGTACCCAAGATGCTGGCAGCATTACCCCTTTGGATGGCCAAACTAATTCTTTGGCCAAGGTAGCTGCCAGCTCTCGGGTCCCCGGTTGACTCGCAATTTCTTCAAAAAGAGCTCGAGCCCCCGGGCCCCACGGCCCCAAGGTCTCCACACCAAAAGGCACGAATACGAAGCTCTGCCAAAATTATTTTAGATATAAAAACCAGCCGAGTACGAGTAAGGCTCGCGCATCGAGAGTCCCGTACTACAGTCGTATTTTTCGACATTTTGCACTATAAATCAAAAACTGTTTAGTAGGTACGTATGCATAAAAATCTATAAAAATTAGAATGTACATACAGACAGACGAAACGAACGGACGGCCGGACGGACTACCACAGCGCACCGCACTGAAGCGCAGCACACCGAACCTCACCGCACCGCAGTGCACCGCACCACACCTCACCGCACCGCACCACACCTCACCGCACCGCACCTTCATAGATATAACTAATCGATATTTTTTCACAGAATGTTGGTAGCTACATTCATCAATTTTTTTCTTTGGTCTTTTATAAGCATACTAGCTTATGCTCGCGACTTCGTCCGCGTGGACTACACAAATTTCAAACCCCTATTTCACCTCCTCGGGGTTGAATTTTCGAAAATCCTTTCTTAGTGGATGCCTACGTCATAATAGCTATCTGCATGCCAAATTTCAGCCTGATCCGTCCAGTAGTTTGAGCTCTGCGTTGATAGATCAGTCAGTCAGTCAGTCAGTCAGTCAGTCAGTCAGTCAGTCAGTCACCTTTTCCTTTTATATATTTAGATTTTTTGAACCGTAATTGCTCCAAAACGCAACCAAATCTTAGATCAGCCTTTCCGTTGTTCATACAATACTAGTGCTTACATAATATCATACTATCAACAGCCATATCCATTTAACTCTTATTTTGACCTCCATATAAGCAGACTTTTTGAACAAGCATTGCTCCATGACGCAACCACGACCTCCTTGGCACAGTGGTAAGCGCTGTGGTCTTGTTAGTGGGAGGTCCCAGGTTCAATTCCCGGCAGGGTTTTGGAATTTTATAATTTCTAAATTTCTGGTCTGGTCTAGTGGTGGCTAGTTACCACCTTACCGGCAAAACTGTGCCGCCAAGAGAATTAGCGTTCCGGTACGATGCCGTGTAGAAACCAAAGGAGTATGGGTTTAATAAAAACTGGCATGCATACCCTTCCAGGTTAGCCCGCAGCCATCTTAGATTGCATCATCACTTACCACCAGATGAGATTGCAGTCAAGGGCTAACTTGTATCTGAATATATAAAAAAAGTAAGTTTCTACATAATTTTTAAGTGTTCACTTACTTTCTACATGAGCAACAGCCGTTTTTCTTATCCTTTTTATTTTGGCATGTTCTTTGGAAAAGCATACTTAACATACTAAGCATACAAAACGCAATCGAATCGTGATCAGTCCTTACACAGTTTGCATGAGCAAAACTAATACTTACTTTCCTAGTCACCAGCCATATCCCTATCATGTTATTTTTGGTGACAATCACTCGTCTTTCATGCGCCAAAAATACAGCAACCATTCAGCGCAGGCTGAGTGGAATATTTGAGTTGCCAGCCCTCTATCCTTTGAACTTAACAAAATCCATATCCGTGATGGTTACCAAATTTGTTGTGTCCTCCTGATCTAGTCAAAAACTCTTAGTCAAAGACCTAAAAACTCTTGTCAAAAAGTTACCATTGTTTACTTACGTTCATTTTAGGGTTCCGTACCTCAAAAGGAAGATCACTTTGTTGTCTGTCTGTCTGTCTTTATTCAATCTTTGTGTACCTTAGCCATAACATATTGAATATAAAATGCGGACAACTGACAAGTCGATGACTCTACTTTTGAATGTAGGAGGTGTCAGTTCAGCTAATAAAAATATCTCATAGGAACTAACTTTATTCCATCTATAGTGATAAACTAAAACTAAACCTCAGTTTTGATAATAAGTAGGTAGTTCTAATTAACTTCAACAGATAATAAAACATTATAAAAAAATGCCAATCTATCCTGCTTCGAATCAATAACCTCCACCTTTCTGGCTGCCATTTTTCGTCTGACCACGAAAAATGTCTTTTTTGGAAACTAAACATAATAAATTGATACATATTTTATAATAATATATAACAATAATATAGTTTTAAAGTTAACTTTACCAGGGTCATATAAATTTAAAGTAGTTGGCGTTTTTCCCACCAACCACCACTTTCCCTTCCTCGATTTATCTCCCCCCTTCACCTACCAATCGTGCTGCCATTTCTACGCATTTCCACTAGTATACAATATTCTAGTGACCGGTTGCACTCCTGCAATTAGGTCATGAGAACATATTGCATCTCTTCAAGCTCATACCTTCTTGGTGTATTGCATGCAACAGCGATGCAGGTATAGGTTGTTACAAGAGTGATCTATGTACTACTTGTACTTGCTATACCGCCACTTTTGGCAAAGCGGGTCAGATTATGCCCGTTTACCTTTCTTTTTACAAACTTTATAAGAATATGAGTATGAGTACCGTATGAGCCCCCCCGCACTGACCCGGTGCGGGCGAACACAGGTGACCTGCGGGTATGCGGGGCATCCTCCGCTTCATACACCGATTGCCATCTCAACATGTCGCGACTATACATTTATGTGCCAACGTCCATCAAACGTCGCAAGAATATGGTTACTCACCCATATGAGTTCTCATGTGCATATTAAGAATTGGATTTTAATGTAAATTTTATTATATTATTTATCTCCTATTAATATTAGGTAGGTACCTGTTATGTCCGAAACCCAGCATCATCCAAACTTTATAGTCACTGATCGTTTCTCCCCGTGTTGGGGACAATACGCAGAGAAACTTTCAGATTCTATAACATAACGAAGCTCTGGCACGCATGGTTTCATCCATACAATAATAGGTACAGTATCTCCATATTATGGCGAACTAAAGCACTTTTGGGTTTTAATTTTCTCGCAAACATTGCAAGAGGAAAGTCCATTTTTTTCAGCAGCTCTACCGCGTTGGCTCTGCGTACGTTTCTTTAGCAGAGAAATTAAAAATCCACAAAGTAGGTATGGTACATAACAAAAAAACGTAGGAAACCAATACCACTTACTTAGCTACACAAGTACACAGACACAGACACAACAGAAAATAATGAAAATAAAATACAGGAAACCTATAACAAAGAAATAAAATATGTTCATGTAAAGAATAACAAAAGTAGAGTAGGAAAAAAAAATTTACTCAGCCAAACTACCAATGATTTTAATGATTATTGCGTAGTTTAAAGACATAATAATATAACCTACGTTTTATGAAATATCGATAATTCAAAATCATCATGTTAATTGTGCTAGGAACCGCTATTTATCTAATAGTAATACTAGCTGATGCAACTTCAACCGCGTTGATAGGTTTTTAAAAATCCCGTAGAAACTCTATGATTTTCCGATATGAAGAGGGAAAACTATGTTCAAAAATAAAAGACAAGCAGGCGTTATAGAAAATTACAGTACTTACTCAGGGGTACAGAGAGAGTAGGCAAACAAAACAGTACCTTCTTATTGAAAATAATATAACTCGGCAATTAATATCTTCTTTCTTTTTCTCTTTTTATAACTCTTATAGGATCACTTTGTTGTCTGTCTGCCTATCTGTCCATCTGCCCATCGACCTAGAATCATGAAATTTGGTATAGGTATAGGTCTTCTAGCACAAGAAAAGGAATAAAACATAAATCATCATATCAATAATTTGCCTTGAGGAAATGCACTATAATGCATGGAATAGCTCTTTCTATTTATGTACCTCTAGTAGAGGTGCATCGTATTTCTAGGTTGCTTCTGTTTATATCGCGCTGTGCAATGTGGGTGTGTTCAAGGGGTGGGTCCTCAGTTTATTGATTTTGCATCGGCCGGATAGTAGGTATCTACCTACTCTGGTATAGGTACTTTTTTAATAGAATATGTTACTTATCTTTAATGTACAAACTACAAATCAACCCCGTGTCATGGTGGTGCCATGCCCCCCGAATGGTGCCAAGAATACTGGCTGCATTTCTGAGCTCGACAACCAGGCTGCTCTTTTGCACAAAAAACGAACCACCCCTTCTGTCACCTTGGAAGTATACCCTCTCAACAACAACTCAAACAAAAATAAGTAAATTTTCAAAATTGGTCCAGGCGTCTTTGAATAACCCGTGAACATACCTACATAAAAAAAAGATTCCGATGACTTGAGAACCTCCTCATTTTTTAAAGTCGGTTGGAAAGCAATAATTGAGAAATCCGTCGCAAAATTATAATCAACTAGATATATGAATGTGTAGTTTAAAAAGACTGTGAAACCTATAGCAGGTTAACCTGAAATAAAAGTCGCTTTTACGAAATTTCGTAAAAGGTGTAGCCTCGTAGAGGTAGACTGCGTAGCTAGGGTAGTGTAGTGTTTGCTCTAGAGTGTTGTCTCGAGGAAAACTTTTGAATAGGTATTATAGTTGTCGCAAACGTTATAAACAAAGTCGCTTCCCGCCGTCTAGTCTGTCCCTTATCTCTATGTACGCTAAGATATTTTAAACTACGCAACGGATTTTAATGTGGTTTTCATCGATAGAGTGAAAGAAGAAGGTTCGTGTATTGTATAGTTTAATGTTGTTTTGTGTTATCGGAAAAAATTAAATTGACTGAAAGTTTTGATTGAAAATGCTGTCTTGTAACATTTTTTAAATCTTATAACTTTGAAATATAACAAAATAACCAAACTGACAGAGTTACCTAAAACAGACTTTATAGTAATCTACATTTTACCCGTGCGGAAGCTAAGACTATAATAATATCTAATCTTTTTCCTCCTTTATATGGATTCTTCATCCAAGCATGTGGGGAAAACTGCAACATGCACTGACCTTTGATATTCATTGGGGCTCCAGAAAGACAGTAAAAGTTAAAGAATACTATAATATACTTATTTACTCAACGATAAAGTCTTTAAACCTCTAATACCTCCAATACAATAACTTATTACCGACAGTTTCTAAATCCCATCAGTTTTGGTGGTCAGGTCCCGTAAAGCATCAGTATTGAGGAGTTAGAATCAAATTTTTTTATGGGACAATGTCGCAAATTTGCTCTATGGATTTAAAAACACACCACGTTAACGCAGAGCCTGTGCGGGTACTGTGTGGGGCGTTCCCACCCCAATTGCCATCTCGACCTGTCGCGTACTATACCTATGCAGTTAGTTGTATTGTATCGACCGATGCACGATGTGCAGATTGAACACCTCCTCGAGCTTATCCAGTGCTGGTGAAGTTGCATCGTATTTGCAGGTTATAGGTAGTTAAACCCTGTGTATTTTTTAACGCGAAATTCTTTGAGGTATAAAAAATGCAAGTGTATCTATCTGGATGTGTGACTAGGTACACGTTAAAAATAAATTGTAATAGTGCATAATAGTCCAATGGCCTCCTGAAGGTATTTTCTGACAGGATCGACTACCAGTACTTGAATCACTGTTGTATGCATTGATGTTGGAATCCCCCTCTACGTGCTGGCAAATGAAATCTGCAGGTTGATTCCGGAAAACCTGCATCAATCATTATACAATCGCAATTGATGTGATCGGCTGAATTTTTGTTATTCTTGTTGCAACAATGCATTGTATAAGTCCCGCAAATTGCTAATGTGCGTAGCCGCCATTTAAGTGACGTCAGCACCAGACTGAAGTTTCGAGCTTATGGTATATTTTTATTTCGGATGAGGTCAAAATCACGTCATTTCGATGTTAATGAGACATGGTTCCAGCGAAATAGCAATTTGCGGGACTTATAATCTACTTCTACTTCGATATCTACTTCTGGTTGCACCCCTGCAATTAGGTCATGACCTAGATACCTATTGCGTCTCTTCAAGCTCATGCATCCTTGGTGTACCTACTGCATGCAACGTTGTATTATACATTTGACGCTAGATAGATAGGCTGTGAAACGACTAGGTATGACCATGCAAATACGAAGTATTATAATAATTATTATTACTACATCCATGGATTTCACGTCACCCCCAGCCTAATATATTGACGGATTGTTTGCCGATGCTCTGGTTCTAATAGTTTGCTACCTCCCTTCAATTCCTTCAACTTGCCTTCAACCTTCTAAAAATAGATCATTATCTTCTTAATATATAAAACACGAAAAATTGTTTCAACCGTCGTTATCCGTTATAGACCATCCAACCTATGTGCCCCAAACCGGTTTCATTAGAAAGGTAATAATGCGAAGATGGTTGTAGAGTTTTTTTAGCGTAGTAGCACACGTCGGGTATAGGTTTAGGTTTAAAGACGTTTATTCTCATAAAGACAAAGTCATTTACATGAGAACTTAATTCTAAGAATAAATTTTACAAATATTCGCCATTTAGGTACTCATTCAATGCATTTGTCGAAGTGATTCGCATTACTCATAATGTGAGCAGCTAATTCAGTTTTAAATGCATTGAATGAGTGTACATTTTTTATGTGTGCAGGTATTTGGTTATAAAGTTTAGCTCCTTCATAGGTTAGGGTTTTTCTGCCATAATTTGTTCTAGTTTTGGGTAGGATAAGGTAACTGGCTCGACGAGTTTTAGTTTTAATTTTTGTAAATGTGATATTTGTGTGGATTGTTTAATTTTAGTTTTCCTAACAAAAATACATGTGTTGTATATATATATAACTGATGAATGTTCATAATTTTGGTGTCGATGTAAAGTTTTTTAGTATGTGTTCGAAAGGGATATGTGAAAAGAATTTTTATTATTTTGTTTTGAGCAGTTTGTAGATGAGCTAATCTTGTCTTGGCAGTACTTCCCCGGGTATCCGCTAGTTATTATTAATTTGCCTTGAGGAAATGCACTTAAAGCTGTTTCTATTTATGTACCTCTAGTACAGGTGCATCGTATTTCTAGGTTGCTTCGAATTTCTAGGATGAATCCGTAAGGCCGCGTCCGTACGACTGTGCGCACACATCAGTCACGTCTGATGAACGCGTCCGTCAACCATGCTAATCTGTATTCTGTATAGACATCACCAAACCACTATCTACTCACCGAACGCCGCATACGAATTTCCCTATATCCATGCGTCCGTTAGGTCTCCACATCTTTACATTTTGTCAAAAGCCAGTAAAGAAAAAAAGAAATTCTTATTATCATATTTTATATTTGATTATCATCATACTTACAAATCGATTTAATAAATCTACTTTGGGACACAGCAAAAAACCACGTTGTTTTCAATTTTTTTGGTATGCAGTGGGTATCCACTACATGAATCTGCACGTAGCAACGGCAGCTCTGCAGTTTAATTGGGCTTTGGTGTAAACATGACCTATTTCCATACGTACTTACTTATGCAGTTGTATTGTATCGATCGATGTGCATCGGGATTGAACACCTCCTCGAGCTTATCCAATACTGGTGAAGTTGCATCGTATTTCTAGGTTAAAGGTTACCTGTGGTTAATTTATTTTAGTATGGTGGTACCTACCTATACGTGACAGGTTGAGATCGGGGTATGAGGCGGGGGGACGCCCTGCACATCCGCACGTCACCCGCGTTTGCCCGCACCGGGTTCCCTCCCCAATTGCCATTTCAACCTGTCGCGTACTAAACATATCTATACCTACCTACCCTTACTAGCTAGCCCTAGCCATACTTTTTTTTTAACAAGATGTAGGGTTTGTAGAGTCAGGGATTATAAGTAGAGTTATTTGATATTAGGGTTCCGTACCTCAAAACTTAAAAAGAAACCCTTATACGATCATTAATGATTGTCATTAAATGTTTTACAGTCATGAGCACTTAAGAGCTATAAATACTTTGGACTTGGGACAGGTCCCATGGGCAGCAGAAATCAAATTTCAGCTAGGAGTTTGGCTCTTCTTGAGATCTCTTTTTAACAGTGAAACTGAGAGCATTATGAACTTGTGAGTCTTGGCAACCAAAACATGAAATGTTTTTGGTGGGATGATTATTTTTTGGTTGATCTAGCTTTCTGCACCTGTGTCAATGCAGTTGTATTGTGTCAATCGATGTGCATCTAGTTTGAACACCTCCTCAAGCTTATCCAATGCTGGTGAAGTTGCATCGTATTTGTAGGCTATATCTAGTTGTATATTTTACCGCCAAAATTATTTAAGATATAAAAACCAGCCGAGTGCGAGTCAGGCTCGCGTACCGAGGGTCCCGTAATACAGTCGTATTTTTTCGACATTTTGCACTATAAATCAATCAAGTACCTATGCATAAAAATCAATAAAAATTAGAATGTACATACAGACGTACGAAACGAATGGACGGTCGCGGTCGGACGGAATACCACAGCGCACCGCACTGACTCGCAGCCCATCGAACCTCACCGCACTGCAGTGCACCGCACCACACCTCACCGCACCGCACCACACCACACCGCACCGCACTTCAGCTGTGCACTATTTTTACAAAATTGACATAAGTATAACTAATAAAAAAAATTACACTGTTATGTTGGTAGCTACATTCATCAATCTTTTTCTTTGGTCTTATATAAGCATATTTTTTAACCGTAATTGCTCCAAAACGCAACCGAATTTCTGATTATTTTTTACATAATTTGTATGTGTTATGCTAGTACTAACTATAATATATACTATATATGACTGCTGATGGTATATATTATATAACATCAGCAGTCATATTTCTTATCATTTTTATCTTAGCTCCAAAACGCAACCAAATCTTAGATCAGCCTTTCCGTTGTTTATACATTACTAGTGCTTACATATCACACTATCAATATCATATCAATAATTGTCTTAAGGAAAGCTCTTTCTATTTTATGTACCTCTAGTAGAGGTGCATTGTATTTCTAGGTTGCTTCTGTTTATATCGCGCTGTGCAATGTGGGTGTGTTCAAGGGGTGGGTCCTCAGTTTATTGATTTTGCATCAGCCGGATAGTAGTTACCTACCTACTCTGGTATACTTTTTTTAAAATTGAATATGTTACTCATCTTTACTGTACAAACTACAAATCAACCCCGTGTGGAATGGTGCCAAGAATACTGGCTGCATTTCTGGGCTCGACAGGTCTTTTGCGCAAAAAACAAGCCAGCCCTTCTGTCACATTGGAAGTATACCCTTTCAAACAAAAAATGAATTTTTAAAATTGGTCCAGGCGTCTTTGAGTAACCGTGGAACATACCTACATAAAAAAAAGATTCCGATGACTTGAGAACCTCCTCATTTTTTGAAGTCGGTTTGAAAGCATAATTGAGAAATCCGTCGCAAAATTTTAATCAAGTAGATACATTAATGTGAAGTTTAAAAAGACTGAAACCTGTAGCAGGTAAACCTGAAATAAAAGTCGCTTTTACGAAATTTCGTAGAAGGTGTAGCCTCGTAGAGGTAGACTGCGTAGCTAGGGTAGTCTAATGTTTACATTCATAGTCTTGTAGACTGTAGAGTCTCGAGGAAAACTTTTTGAATACCTAGGTACTATACTTGACACAGTCTAGTCTGTCCATGTGTACGTTAAGATCTTTTGAACCACGCAACGGATTTTAATGTGGTTTCCATCGATAGATAGAGAGATTGAAGAGGAAGGTTTCTATGTATAGCTTAATATTGTTTTGTGTTATCGGAAGAAATCAAGTAGACTTAAAGTTTAAATGGAAAATGCAAATGTAACAAGATAACCACACTGACAGAGTAAACTAACACTGACTGTAGGTATCTACATTCTACCCGTGCGAAGCTAAGGCGAGTTACGGCCGGTTCACACATGTCTCCGTTTTACTGTTCCGTTTTATCGTGTACGTTTTTTTTCGTTGATGGCGTATGTAGTTGTATGAGCGACTTCACACATGGCACAGTATTCTGTATACAGTAAAAAATATCGTTCCGTAAAAAAATGACATTCCGTTTTGTCATCGAATACTGGACGGACGCATCGGAAATATACGGATACGTAGAATTTTAACGAATAGATACTGTGTGTTTTACTGTGTGGTATACTGCGAGTTTTCTGTTCACACATCGCACCCAGTAATGACGGATCCTTTGAACGTTATACGGTGCCTATGTGTGAACAGAGCATAAATTTATAACGTATCCGTTAAAAACGTAACAGTAAAACGGACTCCCATGTGTGAACGGGCCGTTAAGACTAAAATAATATCTAATCTTTTTCCTCTTCATATGCATTGACTTATTGTAGTATCACTATGGATTCTTCATCCAAGCATGAGGGGAAAACTGCAACATGCACTGACCTTTAATATTCATTAGGGCTCCAGAAAGGCAGTAGAGTTTAAAGAAAACTATAATATACTTATTTTCATTGTTTCATTGATTGTTGTTGTATGCTCAGAATGACGTAGAGTTCAACTTTCGCTTTCAATCTGCGCAGCAACGTGTTATTGATTTCATACATAGGTTTGTTATTGGTGCACTAGATACTACCTAGTGCATCAGCAAAGCCTAGAGGGCGGAGCATCTGGTGCAATTCTCACCCCTGTAAAGTTATGATGTCTTAGTACTTCGCTCTATAGAAATCTCTGAAATGCAATTCCAAATTGCATTTTCCCATGGGATAAACCAATCTATCTATAACGTAAAATTTAACTCCTCAAGAGCCATTTTAACTTTTTGTGTCAAATTGTATGTCAAAAGTACGATTTTAGTCCTTATTTTAAAGGTGAACCCACAGATATGTCCAGATATGCAACTGGCGTGGCCCCCTCAGTCCCTGTCGCTCAAGCAGAGGTACTTATTTGTGAAATGTTATACCGTCTATTTTACGTTCGCTTCGGCTATTGTAGCCTAGTATACTGCAACCCACCACTGCACAATAACTACAAAAACAAAAAACAACAAAATGAATCAATTATTTATTTACAATACTTGAGTCAACATAACCTCACTTCACGTTGTTTGCCAAATACTCACGTACAAATACATTTTGGCAAACAAAAAAAAGTGGCCACGGTGATAAGGACAAAACATAATCATTTTGTCACGTTCTAATTAGAGCTTAAATTCATTTAGCTATCTCGCTCTAACAGTGTCACAATAGGGCTACTTCTAATAGTCCTTGTTCTGAGGGTGAACCGTACTTTTGACATGACAGTTGACCCATAGAGTTAAAATGGCGCGTGAGGAGTCATTTTGTCGGACTATACTATATCTACCTTTAGCTCTGTAAAAATTGTCGATTCTATCTTCATCGAATTCAGTGGCTGAACGAAAAAATGGATTCGTTTTAAATTAGAGTTTTGTCCTTTGTAAACCTTTTAAAAATAGAGTAAAAAATAAGTTTTTTCATACTTAATTCCATCATCATCATCAACTCTTGTAGGGACTTCTACACGCCGCGGTCTTGCACCGCGCGCGCCGCCTGAATCTAGCGCAGCGGCTCCCTGCCACCGTTTGGGGGGGCTTCCAATAGCAATGTTTGATGTCGTAGGTATGTCTATGTCTACCTAGTAACTACCTAGGAAGTATTAAGCTAGTAGGGGGCTTTATCAACGCTGCGCTTTCTAGTGCTAGGTCATAATTCGAGTACCTTGTACCATAGTACATCAAAAATTGACCCCTATGAGCACGCCCAAGGCACAAAGAGAGTTTTGGTTTTGGATTTATTATTATTTGCGAATTTTAAGTACGTAATGAGATTTATTATTTAGAAGTTACTGGATGATGCCCACGACTTCATCCGCGTGGATTTAGGTTTTTTAATAATCCCGTGGGAACTCTTTAATTTCCCGGGATAAAAAGTAGCCTATATCCTTCCCCGGGATGTAAGCTCACTCTGTACCAAATTACATCAAAATCGGTAAAACTTACCATCGGTTACGTCGGCCGTGAAAAGCTAGCAGACAGACACACTAATTTTGCATTTATATAATATTACGTAATATGGATGGATAAGGCTGTAGATACGTTCAGAGTTCAGACGGGTGGATAAAGCGCGAATACACTGCAGGAGATGCGATCTACTTCGCTTTGTTAAAATATTGTGTTCAATGTGCAAAATTAATAAAAAAACTGGCCAAATGCGAGTCAGACTCGCGCACCGAGGGTTCCGTACTCGGGTATTTTTTCGACATTTAGCATGATAAATCATAAACTATTGTGCTTAAAAATAAATGAAAATCTATTTTAGAATGTACAAGTACTTAAAGAGTAGTGTAGAAAGTCGATTCTGGGCCACCCCGGGGGGTCCGCGAAAAAAAATTGTCCCGCCCACAAAAAAAGACCACCACCATTGGCTCTGGATGTTCGCCGTTTTTAGACCATTGGCTCAAACCTAACCTAACCTAACCTAACCTAACATATATCGATCGGGTCGTTAGCGGGAAACTAAAAGGGCAATTGGAATCTCCTACCACTCATCTAGTGAATGATTGCGTGCGAGGCTGTAGGTACCTGCTACCTACGCTAGCTCTAACAATGAGTACCGTACGCGTCAAAATAACTTCGGAATGTCCAAGGCGTCACTTTCTCATTTTTTCATCGGGGGTACGTACCTGCTCCGGCGCCAGGGGGTTTTAACAATGCCCCCCGCCCCTTATCCCCTCACCCGTCGATCCATGCATTTCTACAATTTTGTCCTTAACCGACTTTAAAAAAGGAGGTATTTTTCTGTATGTATGACTGTATTTTCATAAAATGTTTAAATACGAGTTTATCATGTTATCACCATATTGGATGACTGATATTGTTTATAATGAATAAGTAAATTAGAATTTGATAGCAATGCATTTCGTAGAAACTTAACCCAAGCTTTTATGATAATGTGTTCTCTTGCAAAAATATGTGAGATGCTCTCTCGTGTCAGTTTAAAATATATTTATTATCTCATTAACAAAAAATTAACAAAATTCACGATCGATCGTGTCGTTGATTTTTTTAGTTAGTCCACTAAATCTGTTTTTATCGCCCATTAACTTTAGGTAGATGCAAAAACTGATATCGCATGCAGGTGTTTCAGAGCATGTACATTCGTGTTTGTTTCGAAGATTTATAATCCCATTAAGAAGGACTAACAAAAAAATTAACCCAAGCTTTTATGATAATGTGTTCTCTTGCAAAAATATGTGAGATGCTCTCTCGTGTCAGTTTAAAATATATTTATTATCTCATTAACAAAAAATTAACAAAATTCACGATCGAGGGTTCCTTTTTCTATTTGAGTTACAGAACCCTAAGATAAGAATATAACAATTGAAAGGTTGGTCTTCCAGACACAATGCGATCCTTACCCGCTGTGAATACACAACAAAAGCCAGTAACCCGTGAGTGACACTTTACGGAAATATATTTTTTAAATAATGTGTACTTTCCCTACCATTTGTCTTTGAACAAATTTGAAACAAATTATAAAAGAGTCCTGTTCTAAAGCAGTCGCGCCATATTCCTTCTTACTACCTACAACGATGTTGTCTCAACTGTGTGAGCTGAACAACTCGGTCTACGATGAAGAAATGGTTGCAATTTGTGAAGAAGTCGAATTGAACACGATGTTAGTTGACCTATGTATGGAAACCGAACGAGATCAAGTTTATTCGTGAGTATTTTTTAATTTTTTTCCGCGAGCAGTTTTTATTTTAATCTATTGTATTTCAAAAATTTCATCGAATATTAGGTGTGCGACTATAAATTATTAATGTAATGCCGCCATCCTCGACCCTGAAGTTCAAACTTGTTTAAACACATTGCTGACAGAGAGGGGGTTTTTTGT